>NC_135954.1:75612297-76853547 GCF_053455715.1 Rhinoraja longicauda
GCTTGTGTGAGATGGTTGCAACATTGTTGCGAAAGTTTTTTAAAGTTGTGTTTTTTATTGCAAGTCATTTAACATAAACAGATCAGCATGGGGCCCCTATGCTCGTGGGCCACCGGGGCAAGTGTTTCGAAAAAAGAAAGGGAGGTCCCCCTTCCCCCTCCCTCCCCCCTTACCCTCCCCCCTCCCTCCCCCCCTCCCTCCAACTCCCCCCTTCCCCCTCCCCTCCCACCCCTTCCCCCCTCCCCTCCCCTTCCCCCCTCCCCTCCCCTCCCCCCCTCCATCCCCCTCCCCTCCTCCCTCCCTCCCCGCCTCCCAGTTACAATGGAAACCCTACGGGGACGGGCCCAACGGGGAAAGAGGGGTACTGGGAAAAGGGGAGGTCTCCCCCTCCCTCCCCCCCCCCCTCCCCCTCCCTCCCTCCCCCCTACCCCCCTCCCTCCCCCCTTCCCCCCTCCCCCCTCCCCTCCCCCTCCCCCTCCACACCTCCCTCCTCCCTCCCTCCCCCTTCCCTCCCTCCCCTCCTCCCGGTTACAATGGAAACCTTACGAGGACGGGCCCAACGGGGAAAGAGGGGTACTGGGAAAAGTGGAGGTCCCACTCCCTCCCCCCTTCCCCCCTCCCCTCCCTCCCCCTCCCCCCCTACCCCTCTCCCTCCCCCCTCACCCCCTTCCCCCCTCCCCCACTCCCCTCCCCTCCCCCTCCCACCCCCTCCCCCCCCTAACCCCCTCCCTCCCCTCTCCCTCCCCTTCCCCACCCTCCCCCTCCCCTCCTCCCTCCACACCTCCCTCCTACCTCCCCCCCCTTCCCTCCCTCCCCTCCTCCCGGTTACAATGGAAACCCTATGAGGACGGGCCCAACGGGGAAAGAGGGGTACTGGGAAAAGTGGAGGTCCCCCTCCCTCCCCCCTTCCCGCCTCCCCTCCCCCCTCCCTCCCCCTCCCTCCCTACCCCTCTCCCTCCCCCCTCCCCTCCCTTTCCCCTCACCCCCTCCCTCCCCCTCCCCTCCTCCATCCACACCTCCCTCCTCAGTCCCTCCCCCTTCCCTCCCTCCCCTCCTCCCGGTTACAATGGAAACCCTACGAGGACGGGCCCAACGGGGAAAGAGGGGTACTGGGAAAAGGGGAGGTTCCCCTTCACCCCTCAACCCCTTCCTCCCCTTCCTTCCCACCTCCATCCCCACTCCCTCCCCCCCTCCTCCCACTCCCTCCCCAACTCCCTCCCCAACTACCTCCCCCATCCCTCCCCACCTCCCTCAACCCTCCCCCCCTAACTCCCCCCCCTCCCTCTTTCCCTCCATCCCTCCCTCCCCCACTCCCACCCCCCTCCCTCCACCCTTCCATCCCTCTCCCCCTCCCCCCTCCTTCCACCCTCCCTCCCCCGCTCCCGGTTACAATGGAAACCCTGTGGGGATGGGCCCAACGGGGAAAGAGGGGTACTGGGAAAAGGGGAGGTCCCCCTCCCTCCCCCCTCCCCCCTCCACTCCACCCTCCACTCCACCCTCCCCTCCCCCCTCCCTCCCCCTCCTCTCCTCCCTCCACACCTCCCTCCTCCCTTCCTCCCCCTTCCCTCCCTCCCATCCTCCCGGTTACAATGGAAACCCTACGAGGACGGGCCCAACGGGGAAAGCGGGGTACTGGGAAAAGGGGAGGTCCCCCTCCCTCCCCCCCTTCCCCCTCCCCCCCCTCCCTCCCCCCCCCTTCCCCCTCCCCCCCCTCCCTCCCTCCCCCCTTCCCCCTCCCCCCCCCTCCCCCCTCCCCTCCCTCCCCTTCCCCTCCTCCCTCCCTTCCCTCCCCCCACTCCCCTCCCGGTTACAATGGAAACCCTACGAGGACGGGCCCAACGGGCACACTTGTGCTAGTTTGTTCTAAACTCTGAGCCTTTAAATTCTGCATAATAAAGTTAATGTATTGTGATATCTGTTTCATCCGAGTGCTGCAATTAATGCTAAGATGGAGATGACAGAGAAAAATGATAATGAGAACCCTAACTGAGTCAAATGGCGAATATCATGTCTGGTAATATTTTGAAGTTATTTTCCAATCGCATCTTTCTGGAATAACTTGTCAGATTAGTCGAAGAATAATCGTTTTTTCTAAAAATAAAGCATGCTCGGAGACAAATTTCACATTTTCCGTTTTGACCTTTTAAGGTTTGTGGGGCCCACTTCAACATGTACCAAAGCCTCACCATCTAATAACAAATGTGTATACTGCAGAAGATGAAATAATCTCACCTCTTTATGCGATATCTTTACGGAGAGATTGTATGCAAGAAATTTCCAGTGGAATTTTGAATGAGTTATATTGATGAAAAACTGATCCTTTACAAATACGTCAAGGAACTTTACTCACTGGTAATTTCTCTGAAGGGTACAGATGTTTATTTTTGCCAAATGCACGAAAGATCTATTATCTGATTATTCAAATACCGTACTCAATTAGCACTGAGCGGCAAATCGTCCACCAATGAACTTAGGATATACATAATTGATTTGAAGCGTTCCTCTGATGGTACTGATGTGAGCCCTAAAGCCTTGTCTTGGTGACATTGGGAACGGCCACTTATGCCACTGGAAACAACGGAATACCTCCGAACTGAATCATCGTGTTATGTACGTGTAGATTTACAGCACCGCTTATTTTACTGATTCGTTTTGCGCGAGTGCATTTGGCATTGAATTGGTGGCATTTACATTCCCCACCATTACTCCACTGATCTACATAGGGAATATGACCAACCCTCACCTCGTTGAAAACAGCGAGATTGCATTGACAAGTGATGGTGAATTGCAATTTAAAAAAAAATAAGATTGCTTTCTGAACAATTAACTGCTGGGAAGAGGTTTCATTATAACGATGCAGAAACAGTTTAATTTGATAGATCCTTTTGTCGTTGCAGAGACTTTGCGAAATGTATTTTTAGAACTAATTTTACGACGATGAATGAAGAACTTTTCAGAAGTGGCTTTGGCTTCTACTTGCAACAAACTGTGAGCACTCCTCTGTAACATTCATCTCTCAGTCTGAAGCAGGGTCCGGAGGAATCCGGACACGAAACGTCACCCAGACCTTCTCTCCAGACACGCTGCCTGACCCGCCGAGTTACGCCGGCATCTGAAGAGCGGCGCGACCGGACGCTGCAAAGATCCCCCGTTTGTGCAGGAAGGAACTGCAGATATCCGCTGAGATACTCCAGCATTTTGTGTCTGTCTCCTCCCTTCTCTTTTATCGGATGATGGACGCGCCGTGAGCACCGCCCCTTGCTTTGACGCACTCGCTCCTCCATTGGTTTCCCACCTCAATGCCGCGACGCGTTTGGATGCTTCCGCTGGCCAATTGTCAGAGGCGAGCGCTGGGTGGGAGCCCGGGTGTGAGGAAAGGGGAAGATCGACCTGAACCCGAACATAGCAGTGGAGCGGCTCGAGCGAGGCGACTGGCGGCGCGGGCGCGTGCGGAGGTGAGCGGCCGTTACTGGCCGTTACTGGAGATGGAAGGGGCGCGTGCTAACGGCGGGGCGGTTGGTCTCGAGGGGTCGGGGGTCGGGCCGCGCGGCGGCGGCAACAGTAAGCAGCAGCAGCAGCAGCTGCAGGGAGTTGGCAACAGAGTTTGGGGACGGGCGAGGATTAAGGGGCAGCCCTTCTTTCTTCCTGTGAAAGAGTTGCCCAGTGTCTCTCCCTCTCCTCCTCCGAAGAAGAAGAAAGTTGTAGCTCGCCAAGTTGATGTGAAGTGTGGAATTTGTGCTCGGACGCCTGTGCTGTGGGGATGGAGAAAGGAAGATCAAAGAAGCCCTGGGTGGGTGGATGCTCTCCGAGTGGGACACGCCCAGGGTCCGCCGGACCAGGCAGCTGTCAGCCCAAACGAAAGCGAGAGCCGTTGTCAGGCGGAGGGCAGAGTGCAGAGAACACACACTGTTTCGGTCCAAGGGCGAGGCACACAAGATACTTGATAAACTGGGTGAGGGGTGAAATGTTTGAAGGCGTAGGCGGGTATACGGAGTTGGGATGAGCAGTCAGATGAGCCGATTTTTTATACCAAATGGCTGTGCTTGCTAGTGGGCCGAGGGGTCTTCTGCTCTTGATTCATATATTTGTCATTCGTATGATCTTCGGTTTCCTCCCACACTCCAAAGACGTACAGGTATGTAGGTTAATTGGCTGGGTAAATGTAAAAATTGTCCCTAGTGGGTGTAGGATAGTGTTAATGTACGGGGATCACTGGGCGGCACGGACTTGGTGGGCCGAAAAGGCCTGTTTCCGGCTGTATATATATGATATGATATGGTATACCTGTGTGCCTTTGCTGTAATTCTAATCTCGCAATAAAGGAACAGCCTATTGAGACAGGGTTGATGAAACCGGAGGCGCGAATTATTGAATCATGAAATGTTACTTGTATGCTTTACAACATCAAGTGGAAGAGTTTAACGTTTCCTGCCAGTTACGGCAGACTTGACCATCAGACCTGCTGGAATTCTGCTGGAAATACTTTCTCCTTTATACACACGCGCACACACACACTGAAAAGTTTTCTTAATTTGCGCTCAAATTCTATTGCAATAAAGATCAACATGCAATTGCTTTCTGTATCTTCAGTGATTGGTGTGCAAGGATAACTAGGTTCTCTTAACATCAATGTCTTTCACGCTGGTCATTTATAAATTACTCTTCCTACCAAAATGGATGACTTAATTTGATGTCCCTTGTACTCGTTCTTTCTTTCTCGCCTTTTTTAGATAGCTGCTAAATGCAATTGGAATTCAGTACTTGAATTAGTTTGAGTTGCACTTTGTTTATTCCTCAAGATTGTAATATGTATCATGCTTGTGCAAAATAAAGGTTTTAGAAACATAGAAACATAGAAAATAGGTGCAGGAGTAGGCCATTCGGCCATTCGGCCCTTCGAGCCTACACCACCATTCAATATGATCATGGCTGATCATCCAGCTCAGTAACCTGTACCTGCCTTCTCTCCATACCCCCTGATCCCTTTAGCCACAAGGGCCACATCTAACTCCCTCTTAAATATAGCCAATGAACTGGCCTCAACTACCTTCTGTGGCAGAGAATTCCACAGACTCACCACTCTCTGTGTGAAGAAATGTTTTCTCATCTCGGTCCTAAAAGACTTCCCCCTTATCCTTAAGCTGTGATCCCTGGTTCTGGACTCCCTCAACATCGGGAACAATCTTCCCGCATCTAGCCTCTCCAACCCCTTAAGAATTTTATACGTTTCTATAAGATCCCCCTCAGTCTTCTAAATTCCAGCGAGTACAAGCCTAGTCTATCCAGTCTTTCTTCATATGAAAGTCCCGCCATCCCAGGGATCAATCTGGTGAACCTTCTTTGTACTCCCTCTAAGGCTAGAATGTCTTTCCTCAGATTAGGAGACCAAAACTGCACACAATACTCCAGGTGCGGTCTCACCAATGCCCTGTACAACTGCAGTAGAACCTCCCTGCTCCTAAACTCAAATCCTCTTGCTATGAGGATTTACTTAAGGTGCTGGAGATTAGATATGATTAGCTGTTTTACAATTCAGTCAATAATTGAACATTTTTAATTGTCAAATGTACCAACAAGAGAACAATAACATTTTTAGCATTACAAATCTGTAAACACAATACATGCAGATAAAAACATCAATAAATTAATAACAACACTTGCATGAAAAAGAAACAAGTCCATAACTACAGCATAACAAATCTGTAAACACAATACATGCAGTTAAAAAAACATCAATAAATCAATAACAAAGAAAAATAAACTACAGTCCATAGTGCAACTATTGATAGGCCATAGAAGTTCATAGTGGAGCTTAAGTGTTCAAGAGCCTGATGGTTGTTGGGAAGAAGCTATTCTTGAACCAGGTCATCACAGTTTTCAGATTCCTATCCCTTCTTCCCGATCTAAGAATTAAATGACAGCATGACCAGAGTGATGTGGGTCTTTGGTGATATTGGTAGCCTTGTTGAGGCAGTGCCTCCTTTTAGATCCTTTCGATGGTAAGGAGATCAGTACCTGTAATGCTCTAGGCAATGTCTACCACTCTTTGTAATATTTGTTCCTGGGCTTTCGAGTTGCCAAATCAGGTTGTGATACAACCAGTCAGTATACACTCAAATGTGCATCTGATTATATACATTTGCATTTAAATTATTGGACTTTGTCTATGGAACTGATGCGCTACAATGCTGAAAACTATATTTTGCATTCTCTTTTCCATATCTTCTCCTTTGCTCCATCTATTGCACTTGATTTTGTCTCCATTGTATTTACATATACTATATCTGATCTGTTTGGATAGCATGCAAAGCAAAGCTTTTCACTGTGACAATAAAAACCTAAACCTAATTTACATCTTTTCACAACATTTCACATCATTTCAATATCACGACTGACATTGCCATATCCAATGACTTATTTTTTCAGTAACATTGTAGTGCTGATAAAGAATTGTATAATACGATTTTGACAAAAAGTTAAATTATTTTAAAGGCCAAAAAATAAATGCAAATCTTGCTCCTTGCAGCGAAAAAGGGAAATTCAAGTAATGCATGATTTGCCATGGGCTTGCTTTTTGTGATATAAATGTATTTAAAAAGTAATTGATTTGAATGGGCTTTGAAGTGCTTTGTTAACTTTTTTTGGGGGGGGGGGGGGGGGGAGGGCTGACAATCATGTAAAAACGACATGCCTAGGGAAATATTTTATTTATGGTATGGTCTATTGTCGTTCTAACATGCAATCAGCTGTTAAACAGCCAGTTTGAAACCTTCATCATGGTCCCGACCAGAATCTGTTCATTGGCCTCCACAAATGTTGCCTGACCAGCTGAGTGTCTTCAGCAGTTTGTTTTTTACTCAAGATTCCAACATCTGAAATCTCGTGGGCCAATAATATTATCTCGCCTTGGCAGATGACAGATAATTCAGATATATAATTCGTAGCATTGCAGAAATAGATTTGAGCAATAGATTACTCTTCACTATTGAGAAATCTTGATCTTAGTGTGATGATACTTTGGTCCCGCTCTATCTTTGTTGGAGAAGATTGAATGTATTATGGGGCAAACATGAGATTGTTTGTTTTGCAGTTGGCATTTATAATTTATTAATAATTTTGATCAGTGCACTACTTTAAACTAAATTTATTGTGTAAACAGGTGTTTTCCAAACTAAGGGTTAAAGTGGCGTGAACAGCTGTTTTTCAAGCTAAAGGCTAACTTGAATGGTAACTATATCATTTTGGTTTTGGGGGCTTGGTGAATTTAGTAATTCAGTAATAATTTACTATATTATTAAAGTAATTAAAAAAATTATACTAAGCTTTGAAATTATAAATTGCATCACACCATTAAACCTAAAGGCATAGCCTGTAGACTTGAAATCTTAGTTTAAAAAAATGCACATACAATAGCTTAGATGAGTATTGTGATTTTAAGTAAGTTCAAAGTAAAAATGCACTTGGTGGAGTGGATGTTGATGAAGACCACTAACCAGAAACCTCATCTATTTCTGTCTGATGCTGCCTGTATTTCAAGAATTTTTTGTACTTATTTTGGATTTCCAGCATCGTCTTTTTGTTTATTGCATCCAATGTATAATCTAGAGTGATTACATTTTATTAAGTAATTGCATCATTCCTTGTTGCCATTGGCCTTAGCCGATAAACGACCTGCTGCAATTCATCTGGTGATATATTCCAAGTTAGGATGATGATCACATGTGCCTGATGCCCTTGGCTGCACTAGTGATCGAGATTCTAGGTTTGCTATGTGGTGTTGGAATAGTAGTAAGTAGTACAAAACTGCATGAGCATCTGTATCACGATTTGAGTGAGATACTGCGAGCATGATTACATCCTTGCTGCAGATACTATTATGAATGCTGGACTGATCACTGACAAATTGGTTATCTCCATCAGCCTGATCCCCAAAAAGGGTAATTTCAGAAACATTGCTGCATGAATATCAACATTGAAGGTCTTGGCCATCCCATGAATTCCCAGACAGCACCTCATAGATACTCTGACAATTCAAATTAATTAGAACTGCTGTATTCATAACATCTGTAATACTCTGAGAAAGGATGCATAGTTTATGTAGGAGAAAACATCAACAATTGTTTGATGAAAATCATCAGTAAGTCCAGCATCCATGAGATAATTTACTGCAGACACACGGTGTTCTTGGATTAGAGCTTCACTCTACGTCTGGAAAAGAATTCAGGCATCTGATCGTCAATGTCCAACAGAAAGCTCATAACCTGAAGAACCATTTGATGGATGAAAAGAGTTATTCCATAATCTTGTTTTAAACTTGAATGTGATTGAAGGCGACGTATGGCCCAAGCATTGAACAATGGCTAATCAACTAAGAACAAAAAATAAAGGTAAACTTATCAAGGACAGAGGCAGTTTGTGCCTGTGAGAAGGAACACTGCATAAAACCGCCCAACAATATCTCTCCGTTTTGACATGAGTATCCCTGATAGCATTCACAGCAAACTATCCTGTCCAGACTTAGCACCACGGTTGGTCAGGCTGTGTGTCAACTCAAAAATAGGACATTGGAAGTCTATGATATCCTCATGCGGAAGTGCTTCGGGTAAAAGTTCACAACCTCGTCTTGTCTGGGGAAATGAGGTCGTGTTAGAATCATAACTAGTTTGTTTTTATAGTAGTAATTACAGAGGGGTCTCCTTGTGTCCACCACAGGAATAGTTATAACCAGACTTCTCATCCACCCCCTGCCATCCTTGGCTGTGGAGTTGCTCCCTGAATTGCTGTGTCGATTCCATCCTTTTTGAGGCAAAATAAACATGATTTTCTTACAATGCATCATTTTCAAGACTAATGCAGGAAGTAGTATTAATCCTTACACCTGCCTTGTTTTTGATTGTTCAGAAGCCTTTGACTTACTTAGTTGAGAGCCACTGTGGAACATCATTCATCAGATTTGACTTTCTGCGGAAATCATTCTTGTTTCTGCTACAAGGCCACACACAAATTTTGATCTTAACCAATGGGTCTACAACAAGCCTTTTCTCTGTAACATGAGACCAACATATTCTTGTACTTGTCTTACTTCACATTCAACTAGCTGTAGTGGAGCTAATTATGGGACAAATTCCAACTTTTCAGTCCTTGAACTGCAGTATTTGGGTGACGCCAGTGTATGTGCACACTTTGGGACTCTGGTCAAATCATCATTAACTGGTTTAATGGAGCATATGAGACAATGAATCTTAACATTCATTAAACACGGGTCTTTTACCAGCCTGATCCCACTTCACCGCAATCCTCTTTCGTAATAAAGTCCAAAATAAGCCCCTGGAAAATGTGGATCATTTCCCATACCTCTGCAGCTAGTGCCCTTTGAAGGCAGACATTGACAATGAAATTCACCATCATCTTCAGAGCACCAGCACAGCCTGCCTGTGAAACAATTATCCACGAAGGGAATGATGATTTAAAATGCTCAAATTATTTTAATTTATATTTACATTATGTACTGTTCCAAAATTGAGAAATTGGGGTCAGTAGATGAATAAGCAATTTACCAAGGAAACCCTGAAGAAATTAGGATCTTTTGCATTGTGCTCTTAATCATTTATTGTACTTCACACATAGGAGGGATGAATGATTGAATGATTGAACATTTCTCTTGTCTCGAAATATATGCAGTTTATTTTGATACTTTTTATACTCCGAACTGTACTAGTTGTGCAATGCCACCACAGAGATAATATTGTTTTGCAATATTTAATTGAGATCGCCACATGCTTTGTCAGCCAGTAGGTTACATTATTGCAAGCATCCTTGTATCCTTAACAATTTGCATCTCTCTTCCTCAAATATCTCATATCCCATACTTTGTACAACCAAAGGATTTTTAAATATCACATTCTAAATGAAATTCAGAAATTCCTTCTGGAATTAAATAACGGGCTCTTAACATATTGTCTTACATCAAATGCAGGTGTTGAAACTGCTTAAAATACATGTGAATAAATGTTGTGGTGATAGTGACTTGAAAATAATTACTTTGATAGGCTGGAAAGAAAACTTCATAAATTCCAAAATAATGTCTTGCATTTATTTTGGTTTATATGGTACCAATTGATTTCAGTAGTGGCTTACCTTTGAAGGGCATTGTCGTCAGTCTTTTTGGAAATCCCTAGTCTACTTTCAAAATGTCCAGCTTTTCTATCTTTTACTTTAATTAAAAGTCCCAATGATGCAGCCACTCGATAATTCTGTAGCTGAGGATTCTGCTGCTTCTCTTCAGCTTCATGATTATTTTCCTTTATGTGAACTCTACATTTTCAGTTCTGTATGTTTAGCCCCGTCAAGAAACAACGGTAGCTGCTGAAAGGAATTGGGATAAATATTTTCAAGCAATGTTATTAGGTATTTTAAATTGGCTTTTGTGCATTTGTTCTGGATGGTTACTTTTCATGGATCATTGGTACTCTAAAACAATTTTTTAAAATCCATCTTTCCAACAGTGTATTGTTTATTTCACAAACTGATTTTTTTCTTCTTGAACTGAACTGAAATATGATAGATTTATAATGACATTTTCTGAGTCTTAGCAAAACTTTAATGCTTAAAATGTACTTGATAAGCTAATATGTAATAGTGTGAATTGAGGTAATTAACATATTAGGTGTGGGATTTATTGGGCCCTTCATTTGTGGCAGATGGTTCTTTATGAAGGATGGCACAAGTAGCCTGTTTTTGTGGGATTTTGTTCAAATAAAGCAATGTATCTATCAAACGAAACAACTTTAAGAGTAGGAAATTATCTGTGGTTCATTTAAAATAGAGTAAAAGTCTTTAATATCATTTAGTTGCCAACATTCTTGGAAGAAAGCAAGAACAATTATGAACATTTTGGAGATCCTCTTAAGTGCCACATTTCTTTCTGTTGACTCATTGGACGTTTGAAGCATCGTACATGCCTCAATTGATTTTCAAACCATAATAGGTAATGTTATTTTAAATCATCACGAAGCAAGGATAGCTCTTCCTTTTAAAATAGTTTAAGGACACAGCTTCTTGGTTGTGCTTCAAAATGTTCCTCTTTAAAAATAACACTGGTATGAATTTCAAATGTAAATTCATAAAACTCCAATAATTTGGCATCCTCGAAAAAAAATGGTCAGATTTTTCTGACTTTTGCTATTAAGGCCAAAAACATAGTTGTATTTCATTTATTTAGATATTGTGCAAAAGTGTAATGAATTTTCCAGCGAACCAAATAGGTTTAAAAGGAGCATGTAAAACACTTACCGATGAGTTAAAAGAAATGCGGGAACCAAAGCCCCACTGTGAGTTTAAAGACTGAATCAGAGCCCTGGTTAATTTAAAGAGAGCACAGGAAATAGTCTGAAGCTAGACACAAAATGCTGGAGTAACTCTGTGGGACTGGCAGCATCTCTGGAGAGAAGGAATGGGTGACATTTCAGGTTGAGACCCTTCTTCAGACTGACAGGAAATAATCCCTTAAGTCAGTTCAAGGGAATGTGGGAAAATAGGGCATTAGTGAGTGTAGGTCTCGGTATGTTTAAGGGGAATGCTGGTAACAGATCCCTAGTTAGTTTAAAGGGAGTATCAGAAATGGAGCTGCAGAGTTTAATGCAAGTAATGAAAAAGGAACAAAGTGAGTCAGATGCTGAACCGTAAGGATTTCCAAACCATTGGTTAGCTGATTAACCGTGTAATAATCATTCGATGATTGCACTCAAAAGCAAGACTTGTGAGGAAACCTAGCCAAATAAGGTAAAAGGTTAAAGGTTGTGATGTTAAAAGTCAGTGCCAATATATTTTCAGGGGTGCAGGAATGAATTAGTGTCTTTTGGTAAAAATAGGGGGTTTAAAGTGTATATAGTTAAATTTCATATCACACCCAAAATCTCCTGGCTCTGTTGAGCTGCCCGTTCCTGCAGCTCATAAATCTATTTTTCTCGAGTAGATTGTTTGCAAAGCCTCCCTGGCAGTAGCCATCCTTATACTAGGCATTGAGGCCTGTTCAGCAAGGAGCCTTCCAGATGTAATGCCGATTTGTAGGTTTGTCCACTGACATGCTGAAAATATATTTATGACAACAAGGGAACTACAACCCTTAATTGGCTGTCAAACTGGGTCCAGTTCTAGTTTGCGCAGATCTGTCACGATAAAACACTGTGGGTGGTACAATGATAATTCTGCTGAAGGTAGACCCAAAATGCTGCAGTAACTCAGTGGGTCAGGCAGCATCTCGGGAAAGCATCTCGAGACCCTTCTTCAGACAGATGTCAGGGTAGGGGGCAGGACAAAGATAGAATGTAGTCGGAGACAGGAAGACTAGGGGAACTGGGAAGGGGGAGGGAATAGAAAGGGAAAGCAAGGGGTATCTGAAGTTAGAGAAATCGATGTTCATACTGCTGGGATGTAAACTACCCAAGTGAAATATGAGGTGCTGTTCCTCCAATTTGTGCTGGGCCTCACTCTGACAATGGAAGAGGCTCGGGACAGAAAGGTCAGATTAGGAATGGGAGGGGGGAGTTGAAATGCTGAGCCTCCGTACACATTTTTTTTCCTATACATTTTGCTGCTCCACTGCGAATTCTCCTCGAGCTATGTCAACTGTGAAGAAGTTCTCCTCTTCTCTCCGACAAGAGTTTAGCAACATTCTCTCTCACTGCTCCCCCTCTATGATCCCTCTTGCTCTACGACCATGTTTTAACCCAGATAGTGGCTCAGCACTTCAACTCCCCCTCCCATTTCCAATCTGACCTTTCTGTCCTGGGCTTCCTCCATTGTCAGAGTGAAGCCCAGTGCAAATTGGAGGAACAGCACCTCATATTTTGCTTGGGTAGTTTACACCCCAGCGGTATGAACATTAACTTCTCTAACTTTAGATAGCCCTTGCTTTCCCTCTCTATCCCCTCCCCTTCCCAGTTCTCCCACTAGTCCTCCTGTCTCCGTCTACATTCTTTGTCCCACCCCCTCCCCTGACATCAATCTGAAGAAGGGTCTTGACCCAAAACGTCACCCATTCCTTCTCTCCCGAGATGCTGCCTGACCCGCTGAGTTACTCCAGCATTTTGTGTTTACCTTCAATTTTATCAGCATCTGCAGTTTTTTTTCCTACTATGATAATTCTGCTGTTTGTCATTAACTGACGTTTTAAGTTATGTTTATGTAAAATAATGATGGCGTTTGTAACCCTCAGAAGTGGCTTGGATTGTAAATTTGACTCCCTGCAAAATGTTGTGCATAATTAATGTGGCATTCTGCATAAATTTGCAATTAAAATTGATATCTGCTTGGAGGTGGCATCTTCAGTCCTAAATTTGGTTTGGTCGATGCATGTTTTAACATTTTAAGATGCCTTGATTCAAAGTCTAGAAATGCTGGATATATTTTCTCCATTTCTTTCCAATCTGTGCAGCATTTCTATTTTAGATATTCCTATTCATGTGATCACATTCTATTATCTGATTGAAATATGGGAAGCATGACATTGCCAGTAAACAACTCCTTGCCCAAATCAGTGGATTTGCAACAAAAATACTTTTCATTTTTCTAGAACATTTAGGCTGGTGGGGCTAATTGTTGAACCATTTTGCTTTAAAAATAAAATAATCTAAAGGTAGATTTGGCATCAACAGTCTGGATCAGTTACTAATGAAATGAAGTTCTCAGCATCAAGGAATTTGGCAAAATAGACTCACTTCAAGGTATTGATCTTTGCAAGAGCATGGCTGTTTACTGAATTGTTTCTTATTTTCCCCCCACTCCACCCGCTTCCTATTTACAAATAATTATCAGTTTATTTGACTAACCCCATAATTGTCATGAATTTCGATTAAAAAAAAAATATATACCTTGTGGAATAATTATGACCAACAGGTGAAAACTTGAGTTAAATTGATGCCATGCTAATAAACCCAGTTTATTTTATTTTGTTATAATTAAAATTGCCATTATTTGAATTTGCCTAAAAGTAAATAGCACTTGGATACTGATTCATAAGTCATAGGAGTAGAAGTAGGCCATTCAGTCCATCGCATCTACTCTGTCATTCAATCATGACTGATCATTAGACAATAGACAATAGGTGCAGGAGTAGGCCATTCAGCCCTTCGAGCCAGCACCGCCATTCAATGCGATCATGGCTGATCACTCTCAATCAGTACCCCGTTCCTGCCTTCTCCCCATACCCCCTCACTCCGCTATCCTTAAGAGCTCTATCCAGCTCTCTCTTGAAAGCATCCAACGAACTGGCCTCCACTGCCTTCTGAGGCAAAGAATTCCACACCTTCACCACTCTCTGACTGAAAAAGTTCTTCCTCATCTCCGTTCTAAATGGCCTACCCCTTATTCTTAAACTGTGGCCCCTTGTTCTGGACTCCCCCAACAACTTTCCCCTTCAACCCCATTCTCTTGGCTGACAGTCTCAATACTACGATGTTAGCTGCAAATTAAATGAGGTAGAATAGACATATGATGCCTAGTTCATGAGGATAAAACTTCTAAATATCTACTTGTGCACATTGTGTTCAGTTTTGGGCACCATGTTATAGGAAAGATATTGTCAAGCTGGAAAAGGTGCAGAGAAGATTTACAAGGATGTTGCCAGGACTAGAGGGCCTGAGCTATGGGAAGAGGTTGAGCAAGCTAGGGCTCTATTTCAGAGGAGGTAGTTTAGGCAGGTATTATCGCAATGTTTAAACATTTAGACAGGTTTATGGATAGGAGGGGTTCAGAGGGATGTGGGTCAAACGCATATGGTCAAAATTATTTGTAAATAGGAAGCGGGTGGACTAGTATAGATGGGACATGTTGGCCGGTGTGGGAAAGTTGGGCTGAAGGGCCTGTTTCCACCCTGTAAAACTCTGACTCCCCTGAACTTGCTATATATATATATATATATAGATATATAGATTATATATAGAGATATATATATATATAGATATATATAGATATATATTATAGCAAGAGATCATTCATTAAAATAAATAAAAGTAAAGACAAGGATAAATTTTATTCCTTAGCTGTCATTGTTGACTCGTCTGCTGGGAGCAGTGCTGGTTGTGCAGTATCACAGTAGCACTTGGATACTGGTTCATAAGTCATAGGAGCAGATGTAGGCCATTTGGTCCATCACATCTACTATGTGCATGATAGATATTCATGAAAGTCAATAAAAGATTGATTTGTCCATTTATGTGATTTTGTCGTTGTTTTCACAACATAGATTCTCATTCTTTTTGGGTTATTTATCAGAGAAATAAAATTAAAATAGGAAAACTTTAACCTTGTTGCAACTCATTATGGTTTCTGTACACGATTTAGAAATTAAATATTCTAAATTGCATTAACTTTTTTGACACTGTACCTTGTTAAGAGTTGGTTTCTCCAAACACATAGACCATTACAGGCTTATGAGTCTAATGTTAGTTATTGGGAAAAATTCTGAGGGATAGTAATCTGCACTTGGAAAGTAGGGATTAATCAAATATTGTCAATATGGCTTTGTTAGGGGGGGGGGGTCTTTTCTGAGCAATTTGATTAAATGTTTCCAAGAGGAAGCAAAGTGTATTAACGAAGGAAAACTATTAAGGTATTCTAAGTAGATTTCACATAGTACCTGGTCAAACAATGTTAGGGATCACTGGATCCCAAATTGACTTGGTAATTGCAAGTGGAGGATGATGGTGGAGGATTGTTTTTGTGATTAGAAGTCCGTGATTAGTACTATATCACAGTGATCGGTACTGAAACCCTTTTGTATTAGCGATTCAGATCTGAATGTAGGAGGTATGATTAGCAACCTTGCAGATAACGTGGATATTGGTGTTGTGAAGCATAGTCCTAATCTACAGGATGATATTGGTAAGGTAATGCTATGGGCAGAGCAAAAGCAAATAGAATTTAACCCTGCATGTGAGGTGATACATTTTGGAAGGTTCAATAAGGTTGGACGTACAAAATGAATGATGAGCCCCAGGAAGTGTAAAGGAACAGGGGAATCTTGATGGTTAAGAAGACACATGGGATATGTACCTTCATTAGTCAGGGCTTGCAAAAAGTAGGGATTATGGTGCAATTTAATTAAAAAATTTGTTTAGGCCATATTTGGATTACTGTGTGCTGTTCTGGTCACCAACCGTCACAAGGACATGATGTAGAGTATAAAGGGATTTGCCAGAAGTTGTCTAGGATGACAGGTTATGAGGTGGGATTGTCAGGTTGATTCATTTTCCTTGGAGCATATAACCATCAACCTAAATAAGTTATACAATATTGAGGTGCAGATACGGCGGCGCAAGGGTAGAGTTGCTGCCTTACAGCGCTTGCAGCGCCGGAGATCCGGGTTCCATCCTGACTACAGGTTCTTTCTGTGTCGAAGTTTGTATGTTCTCCACGTGACCTTGCATGGGTTTTCTCCGAGATCTGCGGTTTCCTCCCACACTCCAAAAATATACAGGTTTGTATGTTAATTGGCTTGGTGTATATGTAAAATTGTCCCTCGTGTGTTTAGGACAGTGTTAGTGTGCGGGGATCGCTGGTCAGTGTGGACTCAGTGGGCCGAAGGGCCTGTTTCTGCGCTGTATCTCTAAACTCAACTAAAAAATATATAAAGTGGATAACCAAGGTAAAAAAACAGAGGCATACTTTTGAAAGGAGTGGAAAGCTTGGAGGGGATCTGAGGTAGTTGGAAACAGGAATTTGGAATCTGAAAAATGCTGCCTTGGTGTTGGGGTTGGAGGGGGTAAAGGCAGTGACTCTCAACATTTTAGTAGTACCAAGATGAGCAATTGAATTCTCATGGCATAAAAGGCTCAATGCCAAGTGCTGGAAAATGAGATCAGTGTTGATGAATGTTTGAACATAATGGGGCAAAGGACCTGTTTGAGTGCTTAATAATTCTAATTTGGTGACTCTAGGTGCTGTATAGATTACTGCCAGTCTTTGTTTGCTTCAGTAATGAAAAGGTGACGAGTTGCTCTGCTGGAGACCAAGGAGTTTATAGGAAAATGCAAGTGTAATAAATGGCTGAGCACATTGTTTACCATTCCCTGCAACATCTAAATTGAGTTTCATGTTTGTACTCTTCAAACATATTAAGCTAATATTGTGAATGCAAATGGATGGCATTATAGATCTAAAACCTAAACTGGAAGAGGCTCTGCTGTTGTTGCCAGATGGTTCAGTGCCAGATTAAATATCACAGAGATCAGTGGCAAATATTGGTTTCTTTTGTGGATTACCTGCAATGAAAAATGACTTTTACAGAAGAATAAATAAAGAATAATGCTTAATTATCCTTGAAATTTATCTTTTGTTAAATGATTACTATGTTCATTTGTGCACATTCTTAGGCCACACCTTACCTGTGAGATCTTTATTTCCAGTTCACCTGGAAAGAAATATATTTTTTTAGAATATGCCTTTTTTGGGTGAAGGTCAGAGTGGCCACAAAAACAAATCTGATTGAGCTGATGGAAAATTGGTATTGGTTCAATTAGTTCTCAATTTATTTGTTCAACGGTGAATGATGGGTTATCATTTTACTTTATTTCCCCACAAATGGTGCTTGATCCACTGAATGCTTCCAGCATTTCCTTTTTATGAATTTTCCAACACTGTTAAAAAACAGGGAATTATTCTGAACTTTAAATGAGGAAGCATTATTGGTTTGGAGTTATTTGATGGCAATTTGAATATTTTATTTTAATAAATTTTAGAAAATACACATGCAGAAGTATGATTAAAATATCAGTGTTAATATTTTCAACAAAATACCCTTCATGTGAGTGACCCTCTGGAAGGATTTGCAGTGTCAATTGGATGTGGCTCCAGTTGCATCAGGAAGTATCAGTTGAAGAGGCTCCTTCTTTTAAGTAGATCTTAAGTGGTTAAAATAGGATTCAACTTTGCGATTAGTAGCCTCTAAATTACTGTTGTACATAGCTTTAAAGTGTGCACATACATTTCTAGTAGTTTCAAAGAATCTACATAGACAATCAAGTACACTAAATATTTACAAAAAATGCTAATAGATCACCTCCCATTTTAAAAATAAATAGTGGCTTAGATGGCAGTGATCCAGTGACCTTTGTTCAATCCAGTCCTCCGGTGCTATCTTTGTTGACTTTGCACATTCTCCCTGTGTGACCGTGTGCTGCTGTGATTTCCACCCATGTTCCAGAGATGTGCAGGTTCGTAGGTTAATTGGCTCTTGTGAATTTTCCCAAGTCTGCAGATGAAAGGTACAATTTTGGACGTTGATAAGGATGTGGATAGCTGAAATTATTCTTTAAAAAAGTAAATAATCCAATAGAATTTACAGAAAATGGCAATTAAATATATTTTGGGTCCTCCACTTTGAAATGAATGGGTTTACTTATACAGCCAGCTCAACCCTGGCGTATATCCTTCAGTGCAACTGCTGAGAAGTTCATTCAAATCCATAATTAGAATGCAATCAGCGAGATGTTAAAGCAAGTTTGGAACTTTTACAATTACACAGGAATCTTGAATTTGATTGCGCTTGCACTGAAATTGGCTGACATCACAATTTTTTTAATGTGCCTGCTAATTTGAGATAATTTTGAATGAATGAATAAGTTTATTGGCCAAGTAGACATATACAAGGAATGTGCCTCGGTGCTCCGCTCACAAATGACAACACAAACATACAGTTACCAATTAAGAATAAAGCATAACCACATCAAAACAATAAGGATACAACATTACGGTCTAAACATGTGGGTGAAAATATACCAGAGCAAAAACGAGACTACAGACTTTGGTTATTGAGTAGAACTATCACTCGTGGAAAAAAAGCTATTTTTATGTCTGGCTGTGGCTGCTTTGACAGTCCGGAGTCGCCTTCCAGAGGGAAGTGCTTCGAAGAGTTTGTGGCCAGGGTGAGAGGGGTCAGAGATGATCTTGCCCGCTCGCTTCCTGGCCCTTGCAGTGTACAGTTCGTCAATGGGGGGAAGGTTGCAGCCAACAACCTTCTCAACTGTGCGAACGATCTGTTGTAGCCTCCAGATGTCGTGCTTGGTGGCTGAGCCGAACCAGACCATGATGGAGAAGGTGAGGACGGACTCAATGATAGTAGTATAGGATTGAACCATCATTGCCAGTGGCAGATTGTGTTTCCTCAGTTGCCGCAGGAAGTGCATCCTCTTTGTGACTGTGGAGTCGATGGTGGCCCTCCATTTAAGGTCCCTGGAGATGATGGTTCCAAGGAACTTAAATGACTCCACAGATGTGACTATGGTGTTGTTGATGGTGAGTGGGGGGAGGGGAGGGGAATCTCTTCGAAAGTACAATTAGTTTCACTGTCTTGAGAGCATTGAGCTCATGGCACCAGGACGCCAGCTGTGTCACTTCCCCTCTGTAGGCAGATTCCTCCCCATCCTGGATCAGTGCAATCACGGTAGTGTCATTCGCAAACTTGAGGAGCTTGACAGAGGAGTCTGTGGAGGTGCAGTCGTTGGTGTAGAGAGAGTAAAGGAGAGGGGAGAGTACGCAGCCTTGCGGAGCTCCTATGCTGAGGGTTTGAGGGTCCGAGATGTGCTTTCCCAGCCTCACATGCTGCTTCCTGTCCGTCAGGAAGTTGATGATCCACTGACAGAGGGGTTCAGGCACAGTCAGCTGGGAGAGTTTGTAGTGTAGTAGCACTGGCACAATGGTGTTAAAAGCTGATCTAAAGTCCACAAACAGAATCCTGGCATAGGTCCCCCCTTGCGGTCTAGGTGCTGGAGGATGAAGTGCAGGCCTAGATTTACTGCGTCGTCCACCAATCTATTGGCCCTATATGTAGCCAATTGTATTGATTGTAGCCAAAGTTGTTACTTGAATGGACCTCTCTTAGACCAAGGATGTATTCCTGATCTCCCTATCAACCTTGTGGCCCTTGCACTTTTTAAATCTGCACTTTCTCTGTAGCTATAATACTACAGTCTGTACTTTGTTTTCTTGGTACACATGACAATAATAAACCAGTTTTACCATTACTTGTGAATTTAACAGATTTTGGATAATGACTGCTTTTACAAATTACAAAAGGATTCATTTATAAGGAATCTTTTTATTACATTGCCTCTTCTAATTCAATGCAGAAATTTGACATGTTTTTTGTATTTTGAATTATGTGGGTGATTCCTAATGGAGATGTAGACAATTCTAGAATAGAACGGATATTTTAAATGAATGTAACCAATAAATAAGAATGTGAACTCTAACACATGTGTTCAGGTTTTTACTTGTTCTATTTTCACTCTGGTTTAAGCATTTGTGTGCCTGTTCATCCTCTTGACTATTGCTAAATAGTGGAGTCTGGTAGTTGTTTTGTCCAATGTAATCTTAATGCAAATTCTAAAGCAGGAAGTTTAAATAGGAAATTGCAAAAAAGAATGACATGGCAAAATGACAGCTTGTAACTTTGCCTGTGGTTTCAGGTGCCTCTTTGAGCATAGGCTGGGTAGTTACATAATACAAATGTTTAAAATTCAAATTTAAAGAATTTTGGCCTTAACTGATAGATTACGAAGTTCAGGCCACTTTATTTGAAATTATTCCAGGTTTTGATTTCAAATTCCTCCGCTTGCAATAATGTTTTTCAAACACTGTATTGGATCTGTCAAGCACTATATTATCCCTCCCTACAATTAAAGCTAAAGGTAAATAAACTAGTTGCTCATTAACTAGCTAGTTTCTCCAAGATGAAATGAAATTGGTGAAGGTAGATGATCAAATACAGAATTATAACTGTAATAGATTTCAGCTGAGAGGCCTACCCAAAATAAATGAAAAGCAGCTCTAAAGTGGATTTTCCATATAATTTCAGAAATCCATAGAACAGTACAGCACAAGAACAGGCCCTTTGGCTCATAATATCTGTGCTGAACATGATGCTAGGGCCATCACTTATCTACCTGCACATAACTGATCCCCTGCATAGCCATATGCCTATCCAAAAGTCTTTTAAATGCCACCAAAGTATCTGCTACAATGACCACTCCGGGCAGTGTGTTCCATGCGCTCATCATCCTCTTGTATATAAAAACTTGTCGTGCACATCTCCTTTAAAAATTGAACCTCTCATCCCATATCCCCTAGACTTTGCATTATACTCCAAGCTGATTGTTGGCAGTTATTTCAAATCTAAAACTGAAGCTATTATTGCCATCTATGTGTGCCTGAATGCTATGATGGTTAAGAGCTACAAATGGGTACTTTACATCAGCAGATAAAGCTTTGTCTATTTAAGCATCCAATAGCCATATTGACATTTTAATCTTTAATATTTTAAAATGAAGACATTTGGTTAAGTTTAAGTATAAGATTAGTGTTGAAATTTAACTTTTCCTGCTGTGTTCAAAATTAATTCCAGTGGAGATAATTACCTGCTTTTTGCTGGCTCAACAAATGGCAATATTCAACTTGGAGGAAAGGAAACCTATTTAATGTTAAATGGTATCTGTGAAGATGCTCTACACTGGACTTCCCATGGAGTCCAGTGGCATAGCTCAATCTTTGTGAGATTCTCCTGTAATTCCACTTGTAATGGGTTAGTGAGAGGAGGATGTGTTGGGAAGAAAACTTGGTTCTGATCCCATAAATTTCATGGGGGAACATTTGCAAAAATTGAAAAGCTCTATTAATTTAGTGTTTGAGTGCCCCTTTTGCTAAAATATAGGGTTAAATTCTAAAAAAATCTTATGATGCTAGGGCCATCACTTATCTACTTGACTTCTCCAAAATGTTTTCTCACTAGCGTGCTGCTGCCTTCGGTAAAACGCAAGATTAACATCTGCGGACTGTTAGTCATTCTGCTGCAGCCTCTGGAAGATTGCTTGGAGACAGAAACTATATTGATTAGATTCGAGGAACCACATTTGAATTTCCATTGATTAAGTGACAAAATGTACAATATTAGTATACTGTACTCATGCTAAATTGATGCTTGCATAACAATTATTTTGAGTATTTGAAATTACCCATTATAAGTAGAATTTAAGGTAGACACAAAATGCTGGAGTAACTCAGCGGGACAGGCAGCATCTCTGGAGAGAAGGAATGGGTGGTGTTTCAGGTCGAGTCCTTTGTTCAGACTGATGTCGGGGGAGTGGGCAGAACAGAGATAAAATGTAATCGGAAACAATAAGACTGGTGGGAGAACTGGGAAGGGGGGGGTGGGGGGCGGTGGAGAGAGAGGGAACACAAGGGCTAGAACTGTCTGCCTTCGATTTAAACCAGCATCTGCCATTCATTCCTACACAAGTAGAATTTAGTTTTGTAGAATTTTTCGTTTTTTGTATTGAATATATCCCAATTGTCACAGAAGATAAAAATAGCCACATTTAAAATTTTTAAAGTTAAAGTGTATTTATTTCTGAACCAGTGATTCTAACCCTGGCATATGCCCTTTTAAAGGTTGAATCTAACAGAGCAGATGTGAGAAGATGATGGCAGCAGACAAAGGGGTGGTGGAGGAATGGCTATCGGAATTTAAGGTACACTTTCCACCACTTAGAGCAGCCATTGTTTAAAATTCAAATAAGTTAGCCATTTATAGCAGAACAATGTGTTAATTGATTAGTTGATAGCTCATTAAAAAAAACCAATTACTATTTACAATCTCAAAGATGTGTCCTTTATAACTGCTGATAATGTGAAGAAAACTGATTGATACTGCCTTTGTTCATGCCTTTGTCAAAGTATCAAAGTTTGCTTTTTTAAATCGATTGCAGGAACATGCAGATCTCCAAAGTTACTTAACTAATAACAAATATCAAATAATATCAAGAAAGTTTATTCACTGATGTTTGCAGATTAGTTCCTTTCATTTATGTATTAGGTGAGAATTTATCAACTTTATTCAATGAACTTTCATGTTTACTTAAATATACTTTTACTTAAATTTACTTTGTACTTTGAGAAAATCAGTTATTTATATTTGCGTGCAAGACATGATACATTAATTTTGTGTGGTAACATGGACCTTTGCGGAATAGTGAATTGCACCCAAGAGGTTCCTACATAATCTCTTTCTTCCTATCCAAACATGTTATGAGCAACACTGTGGAAAGGAATAAATGAATTATGAATGGCTAAGTTGTGGTAGCAATTCCTGCTCCTGAAGCACTAGGCAGATTGATCGGGAACTTCTTGTATGCTTCAGATGATGGCCTGGTGCTTGATGTCGGAATAGTGCACACATTTAATGGGCAGTAAATTTGAGGATGGTGTTCTATAGTCCTACTCTAGGCTTCACTTGAGTTGAAAATGCTCATGTATTAGTCATGCTGCTCTCTGCATTTTAAAAATTGTATATTAATTCCTAACCCATCCCCAGAAATGGAGATAAAGAAGTCAAGAAATGGAAAGGGAGGGTCACAAATGGACCATATTTACGTGAGACAAGGTGGAAATTGACAGCAAATAACATGGTATCTGAGTTCTGTGGGAGAACTGGAAACAGTAGCAATACTGTCATTGATTTATTGGAGAAATGTTAAGGGAGGCAGTCTGAGTAAGATTGAAATCAGGACTGCTACACGCATCCCATAAAAAGTGTCCATTGCTTGGATATATACAGAATCCCATAACTAGATGTTTTTGCTTTTAGTGTTAAATGCTGGCCAAGGCAATGTAAAACTCTTAGCTGATATGATGCCCCATTCTCAATCCAGTACAAAGCCAAACTGATACTGAAAATATAGTTAGTTATAAATGCACAATGCTAAGTAATTTAGAACAAACTTTAATAGGATACAAGTCAGTTGGGATCAATTAAACAAATAGAAGTATATCTGAATTATGGCCTTTAAAATTACAAGCTAATTTCCTGCTTTTGGAGGTGGAAAATTCTGATTACATTTGCCCCATGTTGTGATAATACAGGCTCTTCATAATAGAATGTGAATTTGGTCAAAAACAAGTGGGAAACAGAGGTTGGCATTACCAGAAAGAAACACTAAAGTGGGACCAGCCTAAATTCAATGGAACTGCTGATACTTTGCCACACTGCTGTCAGAAGCAACCATCCCCTCAGCACAAAGTAGCCACAAATCAGCAAAACACTGATGTGCCATGGGAAGAGAGATACTGCGGGGGAAAGGGAGAGCGTTCCCAGATTTTCTGCAAACAACATCGAAGTGTACATCAGTGCCATATTTTGCTTACAGCCCAATGGTATGAATATTGATTTCTCTCACTTCAGGTAGCCCAGGCATTCCCTCTCTCTCTATCCCTCTCCCACCCAAGTTGCACTAGCTTCTCATTTTCACCCTACAAACAGCTAACAAAGGCCTGTTTCCTTCATCATTGTTACTTTATTGCATATTTTTCATCCATTGTTCTTTATCTCTCCACATCAAGATTCAAGATCAATTTATTGTCACATGTACCAATTCAGGTACAGTGAAATTTGAGCTACCAACGTCTTTACCTCTCGTTTCCCTTATCCCTAACCAGTCTGAAGAAGGGTCTCGACCCAAAACGTCACCCATTCTTTCTCTCCAGAGATGCTGCCTGACAAGGGAGGTGCCGTGGTAGTCTGGATTGCTGACAACGGCAGGTGACAACTCTGACTCCTCCTATTTATCCTTGGACCATGATCCCACAGACGAGCACCAGGCCTTAATCTCACACCATTTCTGATTTCATCAATTCTGGCTGAATGTCTTCCACAGCCTCCAACCTTCTCCTTTCCCAGCCCCGCACAGCCCAGTTTTACCTTCTCCCTAAAATCCACAAACACAACTGCCCTGGGAGACCTATTGTTTTTGCCTGCTCCTGTCCTACTCCGCCTAGCGGAGCTGGTCCTCACCCTCAACAACTTCGCCTTTGACTCCTTCCATTTCCTCCAAGTCCAAGGCTAAGCCATGGGCACCCGCATGGATCCCAGATATGCCTGCCTCTGTAGGGTACGTTGAACACTCCCTGTTCCAGGCGTACACTGGCCCTATCCCTGAACTCTATCTCCGTTACATTGATGACTGCATCGGTGCTACCTCCTGCACCCATGCAGAACTCATGGACTTCATCAACTTCAGCCCCAGTTTTCTTCCTGCACTTAAATTTACTTGGACCATCTCCGATACATCCCTCCCCTTTCTTGATCTCGGTCTCCATCACAGGAAATAGACTATTGACTGACGTCTATTACAAACCCACTGACTCCCACAACTATCTCGACTAGGACGGTCACGGTGGTGCAGCGGTAGAGTTGCTACGTTACGGCGAATGCAGCGGCAGAGACCCGGGTTCGATCCCCAATAGGGGTTCTGTCTGTACGGAAATTGTACGTTCTCCCCGTGACCTGCGTGGGTTTTCTCCGAGATCTTTGGTTTCCTCCCACACTCCAAAGACGTACAGGTTTGTAAGTTAATTGGCTTGGTAAATGTAAAAACTGTCCCTAGTGGGTGTAGGATAGTGTTAATGTGTGGGGATCGCTGGTCGGCATGGACCCGGTGGGCCGAAGAGCCTCTTTCCATGCTGTATCTCTAAACGCCTCGTCCCACCCTACTCTATCCCCTACTCCCAAATCCTCCGTCACACCGCATCTGTTCCCAAGATGAGTTCTGTACTCGGACATCCGAGATGTCCTCATTCTTTAGGGAACAGGGGTTCCCCTCTCCTATCATAGATTGCTTTACCAAAGGGACGAGTGAAAATGCTGTGTATTCCATTTTGGTGACCTGCTTACTCCCAGCTCTCTAGACAAAGCTCTGTACCCTGAAGGTTTCTCGATCTATCATGTGAACCAGATGGCGTTATTCAAAAGAGAGGGAGATGGTGGTGATGTTTGGCTCATGGTAAGCTTTACATGGTTCTTGGATGTGGTGGCCTTGCCCAAACTCCTGCTCCCCTAGACATTCTTCTAGCGCTGGAGGAGTTGCATACTCTGATGCCTTCTCTATCGTAGCCAGGAATTTCAACAAGCTAGTTCGAAAAAGACACTTCCAAGCAACTACCTGCACATTTTCTGCAACATCAGATCAAATACTCTTGACCATTGCTATCCCACCATCAGAGACTGGCAGTGCTCCTTTCTACCTATCGGCAACAATGGTGAGGATGACACAGCACTGATTGGGGAGATAGGGATGTGACTTGGTGACTGGAGTCAGTAAATGGGGCAATGTTCATAGATGGCAAAGGACTTGAATGAATACTCCATGATTGTTACCAACTTCATTGTGGAATGTGTGAAAGACTGTGTTGTACCAAGACCATCTGAGTGTTACCTAACCAGAAGCCCTGGATGAATCAGGAAGTCTGTCAGGACTTGGCAGGATCTCTGCCATTCAGGTCAGGTGATTAAAATGTCATAGAAGATGTCCAGATACAGTCTTGAGAAGGCCATTGAGAAAGGAAAGAGATACCTTCAGTCTAAACTTGAGAATTGGATGAATGTCGGCAACTACGGCAGGGCTTGCACACCATTATTCCCTGTAAAACCAAGTAGCCCAGGTGACAGTGATGCATCACTCCCGGATAAGCTCAATGCTTTCTATGCACACTTGGAAAAGGAAAACATTGATGTATCTTCACGAGCCTCAATGGCCCCTGACAACACTGTAATCTCATTCTCAGAGGCTAATGTTGAAAGATCCTTCACAAGGGTGAATCTTTGAAAAGCGCCCGACCCTGATGGTGTACCTGGCCACTTCATAAAACCTACACAGATAGCCACAAAATTTCCAACCAGCTATATCTTACTACAATGGTCTGAGGTCCTCACCTGCTTTAAAAGAACATCCATAATACTGGTGCCATGAAGAGCAAAGTGGCATGTCTCAGCTGTTCGATGTCATTTGCATCCATTGTGATAAAGTGCTTTGAGAGGTTGGTCATGACACATATCAACTTCGGCCTTAGCAAGGATTTGGACCAACTTTAATTCCCCAATCGTCAGTGGATGCGATCTTGCTGGCTGTCCACCGATGACAGCCTGGGGTTTAACATCATCTCCTCTAAACTTGTCATCAAACTTGGATCTGGGTCTCTGTTTGTCCCTGTGCATTTGCATCCTTGACTTCTTTCTTCATTGGTAGACCTCAATCAGCATGAATTGTCAACAACACTTTCTCTTTGTTGACCGTGAGCATGCTCACCTCAAGGCTACGTGCTTAGTCTCCCGTTGTATTCTCTATATATCCATGACTGCAGAGCCAGACGCAGCTCAAATGCCGTCTTTAAATTTTCCAATGATGCCATTGCTGTTGGACAAATAATGGGTAACGATGAGTACAGGGTGGAGATTGATTATCTGGTTGAGTGCTCTCAATGTGAACAAGATTATTGACTTCAGGAAGGGAAACCTGAAGAACACTCCTTCAGTGGCAGAATGGTGGTGGAGAGAATCTACAGCTTCAAGTTCCTAGTCATGCCCATCTCTGATCTGTCCTGGACCAAGCATCTTGATGTGACTGCAAAGAAAGCACATGGATGGCTTTACTTCGCCAGAAATTTGAGATTTGGCATCTCATCAAACTTCGACAGGTGTGCGATGGTGCAATTGGTCTGGTTCAGTAACTCGAAAGCCTAAGAATGAAGCAGAATATAGCAGTCCATTGCAAGTATTGACCTCCCGCCATTGAAGAGATCTCCAGGGAGCGTTCCCTCTAGAAGGCAGAAAATATCAACAACTGACCACACTTTCATCTCACTCCTCCCATCCAGAATAAGGTGCAGGAGTCTGAGAAACAGTGCCTCCAAGTTCAAGAATAGCTTTTTCCATAACCATCAGGCTTTTGAACCGCACTGCTGTACAATCCTAATCACAACGCTACCTCAGCACCAAACTATTATGGACGTTGTATAAAGTTGCATTATATATTTTGGCTTGCACTATTATGGTCTGGTGACCGGGAATAACTGATAATTTGTGTGTTATTGTTTATTGTACACTTATTTGATGTGTAATGTGCCTGTAAAGCTGCAGCAAGTAAGCATTTCATTGTTTTGTTCCCAGTGCATATGGTAGTTAAACTCTCTTAACTCTTAAAAATCCTCATGAAAAGTGGATTTGCCACCAGGGAGTAATTTTGTGTTAATGAACAACAGCAAAGTGCCACCTGTGAGTAGGTTATTAGCACCTGGATGCACAATGAGGACTTTTAAGTAAATGCTGCTGTCAATAAAAACAGGAATGCTACCAATGAGTGGCTCATGTTTCCCTTGGAGAATAAGAATATTATCTGTCAACAGTTAGGTGTTCTCTGTGAACAGAGATGCACTATGTGAGGAGATTGTTTTCCTACTTGATTAGAGACAGCACTTGAGTGAACTTCTCTTTTGTAGGAGCAGAGATTTGCCACACACAAACCCCTTTCATGTGGTGTGAACTTTGCTAGAATTGTGCAGATAAGTGATGTGATGAAAGAAATGAGTCTAGATGACCCAGACACCTATGATTTTTGGGCTGACACGTGCCCTGTCTCTGCTCACCTACACTTTAGGTCACAGATGGAATAAAGTGTACGTTTGTCATTGCGAAATAGACTCTAATCTGTGGTGGAGAGAAGATTTACTAGGATGATTCTGAGATGGAGCATTTGACCGTTGATGAAACATTTAATGTTTGTTTTCTTTGGAGTGGAGGAGGCAGAAGGGGAGCCTAATTGGGGTATACAAAATAACAAAGGGCGCAAGGTAGGTACTTAGAAACATTCCAACATAGTAGAGGTGTATAAAAACCAGGGATCATGGGTTTAGGGTAAGTTATAGTAGGTTTAGAGAAGATCTGAGGAAGAATTATGTTCACAAGGAGGGTGATTGGCATCTGAAATACATTCCCTGAAAAGCTGGTGGAGGTGAAGACTCTCGCAACATTTAAGTAGTATCTGGAAGAACACTTGAATTATCATGGCAAAGAAGACTGTGGGCCAAGTGCTGGAAAATGGGATTAGTGCAGATGGGTGCTCAATGAGGGCTTGTGGACAGATGAGACAAAGATTAACATATCAGTGTGATGGCAAGAGCAAAGTATGGAGGACAGAAGGAACTGCCCAAGATCCAAAGCATACCACCTGATCTGTGAAACACGGTGGTGGGGGTGTTATGGCCTGGGGCTGTTTGGCTGCTGAAGGTACTAGCTCACTTATCTTCATTGATGATGCAACTGCTGATGGTAGAAGCATAATGAATTCTGAAGTGTATAGACACATCCTATCTGTTCAAGTTCAAACAAATTCCTCAAAACTCATTGGCCGGTGGTTCATTCTACAGCAAGACAATGATCCCAAACATACTGTTAAAGCAACAAAGGAGTTTTTCAAAGCTAAAATATGGTCAATTCTTGAGTGGCCAAGTCAATCACCCGATCTGAACCTAATTGAGCATGTCTTTTATATGCTGAAGAGAAAACTGAAGGGGACTAGCCCCCAAAACAAGCATCAGCTAAAGATGGCTGCAATACAGGCCTGGCAGAGCATCACCAGAGAAGACACTCAGCAACTGATGATGTCCATGAATCGCAGACTTCAAGCAGTCATTGCATGCAAAGGATATGCAACAAAATACTAAACATGACTACTTTCATTTACATGACATTGCTGTGTCCCAAACATGATGGTGCCCTGAAATGGGGGGGGGACTATGTATAAACACTGTTATAATTTCTACATGGTGAAAGCAAAATGTATAAAAATGGCCTTTATTAAAATCTGACAATGTGCACTTTAACCACGTCATTTTTTTTCTATTACAAATCTCAAATTATGGAGTACAGAGGCAAATATATAAATGATGGGTCTTTGTCCCAAACATTATGGAGGGCACTGTGGATGTCTTGGTAATGCACAAGGGGAAATCTCTGCAAACCTGTACCTGTGGAACCACACATTTTTGATTTGCTACAAAATAATTTGACACTACATAGGCATTGGTAAAGTCTTAACCTGTTAATAACTTTGAAAAATATTCAGATATATTTTTTAATATTTTGAAAAATGTTAACTGCCATATAATGGAGCTCTCATTTGAAATTTATTGTATTTACTTTTTAAAAACATTTTTGAATTCAGACTCTTCCTGAGACCTCCATATCCAGCTATGCTTCAAGTTTAAAAGGGAAGAGTACTCTGGTTTTGGAATTGTACATGGTCATCAGTGAATCGCTTAGTGAGGTAGGAATACAAGTACAATAGAGTATAGTTTTGGATCTTGTTCCACCTAACTCCTCAACTTTCTATTCAACATACTCTGTGCTTCCCTTTAAAATTTGTCTTTATCTCCTTCAAGATCCTCTGTAAAACCATACCTTTGGTTGTATATCTGGGCACTGTTACTACTTTTTTGGCTTGATGTTACTCATTAGTCGCTGAAGCACCTTGTGTATTATATATACTGTATAAAAAAAACCACTATTTCACCACATCATTGAACATCTGATTAAAAATTTGACTTTTTTGTGCCTCTTGCATACTTGTAATGAAGGTATGGTAAGCCTTCAAACATGTTGGCTGAATAACATTCTTCAGAGTGTGGAATTTGTCTACTAATTACTTTATTGGCTGGTTACTGAGTTTTAACTCTACATATTTTGATTGCTGCTGCAAACCTGCTTGCCTTATTTTTCTAGTCCCATTGGACCCAGATCTGTGTGTCATTTATTGTCTTAGGTGTGGGCTATTTAACATTTCATGCTGTGATTGGTACATTCCCTTTACCCCACTGCCAGTCCTTGTCACAACTCATCAGCATTGCATTGAAACAAGGAACTGCAGATGCTGGTTTATCTAGAAAGGGCACAAATGTTGGAGTAACTCCGTATTCTGACTGAACAAGGGACCCAACCCAAAACATCACCTATCCATGCCCTCCAGGGATGCTGTCTGACCTGCTGAGTTATGCCATCATTTCATTGGCATTACATTACTTTCTTATTCTGTTTCTCGTGCAAAATATTCTCAGTGTCTCCCAGCATTCTCCTGAGTACCATTGAGATACCCAATAGCATTTTGGTGTAAGCAACAAATTCTCCAGTTCCATCCTGCTCTCTTATAGACCATCTAAACAAAATTATCAATGATGATTTGTCACGAATCTCATTTCTATCACATTCACCCTCTCTGTTACTTTCTCTTTGAACTTGACAAAACGATCAACAAACACCATAACTCTTCCAGTATGCATTCCACTTGCAAATAAAGTAACTTGTTTTTGGTAATTGTGTTAACATGGTGTTTCTCAAATGTGCTGACACCTTGCTACTAACTGAAATATTTATCTGCTGCATTTTGTACCATGTTCCCCTTCCAATTTGCAGGATTGGATGTGTGGCCTTCATCACTAAATCTCCTATTGGTTCCTCCATCCTCTCAAAAAAAAAAAAAACCCATCATTTTGTTCTTTGACACCATTCTTGTCTTTTCAGAATACTATGTCTCTTCCTTTTTTCAAGCTCTATAAAGTTGCTTCAAGAAGTTAGGAAAATAGGCAATTCCTCAGTTTCGCTCTTAAACCTTGTTTCCATTGTGTTTTTTGTGTAAAGTCTTGTACGTATTCAGTGACACTCTCAACTTTGTCATCTGACAAGGTTTTTTTGCTTCCATGATTTGCAAAGAACAAAATGGTGGACACTTGTTCCTGGATGATATGACTAAGGCACTTACAATGACACATTTGCCGGACATCTGTGCTCAGTCTGCCTAGGCCTGGTGGATCTCCTGGTTGCTAACCATTTTATCTCCCATTCCCATACCATCTTTTCTGTCCTAGGCTGCCTCCATTACCAGAGGCCACATGCAAATTGGAGGAACAGCAGCTTATATTTGGGTAGCTTACAGCCCAATGGTAGAAACATTAAGTTCTTTAATATTAGGTAACAGCCCAGCACTGTCCACCCACCCAATTGTCCCCTCTCTTCTCTGTGCCCCAACCAAATGCACCCTCATTTTTCTCACTATCCCACCTATCCTTTTCCTTCCCCAACCCCATCTTGACTTCTACCTATATCTCCTCCTCTGACTTCACATTTCATTCCTCTTCTCTCTTCTTCTTACAGCCTTTAGTCTTTTCATCTCTGTCCTTTGTCCACTCATCTGCTAATCCACCCCCCCCCCCCACATCTGCACACAGCTATCACTTGCCATGCTTTGTCCCACCCCCAACTCATTTCCGGCTTTCCAGTCCCCCTATTACAAAGGGTGACAAAGGGTCCCAAACTGTAATGTCACCTATCCATGTCTTCCAGAGATGCTATCTGACCCACTGAGTTATTCCTGCACTTTGGATTTTATATCATGAGCTGAAGATCCTGTTCCTGAAGAAGGGTCTCGCTGAGTTACTCCAGCTTTTTGTGCCTTAGTTCAGTTTAAACCAGCATCTGCAGTTCCTTCCTACACATCTCTAACATTTGCCGTACTTTTGAGAATTTAATTTAGTGAATAATATTTCAGCTACAAGTTGTACTTTTCTGGTCGTAACAGACTTTAAAAGTTCAAGATGTTCTGTAGTATATTTTTTTAGGCAAGCAGACATAAGTAAATGTGTCCTCTAACATTAAATTGCAGCAAGTAGCAGTTTCTCAAACAAAGAAATGCTGGGGTTCTGTAAAATGTATGCAAATATTCTTAGATTTTATTTTAACATTACTGTGATGCCATTGATTTTATTACATTGTTTCCTTGTGCTTATTTAAAAATTATGTTGATAATTTTTGGAAACTAACATTTTAATTTAAATTTTAGTTGCTGGAGCCAGTTTGCCACCAGTTATTTGAATTTTATCGCAGTGGTGAGTTTGAACTGAAGAGATTCACATTACAGTTTGTTCCTGAACTTGTATGGAGTTACCTTTCAGTCATATCCACACGGAATATGCACAGTAGTGGCTGCATTGAGGCTCTCCTCTTGGGTATCTATAACTTGGTAAGTGATATTAAAAATCACATATACAATAATTGTAATCAAATTTATTTGAAGGCTCATCAGCTTACAGGTCACTTCAGCTTTGTTTAGCTACTTCTAGCTTCGCCATAGCCTCTTGTATTTAGTTTGCAAACATATCTTTTAACATTAGTAACCACGCTTAAAATTGTAGATCATTGGCATTGAGATATTTTGTCAAGATGTTATAAAATAAAAGTTCTCAGCATGTAAATTAATTCTCATCGAAACTGAGAAGTAATTGGTAATCATGCAAAAGGTCTTATCAATCATAACTTTTTTGAATAAAAAGCACAAGTTCTGTCGTTTGACCAGAACTTGGAATTGGGGATCTTGTGATTTGTCCTTTCCTGCACCCATCTGTTCTGTTTTATTATTTTGCCCTATAAAGTGCAAACTGTTTTTGGCTAATCTGGGATCTTAGCAGATCATGAAATCAGTGCCGCCTTTTAGTGAGATTCGGACAGAGAACAAGTCTGAAAGTAAAATGATGTTTTGTATTCAAATTCCAACAATTGACTATCTGAAAGAATGAGACTCCAGAGTTTGAATTCTTCATTTTCTATGGCAGAGACTTAATTGCATTCAATAAAGATCATCATATCAGGTATTTATTAAAGGGTATTTATGCACTTAATTACAAGACTTGTTGTGAAGAGCTCAGTGATCCTTTTAATGTTCAAACGCAATACTTGTGAAACTCATGGAGTGGGAATAATTAGCTACCAACTTTACAATACTGGAGCAATGCACAATTTGAGAAGCTTTGGCTATCTCCACCAGAGTGCTATCTCACATATTTTGCACAAATTTCTAAGTCAGCTTACATATTAACTGTTATTTTAGCATCAAATTTGGGGCTATTTGTTTGAACTAAGTGGAGAACTTTGAGTGGATAAAATACATGTTTTATTTAGTTATTTTAGAAAGCCAAATTATTACCTCCATGTTTCCGATTGTTTTTCAGGAAATTGTAGATAAAGAAGGTGGTACGAAAGTGCTGTCTTTTACAGTCCCATCACTTTCAAAACCTTCAGTGTACCATGAGGTAAGAGGCTTATTTTGTTTACTCTATCTGGTCTTGAAATGGGTCTGGGTTGATGTTTCTTGTCACATGTACTGCGGTACAGTGAAAAGCTTTGGTTTGCATGTTATCCAAACAGATCAGATATACCATTTGTAAATACAATTAAGTCCAACTCAAGAACGTTAGATACAACAAAGGGGAAGATGCAGAGTGCAGCATATAATTCTCAGCATATCAGTTCCATAACAAAGTCAAATGTGCACAATGGGGCAGAAGTGATTCAGACAATTCCCTGGCTTATGCAAGGACAGTTCAGAATCCTGATAGCCAGAAGAAGCTGTTCCTGGGGTTGGTGATGCGCACTTTCAAGCTCTGTACCTTTTGCCAGATGGGAGCAGGGAGAAGAAGGAATGACTGGGATGGGCAGGAATTGTCCCACCCTGGTCATTCCTCCTTCCAGTTATCCAGGCATATCACAACATTACCATATCATATATCATATACCATATCATACAGATAGTGCAAAAGAGAAACTATGCAGAATATAGTGTTACAGCTGCAGAGAGTGTGCAGGGTTAAAAAAAGAGTAAGGGCTGCAACAAGGCCCACTACGGTAATTTAATTTGCAAACTTGTAAATGGAGTTAGGGCAGAATTTGCAAATGGAGTTTTTGTATAGGGAGTATAGTAAAAACCTGAGTTTCCAGCCTTGCGGGGCTGGTGTTGAAAATTATCATGATGTTGTCACCATTTCGTATTCATTGTGGTCTGTGGCTCAGGAAGTTGAGAATCAAGTTGCAGAACTGGATTCCGTGTCCTAGGTTCAGGAGTTTAGAGATGTTTGGTTGGAGTTATGGAGTTGAATGTGAAGCTTTCATCAATAAATGGGAGTATTATAGGCATCTCTGTATTCCAGATGTTTCTGGGATTAATGTAGGGTCAGGGAAATGGTGGCTGCCATGGAGGTTGTGATGGTAGGCAAATTGCAATAGATCAAGGCTGTCTGGGAAGTGGGAGTTGATGAGCACCGTGGCCAGCCTCTCAAAGTACTTCATGATGACGGATGTCAGAGCCACCATGCAGTTCCCATTAAGGCATGTTACCTTGTTTTTTTTGGTACTGGGATGATAGTGATCATCTTAAACCAGGTGGGAACCTCAGACTGGAGTAGTGAGAGGTTAAAGATGTCCTTGAATACTCCTGCTGCTGGTCTGCGCAGGTTCTGAAGACATGTTCAAGGACTCCATCCAGGACAATTGCTTTCTCCCGATTCATTCTCAGGAAGGCCGATCCAACAGACCCGACTGACTATGGGTACAGGGGTGCATCTCAAGTTGTTAGGGTGGGTGACTTCATTCCATTGCCCTTCTGTTCAAAATGAGCATTAAATGCTTTGAGCTTGTCAGGAAGGATTGTGTTGTTGCCAGCGATTCTGCCTGACTTTGTTTTATAGCCTGTTATAGCATGCAAGCCATGCTAAATTGTCAGGTGTCTGTGTGGTTAGTATCTCACTCTAGCTTGGTCTGGTATTTTCGTTGGTTTTGCAAAGGTAGTGTGTGGGTTTCTTGCACAGGTCAGAATTGTCTGACTTGATCGCCTGTTCTTCAATTCAAGTATTAGAAAAACTCGTATCAAATATTTTGCTAGATATCTCAACACTTTTCAAACATTCAATTATCCCTTTGAGGATAATGTTACTGGAACTAATATATATAATATAAACTGAAAATAATAATCACTTATCTGTTTTTCAATTCTGATTTTATATCTATTACCAAATGTTTTGGTTTACTGTGCTGTAAACAACATCTAGCCTGCAAAGCGTTTCTATCCATCCCACCACAAACATCAGCAACCTACTGTGTTCATGGCTATCTTCTTCACACTTGCCTCTTGTAAGTTTCAGCAACCAGCTTTTTGATCAGTGAGGCCCAGCTATAATAAAGGGGCCAAAGTACTGGGGTAATTCATCTGGTCAGGCAGCATCTCTGGAGAACATGGATAGGAGACATTTTGGGTCAGGACCCTTTTTCAGCCAAAAGAAGGGTTCCAACCCAAAACATCACCTATCCATGTTCTCCAGAGATGCTGCCTGACCTACTAAGTTACTCCAGTCTTTCTGGGGGGAAACCAGCATCAGTAGTTCCTTGTGTCTATAATAAAGGGCATTTTAACTGTAAATGTCTCACTTCAACCACGGAGATGTTGATTTCCATAGGTAGAAAATATGTTTAATTCTATAATTAAAATTGGAATCCAAGCAAAGATTTAAAATCCAGAAATGTTAGATAATTTGAGTTGGCTGATTGCATCACCACACGTTTATTTATTACCCTACAATACCTGTGATCATTGCAGTCTGACTAATATTGAATATCCTTGCAGCAGTAAAGTACATTTCTACTTCATGGCACAATATTTTCATATCACATGGCACTATGTTCAGGATATTGCCATGCAAAAAAATGTTTTTAATATAATAGATTTTGTTATTTGATGTATGCTTTGTTAATTAACCTTGGTGCTTTAGCCTTCTAGTTTTGGTTCTATGGCACTTACAGAAGGCGCTTTATCTCGACATGGCTTGACTAGGGTTGCACATGCTGGACCTTATTATCAAAGGGAAACTTTTACAGCACAAAATAGGTAGGTTATTAGACTTATCATATTTAAAAAGAATTGTAAAATAATAAGTAATTAACATTAAGAACTGAATCTAATGTAATGATTTTAAAACCTGAACTATAAATATTGCCTCTGGATTGTAATTCAAACTGCAAAGTATCCACTCTTTCAAGTCCAGATTTAAAAAAAATGTTTCACAGAGAACCCTGTGGAAACCTATGCAATCACAGAGAATGTGTAAACTCCACAAGCAGACAGTATCCGAGTTCAGAATGGAACCTGGATCTCTGGTGTTGTGAAACAACAGCTCTCCCAGTAGTGTCACTGTGCTGCCCACTATTATATTCTTGATCTCGCCAAGAGTAAGTTAAATTGACAACAGTTTACCTTTTGTGATATTGGAGGCCTTGGGAGTAGGCTGATTATCCAGTTGACCTTTGAAAATTATTTTTATCTGAAAATGATTGGAAACACTTCACCCGTAACAGCTTCACCATTACTGAAAATGGAGATGTTCATGGACAATAATTGTCAATCATCGTTCATAATTGGTTGTGGCAACACTGTAATCCATTGCCTGCAGAATCATTTAACTCTTTCTGAGCATGTGTTGAATTTAGAGGTTGGCATCTCATTTTTGAGATGTCAGGCGCTGCTACTGGTAAGTGATTCTGCCTCTTGTGATGGACATTGAAGCATCCGCCCAGGTATGCTTTGTGCCCTTGCTATCCTCGGTGCTACTTCCAAATGTGCAACGTGGAAGGGTACTAATTCATCAACAAGGCTAAGGATGATAATTTGTAAAGGGATTTAATTCCCCAGCTGATGTTGTGAAGTTTAAACACTTTTCTTTAGATTATTTTGTTCAAGCTTCTGGCTCGCTTGATCTTTACTAAAACAACTGTGCTCTCATGCAAACAAAAAAAAAAGCTTCTGGAACAATTTGATGTGTCAGACTATCAAATCTGTGGAGGGAAATAGAAATGTTATGTTTTGGTCGAGATATTTCATCTAAACTGAAAGAGTAGAGGGGAATAATCGGTATAAAGAGGTGGGGGGGGGGCAGGTGAGGCAGGAGATAGAAATGATAGATAGATGGGTATAGGTTAGGAGGGGTTGATTGGCAGATAAGTCAGGTGATAGAGGGAAGGGTGGAGAGAGCAAAAGAGACTGGGTGGTGATGAACCGAGAACAAAAGATGGAAAGGAAGGTGTGCAACTGAATACAAAGGTGGCTATAGGGACAATGGGGAGGGGTGAGCAGTGGGGGGAATTGTGTTATCACATCCAGTGTTAGGAATGTGTGGAGGCAGGGGGGAAAGAAACCGGATGATGGGGTGCGATGGGGATAGAAAGATAGGCAGAGGGGTGTCAAATTGAAGTGTGTGTTAAAATGGTATAGATTTTACTCAGGATTTTGCTGTCCATTAATAAAACCACTAAACACTATGATTTTATGGGAACTAAATGGATGCAGTAATTGGAGATTGGTTTTTGGGTGCATAGCACTGTTTGATTTCATTTTAATGAATAATGACTAGTTTGGAGGAATCAAATAAGATCAGTCAAGACCTCTTGCTAGTTTCATTGTTCCTGATTGGTGAAATGGCAGCAAAAGATATAATTGCTTTTGGCTAATTTTACATAATTGCAGACTGCATGAGATTTGGAAAAGGGCTATATATTTGTGTTTTAAGATGCCTTTAACACTATTTCTTTGCTGCTTATTAAATAGGTTTGAAATATTGACATTCCTGTTGCTCTGTTACAATGCGGCAATCGTCTACGTGCCTTGTCATTCTTTACAGTCTCTGTGCCGTATGTGCTCCAGGTGAGATTATTTTGTAATTCTTTAACTTCATCTGCCACCTTCGAAATCAGCGTGGGGTTCACAGACTCTAGGTGGGGCAGGACGTGCTTAATAGGCAAGCTGAGTGGCCATGTTGTTATTATACTCAACATCAGACAGCTGAAGTGTACTAATGTGGTCTCCTAGTGAGGGATTGCCAGGAGGATGGACAAAGCAATTCATCTATGGAGGCAAAGGGATAGTCAACATTTTGGGTCAAGACTGCATCTAGACTAAGGGTGTAAAGGGGAGCTTGACAGTATGAAGAAATGTGCAGGGGGTGGTAGATGATAGGTGGAACCAGGTAAAGAGGAAGACGATGGGTAGATAGTAACCTGGAGTGGAGAAGGTGGATGTTAGGAGATGGAAGCTAGCAAGTGATAGGCAGATGAGAGCATAAAAGGGACAGATGGAGTCAGGTTGGATGAGGTGAATGTGGAAGTAGAGGCAGAGGCTCCAGATAAGTGGAAACACGTGAGGTTGCAGATGCCGGAATTCGGTAAGTACGGAAGGTCATAAGTACAGCAGAACCAGAAAAGGGATGGATGATAAGCAGATTGAACCAGTTGGGGGAAGGGATAGGAAAACCAGGAGGTGTAGTGATGGGCAGATTGAACAGTAGGAAGGGAATAAAACTGCGTGACAGTGGGTGAGGGAAGGGTGGGGGGTGGGTGAATAGTTCGAGGAGAGAGAAAGAATCACAGGAAATGATATCTATCTAAATTGGAGAATTCAAAGTTCATAATCATTGGTTGTAAACCACACAGCCAAAATATGAGGTTTCTATTCTTCTAGTTTTCATTGGGCCTCACCATGCCTGTGGAGAAGGTAGAGGATAGACAGGGTATGAGAATGGATAGGGGAATTAAAAGGACATGCAACTAGGAGGTTAGGATCAAAGATAATAGAGCAGAGCAAGATAGACCACTCGACCCTAAAAAATGTAGAATGTCATGGTGCCATTTTAGTAGGCAGAAACTTGCAGAAACAGTTAAGAAAAATAACAAAAATCTGTGAATTGATAGATGAGATATATTCTGCATTTTTATGGTATCATCACACATACTGTTCCCCCAAAACACTGATTGCACTGCAAGAGGCATAGTGAACGGCGAGTTTTGCCTACTAAAATGGCGGATGTTCCACTGCTTTGCGTACTACACTTCAGTATGGGTGATTTCGACGGAGTAGTTCATCTTGCTCCTCTAGTATCTTTGGTTAGGATGGCCTTGAACGCAGCATGCAATGGCACTGAGACTGCAGCTGTGCATGAAGTATTTGATGAGGAAGGTTCTTCTCATCACCAACATCATTCTGTCTGCTGCAAGGAGACCACAGCTCACCACGTTTTTAACTTCAGTGAAGCTGTCATTCCACAGCAGAATACATAGACCAGAGTGACAAGTGTTACTTCTGTTCACAACTACTGCTGTTAATTGAATTGTGATAAGCCTCAAGTTGCATCACACCAGGCAGCTACACTTTCCTGTCATATCCATGCCATGCTTAATCTGTTGCAGTCAGCCCCAGAAAGCTGAGTTCTACTCTTGATCTCAGCAGCAGTATTGTTGAGGGAAGACTGGCTTGGTTTCTCATCAGAGTTACCTGTTCCACCTAACTCTCCAAACTTGCTGCTTTCAGATTCCTGGATCCAGAGATACATTTTGCACTTAGCTTCATCCCGATCTCTTGAATCTGGGCTACAATAGATGCAGCATTATTCAAGGGTACTTACTGTTTGGTTACATTCGACAGTAGGCTACTCCTGGTTTCCTGAAGCTGGATTGAATTGGGTGCTGTGCTGCTCCTAAATTCCCAGAAGTTTCAGAGAGCACAGAGATGCCTTATAGGGACTAGGAAGATGGGTGTGAAGGACATTTCACCACTCCTGGAGTATTAGAATTTAGGTACACCAGCTTTGGTCTCTGACATATTCTTATCTGAAATGTCTTTTCTTTTATCTTTCTGTTGTTTTACCACTATGTTTGTGAATGGTGTCAACTTGCATGTATTACTCCCCTCCCCACCCCCATTCCCAATCCACCCCACCATTGTTTGGTTTTCTTTTCATCATCTAGTTTCTCAGTCATCTCTTCCAGTGACTTTTGTCAGTAAGATTAGAAGGCAGGCTGACAGTGCTTGGCAACATCCTAAGCCTTGTGTCTTCCCTTTTCTTTGGACATTCTTGACAGGCACCTTTTTTGGGTGGAGGAGAGTTACTCTTGGGGAAGAGTTGTTGCCAATTCCTCTTGCATTGTAGCTGATGGGGCATTTGGGACAAGCTCTGCATGAGTACACTCCTATGTTGCACAGGTTGCAATACTTGCTCTCCTTACAATCTTTGGTCTGATGGCCTTCCAGATTGTATTTTCTACAGATGATGGCAGTGGATATATTCAGTTTTGTTTCAAGTATGGCACACACTGGGTTGTCCTGCAGACATCTTGTAGTCATGACTTTATTATGATTGAGGCTGGAAGATAGGTAGACGATGACTCACTTTCCATTTAATTGTTAACTCGATCTATTGTTTGCTTGAACAGATCCTGAGTCGGGTAATTATTTTTTGCTGTTTTCTGCTCTCTTGACATACCCGGCAAGGAAAGTCAAAACATCCATGACTGGAAAATAAGATGTGTACATTATCTTCAAAACCAACAATGTAATTTTTTTTCCTGTTTTCTCCGAAGAGCTGCAACAGCTTCAGGTATCCAGCAGCTATTCTGAATTTTACATCAAACACCCATCACTTGGGCAATCCTGCAGGCAGAAGAATCTTGTGGTTTTGAGATCCCAACACCCGAACAATATATATATTTTTCTGACAAGAAATGTTAAATCTACACTGCTACTATGATGGTTTAGGGATCACCTTGATTAGCTTAATTAGCTCTTATTTCTACTTTGAAATAGCCAGCAACTCCTACTGGAAAAAATATTAAGGACCATTCCCTGATCAGCATTTATGTTCATCTCTATTTCAGCATTTAGCTTCAATCTGAAAAAAAATGTCCTTGCATCCCCTTTAACCCTCGTATTCATCACCTTAAACACACACCCTCAGGGTTTGGACCTCTATTATAATAGAGAGTTATGCCCTCATAATATTGCATACTTCTATCAGGACCCCCTCATCCTCCTGCTCTAAGGAAAACAAACCAATGCAGTCCCCGTGTTCTAGGCAATCCTAGGCAATATCCTAATAGTCTCCTCGACACTCTCTCATATCCTTTCTTTGGTTTGGCAACCAGAATTACAGATAAGCATCCAGCTGTGGACTAGCCAAAGGTTTCTAAAGTTGTGACATGATCTCCCTGCTCCTATATTCTATGCCCCAGCTAATAAATGTCAGCATTCCATATCCTGCCTTCATCATCTTGTATTTTCTCACATGATTATCAAATCTCATTTGAATCTTTTTGTCACGGACTTGCACTAAGGAGTAATTTGTTGCTGTTTCTTACAGAATATGTGTTAATGGATTTCCAAGAAAGTTGCAGAAGAAATATGAAAATATCGGAAGCAGAATAAGAGTCTATCCAGAGTTTATGGTACATATGTTGACAGGCGTTTATTATGCTATGTAAGTATAACTACTTTATTTTAAGCTTTCATATATCTTTTTAAGATTCTCACAAGAGAAAATGGAGATGTCATCCATGAACCTAACACTATTCCATAAAGGGCTCCTTTGTCTACATACCAAATCACAACCACCTACATATCATCTCTTCAACACTGCAGGCAGATGAGCAATTTAGATGTTCTTATTTAATAAAGAGTTTGATCATGGTCTACTTTGGAATGATAAATATTTTTATTGTTATTTGCAGCTATTGCACTCAGATTAATATTTTGTAATAATAGTTAATTCATATTCTTACTGTTTAAATTTAACATTCATTTTTCCACAGATATAATGGAGAATGGGAGTTGGGCTGCAAAGCACTGGGTGATGTGTTGTACAGAGCACAATTGGAAATATTTCCAGAACCTTTACTGGTGGGTAATTATCTGACTCTGAGATTTAAAGTAGAGTTTTATTGTTCTTTTGTGATAACTTGACATTTCGATGGCACCCTCGCCAACAGGGTCAGTCTGTCTTTCGTCTTTTTTTTGTTATTGTTAGTATGTTTTAAAAGTTTGTGTTAATGTTCTCTGGTTTGTTTTATGTGGTGGGGGGGAGCTTTTTTCAATCTCCTATCTTGTCAGAGAGGTGATTGTTTTCCGGATCGTATCTCCGGTCGCTCTGTGGCCTAACATCATGGAGCTGGACACCTTGCTCGGGACTGACTATGAGCCCCACCGCGGGGTGTGGACTTGCTATCGGAGCGTGCGATTCCTTGCCTGGGATTGACGCTCCAACTGCGGCCTGCGGACTTCACCATCGAGGGCTCGCAGTCTCGGGTAGAGACCGATGTCGGGAGCTCCAAACCCAGAAGGTTTTTCACCAGTCCCGACCTGGGGTAGATCGCCTGGCGTGGGGGAGTAGAGATTTCCCCACGATGCAGGAGCATGACTGCCCCGACGCGAGGGCCCAAACTCCGCTGGCTACGGGAGTCAAGATCGTCCCGTCAACGGAAGGCTCGAGGCCCCCAACCACGGGAGAACAAAGAAGGGAAGAGATTGAAATTTATCTCACCTTCCATCATAGTGAGGAATGCGGAGGAGCCACTGTGGTGGATGTTTATGTTAAAATGTATTTTGTGTGTTCTGTTGCTTTTTATGGTATGACTGTATGGCAAATGAAATTCCTCGTTTGTTGCAAAACATACTTGGCTAATAAAGCATGATTATAATCATACGGGCAATGCGGGCTGAAAAGATGAAGTACGAGGGGAAGCTAGCCAAGAATATAAAGAAGGACAGTAAAAGCTTCTTTAGATATGTTAAGAGAAAAAGATTAGCAAAGACAAATGTGGGTCCCTTGAAGGCAGACACGGGTGAAATTATAATAGGTAACAAGGAAATGGCAGAAGAGTTGAACAGGTACTTTGGATCTGTCTTCACAAAGAAAGACACAAACAATCTCCCAGATGTACTAGAGGACAGAGGATCTAGGGGGATAGACGAAATGAAAGAAATTTGTATTAGGCAAGTAATAGTATTGGGTAGACTGATAGGACTGAAGGTTGATAAATCCCCAGGGCTTTATGGTCTGCATCCCAGGGTACTCAGGGAGGTGGCTCTAGAAATAGTGGATGCATTGGTGATCATGTTCCAATGTTCAATAGATTCAGGATCAGTTCCTGTAGATTGGAAGATAACCAATGTTATCCCACTTTTCAAGAAAGGAGCGAGAGAGAAAACGGGGAATCACAGACCAGTTAGCCTGACATCGGTGGTGGGGAAGATGGTGGTCAATTATTAAAGAGGTAATAACGGTGCATTTGGATAGCAGTAAAAGGATAAGTGAAAGTCAGCATGGATTTATGAAAGGGAAATCATGCTAGACTAATCTTCTGGAATTTTTTGAGGATGTGACAAGTAAAATGGATGAAGAAGAGCCAGTGGATGTAGTGTATCTAGACTTTCAGAAAGCCTTTGATATGGTCCCACACGGGAGATTGGTGAGCAAAATTAGAGCACATGGTATTGGAGGTAGAGTGTTGACATGGATAGAGAATTGGTTGGCAGACAGGAAGCAAAGAGTAGGAGTAAACGGGTCCTTTTCAGAATGGCAGGCAGTGGCGAGTGGAGTGCCGCAAGGCTCAGTGTTGGGGCCGCAACTATTCACCATATAAATGATTTGGATGATGGAATTAGAAGTAACACTAGCAAGTTTGCAGATGACACAAAGCTGGGTGGAGGTGTGTGAACTGTGAAGAGGATGTTAGGAGGTTGCAGGGTGACCTGGACAGGTTGGGTGAGTGGGCAGATGCATGGCAGATGCAATATAATGTAGATAAATGTGAGGTTATCCACTTTGGCAACAAAAACAAGGAGGCAGATTATTATCTCAATGGTGTCAGGTTAGGTAAGGGGGAAGTGCAGTGAGACCTGGGTGTCCTTGTACACCAGTCACTGATAGTTGGTGTGCAGGTACAACTGGCAGTGAAGAAAGCTAATGGCATGTTGGCCTTCATAACGAGAGGATTTCAGTACAGGAGTAAAGAGGTTCTTCTGCAGTTGTATAGGGCCCTGGTAAGACCTCATCTGGAGTATTGTGTACAGTTTTGATCTCCTAATTTGAGGAAGGACATCCTTGTAATTGAGGCAGTGCAGCGTAGGTTCACGAGATTGATCCCTGGGATGACGGGACTGTCATATGAGGAAAGATTGAAAAGACTAGACTTGTATTCACTGGAGTTTAGAAGGATGAGGGGATCTTATAGAGACATAAAATTCTAAAAGGACTGGACAAGCTAGATGCAGGAAAAATGTTCCCAATGTTGGAGGAGTCCAGAACCAGGGGCCACAGTCTTGGAATAAAGGGGAGACCATTTTAAACTGAGGTGAGAAGGAACTTTTTCACCCAGAGAGTTGTGAATTTGTGGAATTCTTTGCCACAGAGGGCAGTGGAGGCCAAATCACTGGATGGATTTAAGAGATAGTTAGATAGAGCTCTAGGGGCTAGTGGAATCAAGGGATATGGAGCGAAGGCAGGCACGGGTTGCTGATTGTGGATGATCAGCCATGATCACAATGAATGGCGGTGCTGGGTTGAATGGCCTCCTCCTGCACCTATTTTTTATGTTTCTATGATGATGATTATGATAAGCAAGAGTGACTTCCCTCTAGACCCTATGCTGCTGTTTAGAATCCATCATATGTTCTTCATGCAGTTTGTGGTCCTGATTCCCTTGCTGTCCAATAATCTGCATTCCAGCTTTATAGTGTTTTCAATGATTAAACATCAACAGCTGTGAGGATGAAAAAATATATTTTCAGTCGTATGTAAGTGACCCTGTATTGAGATCCTGCTCTGGATATCTGGAAACTTGGAGGAAAACACAGAATTTCAGCACCTGCTGCCAATGTCTTTCAAAATTTAACATGCTTTCAGGAGATCACTTTTCATTTTCCTAAATTCCAGTCCAAATCTCTTTTCTTCGGTCAGTCCCCTCATCTCGCACATTATACTCATGAATCTGTGCCGCACTGATACCAAGTATATCCTCTTTAGATACAAATACTAAAACTGCACAATGTTCCAAAATGAGGTCTTAAAAATTCCCACAGATTTACCTGTGTACTCCATCCCCTTGTCATAAAGACCAGTCATATTTGCCCCCTGAGACTGTTTATTGCAATTACATATTTAGATTCTGAGTTATAAAGAACTAGCAGATCAATTAGTTACTGTGGCCTGTTCCTGTGCTGTTCTATGTAAAGCACCAAACATAACCCTCGTATGCAACAAAGATCACCACATTTCTGCTGGGGAGCTGATACCAGTGCTTTTAGTGAGGGTTGATTTTGAATAGATAGACACAAAAAGCTGGAATAACTCAGTGGGTCAGGCAGCATCTCTGGAGAAAAGGAACAGGTGATGTTTCGAGTCGAGACCCTTCTTCAGAATGAGAGTCAGGGAAAAAGGAAACAAGATATAGAACAAAATATATGCAAAAAAGGAAACGGTCCATTGTTGGCTGTGGGCTAGATATTAACGAGTTATAGAGACGATGAAACTCACCAGGATGATGGTGAAACAAGTACAACGAATAGGGTGGGGGGAGGAACGGAGGGAGAGGGGTTACAGGGGTTACTTGAAGTTGGAGAAATTCATACGGCTGGGTTGTAAGCTGCCCAATGAAATACAAGGTGTTGGTCCTCCAATTTGTGCTTGGCCTCGGTCTGACAATGGAGGAGGCCCAGGACAGAAGGGTCGGTGAGAATGGGAAAGGGAGTTATTTCTTAATTATTTTCCTGAAGGTTCTTCCTCAGTAGATTTTCACAATAAAATAAATAATTTCTCTATTACTGCAAAAAAAAGTTGAGGAAGGGATTATGGTAGATGTATATATGATTTTAAGTGTTCGAACGTACCATTTAAAGCCTGGTTAATGAGACTGAAGCTTATGTGGGCTGTTTTCAAACTGGATAAAAAAATACTTGGGAAAACTTCGAGCTTTGGTAAATGATGAGGTTTTCAGATTCGAGAACAATGGGCAGTGCAGTTCCCTCAAGGTCAGTGTTGGATTTTCTGACTTTCTATGACTTAGATATTGGAATACAGAGCAATATTTCAGTTTCCTGATAGCACTGAAAATGGAAGAGCAGCAGTAAAAAGTATACTAAAAGACAGTAATGGGACATGAATGATCCTGCAGAATAGTGAAATAAGTGTTGGATGGAATTTAGTACAGACGGGATGGGGAGAAGCAAATGAACTTTATAGTTCCAAAGATGTGCTGGAACAGACGGACATGCAGGTTATGTGCATAAATCTCTGAATCAAGATGTATTGAGAGAATGATTAAGAATGCATATGGCACATTGGGCTTCATAAGTGGAGTATTGAGATTTCCAAGATTACGATGCTTTGATAAGGACAGCACAGAAAAGCTATTGCATGGGCTCGGAGACAAAAAATGGAAATTAGGGCAAGAGATGCAAGAGGAATGTGTGGAAGACTGGTTTTGTGTAGTAAATGGTAGTGACCTGGAATTTGCAACCTGGGAGGATTTGGAGAAACAGAACCTGAGGAAGTGAGGCACTTGAGGGAAATAAAGAAAGAGTTTTGGGGATAGAGCAGGGGAATGGTACTTATGGCATTGCTCTACAGAGAGCTGACTTAGACTCAATGGGCTTAATGGTCTTTAAGGAACGTCACACTGACTGTATTGGAAGGCATGGGGGACTAAATGGCCTATTTCTACTTTTTTGTATCTATATACTAAAACTTGTTTGTTATCTTGTTTATGACTGAACTTCAGCCAAAACAGTACACGATAGCGTGATAATTTTAGGCCCACCTTACTCACCATTGTCACTTTAGTGATAATGCAAGTAGTTTTTATTGAAATCGGTGTTATGTATTTAAAGTTATTCACATTTTAAAGTTTAAAAGGAGGGGATGGGGAAGGGAAGAGAGAGGGGGAAGTGGGGGAGGAGGGAGGGGGAAGTGGGGGAGAAGGGAGGGGGTTTGAGGAGAGAGGGGAGGGGGGAGACAGGGTGCTGCACCAATGCAGGAGAGGTTTGGGCCCAACGGGTCCACTTGGTCTAGTAACTGCTAAATCTCTATATCTTTCTACATTATTTTATTTAAATATGATGGTAAAATTAAACACTTAAGCAGCAATCACAATATATATATATATATATATATATATATATAGTCATAACAAGTGAAATATAACTAGATTCAAAGCAAAATACTAGAAACACTCACCAGATCGGGCAGCGTGTGCGAAAAGAGAGATAGAGTTCACATTTTGGGTTGTAAACCATGTGTCATTTTTCATGAACAATAACATTATGGAAGTTCTTCCTGATAGGTTTCCTTTAAAAACGATATGCTGATTTTTAAAAAATATATGTGGTCCTTTTTTATATAGGTTGGGAATGCAATCAAAAATACATTACCTTCAAGTGCCCTAAAATCTTCTAAAAATGCACCACGAAGTATTCAGGTAGAGATAACTCCAACATCATCCAGAATATCTAGAAATGCGGTCACAAGTTTATCGATACGAGGACATCGATGGAAGAGGAATGGTAAGAAAAAGATGAGTGTTAGACAAGTGGATCGAGCTACATATGAAAAATTCTTAAATTTAATGTTTAATAATTGTTATAAAGTAATCAGTCCAATGTTACATGAAGTAATACAATTTTAGTCTAAGAAAATAGTTTGATCTAAATTACATGACAGAAAGTAACACTAGATAGAAAGACAAATTGTGTATCAACCTAGGCATCTCATTAAATATTTACCAAAGTATGTATTGAAACAATACCATGAAGCTGGAGTCAGTTACTGGGATACCATCCTAGAGAAATGCAAAATTGGCATGACGTACACAAGAAAAAATGCAGTATTTGCTTGCACAATCATTAAAGAAATCTTACCTTCGATCATTTCAGTCAATCATACATTTTGTTTTCAAATTACTACATGAAAACGGTTCGATAAATGTGTTATTTTAGGTTGCATTAAATTTAGTATAGCTTTACTAGTTATGCTATTGTTGGACCAAAACAACATTTGGGTTTAATTTCACCATGGCAAAAAGTGAAAACGAATTTGAGAAATCTGGTGTCTTGTAAGCTAATTTGTAATGAGTATTCGTTTGACTACCATTTGCTGGGAATAAAATCGTCGCTATCTTGTGTGATTCCAATTTCATACTGAGATATTTTAATGCTGTAAGAACAATAGATGCAACTTTGCCGTGCCATTAAGGTCTGAAGAACAAATTAAGAAAAATAAGCTCTGCGTGCTGAGGCTATGCTTAAAACAAAAATATTTGCTGTTTACAAAAAGACATTTGATTCTCTCTTCACAATCATCTGATACAGAATCCTATTGATTTTTCAGAAACAAAATTCATACCAAATCCTTTTAGTAATTTTGCACTTATTAAATCTAGTTGTGTTGTTTTTGGTTGCGTTTATTTTGTTGTATGCACTAGAACTATTGAACCCAGAAAATTATTTTTATGGGTATAAAGGAATAGAGTCAGAGGCTCATGGAGCTACATTAATCCCAATTTTTATTATCCCCGCATTCTCATCAACTACCCACTACATTTTACTACTCACCTACATACTGATGGCAACTAAGTGGCCAATTAATCTACCAACCCACAAGTCCTTGGAATGCCAGAGGAAACTGGAACACCCAGATGAAACTCTCACAGTCATGGGGAAATGTGCATATACTGTACTACACTAACGGCACCCAAGGTTAGGATTCAACCTGGATCACTGGTGCTGTGAGACAGTAACTCTACTGGATTTTTCACTGCGCCACCCTGAAGTTAATATTTACATCCCATTACACCAGCTTGAATTGCTTGGGTAATTATTACAAGTAAATCAACTGTTCATGCTATGCTGCAGTTACATGATACAGAGGATTTAGATGTGGAAGGTTAACGCAAAGGGTTAAAAATGTGAGAACAAAATAAAGACTAAGTATGATCTGGATGTTCTCTACCTCTAGCTGTCCATTATACCATAGTGTTGCTATTTAACTATCTAATTTTAGTTGCAATAGTTAATCACTTAAAATACTTAAGCAGTCTTTTAATCTACACTCATACAGAGCACAAATTTCACTACTGCTGCTGCCATTTTTTACCCTGGACTGGCCTTAACAGCCGATCTCTGGGCAGAGGCTAGTCATAAAAACAAGCCCACAGACTCCCACAGCAATTTTGACTATACTTCCTTCTGCCTCCTATAGGCGAGTTCGGTATCGCTATAAACGCAAGAAATCATGGGATTTGTCAACGGTCATTCGGGATAAACAAAGAGTGTTGCTAGTGAACTTAATAGCTAGTGTATACTGAAACAATGGTTGATAAATGATGAAATGAAAGAAATTAAGAGTTGTATGAACTTCAAAGAGCTGATTGAATTCTGGGTTTCAGTTCGTATCAAATCTGGTTGAACATAAAGTTGAACTTCTGATCAAAATAGACAATAGACAATAGGTGCAGGAGAAGGTCATTCGGCCCTTCGAGCCAGCACCGCCATTCAATGTGATCATGGCTGATCATTCTCAATCAGTACCCCGTTCCTGCCTTCTCCTTAAGTGCAACTCTTAAGTGCAACAACATCTCATTTACACACCAATGGAGGAAGTAAATTACATAATGCTGCGCAGATGGTGAAAATATCAATATGCAGAACTAAAGTGATGGGTAAAGTGTTTCTCAGGATGTTAAACCACTTTAGATGACCTATGGCCTGTTCAACATGAATGCAGACATTGGCAACCTTCTTGGTTGTGTACTTTTTCTCTGGTCATTTGCTGATAAACACTGCTGGGAGTGGGATTCTCTAAATAGGCTTGGTGAAACATCGTCTTCTTGAATGGGAAATCCTCTATCTGCCATTATGCAATCCCCAGGAGCAACTAAGTTAAAAAATTAACTCTTCGTAACAATGCGTGTATCAGATGATTGCCTGCCCCAAGTTTTTGATTAGAATGTGATATTGCCGTTTGGGGCAATTCCAACCAATAGTTTCACAGTGTTGTGTTTCTTGTCATCGGACCAAGTCAAAGCCTGCAACTGTAGATGCTGTGGTCGTTCTATGAATATCTCTGTGCAGTCGAGAGTGCATCTTATTGCTGGGCATTTATTTATTATCTGTTTCGGCTGCGTGGACCTTATCAAGTCATGATCTTTAAGTATGTCCATTACATACAAGTTACAATGCAAAAGAAAATGGTGCAAGTATGTTGAACTAATTTATACAATCACAAGTTTATAAATGAAAATTAGAATGTCAAATACTTATTAAAATTATCCAATGCAATGGGAATCAGAAGAGACATGATTAGTCAGGAGACTCGTGACTAAGTTTTGTACTACACAACTTTACTTACACATGCACATGCAGAACTCATTCAGATGTCAACAAACGTGCGTTAAAGCAAATATTTCAGTTCCATGGCATTAATCTAGAATGACAGTCATAGAGCCCTTCAGTCCACCATCAGTGATGTGAAGCTGATTGTTCTTATTCTAAGCACTGGAGTCACAAATTATCCAGTAATTTTGTGGTAATATACGTATAATATGTCAGATACCTCTTCTGATATCTTTTGATTATGCATAATTGCTATATAAATTCCAAATACAGTTTACATTAATCTGCAAGATTTTTAAGGAGATGGGTGCAGTCAAATTAAACAGCAAGAGAAAATTATTAGCCATTCATCCACATTGCTTAGCAACACAAGTTTGAGGGGAAATCTCCAAGCTTATTTGTAGCATAAGTTCTTGCTCCAGGAAACACTGTTGATTTGAAAATTCCCCAAACTGTTATACCACGGAAACTCTGTAAATAAGTACATTGTGACACTGGAAAATTTGAGATACAACACGGAAACAGGCCCTTCGACTCACTGAGTCCGCACCGACCAGTGCTGCACCACTGTGCTGCCCTGTAATATGACCTCCCAACTTCTATACTCAGTAAGAAGGAACTGCAGTTGCTGGTTTAAACCATCACCTCACACCTCTCTGTATTAAATTCCATCGACCATTCCTCAGCCCACCTGCCCAACCAACATCTTGCTGCAATTTATGATAGCCATCTTCACTATCTACAATACCACCCATTTCAGTGTCATCTGCAGGTTTAAATCGAAGGTAGATACAAAATGCTGGAGTAACTCAGTGGGTCAGGCAGCATCTCAGGAGAGAAGGAATGGGTGACATTTCGGGTCGAGACCCTTCTTCAGTCTGAAGAAGGGTCTCGACCTGAAACATCACCCATTCCTTCTTTCCCGAGATGCTGCGTGACCCGATGAGTTACTCCAGCATTTTGTGTCTATCTCGCAACATACCCCTGTCTGATTCATCTGTCAAATCATGGTACTTTGTATTTCCCAGCAGTTTAGCCTCTTAATCTGGCAGTGTTCTACAAATTTTGGTTATGTTGTAGTATTCAACCAACTAAAATAATTTTTTTGTGTGCAAACTTGCTGGAGAATGTAACAAGGCCGGTCCTTTGATTATGATCCATGCAGTCATTAATGGGGCGATGAAAGAAATTGACATGACCAAAACTTCAGGATTCGGTGGGATAAAATATTCTTAAGAATTTAGGTGGTCACAGAAAGAGGGATAGTCAAGCAAGTGAATGGATTTTAACAGAATATTCTTAATGACAAGGCATCTTTCCTTAAAGCATTTACAGTGCCCTCCATAATATTTGGGACAAAGACCCATCATTTATTTATTTGCCTCTGTACTCCACAATTTGAGATTTGTAATAGAAAAAAAATCACATGTGGTTAAAGTGTACATTGTCAGATTTTGGTAAAGGCCATTTTTATACATTTTGGTTTCACCATGCAGAAATTACAGCAGTGTTTATACACAGTCCCCCCGATTTCAGGGCACCGTAATGTTTGGGACATGGCTTCACAGGCGTTTGTAATTGCTCATGTATATTTAATTGCCTTCTTAATGCAGCTATAAGAGAGCTCTCAGCAACTAGTCTTTCCTCCAGTCTTTCCATCACCTTTGGAAACTTTTATTGCTGTTTATCAATATGAGGACCAAAGTTGTGCCAATGAAAGTCAACGAACCCATTATGAGACTGAGAAACACGAATAAAACTGTTGGAGACATCAGCCAAACCTTAGGCTAACCAAAACTAACTGTTTGGACATCATTAAGAAGCGACTGGTGAGCTTACTAATCGCAAAGGGACTGGCGGGCCAAGGAAGACTTCTACAGCTGATAACAGAAGAATTCACTCCATAATGAAGAAAAATCCCCAAACACCTGTCCGAAGATCAGAAACACTGTTCAGGAGTCAGGTGTGGATTTGTCAATGACCACTGTCCACGGAAGACTTCATGAACAGAAATACAGAGGCTACACTGCAAGATGCAAATCACTGGTTAGCTGCAAAAATAGAATGGCCTGGTTACAATTTGCCAAGAAGTACTTAAAAGAGCGACCACAGTTCTGGAAAAAGGTCTTGTGGACAGATGAGACAAAGATTAACTTATGTCAGAGTGATGGCAAGAGCAAAATATGGAGGAGAGAAGGAACAGCCCAAGATCCAAAGCATGCCACATCATCTGTGAAACACGGTGGTGGGGGTTGTTATTGGCTGGGCATGTATGGCTGCTGAAGGTACAGGCTCACTTATTGTCATTGATGATTCAACTGCTGATGGTAGTAGCATAATGAATTCTGAAATGTATAGACATATCCTATCTGCTCAAGTTCAAACAAATGCCTGAAAACTCATTGGCCGGCGATTCATTCTGCAGCAAGACAATGATCCCAAATAGACTGCTCAAGCAACAAAGGAGTTTTTCAAAGCTAAAAAATGGTCAATTTGTCAATCACCCGATCTGAATCAAATTGAGCATGTCTTTTATATGCTGAAGGGAAAACTGAGGGGGACTAGCCTCCAAAACAAGCATAAACTAAAGATGGCTGCATTACAGGCCGGCAGAGCATCACCAAAGAAGACACCCAGCAACTGGTGATGTCCATGAATCGTAGACTTCAAGCAGTCATTGCATGCAAAGGATATGCAACAAACTATTAAACATGACTTCTTTCATTTACACGACTTTGCTGTGTCCCAAACATTATGGTGGCCTGATATAGAGGGACTATGTAAAAACACTGCTGTAATTTCTACCTGGTGAAACCAAAATGTATCAAAATGGCCTTTATTAAAGTCTGACAATGTGCAATTTAACCACATGTGTTTTTTTTCTAATACAAATCTTAAATTATGGAGTACAGAGGCAAATAAATAAATGATGAGTCTTTGTCCCAAACATTATGGAGGGCACGGTAAATTTATTAAAGTAATATCAATGATGCTGTATGTCATGTTGTTACTTGCGAGCAAGGCACCAAGGCAAATTTCTTGTATGTATACATCCTTGGCAAATAAAATTTATTCAATTCAATTCAGCCATTCAGTGATATGGGCATTGTATTACTGTTGATTAAGACTGCTTAACCTGCAATTATTTTTTAGTATCGTGTCATTTAAATATACGTCTCAAGTTCCACATCTATATTTGATTAAACAAAATGTTTTTTAATTTGCATTTTTAATTTGGAAATTTGATCTTTCCCAGTTATAAAAATGAACTTACTGAAAACAGTTTATACTTAAGCAGCAGTGACATCTAAATGGTTTTAAATAGAATAAAAGAGGCGTAAAATGTTCACAAAATGTATCCAAAGTTTTATCTTTTGTTAAAGGGTATTTTCATAATTTGACAAATTAGCCATGTTAAATTACAGTGGTTTCACCTCCTCTTGGCCAAATTAAACCATACATTAATTACCTATTGCAATGCGTATTATAGGAATAAAAAGAATCTGGTCCTGTAACGTTTGCACATGAATTTACATTATAGGCACACATGAAGAAATACATACATTTACATCATTACACCCTTCCTGGTCTCAAACAACTCCAGTAAGTTTGGAGAAGACTATAATTTCTAAGTGTGCATTTATCTTTGGTTCTATAGAAATGTAAATGTTAAAGGTAGCATTACAAATCAGATGGCTTTTGATAATTCTCAAGATTATTGGAAATGCTAGCCTCCTAATTGAGAAAAGGGAAGAGCATCATTTCACCATTTCATGATGCACTAGTTTTAAATGTAAAGTTCCCACTTTATTTTTAAAATGTTTATTAATCCAAAATTACCTATGCATCTTTCTGTTGTTTCTGTGGTATTTTTTCATTTGTGTTTCAGGCATTATACATCTTGTCATCTTTAATTCTAGATTTATCAACCAGCCATTCTGACTCAGTCGAATCTCAGAACTCTGCTTTAACAGACTCTAATGTGGCAAATCTGTCAGAAGATAAACATGATAATGGGGAGAGAAGCAAAATGCAAACAGAAAATGATTCTCAGCATTATCAGGGTGTGCAAGAACCACCTTCAGATCCTAAGACAGATGGCAAAGAAATCAAGAGACAGAAATCTCTGAGGAAAAAGATGGAGGATGGAGTACATTCCTCTAACAGAGTCTAGTACTAGCTGAGTGCTCTATACTAGCACCCAAAGGTATCTGGGAATTGGGCATTAACTGCATATTACTACCTTCTGGAAATCCAAATCGAATTGAAACTAAATGTAATGCAAATTCTTAATAATCATAGGTCAACAGTGCATGGTTCTCAATTCTGGTTATTAATCTATAGAACATGTATCTAAATGCACTGAAAACCTAATTTAGTAGAACCTTCATTTAAAACCATTGGTTACAGAAGTGTAGTTAATTATCGCTCAAAATAGATACTAAGGAACATTATGTGGCTGAGTAATGCTCATTAACCTATACATTACTGGAATAAAAATACTCTCAAAATAACAGCTTCTACTGACAGCATCAAAACGATAACGCTTGCATTTTTTTAAATAAAAGAAAAACTAACCATTTTCACAACTGTGTTTACTTGGTGCAAAAAGTTCAACTAAATTTTCTCCAGCTAAATGTATAATATAAATATGTAGACACTTTTACATTTATAACAATCCTTACAAATTTAAGACTGGCAGCAGAAGTTTGAAATTATATGTCCGAATAGCATTATTGGATAGCTCACGAAATCCTCAATACCCTGACTAACAAGTACTTCATTCCTACTAAATGCATTTTTGTACCTTAACTAACATGTCACAGTAGGCATTCAGATTGGTAGTTTCAATCATAAAGTTTTCTCTTTCATTATCTATTTTTTAAGGAAAATGCAGTTAAATCATTGTGTTGCAGAAATTAAATGCTTATAGCCAAAATACAAATTTCTAGCCAAGTCTACTGTGGTGCAGATGAAAAATATTTGGACTTGCGAAAGCATATTTTGTTACAAGAGACTTTAAGCAAAGTGACTAATTATCATTACGACCTTTGTCTGTGCCATTACTGATTTTCTTTGCATGCTGATGCATTATTATTTGAAATAAACATTTAGGGAGGTGAAACCGCCCAAAATAATTCAAAATTAATGTTGTATAAATTTTAGATAGTCTTGCCCAATGAAACATTTTGACCATTCATCAGAATTCACTTCAATCTGCAATCTTGGTTTCCATCCACAAATGCTTTCGGACTTGCTGAATAATCTCAGAATTAATTTTTTTGTTTGACTTCCAATTTTTCCTTTTTTCCCCCAAGTTTTATGAGATACTATTTACCATTGAAGTGCATATTGTTTTGATATTCCACATTCTACCACTGAGCTTACAATGAAGCTTTTAACCTTTCTCCATTTCCTGGCAAACCTGCTAATTTTACCGTGATGGCTGAAATGATAGTTTTGCACTTTCTCACTCTGCAGGCGGCTTATACAGTCCAACATGACCATGACCCTTCAACTTGGCAGTGGTGCATGTTTTAATTACTATTTTGTTACTCCTATCCTGTCTAGTGCAGTTTTTATTTGCTGCATATTAACTAATACATTATTGTATCAATTTGGTATGTAATTGGCGATACTTAAAAACAATAGATTGAATAAAACCGTTTTACTCATTGAGAATATTTTTAAATGTTTTTCTTAGCTTATTTGGATATTGCATGTTTTATTTCATAATTTTGTTGTGAACGTATACTTTCCCAAGATAGCAAGTCCAATTAAATAAGTGATTATTGAACAGAATCTGCTGTAAATTAAGATTATATATATATATCAGAATTAAAGTCAGATTTAAAAGGTAGAACAACAGGCTGCCAAGAGTGCTTTGGAGAAATCAAGGCGATACAACAAGGCCATGGGTTGGAATTTCATCAGCAGATTGAGAGAGATGAGCTGGATAATTGTGTCTCCAAATCAAACATGACACTATGGTTGCAGAAGGCTGAATTTTGGGTGGATGCCAGAGAGAAAAATTATTTACCTAAAAAAAAGAGTTTGTGATGGAAGCTGAAAACAATGCAATAGAAATACTGAAATCTTTAATTTGGTTATTTATTGTAGATCAGAGTTTAAGTTTTAAAAAAGTGTTCTGCAGACAATTATTTTATGCCTGATTAGGATTTAGGCATGAAGACCAAATTATGTAAAACTGTCTTTGGAAGGTGGTTCCATAGCTCTTGTTTTCAACACAGCCTCTGTCAGGTTGTCTAAATAGCTGGTAGACACAAAATGTTGGAGTAACTCAGTGGGACAGGCAGCATCTCTGGAGAGAAGGAATGAGTGACGTTTCGGGTCGAGACCCATAATAGCTGTCGAGATATGCAGCAGGTTCGTGTTTGGATATAATTAAAATTCTTTTTAAGGTACACAATGTGACAGAACAGATGACCTATAAAATCCTAATGTGCTTTCTCAAGTTGAATATGGACAAAAAGAACAATGGTCCAACTATTCCTAAATTGTTGATAATTGCTTTTATATATAATATTACAATTTTCACTTTTTTCTAAAGAATATTATCTGTTAACTTATATTATTACTGGGAATATTAGTTTTTAAAAACAATAGAGGCAGCACATTTTACAAAATATCAATGCTGATGTTCCCTTAAAACCTTTTTATTGTTGTTACAATTATTTGGTATAATTCAATTCTGCAGATGAAGAGCAAGTATTTCCATCTAATCTGCACTTTGTCACTATTTCAAAAGGATAGGACGGAAACTTGACATCATCTCGAGAGGGAGGGGGGGACAAGCAAATCCAACATCACTGCCGATTTCTGGAAGCATGCTGAAATAACTTCGAATAGCCAAAGCTCATTGAAGGAAAGGTTTAAAAAAATACTCCCCTGGCACCTATTGATGTTGATGTACACTATATTAACCCCAATTAGAAATGGTGTACGAGTTGGATGTTCAGTTTACACCTCATTCAGTTTCCTGTTTGAAGACTGAATGAGATTGAAAAATGGTGTTTCAACACAATTGCTCTATTTCCACTGGGCAGTTTAGGTTAAATACTTTTTATGTTCAAATATTTCCCTACTATGCTATTGGTGACACTTGTCTGTTTTATATTTTCAGTTTCTTTGTAGAAGTAGACATTATATTTTAAGGTTATTTTTACTTAAATTGAGGAAACTTTGAAGATATTTGAAAATTTTAGAAAGCTATCAAAATTTTAGAAAGGTTGGAAGGAGATTTGAAGAAATTATCAATCCTGATTAAAGTTGAACTTTACTACTTTGTCTTCTAGAAACAACTGATTTAAAAGTCCAGGAGGATCTCGTTAACATCATTGAAGGAGATGAAAGATCTTATTCCAAGGCTTCAAATGCAGTTATGGTAAATACTAATAACAAGGTATCTGCTGGAAAATGTCAGTGGCAATCATTAAATAACAAAGCTGGCAAAGAAATAACAGGTGAAACCTGCCGGGAACACCTTGCTCATAAACATCAGTCACAAAGAGCTGTGAGTGAGAATCTTGACCTTTTGTCCATGAAAAGATTGACTCTGACAAACAGCCAGTCCCTACCTAAGGCTGGAAGCCAGAGTTTGGCAAACACTTCTACAACGCTTTTCAGTAAATCATTTGAACAGTTTAGTGGAGTCTCTACTGGAAACAGTCCAGCCAGTGCCACAAGTAGAAATGTCTCAGAATCAAACAGATTTTCAGCCTACAGCCTTCAGGATGACAGACGTGTATCAGATTGTGAACTTCAAACATCTGTTTCAAAAACAGAAGGAACAATGCTCACCAAGTTTTAATGCCCATCTCTTAACAGATGTATACCTTTGCAACATGGACATTAAAGAAAATCTTGTATTTTTTGTATAAAATATTTTCAGTTATTTTGGCAAATGTGTTTTTTTAATTGAGTGGAAATAGTCCAATTTCTTCTTAATAAACCTGTGAAAACAAATTAACTGAACAATGAAAAGGGAAATGCATAATGTGTATATTAATGTATATTTTGTCCATTTGAACATCTTCTGAAGAGTTAACTATTTTAGAATAGTAAATAATCTCTATCTTCGAAGAATCAGCCTTGTATTATTTATTTCTGTTGTAATCTGTTTAATTACTTCTACCATATTATATTTGGTAGTATTTTGAAGGGAGAATAACTACATTTAAAACCTGTGAGCTTTGAATTCTACATATAGAATTGTGATATGAACTTTGTTGAACTAGATTTTGCAGCCTGCATGCATTTTGGCCTTTGTGACCGATACAAATCTATTTTGTTGCCTTTTTCAAAGACCTTTTTTTAACAAACAATTCTACTTTAAATCAGTAAATGTAAACATATTCCTATTTCTGATATCTCCTTGCATTAACAATTGCAGAAGTTGCTGGTTAACCTCAATGTGCCTCAAAATTGAAAATGCTAAGTTTGTATTGGTTTATTATTGTCACATGTACCGAGATAAAGTGAAAAACAATGTTTTGTAGGCGATCCGCACTATGCATGCGTACATCAGGTAATACAAAAGAAAGCTACAGAGAAAGTGCAGATAAAGAAGTGCAAGGGCTGCAGAGAAGTAGATTGGACGATCAGATATTTACCCTTAGCAAAAGAGGGGTCTGGACAAGAGTCTGGTAATAGCAGGAGAAAACTATTCTTGAATCTTCTGCTTGATAGGAGATGAGAGAAAAGTGAATGATAGAGGTGTGAATGGTGCTTGATTATGTTAGCCACTTTCCCAGACAGCATGGTATAGATGGAGTCGAATGGCAGGGGAGGGGAGGAGGGAGGGAGGGAGGGGATGAGGAGAAGCTTGTTTGCCTGATGGAGTGGTTGAAACTTGTGAGACAGGTTGAAAACTTTGGAATTTTGCAAATGTTAGTCCCATTGTCCTGGTTCAACCTATCATTTCAGTACTTTGAGCAGTAATGCTCATGTTAAAGTGATGTTTCCAGCATAATAATTATTTTTAAAATGTCAATTATTGTGACATTTTTCTCCAGATTTGGATATGGCATCATTGATAAAATTGTGTTGGAGAATAAAATTAAAAGAAATTATTGCTCACAAAATAACTTCTAGTTTAGCTTTGAACATACAAATTGCAGTACAACTTGAGAATTGTATTAATCCCACAATTGTTTCTTCTTAGAAAAATATTTACTGAGGGCAGCTAAAGCAAGATTAAAATGTATTTTTAAAATGTACATATTTTTCCCAAACTATTCACAATTGTTAGTCATACCATTATTTTCTGCAGTTATTTGTGCAATTTTTACACACAAGTGGAATACCGTGCAACATTTTGCTTTCGTAAGAGCAAAACAAAAATAATTTACCCAACTTTAGTCCAAAGTAAATTGTAATTATGATAAATAATTTATCAAAGAATATGTGTCATACCTATGATTTTCTGTCTAGATTCCAATAATGCTTTTATTAAAGAAATCATGTAGAAACCACAGCACAAGAATTTAAATGTTTTAATAAACATTTTTATTGAAGAGGTGAATGAATATATTTGATAAACGTAATTGGTTTTAATTATATTATTTTCCATTGGTAAATTGTATATCAGTGTATTCACAGATATTAACTGTCAAGTGCTAATCATGTGCCACACTTTTGAAAATGTTCTCAACTATCTACTTTAGCGGTTTATTATTCTGATTTAAGTCCTACAGTTTACAGTAATTGGAGAAGCCAGTTGCAAAGACTACATGTGAACCTCCATGAAATTTGCAATCTGGATTACCAAACAATGTTAAAGCATTACAATATTGTTAAATATCATTGCATTATGTAACTGATTTTGAATATTTTTTAACTCAAGTTTATAAGAGGGAAATAAATTGAAGATAATTATTCTGAGTTTCTCAAAAAAAAAAAGGATTTGGCCGTCTTCATTATGTATATTTTGTCTTGACAACAAATGTTTACTTTCGATTGCAACCTCTAGTTGCCTTAGTTTTGCTTAAACTTTATTCTTTTACACTTTAACTTTTCCAACTCCTCTTAGATAAAACCAAGTATTTAGCCTCTCAATTGATCAGTGAAATAGGCACTCAAGAGCTTTTTGCATTATATTTTGATAATTTCCAATGTTTTCATCTTTTTTGGAGAAATAATTTTCTCACTAATAGTACTTAATACAATACAATACAATACAATACAATATATCTTTATTGTCATTGTACCCAGGGGTACAACAAGATTGGGAATGCGCCTCCCATACGATGCAATAATTTAAGTAATTAACAGCAACCCAACGAAACGAAACAATTGTAACAGTTTTTAGACAGGGTAAAGTGCAAGTTGATCTATGCGTTGTGGCCATCCGGCTCAGCAGGATTTCATTGCTTAGAGAACAACACCAATGTGCAGAGAAGTACACCCTTTGTACACGGTTGTTATATTACATGGTCATTTAGAAGCCCAAAATCGTCACATGACAATCACAATATAACTAGTAACATCATTATTGTTCACAGTTCCTTTCATGGAAGACGAAAGCTTATCGTTTCCAAGAATAGCATACCTAAACCAACTTTTTTCATAACATAATTGAGTATGGTGTGAAATAACCACCAGAAAATAAGGGGAATATTTTATTTTAAATGAAATTTATGAAGTCATGTTGCTTTAGATAGAATTGATTGAGAGCCAGGGAAAGCAATGGGCATTGTCTTGGTAACATTTGTTTTTCTAGCTTTACAATGGTGTTTTATGCCTTCCATATTTTGTGAAAAACAGGTGTGCCAGATAATTGATTTGATGAACCTATAATTGAATAGATTCCCTGTAGCTTAGTTACCTAAATATTAACAGAACTAAGAATAACTAGCACCTGAAATAGAAATGTGAAATACTGAATGTGTAAGAAGGAACTGCAGATGCTGGCTTAAACCGAAGATAGACACAAAAGGCTAGAGTAGACAATAGACAATAGGTGCAGGAGTAGGCCATTCGGCCCTTCGAGCCAGCCATGCCATTCAATGTGATCATGGCTGATCATTCTCAATCAGTACCCCGTTCCTGCCTTCTCCCCATACCCCCTGACTCCACTATCCTTAAGAGCTCTATCTAGCTCTCTCTTGAATGCATTCAGTGAATTGGCCTCCACTGCCTTCTGAGGAAGAGAATTCCACAGATTCACAACTCTCTGACTGAAAATGTTTTTCCTCAACCCGTCCCTTTTGTACAGGTCACCCCTACCCCAGAAGAGATCCCAGTGGTCTAGAAATCTAAATCCCTGCTCCCTGCACCAGCCCCTCGGCCATATATTCATATCCCCGATCTCTCTGTTCCTGCCCTCACCAGCACGAGGTACAGGTAACAGTCCAGAGATAACCACCCTCGACGTCCTACTTCTCAGTCTTCTTCCTAACTCTCTAAACTCATGTTGCAGTATCTCCTTCCTCTTCCTCCTGATGTCTTTCGTGCCCTCGTGCACAACTACTTCCGGTTGATCGCCTTCCCTCGCTAGGATGTTCTGAAGCTGGTCCGTGATGTCTTGAACCCTGGCACCAGGGAGGCAACAGACCATCCTCAAGTCCCGCCTACCGCCACAGAATCTACTGTCCGTACCTCGGACAATGGAGTCACCCACTACTATGGCTCTTCCTGACTTCGCACATCCTGCAGGAAACACACTACACCAACTTGCCCGCCATTACTTTAGTGTCAAAAAACAAATCAGGCTCAAAAACAAGTGCAACCCCCACACCTCAGCCTCCTCGCCGAAGACTCGCAGTCAAAGACTCGCACTTTTCTCACAGGGCTAGACTCGCAGCCAAAGACTTGCACTTTTCTCACAGGGCACTTCCCTCAACAGGGCTGCACCCCTTGTGCAAGCCTTGTTTATATCAGCCACTAAATTACCTAATTGGCCAATTTACCAAACTTCTAATTTAACTGATCAGCCAATCCACATACTCACTTCTATCCTGCCTTCCTGGCGAGCTTGGAGGTATGCGCTGCACTGACTGACTGTTAGCGTCCCTTTGGCGCTCTTTTTAAACTGTTTTTTTACCTGCAAATATCACCTACTTACTTTCAGCCAACGGTCGTCCTTGCTCCTGCTCTCCAAACTTTACTGACTGACTGCTAGCGTCCCTTTGGCGCTCTTTTTAAACGGACTTTTTACCTGCAAATTATCACTTACTTGCTTCCAGCCAACGGTCGTCCTTGCTCCTGCTCTCCGACCTTTACTGACGCTAGCAGTCAGTCAGTAACTCAGCGGGACAGGCGGCATCTCTGGAGAGAAGGAATGGGTGACGTTTCGGGTCGAGACCCTACATCAAATTAAAGGTATGCGGTAAGCCAGACAGCATTTGTGTCCAAAAAGCAGTTACTTGATTTTTCATCGAAGGTATCACAAAATGCTGGAGTAACTCAGCAGGTCAGGCAGCATCTCTGGAGAGAAGGAATGGGTGACGTTTCGGGTCAAGACCCTTCTTCAGACTGATGTCAGGGGGGTGGGACAAAGAAAGGATATAGGTGGAGATAGGAAGACAGTGGGAGAACTGGGAAGGGGGAGGGGCAGAGAGGGACAGAGGAACTATCTAAAGTTAGAGAAGTCAATGTTCATACCACTGGGCTGTAAGCTGCCCAAGCAAAATATGAGGTGCTGTTCCTCCAATTTGCGGTGGGCCTCACTATGACCCTGGAGGAGGCCCATGACAGAAAGGTCAGACTGGGAGTGGGAGGGGGAGTTGAAGTGCTCAGCCACCGGGAGATCAGGTTGGTTAAGGTGGACTGAGCGAAGGTGTTGAGCGAAATGATTGCCGAGCCTGCGTTTGGTCTCGCCAATGTGGAGAAGTTGACATCTGGGACAGCGGATACAATAGATGAGGTTGGAGGAGGTGCAGGTGAACCTCTGTCTCACCTGGAAAGACTGTTTGGGTCCTTGGATGGAGTCGAGGGGGGAGATAAAGGGACAGGTGTTGCATCTTCTGCGGTTGCAGGGAAAAATGCCTGGGGAGGGGGTGGTTTGGTTGGGAAGGGACGAGTGGACCAGGGAGTTATGGAGGGAACGGTCTCTGAAGAACGCAGAAAGGGGAGGGGATGGGATGGGATGGGAAGATGTGGTCAGTCGTTGGATCCCGTTGGCGGTGACGGAAATGTTGGAGGATAATTTTTTGGATACGCTGGCTGATGGGCTGGAAGGTGAGGATAGGGGGGATTCTGTCCTTGTTACGAATGGGGGGAGGGGGAGCAAGAGCAGAGCTGCGGGATATAGAGGAGGCTCTTACTAGGACCTGCATGGAAGAGGGGAAGCCCCGTTTCCTAAAGAATGAGGACATCTCTGATGCCCTAGTGTGAAACATCTCATCCTGGGCGCAGATGCGGCATAGACGGAGGAATTGGGAGTAGGGGATAGACTTTTTGTAGGAGTCAGGGTGGGAAGAAGTGTAGTCCAGATAGCTGTGGGAGTCAGTGGGTTTTTTGCAGTAGATGTCAGTCACTAGACTGTCTCCTGTGATGGAGATGGTGAGATCCAGAAACAGTAGGGAGATGTCGGAGATGGTTCAAGTATAATTTAAGATCAGGATGGGAATTAGTGGTGAAATGTATGAAGTCAGTGAATTCTGCATGGGTACAAGAGGTAGCGCCAATGCAGTCGTCAATGTAGTGGAGGTAGAGTTCGGGGATAGGGCCAGTGTACGTCTGGAACAGGGATTGTTCGACGTACCCGACAAAGAGGCAGGTTTAGCTAGGACCCATGCAAGTACCCATAGCTATGCCTCGGGTTCGGAGGAAGTGGGAGGAGTCAAAGGAGAAATTGTTGAGGGTAAGAACCAGCTCTGCTAGGCGGAGGAGAGTGTTAGTAGATGGAGATTGGCTGGTTCTACGGTCGAGGAAGAAACGGAAGGCTTCAAGACTATCCTTGTGGGGGATGGAGGTGTAGAGTGACTGGACATCCATGGTAAAGATGAGGGAGTGGGGGCCTGGAAACCGGAAGTTATTGAGGAGACGGAGAGCATGTGAGGTGTCTTGGACATAGGTGGGGAGGGATTTAACTGGGCTTCTGAAAGCATGCTTTAAACTACATAGTGGGGGAAGGGGTTGTGTCTTTAATAGGGTGAATGACACAGATGTGGCATCACTCTTAGAGGGAGTTCCCTGTCCCATTCCCATACTCACCTTTGTCCTGACTGCCTCCACTGTCAGTGAGGCCACACGCAAATTGGATGAACAGCATCTCATATTTTGCTTGGGCAGCTTACAATATTGATTTGTCTAATTTCAAGTAACTCCTGCATTCCTTCTCTTCCCCCACCCCTGCCTCCACCCTGCCCCTGTTCTAGTCATCCTACCAGTTGTACTGTTCAAATCTTTGTGTCCCCCTCATTAGCACATCTTCCCCAGCTAACAATGGGTCATTATGGACTCCACCATTTCCTGAGGTCATCTGTTGCTGGTCCTGAGTTTTTTTTCTGGCCTTTTCTTCACCCTCCCCCCCCCCCCACATCTTTAAGCCTGAAGAAGGGTTCCAATTCAAAACGTCAATTTCCTTTTCTCCAGATATACTGCTTGATGTGCTGAGTTACTCAAGCATTTTGTATCTATCTTTGGTATAAACCAGCATCTGCAGTTCCTTCATTTACACTTGTTAACTACCAATCTGCCTGGAGCAGATGTAAAGAGGAGATGAATGAAAAGGGGAGGGGAGGGAAAGGAAGAATGTACTGGGAACTACATAGTACACAGTGACGAAGCAGAGAGTCCAAATACTGGAAGTATTCAAGATGTAGCTTTGGAAATAAAGAAATGTATATCAGATTGATTTTGAATTGCAACTGGCCCATTCTGCAGTCGTTAACTGAAATTGTTCAATTGAGTATTAAAGGCTTGAGGGCTCGAACATGCCAGATCAGATGGGATTCTGTTGCTCCTGCTTGCATGTGGCTTCAGTGGAACAATATATGACCAAAAACAGGTCAAAATGCAAGTGGATTGGAGATCTACCGTGACAGAGAACTGGAAGCTCATGATCACCAATTCAAGTGTTCATTCCATTTGACATCGTCATCCTCAATCTACCTGCAGCAGGTGCATCCGTTGATGTTGAGAGTGATCACTGTATTGACCTTTGAGACAATATCCTGTTTTCACAGAGAGGAAACTCTTATTGTGTCATTACAATGTAGCGAAATGGAATACTCTTATCCAGGCCAACCAGATCCGCCTCCATTTGGCAATATATCTCTAAACCTTTCCTATTCAGTCTAGATAATTTTTTTTAAATCACCATTGTATCAGCCTCTACAGCCTATGACAGCGTGTTCTATATACAGACCACCTTCTGTGTGAAGAAATTGGCCGTCAACACAAAATGCGGGACAGGCAGTATCTCTGGAGAGAAGGAATGGTTACATTTTAAGTCAAGAGCCTTCAGATGCTTCTTCAGTCTACTGTGAAGAAAATGGCCTTCAGGTGTCCTTTAAACCTTTCCTCCTTCACCTTAAACCTATGTCCCCTAACACTGGACTCCAGAACTTAGGTAAATGTCTGCGGCTTGAAAGTCCATGAAAGTCAATAGACAATAGACAATAGACAATAGGTGCAGGAGTAGGCCATTCAGCCCTTCGAGCCAGCACCGCCATTCAATGCGATCATGGCTGATCACTCTCAATCAGTACCCCGTTCCTGCCTTCTCCCCATACCCCCTCACTCCGCTATCCTTAAGAGCTCTATCCAGCTCTCTCTTGAAAACATCCAACGAACTGGCCTCCACTGCCTTCTGAGGCAGAGAATTCCACACCTTCACCACTCTCTGACTGAAAAAGTTCTTCCTCATCTCCGTTCTAAATGGCCTACCCCTTATTCTTAAACTGTGGCCCCTTGATCTGGACTCCCCCAACATTGGGAACATGTTTCCTGCCTCTAATGTGTCCAATCCCCTAATTATCTTATATGTTTCAATAAGATCCCCCCTCATCCTTCTAAATTCCAGTGTATTCAAGCCCAATCGCTCCAGCCTTTCAACATACGGCAGTCCCGCCATTCCGGGAATTAACCTAGTGAACCTACGCTGCACGTCCTCCATAGCAAGAATATTCTTCCTCAAATTTGGAGACCAAAACTGCACACAGTACTCCAGGTGCGGTCTCACCAGGGCCCGGTACAACTGTAGAAGGACCTCTTTGCTCCTATACTCAACTCCTCTTGTTATGAAAGCCAACATTCCATTGGCTTTCTTCACTGCCTGCTGTACCTGCATGCTTCCTTTCATTGACTGATGCACTAGGACACCCAGATCTCGTTGAACTCCCCCTCCTCCTAACTTGACACCATTCAGATAATAATCTGCCTTTCTATTCTTACTTCCAAAGTGAATAACCTCACACTTATCTACATTAAACTGCATCTGCCATGTATCCGCCCACTCACACAACCTGTCCAAGTCACCCTGCAGCCTTATTGCATCTTCCTCACAATTCACACTACCCCCCAGCTTAGTATCATCTGCAAATTTGCTAATGGTACTTTTAATCCCTTCGTCTAAGTCATTAATGTATATCGTAAATAGCTGGGGTCCCAGCACCGAACCTTGCGGTACCCCACTGGTCACTGCCTGCCATTCCGAAAGGGACTCATTTATCCCCACTCTTTGCTTTCTGTCTGTCAACCAATTTTCTATCCATGTCAGTACCCTACCCCCAATACCATGTGCCCTAATTTTGCACACTAATCTCCTATGTGGGACCTTGTCGAAGGCTTTCTGAAAGTCGAGGTACACCACATCCACTGACTCTCCCCTGTCAATTTTCCTAGTTACATCCTCAAAAAAGTCCAGTAGATTTGTCAAGCATGATTTCCCCTTCGGAAATCCATGCTGACTCGGAATGATCCTGTTACTGCTATCCAAATGCTCAGCAATTTCGTCTTTTATAATTGACTCCAGCATCTTCCCCACCACTGATGTCAGACTAACTGGTCTATAATTACCCGTTTTCTCTCTCCCTCCTTTCTTAAAAAGTGGGATAACATTTACTATCCTCCAATCCACAGGAACTGATCCTGAATCTATAGAACATTGAAAAATGCTTCCACTATTTCTAGAGCCACCTCCTTAAGTACCCTGGGATGCAGACCATCAGGCCCTGGGGATTTATCAGCCTTCAGTCCCATCAGTCTACCCAAAACCATTTCCTGCCTTATCTATGACTCTCATGATTTTGTACACCTCCCTATGCTTCAGTGGAGGAAAAAGTCCCAGCCTCTCCTTATAACCCAAGCCAAGTCAATGGTGAATATTGTTTCATTTGTAAGGCCAAAGGCTGTGCCAGTGCACTGGAAATGATGAGAGTACATTCCAAATCTCCTCTACCTTATTGTGGATATTGGACTTTGTCTATGGATAATTAGTATAAGAAAATAACTGCAGATGCTGGTACAAATCGAAGGTATTTATTCACAAAATGCTGGAGTAACTCAGCAGGTCGGGCAGCATCTCAGGAGAGAAGGAATGGGTGACGTTTTGGGTCGAGACCCTTCTTCAGACTGATGTCAGGGGGGCGGGACAAAGGAAGGATATAGGTGGAGACAGGAAGATAGAGGGAGATCTGGGAAGGAGGAGGGGAAGGGAGGGACAGAGGAACTATCTAAAGTTGGAGAAGTCGATGTTCATACCACTGGGCTGCAAACTGCCCAGGCGAAATATGAGGTGCTGTTCCTCCAATTTCTGCTGTTCCGCAGCCGCCTGGTTCAGGCCTGTAGGTGGCGCTGATGCGGCCGGGCCGGCCTGTAGGAGGCGCCGCTGCCGCCTGGCCAGCCTATAGGTGGCGCTGCTGTCCGCCTGGCCGGCCTGTAGGAGGCGCTGCTGTCCGCCTGGCCGCCCTGTAGGTGGCGCTGCTGTCCGCCTGGTCCAGGCCTGTAGGTGGCGCTCTGCGTAGCGGAAGCCCGCCCTCGGTTTCCGGCGTCTCTGCGGTGCCGGCGGTGCGCACGAGGATGGTCAGGATGAGCAAAGAGAGTAAAAGACGGCTGCAGCAAGTGTTCCGCTGCGCGCAGTTCGCCATCCGCTGGGGCTTCATCCCGACGGTGCTTTTCCTGGGTCAGTATCGGCGGCGCGCGGCGGCCGTTTAATCTCGCGGCGACGGTGCAGAGAGCGCGGGTTGGGCGATGGTTAACGGTGGCGGCGGCCGTGACCCCGTGACCTCCACACCTGGAGCACGTGACCCCTCCACCTGGGCACCGCGCGCCCCTCAACTGGAGCACGTGACCCCACATCCCTCACCTGGAGCACGTGACACCACATCCCTCACCTGGAGCACGTGACCCCACATCCCTCACCTGGAGCACGTGACCCCACATCCCTCACCTGGAGCACTGGTCCCTGGGCACCAGCTGCCACCAGTCCCTGCTTCACTGCAGTCTCCATTCCTAAAGGCTAGAAAAAAAATCAAAATATGCAAAGATAACATTTGCGCAATTTATTATTTCTGCTATCCTTGGGATGCCGGGTCGCTATGAGACCGCACCTGTAATATTGCGTACAGGTTTGGTGCCTTTATTTGAGAAATACACGTGCCACAGAGGGTGAACAATGATGAATCACTAGATTGACAATTCATTGAGTGGATCAGGCCTCTTCTCCAAAGTTTAGAAGAATGAGAGGAGGTCTCATTAAAACTTACAGGTTTATCTAGTTCTTGGCCCCTCCCCTGGCTGAGGAGTCAAATGTCCAAGGGTCACAGTTTCCAAATAAGGATTGGCCATTTAAAACTGAGCAGAAACTTCTTTGTACAGATTGTGGAGAATCTTGGGAATTCTTGACCGAGGAGAGCCACGAAGACACTCTCATTCAGTTTGTCCATCAAGCAAATATAAAGGCTTAGGAGATCATGCGTAGGTTTACTAAGTTAATTCCCGGAATGGCGGGACTATCATATGTTGAAAGACTGGAGCGACTAGGCTTGTATACACTGGAATTTAGAAGGATGAGAGGGGATCTTATCGAAACGTATAAGATTATTAAGGGGTTGGACACGTTAGAGGCAGAAAACATGTTCCCAATGTTGGGGGAGTCCAGAACCAGGGGCCACAGTTTAAGAATAAGGGGTAGGCTATTTAGAACGGAGATGAGGAAAAACTTTTTCAGTCAGAGTTGTAAATCTGTGGAATTCTCTGCCTCAGAAGGCAGTGGAGGCCAATCCTCTGGATACTTTCAAGAGAGAACTAGATAGAGCTCTTAAAGATAGTGGGGTCAGGGGGTATGGGGAGAAGGCAGGAACGGGGTACTGATTGTGAATGATCAGCCATGATCATATTGAATGGCGGTGCTGGCTCGAAGGGCCGAATGGCCTACTCCTGCACCTATTGTCATGCACGAACGACCACGAGCGTGCTCCCACAACTTTCATTGCCTTCGATTTTTCAACCTGCAGGAGGCAGGAGAAGGCAGGAACGGGCACTGATTGTGAATGATCAGCCACGATCACATTGAATGGCGGTGCTGGCTCAAAGGGCCGATTGGCGCAGCGGTAGAGTTGCTGCCTTACACGAATGCACCGCCGAAGACTCAGGTTCGATCCTGACTACGGGTGCCGTCTGTACGGAGTTTGTACGTTCTCTCCGTGACCTGCGTGGGTTTTCTCCAAAATCTTCGGTTTCCTCCCACACTCCAAAGACGTACAGGTATGTAGGTTAATTGGCTGGGCAAATGTAAAAATTGTCCCTAGTGGGTGTAGGATAGTGTTAGTGTGTGGGGATCGCTGGGCGGCGCGGACCCGGTGGGCCGAAGGGCCTGTTTCTGCGCTGTATCTCTAAATCTAAAAAAAAAAGAACCTTCAGCACCTCTTTGACCGTAATACTGACTACTCTCAAGACTGCCCCCATGTTCCCCAATCCTTGTGTCTTTCTCCATAGTAAAAACAGAGCAGAAATACTTGTTGAGGACCTTGCCAGTCTTCTGTGGTTTCACACAGAGTTGACAGCTTTGATTCTTGCTTCTTGACACTCTATTTTTACCCATTTTCCCATTATGTATTTATATCTCTTATCTCTTGGGATTTCCTGAATGCTATCTGCCAGAGCTATCTCCTGACCCCTTTTTGCCCCTGATCACGGTTTTTAGTTTGCTCCTCAGTTCTAAAAACTCCTTCAGGAATACACTTGATCCCATCTTAATTGTGTAGAAAGGAACTGCAGTTGCTGGTTTATAGACACAAAGTGCTGGAGTAACTCAGTTACTCAGTGGGTCAGGCAGCATCTCTGGAGAAAGGATGGGTGATGTTTTGGTTTGCGACCCTTCAGACAAAGTAGAGGGAAGGGAATTGGAGGTCAGAAAAGGCTAGAACACAGGGTTGGCAACATGACCATTGTTGGCTGGGGAAGAGGTAATAATGAAGAGATACAAGGATGCGAATGGTGGAACTAGTAGGACGACTAGGGAGGGGAGAGAGGAAATGCAGGGGTTACTTGAAATTGGAAAAATCAACATTCATACTGCTGCCCACGTAAAAAATGTGGTGCTGTCCCTCCAATTTGTGTGTTGGCCTCATTCTGACAGTGGAGGAGGCCCAGGACAGAAAGGTCAGTATGGGTTTGGAAGGGGGAGTTAAATTGTTTGGAAACTGGTAGATCACCTAGGCCAAGGAAGACTGAGCATGTGTTCAGCGAAACGATAGCCTAGTCTGTGCTTGATCTCACCGATATATAGGAGCCCACACAGAGAGCAAGGGATACAGTAGATGAGGTTGGAGGCAGTGCAAGTGAACCTCTCTCACCTGATATTGCTATTGGGGACCCTGGATAGAGTTGAGGGAGGAGGTATAAGGACAGGTGTTCTGCATGGGTGCAGGAGGTAGCCCCGATACAGTCATCAGTGTAGCATCATGGCAGACTGCCATGTAGCACCAACGTAGTTGTCAATGTAATATTGATAATGTGGGTATGGATTTTCCAGCTGCTCTGTGCTGGTCGGCATTTTCTGCTAGGTGGGAACGGGACATTTCCATTTGCTTTCTCTCCCCACCTTTCAAAATCTAAATTATAATTTCGTTTTCAAGTGATTTTAATATTGGCGTTAGGTATATATTATAAATATTTTGTTTTCTTTCAGGTTTTAGAAGAGGTGGAGATCCAGGCATGCCAGAACCCAATCTTCTAAGGTAAACACGTGAAATTATAATGATCATTTGAAGAAACACTTTTTTTGTTGCACGTTCTGTTTTGGGGTGGTAAATTGTTTGTCAGGCAGCATCTCAGGAGAGAAGGAATGGGTGACGTTTCGGCTCGATACCCCTTTTTCAGACTGATGTCAGGGGAGGGGACAGGACAAAGAAAGGATGTAGTTGGATACAGGAAGACAGTGGGAGAACTGGGAAGGGGGAGGGGAAAGAGAGGGACAGGAGCTATCTGAAGTTAGAGAAATCAATGTTAATACCGCTGGGGTGTCAGCTGCCCAAGCGAAATATGAGATGCTGTTCCTCCAATTTGTGATGGGCCTCACTATGACAATGGAGGAGGACCATGACAGAACGGTCAGACTGGGAGTGGAAGGGGGAGTTGAAGTGCTGAGTCACTGGGAGATCAGGTTATAGTTAAAATATAGTTAAGGCGGACTGAGCGAAGGTGTTGAGTGAAACGATCGCCGAGCCTGCGTTTGGTCTCGCCGATTTAGAGAAGTTGATATCTGGAACAGTGGATACAATAGATGAGGTTGGAGGAGGTGCAGGTGAACCTCTGCCTCACCTGGAAAGACTGTTTGTGTCCTTGGATGGAGTCGAGGGGGGAGGTAAAGGGACAGTTGTTACATCTCCTGCGATTGCAGGGGAAAGTACCTGGGGAGGGGGTGGTTTGGTTGGGAAGGGACGAGTGGACCAGGGAGTGTTATGAAAAACAAGAAAAAAGATTTCCGGAAGGCCTTTTCTGCATTGAAGGCTATTGGATAAAATTAAAGCTAAAGTGGCCTAACAAGTCCATTGGTTGGTAAAGAAGAATGCTTGCCTTCATTAGTTGGTGCTTTGAGTATATAAGTTGACAGGTCCCGTTGCAACTGTATTAACATTGGTTGGCCCACATTTGAAGTATTGTGTGTTTTGGCCGTAAAGGCACTATAAAAAGGATGCGGAATATTTGGAGAGGGTGCAGAAGAGTATCTTGACTGGATTGGAATAATTGACTATTTTAACTTGAAACCAAATTCAACCAATCAAATGTAATTTTGTTTCAAACTTGATCATTAAATCATTAATTTCATTAAATGATAGGTGTAAAATATATGAAACAAAATATAATGATGAATATGACTATCAGGATAGATAGCCAGGGCCTGATGATCTGCATCCCAGGGTACAAAGGGAGGTGGCTCTAGACATAGTGGACGCATTGGTGATCATTTTTCAATGTTCAATAGATTCAGGATCAGTTCCTGTGGATTGGAGGATAGCTAATGTTATCCCACTTTTCAAGAAAGGAGCGAGAGAGAAAACGGAGAATTACAGACTAGTTAGCCTGACATCGATGGTGGAGAAGATGCTGGAGTCAATTATTAAAGAGGTAATAATGGTGCATTTGGATAGCAGTTAAAGGATAAGTCCAAGTCAGCATGGATTTATGAAGGGGAAGTCATGCTTGACTAATCTTCTGGAATTTTTTGAGGATGTGACAAGTAAAATGGATGAAGGGGAGCCAGTGGATGTAGTGTATCTGAACTTTCAGAAAGCCTTTGATAAGGTCCCACATGGGAGGTTGGTGAGCAAAATTAGAGCACATGGTATTGAGGGTAGAATGTTGACATGGATAGAAAATGGGTTGGCAGATAGGAAGCAAAGAGTAGGAGTAAACGGGTCCTTTTCAGAATGGTAGGAAGTGGCGAGTGGAGTGCCGCAAGGTTCGGTGTTGGGGCCGCATCTATTCACCATATATATTAATGACTTGGAGGAAGGAATTAGAAGTAACACTAGCAAGTTTGCAGATGACACAAAGCTGGGTGGCAGTGTGAACTGCGAAGAGGATGTTAAGAGGTTGCAGGGTGACCTGGACAGGTTGAGTGAGTGGGCAGATGCACGGCAGATGCAGTATAATGTAGATAAACGTCAGGTTATCCACTTTGACGGCAAAAACAAGGAGGCAGATTATTATCTCAATGGTGTCAGGTTAGGTAAGGGGGAAGTGCAGCGAGACCTGGGTGTCCTTGTACATCAGTCACTGAAAGTTGATGTGCAGGTACAGCAGGCAGTGAAGAAAGCTAATGGCATGTTGGTCTTCATAATGAGAGGATTTCAGTTTAGGAGTAAAGAGATTCTGCAGTTGCATAGGGCCCTGGTAAGACCACATCTGGAGTATTGTGTACAGTTTTGGTCTCTTAATTTGAGGAAGGACATCCTTGCAATTGAGGCATTGCAGCGTAGGTTCACGAGATTGATCCCTGGGATGGCGGGACTGTCATGAGGAAAGATTGAAAAGACTAGGCTTGTATTCACTGGAGTTTAGAAGGATGAGAGGGGATCTTATAGAAACATAAAATTATAAAAGGACTGGACAAGCTAGATGCAGGAAAAATGTTCCCAATGTTGGTGGAGTCCAGAACCAGGGGCCACAGTCTTAGAATAAAGCGGAGGCTATTTAAAACTGAGGTGAGAAGGAACTTTTTCACCCAGAGAGTTGTGAATTTGTGGAATTCTCTGCCACAGAGGGCAGTGGAGGCCAAATCACTGGATGGATTTAAGAGAGAGTTAGATAAAGCTCCAAGGGCTAGTGGAATCAAGGGATATGGGGAGAAGGCAGGCATGGGTTACTGATTGTGGATGATCAGCCATGATCACAATGAATGGCAGTGTTGGTTGAAGGGCCAAATGGCCTCCTCCTGCACCTGTTTTCTATATTCTATGTCTATGTTTATATCGTTTACGGATTCCAAAAAGCATTCATTAATGTACCACATGGAAGTTTACTGCATGTGATGAGAGAGTTTTTGTGTTGAAGCTGGTATGTTGCTTTGTACTAACTGAAGGCTACTTAACACATAGGCAAGGGTATAAAATCACAGTTATTTTAAGCTTGCAAGCTGTAACTAAGTTGTCATCAGTACTAGAGCCATGGCTATTTACAATTTATATTAATAATGGAAACATTGCACTTAGTCCCTTCATTCAAGTTTGCTGATAGCTGGGAAAGTGCAAGGAGGGCACATATTGTCTAAAGGAATAGAGACAAGTTTATAGTAATATAAAGGTGGCAAATGCAATATAATGATGTGAAATGTTATCCACTTTTGGAAGAACAAGAGAGCAGTTAAATGTAAATGGAACTATTAATTGTTGTGAAATCAGGGACATCAAAGTATCTTCATACAATAAATATGGCAAAAGCAGGTATAAGAAGTAATTATGGCAAATGGAATGTTAGTTTTTATTGCAAAGAAAAATATAGCATAAGAGTAAGGAAGTCCCACTAAAACTGTTCAGGATTTTGGGGAATTTGCATTTGGGGTACTTTGTAGTTTTGGTCTCCTTATTTCAGAAATTATAGACTTTAATGATAATGACAATACAATGAACTGGACTAATTCTGGTAAAAGATCAGCAGAGTGAATCTATTCTCTTAAGAAGAGAGTTGATCTAATTGAAGTCAAACCATTTAATGTATTCACAAATTATTTAGACAATTTTTTTCTAAGGCCTAGAACAGGGGTCGGCAACCTACAGCCCCCGGGCCAGATCCGGCCCGTAACCCGAAATCATCCGGCCTGCAGTCCCTAAGAGAAATATTACATCAACCTGGCCCGCAGGCGTATTTTTTTCCCTCTGAGGTTAAACACAAAGAAATAGCCAAAACAAAACAAATAAAAAAGAAACATTTAGAATACTAATATATTTGGTAGTCAGTGGTGCTTTTTATTAGTTACTAGACCAAGTGGACTTGTTGGGCCCAAACATCTCTTGCATTGGTGCAGCACCCTCTCCTCCCCTTTCCCCCCTTCCTCCGTCCTCCCCTTCCCCTCGCCCCCACTCATCCCCCCCTCAACCCCCCTTATCCTCCCCCCTCCAAGAGTTATGAAATGTTGAGATTCTCTACCCAAGAACTCTTACAGCTGAACCAGTTTGTGTATGAAAGGCTGAGGTAGAATTTTGGAATTCAATGCAGTCAAGAATTATGGAGGTTGAACAGGGAAAACAGAATTAATGCCAAAAATCTAATATGAGCCATGATCTTAATGACTGCAGGTGCATACCTGGGGGCTTTTGACCTATTAAATGTTCATGTTTTATGGACCTTACAAAATATAGTGTGCCATTACAAGGAAAATTGGAATCATGAAACTGGGGAGAAGTTGGGAAGATAGTAAAAGCAAACCATGGCATTTTTATTTCTGTTTTTAGTGTCTTATTTTTGCAATAAGTTAGCATTGGTATCACTGTAATATAAAACAGTTTTAGTCAGGGAATTTTTGATGAAGTATTTGAGCAAAAATCTTTTAGTCTAAAGTTCTCTAATGCTATTGGCAATTAAATTTGTAAATTAGGATGTGTGCTTTAGAGACAATTAAAAAAAAAAAAAAAGGTTACCCATTTTCATCAGTAACATTTTCAAGTAGATTTAAAATTGGACATTCAATAAATCCACTGGGCGGCACGGACTTGGAGGGCCGAAAAGGCCTGTTTCCGGCTGTATATATATGATATGAAATCAATAAATCTTAATAGTGTTAATGAATTAGTCTTTTAGTTTGCTTTTATTTAACTTTGCTTTTATCCCAAAACATACTTAAATATTGAGTTGTAACCTTGGAAGAAAACCAGGTACAAATAATCCAGAACATTTGAAATAGTTTGGCTATAGTACACAGGAATGTGTCAGTTGACATATCATTGGCTTTTAGCTTTTAGTGACAAATCTACGTAATACCAATCACAGACCACTGGGCAAAATCTCGCAGTATTGTAACTGTAATCTAATTTATTCAATTAGTGTGAACCAATATATTGAAGAAGTTTTGAAAGTTGATCTCTGAATGATTAGCTTATAATTCCAGATGAAAATATAAAGTAGTATTTTATCTTTTTAGTTCCTGAATTCATTTATTGCTAGGAAGTACAAATTATTTCAGAATTGCAATGATGTTAGAAAGTGTTTGAAGCTGTGCTGCAATAATAATTTTTTTAGAGACATGCTATTTCATTTCAGAGATAAAAGGAACAATGGCATGGTAGCTTACAAAACAAAATGCTTGTGAAAGTTAAATACTGGGATTTTGTTATATACTGCCAATCTAGGGCATGATGGAAGCATGGATAGAGGAGAGATTAAATAAAAATGCCATGGAATGGAGTAATAGGAAATCACTCCTAAGTCGCTTTACTAAATCTGAGAGCAGATAATTCAACTACCCTTTGGCCGCACATTGGGCTTGAGGATAATGTGATGACACTTCTATCCTTGACATTTGAGTTGGAACATAAGACTACTGTAGAACCCACATACTTGGTGACATTTTGAAAAGGAGGTTCTTGTTCAGGTACCTGGCTGGGTATCAAAGTTGTCCACTTCTACACCTTTTGCTGATATTTTGAATGCTTCAGATGGACTTCTTTCTTTCATTGTAACTGATCCTTCATTTTGATTGGCCAGTAGCCAAGGATTTCCAATTGGAAGGCAATTGGCATGCAACACTTTTCCGCAGAGTCTCAGGGAACACCCTTGATTGTTTTGTGTCATCCTATTTTATCCTATTAGTTGTCATTGCCTCTGACATTGATATGTTCTCTGCTATTCGTGGTTCTGAGAGATAGCCTCTTAGGAGCAGAGATTTACCATTTAGTGAGAGAAGAATCTATAAAAAATAAATCTGCATGCTTTTAGTTTATACATTAATCTGCGTAACAATTAGCATTCAATTGTTTGATTTCACCAGTAGATGATTATGTTGTGGTTTTGAAGTTGAAATTAAATTTTAGCCATTGCTAATTATGCAACATACAGCTAAAAGTGTTAGCCAATGAAACATTCTGAGGGCTTTGCAAATACTGCTTTAACCTGCTAGGTATTGCAGTTTAAGTTGATTGGGTTTGATATGGTCTTCATACAGTCCTCACCACAGGAGGAGGAAATTTATTAGAAATTTGTTGATGCATTCCATATAAACATGGAATACAGACTGTTCCAGGCTACAGAAGTGGCAGGAGGCCTGGAGTTTTTCTAAAAGGTTTGCATGGCACTGCCCTGTTCAGTAGTCTCTACCAAAGATTATTGATGTAAAGTGGGAGGATTCCAGGATCGAGACCTAGTGGGAACATCACTTGCTGCCAAGTGGTAGAAAGGACTGCCTCGCTGTGTCTGGATGCCAGAAACGGACAAGGAAATGAAGAACGGGAGCAGCCCATATAGGGACTCCTCCATGCAGCATGGAATGGCTTGTATTCTGTTGCTGATTGCAGCCCAAACAAATCTCCCCTCAACCTATGTATTAAATCTCAACCTGTGTTACTGTTTTCTTTTTTTTAATAGTTTGTATAGTAAAATTCTGTACACTTCCTGTGTAGTTTGGCAAGATACCCGTCCAAATCATCAGCTTCACTGGTATTACATTTTCTACTTGAAATAAACTTCAGAGCTTTGTGAATGTTTTTAATCCCTTATTTGTTTTTTGGGGGTATCTGAGCATTGCTGGCATGACCAGTGTATATTACCCACCCCTAATTGCCATTGGGAAAAGTAATGTTGCATTGAACCATTAAAAATACTGCACAATGCTGTTGGGTGGGGAATTCCAGGATATAGATATGGATAATGAAAGAACAGCAATAAATGTCCAGGTCAGGGTGGTGTGAGATTTGAAAAGGGAACTGCATGATAGAGATTTAGGAGGTGTAGTTGGAGTGGAATTAATGGATGATTGTATTGCCAATGTTGTCTGGTGCACACTCCTGTTTGGATGTTGTTCGTGGAGGTAATCTGTTTATTTTTCAGCTGAGGTGCCAAAAGAAGCAGGCTGTGTTGTCCTCAGTGGTGTTAAACTCCTTTGATGCTGGCGTTTTTTGAGGATGTAACTAGGAATATTGACAGGGGAGAGCCGGTGGATGTGATGTACCTCGACTTTCAGAAAGCCTTCGACAAGGTCCCACATAGGAGATTAGTGGGCAAAATTAGAGCACATGGAATTGGAGGTAGGGTACTGATATGGATAGAATAAGAAAATAACTGCAGATGCTGGTACAAATCGAAGGTATTTATTCACAAAATGCTGGAGTAACTCAGCAGGTCAGGCAGCATCCCATTCCTTCTCTCCTGGGAAGCTGCCTGACCTGCTGAGTTACTCCAGCATTTTGTGAATAAATACCTTGACATGGATAGAAAATTGGTTGACAAACAAAAAACAAAGAGTGGGGAAAAATGGGTCCCTTTCAGAATGGCAGGCAGTGACTAGTGGGGTACCGCAAGGCTCGGTGCTGGGACCGCAGCTATTTACAATATACATTAATGACTTGGATGAAGGGATTAAAAGTACCATTAGCAAATTTGCATATGTTGCAAAGCTGGGTGGTAGTGTGAACTGTGAGGAAGATGCTATGAGGTTGCAGGGTGACTTGAACAGGTTGTGTGAGTGGGCGGATGCATGGCAGATGCAGTTTAATGTGGATAAGTGTGAGGTTATCCACTTTGGTGATAAGAATAGGAAGGCAGATTATTATCTGAATGGTGTCAAGTTAGGAAAACGAGATCTGGGTGCCCTAGTGCATCAGTCACTGAAAGGAAGCATGCAGGTACAGCAGACAGAGAAGAAAGCCAATGGAATGTTGGCCTTCATAACAAGAGGAGTTGAGTATAGGAGCAAAGAGGTCCTTCTGCAGTTGTACAGGGTCCTAGTGAGACCGCACCTGGAGTACTGTGCAGTTTTGGTCTCCAAATTTGTGGAAGGATATTCTTGCTATTAAGGGTGTGCAGCGTAGGTTTACTAGGTTAATTCCCGGAATGGCGGGACTATCGTATGTTGAAAGACTGGAGCGACTAGGCTTTAGAAGGATGAGAGGGGATCTTATCGAAACATATAAGATTATTAAGGGGTTGGACACGTTAGAGGCAGGAAACATGTTCCCAATGTTGGGGGAGTCCAGAACCAGGGGCCACAGTTTAAGAATAAGGGGTAGGCCATTTAGAACGGAGATGAGGAAAAACGTTTTCAGCCAGAGAGTTGTAAATCTGTGGAATTCTCTGTCTCAGAAGGCAGTGGAGGCCAATTCTCTGAATGCATTCAAGAGAGAGCTGGATAGAGCTCTTAAGGATAGCGGAGTCAGGGGGTATGGGGAGAAGGCAGGAACGGGGTACTGATTGAGAATGATCAGCCATGATCACATTGAATGGTGGTGCTGGCTCGAAGGGCCGAATGGCCTCCTCCTGCACCTATTGTCTATTGTAACAGGAAAATAGAGAGAATTCTGTAATGCTCCTAATTCTTTGTGCAGGGTGAAAAGGGAGGCTTTGGTAGTCAGTAAATAAGTTACCAGCTGCAGGATAACCAGCCTTATGAATACTGCTATTACAGGTGCTGTATTTATGAACTTGTGTGTCACTACAGCACTAACCAACACCGCAATGAACAGATGCATCTGCATCCGGTAATTTGTGAGGATGAGGTCTGGCATATTCATTCCTTGACCAGCGTGGTCAATGGTATGCGACCAAGCTACTCTTAATGAATGTTGAAGTGCTCCATCTGGAGTCTAAAGTGTGCACGAACTAACCTGTATTGTTTTTAATGATGAGGCCACATACATTGTTATATTCCTTTGCTCTTTAAGTTATTTAATGTTCCACATTGTATTGTTTATATTTGTTCCTAATAAAATGTTTAAATCTGTGTTAACATATTTGTTTGCTACTTAACTGACTGTATTACTACTTCCTCAGAGTTTAATAAGTCCCCATTTCAATAACATCAGCCAGTTTCAATATACTTGCTTCTTGAGTCAAAATCATTACGACAACATTTTTATGATTGTATTAAACACCAATGTTTGTGGAATACTACTTTCTATTTTCCTCTAATCGAAATAACACTTCATATTTACTTTTCTTACCATTTTCAATTTTTATCGCTGAAAGTGCCTAGTCGTTGTCATAAGTGATAAAGTGTCAATCATTGCAAACCCTTCTGCAACATTATGAGATCAAATGTAGAACCACCAACGACATGAATGTGCTTGGGAGAATTCTTATTTTAATGTGTACATTCAGATAAAAATATTCTGAATGAAGCAAATGGGATTCTATAAATGTGTTGATTTTTCTATTTGTAGTTTGCTGTGGGGATGAAAACAGAACAGAAAATGTATCATTTCAACTGGAAGCACCATTTGAGGGGAATATTGGGAAGAGCAGATCATTGCTGTGGTAGATTCACTGCATTATAGATCTGCAACAAAAGGATTTTCCGGAGGAAGCTTGCATACAATATAATAATCCTGTAAAATAAAGCTATTTGTGGCTCTGTGTACAATTAGAACTTTATAGAAAAGAAAGAAAACAAAGAAGAACCCAACCATGGCTGTCAGGTGCCTTAGTTTATAAACTAAGCACTTATTTAAAATGAGATGCTTCTGTGGAATATATTTGAATGCATCAAATGTTATATAAAAAGACATCAGTTGCAATTATTGAAATCTTCAAAGTATTGTGTAAGCTTTATTTCAAACTCTTGCATTCAGGATCAAGATGAATAGGGCAAATTTGACTTAGGTTTTGACTGTTGTAAAGAAGATATGATCACAAATCCATCAATTCAAATAGTATGTTCTATGAGTGATTTAATTGCTTGTATGCAGCTGATTAAAGAAAAGACTTGTACTCGGATTAAATGTGATCTGTACCTTTCCTAATATATAATATTTTACACTCAATTGTGAATCTTAGTTTTTGTCTGGTATCATCTATTTTTTTTCATTACTTTCTGGAGGAGCAGGAATTATATGTACGGTTAAGAAAGTCACTATTTAATTTTTATAAACTTTGAAATGTTATTTGAATATTGTTGAATCATTTAAATGCTTCTGTTTATTTTCATGAGGATTAATATTCACTGTATGTATAAAGCTTTAATTGGCACACAAAATTCTATATCAAAGTCCAATAAAACATACTTTCATAGCTCGCAAAAATATCTGAAGTACATTCTTTCGAGTGTATGTTCCATAAATTCTGACAGCATCTTTGGGGAGTATGTTATATGAGAAAGGCCTGTGTCATTCTTGGTTTAACAGCCCTAATGTATGACATTTTATTAATTTAATTTTCACATCAATTTAGTTTCTGGTAATTGATTTAAATGTGGATTTCCCCATGGGTTTCACTATTATGTGGCTTGCACTTTTACAATTAAAATGCAGCTTTGTTGGTTTCCTGAGACCAACAACAGATTTTAGTGATGTCTTAAACAATAACAAACATAATGAGTAGAAATATTGTAGCAGATAAATGGTAGATTTTTTGCTGAATAGTCTCATAATCACACGGATTTAGTAGTGAATGGATGCACTTGAGTGTAGTCCACAATACATTTAACATTCCAGTGTGCTTGCAAACATAAATGAAGAGGATCAAGAAATAGTGCCGGAAGAACTCTGGGTCAGACAGTATCTGTAGAGGGAATGGACAGACAACATTTCAGGTCAGGGCCCTTCTACAGACTGCTGTCCTTTCCTTCCACAGATGTAAGTCCATTCTGTCTTTCCATTCCTTTAACTAGCTGAGTTCCTCCAGCACTTTATTTTTTTCTCAAGCATCAAGCACTTTCCAGCATCTGCAGTTTCTTGTCATCAATGTATTGAACTATACAGAATATATTTATTAGAACTGTAGAATGTCCATAACAGGAAAGTTTATGAAGTCCTAACCCCAACCTAAATCAATTTTTTTTGTCATAATATTATTACAGTGGCTTTCATGTTCATTACAGGGCACCACTAAGCACATAATAATAATAATAATAATAATAATATTCATTTATTGTCATTGCAACGAGTACAACGAAATTAAAAAATAGCCAATCCTGACGGTGCGTACAAACATATATGCAATAAATGCAAAAACAAATAAATACATAAATACAATTAAATACAATTATATTAAGTACAAGATTTTTTAACGGTGTTGCCTAGTGCAAAGGTAGTGTTCAGTTCTCGTATGGCCCTGGGGTAAAAACTGTTCTTAAGTCTGTTTGTTCGGGATTTGATCGACCTGAAACGTCGACCTGAGGGCAGATGAACAAACAGACGGTGGCCGGGGTGGGATGGATCTTTTATTATTTTGCCTGCTCTACTGAGGCAGCGTAGGCTGAACAGGTGCTCCAGGGAGGGCAGTGAGCAGCCGATGATCTTCTGGGCCGTCGTGATGACCCTCTGAAGGGCCTTCCTGTCCTTTTCTGAGCAGCTGGCATACCATGTGGTTATACAGTATGCCAGCACACTCTCGATGGAGCAGCGATAGAAGGACAATATGAGCTTCTCCTGCAGGTTGGTTTTCCTGAGGATCCTCAGGAAGTGGAGTCTCTGCTGTGCCTTCTTTACTGTGGTGATGGTGTTGGTAGACCAGGTAAGATCCTCTGCGATGTGCGTACCCAGGAACCTGAAAGCTGGTACCCTTTCCACACAGACCCCATTGATGTAGAGTGGGTCGTAATCTCCACTGGTTTTTCTAAAGTCAATTATAAGTTCCTTTGTTTTGGAGGAGTTCAGGACCAGATTGTTCACTGAACACCATGCTTACCTGCTGACACTAGATTGCATTATGAACAATGCAATAGTTCAGAAGGGAGTAATTCCCTTCTCTGTTGCAATGTGCAAAAGGCAGCAACTAATCTGCATCTATAATGTTTTCACAAGCAGCATTATAATGAGGGATAAATAATGGTCTGGGTGCCACATTTAACTGCTTCATCATCTTTCTGAAACTCGAGCAAGCTGTCAGAACATCTGAAAGTTGGCAAATTCTCTGATCTTGTTACATTTGAAACATTTTGTCCCATAAATCATTTATCCAGCCATAGTAGTCATTATCCTTTGAGCACTTAATCTTATTCCGATGTTAAGCCAAATTTTAAAGTAGCCAAAGGCAAGCAGTATTGAAAAGCCAATGACCATTATCCACATGGGTTAGAGAATAACTGTAGCACAGTTATTAAATCTAGTTACTAAATCTAGTGTCAGCAGGTAAGCATTAAAAAAAAATGTTTTAACTGTTCAGCACCGCGATCTTTATTCACGGGGAACGGATCCGAAGAATGGATAGGGATTGTTTGTAGAGGACAGAGGGAAGCTGTCAACAGCTCAGGGCGACCACGGCCTCCGAAGCAGCAGTTTTCTAGGCAAGGGAGGGGAGAACGTCACGTCCAACTTTGGTGGGGGAGGGGGCAGGCCGTCAGTGCCTGGCAACAAGCGATTTCAAATCCCGACCCTGCTCCTCCATGAACTTGTTCAGCATCCCCCCTCCGGATCTTCCACATCAGCAGGTAAGCATATTTTATATCAAAAAATACTTTATTCCAGAAATAAATATTTACAAAACATTTTCCTTTCAAAACTCCATCCGACATTCCCGGAGGTTATACATTCATTCAATACAGATATTCATTGCCAAATTTATACAAAATTATACAGAATCCCATCCCTTATTTGGAGGGGCATCTCCACCACACACTGCCCCCCATGTCAGCAGGTAAGCATGTGCTATAAGAGACAAAATAAGGAGTATTGCAGTCAACAATGCTACTTTGTATAAGAGACGTATTCATTTTGCAGCTCCTAACCTTTCCTCCAGGATGAGTTTAAAATAGAATGTAAGTTACAGCATTTAGAATTTGTGCTTGAGCAATGGTTTGCATTTGTATACAAATTTTTGCAGTATGGAAACAGATCCTCTGGCCACCGAGTCCGTATTGACTATCAAGCATCTGTTTTACATGAATCCTATTTTTATTACACCAATGTTCCCATCAACAAACACCTTAAACATTAGGGGCAATTTACAGTACCAATTTACACATCTATGGGATGTGGGAGAAAACCTATGTGGTCATGGAGAATATGCAAACAACACTAGAAGCCCATAATAAACCTGGACTATTAGAGCTGTGACGCAATGGTCCTGTTCCTGTGTTGATTGTAAGGATTAAACAGACGTCAGCTAAAATGGAGTTGTCAGCTAAATTAGAAGCACATTTCAAATCTTGCTTAGGAAAACAATTAGATGCTTTGGAAGAATGCTTAAGCTAAGTTAGAGGGGCCAAAAAATAAGGAGGTCACTAAGATAAACCTTTGCATTCTCAGACATCCCGGAGTAGGCCGGTGTCTGATAGGACAAATAGCTCGTGCAAATGTGACACAAAAGAGGATAGTTAGTTTTTGAAGCAGTCATCTGTCCTTAGATTAGGGTAAAAACAAGCTTATTTTATATAAATGCATGCTTTGACTGTTAGGGAAAGACTTCATCTTTGGGGAGAGAGAGCCTGGACAGTGATGCATGCAGGTGTCAGGACTCTCGAGTTCTCAAGGCCATCCATCATCGCAGACAAGTAGTCTCAGATGTGCAGAGGGCTGCAAGCCTTTTGGTTTCCTTTATGCCTTCTTCACCACCCCATCTACCTGTGCGGCCACTTTCAGGAATCTCTGGACTTATACTCCAAGGTTTCTCTGCTCTTAAATACTCACTATGGCCATACCAATCACGGTATATGCCCTACTTTATTGGACCCCACAAATACGTCATCAGTAGAGTTTTGTGTCGTTAGCATGTCTGTGGAGAACACCAATAAGGAAGAGGATGGTTCCAAAAATATTTTTCTTTGGAAGTATGGTCGGTGTATGTGAGAATGTGAAGTGATAACAATGCTGGAAACCCCCGTCTGTGAGGTGAATCAGGAGGCTGATGTGAGAGCTGCAGACATCACCATAGTTGGTGCTTGGTGGGACAGGCTGGTGGTTGGCTCACTTCCACAATAGGCTGCTGTGCCCTCTTGATACAAGGTCTCGAGGTTTTTAGATGTTAAGACCTTTCCCACATGTCATTGAATGAATCAACAACAACAAGGAGCACAGTCATGCATGAGCCTCAGCTCCATGCAACAGTTCAACTTTTGAGGTTTGGAACAGAGGCAGTGTTGGTTAAAAAGTTTCCCATTCGTCCCGTGAATTAGTGCTAAAGCTGAGGTATATCATTATGACTAATTTTGGGCAATCGTGCAGCCTTGCTTGATTCTGCTCTGCACTAAGTTTGGATCAGTTGCAGATCCATTGGTATGATCATGGCCTGCATGTTACCATGAAGCAATCAGAGAGTTGTGAAGCTATGGAACTTTTTGCCTCAGAAAGCAGTGGTGGCCAATTCCCTGGATGCTTGCAAGAGAGAATTAGATAGAGCTCTTAATGATAGCGGAGTCAAGGGATATGGGGAGAAGGCAGGAACGGGGTACTGATTGTGGATGATCAGCCATGATCACGATGAATGGCGGTGCTGGCTCGAAGGGCCGAATGGCGTACTCCTGCACCTATTGTCTATAAAGATGGAAGTGAATTTCTATGGGAAACCAAGTTTGAGAAGGATCCATCACACATACACCCAGTTGAAAGAGACAAAGGCTTTATTGATGTCAATAAAGATCATGCACAGTATTTGATGGTGCACTCTGCACTTCTCTTGGAGGTGTCACGTGGTGAAGGTCACATCCACACTGCGAGTTGGGAAGCGACTCTTTGGCAGCGACACAGCAGTTCTCTGTTGATCCATAAACAATATGATATTATGAAAGGAGACCCAAGGAACTAGATGCTGGAATATTGAGCAAAATAAAAATTGCTGGAGTAACTCAATGGGTCAGGCAGCATCTGTGGAGGAAATGGATAGGTGACATTTTGCATTGGGAAACCAACAAAAAATATATGCAGGATTAAAGGATTCAGATAAATGAATGGAGAAAGCACAGCTTGACGAGTAGAAATAACAATTAAAACAAAATACAATTTAAATCCTGATAAACGTATCAATAAAATAACAATACAAAATAACAGGTCTCACTCCCTCTGTGAATTCGAGTCTCCGGTCTGGACTAGCTGTCCCATTGGCACACACCTCTGTCCAAGCTTTCTCTCTCTCTCTCCCTCTAGATCTCCTCTAGCGGTGGAAGCATGCACTTATATAATAACTTTATCTCTAAGAACAACAGGTGACTATGTGTCAAAACTAGCTATCCTCAACTAGCTATCCTCCTTGTTACCATAACGGCGTGAGTTACACGTCCAATCTGACGCCAAGCTGGTCTTGGATGTCTAGGAAGGCAAAGATTATCTTAGTGACCTCACAGGTAGCCTCATGATTTACTGGTCCCTTCGATTTAGCCTAAACATTCTTCAAAATCATCTACTTGTTTTCCTAAGCAGGGTTTGAAATGTGGTGCTGCTTATTTAGCTGACAACTCCAATTTAGCTGACATGGTCTGCTTAACCCTTGCATTACAGAACCTGCAGTCTGATTGATTTTAGTTGTAAGCAATGATAAAAGTTACCTTTCAATTAATCAACTTGCTTCCAATTTTAACTTTATAATAGTGGATGTAAGATCCATCATTCATAAAGCTATTCCTTGCTTAACTTGTTCTTTTGACCTTTGTGTATTTCAGAAAAAGGAATTAAAAATGGGAATAAGTGGAACTTGTTTTCTTTTATGCCGTGTCAGTATCAAGAACTCATATCAGATATATAATTATGCCCCAAATGTAATGAAATCTCACAGGAACAATTATAGAGTTATAGATAGTCATAGAGCATGGAAATAAGCACTTCGGCCCAACATGCCCATGCTGACCAATATGCCCCATCTACACTGCCCACATTTGGCCCATGTCCTCCAAACCTTTCATATCCACGTTCTTGTCCAAATGTATTTTAAATGTTGAACCTACGTACCTGCTTCAACTATCTCCTCCGCAACTCGTTCCATATAGCCACCACTCTGTGTGAAAGAGTTGCTCCTCAGGTTTCTATTAAATCTTTCTCCTCTCACCTAAAACCTATGTCCTCTGGTTTTTGATTTGCCTATTCTGGGTAAAAGACTCTATACACCTTATTCCCCTCTTAATCTTATACACCTCTATAAGATCATTCCTCATCCTCCTATGCTCCCAGGAATAAAGACCTAACCTGCCCACCCTCTCCCTAAACAAGCCCTCACGTCTTGACAACAGTTCTTGAACTTCTTTCCACATTTTGCATTAACTTGTTAATTTAGTGTAACTGTAACCTGTATATAGGCAGCATTGTGTTTAGGTAGCTTTGACCAGATCTGAAGTACTCAGTACATACCATCACTGAATATGTACATTTCTTAAATGACATAAATTTTTCTCCAGTAATCTGAGATGAGATTCGCATCCCAGACGTTTAAATTACACAGAAAACATGTTAAGGATGCTCTGTCTTCCAGCATATTATCATGTGCAGGAATTGTAAGAAAATGAGATAAGTTGCAGGCATCTGCAAGATATAGCAGAAGATTCTTATTTACAGGTCCTCCCAGCCTATAAATGCTCAGCCCATACACGCGAAGCAAGGAATTTAGGTTTAGGTAACGTGCAGGATGGAATTGAATGCGGCTGTGGGGCTGCACGCATCTTCCAGCCGATGAGAACTCGTTCTGTCGCCGCATTTCCAACCTGCAGACTGTTCGGGAGACTCATAGTTCTCGGGAACGGAGCCCTGTTGTGACCAGGTAAAGACCCACATTCTGCTGAAAACCCTGTTTTATTTTGTTTGGTTTTGTTCATTTGCCTGCCCGTAACGAGTTATATTGAAAAATAAAGGCATAAAACATTCCAATTTAGTTCATTTAATATTTATTTTAAATATAGATTTAAATACAATGCAATAAATTATTATCAATATGTGATGTCCGCTGCAATTCTTGTCGCATAATCAAGAACAATGATTTTAAAGATTTCATGTCAAACTGCAAAATGGAATTTTGACTTCGACTTTATATTCATGGTTGCCGTAAATAAACAAATAAATATAAATAAATAAATGGATTATACATTAAACTATAATTTAACAATTTCTGTTTCACAAAACTGAACTAGAAGGAACATAGCTCATTCTGAATATAGAACCACGTTGCTGTTATAAAACCAAATCACATAGAAGAACATGTAAACTAGAACCTGCAGACATTGTTGCAATCGTTCTTAAAAGTGAACACGGAGGGGGTAAGGTTTCATTTCATGAATCGAATGGCACGAATAGTACTCTCCATAAAGAGAGCAAAGTTTCTAAGAATTACATGAATTTTCACTTGTTTGCTCCATGCAGTGTGGGAAAGCATGTCTGGAATGAAAGCTTCCTTATGCTGGTAATGAAGCTTGCTCTAGAAAATAGAAAACAGAAGACCATTCAGTAATACGATTTTAATGTAGTCTAGAAATGTAGTAAAAAGAAAACAGTACCGTCATCCTTTTACTTTGAACATTCTCCAACTCTAGTAATGGGAGCCTGAGATCTGATGGAACGCACGAGGTCCAATTCTGATTCTTATCACACAGTTAACTTTAATATAACATTATTTTTCTCGGCTTGCTAACCCTATGAAAGAACATCCTTGTGTAACACATAACCAGCAACAGGTTCTGAGGAAAATAATTGTTGAGTTATTGTCTTAATTAACTATCATTGGAAGGGAAGAGTACTCATTCAAATGGTATAATTAAGGAAAGTGCTCAAACAGTTGATTATAAATTACAGCGTAATATCTCCTACACCAATTGACTTTCTGCCGTCATGGCTGTGAGTAAATTGCTGATCTAAGGACAAATGTGTAAATCTTACCAATTACCAAGTAATTCAAATCAAAATTTTAAATTATTGTTGGGGTATGAATCAAACCATAAACATGGCTAACTGAAAACCTGTTATCTGTAAATAGTTTATTTTTTAATGTTGTTGCCTGTTGCCTGCTTGAGAAGTTTGAATGTTCAAAGTGGAATTTAAATTGAGAATTAATTCGCAAAAAGAAAATTGGGTAAGCAAACTTCTCAAATTAATGGATGTATAGTTTTCAGAGACATGAATAAAATGAGGGAAGTCTTGAAAGGGAATTATGTTTACAGGGAGCACAGTTTGAATTCAGAAATATTTGTTTTTTCCTACATTTAGACAAATGCAAGTTTTGGGCACAGCAGATCAACAGGCATAACTTCCATTAAATGCTAACTGATGAATTCTGCCCAGTTGGCTTTGTATTTACACATTTTCAGCCTCCAATGTAATTCTTGAGTCACAATCTTAATTCGAGTATATATTTCTTAAATGTTATTTCAAGCACGATGACGGACAGTCTCTTTTATGCTTGTTTGGTGGTTCTGCCTTTGGAGTGACAGTTCATGTGAATGTTAGCTGAGGAAACATTCTGTATAATGAATTCTAAATAGCTCTCACCTGGAGTAAATCAGCCAAATTGTTCATGCCGACCAGCAATAAGTCTACTTGACGTTTTTCATCTTCAGTCCCTTGCTTCACAAATTGTAGGTAGCTTTTGTACTCATGAAGGCCCTTGACAATCTTTGCCAAACATGTTTTCTATATAAAAAGTTAAAATGCTGAACTAAGTTATTGAGCATTAATACAGACGCGTGTATCTTCATCAACAGCATCATCAAAGCAATGATCCTTGAGATTATGAGGTTAATGTATGAGGAGCATTTGACACTCTGGGTCTATACTCGCTGGAGTCTGGAAGGATTGTGGGGGATCTCATTAAAACCTAATGAATAATGAAAAACCTAGATAGAGTGAATGTGATGATCAGTAGTGGGGGAGTCAAAGACCAGAGGGCACAGCCTCAGAATAAAAGAACAAACCTTTAGAATGGAGATGAGGAGGAATTTCTTTAGCCAAAGAATGGCGAATCTGTGGAATTCATTGCCATAGATAGCGGTGAAGGCCAAGTCATTGGGTATTTTTATAGCGGAGATTGATAGGTTTTTGATTCGTAAGGATGCCAAAGGTTATGGTGAGAACGCGGGACATTGAGATTGGGAGGGGAAAAATGATCAGCCACGATCGAATGGCGGAGCAGTCTTGTTTGGCCGAATGGCCTAATTCTGCTTCGGTCTCTTATGAGTTTATTAACTCAAATTTTTTTCTCCATTGATGTTGCGTCACATACTGAGTATTTTGAGCATTTCCCCTGTTTATTTTCTTCACTAATCCAAATAATGAAAGTTAATTCTGCTTCTGTCGTTGATCATATCGCTGTTGACACATTAATATATATATATATAATTGTAAGTAAAGGCATTTCACTTTGGTCATGTGGTTTTGTTGTCCTGAGAGAGATGCGATGGAAAATATATTGGGAGAAAAAAAGGAAAGTTGGTTTTGACAAACCATAAAAATAAGCGGTTCTAGAAACGGAATGACAATATCTCACCTTTTGGAAGGCCCGGCTGTAACATCGGTCTCCCGACACAAGGCGTGGGAGCTGCATGTTGTACATCTGCAGCGAACTCATACTTCCATCACACATGGAGAAAAAGTCACACAACTGGAAAATAACGCACAAAAGACATCGATGATTATAATACTGTCACTACAATAAACTCAATGAAAGTCCAAGAGCAGAGAACTGCCTCATTCCTGAAGCTAATTAACGAAATCTTAATCGCTTCCTCCGTCAGATGACTGCCCGCCACTCTAATCGGCCGCAAAATTACCCATCTCACTCCGATTGTGGTTCTCTATATTTGGTTTCTCACACTAGGCCAAACATAAACCACAGGAACAACATGTAATCTTGCAACATGACATATTAAAACTCTCAGGAATTCAATAATTACAGATGTGCCATCTTCTTTTTGAACCATCTGGTTGTGATGAATGACCATCATCGTGAAACTTTATTAGCGTTGTTCTCTGTCCTCAGACGTGGCCTGACCTGCTGGGCACTTCTATTATATTCTTTTTAAACTTCAGATTTTGAGCATCTGCTAGTTTTAGTTTGCTTTTCCGATGCATTGTTTACGGGGACATTCAAACGTCGCTTATCCATTCCCTCCTCAAATGGTGCTTGACCTATTGAGTTACGTTGTACTTTAAGCTAAACTCACCTGCCGGTCACGCAGTTCCACGGCAACATTCCGGACGTGAAAGGCGAGGGGCTCAAGATTAAAATCTCCCAAATCTTGGTGCGTTTCCGACAGGTCCTCAAAATCCCCCGAAGATTCAGGAAGGGGGGTGGCGGACACCTGGGGCATCAGTGCGGCTGTCAGGTACATCAGCGCAAGGACAGGCAGGCAGAGGTCTGGAAGAGAAAGAGGAGGAAGGGGTGGTTAGGAGCAGATTTTCACTGAGCCAAGGATCCGAAGCAGGAGGCAGAGATCAGAGGGCCAGAGATCAGAGGGTGTACTAACAGTGCGGCGAGGGCATGGTCAGTCAGTGTCGCAGGGTCCGGCAACCGCTTGTCTGGTGTTGGAACTCCGAGAGTTTGTTGCCACCACGGCCTCTGGAACAATTATTTATTGGCGAGTATACTTCATTGGATTCCCCAACGAAATCCCCAAGACAGAGTTTTGTAATCCAGGCAAAGTTTTCAAGTTCCTCATTAGCACGAGGGGATGGTTTCTTTTTTTTTTTTTAAAGAAGATTGCAAGTTTACAATTTTTGCCTAAAATAACGAAGTCACCCCAGAAACTACAGATTGAGAGCTAACCGCAAAGCAAACCCAAATGGCTCGCTGATTCCCTCTGGCACTTTGGGTTGCCTGAAGTGCCAACAAATATAAGATAGCTACTTAATGTCAATTCAATAGTTGATCTTGCAACATTTTGAACAAAAATATATTGCAGTAAACTAGCAATTATACATATTTTCGCCATGCATTAAACCATAATGGGTTACAAGAAATTCTACTGATGTATGGTAGAGAGCATATTGGCAAATTGCATGGCGGCCCGGTTCGCCACCTCGGAACACCCAGGAACGAAGAAAGTTACAGAGAATGGTAGACAGGACCTCCCCACCATCGAAGGGGTCTAAAGGAGGTGCTGCCTCAAATAGACAGCCAGTATCACCAAAGACCACACCATCCTGGCCATGCTCTCATTTCAATCCTACTATCTGGAAAAGGTAAAGCTGTCTGAAAACAGTGACCACTAGGTTCAAGAATAGTTTCTTCCCAACAACCATAAGACTTTTGAACACTTCCCAGCACTAACCTCAACTACAAACTTTTTATGGTTGCACTAATGACTTCGTTTTGTTTTTTTACACTAGTATCATGGTTATGCACTTATTGTTATTTTGTTTATTTTCTATCTATGCATATTGTATTCCGCTGCTGCAAGTAAGAATTACCCCCGTTCCCTTGTATGACAATTAAACACTCCTGACTCCCTTCAAAATGCGTGAGAAATGAAATTGCTGCGAGAAGCCGCCATGGGCTCATGGGCTAAATGGCCTCCTCTGTTGGAGAGAAACATGGACATTATAAATTTCTTTCTCAACCCTTCTTCTCTTTCTCTAGTCGAAGAAAGACCTTTTATCGGGACTGATAACATCCCTAATTTTTATCAGCATCTCTGAGAGATGGATCTCGTGCACCTGTGCAATGAGATCGGTGCAGCGCATGCAAAGTCGACCGCGCCTGAAAACTCGGATGAGCCCGTTTCCAGCAAACAGCATTCAATTGCATTCGTCTTGAAATAACTTTTCAGTGCAAGGTGCTACAATCAAACCAACTACTCCAATGGACGCAGAATGATAACATACATTAGGAAAGATAGTATAAGAAAATAACTGCTGGTACAAATCGATTTATTCACAAAATGTTGGAGTAACTCAGCAGGTCAGGCAGCATCTCGGGAGAGAAGGAAAGGGTGACGTTTCGGGTCGAGACCCTTCTTCAGACTGATGTCAGGGAGGCGGGACAAAGGAAGGATATAGGTGGAGACAGGAAGATAGAGGGAGATCTGGGAAGGAGGTGGGGAAGGGAGGGACAGAGGAACTATCTAAAGTTGGAGAAGTCGATGTTCATACCACTGGGCTGCAAACTGCCCAGGTGAAATATGAGGTGCTGTTCCTCCAATTTCCGGTGGGCCTCACTATGGCACTGGAGGAGGCCCATGACAGAAAGGTCAGACTGGGAATGGGAGGGGGAGTTGACCGGGAGATCAGTTTGGTTAATGCGGACCGAGCGCAGGTGTTCAGCGAAGCGATCGCCGAGCCTGCGCTTGGTTTCGCCGATGTAAATAAGTTGACATCTAGAGCAGCGGATGCAATAGATGAGGTTGGAGGAGGTGCAGGTGAACCTTTGTCTCACCTGGAAAGATTGTTTGGGTCCTTGAATGGAGTTGAGGGGGGAGGTAAAGGGACAGGTGTTGCATCTCGTGCGGTTGCAGGGGAAAGTGCCTGGGGTTGGGGTGGTTTGGGTAGGAAGGGACGATTGGACCAGGGAGTTATGGAGGGAACGGTCTCTGCGGAACGCAGAGAGGGGAGGGGATGGGAAGATATGGCCAGTGGTGGGGTCCCGTTGTAGGTGACGGAAATGTTGGTGGATGATATGTTGGATCCGCTGGCTGGTGGGGTGGAAGGTGAGAACGAGGGGGATTCTGTCCTTGTTGCGAGTGGGGGGAGGGGGAGCAAGAGCGGAGCTGCGGGATGTAGAAGAGACCCTAGTGAGAGCCTCATCTATAATGGAGGAGGGGAATCCCCGTTTCCTGAAGAACGAGGACATCTCAGAAGCCCTAGTGTGAAACACCTCATCCCGGGCGCAGATGCGGCGTAGACGGAGGAATTGGGAGTAGGGGATAGACTTTTTGCAGGGGACCGGGTGGGAAGAAGTGTAGTCCAGAAAGCTGTCAGTGGGTTTATAGTAAATGTCCGTCACTAATCTGTCTCCTGTGATGGAGATGGTGAGGTCCAGAAACGGGAGGGAGATGTCTGAGATAATCCAGGTATATTTAAGGGCAGGATGGAAATTGGAGGTGAAGTGTATGAAGTCAGTGAGTTCTGCATGGGTACAAGAGGTAGCACCAATGCAGTCGTCAATGTATTAGGAAAGATAGTTATCTCTCTAGTGAATGAACGGTGCATTTAATGGTCTTCACTTAAATTTTGAATTTACAGAGGGGACGATAAAACAAAAAAAATATCAACACGATTCAACAATATACAAGATCCACGTTAACACTAAGTGATCAAACGTTGGTGAGGGATACTGGTCTACAAATCGTAGCATATCAGTTTTAAAGGACTGATTTTAACAAGGTATTTTCCGATCCCGTAGAAAGATAAATTAATTCAAATTGCATGTGTTGATCTTTTTAATCTTTAAGGATTCTCAATTAAAATGTCACAATTTTTAATAAAAGCTTGATTTTTAAAAGTGCTCCACGGCTTATTTTCTATCGACCCAAACGGCCAAAGAAGCCTTGATAAAAAGACAAACAAATAATACTACGCTGCTCCATGAAGCATTGACCATTCAAATTCGACGGTGATTGAAACCTGATATACTGATTTTTGAGTGAATGTTACCAATTATTATCCTGGTGGAAGGTAGATTGTTAAAATTGCACAATTGTAATAGTTAAGTATAGCCAAACGAAGGGTTATGTAAGAAACATTAAAAATAATAGGTACTAATAAAACGAACGCATTGTTCTGAAATACAGAAGATCTGTTTTGGTTGAACATATTCTTTTCCTCCGAAGGTGGAATTTTGTCAAAATTGTAGTGAAAAATTAATTTCCAGTAATACTTGATCAATATCTTATTTTAGTCCCAGGAAATTGGCTAATGTATCTCACAACCCTGGTAATTTGAAATCCGTATATATCTCAACATCCCGTTTGCTATATTTAGATAAATGTTCATTGTGTAAGCACTAAAAATATTTGCATTAACAGCTGTGGGAACTCTGGTAAAGCCATGACAGGAAATAAATAGAACTCCAGAATTTCATGACGCTTTTGTAGTATCACTACGTAATTAGACCAACGAAACTGAATTAAGGAACTGTGGAACATTTAGCAAAGGCAGAGATAAAATATTAAATAAAAAGCAACAGTGTTTACAGTGATCAAAGCACAATTCCTTTAGATAATTAACCATTCGTTTGCACTAACACATTAACATCACTAAGAAGTGTTTTTGCTGATACAAAATCTTAGTTTTGGGAGCTACAGTTTGTTCATATAGAAGATAGCATTATAATGGAAATACGCCATTAATTGCGGGGGGGGGATCAATCAATCTTTTTTTTAAAATGCTAGATCATATCTGATTATTTCATTGGAGGAATCAACAGATAGATTCCTTTGCTTTTCTTTAACTTTACGTATAACCTTTTTGATGGCTGCAATAAGCAACCTGTCGACAGGCAGTTACTGTCATCTGCCTTTGGGGTTGCAGGCTGGGTAGCTCCCCGATTGCACAGCAACCCACACTGGAAAGGTTGCAGGCTCAAGGCCAACCTTTGTTTAACACCCCAGTGCACTATTAAGGGAACGATACGTTATCAAAGGTGTTTGTTCTTTGGAAGAGATGTTAAACCTGTGTCTGGTCTGTTCTGTGGACGTAAAATATATTGAAGTTCCATTTCAACGAAGAGCAGTGGTCAATAATTATTTATCAATCAATATCACTAAACCAGATTGTCCTAGAAATTCAAAATGAAAATTTAAAAATGCAAAAAAATCTCGGAACAACTAACTTTTCCCTATCTTTGCCTCTGCGTTGTTCGGCAACCCACTACTGGGATGGTTTACTTTCCTGTCTGTTAATGTCAATACCGACTTTTATTGGTGCCCGCCTGGACAGTGAGAAAGGCAACGTCTGAAGAAGGGTCTCGACCGAAACGTCACCCATCCCTTCTCTCCAGAGATGCTGCCTGTCCCGCTGACTTACTCCAGCATTTTTTGACTATATTCGGTGTAGACCAGCGTCTGCAGTTTCTTCCTGCACGATGTTATTATATCGCTAGCTTGTAATCAATTCTATTCTCTCTTGAAATCATCTCCTTTCTATCCTGGACACTGTTGCCCGATTCTCTGGGAATCGTTCTCCTGCTCACTGGAAACTTTTGCCTGATTGTTTGGGAAACATTGCGATTCTCCGAGAATGTTTTTGTGCTACTGTTCGTAATTCGTTGTCGGTATCTCTGGTGATCATCGTCCAGATGATTTCGTCATTGCTGCGTGCTCTTTCGAATATCTTTCTCCTGCTGACCGGGATTATTTTTCCGTTCTGCAGAAGAGATTGCATTCCCCTCCTGAAACAGTTGTCCCATCGTCCAGAAACCATTCGCCCGCTCAATACAAACAATTGGCCTGCACTCTAGAAATTATGATACTTCTCTGTAGACGGTTAATATATAATAAACAGGCCTTTTCATTAATTCTGAAGAAAGGCCCCGACTCGAAGCGTCAGCCATCCCCTTTCTCCAGAGATGCTACCTGACCCGCTGAGTTACTGCAGCACTTTGTGTCCATCTTTTTTTTTTTTTAATTGAGAACAGCGTTTTCCAATGGATTATATTAGCCCCCCCTGCTTCAATGATCCTGTTATTCAGGAGGAATAAAGTTAGTCTGAAGAATGAGACCGAATAAAGGTCCCGACTCTCAACATCGCCTCTCCATTTTCCTTCACATATGTTTCCTGAGCCGCGAAGTTTTTCCAGTACTATGTGTTTTGCTCAAGATTCCCGCATCTGCATTTTTTTTATGCATCCATGAAGTTAGTCTGGATGGGTACTATTTAGTATTAAGCATATTGTTACATGTTATTTCTTGATGACAAGTTTGTTGGAATCAAAGCATTCATCGTAAGGACATAGGAACATTGATATGATAATCCATCTCTCAAGTTAAGTCCACCATTCACTGAGATCACAACTCATCTGTGGTCCAATTCCATTTACTTGCCTATCTTAAAAACCTGCTTAACAAATCTCTATTGATTTTTAGATTTTAAATTAACAATGTACCTAATATTGATTGCCATTGATAGAAAAGTTCTAAATGTATTTCACTCTTTGCATTTGTTAAATACTTCTGACTTCTGATGGAGAGGTGGGTTGATGTGAAGGCCCAGTATTGCTAGACCCCAGATTGCACTGGGACTGAGTTTGGCATTGACCTGGTAGTGAGAAGTCATGTTACCGTGAGACATATGGAATTGGACCACAGATCAGTTGTGATCTCAGTGAATGGTGGACTTAACTTGAGAGATGGATTATCATATCAATGTCCCTATGTCCTTACGATGAATGCTTTGATTCCAACAAACTTGTCATCAAGAAATAAGATGTAACAATATACTTAATACTAAATAGTACCCATCCAGACTAACTTCATGGATGCAGAAACTAATGAGGAATGTGTCTGGACAGTCAAATTCCAGGGTGTCCTCAATAATGCATAGTTATTTCACATGTGGGAGTCTTGTTCGTTCTTGGAATTAATCAGACAAATTGCTCCACCATCTAAGAACGGCCACCTATTTGTTGGAGTTGAAAGCTTTTGTGAGGTCAAAGAAGGCCATGTACAGTGGTTGATGCAGTCCTTGGATTTCTAATGCAGTGATGATTATGACCATTGGACTTCTAAGATGGCAGAATCCATCACAACAATGAGGTCAGTTGTCCATTGAATGAATGATACTTTATTGTCACATGTACCTAGGGTACATAGGCCCAGTGAAATGCTTTGTTTTGCATACAACCTAGGCAATACACAAATGTTGCCACGTGTTGACGCTGACAAAGTTACAAAAGTACCAAACAGTCCTAACTACTGCCTGCCACCGCACCGCAGATGCTGCCTGACCCACTGCGTTACTCCACCACTTTGTGTTCAACACAATGTTCCATCTTCTGCAATAACCTGTGTCCACATAACAAGGAGTTATGGTCACTTGGAAAATGTGGTGGAGGGGAAGTTTTGCAATGGCTCTATGTCACAAACAGCAGAGTGACTTGACTGCAATTAACACACGTGTGTGACGATGGCCAGGATTACATTGTCTCTGAAATTCCTAACTGTACTTTTCACTCTCCAGATAAGGTAGGTGGTGAGGTCATGAATTTGTGCCATTTGTACTTCTTATTTTAAGACTTCAACAATGAAGTTGTGGCAGATAATGTGCTTGGAATAGTTTGAAGGACATCTTTCAGGGTGCATTGGCCTCCTTGCTAAATTCTTCTTTTTTCTTACCTCCTGGCTAGATGGATCCTTGGATGTTTAGGTTGTGGATGGTCTTGACATTTAAAAAAATTCATGAGCATCATGATTTTAAGTTGTTTATTGGGTTTCCTACATTCTTTCCACCTAACTTTTATTCTCTAGGTTGTAAATTTTTTGTTGTTGTTGGACCTCAGTTTTGAGATGCCCGTAAACTTATGATGGCACCTCCAATCCAAGAACATCTTGTGTTCACAATAAATTTTCTGCTGGATCTCCTGGGTGGAGATTTTGAACCTTGGTGGCTTTCATACCTGTCTGAAGAAGGGTTCCGACCCAAAACTCTGTCTGTCTGGGGGTGATTGTTACAACAGTTTCTGTCCTCTGAATTGCACAGTTCTTATCCTTGATGTCACTTGAAAATGCTATGATTTTTATACACTTCTTGGCTAAAGTATTATAATTAATAATTTTAACTGACAAAAGATATTTAAAACATTTAAGAAATACCACCCACAGACATCAAAGTAGTCTATTTGAATAGACATACCTTTTATTCATTTGTTCTTTGTACCTCATCATATCTCTAGTTTCCCTCTCCCCTCACTCTCAGCCTGAAGAAGGGTCTCGACCCGAAACATCACCTATTCCTTTTCTCCAGAGATGCTGCATGGCCCGCTGAGTTACTCCAGCATTTTGTGTCTATCTTTTGTGTAAACCAGCATCTACAGTTCCTCCCGACACACATAATCTCTTTGAATGACAGAATTTGACAAATCTTGTGTCTAAACAAATGATTAAAATCTAATTTGGATTTCAGGCAGCCAAATGCACCATTTTTAGTCTATAGGTGGCAAAATCAAATCAGAAATACTTTACATTCACATAAAATCAAGTGATTATACTAATCATGGTGGAGAACATTTGTTCCTATGGAAAGCCATGGTTTTGACCTAGGAATAAACTGGGAGAAACAGAATTACCTGCCCCGATGTTGACAGTAACCTTTGGATTTTTATGTCAAATGAATCCCAAAGTTGCTTTCGCGATTGAATTTTCCTTCACAGGCTGTTTGGAGTCTTCTCCACTGTTATATTTTTTAATGCAACATCCTACAACCAGATTGAATTTTGAAATGAAGATACTCCTTCCATTAAGCCCTCACTATGTGTAGACTCTACCAACAATGTTGAACCAACTAACTATTCTTTAGTGAATTGAAGTAGTCCAGTTGAAAACAAAATGTATTAACAATTTCCCATTTTGTGAGATCAAGAGTAGTAAGACTAATTATGATGGGGAACGTTTAGAGGTTTCTGGCACCTTTCAAATTGTGACAAGTACACACAAGGTAGATCCCCAAAAGGAATTCTAAGGAAACCTGACCATGAAATTGGCTTAGGCCTCGGAGCATTTCTATCAGGCAGACAACAGGGCCCCTTCTCCCGAATTCCTCCGTCTATACCACATCTGTGCTCAAGATGAGGTTTTCCATACCAGGAAATCTTCATTCTTTAGGGAAGAGGGCTTCCCCTCTTCTATCATAGCTGAGGGCCTCACATGTGTCCCTTCAGTACCCTGCAGCTCCTTTCATGCTTCCCCTCCCCCAGTTGCAACAGGGCCAGAGTCCCCCTGGTCCTCAACCTTCATCCCATCAGCCATCACATACAACACATTATCCTCCGATATCTTCGTCACCTCCAAGGGGATTCCACCACTAATCACATCTTCCCATCTCCACCTATTTCCACTTTTCACAGACCATTCCCTCCAACTCCTTGGTTAACATCCCTTCCCACCCAAACCACCCCCTCCCCAGGTACTTCCCCTTGCAACTGCAGAAAATGCAACATGTACCTCCTCACTTGAATCTGTCCAGGGACCCCGACAGTTCTTTCAGGAGTGGCAGAGGTTCATTTACCCCTCCTCCAACCTTATCTACTGTATTCGCTGTTCCAGGTGTGGACTCCTATATATCGGCGAGACCAAGCACAGACTGGGCGATTATTTGCTGAACACTTGCACTCAGTATGCCTTGGCCTACGTGATCTCCTTGTTGCCAAATACTTTAACTCTCTTTCCCATTCCCATACTGACCTTTCTACCCTGGGCCTCCTCCATTGTCAGAGTGATGCCAAACGCAAATTAGAGGAACAGCACATCATATTTTGCTTGGGCAGCTTAAAGCCGGTGATATGAATATTGATTTCTCTAACTTCAAGTAACCCTTGCATCCCCTCTCTCTCGGCCCCTCCCCCATCCTAGTAATCGTACTAGTTTCACTGTCATCCTGTTGAGTTTCAGTCTGTATAACTGTTATCACCTACCCCACAGCCAATAATGGACCATTGTGGGCTCCACCTATCCTTGATCATCGTTGCTTTTTTTGCATATCTTTCATTCATTTGTTCCATGTATCTTCTTTGTCTCTCTTTTCCTTTTCCCCTGACTCTCAGTCTGAAGAAGGATCTCGACCCGAAATGTCACCTATTCCTTTTCTCCAGAGATGCTGTCTGACCCGTTGAGTTACTCCAGCTTTTTGTGTCTATCATGCTTGATAAAGTTGAACACATTGGAATTGATCCCTCTTTTCGGTAATATTTAGGTAAAGCACATCTTTGGGTGTTTTTATTAGATGAACTACATCACTACACAGGGCCAAAACTGCAGTGAGCTGAAACTGGAAAATTGTGTACAATTAATTCACTGACCTTACATTGGAAAATTGCAGAGAGCTAGTTCACAGCAGTGACTCAACTTTGCACTAAAGATTTCTTGGGCTCAGATCAGTGTTTCTCAGAGCAGGGTGTTGTAGCAGCATGATCATGAAACACCTCTTAAGATCTTGTAAGCAACTGATGCATTTGTTGATGTGGAATAGAACAAAAGATAGAGCAGCAAAATGTGGAAAGACAAGTTTGACGTGGGTCCCTTGGAAAAGAGAATTGCAGTGTGAACTGCCACCTAGTGAATTAATGTGAGAATGGCACTTTCTTTTAACCATCGTCCTCTACTATAATCCTCAACACTGGTGCTCTGTAAGGATGTGTTTTCAGCCATCTCCTTTACTCCTTATACAAACACGACTGTGCAGTGAAAATACAAATCCAACAGTTTACAAATTCGCAGACGACACCAACATAGTGGGCTGGATATCAAATAATGACAAGACGGAATACAAGAAGGAGACTGAGAACTTTGTAACCTGGTGCCAAGACAACAACCTTTCCCTCAAAATGCCAGCAAGCCAAAGGAGATTGTGATAAACTTCAGGAAATAAAGTGGTACACCTACCATGTGTACATGGATGGTGCTGAAGTAGAGATGGTTGAAAGCTTCAAGTTCCTCGCAGTAAATATTACCAGAAACTTGTCCTGAACTAGCTATATCGAAGCAATGGCCAAGAAAGTTCACCAACACCTCTACTTCCTTAAAAGGCTTAGGAACTTTAATATGTCCCCAACAATTCACACCAACTTCTACAGATGAGCCTTGCAGAGAATTGTTGGTGCAGCCCAAACCATCACGCAGAATCCCTCCCTTCCATTGATTCCATTCACACTTCATGCTGCCTCAGCAATACAATACAATACAATACAATATATCTTTATTGTCATTGTACAGGGGTACAACGAGATTGGGAATGTGCCTCGCATACGATGCAATAAATTAATTAGCTAGTCAGTATTAATTTAAACAACCTAATGAAACAAATTAGAACAGTTTTAAAACAGAATAAAGTGCAAGTAGATCTGTGCCGGTTCACTGTGCGATGTGACCATCCGGCTCAGCAGGGCGGTTCATAGCAGCTATGGCCCTGGGGATGAAGCTGTTCCTGAGTCTGGTGCAGGCGTAGAAGGCCTTGTATCGTCTGCCCGATGGTAGAAGTTCGAACAGACTGTTGCAGGGGTGTGAAGAGTCTTTGTGGATGCTGGTGGCTTTTCTGAGGCATCGTGTGTTGTAGATGCCCTCCAAGGCCGGTAGCTGTGTTCCGATGGTCCTCTGAGCTCTATGAACTACCCGCTGAAGAACTTTCCTCTCTGCCTCCGTGCAGCTGAGATACCACACAGGGATACCATGTGATAGGATGCTCTCTATGGTGCAGCGGTAGAAGGTCATCAGCAGCTGTTGGGGTAGACCAGACGTTTTCAGTGTTCTTAAGTAGAACAGTCATTGCTGTGCCTTCTTGATCAGCGCAGCAGTGTTATTGGACCATGTTAGGTCCTCTGAAATGTGAGTGCCCAGAAACCTGAAGCTGGACACTCTCTCCACACTGTCCTCGTTGATAATGATCGAGGCATATTCCCCGTTGTGTGACCAATGGAAGTTGATGATCAGCTCCTTGGTCTTGGTGGTATTTAGGGACAGATTGTTATCAGAGCACCAGTCCGCCAGGTCCTGCACCTCCACTCTGTATTTTGTTTCATCACCGTTGGTGATCAGCCCGATCACCGTTGTGTCGTCTGCAAACTTGACAATGGTGTTGGTGTCAAATGCAGGAACACAGTCGTGTGTGAAGAGGGAGTAGAGCATGGGGCTCAGAACACAGCCCTGTGGTGTGCCGGTACTCAGGGTGATAGTGGAGGACAGGTGCAGGCCCATTCTCACTGCCTGCGGTCGCTCCAGCAGGAAGTCCAGGATCCAGTCGCATAACGACGAGCTGAGGCGTAGCTGGTGGAGTTTGGTGATGAGCTTGGTGGGGATGACCGTGTTGAAGGCAGAGCTATAGTCAATGAATAGCATCCTCACGTATGTGCCCTGTCTCTCCAGGTGAGTCAGGCCACCAGCATAATCAATGACAAGTCTCAGCCCATATCTATGGCTTTGCTCTCATTAACCTTTTTGATTACTTCAACCAGATTTGTAAGGCATGATCGCCACGTACAAACCATAGCAGACTACCCCTAATCAGCTCTTGCCTATCCAAATGCATATATATCTTCTCCTTCAGAATATTCTCCAGTAACTTACCTATTACAGATATTCACCAGAGTGTGGAAGAATGAGATCTCCAGGAAACCTAAACCAATCTAACTGGATAGGCAGACCATTTGAGGGAAGGATGGTCAGTACCAGGAGAAACTCTAGGATTGGGATAAGCCGTTTATGTCAGAGATGAGAAAAATCTTCTCCCAGAGAAAGGTGAATTTCTATACCACAGAAAACAGTCCAAGCCAAATCATTAAATGTATTCAAGATGGAGCTAAACATTCAAAAGGACACAAAGTGCTGGATTAATTAAGCAGGTCAGGCAGCATCTCTGGACAAATATTTTTCTTTGGACTAAAGTAAAAATGGGTGGTGGGTGTGTAATTGCTGAGGTATTTGATGTTGACACCATCTGAGCTGCAAGTGAGAAGAAAGTATACACTAAGAGGAAAGTGAAACGTGAAGGGAATCAGGTATGAATGGAGCCATCTTTGGTGGGCACAGCACTATTGGTCCCCCGTGGAGGTGCTTCATAAGAAACGCACCACTTGCCTCCCTCTGAATTGTCATTGCTATACTGGGATCGTGATTGTCCTGCAATATGTGGGGAAAGGTAAGTAGGAGCGAGAGAGTGTGAGAGGAGTGTGGGATTCATTGACTTTTCCCGTGTTCAGTGAACTGCCTGTCATAGATGAATAGGTGACACTATATTCCCATTATGACACCTTGGCATATAGTTTGCAGCAGGGCTGGGTATATGAGAGTGTAGCAGAGCATAGGAATGCTAGGTGCAAGTCTGTACCGATAGAGTTTGTTTTTGGTAAATTTGGGAGCATGAATGTCCGATACTAGAGGTGCAGCTGACAGTGTATGGCAGTTGAGGATTTGTTATCATCTGACGGAGGTTAATGAATTGATGAAATTGCATCCTTAGGACCTCCATTACTTTCTGAGCTTGTGTTTGCAAGCTTCCTGGGCTAAAGGACATCTTTCTTCCTCTCCACCACTTCTGCAAGCAAATTCTCTCGGCTTTGTGGTTTGCTGCTATGGCATCAGCAAGTGTCAGATATCTGTGAGCATGTCCTCAGTGAGACACATGCTTCAACACAATTCAAGATATGGCTTCTGCTGAAACCTTCCCCCTTTTTGTTCCCCAACCAACTAATCCGCATGCCCTCTTCTCCCCCACTTGCACCCCCCCTCTTCTTATACTGAAGGCCCTCTAGTTATTCTTAGGCTGTGTTCCATTGGAATGTCTACTAATGCACCCAATGTACGGGAACTGCTGGCATGCACAGAAGTTGGCGAACAAAAATCTACAGCACCTGCACATCTTGCCTAAGGAGGAGGTTTAGCAGGATGAGTAACAGCTAACAGAAACCAATCAGCAAATGGCCCAAGGATAGTTTTCTTATGCTTCTTATGCCTTCCTGCCGCTGACCCTGTGTGTGTTCGGTTGTGTGTAGCTAAGTGAATGTGAGAATGTTGACCCTGAAAGCAACAGCACTGCTTTCAAATCAGTGCTGCTCTCTGATACCAAGATCTGAGCACTTCCTTTGTTGCTGGGGTTAAATCACCATGGCAGAAGGCATAACCTGCACTACCTACCATCAACCTCATTGGAGACCCTCGACTATCTTTAATCGGACTTTACTGGACTTTACCTTGCACTAAACGTTATTCCCTTTATTCCTTATCTGTACACTGTGGACGGCTTGATTGTAATCTTGTATAGTCTCTTTGCTGACTGGATAGCATACAACAAAAAAGCCTTTCACTGTACATGACAATAATAAAATAAAACTAAACTAGACACTACCAATGGTTTGTCACTTTGGAACTTATTCATGCCGATAGTACACTAGCAAAGGTCGTCCTGGGACCACATTTTTGTGGCCAGCCTCTTCACATGGACACAGTAGTGACCTGAAGGAATGTCTTTGTAATTTGCAAAAACAATAACTTTTGTAGTTGCTTATAGGGCTGGTGTAATTCAGTGGGTCAGACAGCATAAAACATAGAATAGTACAGCACAAGAGTAGGCCCTTTGCCCCACAATATCTGTGCTGGACATGATGCTAGGGCAACTCTTATCTACCTGCACATTATCCATATCTCTTCATTCCCTGCATATGCATATGTTTATCTAAAGTCTCTTAAGTCTCTCGAAACATCACGCATTCTTTTTCCCCAGAGATGTTGCCTGTCCCGCTGAGTTATTCCAGCTTTTTGTCTCCCTTCTCTTAAGTACCACTATTTTATCTGCCTCAACCACCAGCCCTAGAAGTGCATTCCAGAATTCACCATCCTTTCTGTAAAAAAGTTGCCCCGCCATCTCCATTGAACTTTGCTCCTCTCACTTTAAAGCCATGCCCTCTAGTATTTGCTTTTTTCATCCTGGGAAAAAGGTTCTGACTGTCCACCCTATCGACCCTTCTCATAATTTTATATACCTCTATCAGGTCTCTCCACAACCTTTGATGTTCTAGAGAAAACAATCCGTTTGTCTAACCTCCACCTGTAGTTAAGACATCCTAATCCAGGCATTATTCTAATAAACCTCTTCTGCACTCTTTCCCAAGCCTCCACATCCTTCTTGTAAGGGGGTGACCTGATCTGCACACAATATTCCAAATGCGGCCTAACCAAAGTCCTATAAAGCTGCATCGTGACACATACGCAGAGGCATGGATAGACGGAGCTTTGACACAAAATCCCACCTGTCCAATCCCTCCCCAGACGCTGACTGACCCGCTAAATGACTTTGTCGTTCGCTCAAGATTCCAGCATCTGCAGTTCCTTGTATCTCCTCTTTAATAAGTTTTCTTTACAGCCTGCGTAATGAATGAGTTGGGAGATTGTATTTTCTTCTATCTCGTGAAACCAAATACAGAATGTGGTGCAAACATATCCTCACAAGATTGAGTACAGTGATAGCATTAGATCCATTACTATTAATTATTATTACCATCATTATCTTGCACATCTAAATATTGAGGGTGTGACAGCCTATTCCGAGTCCCAGAATCCACAAGATGCTTGTGAACAATTCTGGCAGTGTTGAAATCAAAGAGAATACGTGGTGTAAAAATCCAAACATGTAATAATTATCTTTGAATTAAGGATAGTGTAATCCTCTCAGGGTTTCTATTCTTTATGTTGTTATTCTCTGCTAGTCTTGATTTTGTCCTCCATAAATACCTAAATTCAACTCTCATGTTAACTTAGACCATATTTTAAAATAGATGATCACGTGTAATTTCAAATATGCTGCTTCACAACCTAGGGTCAATGGACTTGAGCCAACAGTGTTCAGGCTCGGGGGGATGTGCACCATTGAGCAATGCCTGGCATGTATGAATCACATGTTGCATTCACTGATGCACTGCAGAGCTTGACCCAGTGAAATTACATATACCAGCCGTCGGAAGATCTCCCTGTGAAAAATCTATTTAAAATTCACGTAATTCAGAATGCTTGAGTAAGCCTAGTGAAGGATTTAGAGGCAATGAATAAGACATAAATGCTTTTAAAGGTAGCGCAAGATCACACAAACCAACTGATTCAGCAATTTGACAATTATCCAAAGAACGCTTTCTGCTTAAAAAGATTGAACAAACTCTTATTACTTGATCAACCCATGTACAAGATACTCGTCCAAACAATAATCTTAAAGGTTGCTCAACAAGTTATTGATGCAACATTAAGGTTAAAGGGAGCACAAATCATCAATATACTATTTTAGCTCCGTCTTCTCTGAAAGGCTCTTTCAGAAAGCCTTCGACAAGGTCCCACATAGGAGATTAGTGGGCAAAATTAGGGCACATGGTATTGGGGGTAGGGTACTGACATGGATAGAAAATTGGTTGACAGACAGAAAGCAAAGAGTGGGGATAAATGAGTCCCTTTCGGAATGGCAGGCAGTGACCAGTGGGGTACCGCAAGGTTCGGTGCTGGGACCCCAGCTATTTACGATATACATTAATGACTTAGACGAAGGGATTAAAAGTACCATTAGCAAATTTGCAGATGATACTAAGTTGGGGGGTAGTGTGAATTGTGAGGAAGATGCAATAAGGCTGCAGGGTGACTTGGACAGGTTGTGTGAGTGGGCGGATACATGGCAGATGCAGTTTAATGTAGATAAGTGTGAGGTTATTCACTTTGGAAGTAAGAATAGAAAGGCAGATTATTATCTGAATGGTGTCAAGTTAGGAGGAGGGGGAGTTCAACGAGATCTGGGTGTCCTAGTGCATCAGTCAATGAAAGGAAGCATGCAGGTACAGCAGGCAGTGAAGAAAGCCAATGGAATGTTGGCCTTCGTAACAAGAGGAGTTGAGTATAGGAGCAAAGAGGTCCTTCTACAGTTGTACCGGGCCCTGGTGAGACCGCACCTGGAGTACTGTGTGCAGTTTTGGTCTCCAAATTTGAGGAAGGATATTCTTGCTATGGAGGGCGTGCAGCGTAGGTTCACTAGGTTAATTCCCGGAATGGCGGGACTGTCGTATGTTGAAAGGCTGGAGCGATTGGGCTTGTATACACTGGAATTTAGAAGGATGAGGGGGGATCTTATTGAAACATATAAGATAATTAGGGGATTGGACACATTAGAGGCAGATAACATGTTCCCAATGTTGGGGGAGTCCAGAACAAGGGGCCACAGTTTAAGAATAAGGGGTAGGCCATTTAGAACGGAGATGAGGAAGAACTTTTTCAGTCAGAGGGTGGTGAAGGTGTGGAATTCTCTGCCTCAGAAGGCAGTGGAGGCCAGTTCGTTGGATGCTTTCAAGAGAGAGCTGGATAGAGCTCTTAAGGATAGCGGAGTGAGGGGGTATGGGGAGAAGGCAGGAACGGGGTACTGATTGAGAGTGATCAGCCATGATCGCATTGAATGGCGGTGCTGGCTCGAAGGGCTGAATGGCCTACTCCTGCACCTATTGTCTATTGTCTATTGTCTATTAAAGTGGGATATTGCAGCATTCCCTTGATCAATTGTTCCTCTTTTCCACCTCAGGAATTTTAATCAATTGTTTCAATTTACCTAATGCATTCAATATTGTCACGGTAGAATTGTGCATGCAATGCACATTGGAAAGAGGGAACAGACAATCCATGCAAAGATGGAGGATGTGGAAGTAAAAGATGAGAAGAATTGTGTTCTTTCGAATCTCTGATCTTTATATGTTTATAAATTTCGCATTTTTACATTACATAAAATTTTCCAACAACATTATTTCAATAAATAAAATTAAATATTTATTGGAAATACAAAACAAAATCTGGCAATTTAAACTATGAGGAAATAGATACAACATAATTAATAACTTAAATTATTTTTCAAAGTTAGGATTCTGTAATAAATAATAAATATAATAAATATAATAAATATTAAATTAACAATGAAACATTAACAATATTAAATTATTAAATTATTTTATCACTACCTGAAATATCAATGTATTGACAATCTAAAACCATTATTGTATTAGAGAGTGAATTTCCATTTGGGAATGTTTGGAAACATTTTTGTCACTATAGGTTTACACAAATGATATTTGGCTGCATTCTATAATTTTACAACAAAATTGATTTATGATCTCACAGATTTGCCAAAAATATTCAAATACTTTCCGAACAATCTTCTGAATTACTCCTTTAACAAATAATATAATTAAAACTGGTGCAACGAAAAAGCATCTAGCTTTTAACTTTACAATGAAAGTGCTGGGCACTTCCATTATCCCATCAGTTCTCTTACAGAACAACATTCATCTACTTTTACTGTAGATTTGTGTACCCTATATTGAACTATAACATTCATACAATGAGGGTTTTGTTGTAAAGTTCACAAATTCGTTACTGAACTCATGAAGCGAAGGGCTCGGGATGATTTCTCCATGAACCGGGTGAAGTCTCGCAGGGTGACATGTACGTTCACTTGTCTGTTCCAGTCTGTTTTTGACACCAAGTCAAACACAGAAACCTCCAACTCGCTTTCGCCCACAACACTGATGCCAAACTCGACATTCAACTGAAATATAAAGGAAACAGCAGTGTTGGTGATTTGATTTTTCTGATGCTGCCACTATAACAGGTTGAAGCAGACACCAAATGCTGGAGTAACTCAGTGGGACAGGCAGTATCTCTGGATAGAAGGAATGGGTCATGTTTTGGGTCGAGTCCCTTCTTCAGACTGAGAGTCAGGGGAGAGGGAGACACAGAGATAAGGAAGTGTAAGGCATGAAAAGAAGACATCAAAGGATTAAGGAAAATGTGGATTAAGGAACATGTGGATTAAGGAAAATGTAGAATAGATCATTGTTAGCTAGGAGAAAATGATGACAAAGCATACAGAAATAAAATGTAATCGGGGACAGTCAGAATGGTCAGAGAACTAGGAAAGGGGACGGATGGAGGGAGAGGGAAAGCAAGGATTACTTGAAGTTAGAGAAGTCAATATTCATACCACTGGAGTGCTGTTCCTCCAATGTGCGCTGGGCCTCACTCTGACAGTCGAGGAGGCCCAGGACAGAAAGGTCAGTGTGGGAATGGGAGGGGGAGTTAAACTGTTTAGTAACTGGGAGTTTAGGTAAGTTTAGGCAGACTGAGCGGAGGTGTTCAGCGAAATGATCGCTGAGCCTGCGCTTGGTCTCGCCGATGTATAGGAGTCCATGCCTGGAGCAGCAGATACAATAGATGAGGTTGGAGGAGGTGCAAGTGAACCTATGCCTCACCTGAAAGGATTGCCGGGGTCCTTGGACGGAGTCGATGGAGGAGGTATCGGGACAGGTGTTGCATCTCCTGCTGTTGCAGGGGAAAGTACCTGGGGAGGGGGTGATTTGGTTGGGAAGGGACAAGTCAACCTAAGAGTTACAGAGGTCTCTGATGAAAGCAGATAGGGGTGGAGATGGGAAGATGTGGCTAGTGGTGGGATCCCGTTGGACGTGGCGAAAATGTCAGAGGATTATGTGCTGTAGGCGACGGCTGTCCCTATTGCAACTGGGGGGGGTGAGGGGGAGTAAGAGCAGAGCTGCGGAATATCGATGAGACCCATGCGAGGGCCTCATCCATGATGGGAGAGGGGTACTCCCATTTCCTAAAGAATGAGGACATCTCAGATGTCCTGGTATGGAACACCTCTTCTTGGGCGCGGATGCGGCACAGACAGAAGAATTGGGAGTAGGGGATAGAGTCTCTGGTATGTTCTTACATACTTGGCTAATAAATTCTTTGTATCTTCTATCTTGTATCTAGAGTCTTTGCAGGAAGCAGGGTGGGAAGAAATGTAGTCTGGATAGCTGTGGGAGTCAGTAGGTTGCATCTGCAGTACTTTCAGCGGTTTCCGTTTACACTCACCTGGTGCTTTAACAGTTCAGACAGGCGCTGGGCGCTGGATCGCACCCATATCATTTGATCGTTTGAGCTCAAGACGGATGTTTCTGCCGATAATAAGAATGGGTGGTATTTCTGGAGACCTGTTGCAATCACTCTGAGGCATGTTTCCTGCAAAAAATAAAAATAAATTGAAGTTAGTACAAATTAAAGTGGATTTGATTCCTTGTTGTAGCCCTTGCACTTTTAAAATCTGCACTTTCTCTGTAGCTGGAGCACTAAGGGGGGGGGGGGGGGGAGGAAGATCACGTGCAGGTAGAGGGGGTTAATTGGGCATCCGGTTGGACAGAGACCTCATGGACTATTGGGCCTGTTCCAACGCTGTATATTTCTCTCTTCTGTCTTTCTAGATCTCTGTGTTCTACAACATTGTATATGGTTTTACCATTTACATGCAAGTCCTGCCCTGATGTACCTTACCAAAATGCAACACCTTGTAATTGCCATCCAATAAGATCATAGCTGATCTTTTACCTCAGTACCATTTTCCAGTATTAACATCGTTCCTTGATTCTGCCAATATCCTGAAATATATCATTCTGCCTCTTGAATGTCTTTTGTAACCGAGCCTACACATGACAAGATAATTCTGAAAAATCACTCGCTCTGCGTGAAGACACTTCCAATCATCAGTCCTGAATGGTTAACCCCTTAATTTCGAGACTGCGATCCCCTCCATCAGTAAGAATGGAGTAAGAATTTTGGATGTTTCGATAAGATCCGCCCTCGTTCTTCCAAACTCCAGAGTATCGGCTTAACCTCTCCTCCCAGGACAATCTCTCCATCCCAGGAAGTAATCAATTGATTCTCTGCCTCAGAAGGCAGTGGAGGCCAATTCTCTGGATGCTTTCAAGAAGAGAGCTAGATAGAGCTCTTAAAGATAGCGGAGTCAGGGGGTTTGGGGAGAAGGCAGGAACGGGGTACTGATTGTGAATGATCAGCCATGATCACATTGAATGGTTGTGCTGGCTCGAAGCGCCGAATGGCCTACTCCTGCACCTATTGTCTATTGACCCTTCCGTGATCTCCCTGCCTATCGCAAAGTCAACAGCGAAAATTAGATTCGCCAATGTAAAATACAGCCTGACATGATCTAAAAGCAAAGAACGGTCCCATCACGGCCCCTCCACCGCCACCCAAAGGCCTCCCTGAAAAATATCTACACCTGGCAGCAAGGCTGTTTTACCGTGCAGAAGAAGTACTGCAATTGACAACCCTATCAGCATCGCCACGGAGAACACCAGCCCGCTGTTGGCCCACGGCATTCATCCAATCCACATGCCACCTGCATTAATGCAATGCACATGTAACCTGCATTCATGCAATGCATGTCACATGCATTCATGCAATGCACATGAGACAGCGACAAGAGACAGAAAGATAAATTTCAGGATATTGATAGAATCAATGAACGATGTTAATACTGGAAAATGGTATTGAGGTAAAAGATCTTCAATCCTCAAAACCGTTGAAAATAGACACAAAATGCTGGAGTGTCTCAGCGGGACAGGCAGCATCTCTGGAGAGAAGCAATGGGTGACGTTTCCAGTCGAGACTTCAGTTACTCCAGCATTTTGTGTCTATCTTCGGTATAAACCAACATCAGCAGTTCCTTCCCACACATTTAACCGCTGCTTTGACTGGAATTGGACCGCCAGGGTTAGTGGCGTTAGTCCCGCTCTAGGAGGCAGCCTTGCGCCGTCTGCACCCCTGGCCGCCAACAGCGAATGCGAAACGCGTTTTAAACTGGAAACTCAACTCGGCGCCAGATGGAGACAGAGAGAGAGAGAGAGCAGCAGAAGTCACTCCTAGACCCCGAGGGAGACTGCACCCAACCGCTGAGCCTCACCTTGTGGAAACTGGTCTTCGTGCATCTGTCCTGAGCTCGGATCTGCGGCAGGTTGAAGTCGTAAGTGAGTAACGAGCCCTGGTCCCCATCACAGAAGGAGAAAAACTCGCACAGCTGCCGGGGAAAGAAAGGTGAACAAGTGAGCGGTTGCGTAAAGACCGAGTCAAAGGCTGCGCGGTTTCACTCACTCACTCACTCACTCACTCACTCACTCACTCACTCACTCACTCACTCACTCACTCACTCACTCACTCACTCACTCACTCACTCACTCACTCACTCACTCACTCACTCACTCACTCACTCACTCACTCACTCACTCACTCACTCACTCATTTATTCTTTCATTCATTTATTTATTCTTTCATTCATTTATTTATTCTTTCATTCAATCAATCAATCATCCACCCATCCATCCATTCCCTCACTCAATCACTCACTCGCTCACCTGTGTGTCGCGCAGCGATGCCGCTGTGCTCCGTATCTGCAGCGCCAGGGGCCCGCAGGTTGTACAGCCCAGGGCGGGTGCGGGTGACGGTGACCGCTCCGCCTCATCTACCAGCTCCGTCACGGGAAAAGCGGCGACTCGTCCGACAATCGCCAGGAACAGCAGACAAAAATCTGCAGGGAAAGAGATAGAACAGAATTAGAATTGCCGCTTCCTGCGAACTCCACCTGAAATGAAGGACGAAAAGATAACTGGGATCTCGGTTCACTGACTTTGAGCCGGTCTCATGTTGTGTTCCTCTTGTTCAAAGCTCTGAGGTGTTTAGCTGCCCTAGCTCTTTTCCCCTGTATTTATTCGAAATTACCTTTGGGGAAAATCCAACATTTGTAAAACAGCTTTGTTGACGTCAAACGTAAACGGCTTTTACATAATTGAAGCAATCTGTCATTGTAAGTTGTTACACATTCTAAATTTACAATTAGGTGACCTCAGTAATCTTTACCACCAGCAGAAGAGGCAAAGCTCTCTTCAAATGCACTGGGTTTATTTTCATCATACATTCCTGAAAAGTGACCAAATTGGCTTTACAAAGTTTTACCAGTTATTGCGTAACTTGTAATCGAACAGACAGACGTCTAGGTGGAGCTCTTTGAGCGATGAATTCCTCCTGGTTAAAAATAATGCGATTCAATAGACAATAGGGTGCAGGAGGAGGCCATTCGGCCCTTCGAGCCAGCACCGCCATTCAATATGATCATGGCTGATCATTCTCAATCAGTACCCCGTTCCTGCCTTCTCCCCATACCCCCTGATTCCGCTATCCTTAAGAGCTCTATCCAGCTCTCTCTTGAATGCATTCAGAGAATTGGCCTCCACTGCCTTCTGAGGCAGAGAATTCCACAGATTCACAACTCTCTGACTGAAAAAGTTTTTCCTCATCTCAGTTCTAAATGGCCTACCCCTTATTCTTAAACTGTGTCCCTTGTTCTGGACTCCCCCAACATTGGGAACATGTTTCCTGCCTCTAACGTGTCCAACCCCTTAATAATCTTATACGTTTCGATAAGATCTCCTCTCATCCTTCTAAATTCCAGTGTATACAAGCCTAGTCGCTCCAGTCTTTCAACATATGATAGTCCCGCCATTCCGGGAATTAACCTAGTAAACCTACGCTGCATGCCCTCAATAGCAAGAATATCCTTCCTCAAATTTGGAGACCAAAACTGCACACAGTACTCCAGGTGCGGTCTCACTAGGGCCCTGTACAACTGCAGAAGGACCTCTTTGCTCCTATACTCAACTCCTCTTGTTATGAAGGCCAACATTCCATTGGCTTTCTTCACTGCATGCTTCCTTTGAGTGACTGATGCACTAGGACACCCAGATCTCGTTGTACGTCCCCTGTTCCTAACTTGACACCATTCAGATAATACTCTGCCTTCCTATTCTTACCACCAAAGTGCCTGATTTTGCACTTTATTCCATCTAAAAGGCCAAAAGGGACTTCCGCTCAAAGCTGGAGGATGGGGTGGATGTTCGGCAACTGTGACAGGGCTTGAATGCCATCACCTTCTGCAAGGTGAAATCAGGAGGCAGCTCAAGCAACAGCGAAGCATCACTCCCTGACGAGCTAAATGCGTTCTACACATTCTTTGATAGGGAGAACACTAATGTGCCTTCCTGAACCACCATACAGTCACAGTCACAGAGGCCGACGTCAGAAGATCCTTCAGGGGGGTGAACCCTTGGCAAGCGCCTGGAGCTGATGGTATAGCCGGTCGAGTTCTCAAACCCCCTGCAGACCAACTGGCTGGGTTTTTTGCGGACATTTTCAATCTCTGAGGTCTGTGTTTCACACCTGCTTTAAGAGGGCATCAATAATACCGATGCCCAAGAAGAGTAAGGTGACGTGCCTCAATTATTATTGACCAGTTGCACTAATGTTCGTGGTGATGAAGTGTTTTGAGAGGTTGGTTATGGTGCATATCAACTCCTACCTCAACAAGAACCTTGACCCACTACAGTTCGCCTACTGTCACAACAGGTTAACAGAGGATGCAATCTCACTGGCTCTCCACTCCACACTGGACCACTTGGACAATAAAAACACTTATATCAGGCTGTTGTTTTGTAGACTACAGCTCGGCGTTCAATACCATCATCCCCTCCGAGCTGGTTACCAAGCTCACGGAACTGGGTCTCTGCGCATCCCTCTACAATTGGATCCTCGACTTCCTCATCCACAGGCACAGTCTGTTCGAATTGGCAGAAATACTTCTTCCTCATTAACAATCAGTATGGGAGCATACAGAATACAGAGCTTTATTTGTCATTCGGTACCAAGGTACCGAACGAAATTACATTAGCAGTCACACAAAAAAAAAGAACACAAGACACATGACCCCAACACAAACGTCCATCACAGTGACTCCAAACACCAAACACCCCTTCACTGTGATGGAGGCAACAAAACTTCCACTCTCTTCCCCACGCCCACGGACAGACAGCTCGTCCCCGACCAACCCGTACAGTCCCCGCAAGGGGATGGGAGTCCCTGCGGCCAAGCTGCACCGGGCGCCGAAACATCCCGCGGCCGAGCCGGGCGATTGAAGGCCCCGCGGACGAGCCGCACCGGGTGCTGAAACGTCCCGTGGCCGAGCCGGGCGATGGAAGGCCCCGCGGCCGTACCGTGCGCTGCTAAGTCCCGCGGCCGAGCCGCGCTGTGCGATGTAAAGTCCCGCGGCCGAGCCGCACCAGCGATGTAAAGTCCCGCGGCCGAGCGGCGCCGTGCGATGTAAAGTCCCATGGCCGAGCCGCGCCGGGCGATGTTAGGTCCCGCGGCCGAGCCGCGCCGGGCGATGTTAGGTCCTGCGGCCGAGCCGCGCCGGGCGATGTAAAGTCCCGCGGCCGAGCCGCACCGGGCGATGGAAGGCCCCGCGGGCGATGGAAGGCCCCGCGGGCGATGGAAGGCCCCGCGGCCGAGCCACAACCCGTGCCGTGAGGAAGAGACCTAAAAAAGAAAGGTTTCCCCCACCCCACCCCACCCCACCCCACCCCACCCCCCACACATACACAGCCAAAAAACAAAAACAAAAACCATCCCAACACCGACACACAACAAATCAAGGCTGCATGCTCAGCCCCCTGCTCTACTCACTCTATACTCATGACTGTGTAGCCGGACATAGTATGAATGCCATTTTCAAGTTTGCCGATGACACCACCATTGTTGGACAAATTACAGATGGTGATGAATCAGAGTATAGAAGTGAGATCAACCGATTGACCAAATGGTGCCAGCCAACCTGGCTCTCAATATCAGTAAAACCAATGAACTGATTGTGGACTTTGGAATAGGAAGGATGAGGACCCACAATCCTGTTTATGTCAACGGGACGATGTTGGAGAGTCAAAAATTTCCAATTCCTGGGCGTGCATATTTTCGAAGATCTTTCCTGGACCCAGCACACTGATGCAATTATAAATAAAGCACATCAACACCTCTACTTCCTGAGAAGATTAAGGAAACACTTCTTTATGTCAAAGAGGATTCTCTTGAACTTCTACAGGTGTACAGTAGAGAGCATATTGACCGGTTGCATCATGGCCTGGTTCTGCAACTTGAACGCCCAGGAGTGGAAAATACCTAAAAAAGTTGTGAACACTGCCCAGTCCATCACCGGCTCTGACCTCCCCACCATCAAAGGTATTTATCGGAGTCGCTGCCCAAAAAGGCAGCCAGCATCATCAGAGACCCACACCATCCTGGCTACACACTCATTTCACCCCTGTCATCGGGAAGAAGGCACAGGAACCTGAAACCTGTAACGTTCAGGTTCAGGAACAGCTTCTTCCCCTACAGCCATCAGGCTATTAAACACTACAACTTCAAATATGCTCTGAACTACAATTATTATTATTATTATTATTATTATTATACTACTATTGTTTGTTTTTTGAGTAGGTGTATATATATATATATATTATATATATATATATATATACTGTATATATAAATGTGTGTGTGTACTTGTGAGTTTGTGTATATATATCCACATTGAACTTTTTTTCCCCTCTCATTTATCATATTGTTTGCAGTGGAGGTGAGAGAGGGGAAAGGGAAGGGGAGGGAGGGAAAGGGGAGGGGGGGAGAGAGGGGGAAGGGGGGGGATGGAGGGGCAGAGAGAGGGGGTGGAGGAGGAGGGGGGGAAAGTGGAGGAGGAGGGGGGAAAGGAGGGGGGGGAAAGGGGGGGTTGAGCGTGGTTGGAGTGGGTGATTGGGAGGGAGCGAGGGGAAGGTGAAGGGGGGGAGAGAGGGGGGGAGGGGAGGAGGGGGGGAAAGGGGGTTGAGGTGGGATGGAGTGGGTGAGTGTTGTCAGTTGGGTATGGGTTGCTGTGCCTGCAGGAGAGGTCCTGGGGTGTGCAGTAGCAAGTTTCGTTCAAATTGGTGTTATATTATAAAGGTTATTGACATTTTAAACTTTAATAAATCCCTTAAATCCTTTTTCCACTTGCCGTGCCCAAGATGGCCACCGGGGGGCGGGACTGCCTGAGTGACGGGAGTGGCGGCCAATGGGGAGGGGGTGGTGGTGCCCATGATGGTCACCGGGGGCGGGACAGCCTGAGTGACGGGGGTGGTGACCAATGAGGAGGGGGAGAACGGAAGAGGCGGGACCCGCCGCGATGGCCGCCCGTGAGTGGCTCCCTCGGGTGAGGTTTGCCTGTCCTGGCAATGATGTTGATGTTCTCCACCGCTGCTCTACTGATCTGTGCTGCTGCAGGCCTCATCTGTGTGTACTAGTCTTGCCTTTGATTTGAAAGCGTGTGGGTTTAATCCACGTATTCCCGAGCTGAATGGGCATTGTCTGTCCTTACACTTAATTGTTAGGCTGGGAGGGAGCAATGTGTTCGGCGCGTTGCCTTCTTGATGACCTTCTCAATTGGATTTAAACGATTCTTTGTAATTGACTGAATGAATGCATGTGTTCTCCCCGTTTCCAAACCAATTACCCCAAAATAAAAATATTAGTGCCTGTGGTACATGATGTGTGGATATTGTCTCCTGTGTTTCTTACATTTTACCAATGACCACTTCTCCAAAAACTATTTGTGGACTGTAAAGTGCTCTGAGCTTATGGAATGTGTTCCCTGTATTTTTTACAAGGAATTATCTGGAGATTTCCAAACTGTAATGATTCAACATGGGTCTGAGGTCACGTCACTAATCCTGCTTTATTTCCCAGAACCATATCCAATACCATATGTGTCAATAGTCAATAGTCATTTTATTTGTCACATACACATAAATGTGTAGTGAAATGAAAAATTACCCGCAGTTCAACAATAAGACCAATAAAAATAAGCAATAAAAAATGCAATAACACATGCAATCATAAACCAACACCAAACAAAAAAAACATCCATCACAGTGAGTCTCCTCCAGTCACCTCCTCACTGTGATGGAAGGCCAGATGTCTTTTTCTCTTCCCCTGCCGTCTTCTCCCGCGGTCAGGCTGTTTGAGTTGCCACATCGGGGCGGTCGTGGCTCCCGACATTGAAGCCCCCACCGGGCGGAGAAAATCCCGCAGCCTATTCCAGGCCGCGCCGGACGGTGAAAGGTCCGCGGCGGGCCGACCCAAGCCCTGCGATTCGGGGCGGGCGAAGACGCTGTCGCTGCCGGAGACGCTGCCGCTGCCGCTGCCGGAAGGAACTGATGGTGGTTTAAAACGAAGGACACAAAAAGCTGGAGAATCTCCAATTCCTTTTCTCCAATACTATATGCTCTCTTGCTTGACTGGAGACATAATGATTGGGATGTTCTTTGCTGCTCATGCCAGAGTTTTACACTTCTTTACACTGAGATTTTAAAAAAAAACCCACAGTGATGGAGGAAATCAGCAGGTCAGGCAGCATCTGTGGTTGGATAAAGATAACAATTTGGCTTGGGACCCTTCTTCAGACTGATGTTGTGGAGGGGAGATGGCTGGTAGAGAAAGATGAGTGGAATTGAAGGGGCAAGATCTGGCAAGTGCCTGGTGAATCCAGGTAAGGAGGGGTTGATTGGCAGATGAGTCGGGGGAGAGAAGAGTGGAGACAGTGATCAAAGGTGGAGATGATAAGTGAAAATGGGGTGTAAATGGTGGAATCTGATAAGAAAGGAAGACGGGGAGTGGAATGTATAACCTTAGTGAGGGATAGTGAGTAGAAAGAAACAGGGAGGATGGAAGAAAAATGGCCTGAAGGAAGAAGGGGTGGGTGGGAGAATGACCTAGGCGATGGGGACATGGGGAGTGGGAAGAAAAGTGTGGGAGATGGGGACAGCTGCGTTGATGAGAAGGGGGGGGGGGGGGATTGGAGGGGTTATCTTAAATTGAAGAGTTCAATGGTGTAAGCTGCCCGTGGGTTATGAGATGCTGTTCTTCCACCATGTGTGTGGCATCCCTCTGGCAGTGGAGGAAGTCCAGGACAGACAGGTTGGAATGGGAATTAAATGGTTAGCAACGGGAGCCCAAGTTGGCCCTGGTGGACTGGACGAAAGTGTGGGGCAAAGCAGTCGCCTAATCTTTGCTTGGTCTCACCCATTATAGAGACCAAATCCACAGCACTGAACTTAATAGATGAGGTTTGTTAGTAAACCTTTGTCTCACCTGGAAGGGCTGTCATGATCACTGAATGGAGGTGGGGGAGGGGGTTGGAGAGAGTGGGGGGTTGGGGAGGGTGTAGTGATAGGGGTTATGAGGGCTCCATGCACAACTGCGGGGATGGACAGGAGGAAGGTGAACCACTGTATTGACACTGTATTAATGTAATTAAAATATTTTAAAAAGCCATATTCGTTAAAAGCTTTTGAAATTTGCCAACAATTATGCTTGCCTCTTTTCTCTCCATTGGAACCTTTTCAGAAGACACTGATAATGTAAGATTACCTGTGTTCCTGAATATAAGCCAGATCATTTCAGCTGTCGGAGCACACAGACTATACCTTTCAATTTTTATTCTCTCTAATCAATACCATCAGTCCCCACTCCTCATCCTCCCTCTTTCTATTTGCTAACCAGGGATATTCCAAACACATTTCCTGTCTTAAAAATGAGTCATCTTTCCACAAACATAAACACTTCACAATTCTTCATTGCAATTTGAACCAATAACTCAACAAGTTTATAAGTTACACTCCAGACTCAATTTAATAACTTCTTTGCTATTTTTTCCATCTATTCCTTGTATTATATTTGGGATGTTTTAATTTGTATTATAATTTTTATCCTCTTATCTCATTTCTGCTCATTTTTGTGTAGGAAGGAACTGCAGATGCTACAAGAAAGATAGACACAAAATGCTGGAGTAACTTAGGCAGCATCTCTAGAGAGAAGGAATGAATGAGGTTTTGAGTTGAGACCGGTCTCATATCATCATATCATATCATATATATACAGCCGGAAACAGGCCTTTTCGGCCCTCCAAGTCCGTGCCGCCCAGCGATCCCCGTACATTAACACTATCCTACACCCACTAGGGACAATTTTTACATTTACCCAGCCAATTAACCTACATACCTGTACGTCTTTGGAGTGTGGGAGGAAACCGAAGATCTCGGAGAAAACCCACGCAGGTCACGGGGAGAACGTACAAACTCCTTACAGTGCAGCACCCGTAGTCAGGATCGAACCTGAGTCTCCGGCGCTGCATTCGCTGTAAAGCAGCAACTCACCCATTCCTCTGCTCCTTTCTGCTATTTTCAGATTCTGCTGTCAAATTAGTTTATACACTGCCCAATTATAGCAGTTAATCTCTAATCAAGACAATTGATTACTGTGGTGTTCAGGCAAAGCTCATTCATTTTGTACAGGTACACCAAAACTAGTCTAACTGCTCCAAGAATTTTAATCTCCCTTCCTGTACTCCTTCTCCCATTATGCATCCACCCACACTTTCTTCCTTTCCCCGTAAACGCTACTGGAAGTGATCCAATGATTGTATTTTTTTCTTGGCTTTTGAAATGCCGCCAATTATCTAACATGGACCACAAAGTTTGGCATTCCTTTGCAAATGGCGATCTGGTATGTCGGTGGATTCAACGCAGCTATGTAAAAGAACCAAGGTAAAACGGAAATAAATAAAGATCTGAATTGAATAAGGTCAATGTTATTCGACTGTGAAATGCTTTAGCAATGTGAACTTGAAGCACTTGTAGTGAAAACAATTGTAGTGCACTGGTGATTCAAGGGGTTCTGAAATAAACATATTACAGCAAAAGTTGCACTCTTTAAGATCAAAGATAGCAGAGGTTTGAAAACAATTTCTGTAGTTACTTCAATATTTTGGAAGCAGACAAAAGGTTCAATTTAATTACATTTTTACAATGGGACACATCTTAAAAAATAAAACACATTTGAATATTCAAGCAAAATTGTTGGCACAAAGTAATTCACATTTTACAGTCTACAAGCTTCTGATGAATAAAATCTCAACCACTCAAAATTAGTATTGCTTGGGATAACTGTCTGTGTATACATATACTCCAATTATTGATTGAATGAGCAAATACACTTATGGTCATGTTTGATGTGATAAGCACCAAATAATCAGTCTGGTCTGGAACTTTCCTAGATCTCTGTCACAATGGTGCAAGATAAGTTAGCTGAAGATATCTAATGCCTGAAGATGGACACCAAATGCTGGAGTAACTGAGCAGGATAGGCAGCATCTCTGGAATGGGAGATATTTTGGGTCGAGACCTTCAGACTGAAAATCACGGGAAAGAGAAACGAGAGATATAGATGATGATGTAGAGAGATATGCAAAAAAAATCATGCATTCCTTCTCTCTAGAGATGCTGCCTGTCCCGCTGAGTTACTCCAGCATTTTGTGTCTATCTTTGGTTTAAACCAGCACTGCAGTTCCTTCCTACACATATCTGATGCCTGGTTTCAGCCAATTAACCTAGCCCCCTGTCTAACATTTGGCCAATGCACATGGGAATGTCTCCAGGTCATAATTACAAATCATAGCTCTTGAGTTGTCTCCTGTTGTGTGCCAGAAGCCTGTGCTCTATGATGAGCTGTCTTTTTAATTTTCAAACTAATTACTGATTGTGGTTTACCTTTGAACTGTTTTTTTTAGAAGATTCCATGTCACTAGTATTAATGCCTTTTATCAACATAATTCCTGATGCATGTCCCAGGTCTAATGATCCCCCAAATGGTTCTTAATTAATATTTGTAACTCTTCACAAAAAAATGGAAATAAGTGAACGGCAGGCCCTGGGGAGTATTGTAAAGAAGAGGGTTCGAGGAATGCAGGTACATAGTTTCTTCAAGGAGGCATCATTGGGTGGTAAAGAAAGCTTTTGGTACATTGGTTTTCATTGGTCAGGGCATTATAGAAGTTAGGATGTAGACACAAAATGCTGGCGTAACTCAGTGAGACAAGCAGAAGGGTTTGAAGAAGGGTCTCGACCTGAAACGCCACCCATTCCTTCTCTCCAGAGATGCTGCTTGTCCCCCTGACTCACTCCAGCATTTTGTGTCTACCTTCGACTTAAACCAGCATCTGCAGTTCTTTCCTACACGTAGAAATTAGGATGGTGTGTTACAGTTGTACAGGACATTGGTAAGGCCACATTTGAAGTATTGTGTTAAATTTTGGTCACCCTGCTGTAGGAGGGGTGTCATTAAACTGGAAAGTATGTAGAAGAAATTTATGTGGATGTTGCCAGGACTCGAGAGTCTGAGGAATAAGGAATATATCTTATAGAGATATATAAAATCTTGAGATTTCTCCAGAAGTAATAGACCAGAAATTTCAGCAAGGGACAAGAGTCCAAGGTCAGGCAAAATAGGGATCAAATTGAGAAGAATACTGAACTGAAGGTGTTATATTTGGATCGCATATCTGAGGAGGATTGTGCTGGCGTTGGAGAGGGTGCAGTGGAGGTTTACGAAAATGTTTGGGTTAACATATTAACATATGATGACAGTTTAACAGTTCTGGGCCTATACATGGTGGAGTTTAGAAGGATGAGAGGGGACCTCATTGAAAGTTACCAAATAGTTAAAGGCCTGGATAGAGTAGACAGGGAAAGGATGTTCCCACTAGTGGAAGAGCCTAGGACCAGAGGAGGCCTAGGAGGCCTCAGAATAAAAGGAGGTACCTCTAGAGAGGAGATGAGGAATTTCTTTAGTCAGAGGGTGGTGAATCTGTGGAATTCATTGCTCCAGATGGCTGTGGAGGTCAAGTAATTAGCTAATATTAAAGCGGAGATTGACAGATTCTTGATTAGTAAGGTTATGGGCTGAAGGCAGAAGAATGTAGTTGAGATAGAAAGCTAGTTCAGCCATGAATGAATGGCAGAGTAGACTCAATAGACAGAGTGGCCTAATTCTACTCCTGTGACTTATAAACTCGTGAAAACCATGAGGATAATAGATAGAGTGAATGCACAGTCTTTTACATAGGGTAAGGGATTCCAGCACCAGAGGACATAGGCTTAAGGTAAGAGGTACAATATTTAATAGGAATCTGAGGGGAAATGTCTTCACTCAGAGGGTAGTCAGTATGTGGAATGAGCTGCCAGAGGAGCTAGTTGTGGCAGGTACTATAACAGCATTTAAAAAACACTTGGAGAGGTACACGGGTAAGAATGGTTAGAGGGATATGGACCAAATGCGGGCAAATGGGATTAGTATAGATGTGGTATCTTGTTCGGCATGGACGAATGCCGACGGGCCCGTTTCCACATTGCATGACTATGACTAATTCCACTGTTTTAATCAAGTCAAATTAAAGTGGAGTACTGAACGGAATAAATGATTATCACCTTTATAAATGGATAAATCATCAAACCCAAATGGAATGTATCACAGGTGGTAAAAAGAAGCAAGAGAGGAAATTGTGGAATCAAAACAAAACTGCAGGTGGTGGAAGCATTGATCTGCTGAATTTTTCTGACATTTTCTGTTTTAAAACAACATTCTGGACTGTAATTAACTTCAGTGGTGGACATATTATTTCTGGTAAGAGACAACATAAGGGTTTATTCAGGAAGGCATGTATTAATCAGAGATAGTCAACATGGATTTGATGTGGAACAGTGGTATCTGACTAATGTGAACTCTGAGGAAGGAGGATTGATGAGAGTGCTGTGATTGACTTGTCATTAATCAGAGGCCACATATTCAAGTTATTTGGTGAAATAACCAGAGGAGAGAATGAGAGTTGTTTTGCACTTTAAGTTGTCATTGTTTGAAATTCACCATCTGGCAGGGTATTTTGTAAGTTCGAAGGCAACTCATCCCTTCTCAGTATTGATATTTTAATACTCTTCCATAATTATAGAGCTATTTTATTACCTCTAAGGTCTTGGCTTCATTGGAATTCTGCTATTTGTCATTCGGCTCTATATGTATTTAAAGCATCCCTTTTCTGTCAAGACAGCTACATTTCTACTTCCCACTGTACAAATATTTTTAACCTTTGACTGTTTCCCCTTTTAACCACATCCAGTTACATCTGCAGGCAACACAGAGGTGCAGTGGTAAAGTTGCTGCCTTACAATTAGAGTTAGAGACCTGGCTCCAACTACAGGTCGTGTCTGTAAGGAGTTTGCACATTCTCTCTGTGACTGTGTGGGTTTTCTCCAAGTGCTCTGGTTTCATCTCACATTCCAAAGATGTGCAGGTTTGTAGGTAATTTCTGAAAATTGGCTCTAGTCTGTAGGATGCAAGACTGGTAAACATAGAATTAGTGTACGGGTGATAGTTGGTCAGCACGGACTTGGTGGGCCGGAGGGCCTGTTTTCTCGCTAAATCTCTAAACTAAATTAAATCCTAATTGTCATGTTTCTGTTTTGTTAGTCTCCATCCTGGTTTTATAGTTCTTGCATAAATGTACATATGAACAAAAGCAACAGAATTAGGAATGGGCCCTTCCAGCCCAATTCACCATTCAACAAATTCATAATTAATCTGACATTCCTTCCTTCAACATCCATTGTAATATTCTATCAATATTAATCATGAATACACTCAACAACTGAGCATTCTTGCCTCCCCAGGTAAGAGTATTCTAATGACCTACAACCTTCTGCAGGGATAAAATGTATAAATGTATTCTCATTTCAATCTAAAAGCTCCTTATTCTGAGACATAGAATTCTACCCCTCTTAGTTCTCGCCTGCACAGACAAGGTCCGTGTCTGCCTTGCCAAACCCTTTAAGAATATAGATAACCTTTATTATAACGGAACATGGGGGCGTGGGGGGGGGGGAGGAATAGTTTCTGTTATTGCCGATTGTCCACTATAATCGAGGAAGGGTTTTCCCCATTGATGTCAATAGACAATAGACAATAGACAATAGGTGCAGGAGTAGGCCATTCAGCCCTTTGAGCCAGCACCGCCATTCAATGCGATCATGGCTGATCACTCTCAATCAGTACCCCGTTCCGGCCTTCTCCCCATACCCCCTCACTCCGCTATCCTTAAGAGCTCTATCCAGCTCTCTCTCGAAAGCATCCAACAAACTGGTCTCCACTGCCTTCTGAGGCAGAGAATTCCACACCTTCACCACTCTCTGACTGAAAAAGTTCTTCCTCATCTCCGTTCTAAATGGCCTACCCCTTATTCTTAAACTGTGGCCCCTTGTTCTGGACTCCCCCAACATTGGGAACATGTTTCCTGCCTCTAATGTGTCCAATCCCCTAATTATCTTATATGTTGCAATAAGATCCCCCCTCATCCTTCTAAATTCCAGTGTATACAAGCCTAATTGCTCCAGCCTTTCAACATAACGACAGTCCCGCCATTCCAGGAATTAACCTAGTGAACCTACGCTGCACGCCCTCAATGGCAAGAATATCCTTCCTCAAATTTGGAGACCAAAACTGCACACAGTACTCCAGGTGCGGTCTCACCAGGGCCCGGTACAATTGTAGAAGGACCTCTTCGCTCCTATACTCAACTCCTCTTGTTATGAAGGCCAACATTCCATTGGCTTTCTTCACTGCCTGCTGTACCTGCATGCTTCCTTTCAGTGACTGATGCACTAGGACACCCAGATCTCGTTGAACATCCCCTCTTCCTAACTTGACACCATTCAGATAATAATCTGCCTTTCTTTTCTTACTTCCAAAGTGAATAACCTCACACTTATCTACATTAAACTGCATCTGCCATGTATCCGCCCACTCACACAACCTGTCCAAGTCACCCTGCAGCCTTATTGCATCTTCCTCACAATTCACACTACCCCCCAGCTTAGTATCATCTGCAAATTTGCTAATGGTACTTTTAATCCCTTCATCTAAGTCATTAATGTATATCGTAAATAGCTGGGGTCCCAGCACCGAACCTTGCGGTACCCCACTGGTCACTGCCTGCCATTCCGAAAGGGACCCATTTATCCCCACTCTTTGCTTTCTGTCTGTCAACCAATTTTCTATCCAAGTCAGTACCCTACCCCCAATACCATGTGCTCTAATTTTGCCCACTAATCTCCTATGTGGGACCTTGCCGAAGGCTTTCTGAAAGTCGAGGTACACCACATCTACTGACTCTCCCCTGTCAATTTTCCTAGTTACATCCTCAAAAAATTCCAGTAGATTTGTCAAGCATGATTTCCCCTTCGTAAATCCATGCTGACTTGGAATGATCCTATTACTGCTATCCAAATGCTCAGCAATTTCGTCTTTTATAATTGACTCCAGCATCTTCCCCACCACTGATGTCAGACTAACTGGTCTATAATTACCCGTTTTCTCTCTCCCTCCTTTCTTAAAAAGTGGGATAACATTTGCTATCCTCCAATCCACAGGAACTGATCCTGAATCTATAGAACATTGAAAAATGATCTCCAATGCTTCCACTATTTCTAGAGCCACCTCCTTAAGTACCCTGGGATGCAGACCATCAGGCCCTGGGGATTTAATCAGCCTTCAGTCCCATCAGTCTACCCAAAACCATTTCCTGCCTAATGTGGATTTCCTTCAGTTCCTCCATCACCCTAGGTTCTCCGGCCCCTAGAACATTTGGGAGATTGTGTGTATCTTCCTCAGTGAAGACAGATCCAAAGTAACGGTTAAACGTGTCTGCCATTTCTTTGTTCCCCATAATAAATTCCCCTGCTTCTGTCTTCAAGGGTCCCTCATTTGCCTTGACTATTTTTTTCCTCTTCACGTACCTAAAATAGACAATAGACAATAGGTGCAGGAGGAGGCCATTTGGCCCTTCGAGCCAGCACCGCAATTCAATGTGATCATGGCTGATCATCCACAATCAGTTCTCCATTCCTGCCCTCTCCCCATACCCCCTGACTCCGCTATCCTTAAGAGCTCTATCTAACTCTCTCTTGAATGCATCCAGAGAATTGGCCTCCACTGTCTTCTGAGGCAGAGAATTCCACAGATTTACAACTCTCTGAGTGAAAAAGGTTATCCTCATCTCCGTTCTAAATGGCCTACCCCTTATTCTTAAACTGTGGCCCCTGGTTCTGGACTCCCCCAACATTGGGAACATATTTCCTGCCTCTAGCATGTCCAATCCCTTAATAATCTTATATGTTTCAATAAGATCCCATCTCATCCTTCTAAATTCCAGTGTATACAAGCCCAGTCGTGCCAGTCTTTCAACATACGACAATCCCGCCATTCCGGGAATTAACCTAGTTAACCGACGCTGCAATCCCTCAATAGCAAGAATGTCCTTCCTCAAATTTGGAGACTTAAACTGCATACAGTACTCCAGGTGTGGTCTCACTAGGGCTCTGTACAATTGCAGAAGGACCTCTTTGCTACTACACTCAACTCCTCTTGTCATGAAGGCCAACATGCATGGACCCCCATCACTGAGAGCCCCAGTGGGACCTCGCTCACCTCGCGGAGTGCAACAGCTCAAGAAGGCCACCCGGCTCCACCCTGTCCAGCACAGCTGGGGAACGGCAATAATAGCTGTCCCTGTTGCTGATTCCCGCATGCAGAGATTAAGAACAAAATGGGGGTCTGGGACATTGGGGTGGTGGTCTGAGAGAATGCGGAAACTGTATCTCGCTCTAAGTGAAATTCCCACGACCAACTGCCCACCCGGAGTTCAGGGTGAAAGGACATGGACCTTAAACGTTAACTCTGTTTCTCCTTCCAAAGACGCTGCCTAACCTGCTGAGTGTTCAAATTTTTTTAACAGTTAAAAATGTATTTTTGTTACTGCAAGCTAAAAATACAAAAAATACTAAAGGCTGTTACATTCTTTACTGGAGTATCATTGCACAAGGTAGACACAAAATGCTGGAGTAACTCAGCGGGTCAGGCAGCATCTCAGGAGAGAAGGAATGGGTGACGTTTCGGGTTGAGACCTTTCTTCAGACTCGACCCGAAATGTCACCCATTCCTTCTCTCCTGAGATGCTGCCTGACCCGCTGAGTTACTCCATCATTTTGTGTCTACCTTCGATTTAAACCAGCATCTGCAGTTTTTTTTCCTACACATCATTGCACAAGTGTTGATGGAAGCAATTGTTTGGCAATTACAATGGCCTCCCACAGTGTGGGATTCCCATACTGATTATTGTGGGTACGCTCCGTCTGCTATAACAAAAATATGTTATAAAGAGAATCGTAATAACAAGGGTACACTATTGTATGTTTCAACTGGACTGGCTTTTATTTTTCTCTAAACTAGAAAACATAGACAGTCTATTGTAGAACCTAAATATTCTCGGTGATCAAAACTAATTCATCCACTTCCTCTAAACTCACCAGTTTTAATGCAACTTAATTGTGGGCTTTCTTTATATCACAATTTCCTCTCCTGGGTTTAAGTCTTGTGAACCTCTATTGCAGTTGCTGTAAGGCAAGGTTAGGCAGGGATACCAAAACAGTACACAATATCCGAGGTGTGGTCTCATTTTGGACCTGTACACTTGTGATAAGACTCTGATTGAATGATACAGCATGGAAACAAGCACTTCGGCCCACTGAATCCATGTCGACCATCGATCACCCATTCGCACTTGCTCTATGTTACCCCACTTGTGCATTTACTCCCTACACATACTCCCTACAAACCCACATGTCTTTGGGATGTGGAATGAAACTGGAGCACCCAGAGGAAACACACTTGGTACAGGGTGAAGGTGCAAACTCCACACACCACCCAAGATCAGATCGAGCCTGTGTCTGGCGCTGTGAGGCAGCAGCCCTACCTGCTACTCCACTGTGCCGCCCTATATTGATATTTCAATCATTTCATAATAAAGGCTGAAAGACCATTTGCTTTTCTAATTGCTTGGTTTATCTGCATGTTAACCATTTGTGATTTGAGTGCAATGGTACCCAAGTCTCTCTTGAACTGAAGTAGACACAAAATGCTGGAGTAACTCACAGGGACAGGCAGCATCTCTGGAGAGAAGGAATGGGTGATGTTTTGGGTCGAGACCCTTCTTTCCTACACATCTCTCTTGAGCTAAATATTTCCCACGATCTCACCATTTAAATCATATATTTTCCTATTTTCTTAATACGGCAGAAATAACAGTTTTTCCTATTGTTTTTACCTAGTTCATCACTTAACTTACATACATCCTAGAGTGTAGGAAAATAACTGCAGATGCTGGTACAAATCGAGGGTATCACAAAATGCTGAAGACTGAAGAAGGGTCTCGACCCGAAACGTCACCCATTTCTTCTCTCCAAGATGCTGCCTGACCTGCTGAGTTACTCCAGCATTTTGTGATACATCCTAGAGTAATATGCAGCATGGAAATAGGCACTTCAGTTCATCAAGTCTGCATCTAACATCAAGCGAGCATCTACACTAATTCCATCTTATCAAAGTAATGTTGTGGTAAAGTTGCTGCCTTACACCCTTGTTCAATCCTGACTATGGGTACTGTTTGTATGGAGTGTGTACGTTCTCCCTGTGACGGCATGGGTTTTCTCCGGGTGCTCTGGTTTCTTCCCACATTCTACAGGCCTGCAGGTTTGTTGGTTAATTGGCTTCTGTAAATTGTCTCTATTGTGTAAACTAATATTTGGGTGATTGCTGGCTGGCGCGGATTTGGTGGGCCAAAGAGCCTGTTTCCGTGCTATATCTCTAAACTAAACTAAACTCCTCTTAGATTCTGTCCTTCACCCATACGCTTGGGACAATTTGCAATGACCAATTAACCTATCAGTTATGGATCATGGCTTAATTTCCAACCTAGATTTATATACTTGGAAAACGTTGATAAATTGCACCTTTTCCCTTCATCTGTTACTACCATTGCCTGCAAATAGCTGAGGCCCAAATACTGATGCTCATACTCCACATTAGCTACACCATGTAGTTTTGTTTATTCTTTCATTCATTTTTACCAATTAACATCCTCAATGCCATGAGGCATAAACTTCTTTAAGTAATATGCTATGCATCATCTTTTTGAATTTTTTTGAAAATCCAGATGCATTCAATCCACTAGTCCCTCTCATCCATTCTCAATTTACACCCCCCAAAACATTGTAAAATAACACTTCTCTGTTATAAGTGAGGTGGACTCTCTCCTTAAGAGTTTTCACTACCTGGTTGCTAACAATATTCTAGCATTCTTTATGTGACAGATGTCAGTCTAATTGGTCTGTAAGTGCCTGGTTTATCTCCTTGTACAATCTAGCGTGACAAAGTAATGTTTGCCACATTCCAATCCCTGGCATACATTCTAAAATCTAATAACATTGAAGTTCTAAACCAATACATCCATCCTCAGCCATGATCACATTGAATGGCGGTGCTGGCTCAAAGGGCCGAATGGCCTCCTCCTGCACCTATTGTCTATTGTCTATTGTCCAACACAGTGATCATTGTTTTGAAACGGGTCGGATGATGTGATCATATCTCTGATCGGGGCTTGTATCCATTACGTCCAGGGTATTTTTCATCTTATACTCCCATACATTTCTACTGCACTATTTCTTTACTAATACTATTTAACATTCCCATCAGACCCTTGATTCTGTTTCTATAACAACTGTCATAGGTCTGCCATTTCTGTAGAAAAGGTCACGTTCTAAACGTCAACACATAATTGTCTTGGAAGCATAATTCTCTCCCGAACTAGTCGAAACTTTCTTGCATGAAAACTTGCATGAAATCATTCCAGATTTGGTACTTGAAGACTTTGGTTTGTGGTGCAGATTTCACAGCTTGGAGCTTGGATACCCAGGGAGACTTCGTGTGGAGTGAGGCTGGTTCTATTTTGACCCTTTTTTCACTCATCAGTCTAATTGTAGCAGGAGTTAGGATCTGGAGTTGATGGTTTAAACATCCAACTGGATGAGGATATCACCATAATATCCAACTGGATTTACAAATTGCTGCTCTATACTCTTATTTTAACAGTTATTTTCGATATATTTTGACAATCAGCTCACGAACAACAGAATGCAAGTAGAACTAAATTTGAAATATCATTTATTTTGGTTTGTTGACTTTCAATTACAACAATAGCACAAAAATATAATTTGGTTGATTGAGGAGCACAATGATAAAACTGGATTTTGACTTCACAATATTAAACTGATGGTTCTGCAAAATAAATACTCAATTAAAATATTATAAATAGGCCAATATAATTTATATTTTTCATTTTTCATATAAATTAACTTAAACCAAAACCAATTGGTTCTGAACATAGAACAATGGTGTTATCTACCATAAAGGCAAATTTTCGGAAATATCTGTGAACTAGAACGTTCATACATTGTTACTATTGTTCTTATAAGGACACAGTTGTAGAAATGAATTTAATGAATCGAAGAACTCGAACTGTACTCTCCATATAGAGAGCAAAGTTTCTAAGAATGACATGAATTGCCACTTGCTTATCCCAGTCCCTCTTTGAAGATTGGTCCTGATTGAAAGCCGCCCCATTACTTTTATCCTGCTGAGCAATGCGTTCGCGGATGTGGCTCTATTAACGAAAGAGGAAGAAAACAAGAATTAAAGCTAATTTTATATGGCTAATGTGAAACCATGGTACTTTAAAATCAAGATATCAATATTAATCAAGACACTTTTACAAAAGCGCCAGGTCTTTGATAGCTATTATAGATATAGAATCAAGAGTGTGTGCAGACCTCCCAACATTTGATTTTACAAATTCATAATTTTGATGTCCAAAATTCAGAATTTTACATCAAAATTCATAATATGGCACCTAATGCAACTTTTCAGCAACAAAAAGTATGCACGCCAAATGCGTATACGCGTTGCACTACATTCATGTGTGAAAAATGACTATTATTTCCAACAGTCTGTAGTTTCTGGACTACATGTACAATGTCAGGCCTATCTTGAGTATATTCTGTTATTTATAGAAAGGTTATTGAACAGAGATACTTATTGCAACACAAAGAAAAAATGTTGTTTTGTTTTTGCTATTTTGTTTTTTTCTTACACATCCCAATTCTCTTGGTATTGAATAAAAGAACAATGGTCATAAAATGTATGACTAAGTTATGAACAAAGAGTTGATATATGCGACTCGACTATTTACTCATTACAGTTCCACCACTGATTTTCTGGCACTTGATTCCAGAGCTTTGCTGGTTTATCCAGCAGGCCAAGGAAGTCGGCTATGGGGGTAGATGTGCTGGCTCCAGCTGGGCTGGAATTCCAGAGCCCCGGCCGCAGGTTGCAAATTCAACCCACTGATCGGCCATGGAAGTCCCGAATTGACAAATTGGCCTTGGAAGTCCCGATGAGGTTGAGATTGGCTGCCTTGCTCAGTCTAGGTGCCACATTTTCGGGGAAATTTGCAGGGCGGGGGCATTTCTCGCGGAACCTCTAGCGATCTCTGGCGGCCGAATTGACAAATTGCAATTACCGACTGTTTTTCGGAAAAATGTGAGGCGAAATCGGAATGACGGAAATGAAATAAGAAAACGGAAACTTTCCACCAAATTGATAAGGGTTGGAAGGGGTATGTGTGAAACTTGAGAAAATAGTATTGGAATGTGAAACTTAAAGAAAATAGTATTAGTAATTTGATGGATGTTTGGTGTAAACTGCTGAGAACTGGTAAAAATCCTGCCTTACTTTCTTTTACTGGAGTTTCTTCAGATGACCACTGATGTTAAGGGAGTTTGAGTGTAAGTTCTAGAAATGTAACCCTTGTTCCTCTTGGTTTATAATGCATGCCTTCAATGTTACAGTGATGTGTAAAGCAGGAAGTGGTGATTGAAGTGCATCAATGGTAGATAGAACAATGCCCTGGCTTAGATACTAATACGATAAAATAAAATAATAGTACTCTATTTTATTATCAGTTTCTTTAGGCATCTGATTCATACATCTACAGACCACTCTTTATAGATAAATCTAGCAATTACAGTTAAATATTTAATTTCAAGAGGGATAAACTTGTGAGGTAGGCAAGGGTACAAACCCATCAGGGTTAAGTAAAAGGAGGTTTGTTTGACAAATAAACACAAGCATAACTCAAATGGCCAAATATCTGTTACTCCATTGCACATTCTGTACTATTCTATGTAATTCTACATAGACTATTCAATCTCCTACATATGACCATGGTCCAAATAATCTTTGTGCTGTTGTTACCTCCAGTGGGAGCAAGTCAACCAAAATCTTTGTGCTGCTCAGTATTGCATCCACTTGACGATTATCATCCTTAATCCACTGTCGCACAAATAACAGGTACTTTTTGTACGCCTGAAATCTTTTGATGATGTTGGATAAACATTTTTTCTGCAAAGAATACAAAAATGCAACATAATTTCAGAATTTTGTACATCGTGTCAGACAATTTTATTGGGGCTAGAAATAAAGATTCTTCCTGATGTGGAGCTTTTTGCAGCTACCGTGGAAGGGTCATCACTGTTGTAACATAAAAAATAGAGTAATCAATTTGTATGTGGCAATGCTTCACAAACACTAGGGATAAAGGCTCCAAAGGATCAATGCCATTGATGCTGAAGTTGGTGTTGCAATAAATTTTTAGGACACTGAAAGAACTCCTTAGCATCTTTTTCTGAAGGGGTTTTGGGATAGAAAACATAGACATAGAACATAGAAAAATAGGTGCAGGGCTAGGCCATTTGGCCCTTTGAGCCAGCACCGCCATTCATTATGATCATGGCTGATCATCTAAAATCAGTACCCCGTTCCTGCTTTTTCCCCATATCCCTTGATTCCTTTAGCCCTAAGAGCTAAATCTAAAGGGCATGTCCCACAGGCGATTTTAAGGCGACTGCCGGCGTCTAGGCTGTCGCCGACAGTTTGCCGGGGTGTCGCGGGGGTGTGGAGTCTTCAAAGAATCGTAGTGGATCTCGGCGCGTCGCTGAGAAATCAACTGGTATGAAATTTCTCGGCGACAGCTGGCTTGTTGCCAGGTATCGTTGCTTATTGCGGGCGCTGTTGCATGCTGTCTCCAGGTTTGCAAGGTTGTCGCCTGCACTTTATCGTGACATCTCATTCAAAGATTCTAGTCGCATTCATTTTGACCATTAAAATCAAACGCTGACACACACGCTGCGCTATGAGAACTCTTTTCATTCATTTATTTAGATCAATGAGGCAAACACATACACAGGCATTTCACTACGTTTATTAAAGGCCAAAGCTCACACAAAGACAGACGCTACTAACACAAAGATAAACGGAGTTTTACTGCTATCCTTTTTGTAGGGGATATGCACACAATAGACAATAGACAATAGGTGCAGGAGTAGGCCATTCAGCCCTTCGAGCCAGCACCGCCATTCAATGCGATCATGGCTGATCACTCAATCAGTACCCCGTTCCTGCCTTCTCCCCATACCCCCTCACTCCGCTATCCTTAAGAGCTCTATCCAGCTCTCTCTTGAAAGCATCCAACGAACTGGCCTCCACTGCCTGACCGCCACTCCACTGCCTGACCATAAGGACAGCAAGGTTAGGCCAGACCATTTCACAAGTCAATGGCGCCTCCGAGCATGACACCTTGGTCGAAACCCGTCCACTGAAAACTCTTTGGGTGAAGAAGTTTTTCCTCAACTCAGTCCTAAATGGCCTACCCCTTATTCTTAAACTGTCACCCCTGGTTCTGGACTCCCCCAACATCGGGAACATTTTTCCTGCATCTAGCTTGTCCAATCATTTAAGAATTTTATATGTTCCTTCATATCCAACTGAGAGGGGACATGGAAGCTCAGTTAAAAAACTCATGGATTAAAAATTCCACCAGTGTACTATTCTCTCAACGCTGTTCCTCAATCAGGAATATTCCACTATATTCAAATCTATAGTTAATAAAATAATTATCACCAATGTTTTCAATATCTCCACTGAACTAGGTAATTTTAAAAGAATTAATCAATGTCTGGAACAAATAAAATTCCAGATACCACTTTTCCTTGAAAAATAGAACTGTTTATACAAGTCCATCTTTTCACTGGAAGCAAGTACTTAACCAATACTATGCTGCAAGGACCAACTGATTAATAATAAGCAAAATATCTCACCTTTTGGAAGTTTCCTTGGAAACATTTATCCCTCTTTCGAATCTGTGGGAGGTCCATTTTGTATATCTCCAGTGAACTTGCACTTCCATTGCACATGAGAAAATAGTTGCATAACTGGGGAAAATATAATATTTTGTTAGTCGCCACCTCAACCTAATTGGTTGTTATGGGGAATCGATGGACAGTGGGGATCCTCATGAGTAGTGTAAACATGACAGCATCATGAGGACATAGATTTAGAGATTAATACAGCATTAAACAGGCCCTTCAGAACAACCTGGCAATGCCAACCAAAGTGCCTATCTGTTCGAATCCCTTTCACTTGTGTTTGGCCCATATCTCGCCAAACCTTTCCTATTCATGTACATGTGCAAATGGCTTTTAAATATTGCAACTAACTACCTCTACCACCTCTGGCAGCTTATCACTTATGCTTACCACCCCCTCTGTGAAAATCTTGCACTTAGATTCCCTCTAAGTCTTTCCCCTCTCAACTTAAATCTATGCCCTCTAGACTCGTCTACCCCAAGAAAAAGATTGTGACATTTCATCTGATCTATGCCTATCATGATTTTCTAAACTTTATACGGTAAACCCTCAGTATCTGCCGGTAAGGAAATCACACCCAGCCTATCAATCTCTCCTTGTAGCTCAAGCCCACCAGTCCACGCAACGTTGCATGAATCTTTGCTGTGCTCTTTCTAGCATCCCCAAGTTCAACAATGGCAGGGCCCAGCAGGTGAGCATTGATGACTGGAGCATACATAACCATATTCAAACTGAAGTGTCAAATAGATTATCCTCCTGTTAGCTCAACCATCACAAACGTCAACAAATAAAAACTGAATGTGATAAGTTTGCAACTACATTCAGCCCTGGGTTGATGAGTGACAAGTAACATTTACAGCACAAAATGCCAGACAATGACCATCTTCAACAAGAGACAGTTTAACTATCTGCCCTTGCCATTCAATGGGTATTCCATTACCATCCCTTGAACCATTAATATTCTGGGAGGCTCCAGAACCAGGAACTCAGCTGATTTAGCCACATAATACCATGGATACGAGAAGAGTTCAGTGGCTGGGTATTCTGCAGTAAATGATTCACCTCCTTAGACCCAAGCCCTTTCACTATCGATGGCACCAGTCAAGGTTGTGAAGACGCCCCACTTGCCTGATAAATATAGTTCTAACATCCTGGATGCCTTGCAGGAACATGAACATCTATGCCCTCCACTGCTGCCACACCCCTTCTACAAAATACACTGCATTTACTTGTCCCAACTATTTGTAACCTACACTAGCAAGAAGTGCAAGGGTACAAGGTAATGGATTACCACCACCTGCAGGTTCCTGTCCAGGTTGTACGCCATCCTGACCTGTAAATATATGGCCCTTCTTATTGATCAGGACGATATCTTGGAACTTCCTGCCTGCAGCACCATTAGAGTGCTTTCACCAGAAGCACGATGGTTCAAAACGGTGGATTGCCATCATCACCTTCTTAAGTGTGATTAGAGCAATAATTGTTGGTCAAATCGTGATAATACAATATAAAACAAAAGAATATATGAAATGCCACTACTTTCACAAAATAACTCGCAGTGATTTACTAATATTCGTGTCAAGCTCATCTGAGGATTTTCCCAGACCCACCTGCTGTTTCTGCTGTTCCATGGCAATGTTCCGGATGAACAGGGCCAAAGGTTCAAGATTCAACTCGGTAGCATCACTGGGATCTTCAGTCATTCCGAGGAAGTCTTCAGATTCTCCCGAAGATTCAAGAAGAGGGGAGGCGTGCACTTGCGATATAAGTGCGGGTGTCAGGTACATCAGCACCAGGACAGGCAGGCAGAGGTCTGGAAGAGAGAGACAAGGTTAGTGCCAGAGCCTCCCCAAAGGCAAGGGCCAGCAGCAGAGCGCAGAGATCAGAGTTTGTACTAACAGTGCAACGAGGGCATTGTCAGGGTCGCAGGGATCGTCAGTGTAGAGTTGTCTTAACAAGGAGTGTTGAGATGTTTGCTGGTTCTCAGACATCGTTGCCCCTTATTTATTGTCCTGGTCTAGTTGCTGTTTTTCCCAGTGAAAACCCCAGCGACATCATAAAAAAACGACGGCTAAAAATATTCTAACGTGTAAGTTTTTTTCCAATTTTTCTATTGGGGTAATTAAGGAAGTTACCAATGAAGAGTATTCCCCAAATCATAGTGAAAGTGTGGTTGAAAAACCTCCCTTTCACTGCAAAATAAATTACAGGAAGATACTTGCACTTTCTCTCTTATTACTCGTCTTTCAGAAGCTTATGAAGCACGGGGAGTACAGTGTGCTATCCAGCCATTACTTTCTGGCGGCCCTCATCCTGATAGCTGTTGGTGATACGCCAGACTCCAGTAGAGCAGGAGTTAAGAATGAGCACCAAAGCTCGTCGATGGGTTGGAGCAGCGGCTCGAGCTAGCAGCAACAGCTAAGCATGGATCAGTTCATTGACTGTCAGGAAGCAGCATTGCATGGCTCATCTGCCATTTATGGCCACCTTTGCTGAATGAATTACATTAGCAAATGCAGCATTGGTGCCAAAGACGTATGGCAACAATACACAGTTAGCTAACAATAATGGCTGGATAATGTGGAAACTGCAACTGGAGCCATACGTTTTGAAATATTTCATACCACAAACTAGAAATTAAATTACATGGTGGCAACATACAATTGAATATTTGTATAAAAATACTGCAAAATCTATTGGGATCTTTTGCATGGTAAATAATGTAACTTCAAATTACATTAAGATTAGTTAATTAGATAACTCCAATGCCATGACATTCTCTTTGGCTTGGCCAGAGGTGGATTCCAGAGGTACACTGGTGGCAGTGCTCATTTGTTTAGAGTCTTGCCTGTTTGGACAAGTGGATGCTCTCTAACCTCTGCATGTCTTGTTGGGCTAGCCTCCAATTCCATGTGAAAAGAGTTGCCTTATTCTGTCTGCAAGGTTAAAACTGGACTCCTCAAACCCCCATAACATCAGGCGCTTTGATCAAAAAACTATCAATGCAGAAAATTCAAAATAAAAAGTGAATTCTGGAAATATTCATTTGGATAGGGGGCATCAGTGAAGGAAGAATCAAACTGATATTTCGGGTCCAGGAACTTTTATTAGAATCAGTTCCAGGAGATCTTGCGGCAGGACATAGACCGTCCTGGTGTGAGTGCCTAACAGATAGCTCGTGAAATTGCATTGTGAGCATTGGACTTTGAATTTTTCTTTGGAGCCTTGGAGTTCATAAGAGGCCCAGGCATTGTCACTCTTAGCATTCATTCTGCGGAGAAATATAAGCTGGTCTTTGGTTATCTTGGAGCCTGGAGCATGGTTCTCGTCTTTTGAAAAGTATGTGGCCGAGGGCATCTTCCTTTAAAAAAACCCCATCTAATCATGTTGAACGCTTGTTTAGGGGTGTAACCACCTTCCTCAGAAAATGTTACAGTTGCTTGGTAAAGTATTCTGTCACCATGGTATTTGCATTTACTACCTCCCCCACAAATGGAATATTATGTATTTGCATGCTTCTTCATATATTCAAACAAGCCATGGCTAGCCTTGAAGTTATCAACACTTTCAGAAATTCCCTCTTCTAACCTTCTTTCAAACCCTGTCATAACAACCTCTTGTTTTCCTGGACCATAATTAAACTCAGGGACAAATGCTATTGATTCTGATCTTGTAACTGCATTTAAACTTCTAACCATGTTTTCCAATCTGTCCATTGCAGTATATCTGCCCTTCATAACATATGATACTCTTCCAGGGCAAGACAAAGGACATAGTGATCGACTTCAGGAAGTGAAGCGGTCATACCCCGGTTGATGGGACCGAAGTAGAGGTGGTTGAAAGCTTCAAGTTCAAAGGAGTAAATATCACCAGCAACTTGTCCTGGATTAACCATATTAAAACAATGGTTGAAAGCACACCAACGCCTCTTCTTCCTTAGAAGGCTTAGGAAGTTTGGCATGTTCCCAACAACTCTCACCAACTTCTATAGATGCGCCGTAGAAAATATTTTATCGGGATACATCACAGTATGATTTGGGAACACTTCCATGCAAGGCTCCAAGAAATTGCAGTGAATTTGGACGCAGCCCAGAAAGATCAGCCAAGATTGAATGGTGGAGTGGACTTGATGGGCCAAATGGTCTAATTCTGTTCCTATAACTTATGAACTTATGAATACTCTAACCAGTTGGTCTGCACAGGTCTATAACACTCGGACAGGTATACTGTCTGGGCTGGATGCTTTTTGTGGATCCACCCTCTTGAAGAATGCTGACATCAGCCTCAGAGAATGAGATTACAGGGTCACCAAGGGTTGGGGCCTCATGCAGGTGTGCTATTGTTCTCTCCCCTCCAAGCGTGCATAGGCGGCAATATCTCCCAAAAAGCTCAGTCATCAGGACTAAGTAGTCCAATTAATTTTCACCCCATCAATCTTTCTCAATGCTCATTCTATGCACCACTGGCCACGATAGCTTCTCATATTTATCCATCACATTCATGAATCCTCCAATGGTATTGTATTCGTCAGTGTGCGATGGAAGTAGGCTCAACAGCCACAAAGGCTCCTATACCCTATTCCTCACAGGGGTGAGTAAGGACGTGATGCAAGGGCATTTTAAAGTGGAGAGATATAGGAAAGGAATTTCAAAATTTTGGGCCTTGTCAGTTGACAACACAAGAACAATTAACATCAGGAATGTGCAAGTGGCTGATATTTGTAGGAGTGCAAATATGTCAAAAAGTTATAGAATTGGAGAATAACAGAGAAATGATGCGGGGGAATTTACAATCAAAGATTCTTATCCATTGACCATGTATGGGCCTGTAAACACGGGGATAATGGATGAATAGGGACATCTGTTTGTCCTAATATGTTTATGTTAAGTGGGCCTGCCAAGAATGCATTGAAATGATCAAATCTGGATGTAGAGGTGTGAATGAAAATTTCAGCAACAGGAGTTGAAGCAAGGTTGGGGTCAGGTGATGATCCTTTGCTGGAAATTAAGTCTTATTAATGGCAGAGATAAGAGATGCAATTGGGGATTAAATGCAGCACCGTAATTATGAACTGTCAGGCAATTGCCAGGAAGAGCTATGGAATTAATGGCTATAAAATGGAGTTTGTGTTGGGAACCAAAGATGATGAGTTTGGTCTCTTCAATGTTTAATTGGACAATTTTCTGCTCATCTGATTTCACCACTCAGACTGACGTCTATGATTACCATGTCTAAAAGTAAGTGTTCATTGATCTCTGTCAGTATACTTTGACTTATATTGTCTTCCCTTTAAAATATCCCATATGGGGCAAAAGTAGTTACTTCCTTTTGCTGAGCATGTTCAGCTGTGTGAAGTTAAGAGGGAACTCCAAAACAATCGCACTGACACTGTTACAGACTCATTGACACTACAATCTGCAAACTCTGTACACTTCTGACAGGCATTAGTTGTACACCTCTGTGCTAATTATATTAATCACCTGATAAACTACACCAGACAATGACTTTGCCTAATAACTATAATTTACTAATTGTGATTAGTTTAAACAACTCAAAGTGTGTAACTCACTGTGTAATTTCAAACAAGACTCTGTAACACTTTAATTGTACAATTTTTTAGTTAGCTTCACAACTTCCAAAACTCGCCACTTGTGTTCAGATATTACTCACTTGAGATGAACTTCACCTGCATCCAACTTGGCTAGTTCGTCTCCAAGTACCTGAGTCTGGGTCATCTGTGATGGTTATTCTCTGAAATTGTTGCTGTTGATTATCATGTGAAACACCATTTTATACATCTCCTTACATCTCCATGATTTTGCTTTGGCTTTGTCAACTCCTTTTCCATCTACATACCTACTTAATTTCTTCAAATATCGGCTGGCACCGTTCCATAATTATTTTGACATTTCAGATGATAGTTCTGTAATTATCAGGATGTCTGCATACAGCAGAATATCCTTATCATTTCACTGCTCAGGGTCAGCAGCAAAACTTGACTTTTCCACATTGTTACCAACCAGATACCCAGATGTTAATCTTATGACCAAGCCTCACCATGCTTCCTTCGTTCTGCTACTCAGTATACCTCAATGTGCGAACTGCTACATTAAAGGAGTCATCACAATGCACATCACAAATATGCATATGTGTACCATTTGTGAACCAAATTAGGGCCATTTCATTTCAGCTTTAGAGATACAGCACGTAAACAGGCTCTTCGGCCCACCGATCACCATGTACACCAGCACTATCCTACACAGCAAGGATCATTTTACCACAGCCCATTAACCTACAAACCTGTAGATCTTTGGAGTGTGGGAGGAAACCAGTGCACCTGGAGAAAACCCACATGGTCATAGAGAGAACATACAAAGTCCACACCGACAGCACCCAAGGTCAGGATTGAACTCGGGTTTCTGGTTCTGCAAGACAGCAACTCTACCGCTGTGCCGCCCTGTTATTTACTCTGCTACTTACCTGGAGTTTAAAAAACTTAAATGAGGCAGCTGAAATTAGGATGGGTATGTTGATTTAGTGGAGCTATACTTATCATTTGCAATCTTCAGGTGAACTGTAAATGGTCAAAAGTTTGCCTGTTAGCCACTGGCAAGAAATTGCTTAAATTTATAAATCAGAATTATTTGCGGGTTATAGAGTCCAGATTCTAATTTTTAGGTACATTTGTCCTGATTAAATTCTATCTGTCATTTCTCTGAAGTTTGCAACTGATCAATCCATTTATGTTCCTTTGAAAAGACATGCAAAATGCTGGCAGAAGATCACAGATCTACTTTCATATCCCTGCTCATATGTACAGCACGTGTGGTATCTGATTTTTTTATCAAAACATTCTCTTTTCAGTCACTTGTTGTGCTTGTAAATACTTTCACAAAGCTGTTTGGTTGGATTATCCATCCAAGTTCTGAAAAAGTATGTAGGTTAATTGACTGGGTAAATGTAAAAAATTGTCCCTAGTGTGTGTAGGATAGTGTTAATGTGCAGGGATCGCTGGGTGGCGCGGACTTGGTGGGCCGAAAAGGCCTGTTTCCGCGCTGTATCTGAAATATGAAATATGAAATATAATATGAAAAATAACATACAGACAAAATGCAATGCAGGTCATAAATCTGCTGCTGCTACATGAAGAAATCAGGAGGTTAAGAAAATCATTCTGACAGTGATAGTCACCTAGTCACAAGGATCAATATACATAGAAGTAAATGCCTGCCTGCAGAGGTTACAGATCCTAGTCATCACAGCTTTTGAAAAGCTTTGCCTTCTGATGTGTTAGTCCTGAGAGAGCTCTAGACAGCAGTTTGTATATCTGTAAGACTTGGACGATAAAATCAATGGACATCATCCCACTTTCCCTTCATCTTTTGGATTCTGAGAATGACATACCATACTACTTCTTCCTCTCCCCTTTAGCATGGTGCAGGAATTGCCTTAGTAACACCAAGGATAAAGAAGTAATAACCTAATAAATAATCACACTTCAACAAAATCAGGTGTAGCAGTTTAAACTCCCCTCCAGATGCCCCAGGCAGAGTCTGAACACCAGCGAACACAAGGTCTAAGTGAAAAACCTAAGTGAAAAGCGGTTTCGTAGACTTTGAAATTGTGCAGCTATGATGAATACATGGCTATGAAACATTGATTCTCTGTGCATGCTACACCGTATCCCAAATTCATCTAGGAGCAATGAAAAGGAAATTTCACATGATTTATTTTATTCATGCTGGCTCCATGTGTCTTGTGCCCTGCAAGTGATAATATATAATGCCTAGTATGTATAACATTGCTTGTTGTGCAAACTGCACATTTCCAGAATTGGCCTGATTTAAACAGAAAAACATTGAAATTTACTTGCAGAGTGATAAAGTTAACGTGCTTTGTGAAGGAATTTGTAACCATGAGAGTCTACTAAAATAATTCTCTGGGAATGAGGGAGAACTGTTTTTTTTCTGTTCTCTTTCGGCGCTTTGCTCTATAGCAACAGTACAACTGCACATGCGCAGAAATTATATATTTGTCAAATTAAAATTTCAGGAAATGCAGAGATATGAGGGCCTTAAATCCTGAATATTTGTTAACAGTTGGCAACAATGATAAGCTAAATCACGTGCTGGAAGTTATCAAAACTCAAAATCCATAAGCAGAGATTTTGCCTGTAACCTGAGGGGCACTGCTCCTGACAAGAGGGTAAATTGTAAATTCCTAGACTTAATCTTAAAATGGGACGTGTGCTGTTGGTAATCAGGGAAGACATGCTTTGACCTGTAAGAAACTATTTGCTGGCAGACACAAATTAAAGCTGGAAGTATGTTTGAGTAGTCAGAAGAACGTGCGTAACCCTCTTGCTAATCCTGGACTTGCTGATGGTGGGTTTTTTTGTGCATTTTAATTGTCCATGTGTGTCTGTGTTTGCTATCAGAATTTGGACTCCCATCATCTGTAATCTCCTTGCCATTGGCCTTTGAACCAACATCTACTCTGCCAATACTGTATACTACCTGGTGTGCAATGGTCATCCCTTGTTTAAAGAGTTCACACACAAGCACTTTCGATTCCTCAGAACTGAAGAAACCGCATTTAAGCAATTTATTCAAGCAAATTATTCTTGATTCCAAGGACCTGCTTAAGCAGAGAGAAAGCTGTCCCGCCCATCCTAATTTTCTGAGACTTCCATATCATGTGATTTAAATAGGTAGGGTTGGTCCTGACGTTAGTCCACTTCCTGGTAGATTCAATCCCATCAATGGGACAAATAAAAACAGCTATTTCAGCAGCTGAGGAAATCAGCAAGGGGAAGGACTGAATTAAAATTATAGTTTCTGAGATAGGATGGGGAATGTGTATGTGTATGTGGAGATAGGAGGTATGTGTATGTGGGAAGTAATGTTTTGTTAAATGATTTTAATTAGGTTTCAATAGTATTGCTTTCCATTGCTTAAAATGGGGCTGGCAATTAAATGTGACCAGAATCCACATGTTGCTTTGAATTCTACAATGTTGCACAGCTGTTCCCTGGTGACTTTCACATTCCAACTCTGAACCTGTTAGAAATGGGTGTGGCAATATTAATAGCTGCTTAAATGACGCAGGACGAAAACCACTCAGGTTTATTTAATCTAGTTTGATTTACAACCAGCAAGGAAGTTATGCAAAAGTCTCTGTATAATTTACTGCCATTACGTACACTAAGACGTTTGACTAATATCCTCTTGTCAAATTAAATATTTTAATTTCCTCTATACTTTTTGCAAGGGAAGAATACCCACAAAGCCAAATAGGATGTGAGCTCTCAAACGGATCCCGTTCCTTTTAGAATCATAGAGTTGTACAGCACAGAAACAGGCACTTCCACCCACCACACTCACAATGACCTTTTTATTTCATTTGTCTACATTGGGACAAAATCATATGCTTTGCCTTTTTAACCGTTTGTCTGAATGTGTCGTATTTGTACCTGATTCCATCACCTCTGCTAGCATGTGTAGGAAGGAACTGCAGATGCTGGTTTAAACCGAAGATAGACACAAAATGCTGGAGTAACTCAGCGGGACAGGCAGCATCTCTGGAGAGAAGGAATGGGTGACGTTTCTGGTCGAGTGCAGGAGGAGGCCATTCGGCCCTTCGAGCCAGCACCGCCATTTAATATGATCATGGCTGATCATCCAAAATCAGTACCCCGTTCCTGCTTTTTCCCCATATCCATTGATTCCGTACATCATGACCCGATCGCCACCCATTCCTTCTCTCCAGGGATACCTCCTCTAGCGTGTCGGTCTGGCAGAACCTATATCTGGTACATGTCCCAGATATCAACGCTCCCTATGTTTAAAAAAAAATGTACCCCCTAGAATACATTTAAAATCCCATCCTCTCACCTTAAATTATGCCCTCTTGTTTTTGATACTCTTACCAGAGGAAGTATTGACTATTTACTTGATTTATGACTCTCATTTAGTTTTCTCAGGAAACCCCTCAGCCTCCTTTGAAGTTGGAAAAGCAAGCCCAGTCTATCCAATCTTTCCCCATAACTAAAGTCCTCCAATCCAGGTAACTTTCTTATGTATTTCCTCTGCACTCTCTCCAGCATAATTACATTCTTTTTAAAGGCAGTGATCAGAATTGCACACAATAGTCTAAGTGCAGCTGAACTAGTGTTTTGTAAATATGCATATTAAAAGTCTTATATTCTATGCTCTGAAGGCCAGCATGCCATATGCCTTCTTGTCCACTCTATCAACCTGCGTTTCCACTTTTATGGAACTATGGGCGAACTCTAAGGTACTTCTGTTTATCAACATTCCCCAGTGCCTTACCATTTACTGTATATGTCCTATCCCTATTTGAGTTCAGAAATGTAATCCCTCACACTTGGGATTATATTCCATCTGCCAATGCTTCACCCAACTGTACTTCTGATTTATATGCCACTATAATTTTGGACAACTTTCCTCATTATCCACAATACCACCAATGATGGCGTCCTCTGAAAACCTACTAATCATACCTCCTACATTTAAATCCATCATTAACCTATACCACAAACAGCAGTCCCCCAGCAGTATTCCCTGTGGTACACCATTGAATCAGAAAACCATCCGTCCACCATTACCCTCTGCCATCCATCACCAAGGCAATTTTGAATCCCAATTTTGAGCTGCCTGTCCCATCCTAAGATGCAAGATCTTTTGTAAGAAGCACTTTATTTTCTTATTCATCTTCAAGATCTGGACTGCTGGCAAGGCCACTGGTCATTGCTCACCCGATTGCCCTTTCTTCAACCAATGTAATATTAAACAGTGATGATGAAGGACCGGCAATGTATCCTGAAGTCAGGATGATGTGAAACTGGGAGAACCTGCAGATGGTGTTTCCCCACGTAGCTATTCCCTACTCTTCTCTCTGACAGGGATTGCATGCTTACAAGGTGCTGTTAGAGTAGCCTGGATGAGTAACTGCGGTACACTTTGTAATTGGTACACACTGTGCCTACTGTAAACTGATGCTAGAGGAAATGCATACCTGATATGATGGGTGGGATGCCAACAAATGGCCTACTTTATTCTGGAGGGGGGGTGGGGGGGGGGGGAGGGGGAGTATGTTGAGAATTATTGGCATTGCTCAATTCCAGGCAACTAAAGAGCATTCTATTTGTGCCTTGTGGAAAAACCTAGAGTGACCTTAGGAGATTAATCACTCACTGTCGCGTGCCAAGCCTGTGACCTGCTTGGGAATTTATGTGGCTGGTCCACATGAGTTTCTGATCAATGATGAGCATTAGGATATTCAGAGTAGACTGACAATGGCAATGCTGTTGAATGTCAAGGCGATTAATGAAAGAATGAATGCATGAATGAATGAATGAATGAATGAATGAATGAATGAATGAATGAATGAATGATACTTTATTATCACATGAAAGATGTCACGTGAAATTCTTTGTTTTGCGTACCATACACAAAGTATGAAAAAAATCGCCAAGTATAACACGGACAAAGTTACAAAGTGTTCAATGTGGTACCCGATGGTCTCTCTTCGCTCTCATCCTCATCCGATTTCCGGAACCACCGTGGGCCTGTCCGAGCTCTGCCACTCACACAGCCTGTCCATCCTCCGGCACTCACCGCGGCCCTTCCTCGGTCACCTGCTGCTGGCTCCTCGCTTGGACGGCTCCAAGGCGCTCGCTGGGAGTTTTCGATGGCCCTCCTCGCTCTCAGAAGACTTTCCTCGCTCCTCGATGGCCCACCTCACTCCTCGATGGCCCACCTCACTCCTTGACGGCCCACCTCACTCCTTGACGGCCCACCTCACTCCTCAATGGCCCACCTCACTCTCGATGGCCCACCTCACTCCCTGATAGCCCACCTCACTCCTCAACGGCCCACCTCACTCCTCAATGGCCCACCTCACTCCTCAATGGCCCACCTCACTCCTGGACGGCCTACCTCACTCCTTGACGGCCCACCTCACTCCTTGACGGCCCTCCTCAATGGCCCACCTCACTCCTCAATGGCCCACCTCACTCCTCAATGGCCCACCTTCTCCTCGACGGCCCACCTCACTCCTCAATGGCCCACCTCACTCTCCGTCAGCCCACCTCGCTTTTGGTAGTTGCTCACAGGTCCCTCATAGAGATAGTCATGATCTTCAAATTCCTTGGTGAAAACAATTTGACCTGGTCCAGCTATATTGACCAAATAGCCAAGAATGCACAGTGTCTCTACTTCCACAGACATTGAAGGGAATTCGGCATGTCTCTAATGACAATAACAAACTCTCCAGTTGCACCATAGAAAATATCCTATCTGGATGCAATACATCTTGGTATGGCAACTCTCTGAAGAAGGGTCTCGCCCCAAAATGTCACCCATTCCTTCTCTCCAGAGATGCTGCCTGTCCCACTGAGTTCCTCCAGCAATTTGTGTCAACCTTTGATATGGCTACTGCTCTGGCCAAGACTGCAAGAAATTGCTGAGAGTTGTGGATGTAGCCCAGTCCATCACACAAACCAGCCTCCCTCACATCGACTCCATGTACACATCACGCTGCCCCAGGAAAGCAGCCAACATAATCAAGGACTACTCAGTCCCTAGCGTTCATTATTTTCCTCTCTCCCATTGGAAGAAAATAGAAACGATTGAAAGTGTGTATAGTTTCTGCCCTGCTGTTATCAGACTCTTGATGAAGCACACATATGCTAAGCATGTATGCTCAATCTTCAAATCTGCCTCATTGCAGCCCTTGCACTCTTTTTATCTGCATTTTCTATGCAGCTGATGAAATTATATTCTGCACTCTTTTCTCTTTTTGTATTATCTGTTGTACTTGGGTATGGTATCATACACCTGGAGAGCACAAAGAACAGAGATTTTCACTGTATCTCAGTACACTTGACAATAATAAACCAATACCGATATCCAATGTTAGTGGTCGTGACTCTGGCTGTTTTCCCTCTGAGTGGATCCCCGTCCAAAAAGTTTGAAAAGTTCTGCACTAAACACATGGTCTCTAGTCTTTTTTTTAACAGCATCTCAGAAAGTCCACAGAAATAGCTGACAGGGAGACATTTCATGTTTTTTTAAAACAAGAGGAACAACAGTGTCCCTGTTAATTAAATTAAATTTAGTTGCCAGTGGGATTTCCATCTCACACAGACCACACACACGTACCACGACATGTACTTACCAAAATGTAAATGAAAAGTATCCCCTTTCAATTGTATATGCAAATTTGCTTAAAGAATCTCAGTATGTTAGCAAAAACTATCAGTCTGAAAGTCTAAAGACCCTGTTCCAGTTGGGCGTTTTTTTAGGCGACTGCCGGCGACTGTCATAGTCGTAGCAGGTCGCCGAAAAAATGGCGACTGAATCCCCCCTACGACAATGTCTACGACAAGCTACAACAACCTACCACCTAGTCAACGTCAAGCTATGGTAAGCTACCGAAAACTGGCGACCCAATCGTCGCAGGTAGAACGTCCACCTACGACCGCACCCACGACAACCTACCACCACAGAGGCGACAACCTATGACAACCGAAGAAAACCTATGTCCACCCGCGACAAGCTACGACAAGCGATGACCCCGAAGACTGAAGACAATTCACATTTCACCCACTTTCCCTATAAAAGGGGGTGTACAGTAGGGTTTCCAATCATTCTGCATCATGACTTTTTGAAAGTGGTGCCATGAGAAACTATGAAATACAATACTTCATAAATCTATTTTCCATCAAAATGTCAAGATTTTCCTTTATTGATATACAAACAAAATGTTTTAAAAGGTTGATAAGAACATACAACAGTGCATACAAAAATATTGTAATAAACTTCAATAAATTTCAATAAACTTCAAACTTCAAACTTTAAAATTCAAACTTTAAACAGAATACAAGTGCAAAAACATACACACACATACATTTATGGACACATTACACTGATGGATCATCAGATCAAGTCCATACTTGGAATTCGCCGAAGTCAGCACCGGCGACAACCTTAATCACCTGGTGACAACCTGGCGACAACCTATTTCACCAGGTGACAACCTGGCGACAACCTACGACAGTGCCCACGTCAGGAGACCTCAAGTTACGCTCATTGGCATCAAACCAACAGTCGGCAAAAAATTTCATGCCTTCACAAAATCCAGCGACGACCAGAAAAACGCTACGACTCTTTGGAGACTACTCACGACTTTGCCCGGCGACCGTGCGGCGATAGCCTAGTCGCCTGTAGTCGCCTAAAAAATTGCTGAACTGGGACAGGGCCTTAAGACACATTTTTAGTTTGGTTTGGGGGTACAGCGTGGAAACAGGCCCTTCAGCCCTCCAAGTCCACGCTGACCAGCAATCCCCGCACACTAACACTATCCTACACACATTAGGGTTAATTTACAATTTTACTAAAGCCAATTAACATACAAATCTGTAGCTGCATTGTTCTACAACTCTCTGCAATTTCTTGCAATGATACCAGGAAAACCAAAGAAATGCTGCAGATGCTGGACACCTATAATTAAAATATAAAATGCTGAGAATTCTCAGCAGGTCAGAGAGAAACATAATTAAAATTCCAGGTCAAAGACTCTTTGTCAGAACTGGGATGAATTCAAAAGAGGCTTGTTACACTGCAAAGAGAGTGGGGAAGGGGTAATGGTTCTGATAATATTGGAGTGACTATGGATGAGCTGGAGGCTCGGTTATTTGATTGAGAGCAATAAGAAAGTGAGAGCAGAGACAAAACAATCTGGGAGTTATAAAATGCAGGTCAAGCTGGGTGTGTCCTCCACTCCCTGAAAAAAAGAGAATTAAAAGAGAAATAAAGTCTCCCATGGTTGGCTGATCCAGTAGATTAAGGTACAAGGGATCCTCAGTGGCTTGGTCATATGGATTCATAACGGGCTTACTCATAGGAGACAGAGGGTTGTGATGGAAGGACATTATTCCTGCTGGATGTCTGTGGCCAGAGGAGTTCTGTGGGGATCTGTGCTGGGACATCATTTGTTTGTGATACATATAAATGACTTGGACATAAATGTACATGGGTTGGTTCGTAAGTTTGCAGATGACACCAAGATTGGTGGATTTGCAAAAAGTGAATAAGGCTGTCACAGTATAGAGCAGGATATAGACCAATAACAGAAATGGGAGGCGAAATAGCAAGTGGAGTTTAATCCAAGCACGTGTGAAGTGTTGCTCTATGGGAGGTGGAATGGAAGGGTATGTGGTATGTCTGGCAAGATCCATAAAAGCACTGGTGTGATGGCAAGATCTATGAAAGGGTCTCGACCCCAAACGTCACCCATTCCCGCACTCCAGAGATGCTGCCTGTCCCACTGAGGTACTCCAGCTTTTTGTGTCTATCTATGAAAGCATTGATGTGTAGAGGGATCTTGGGGTCTAGGTCCATTCGTCCCTGACAGTGGCAGAAACAAGTAGATAGACTGGCAAAGAAGGTATCTGATACACTTGACTTTGTTGGTCAGGTCATTGAGAACACGAGTCAGGAAGTTGTGATGCAGTTCTGTAAGATTTAGGTTAGGCCACATTTGGAAAATTGAGTACAGTTCCGGTCACCCCATTGCAGGAAAGATGTGGAGCTTTGGAGAGAGTCCTGAAGAGATTTACCGGAATGCTGCATGGATTCGAAGGTATTAACTACAAGCTCATACAAACTAGGACGAACATGGGATTATTTTTTTTTATGGGGTGCTGGAGGTTGAGGGGAGACCTGATAGAAGTATAAAACATGAGAGGCATAGACAGGCTAGACAGTCAGAACCTCTTTCCCCAGAATGGAAATGTCAAAGACTGGCGGCCCCCCCTGCCATCTACATCCCTCTCTTTGACATTTCACTCTTCATTTCTCCTTATCTGGCACATTTGTGTCTCCTTTTCATCTCTAACTTTTCTCATTTAGGCCAACTATTGGCCTATCGATCTCCCCTAACCTGTAAGTACACATCACTTTATTCACAAAATGCTGGAGTAACTCAGCAGGTCAGGCAGCATCTCGGGAGAGAAGGAATGGGTGACGTTTCGGGTCGAGACCCTTCTTCAGACCAGCATCTGCAGTTATTTTCTTATAGTACACATCACTTGCCAGACTTTGACCCGCCCCACCTCTCTTGACCAACTTTCCCCCCACTATTACAATCAGTCTGACAAAGGGTTCCAACCTGAAACGTCGCCTGTCCATTCCCTCCACTGATGCTGCCTTACACACTGAGTTACTCCAGAATTTAGTGTTTTGTTTAATTCATTATTGAGTCTAGAACACTGCAACAGCCTGGACAAACGATGAGGTTCTGTTCCACAAGATTACGGTGGACCTCACTGTAACAGTGCAGGAGGCCATGTGCTGGCAGAGCAGAGTGTGACGGAGAGGTAAAGTGGCAGGCAATGAATGGGAGGCTGAAGGTTGGCACTGCCGACTGAATGTAAGTGCTCCACAAAGTGCTCACCTAATCTGCGTTAGGTTTCCCCAATGTGAAAGAATGAAATGCAAGACTAATATTGTTTTTTGACATTAACCCAATATTTCAAAAGAGAATATAAAGGAATCCATGACTATAATAGTCATGATTCTAACAGACTGTAATAGTGTGCAATGTAAATTCTCTGATTGCAGATCATCCCTTAATAACATTTTATTTAGATAGTTTTCTTCTGTCATTGCTGCCTGACCTTTCAGCACTGGAGTTAACATTAAGGGATTTTTCATTTATTTATTTTTGCCATTTAGGTATCATGGGCAAGGCCTAAAACATTAGCCAATCCCTATTTTTCTGGTGGGTTAAGATCTTAATCACTGGAGTCTTTCGGATAAAGATGGTCCCAGAGTGTTATTTGGGAGGTAGTTCCAGGATTTAGATGTAGCAGCAATGAGGGACTGGCATTATACATTCACATCAGGTTGGTTTGCAGGGGACCTTGCAGATGTATTCCAATGGAATTACAGTCCCCCTTGCCCTGTTCAAGGTAAAGGTCGTGCGTTTGGGACCTGACTTTGGAGTAGAGTGACTGGGTAACTGCCATGCATTTTGTAGGTGGTGTGCTCATAATGTAATGAGTGAAGGTTTAGGTAAATGATGAGGTATAAATGAAATGGAATGTTTTGACCTGTATGGAGTGCTCTCTTTACGATTGGTGATGCTGCACTCCTCAAGGCAAATGGAAAATGAATTAAAGTTAGGAAATTAAAGGAAAATGGTGAAATCAATTTTCTAGGTTATGCAAGATCAAACCTTGTTTAATTATCTCTTACATAATATAAAATCAAAGAAATCGGGAGATAATGAATTTATCAATTGTGGGTTTCTATTTAAAACAAATAGTTCATCAAATTAAACTACACGCTCGATATCGTTGATTTATAAAAATATATCTGAATGTCCCCGATTCAAAACCAACCACGCGATTTGGATTTGAAAAGAAATGTTAAATGGTTTAAATGATGGAAATTTCCGATGGCGAATCGGGAAATTAGTAGGAATTTGCCGCAGGGTTTATGCTTTTGAGGATTACAAAGACAGGAAATTGGGAAAGGACTACGATTGCACATGTAGATGTAATACAATTGGAAGCTCAGGGAAAGTTGACCGCCCCACGTCAAGCCTTTCAAAGTGGGAGGGAACATTACAAAGGTTTTAGGCAAGAACAGATACGAAAAGCCCCACAATTTTACAGTAAGTAAAAAATAATGATATTCAATACTCCGCCCTGACGTGTTTTAGGGGGGAAATGAGGTTACTTTTGTTCTCATTCTGACGGACATAATAAAATGCAAAGTCAGGTCAGAGACTTGAGGGGAAAAATCTAATACTCTTGAGTGTCTTATCTTCGTCAGAACTGACACATTTATTTCCGTCTCGGCCCATCTCTGACCAATTTCCTATGATTCGCAAATTCTCAACATTCCAAAATGTTGGTCTTTTTTTTCAGGCGTCAAGTCATCACTTTTCGTCACAATACTCATTTCCGTGCCGATGTAAAACACAAGATGACGAAAGACATGCCTGGGGAATGGGAGAGAGGCGGCGCCGACGCGGACGCGGACGCGGACGCTGGCGCATTGTGGCGATGGCCAGTCCCGGAGGGAAGGGTCACTGCCGCCCAGTTGGCCAGGAGAGGCAAGGGAAGGGGGGGGGGGGGGCGGGAAGAACAGGGAGAAGAAGCGAGGAAAACAGTTGCAGATGGAGTAATAGTCATACAACATAGAAGCAGGCCTTTCGACCCACCACGTCCATGCTGACCATTAAGTACCCATCTATACAAATCCCCTTACATCGTTCTCCCGTTGCTTTCTATGCCTTCGCAATTCGTGCTTAATTAAATGCATTTTAAACTGCTGTCCACTCTGCCTGTGCATTCCCGATTCCAACCACTGTATCCTCCTCCATGGGAAATCTATGCCACTGTGGGCACACAGTGGTGCAGATGGTAGAGCTACTGCCTCGCAGCACCAGTGAGGTGGGTTACACCCTGGCCTTGGATGCTCTCCATGTTGAGTTTGCAAGTTCTTCCTGTGGTCACGTAGACCTCCTCCGGGTGCTCCGGTTTCCTCCCACATTCCAAAGTCGTGCCTGTTTGGGGCTGCTGTAAATTGCCCCCAGTGTGGAGGGAGTGAATGAGAAATTGGAATAACAAACCTAGTGCGATGGATGGTTGGCCTAAACTCAGTGGGCTGAAGGGCCTGTTTCTATGCTGCATCTTTAAATGAAAACGAAAACGTTCTTCCTCAAATTCCCTGTAAATGTATTCTTCCTTTCCCTATATCTATGCCCTCTAGTTTAGATATCTCTGCTATAAGGAAATCTCTCCCACCATCTACCCTATTTGTGCTTCACATAACTTTGTAAAGTTCCCTTTTAGCCCCCTATGCTCGAAGGATAACAAACCCACCTTATCCAGTTTCTTCGCATAACCAAAATATTCTACCGCAGGCAACATGCTGGTGAATATTTCCTGTGTCCTCTCCCGGGAGAGAGACATTAGAGGACTGGGAAGGGGAGAAGGACACAGGGCAAGTGCTCTCAGTCAAATTGGAAGGAATGTGGCAGACCTAAAAGTTTCCAATGAAAACCAGGCATTAGGATTTGGTGTGTTTGGGTTCATGGCCAAAATCGGGGATCTTTATGGTTAGTCTTCAACAGTTCAACAACAGTTCAACAGAGCTTTATTTGTCATTCGGTACCAAGGTACCGAACGAAACTACATAGCAGTCACACACAAAAAAGAACACAAGACACATGACCCCAACACATAACGTCCATCACAGTGACTCCAAACACCCCCTTACTGTGATGGAGGCAACAAAACTTCCACTCTCTGTGGCTAGTGTTGGCGTCCAGTTAGTTAGGTGTGTGCCAGCATAGGGGACTGGTGTGATTTGATGTGGTGGGCGGTGTAGGGTACTGGTGTCATCAGGATCCCTCTGTACTTCACACATCCTCAATCTTTTTTCCATTTAGATAATAATCTGCTGTTAGGTTCCTCCTACCGAAGTGCATGACCTCACACTTTCACACATTAAATGCCAGTTATGTAACCACTCACTCAGTCAACCTGTGCCCTGTTATAGTGTGCAAATCTTGTCATAACAACATGCCTACATACCTGCTTGTATGTCATTGGCAAATTTGTACACCTTGCGCACCACCATACTCCAGGTAATTACTGTAGAAACATAGAAACATAGAAAATAGGTGCAGGAAGAGGCCATTCGGCCCTTCGAGCCAGCATCACCATTCATTGTGATCATGGCTGATCGTCCACAATCAATAACCCATGCCTGCCTTCTCCCCATATCCCTTGATTCCACTAGCCCCTAGAGCTCTATCTAACTCTCTCTTAAATCCATCCAGTGATTTGGCTTCCACTAAATCATATCATCAAATGGGGGGGGGGGGGGTGGAAATAACACATTTTTAGGCCACTTCAGTAGTTACTTCCTCCAGTATGAAACAGACCCACTTATTCTGACTCTTCCATGACCAATCTTCAAGTTTCTCCAGGTTTAATTTCTGTCAGGTGCCTTTGCTTATATTTTCTGCCCCTCCTGTCACCTTTTAATTTTAATTTTCCCCCTCACCACCTTGCACTATTGCTCCCTTATTTATTTTAGCTGTATAAAACATTCCATCACTTTAACCCTCCTCTCTCTAATTTAGGCATTTGCCAGGATGTTCACAAGATATCTCATGGGCTTTGATCTAATGCATCATGGAATTACTATTTAGAATATCTTATAGAACATGAAAGCAATATAAACTAATTCTATAGATAATGTAATTTATATATTTTTTTTTGTGCTAGGAAGGAACGTTACTTGGGTCTTATTATTTCTCTCCTTTCAGCAGTGTATTAGAATGCTGCTAAAAAATTTTGTTGTGGAACTCTGTAATTTTCTTTTACCTGGTGCCACTGTGGGACAGTGGTAGATTTGCTGCCTCACAGCGCCAGAGACCCATGTTCAATCCTGACTATGCGTGCTGTTAGTGCGGAGTTTGTACGTTCTCCCTGTAACTCTATAGGTTTTCTCTAGGTGCTCCGGTTTCCTCCCACATCCCAAAGATGTGCACTTTTGTAGGTTAATTGGTTTCTGTAAATTGCCTGTGGTGTGTATAATACGAAAATGGGATACAGGGTGGTCGGCATGGACTCAGTGGGCTGAAGGGCCTGTTTTCATGCTCTAAAAAAAGTACATTGATCTTAATGACCAGTTTTGTAGTCAGTGCTGAATCTATTCCCCATATCTACCTGGTATCTATAGATGATCCAGACAATGTGGAAAAGGAGGAAATTTTGTTTTCCAACTTTGGTTTCTGTGGTGCATGAATTTGGTGACACATGGTGACACAAGGATGTGACACAAGATTTACAATGATACAGGGCTACATGACGCATTCTTTTGTGGGTTTCCTTTGGACATGAGCTTAAGAATTCTAATTCAACTATTTGAATTTTCCAAATGTTTTACTGTGGTTATTAAAATTGTCCATTCAAATAACATTGTTTACTAATACTTGGAGAAGCCTGAAACAGGTGTGGCCATTATTTCTTGCCCATTGTAAACATTCTTTACAAAATGTTATTCATAACGGATCTTAAGACTTGCTAAATCATAGCAGGGGCCACTGAAACTCATTTATGGGACAGATGTCAACATAGGCCAGATATTATTGAACTAGAGCAAGTTATTTGCACTAATGCTTGCTTTTTTCGACGACTGATTTTAAATTCTCCAACTACCATGGGATTTGAATACACATCCTCTGGAGGCGTGGTCTCATCAGATTTATTCTTTTATTTTGGTATACCTCGCCCAACATCCAGTAATAGAGGACTTTATGTTTCATACAATTAAATATTGGGAGGACTAAGGTCATTGTTTACAATCCTTTCCTTTCCAAGCAACAAACTCTGCCAACTTTCTGATGTTGTCTGCTGTGATATTTGATTCCAAAATAAAGTTCCGAGCTCATATCTGTTCCATTACCAATAGTATTTAGATCAACTTTCATAATATTGTCAGATTTTGGCCCTATCTCAGCACATCTGCTGTTGAAACCTTCCCCGATGCCTTTACTACCTCCAGATACTACTATCCCTTTTCCTCCCTAGTTGGCCTCCTCTTTTCATTTAAACTTATTCATCTAAATCTTTGTGGCTTAAATTTGTAATTTTAACAAATCTCATAGAATGTAGAACACAGAGCAACAGCATGGAAACAGGCCCTTTCTCAATGACATTGACCAAGATGCCTATTTAAGCTGGTCACATTTGCCTGCCCTATTGACATAGCACCATCTTATTCACCCATAACCTAATGCTGCCCTTCATCGGTATTCAGTTCAATTGTTCTCCATTCAAGAACATGGGCAGCAAAGTGGCACTGCGGTAGAGTTTTACTGCCGGAGTCCTGGGTCCGATTCCGATTATGGGTGCTGTCAGTATGGAGTTTGTACATTCTCCCCGTAACTGTGTGGGTTTTCTCCAAGATCTTTGGTTTCCTCCTACACGAAAGACATTACAGGTATGTAAGTTAATTGGCTAGGTGTAAATGTAAATTGTCCCTAGTGTGTGTAGGATAGTATTAGTTTGCGGGGATCGCTGGTCGGTGCAGACTTGGTGGGCCGAAGGGCCTGTTTCCACACTGTATCTCTAAAAATAACACCTCGTAAAACATCCATTTGTCTCCACTCATGCTTTCCAGTTAACAAATTGTTATGTCTTGTTACGTTTAAAGCTTCTTGTAATTTTGCACTTCTATTTTCCAAACTTCTTTTTATGTGGGCAGAAATGTTCCATTGATCAGTAGTGTGAATCATTTAACATTGTAGCACTGACATGTTGTTCCCTATAATTTGCTACCAATAAAGTCATAATATGTTAGTTCTTTGGCCAGATATATCCATTTCTTCTTAATTTAAAACATAACATTTGCAATCTCTGTCTTCTTTCAACACACATGCAAAGTGAATTGAAAGATTGTTGTCAGCAACCGAGACTGCACTCAGTTTCAACTGGGTGATTGTCACTATGACGTATATATGATCATCTCTTAGAAGAAATGTGAACAGGCTCCATCTAGTGGTTTGTGAACATAATAATTAATAGCACTCCTAACTCATTATTGAAGCAGTGTATTGTTATTTGTTTATTATTATCACGTATACAGTGAAAAACAATGTTTTGCGTGCTATCCGAGCAGATCATACCATACGTGAGTACAACCGGGTGCAAAAGAGAAAATAAATAGTGTTACAGCTCCAGAGAAAGTACAGCTATAATAGTGCAATGGCTGCCACGGGGTAGATTGGAAGGGCAGGAATTCATCCCCAGCATATGAGAGGTCCATTCAAGAATCAGAGAACAATGGGGAAGAAGCAGTTCTTGAATCTGGTAGTATGTGATTTGAAGCTTTAATATCTGCTCGACGGGAGGAGAACAAACATGGTTGTGAATGGTCCTTGATTATATTGGCTGCTTTCCTGAGGCTGCACAAATTATAGATAGAATTGATGTGAGTGGGAGGCTAGTTTATGTGATGGACTGGGCTATGTTCACAATTTTCTGCAATTTCTTATAGTCTTGGGCAGAGCAATTGCCATACCAAGTCATGATGCATCCAGATATGATACTTTCTATGGTGCATTCATATAAATTAGAGTCAATGGAGACATGCCAAGTTTCTTTAGCCTTCTGTGGAACCAGAGGCATTGATGTGCTTTGTTGGCCATCTTGTCAATGTGATTGGAACAAGCCAAGTTGTTGGTGATTCTACACCAAGAAACCTGAAGCTCTCAACCATCTCTGCGCTCAACCATTTCTTCTTCAGCATCATTGATGCAGACTGGGGTGTGTATAGTCAAGTCAAGTCAAGTCAACTTTATTTGTCATATACATATATAAGATGTGCAGTGAAATGAAAGTGGCAATGCCTGCGGATTGTGCTAAAACTACAAAACAGAATAGAAATATTTTTTTTAACACAAAAAATACATTAATACAGTAAATTAAATTAGTTCCTGGTAATATAAGAGTTAACAGTCCTGATGGCCTGTGGGAAGGAACTCCATCTCATCCTCTCTGTTTTCACAGCGTGACAGCGGAGGCGTTTGCCTGACCGTAGCAGCTGGAACAGTCCGTTGCTGGGGTGGTAGGGGTCCCCCATAATGTTGCTGTATTTGGATCTGCACCTCCTGATGTATAGGTCCTGCAGGGGGGCGAGTGTAGTTCCCATAGTGCGTTCAGCCGAACGCACTACTCTCCGCAGAGCCTACCTGTCCTGGGCAGAGCTACTCCCAAACCAGATTGTGATGTTTCCGGACAAGATGCTTTCTACAGCCCCCGAGTAGAAGCACTGAAGGATCCTCAGAGAGACTCTGAATTTCCTCAACTGTCTGAGGTGGTAAAGGCGCTGCCTTGCCTTACTCACCAGTGCGGCAATGTGTGTTGTCCATGTCAGATCCTCTGTGATGTGGACTCCCAGGTATTTAAAGCTGCTCACCCTATCCACAGTAATCCCATTTATCTCCAGTGGCATGTACGTCCTTGGATGTTGAGCCCTTCTAAAGTCTACAATCAGCTCCTTAGTTTTTTTGACATTCAAGAGGAGGCTGTTGTCCTGACACCAGAGTGCCAGATCAGCCACCTCCTCCCGGTAGGCCTTCTCCTCGTTATCGGAGATCAGGCCCACCATCACAGTGTCGTCAGCAAACTTGATGATGGAGTTGGAGCTGAACCTGGCCACACAGTCATGTGTGTACAGGGAGTACAGTAGGGGGCTAAGGACGCAACCCTGGGGGGATCCTGTGTTCAGGGTGAGGGGGATAGATGTATGTCTCCCCATCTTGACCACTTGGGGTCTGGCGGTGAGAAAGTCCAGGACCCAGGCACACAGAGGGGTGTTAAGCCCCAGTTTCAGCAGCTTCTCAGCCAGCCTGGTGGGGACTATTGTGTTGAAAGCTGAACTAAAATCAATGAACATTGATAATCAGCTCTCTAATCAGAACATTGATAATCAGCTCTATAATCTGACATTGAGCTCTTTCCTTTTGCTGACATTGAGGGAGAGGTTGGTTTCTTAACATCATGCTACTAAGCCCTTTATCTTACAGTGCTCCATTACAACATTTTTTTTCTCCAGATGTGACCCACTACGTTGGTGCCATCTGCTTGCTGCTAATGTCAAGGCATCTGCACAAACTAGTTGCTCCCAGACATAGATTCAATGCTTGGCATTTCTCTTGGAATACAACTTGACTGAGAAAGTAAGCAGATAACTTATAGGGCGGCACAGTGACGCAGCGGTAAAGTTGTTGCCTTGTAGCGCCAGAGACTCGGGTTCGGTCCTGACTACGGGTGCTGTATGTACGGAATTTGTACGTTATCCCCATGATTTGTGTGCATTTTCTCCGGGTAGCTCTGGTTTCCTCCCACATTTCAAAGGTCCAAATTTGTAGGTTAATTGGCTTCTGTAAATCGTCCCTATTGTGTGTGAAAGAACTAGTGCCTTGATGATTGCTGGTCATCATGGACTCGGTGGGTCAAAAGGCCTGTTTCCACACTGTATCTTTAAACTCTTTAAAAAATAATGTGCAAATGTGGAGAAGTAGGTGGTAGAAGTTTCTGGAAAAGAGAGAAAGGCACAAGGTTTCCAGGGAACAAATGTCCAACTTGAATATTTTGAAGAAAATGATGTGTGCTTCAGGCCCCATAGCAGAAACATCCACGTCGCAGGGCTGGAAACTGGAAGTGTCCTGAGCTAATTCTGCTACTACCATCATCTACTGTAACAAGCGATTGCTCCCACGGACTGTTGCCGGAAGCTTGCGTCCTTTTCTGGAGAGACGATGTCAGTGATGTCATCGTTTGAAACATTAAAGATGGACACGAAAGAAGAAGAAGAGAATAGACAATAGACAATAGGTGCAGGAGGAGGCCATTCGGCCCTTCGAGCCAGCACCGCCATTCAATGTAATCATGGCTGATCATTCTCAATCAGAGAAGAAGAAGAAGAAGAAGAAGAAGAAGAAGAAGAAGAAGAAGAAGAAGAAGAAGAAGAAGAAGAAGAAGAAGAAGAAGAAGAAGAAGAGGAAGAAGAGGAGGAAGAAGAGGAGGAAGAAGAAGAAGAAGGAGAAGAAGAAGAAGAAGAAGAAGAAGAAGAAGAAGAAGAAGAAGAAGAGGAAGAAGAAGAGGAAGAAGAAGAGGAAGAAGAAGAGGAAGAGGAAGAGGAGGAAGAGGAGGAGGAGGAAGAAGAGGAGGAGGAAGAAGAGGAGGAGGAAGAGGAAGAGGAGGAGGAGGAGGAGGAGGAGGAGGAGGAGGAGGAGGAGGAGGAGGAGGAGGAGGAGGAGGAGGAGGAGGAGGAGGAGGAGGAGGAGGAGGAGGAGAAGGAGGAGAAGAAGGAGAAGAAGAAGAAGAAGAAGAAGAAGAAGAAGAAGAAGAAGAAGAAGAAGTAGTAGACCTGTGCTTCAGAAAATGTGCTCTGTCTGAAATCTGCCAACAAATGTAGCCAAAACTACAATCTCAAACAAGGTAAAGATTATATCACTTGTACTTCTCAAGATGCTGACAACATTAAAATGTTCTGACTTTGCCTCCTGCCTTCACATTTTATCTCGTTGACCTTTTCTTTTGCCTAATGAACCAACCTCTGTTACTTCTCAATTTTATTTTTATCTGATGACCCCAAAAATGAAGTTTATTTCCAGCTCTTTATCAAAACCTGCACGTTTAAAATACTTTTACTAAATCATCCTTTAATTACATATTCTATGATGAAAGTAGTTCCAGCATCACAGATTTGTCCTTCTAGCAATAGTTTTCCATACCTGGTAATATCGTGTTGAATCTACAACATACTGTATATACTCCTAGACATTTCATGACATTAATATTTATTTACATAATGAGAAATGAGATTTTCGGAAACCAAGCATGAATGCAGAACTCTATCAATTATCTAACAATAATCTAGTTGAAATGTGTCTGCAGTTCATTGCTGTTTTACTTTGTCCCTGCTCACGCTATCCAAATTCTGGAAGCATTCTCATGCTTTTCAGAAGTTCATCTTTTTTAACTTGGTATAATGGTATGATACCAACCAAATATTTTGGAAAAAAATCTATGCATTTATAGTGACTAATTTACAAACATGTTCGATCTCAGCTGCACTAACTCGTATTAGGCAATACTAAGGGTATTTGATTCATTGTGGATGTAGCAGCAAAACTAATTAGAAAAGGAAGCTACATTGGGCCAAAAGATTCGACAGGCTAGACTTGTATCTGCTAAAATTTAGAAGAGAGGTAACGATTGAAACATTTAAGATCCTGAAGGTTCTTGACAAAGTGGGAGAATCTCGAACTATGGCTCAATGTTTAAAAATGCTGTTTAAAAATAGCGTTATCATTTTAAGAAAAAGGAAGTGAAAGGGGATTTCTCTTCCTCATGGGGGGAAAAAGTATTTGTATATTTTCAAGAACGATGCTTTAGAGCAAAGAGAAGAAAGATTACCACAGGTAGATGCGAAAGCAGAGTTGAGTTACAATCAGGTCAGCCGTGGAGCTATTGAATAACAAGGCAGGCTAGAATGGACTGAGTGTCCTGCTTCTGCCGTTAATTCATGTGTTCAAAAGGAGATATTTAATTTTGATTTATGACTATTAAATACGTCCATTTTTGTGTTTCACTTAGGAAAATTATCTCTGTGGAAGGTTCTCCGATTTGTTGGCTTTTCTGGTTTATCTCTACTGATTAAAAGGTAATTTGATCAGGTCCAACTGTTTGCCTTGTGAAACAAAGCCATCTAAAGTAAGAATTTATATCATAGCCAAATCATTGCCAGTCTCCAGTTTGAGGTTTTAATTTATTGTATCTGCTAGAAAAAAAATTGTGGTCTACACGGATCTATCAGAATTATTAAGATTAGATTAAAACTTACACTTGAAATATCATCATGTTTAATTTATTAAATATATCCAAATCAGTGGTAACATAAAATATACACAACAATCTCCAGACTGTAATTTGGCACATAGTAAATGACATTCCGTGAATCTTAAATAGGGACATGTAGAAAATAACAGTATCATAAATATATTGTAATCAACACAAAACATACATAAAAATATTTGTATGAATTCAACAGTTAGTTTGAATTCAACATTACTCACGATCTAAATTATAAATAAATAAAGCAACAGTTTCAAAATATTACTTAAAGTTGGAAGAGGCAAAATAAATATAAATAACATTGAACAGTGTAAACAACGTTTTCCAAACATTTTCTAAAATACAACTTCTGAAGTTTATAAAGTAATTTCCTTTGCAGAATAATCTTTATGTACTTTAGTAATAGATTGAATTACTAAACACTGAACTACAACGTTCATACACTGAGGCGGTTACTGCCTCGCGTTTAACCAAATGGTAGAGGTTACAAGTTTCTTGGAATTGGAAAGAAGCCCCAACTCCGGCAAATGAGCACCCGTGCGAATGAGCTTTCTCGGCTGCACTGGTGAACAATCACGGCCAAGCGCTGCTTGGGCGCCTATTGCAAACGCCAACAGCGCATTAATCAAGACGGTGGTGTGGACCAGGACTGGTTGGGCTTGCATGCCCGTTTGAATTGAATCCAACTAACTGCGCAATATTTTCGCTATTCCTCCCGGCACTCCACTCTTCTGCTGGAACTGTAAATAATCAAATACATAGTTGTAGATAGACACAAAAAGTTGGAGTATCTCAGCGGGACAGGCATCATCTCTGGAGAGGAATGGGTGTCGTTTCAGGTCGAGACCCTTCCCGAGACTCACCAATTCATTCTCTCCAGAGATGCTGCCTGTCCCGCTGAGATACTCCAGCTTTTTGTATCTATCTTCGGTTTAAACCGGCATCTGCAGTCCCTTCTTAAACAAATAAATAGTCGTAGTAATTTTTTTTTAAATCAGCCAAATCTCGGGTGAGCCCGTCCTGTGATCTCACAGACTCATGAAGCGAAGGGCTCGGGATGATTTCTCCATGAACCGGGTGAAGTCTCGCAGGGTGACATGCACGTTCACTTGTCTGTTCCAGTCTGTTTTTGACACCAAGTCCGGGGCAGAAACTTCCAACTCGCTCTCGCCCACATCACTGATGCCAAACTCGACATTCAACTGAAATATAAAGGAAACAGCGGTGTCGGTGATTTGAGTTTTCAGATGCTGTGAGCATAACAGACTGTTCAGTAAGCGCTTTCCGTTTACACTCACCTGGTGCGTTAACAATTCGGACAGGCTCCGGGAGCTGGATCGCACCCATCTCATTTGATCGTTTGAGCTCACGATAGACGTCTCCGCCGATAACAAGAAGGGGTCGTATTTCTGGAGGCCTGTTGCAATCGCTCTGAGGCACGTTTCCTGAATGGGGGGAAAAATACTGTAAATTACTGTAAATAAGAAATAAGTGACCCAAGCTCTTCTCAATGTGTTTTGGCAACTTGCACCCGAATTTCATTGACTATTACAAATACTTTGTAAAATTTATCATCCAAGCCCAGCAGCCGAGTTGCGCAAATTGGCATATGGTATTTTTTTTGGTATACATTTACTATAAACTAGGAGTGAGAGGCAAATAAACGTTTTACATAATACTCCACCTCACACCGAAACTCCTGCACCAAACGCTGAGCCTCACCTTGTGGAAACTGGTCTTAGTGCATCTGTCCTGAGTTCGGATCTGCGGCAGGTTGAAGTCGTAAGTGAGTAACGAGCCCTGGTCCCCATCACAGAAGCAGAAAAACTCGCACAGCTGCCGGGGAAAGAAAGGTGAATAAGTGAGCGGTTTTGCGTAAAGACGGAATCAAAGATTGCGCAGTTCCAGCCACTCCTCTCCCAGCGCCGCACCTCCATTCATTCAATCAATCATTCATTCATTCATTCATTCATTCATTCATTCGTTCGTTCGTTCGTTCGTTCGTTCGTCCGTCCGTCCGTCCATCCATCCATCCATCCATCCATCCATCCATCCACTCACTCACTCACTCACCCATCCATCCATCCATCCATCCATCCATCCATCCATCCATCCATCCATCCACCCACTCACTCACTCACTCACCCACCCACCCATCCATCCATCCATCCATCCATCCATCCATCCATCCATCCATCCATCCATCCATCCATCCATCCATTCATTCATCCACCCATCCATCCATTCATTCCCTCGCTCGCTCACCTGTGTGTCGCGCAGCGATGCCGCTGTGCTCCGTATCTGCAGCGCCAGGGGCCCGCAGGTTGTACAGCCCAGGGCGGGTGCGGGTGACGGTGACCGCTCCGCCTCATCTACCAGCTCCGTCACGGGGAAAGCGGCGACTCGTCCGCACATCGCCAGGAACAGCAGACAAAAATCTGCAGGGAAAGAGATAGAACAGAATTAGAATTGCCGCTTCCTGCGAACTCCACCTGAAATGAAGGACGAAAAGATAACTGGGATCTCGGTTCACTGACTTTGTGTCGGTCTCATGTTGTGTTCCTCTTGTTCAAAGCTCTGAGGTGTTTAGCTGCCCCAGCATTTTACTGTCCACTATTTATTAATCACCACCTTTGAGGAAATTCCAGTTGGTAATTTACTTTCGCAATGTTTATATTACAGCATCAATTACTCACCCTTCAATTCTTCCCTTCTTCGAGGAAGTGTCCCGGTGTTGAGAATGACTTCCACTCCTACACTGTTGTTTCTGAGCTGACTGATGGAACAATCACGAGTCTCCCGCCTTACGCATCATGTCGTTACGATGACAATATATCAGAACTTTTCAATCAACATAATGAAAATTGATCACGCTTTTCGTTAACCCCCTCATCATAATATCACCCCTTAAAACAAAAAACAGTGTTCAATTTATTTCCGAACGGCATGTTCTAAATGCACCGTACACTTTATGTATGAAGGAACTGCAGTTGCTCGTTTAACCCGAAATAGACACAGAATGCTGGAGTAACTCAGCCGGCCAGGCAACATCTCTGGAGAGAAGGAATGAGTTACGTTCTTCGCCGTACACCTTGATGATTAGGTTCCACACAAGAGATTAGTGTGCAAAATGAGAGCACATGGTATTGGGTGAGGGTAGTGTATTGACATGGATAGAGAACTGGCAGACAGGAACCAAATAAGTAGGAATTAACGGGTCCTTTTCAGAATGACAGGCAGTGACTAGTGGGGTGCCTCAAGGCTCGGTGCTGGGACCCCAGTTATTTACAATATGTATTAACAATTTAGATGAGGAAATTTGATGTGACATCTCCAAGTTTGCAGATGACACAAAGCTGGGTGGCAGTGTGAGCTGTGATGAGGATGCTATGAGGCTGCTGGGTGACTTGGATAGGTTGAGGGAGTGTGCAGATGCATGGCAGATGCAGTATAATGTGGATAAATATGAGGTTATCCACTTTGGTGGCAAGAACAGGAATGCAGATTATTATCTGAATAGTGTCGGATTAGGAAAAGGGGAGGTGCAATGAGACCTGGGTGTGCTTGTACATCAGTCACTGAAAGTAAGCACGCAGGTACAGCAGGCAGTGCAGAAAGCAAATGGCATGTTGGCCTTCCTTGTGAGAGGATTTGAGTTTAGGAGCAAGGAGGTCTTACTGCAGTTGTGCAGGGCTCTGGTGAGACTGCACCTGGCGTTTTGTGTGCAATTTTGGTCTCCTAATTTGAGGAAGGACATTCTTGCTATTGAGGGAGTGCAGTGTAGGTTCATCAGATTAATTCCCGGGATGGCGGGACTGACATATGATGAAAGAAGGGGTTGACTGGGCTTGTATTCACTAGAATTTAGGATGAGATGGGATCTTATAGAAACATATAAAATTCTTAATTGGACAGGCTAGATGCAGGAAAAATGTTCAATGCACAAGAAGACCATGGTGAACTGACTACTACTCAAAGACTAATATCTGCAACACTAACATCCCCTGTGGTGGGGAAGATGCTGGAGTCAATTATTAAAGAGGAAATAACGGCACATTTGGATAGCAGTAAAAAGATTGGTCCAAATCAGGATGGATTTATGAAGGGGAAATCCTGCTTGACTAATCTTCTGGATTTTTTTAAGGATGTAACAAGTAAAATGGATGAGGGAAAGCCAGTGGATGTAGTGTATCTGGACTTTCAGAAAGCCTTTGATAAGGTCCCGCACGCGAGATTGGTGGGCAAAATTAGAGCACATGGTATTGGGGCTATAGTATTGACATGGATAGAGAATTGGTTGACAGACAGGAAGCAAAGAGTAGGAGTAAACGGGTCCTTTTCAGAATGGCAGGCAGTGGCGAGTGGAGTGCTGCAAAGCTCGGTGCTGGGGCCGCAACTATTTACGATATATATTAATGATTTGGATGATGGAATTAGAAGTAACACTAGCAGGTTTGCAGATGTGTAATGTCCCGTCATATCTGTTAGTCTTGTGTCATGTTCTGTGTTTAGATTCCCATGTCACGTCATGTCCACGTCTTGTCCTTAGTGCGGTTCATCAAGTTAAAATCACTCAGGTCAAGTCTCGTGCTCACTTCCTGTTTTAAGGTGAAACTTACCTCTTATCTCATTTCAGGTCCCTTGACTTCCTGCCATTGTAATTGTCAGCCCCGCCTTGATTGTTTCCACCTGTGTGCCCTTACCTCATGTATATATAGTCCACGCCTCCCTTTGTCCTGTGCCAGTTCGTCTTGTGATTCATGTGCTCTCGGTCATTGATTCTCGACTTACCCGCATTGTTGCCAAGTTCTTGTCAAGCGTAATATAGTTAGTGAGTATCCTAGTAAGTATTTTTGTAACTAATGTTTTTGTAGCTAAGTAAGTTTAGGGTTTTGGTTTGTATCGCAGTGTTATTTAATTTGGAAATTAAAGAACGCCCTTTTTCTCCAAATTGACTCTTGTGTGTGAGTCGTGCGTTTGAGTCCAGTTCCTGTGTGCCTCAGAACCTAACAGAACGAACTGGCCATAATATAGACTCAGCCGACTCTAAGATTTGGAAATCGGCCCTTGCCAACCAGGGCACTAAGATCCAGCACCAGGAGGAGCAGCTGCGCTCAGTCAGTCACGGGGTGCGCGAGCTGAACGATCGACAAGGCGAGTTCCAGTCATCAGTGACGACCCAGATTAACCACCTCGCTGTACAACTCCATTGGGTTCTGGCTCGTCTCGACCCAACCTCGGCAGCTTCTCCACTGGCTCACGTTGAACCTCCAGCCGGCCATCCGCCTGCTGTTCCGGCCACGCCTGCGAACACCACGCTGATTCTACGCCTGGCTTCACCAGATAAGTTCTCTGGAGACTCTGAGAATTGTAAATCATTCCTTGTACAATGTGATCTCCACTTCAAGTATAACCCTGCACACTTCCCCTCAGACCAGGCCAGGGTAGCATTTATTGTGTCCCATTTGACGGGACGAGCCGCAGCATAGGCCACTGCGGAGTGGTCTCGGGGCTCCACAGTCTGCCAGGATCTAGACCTCTTCCAAAGAACATTTAGCAGTATTTTTGATCACACTTCCTCTGCTAAGGAAGCTTCCCGAGTCTTACTGCAGCTAAAACAGAACACTCGCCCAGTGATAGACTATGCCATTGACTTCTGAACCCTTGCAGCAGACAGTGGGTGGAATATGCCTGCACAAGTGGATGCATTGCTGAATGGGTTGTCGGAGGCTATAAAGGACAGACTTTCACCTTTTGAGTTACCCAGTGATCTAGAGACATTAATTACCAGGGCTACTCGTGTCGATAACAGGATAAAGGAAAAGGAAAGACACCAGGCTGCTGATCGTCCTCCCAATCACCAGGGGCGCTCCTCCGGGTCCTTCACACCGAAGAAGTAATCGTTCCCTGTCCATCGCTGGTTGGAGAAAACAGCGCCCTCTCAGCCGTCGGAGGAACCCATGCAGCTAGGACGAACCAGGCTGACTCCGGAGCAGCGACAGCACCGCCTGAAGGACGGAGCCTGCTTTTACTGCGGTCAACAAGGACACCGTCTGGCCGACTGCTCGGTAAAAGGGGTGGCTCACCAGTGAAAAGGAGGACACTGGTGAGTCAATTCCCCATTTCGGACTTACCTCCTCGACCTCTGACACAGGTAACCCTCACTCTGAATCAGCAAATTGTGACTCGGGGGGTTTTGATGGACTCCGGAGCCGACGAGAGTCTCATGGACTGGACTCTAGCTCGATCGTGTAAGGTTAAATCTGTGCCCTTGTTGCAACCTATTGTGGCGAGCGCTTTAGATGGACGTCAGTTGTTTGAGATAACTCATCGTACAGAACCTGTCAAAGTCATGTTCAATGCTAACCATGTGGAGATAATGTCTTTTCACTTGTTTGACTCAGCTCAACATCCCTTGGTCTTTGGTTTCCCCTGGCTGCAGAAACACAATCCTCAGATTGATTGGCGATCTGGTAAGATCAGACGATGGAGGGTTGAGTGCACACAATCATGTCTTGTTGAACCAGTGAACAAAGGGGTGAGTTACGGGAAGATCGGGGCGGTTTTGGGAATAATTGTTCTTAAATCTGAAGAAAAAGATTTCTAATGATGATGATGACTATCCCGATCTGTCGAAGGTTCCACCCTGTTACCATGAACTGAAGGAGGTGTTCAACAAGTCCAGGGCCACCACCCTACCTCCTCATCGACCTTTCGACTGCGCTATCAACCTGCTGCCGGGGGCCCCTATTCCCAAGGGGCGACTGTACTCCATATCTGACCCCGAGAGGAAGGCGATGGATGAGTACATTGAGTCCTCCCTGAGCACGGGCATTATTCGCCCGTCCTCCTCGGCAGCAGGCGCGGGGTTTTTCTTTGTGGGCAAGAAAGATGGGTCACTTCGTCCCTGCATAGATTACAGCCTCCTAAACGAGATTACGATCAAGAATTGTTACCCACTTCCTTTGATATCTTCTGCTTTTGAACTGTTGCACAAAGCCAAAGTATTCACTAAACTAGACTTAAGGAATGCATACCACCTAGTGAGAATCAGAGTGGAGGATGAGTGGAAAACTGGGTTTAACACCCCTAACAGGCACTACGAGTATTTGGTGATGCCGTTCGGGTTAACCAATGCCCCCGCAGTCTTCCAAGCTTTTATGAACGAGGTCCTCAGGGAATTTCTCAATGAGTGTGTTTTTGTCTACCTTGATGACATTCTTATCTTCTCTCCAGACATACAGTCTCATGAGCGCCATGTCAAGTGTGTGTTGCAGAAGCTCCTAGCTAACCGTCTGTATGTGAAGGCCGAGAAGTGCGACTTCCACGCAGACACAATGTCCTTTCTGGGCTACATTATATCGGCCGACCACATCCAGATGGACCCTGATAAGGTCAGTGCGGTGGCCAATTGGCCCACCCCCACTAACAGAAAGAAGGTGCAACAGTTTCTCGGATTTGCAAATTTTTACAGAAGTTTTATTAGAGACTTCAGTGCTGTTGCTGCTCCTCTGCACTCTCTCACGTCTTCCAAGACCCAGTTCCAGTGGAATCCTCGGGCCAAAGCCGCCTTCCAGCGCCTCAAAACATTGTTCACCAACGCTCCTGTTCTGACCATCCCAGATCCCCAGAGACAGTTCATTGTGGAGGTGGGTGCCTCCAACGAGGGGATTGGGGCGGTACTTTCCCAGAGAGCGGAGAAGGACAACCGGATTCATCCCTGCGCCTACCTGTCACGTAAGTTGACCCCAGCAGAAAATAATTACGATGTCGGAAGCAAAGAACTGCTGGCGGTCAGAGCCGCATTGGGGGAGTGGAGGCACTGGCTGGAGGGGGCCGAGCAGCCTTTTCTGGTATGGACAGATCACAAGAACCTGGAATACATCTGTAAAGCCAAGAGACTCAACTCACGTCAGGCCAGATGGACTCTGTTTTTTAGTAGGTTCAACTTTTCTCTGTCTTACAGGCCCGGTTCCCAGAACACAAAACCAGACGCCCTGTCCCGACTTTATGACCCTGAACCTGATACCAGAGAACCCGAACCCATCCTGCCACTTAACCGTGTGGTAGGAGCGGTGTCTTGGCAGATCGAAACAGATGTGAAGCAGGCTAATGATGAGACTCCAGCACCGAGTGGCTGTCCTACTAACTGTTTGTTTGTTCCTGTGACATTACGCCCCCAGGTAATCCACTGGGCTCACACGTCCCTGCTCACATGCCATCCAGGTGCCAAGAGAACTGTTTTTGTGGTTAAACAGCGTTTTTGGTGGCCTTCACTTGAGAAGGATGTAGCTGAATATGTGGCCGCCTGCCCTGTCTGTGCAAGGAGCAAGCCCTCCAGACAAGCCCAAGCGGGCCTGCTGCACCCACTTTCAGTCCCTCAGAGGCCCTGGTCCCACATCTCTATTGACTTTGTTACTGGGTTGCCGGCCTCCAAAGGTAACACAACTGTCCTGACGGTGGTAGACCGATTTTCAAAGATGGTACATTTTATCGCTGTGGCCAAGCTCCCCTCTGCCAAAGAGACGGCAGAGGTAATGATGTCTCACGTTTTCTGTATCCATGGTTTCCCTACAGACATTGTCTCGGACCGAGGCCCTCAGTTTGTGTCCAACTTTTGGAGTGAGTTTTGTTCCCTCATAGGTGCCACCGTCAGCCTGTCTTCTGGTTACCATCCGCAATCCAATGGCCAGACTGAGCGGATGAACCAGGAGCTCGAGACCTGCTTGCGCTGTCTGGTCACGCAGAACCAGACCACCTGGAGCGACCATCTCATCTGGGTCGAGTACGCACGCAACACGCTTCCTACGGCTGCCACGGGACTCGCACCCTTCCAGTGTGCCTACGGCTATCAGCCCCCCTTGTTCTCGGCTTATGAGGGTGAGGTGACGGTGCCTTCTGCCCACACCATGATCCGACGCTGTCGCCGAATCTGGGACGGAGCTCGGAGGGTTCTACTCCGGGGTCAGTCCCGGATGAAAGCGACAGCCGACCGCCACCGCAGATCCGCTCCGCATTATCGCCCAGGCCAGAAGGTATGGCTGTCTACAAAGGACTTGCCACTTCACGTCCACGCCAGAAAGCTGGCTCCAAGGTTCGTGGATCCATTTCCCATTTCGAAAGTCATTAACCCTGTTTCGGTCCGTCTACAACTCCCCAGGTCATTAAGGGTTCACCCTACATTCCACGTCAGCAAAATAAAACCGGTCAAGGAAAGTGCACTTGTGCCCGCCTCCAAGCCCCCTCCACACCCCCCCCCCCCCCCCCCCCCCCGGCTCGTCGTCGGTGGTCCGGTCTACACAGTTAAGGCACTTCTTGCAGTCTGCAAGAGAGGTCACGGTCGCCAGTTTCTGGTCGACTGGGAAGGCTACGGTCCTGAGGAGAGGTGCTGGATTCCTGCCAGCTTCATTTTGGACAAGACTTTGATCAAGGACTTTGACAAGACTCATCCTGACCAGCCTGGACCGTCAGGAGTCGGTCCTAAAGGGGGGGTACTGTAATGTCCCATCAGATCTGTTAGTCTTGTGTCATGTTCTGTGTTTAGATTCCCATGTCACGTCATGTCCACGTCTTGTCCTTAGTGCGGTTCATCAAGTTAAAATCACTCATGTCAAGTCTCGTGCTCACTTCCTGTTTTAAGGTGAAACTTACCTCTTATCTCATTTCAGGTCCCTTGACTTCCTGCCATTGTAATTGTCAGCCCCGCCTTGATTGTTTCCACCTGTGTGCCCTTACCTCATGTATATATAGTCCACGCCTCCCTTTGTCCTGTGCCAGTTCGTCTTGTGATTCATGTGCTCTCGGTCATTGATTCTCGACTTACCCGCATTGTTGCCAAGTTCTTGTCAAGCGTAATATAGTTAGTGAGTATCCTAGTAAGTATTTTGTAACTAATGTTTTTGTAGCTAAGTAAGTTTAGGGTTTTGGTTTGTATCGCAGTGTTCTTTAATTTGGAAATTAAAGAACGCCCTTTTTCTCCAAATTGACTTGTGTGTGAGTCGTGCGTTTGAGTCCAGTTGCTGTGTGCCTCAGAACCTAACAAGATGACACAAAGCTGGGTGGCAGTGTGAACTGCAAAGAGGATGTTAGGAGGTTGCAGGGTGATGTGGACAGGTTGAGTGAGTGGGCAGATGCATGGCAGATGCAGTATAACGTAGATAAATGTGAAGTTATCCACTTTGGCTGCAAAAACAAGGAGGCAGATTATTATCTGGTGTCAGATTAGGTAAGGGGGAAGTGCAACGAGACCTGGGTGTCCTTGTACACCAGTCACTGAAAGTAAGCATGCAGGTACATCAGGCAGTGAAGAAAGCTAATGGCATGTTGGCCTTCATAACGAGAGGATTTGAGAATAGGAGCAAAGAGGTCCTTCTGCAGTTGTATAGGGCCACGGTGAGACCACATCTGGAGTATTGTGTGCAGTTTTGGTCTCCTAATTTGAGGAAGGATGTCCTTGCTATTGATGCAGTGCAGCGTAGATTAATCCCTGGGATGGTGGGACTGTCATATGAGGAATGATTGGAAAGACTGGGCTTGTATTCACTGGAGTTTAGAAGGATGAGAGGGGATCTTATAGAGATGTGTAAATTATAAAAGGACTGGACAAGCGAGATGCAGGAAAAATGTTCCCAATTTTGGGGGAGTCCAGAACCAGGGGCCACAGTCTAAGAATAAAGGGGAGGCCATTTAAAACTGAAGTGAGAGGAAACTTTGTCACCCAGAGAGTTGTGAATTTGTGGAATTCTCTGCCACATAAGGCAGTGGAGGTCAATTCACTGGATGAATTTAAAAGAGAGTTCGATAGAGCTCTAGGGGTTAGGGGAGAATGCAGGCACAGGTTACTGATTGTGGGTGATCAGCCATGATCACATTGAATGGCGATGCTGGCTCGAAGGGCCAAATGGCCTCCTCCTGCACCTATTTTCTATGTTTTTAAGTTTCTATGGTACAAGATTAACAATTGTCTGGCACCATAACAGCACTGCCAAACTATGGTCAGAACCTTTGCCATTTCCTCCCTTTGTTCTCTAAAGAGTCTGGGATACAGTTCATCTGGGCCTGTTCATTACTGTGGGAAAAAATATTCTTCAAAATACCGGAATTCGTAATAGGGGGAAAAAAATGAATGGATTGCTGATATTTTGAAATATTTTAGGCATACGCTATAGATTTTCAAATGTTCCTTAACTTCTGAGCTGAGGTTAATTACACTCACTTCTCCTCACTGTAAGGTGCCAATATTAAATAAATTTAGTTTTAATCTACATTCTAAATTGCCATTTGCTGGTGATTCAGTTACCTGTAATAACTCATCGGCAGCAAGGACACAATCTCACTCATAAAATGAAACTGATGAGCAAACTTATAATTTGGCAACAGGCCATGGAGTAAGTTCTCTCTACAGTGAAATCAGATAACAAATATGAGGTATAAAATCTTTTCTCTATTTCTTACTTATGGAAAATTTGTACCTGTATTTTGAATGATTTTCGCTACAGTGTAATAGTGATATAATCATAAATATGTTCTTTGTGTTTACATTTATAATTACAATGGACATAATTAACAAAGGAAACCAGTCACTGCAGAAATAGAATGATATTGTCTTTCATTCGAATGTTTTTGAAATACATCTTTCTGCATAATTACCAATGTTTTAACTTTATGAATGCCCACATTTTGTTGTTGGTCATTAAGGGGTTACACAACAACTGAAATGGATATTAAATATCCTCTTCCAAAAAGCAAAAAGAAAACTGCAGCTATTAGAAATCCGAAAATCAAAAATTGTTGCACATATTCATTGACAGTAATGATGCTCAGCAGATCAGTTTTAGATTTTTAGTTTTAGAGAATTCCTGTTCTATGTTAGATCAATATTATTTAATTTTCTTACACATTCCCTGCACATCAGGAGAATGTTTTGTAGAGACCACGGCAGAAAATAATGTTAAGATGTTTAAAAATGAAAACACCAAAAAGGGTAGTATTTAAATGCATTTAAATTTAGAGGAGGGTATCGAGTTAGAGATGTAATTCACATGGTCAATAGACAATAGACAATAGGTGCAGGAGTAGGCCATTCAGCCCTTCGAGCCAGCACCGCCATTCAATGCGATCATGGCTGATCACTCTCAATCAGTACCCCGTTCCTGCCTTCTCCCCATACCCCCTCACTCCGCTATCCTTAAGAGCTCTATCCAGCTCTCTGTTGAAAGCATCCAACGAACTGGCCTCCACTGCCTTCTGAGGCAGAGAATTCCACACCTTCACCACTCTCTGACTGAAAAAGTTCTTCCTCAACTCCGTTCTAAATGGCCTACCCCTTATTCTTAAACTGTGGCCCCTTGTTCTGGACTCCCCCAACATTGGGAACATGTATCCTGCCTCTAATGTGTCCAATCCCCTAATTATCTTGTATGTTTCAATAAGATCCCCCCTCATCCTTCTAAATTCCAGTGTATACAAGCCCAATCGCTCCAGCCTTTCAACATAGGTCAAGGGGAAAACGTACAAACTCTGTCCAGACAGCACCCGTAGTCAGGATCGAATCCGGGTCACTGGCGTTGCAAGGCAGCAGCTCTAACGCTGCACCACCCAAGATGATAAATACATCGCAGGTATAGTAAATAGGGATGAATGTGACATTATCTACTTTGGTAGAAAAGTAAAGTCAGGTTAGCGATAGATTTAGAAATGATATACAAAGGGATCTGGATATCTGTGCGCCAAGTTGCTGAAAGTAAATGTGCAGATGCCAGAATTCAAGGTGGCATATAATACATTGGTCCTCATTGCAAAGTACAGGAACACAGATGTCTTATTACATTTATACTGAGCATTAGTGAGACTCAGAGTATTGTGTGCAGTTTTGATCTCCTTACCCATGGAATAAAATATGTAATTGAGAATGTGCAATGGAGGTATTGCAAAAATGCCTTCTCATTTGTTCCGTGGGACACGCCGTTTATGATGAACTCAAATAAGTCAAGTCTGCCATGTTACTACTCGGGCCCCACGTCACCCGTATCGATGCCCATGCGGCAACATCTCCCGCGTTCACCCGTCAGTCCTCACTCACACATGACATTTCCGCCGCTGCAGGTTAAGTTGAGTCAGCACCTCGCAACACTTCAGTTATTTAACTAATCTCGCTCTCAACCAAAACCGAAAACATCAGCGTACACCTGGGTGGGATTGCCCATCATCACTCTACCTTTTAGTCACCGTCTGCCCTCGTATGTCTGATTGTCTATCAATTCAAGACACACAACGCAGCAGACACCGGCTTGCAGCCTGACATGCGTGAGGAGAGGCGAGCCCGGGCAGAGAGGACACTGTCTGTGCACTCCCCTCCCCGCTGCCTCCCTCGCCGCCGTCTCCGCTCTCCCCCCTCACCCCCACCCATCCCCCCACCCACCCATCCCCCCCACCCACCCATCCCCCCACCCATCACCCCCACCCATCCACTCACCCCACCACCCATCCACCCCCCACCTATCCACCACCCATCCCCCCACCCACCCACCCATCCAACCACCCACCCACCCACCCAGTGGGTCCCGGCGTGATTGAGCTCAGCCCGTCCGCCCAGAAACGGTTCTTGTTTCCAGGTTTAAAGTTCCTCATTTCAGTCTTTCGGCTCTGTCATCCGTGCAACACAAACGTTTGCGCCGGCGATATATATCTGAAAGAATCTGACCAAACTAATTGAACACTGTCGCTCTCAAGGCGCAGGTTTGTTTGTATTTTGTGTGCAGCAAACACTGCTATGTCGCGACGAACTGCGAGACAGACGTTCTTCACGCAGGCATGCGAACTTCTGGGAAGATGGTGGCAACAGAAATCCTGCAGAGATGAGATAAACAATTAGCAGCAGCAATAAAGGTCGGGCATGTTGAATGGAGATGATCCGTGTGGCACAGAGACGTGCTTGCAGCCCACAAAGTCCGCCCTAACCACCAAAAACCCTGTGCACCTGTCCGGTGTATCCGACCCACAATCACATTCTCCCCCACAACCAAATACGAGGGCATTTAAGGTGACCACGTCTTTGTCTTGTGAGAGGAACTCCATGTTCGTAGGGAGAACGTGTAAAGTCTCCACAGACAGTACAGGACGTCAGGGATGAACTCAGGCACTTCTATCAATGCGCTAGTTCTGATCCATACAATCAAATCACTGTTAATACCATGCATTATAATCTTCTGCATTAGCCAACCATGGGGACTTTATCAAGTACTAAAATTTATGTAGACAACATCCACCACTCAACCCTCATCGATCATCTTTGTCACCTCAAAAAACACAATCAGGTTAGTAAGACACAATCTTCTGTGTACAAAGCCATGCTGACTGCCTCTAATTAATCTATTCTCTTCCAAATGGAAGTAAACCCTATCCCGAAGAATCCACTCAAATAGCTTCCCAATCACTGATGTGAGGCTCGGTGGCCCACATTTCCCTGGAACAGAATTTCAATTGGAACCTGGGAGTGATTATATTTGTCTTGGAGTCACCCCACAAACAGCATAGGATTTCATGGATAATCCTTGCCATAGACCTGGCACTCTTGAATAAGAAATAATAACTACAGAAGACTGACTTCAGGGAGAATCCAATCTTTGGTTTCAAGTGGTGATTTAAAATTTCAGGAATATTTCCTTTGTAATTCAAGGTATAACTCATTTGGGTTACTGTGGGATTGCTCAATATTCTTTTGTTAATGGGGACGGTCCCAAAACTTTACCTTCATTATGCAAATTTGAGTAACAGGATTATCTTGGAATGGGCATGCTGAGGAAAGAGGCAAACATTTTCTTGCGTTTGAGGCAGCAGAAATTATGTAACGCCCTTCAGGCGCTGTAGCCAGTGCAATGTGCTGTTGTCAAGGGCCGTGAGGTCTACCCCTCCACCAGGGGGACGGAGGACAGTGCAGTCGAAAATGACGTGCTGCGCTGTTTGCTGGTCTGCTCCACACACGCAGGCTGCTGATGGATGCAACCCCCAACGATGCATGTTGGCGTTGAACCGGCCGACCCCTGTGCGGAGCCGGTTCAGGGCGACCCACTCTTTGCGGGGCATGTCCGAGCCGGGTGGGGCTGTGGTGTTCGGTGCGATAGTGAATTGAGGAGGTCGCGATGTCTGTTCCCTGCTGGTTCTCCATGCTCCTAGTATGTTGAAACCGGAGCCACAAAGGGTCGCTGCATGACGGGAGAAAGGGTGAGGAGATGACAGGCGTTGAAGTCCCAGTTGCTGTGAATCCTGGGCGTGGTGGTGCAAAGGATGTTTGGCGTCCGATGGAGCCTTGCACACCAGCCTATGAGTGAGGAACTCTCTGCGAAGCTTGGCGGGCTCCGTGATGTTAAGTCCGCAAGCACCCACGGTTGGAGCTCATAGATTGACCCCTGGCAAAGGGATCACAAGCTCCACAATAGTAAGTCTGCAGGCGACCGTGGTGGAGCTCTCAAAATTGGTCTCCAGCAAAGGCCGCCAACTCCTCGTCGAGGTAAGAGATTAGAAAAAGTTGCCCCCCCACCCCCCACATAAAACAAGCTAAAGAACACAAAAAATATACATTTAACACATACAATTAAAACACAAAGAATGAAAGGACAGACAAAAGCAGATACAAATTCCTTGCCTGGTGAAAGTCTTTCATCATTCCAAATCCTTGCCTAGATTAGACGTCTGACTAATAATTGACTACGTTGATACATTTCACAAAAATGTAGAAACAGGTTCCTCGCAGTTTATTTTGAAGTGGATAATTGGAATGCGACATTTCATCAGAATACCAAAACAAATATGGATTTGATGAGGAATATCCTTCTATCCACACCCTACCCACAAGTGTGCTAAACCAAAATTCACATGCACATATGCAACTGCAAGACCTTGGGTTGATGGTATGGTACAGGCTCTTCCTGCAACACCAAATGATCTGAACACTGTGTTCTAATCTGAATACACTGATATCAGATCAGATCAGTATTCCACATTGAATGCCGTTGTGTCCTTCTTTCTTCTGCCTGTTTTCAGTGGGCATTAGTGATACCTGCACAATATCTTTGAAACTCAGTGGGTCAGATAGTCTTGGGAGAAAAGGAATAAGTGATGTTTTGGGTCGAGACCCTTCTTCAGACCCAAAGTATGCATGACCAGAAAACCCATCTAAAGCTAACTTCCTTGTAGACTCTACCTCATCCACAAAGACAAACTTAGGTTGATTTAATTGAGGTTTGAGATAACTTTTCAACTTTCCAGCATGGAGTTTGTCTCAAGATAATTATGTATGATTTTGTGCATCTCAGTTTTGTCTGCCTGTGAGAATGCGACATTTTTTCCATTGCAACATCCATTTGCTTCTCAAATAATTTCAGTGTTTTTGTCTCCTCTGCCTCACCAGAGAATATTCCTCATGTCCATATTTGCAATTTATTTTGTAAAAATAGTGCAAAGGTTATCCCTGCCAATTTAAATACATTCTAATGGATTACATTCTAATCCACATTAGCGGATAATGTGGATACTTTTATATCTGCAGTTTAATTGAAGCAAGATTTTGGATAAAAAAAAGATTTTGTACCCTGACAATCTTACATTTTTACGAGTGGTTAATTCTCTAGCTGCCTGCGTTTGGTCCATATCCCTCCAACCTGTCCTATCCATGTACCCGTCTAACTTTCTTAAATGTGGGGATAGTCGCAGCCTCAACTACCTCCTCTGGCAGCTTGTTCCTTACAAACACCACCCTTTGTGTGAAAAAGTTACCCCGCAGATTCCTATTAAATCTTTTCGCCTTCACCTTAAACCTATGTCATTTCGTCCTCGATTCACCTACTCTGGGCAAGAGACTGTACATCTACCTGATCTATTCCTCTCATGATTTTATACACCAAATTATTCCTCTAATGATTTTATGCAGTGACTAGTGGGGTGCAGCAAGGCTCGGTGCTGGGACCCCAGTTATTTACAATATATGTTAACGATTTAGACGAGGGAATTAAATGTGACATCTCCAAGTTTGCGGATGACACAAAGCTGGGTGTTAGTGTGAGCTGCGATGAGGAAGCTATGAGGCTGCTGGGTGACTTGGATAGGTTGGGTGAGTGGGCAGATGCGGTATAATGTGGATAAATGTGAGGTTACCCACTTTGGTGGCAAGAACAGGAAGGCAGATTGTTATCTGAATGGTGTCAGATTAGGAAAAGGGGAGGTGCAACAAAACCTGGGTGTGCTTGTACATCAGTCACTGAAAGTAAGCATGCAGGTACAGCAGGCAGTGAAGAAAGCTAATGGCATGTTGGCCTTCATTGCGAGAGGATTTGAGTTTAGGAGCAAGGAGGCCCGACTGCAGTTGTACAGGACCCTAGTGAGACCGCACCTGGGGTATTGTGTGCAGTTTTGGTCTCCTAATTTGAGGAAGGACATTCTTGCTATTGAGGGAGTGCAGCGTAGGTTCACCAGGTTAATTCCCGGGATGGCGGGACTGACATATGATGAAAGAATGGATCGACTCCGCTTGTATTCACTGGAATTTAGAAGGATGAGAGTGGATCTTATAGTAACATATAGAATATTTAAAGGATTGGACAGGCTAGATGCAGGAAAAATGGTCCCGATGTTGGGGGAGTCTAGAACCAGAGGTCACAGTATAGGAATAAGTGGTAGGCCATTTAGGACTGAGATGAGGAAAAACTTCTTCACCCAGAGAGTTGTGAATCTGTAGAATTGTCTGCCACAGAAGGCAGTGGAGGCCAATTCAATGTTTTCAAGAGAGAGTTAGATTTAACTCTTAGGGCTAAAGGAATCAAGGGATATGGGGGAAAAACATGAACGGGGTGCTGATTTTAGATGATCAGCCATGATCATATTGAATGGCGGTGCTGGCTCGAAGGGCGAAATGGCCTACTCCTGCACCTATTTTTTAATGTTTCTATGTTTCTATGCACACCGAGTTATTCCTTTCATGATTTTCTGCAATTTCATCCCCATAACAGTGTCATGTTTGATAGATCTTCCCTGTACTTCTACAGGGTTTGAATTCATTTTTTAAAAACTTCACAACAAGAACTGAACTGTAGATTAAGGGTGTTGTCTTCCCAAAGCATTAAATAATTTGACCAAGAGATTTTAATCTTTCTCATTAACACATTGTGGTTTTTGAGCTGTTTTCCTGTGGAAAAACCCAGTGCACTTTCCTGCAGCTGTGGTAGTTTTCAACAATTCATCCACAGCTCAGCATTCTCTCCTATTTCTTCTTCCACTAGATCTGTTTCCCTCTCTATCGTATTTTTCTATCCATTGCATTCTCATCATCATTTTTTGTTCTCTCTTTCCTCTTTGCTCATCTTTTAGCTCCTCTCAGTTTCCTCTCCCTTCACTCCTCTATCCATTTCTTCGCCATTTCCATTGACATCTCCACTCTCCCAGCATTGTTTCCCAGCCTGGTTCCAATTATTCACTTACTGCATAACCTTGCTTGACTAAATGTTGCACCATATCTAATTCCCTAGTCACAAAGTCAACTTGCATGTGTATGCCATTAAAAAAATAAATCCAATTAACTTTGATCCTAGAGCCCCTTCTACTCATCTAATTCAGAGGGGGTTGTAGGGTGGGTGCAAGAGGGTGGTTCTAGCTTGAAGACTGACAGGAATTTTGTTTTAATAAAAGTTGTTTTGTAAGAAGTCAGGGTGCAAGACATCTGTGTTAAAAGTAAAGACATTTGCAGATAACTAAGCATCAACAGGAGCACTGTTCCATCGTTAAACCAACTATTTAACATCTAGGTACAGCAATTTGGGAACTACCTTTTCTTAGTGAAATGAAAGGTCACCCTAGCCAGCAGAAAAATAAAACAAGAAATATCTGCATGTCATACCTAATTGTAGGAGGAATGGGAAGGACACTGTGATGTGGAATGAGATGCAGGAATTCTTCAGATCGGCACCTTTTAATTGCGGTAAGTGAAGCAGAAATACACCAACACTGATATTTACCACAAGAGGGAGGTATATTGCCACATGGATGCACATATTTTTTTATAGTTTCAAATCACACAAATATAGTCGTTACTTACCTTGAGCATTTTAATACAAATACACCACTGATTTTCAGGCACCCTTTTTTCCAGAGCCTTGCCGGTTTATCTGATTTGCCGAGCTAACATAGGTCACGTAATAATAATTCATAATAATAATAATGTGGGTTGAAGTAAATATCACCAATAACCTCCTGGACCACCCATATTGAAAGCACACCAACACCTCTACTTCCTTGGAAGGCTTGGGAAGTTCGGCATGTCTCCAACATGCATTTTATCGGGATGCATCACAGCATTGTTTGGGAACAGCTCCATCCAAGACCACGAGAAATTGCAGGGAATTATGAACACAACCCAGACCATTGCACAAACCAACCTCTCTTCCATTGACTCCATTTACTGAGCATAATCAAGGATGTCGCATCCCGGCCACTCCCTTTACTCCCTCTCCCAACGGACAAAAGGTATAAGAAGTGTGAAACACTCACCTCCAGATTCAGGGACAGTTTCTTCCCAGCTGTTATTAGGCATCTGAACCATCCTACCACAACTAGAGAGGAGTCCTAAACTACTATCTACCGCATTGGAGACCCTCAGACTATCTTTGATCAGATTTTACTGGCTTTATCTTTCACTGCACTAAACGTTATTTACATAATTCCCTTTATCATGTATCTGTACACTGTGGATGGCTCGATTGTAATCATGTATTGTCTTTTCACTGACTGGTTAGCATGCAACAAAAGCTTTTCACTGTACCTCGGTACATGTGACAATAAACTAAACAAAACTAAACTAAATAACATTCGCGCTTCTTCCGTCGGATGGCGCCAAGATGAACATTTGCTTTGATCCAGCTTCATCCTGCACATCCTCCACCTCTCCCACTCCTCTTCCTGACCTCCTCTCCCACCGTTTATCTCCTCGCTCTTCGACTTCTTCTTGCGTTTGAGGCAGCAGAAATTATGTGACACCCTCCAGGCGCTGTAGCCAGTGCAATGTGCTGTTGTCGAGGGCCGTGAGATCTACCCCTTCACCAGGGGGGGCGGAGGACAGCGCAGTCGAAAATAACGTGCTGCGCTGTTTGCTGGTCTGCTCCACACACGCAGGCTGCTGATGAACGCAACCCCCAACGATGTATGTTGGCATTGAACCGGCCGACCCCTGTGCGGAGCCGGTTCAGGGCGACCCACTCTTTGCGGGGCATGTGGTGTTCGGTGCGACAGTGAATTAAGGAGTTTGCGCTGTTTGTTCCCAGCTGGTTCTCCATGCTCCTAGTATGTTGAAACCGGAGCCACAGAGGGTCGCTGCGTGACGGGAGAAGGGGCGACGAGATGACAGGCGTTGAGGTCCCAGTTGCTGTGAATCCTGGGCAAGGTGGTACAAAGGATGTTTGACGTCCGATGGGGGCTTGCACACCAGCCTGTGAGTGAAGAACTCTGCGAAGCTTGGCGGGTGCGATACCTGCGAGCACCGGCAGGAGATCCGTCGGAGTAGGGCGTAGGCAGCCAGTGATGATCCCGTTGAGGGTGGCGTCTAGCTTGCTAATATGAGCGCTGTGGCACCATGCTGGGGCGGTGTACTCAGCGGCGCTCCTCGCTGTTCAGATTGCTGCCATATCTCCCAGCACCAACACTCCACGCATCTCCACCACCTGTCCCTGGTCACGTTCCCAACCCTTGGCTTGCAGTTGCATCTGGATCCCCCGTAGTGAATACCCAGTACAATAACACTATTCTAAACACTAGGAACAATTTACAATTTTACTAAAGCCAATTAACCTGCAAACCTGCACGTTTGGAATGTGGGAGGAAACCAGAGCACCCGGAGAAAACCCACGAGGTGATAGGGGGAATGTGCGAACTCTGTACAGACCCATAGTCCAGGTCAAACCTGGATCTCTGGTGCTGTAAGGCAGCAGCTCTACCGCTAGGCCACTGTGCCGACCTACAGTGGAGACACTTATGGTAACACAAAGAAAGAGAGGACGCACTCAATTGTTGTTGTTGTTTAGCAAAACCACTACATTTCTTATAATTATAATTGTGGATGATGTACAGTAATCTCAGGAATAATCCGGTACTTTTTTTCTTGAACTCTTTCTCTTCATCAGTTTGCATCTCCTTGGTAAAATTCATTGCAAAAATAATGTCAATGCTAGAAATGTGAAATAAAACATAAAACATTGAACATGTTCTGTAGGCCAGAATGTCAGTTTTAACGCTATTTGTTTTTGACTGTACCTTTCTGTTTCTGATATTGACTTCTTCAAAAAATTAATCACATTAAATTCCATCTGCCATTGCACTGCCCATTTTACCAATTTATCAGTATCATATTATAGACTTTAACTACTTTCCTCATTATCAACAACACTGAATTCTGTGTCATCTGCAAAATGTACTAATCATACCTCCTACATTCATAACCAAATTGTTAATGTATACAACAACTAATAGGGGTACCATTACTGATCCCTATGATGCATCACTGGTCATAGACTTTGAATTCACTCTGCACCATTACCCACTGCCTCAGATTACCTAGCCAATTTTGGACCAATTTTGCCTTGATCCAATAAGCCTACATTTTTGGACCAGTCATGTGAAACCTTGTCAAAAGGTTTTCTGAAGTTCGTTTTAAATAAGTCTGATCTATTGCCAGGATTTCATTCTTCCACATGCATTATTACTCACTTATGGGGTTTCACCATTGCATAACATAGTCTACATCTTTAACATCTTAATTAAAATCTTTTGTACCACCATTTGGCATGTGTAGATTGCTGAGGCTAATATTTATCATCACTGTCAAGTTTGCGTAACATTGTTAGGTTTCAACCTAATACATTTTTTATTACATTTTCATTCCTGTCTGGAAACCCTCAATGGCTTCAACTTATCGAAGCTTCATAAACACCTCCATTTTTTTGTGCTCATGATTTAATACCAGTTTGGCAAATACTAGTCCTTTTCTTAGCCACATATTACTTTGGTATAATTGGTGACCCATCCTTCAAATTTTCTCCAGTTTCTAATTTCTCTCTACCCTTCTCACGTGTCTGCTTGAGATCGATTTTCTTTATTCTGCTTTCATGAACTTTAACTAATCACGTTCCTCTCTTGGCTGTCTTTTGTGCTTGATGGCAATCCCATTGCATTTGGCATCTGAGACAAAGTTACCTGGATGAGTGATACTGTTGCTGATGAGTTAAGGCCAGATTTTAGGTCATAGTTCTGCCCTTTATCATTGGCAGCTGTTGCTCTGATGGTTTAAAGAAAGCTATGATTTGGATAAAATTATCCTTTCTTCTCATTTTCAGGGTTTGATTGAGACATCGCACATGTCAGAATGTGACAATCAACTGACTGTCTGCACTTCAGCTCTTGTCAGCTTGTCAGGCTTTCCGAAGAAAATCGATGTTTTCACTGGAATTGAAGCTTGTTGGCATTAACCATTTGAAAGGTGGGATTGCCACCTGTCAGAAGCAGTCACAGACTAAACAGTAAAACTGAAGGCTGGAGACTGAAGACTGGAGACGGGAAGTGGCTGCCAGCAGAATAATAAGATACCCGCTCATTGTTTGGATTTGCAAGTCACTTGGGAAGACGGAAAATGGGCCAGATATTTCTGGAAAAATAATGGCATGATAAAGGAACATGTATTATTAACATGTAAATTGGCCACCAAAATCTAGGGATTGAGAAATAAATTACAAGCTGTGAATAGCCACAACCTGGCATTCCATTCACACAGTTTCAACACAATATCAATTACTTTTCTAGAATCTCCTTCTGTGCTTCTTTCAAACAATCCCAATGACCCCATTTCCCACCTATTTCCCTATAAGCTATTCCCTCATTAGCCCATCAATGAGCTCCTAGTTCCTCAACGAGTCATCGATATTAATGATAAATTCCATTCACCAGTTAAAACAACCAGCACCTCATCAAGATATGGAATGGATCAGAGCATCCAGGGAAAACTACATGTTCCACAGGCAAGACATGCAAATTCCACAAGGACTACAGAAAGGGGACAGTCTCACTCCTTAGCGAATCCCATATTTCCAATGAATATACAATCGATGGAATAAATGATGTCCATCAATTATGGCTCCCAGATCAATACAATCAATCCCCTTGCCCCCTTTACTTTCCTCAACCCATTCTCTTGTGTATGTGCCTATTTACACCCTCCTGATTCTCCCACCTGCTAACTATACCAGGGGTAATTGCAGTGATTAATTAACCAGCATGCCCTTGGGTCAAAGGGGATAGGTGGAAACTCCACACAGACAATACCAGAAGTCTTGAGAGATCAGCAAAAGAGTAAACTGATAGGTTCAACTTTTGTAAGTTTTCAATAAATTTGGGATCCCCACATTTCAAAGGTTGCAAAGGTCTTTTATTGTCACGTGTAACAATTAAGGCACATTGATATGCGAATTACCATACAGCCATACTAAAAAAGCAGCAGGACACACAACTACATAAAAGTCAACATAAACATCCACCACAGCGGATTCCCCATATTCCTCACAGTGCTGGAAGGTAATAAAGTCTAATCTTCTTCCCTCATTTTTCTCCCGCGGTCGGGGCAGTCGAACCATCCGTCGGGGTGATCGAAGCTCTCGCAGCTCTCGCAGCCAGCGGTCGAAGCCCCCGCGTCGGGGCGGTTGAAGCTCCTGCGGTTTGGAGTTCCCGAAGTCGGTCTCTGACCAGAGACCACAGGCTCCGTGATTTTAAAGTCCGCAGGTGGAGCTCAGAGGTCGATCCCTGGCAAAGGGATTGCGGGCTCCACGATGTTAAACTCCCACAGGCTCCTGCGGTGGAGCTCCTGAAATCGGTCTCCAGCAAAGGCCGCCAACTCCTCGATGTTTGGCCACAGTGCGGATGGAGATATGATACGGAAAGCAAATTGCATCTCTGTCAAGGTAAGAGATTCAAAAAAGTTTCCCCCAACCCCTTCCCCCACTCCCCACATAAAACAAGCTAAAGAACACTAAAAAACATACATTTAACACATATTAAAAAACAACAAAGAAGAAAGGGACAAACAGACTGGACAAATGGGCAATAATGTTTCGGGATTAAATACCACTGAGTTCCTCTTGATGGTGCTGTTGAACACAAATGCCGCTGGAGAGCTTGAATAGTAAGCTGTCGGAGTTTGTGGAACTGCAATTCTTAAATAAATTATCAAAACATAATCTTGCCAGATTGAAGAGGGATGAATTTACTCACAAAATTAACTGATCAAGTCGAAAATCGACAAGTGCAACAGTGAATTCTCTGTGGAGTTCCCAGTTTTTGCCCCAGATTTGTATTTAACGGCATAATAAGATCATATTGTTTGGTCTCTCATGCCTGCATTCCTGGCTGATCTTTTACCTCAACAGCACTTTCCTGAATTAACTTGATTTCCTTTCTATCCAAAATGCTTTCTATGTCTGTCTTCAAGATTTCAAGATATCAGAATTTCAAGATTTCATGATCAATTTATTGTCACATGTACCAATTAAGGTACAGTGAAATTTGAGTTGCCATACAGCCAAGCTAAGTGAAAAGCAGCATGACACACAGCCACATAAAATAAAATTTAACATAAACATCCACCGCAGCGGATTCCACATTCCTCACTGTGATGGAAGGTAATAAAGTTCAATAATCTTCCTCTTTGTTCTCCCACGGTCTGGGCTGTTAAACTATCCACAGTCGGGGCACCCGATCAAAGCCCCCGCAGCCGATGGTCCAAAGCCCTCGTGTCAGGTGATCGAAACTCCCACGTCGGGGCGGTTGAAGTTCTCTCCGTGGCATGGAACTCCAGAGTTGGCCTCTTCTTACCAGAGACCGCGGGGTTCATGATGTTAAAGTCCACAGGCCCTGCTGTTGGAACTCTCCACAGTCGATCCCCAGCAGAGGGATCTCAGCTCCACGATGTTAAAGTCTGCGCCGTGCCCGCAGCATGAAGCTCCGGGCCAGTCTCCAGGAAAGGCCGCCAACTCCTCGATGTTAGGCCGCAGTGGGGACGGAGATACGATACGGAAAAATATCGCATCTCCGTCCAGCTCATCTCAGTGACTGAGCTTCCACTGTCATCTGGACTAGAGAATTCTAAAGATTCACTAGCCTCTTGGTGAAGAAACCTCTCATCTCTGTCCTGGACGCCTGCCTCTTATGTTGAGACTGCTAACCATGTTTCCTTATACTCCAACCAGGTGAAGTACGACCTCTGCAGCAACCCTGTAAAGCCTTCCAAGAATATTTGATTTTGTTTCAAGGGCATCTCTGCTTAGCCACAGAACCATAGAGTGGTACAGCATGGAAACAGGCCCTTCGGCCCAACTTGTCCACACCGGCCAACATGTCCCAACTACACTAGTCCCACCTGCCCGCGTTTGGTCTATATCCCTCCAAACCTGTCCTATCCATGTACCTGTCTAACTGTTTCTTAAATTTTGGGATAGTCGTTGCCTCAATTACCTACTCTGGCAGCTTGTTCCACACACCTAGCACCCTTTGTGTGAAAAAGTTACCCCTGAGATTCCTCTTAAATCTTTTCCCCTTCACCTTAACAACTGCTTGTTCTTCTAGTTACGTCTCCTTGGTTCTTGGTTCCTGGTTCTTGGTCCTCCAAAATATTCCAAATGGAATTTTAACTGGAGGTGCTTAATCTCCCCTCATACAACAAACCCATCATCCCAGGAGTGGATTGTTTTGGGTGCAGTCATGAGTGGGTGGGACTAATAATACCAGTGACAGAAATTATTAATTTCAAAATCAAGTTATGTTTTAGGTGGAATTTAAGCTATAATTCTCAGTGATGGTTGGTAAAAAAGGTTTTCTTTTTACTATTCCCATCTATGTACTACAAAAATGAATTACAAAAACTGTTATAACCTGCAATTATACATTCTGTAAAACATTCTGATAATTAACCTTTTGCTTTTATTTATATAAAATATTGTGAGGGTGAGTAATCCCAACTAATGAATCTTCATTTAGATTTTGCATTGGTATTGGTTAATCATTGTCACGTATATCGAGGTATAGTGAAAAAACTTTATTTGCATGCTCTCTGGGCAAATCATGCCATACACGATTACAATTAACCCATACATGAGTGCAACAGGTAGCAAAATGAGAAAGGAAACAGAGAGCAAAGTATTGTGTTAAAGCCTCAGAGAAAGTGCAGATAAAAGAAATGCAAGGACCGCAACGAAATGTGAAATACATCCTCGTTTATGAGAGATCCGTTCAATCGTCTGATAATGGCGGGAAACAAATTGTTCTTGAATCTGGTGGTGTGCGCTTTCAAGCTTTGTATCTTCTGCCTGACAGAAGAGGAGAGAAGAGGAAATGACCGGGTTGTATGTGGTCCTTGATTATGTTGGCTGCTTTCCAGAGGCAACATGAAACAGATGGAGTTGATGGGGGGAGGTAGGTTTGCATGTTGGACTGTGATGTGTCCACAACTCTCAGCAATTTCTTGCTGCCTTGGGCAAAACAGTTGCCAAACTAAGTTGTGATGCATTCCAGTAGGGTGGTTTCTACAGTGCATCTGTGGAAATTGGGAAAAGCTTTTGTAGACATGCCAAATTTAATTAGACTTCTAAGGAAATAGAGACATTGATGTGATTTTTTGGCCTTGACATCAATGTGGTTGGATCAGGCCAAATAGTTGGTGATATTTACACCTAGTAACCTGAAGCTCTCGATCATTTCCACTTCAGCACCATTGATGCAAACTTCAATGTTTACTCCACCCTACTTCCTGAAATCGATTACCAGCCCCTTGGTTTTGCTGACATTGAGGGAGAGGCTGTTGTTTTGTTACTTGGTTCTCTATCTCCTTTCTATATCATTGCTCAAGATAGGGGTGAATCTGCAAACTTGTAGATGGAGTAGAATTCACCAGAGGTGAATCTGCAAACTTGTAGATGGAGTAGAATTTGGCTGCACAGTTGTGAGTGTATAGAGAGAATACACTCACATCTGTATCGTGTAAAGTGCAGCGCTGAGAATGCATCTGTGTGGGGCACTGATGCTGTAAATTATTGCGCAGGATGTTTTGTTGTCTCTCCACACTGCATGTGGTCTATGGGTCAGGGAGTCTAGGGTCGAGTGGCAGAAGTGGCTGCTGTCCAAGTTTTATGAGCTTAGAGATGATTTTAGTTAGAATTATGGTGTTGAAGGCAGAGGCAAAGTCAATAAAGTGGACTTTTATGCAGGAGTATTTATTATCCAGATGCTCTAGGGATGGGTATAGGGTTAGGAAGATGGCGTTTGCTCTGGACTTGTGGCAGTTGTAGCGACCATAGGGATTGGTCCTGAGAGTCGAACCCTCGGATTGGCCAGCAAGGTCAGGTGGTGGTTTTGGCGCCCAAAACCAGTCAGTGGGAAGAGAACTTCGAAGCGAAGAGTTTGATTTAATGGTTGTCTGTAATTTCGTTTGTTATACTTTGTAATCGAATATTGCTGCCGCAATAAACTTCTTTAACAAAGAACAAGCCTCCAGACTCGCCATACAGTAAAGGATTTGCAATGGATCAAGGCTGTCGGGGGATACTAGAATTGATGTGCACCATGATTAACCTCTCGAAATATTGGTCAACATGGTGGATGTCAGAGCCACTGGACAGTGGTCAGTAAGGTACACTACCTTGCTTTTCTTTGGCACGACATGACCTTGGTCTTCTTAAAGTAAGTGGGAATTTCTGATTGGAGTAGGGAGCGATCAAAGATATCGGCTTCAAAGATATACTCCCATGCGCAGGTTCTGGGGTGAGAGCTGGGGGCTATCTAGGCTAGTTGCTTTCCACAGGTTCACTCTCAGGAATCGGTCTGCAACTTTGACCATGAGTGCAGATGATCCCAAGACTGTTGGTGCAGGTGTTGTTATTTCACTAATCTTCTGTCCAAAATAGACATAGGAGGCACTTTGCTCATCGGGGAGCAGTGCACTGTTGCCAGCAACACTATCCATCTTCACTTTGTATCTCAAAATCCATCTACCACCTTTAGAATTGTATAAACTTTTGCACTGTGGAAAAATGTAGCTTCATTTTCTATTGTTGGCATTTTACTTGTTCTAATGCTCGTTATTAACTTGCACAGTGCACCAAATCTACTGCTTCATCCATTTGGTCCTCTCCTGTAAGTTGTCTAATTTCATCAGTAAACACCTGAGGATATTTCTACCTTAAAAAAATCCTTGTTCATTTACTTACAGATATTTAAAACATATTAAAAATATGTTATGACTTCTTCAAAAGGTATTCACTGTCATTATAATATAATAATATCCATGCTTAAAAATATATCTTTCTGGGTGGCTGAGGTCTTATTGTTATGTTAGCTGCAGCTTTGCAATCTAATTTATGTTTATAGTCACCACTTTGAACAAACAGTTTTGCCTGTCCCAAAACAGGAAGAAGAGCTCCAGCGTGAGATATAATTGCAGATCTAAGTGATTCCACCTTTGGAAGTTTTTTTAATTAAATTTTTTTTTTAAATTTAAATTTTAACAAAACAAATACATGTATGAACTCATAGTATGCGATGGTACCTACATTATAAATTCGATTATACCTTTAAATTCGATTATACCTGTATTGTTCTGTATTATCTCCCCACCCACAACCCCCCTCCCCCCACCCCCCAGTTAGAAAAAAGAGGAAAAAGGAGAAGAAGAAAGATAAAGAAATTAAAAAATTAAAAAAGGAAAGAAAGAAAGAAAGAAGAAAGAAGGGAACCTGGAGACAAGAAGGAAACACTTCCGGCTAATTTCTTATTAAATTCTTTTTAGGGGTATCAAAACAATCCTGAAATTAAATATTTCCAATTCTTAATCCTAGTTTTAAAGTGAATGGGTTCCAAAGTTTCAAAAAGAAATCATATTTATCTCTCAGATTATAAGTAGCTTTTTCAAATGGGATACAACTACGCATTTCTGCATACCATCTTGCAATTCTTATTTCATTGTGATCTTTCCAAGTGACCGCCACACATTTTTTTGTTATTGCTATGTTAAATCAAATTCTTTACCTTCAGTCTGAATAATCACACGTGATACTGGATTAGCACATCAGATTTATTCCACCATGGGGTTCTTCCCGAGAAGATCTCCAAACACAACACTAGTGTCTGAAGAGAGCTCAACTCAGGGGAGAGGAAGAACAACTTCTCCACCATTGTTTACTTTTTTATACAGAAAAAGAGAGGTGTGACAAAAAGAAATCAAGGACCAATTACACATCTAATACAATGACCAATTACACATCTAATACAATTTCCATGGTTACAGAGAAGACAAAATCATTGATACAGGTCACATGCTCAAAAACCAAACCATTAATATAAGTCACATGTATTTAGAGAAACGCATCAATTTACCTAGCGTGGATTCAAACTTTTCCTACTTTCACACGCACCCAAATAAGGAGTTGCTAATAAGAAAGAAACTTTCTTATCTCTATAGACGAGCAATCTCGCAGCTGCATGACCTTGCTTTACTGTTTCAATACACAGTACTCGCAGTCAGACAGAGTGGGAGAGGACAATAGCCCATCTCTTCTGTACACTCCTTATCACTCGTAAAGGGACAAACACATTCTGTTCCCAAGGATAACATTTCTGCCACAAGCATCCATCTTACTGCTTTCCACTAAAATAAGCATCCATTTTATATTAGCTAAAACAACAAAAGAAACCATCTTTACTGCAACAAAATATAATATCTCTAATTGACTATACTAGCTAATAGCATAGATTCTCATTCCCTCCTTTTATCATTCTATGATAACTATCAAAGCTTAAAACAATAAATCACCTTAAACACTTCAAGAGTAAAACAACGCCTTCATATTACCTCAGGTGGATAGAAAACAAACTAAGTACAACCAACCCTCTAAATATAATCAAATCAAACTTCTAATCAAATCAAACTTCTAAATATAATCAAATCAAACTTCTAATCAAATCAAACTTCTAAATATAATCAAATCAAACTTCAACTTCTAATCAAATCGAACTTCAACTTCTAATCAAATCAACTTCAAACTTCAACTTCTAATCAAATCAAACTTCAAACTTCAACTTCTAATCAAATCGAACTTCAACTTCTAATCAAATCAAACTTCAAACTTCAACTTCTAATCAAATCAAACTTCAAACTTCAACTTCTAATCAAATCGAACTTCAACTTCTAATCAAATCAAACTTCAAACTTCAACTTCTAATCAAATCAAACTTCAAGTTCTAATCAAATCAAACTTCAACTTCTAATCAAATCAAACTTCAACTTCTAATCAAATCGAACTTCAACTTCTAATCAAATCAAACTTCAACTTCTAATCAAATCAACTTCAAACTTCAACTTCTAATCAAATCAAACTTCAACTTCTAATCAAATCAAACTTCAACTTCTAATCAAATCAAACTTCAAACTTCTAATCAAATCAACTTCAAACTTCAACTTCTAATCAAATCAAACTTCAACTTCTAATCAAATCAAACTTCAAACTTCTAATCAAATCAAACTTCAACCTTCTAATCCAATCAAACTTCAACCTTCTAATCAAATCAAACTTCAAACTTCTAATCAAATCAAACTTCAACCTTCTAATCAAATCAAACTTCAAACTTCTAATCAAATCAAACTTCAAACTTCAAACTTCTAATCAAATCGAACTTCAAACTTCTAACTTCAAATCAAACTTCTAATCAAATCAAACTTCAACCTTCAAACTTCTAATCAAATCAAACTTCAAACTTCTAATCAAATCGAACTTCAAACTTCTAACTTCAAATCAAACTTCAAACTTCAAACTTCTAATCAAATCGAACTTCAAATTTCTAATCAAATCAAACTTCAAACTTCTAATCAAATCAACTTCAACTTCTAATCAAATCGAACTTCAACTTCTAATCAAATCAAACTTCAACTTCTAATCAAATCAACTTCAAACTTCAACTTCTAATCAAATCGAACTTCAACTTCTAATCAAATCAAACTTCAAACTTCAACTTCTAATCAAATCAAACTTCAACTTCTAATCAAATCAAACTTCAAACTTCTAATCAAATCAACTTCAACTTCTAATCAAATCGAACTTCAACTTCTAATCAAATCAAACTTCAACTTCTAATCAAATCAAACTTCAAACTTCAACTTCTAATCAAATCAAACTTCAACTTCTAATCAAATCAAACTTCAAACTTCTAATCAAATCAACTTCAACTTCTAATCAAATCGAACTTCAACTTCTAATCAAATCAAACTTCAACTTCTAATCAAATCAAACTTCAAACTTCAACTTCTAATCAAATCAAACTTCAAACTTCAACTTCTAATCAAATCGAACTTCAAACTTCAAACTTCTAATCAAATCAACTTCAACTTCTAATCAAACTAAAAAGGAAACTACATCAATACTGGACCACCATTAACACTTCTAAACAATGACCCCTGACACCAGAAAACTGCTCCCTGCTACAATATCTCTTACATGAACTGCTTCTTGCCTACATCACCTTAACCCTTTTAGTTTCAAAACTCCACACATGCATCATTCTTCTGGTATAGCCCTCCAAAGGGCGCATATCCTATTACACCTATTCTATTATGTTGCTCATCCTCAAAACCACTTCATCTTCCCCTTCACTCTTACCTCCTAATCTAATAATCTTCCTAGTCGTTCAAAACTCTTCCTTCACACTATCAACATCCTCAGCCTCCTTATCATATAATTCAGTTTGTCTTACCACTAACATTCTTGAAGTACCAATACACTCTAACACCATCTCCATTCTTCTCAATACGCATTTCAGAATAGCCAACCTGACAAAAATACAAACAATTAAAATTCCCATATGCAATGCTATATTAATCAACTTGTCCGACCAGCCCCCAAAATCCTAATCACCCCAACTATTCGACTCCTTCATGTTATCCATTTACTCTCTTATCTTTGTAATAAAACTAGTAATATTCTCTGTCTGATCCCTAACTCCCATCATACAACTATCTTTTACTATAGCACAGACACATCCTTCCAGAGCCAACAAATAATCTAGGGCATATCTGTTCTGCATAGTAAAGAGCCTAAGTTCAGTAAGTCCCTGGGTAATCATGTCGAGGGCCCCCGTGGTTGCATTACCCAAGATAGTGAGACCACAAATGAGGTAATTGCGATTATTGGCAGCCAAATAACCTCCAGTGAAGCCTAGACTAAAGAAGCTCGCCCATCCCTATCCCACAGAGCTCCCATGTGTTCCTAGAGATGTGGGATCTTTCCACTTTGAACAAAATTCTTTTGAAACAGCTTTAGTTACCAACCTTTGACGAGACACCCACTGGGAGGGACAGGTTATTGTCATAGGAATCAGGGTTCTTATTGCCACCTCAGGACTGGTGGATTCAGGACATTAGTGGCTGTACCATTAAAGAAAAAGAAAAGGTTTGAATACGTTAAAAACAAAGTGCCATGACATATCGAATACATGTTTAACTCACCTCCCTCTATCAAGTCCCTAAACTGCTCAGAGAACCATTGTGCATCTCTGCCACCTCTTTCTTTCATCATCTGGGTAAAAGTTGGGTGTGAATTTGCACGGTTTGGCGATATCCGCGACCAAACATATGTCCTGTGAATGTGAATTATCCTTTGGTAACGGAAGACCAATAGCAGGCGGGGCAGTAAAGGGTTCATAAATAAGGTGGGTTTAGACGCCTTTACTTTTGCTTTCTCCCTCCAATTATCACATATAAGGTACTTTAGGGGGTCCCATTCTGGTCATGCTGAATAATGCCTGTACTGAGGTTATGGGTGGGTAGCAAACAACTGACTGTGGGGAGTACTTGGCTGAGTGATCTCGGAGAAATAAGTTACCTCTTGGGACTTCTCCGAGAAACTTGAGATCATGTTTACATCTCTGTAGTGGAGAGACCAGACATAGTTCTGTGAGAATCCAACCTACCGCACTTCGACATACATCATCAAATTTTACATTTAGTCCAATAACAAGGTAACATTTTATGATGACAGTCCTTCAACAGTCACGAAAAGTGAAGATGCCTCAAAAGTCCAATACAGGCCTTCAGTCGGCTGACGTTCCATTTTCCAAATCCCTCCGGGTTATCATCATCGCATTAGAGTACATCTCCTTGGCACAGGTGGTGATCGTGGTTAGGTTGGTTCGGCCTGCACTTCTTTCCTCCATCATACCTGGAATCTGCAAGGCTTTAAGACAGATGATCACCAGGGGCATTTTCATTATACGTTAACCTCGTGTACTCCGAGGAGAGATTTCAGCACGTAGTCTCCTGGTATTATGGACTCGTCCCCTTATGTAACTGGTAGTGGCTTTGGTGCCTCTTGTACCTGGGAATGCAGGACTGGTAAAGCAGGGGTTAATTGCTGTGCATAAATAATTAATTCATCGCTGAGGGCGTGTGGGTCAGAATAACTTACACACTTAATCATAATGTGCCCCTGACAACTCTATAAGATCTACTTATATACACTCAAAGGGTCAATAGACAATAGGTGCAGGAGTAGGCCACTCGGCCCTTCGAGCCAGCACCGCCATTCAATGTGATCATGGCTGATCATTCAAAATCAGTACCCCGTTCCTGCCTCTAACGTGTTCAATCCCTTAATAATCCTATGTTTCAATAAGATCCCCTCTCATTCTTCTAAATTCCAGCGTATACCAGCCCAGTCGCTCCAGTCTTTCAACATACAACAGTCCCGCCATTCCGGGAATTAACCTCGTAAACCTACGCTGCACGCCCTCAATAGCAAGAATATCCTTCCTCAAATTCGGAGACCAAAACTGCGCACAATACTCCAGGTGTGGTCTCACTCCAGGTGCAGTTCTCCAACTGCAGAAGGACCTCTTTGCTCCTATACTCAACTCCTTTTGTTATGATGGCCAACATTCCATTGGCTTTCTTCACTACCTGCTGTACCTGCATACTTCCTTTCAGTGACGGATGGTCAGTCCAATATGAGTGTCATTCCCTTTGTCTTTCCGGGATTATTTCATCTGCAAATTTCAAAATCTGAGGCTTGTTTTAACGCCTCCTGGTGAATTTCCAGATGCCACCAGGTTTCCTTTGCCATCCTGACCATACCCTCCTTACTAGCATGCGTAAGGAAGTGTACATAGTTGAAAGGAACGGGCAGAAAAACATCAGGTACACAAATTTGCCCAAGAGGGGTAAGCCAGAGCCCAGTCAAGGAGTCAATGGCACAATCCTCTCATTTCCAAGATCACGTTGCCCAGCAGAGGCATCCCCCTGCATTAACCCTACATCACCCATGTCTGGCAAGGCCGTTCTGCCCATTAGAATCTTTGGTTCTGTGGGGACCATAGTGCAGGATTCGCAAGCTACGGTGCGGGCAGTGATGTCAGCAAAGGGCATTTCCCTGGCAATTTTAGTCGCGGCCACCCGGATGGGCATTGCACTTGATAATGGCCAGTTGTGTTGGGAGGGCTGGGGCTTGCAATAGGTTGATCACATAAAGCTGAAAATGGGCAATCTTATAAGGAACATCCAATGTCTGGTGCAGTGACTAGCACTGTTTTAGATTGCGGCATGCTTCTTCTTGTTGGGGTGAGAGAGTGAATTGCTGCGGTGCCTTGGCGGAGGCAAGGGTGACAGTAATTTAGTGTACACTGCCACGTTGGGGATCCACTCCGGCAGAAATTCACCAAGCCCAGAAAAACCCCTCATCCGTCTAGGGGTGGTCGGGCTGGTATGGTTCCCAAAGGGTTCTCCATCGTACCCCCTCGGTTGGATTCAGGATAGCGGACGTTAGGGTGAACACATCTCTTGCGACTGTTTCATACATGGTTAATGTTGATCTTATACAATTCACAAATCCAAACACAGTCTGGACCATTCCTAGAAATTTTCATCATTTCCTGCAACTTCCATGGGGTGTATACATGCATCACAGCCTGCGCCCCATTCTGTCCTGCTAATGGGTTTGGCATTGCTCTCAGTAGCATTATCTTTTTAGTCTTTTTAATTTCCTGCTGGTTCTCAGCCTCGCGTTTCCTTTGCTCTTCGTTGCACTCTCTCACTGATGAATTCAATTACTGCTGCTCCTTCCTCTTCTGCCTCAGCCCTTCCCCTCCTTTCATCCTCCTTTTCAGTTTCCCGGTCGCTGTCGGTATCATCTTCCTCTGGGGATGCCCTTCCCTGTGGGGGTGCCGATGCCCCCCCCGATGGGATCTTAGTGGGGCAGTTCCTGTTCTTGGGGACAGGTAGCTAGGGGCATATGGGGGAGGTGTTCTACACCATTCCCGACTTTCCCAATTTACACCTCATCCTCCTCTTCTATAAACAGGGTCGCCATGCCAGACAAGGAGTCCTCGGGGTTATTTCGCTTAGGTTTCCATTTTTGCATTACCAATTGTTTACAATCCTGTTGGCCAACTGCATTTTTCCTCCTGATCATCATGCCATTGGCACTCTGCCAATAATACATCCCAACCTTTCAATATGCCTTCCTTCGTATGTAACTCTATACCTCTACAACTTAGATTATCCATCCAATACCTGAAACTCCCCCCACACCTCTTTCTTCATATTTCCATTCCTCAATCTATTTCTTCCATTTCTTGCCTATCTCTCTCTCTCTCTCTCTCTCTCTCTCTCTCTCTCTCTCTCTCTCTCTCTCTCTCTCTCTCTCTCATAGCACCTACTCCGCCTGCTTACTGACTTCAGTCAGTCTATTATCACCTTAAGAATATCTCAAAGGTTAAAGGACATGGCTCAGCAGGATAGCTGCAGCGGTTTCAGAAGCAGCCACTCAAGTTTCACTTAGGCCAAGAAAGTGAATCACATCATTCCAGTTCTGAGGTCTCACACTCGCATCCAATCTATCAAATAATTAATTTCAAAATACTACTGTTGATTCATAAAGCACTGAATGGTTTAGGGCCAAAATACATTTCTGATCTTCTGCTACACTATAAACCATCCAGACCTCCCAGGCCTTCTGGGACAGATCTGCTCTCTGTCCCAGAGTCAGAAATAAACCTGGAGAAGCTGCATTTAATTTTTTATGCACCACATATATGAAACAAACTCCCAGAAAACTGCAGGTTCGCTGCAACACTCAGTTCCTTTAAATCGAGGCTGAAGACTTCTGTTTGACGCTGCCTCTTATTAAATCAAATAATTATTAATTCTAACATTGCACTTTAACCTTTATTCTGGTATTTTATACCTGTCTTATTCTATTTCAGCTTCCTGCTCTTTAATGTTTTATGCAAAACACTTTAAATTGCCTTGTTGCTGGAATGTGCCATATAAATAAACTTGCTTTGCCTTCGGCTTTTACATTCCATGCTTCCCCCACGCTGACCATCCTTTGTCTCCTAATCTCTTGGTTACAAGCTGATAACTGTGTGTAATATGTACGTTTTCCAGGGTCTAAGTAACACATATCCCCCCTTCCCCTCCAGGAGGGAAACTCGGTTAACACACTGACCAATTTATAAAGTATTTCTACAGACCCCATCTTCCCTGGGACGGGTTACTCAATTTAAAGTCTCCAATTCATAAACTTTCTTACTGGCTTATTGGCTTCTATGTGACCACTGTGTTCCCAGGAACCTTTTTCAGGAGTCCAGACACAAAGGATCTGATAGTGCACTTTTACTCCCTTCAAGGTCCAGGTCAGATTGTTGGATATAATTTCAGCAGGACTCAGCCGTGCTTCCCCAGCCGGGGTAGCACGTATCTGGAACAGGGCTACGTGAAGTAATTTGACCCATGTAATTCCCATTTCACCCTGTAGTTGGCCAATTTACTTTTAAGGTCTGATTAACCCTTTCAACTAGTCCGGCAGTCTGAGGTACAGAATTCGTTGTTTATTTGACCCATGAAATAAGAGCCGTTGTCTGAACTTAATCGGCTTGGAATTCCATACCTGGGAATAATCTCATTTAACACTTCACGACAGTAGAGGCTTTGTTATCCTTTGTCAGGTGAGCCTCAATCCATTTACTAAACTCATCTACAATAACTAATACATATTTATAACACTGACATCTCTCCAGCTCACTGTAGTCCATCTGGAGGGTCTCAAAGGGATCCACGGACAATGGTGTTTTACCCATCTCATAAGGTACACCCTTTCCAGGATTATGTTGCTGACAAATCAGGCAACGATTGCTAATACCTTGAGCCAGAGATTGTAACCGTGAATGCCAGCATGTGGCTAGGAGCATATCACTGGTTGCTTTACCACCACAATGAGTTGCAAAGTGTATATATTCAATAACCCACATTGCTAAATCATCTGACATACAAGCCTGTCCAGCAGGGGTGATCCACAGTTTAGATTCACAATCAACTGTACACCCGAGCTGTTTCCACAGTACCTTATCCCAGTCAGGAGCGTCCTCCTGTGATTTAATGACGTCTTGGATGGTTGGCATTCCTTTCCAAGGGAGACTTGCTTTTATTTGAGCTTTTAGTCTGGCCCATCATTTTAGGCACAACCACCCGCTGTCCCCGGGACGCCTCTCTAGCTTCCTAAACGGTCCCGACATCCACTGGTGTTTGACCTGTTGTGTGGGCAGATCATTTCATAACGGAAATCTGCTCTGTTGTATTAGGACAACTAGTTCAGCTGGCTGAGCAGAATGCTCAAAGCTGCTGACTCCAGTTTGCCATCCTGACAACATATGGGGGATTTAGGGACTTCAGGCAATTCTGTGATTCCATTCATCCAAATCAGGAAACAAACAGTCTCCCTTCGTTCGGGGAAAGCCAGCCATTGGACTACGTAATCCCTTACATCCATATCCCCAGACCCCATCAGGGTCTTACCAGACTTCTGTCTCAAACGTTTCTCATGAGCACATTCCTTCTTTAACACTCCGGCTGATTTAGCCACTCCCCCTCCTGTAATTCCTATTCCCAATTTCAAAGCATTATCCTGCCAACTTGTCAACACTGAAGCTTCCCTTAATTCTTGACAATACTGTTTCCACAGGGCAATAAGTTCCTTTGCCAGAGTACCCCTATTACTCTTCCAAATTATCTCCTGAACCTTCTTAACATCATCCAGAGCCTTTATTCCTTCTAATGGCCAAAAGTCATCCCCTAATTTCTTGTTTAACTCCCCCGACAATTGTCTGAATTGCTCCGATTTGTCAGGATACCGTTCACATAAGATTTGCAAAGCACTGTTTGATTCAGTTGTAGTATCCAAACGATTACCCATCTTGCTGACTGATAATTCAACACAGTGCGTTGCAAATGACACAAATTACACAGTCGCATTCCAAATGTCACACATCTTAATACCCCCCACAACACTTCACACAAGTTCACACACCTCACAACACTTTCATACACACAATCGGACCCAATCTTACAGCGACTGTAACCCACGCTTTCAGGACTGAAACCTGAACAACGTCCGCACTTTCAGGACTGAAACCTGACCTGTGCCCCACTCTCTCAGGACTGAAACCTGACCCAGTGGTATTGATATCGATATCATTTAATTATAGTCGACTCCCAGTGATACCAATCACTGACCAAAATATCTGCCGCTTCCAGTATTCACCAGACTGACCTGATTTCGTCAAGATATCACACAAGAGTTAGCGAATGGCCAATTCATCATCAGACGACAGATCAGAGGAAACCGATGCAGTAAAACAAACCACTTGCATCGGGGGCCCAATTCCTCTCTCTGCCTCCGAGACTTCTCAGCTCCTTGGCCGCGAACTCGTGGTAATTGTCTTTTGAAATCCCACCGCTGCCACCAAATGTTAAATCAAATTCTTTACCTTCAGTCTGAATAATCACACGTGATACTGGATTAGCACATCAGATTTATTCCACCATGGGGTTCTTCCCGAGAAGATCTCCAAACACAACACTAGTGTCTGAAGAGAGCTCAACTCAGGGGAGAGGAAGAACAACTTCTCCACCATTGTTTACTTTTTTATACAGAAAAAGAGAGGTGTGACAAAAAGAAATCAAGGACCAATTACATATCTAATACAATGACCAATTACACATCTAATACAATTTCCATGGTTACAGAGAAGACAAAATCATTGATACAGGTCACATGCTCAAAAACCAAACCATTAATATAAGTCACATGTATTTAGAGAAACGCATCAATTTACCTAGCGTGGATTCAAACTTTTCCTACTTTCACACGCACCCAAATAAGGAGTTGCTAATAAGAAAGAAACTTTCTTATCTCTATAGACGAGCAATCTCGCAGCTGCATGACCTTGCTTTACTGTTTCAATACACAGTACTCGCAGTCAGACAGAGTGGGAGAGGACAATAGCCCATCTCTTCTGTACACTCCTTATCACTCGTAAAGGGACAAACACATTCTGTTCCCAAGGATAACATTTCTGCCACAAGCATCCATCTTACTGCTTTCCACTAAAATAAGCATCCATTTTATATTAGCTAAAACAACAAAAGAAACCATCTTTACTGCAACAAAATATAATATCTCTAATTGACTATACTAGCTAATAGCATAGATTCTCAGCTATTGCTATTTTGAGAAATCTTTCCTGATATTTATCTAAAATTAATCTTGGTAATATTCCTTTAGTATCTCCCAATAAAAACAACCTTGAATCCAATGGTATGGTCTTATTCATCAATTGTTCCAAAAAGTTTTTTAGGTCTTTCCAAAAAGGAGTTACCTTAGGACATACCCATGTGGAGTGTAAAAAAGTACCCACATCCTGGTTGCATCTAAAACAAATTTCAGGTAAATTTGGATTTAAATTGTTTTTAATTTTTTCGGAGTTAAATATAGTTGATGTAAAAAATTGTATTGTACTAAATTATATCTCACATTAATAGTATTTTTCATACTTTTTAAACACAATCTTTCCCAACTTGGTTCATCAATGCTAATATTCAGATCTGTTTCCCATCTTTGTCTTGATTTTTGAATTCCTGTCTTTGGACTAGATTTTTGTAACCATTTATACATTGAAGATATAATTTTTTTAGTTCCCTTGCCCTGAATCAGGGATTCAATTCCTTTAATTTGAAATAAAAACATTGAATTACCTAATTTTTCCCTTAAATAAGATTGTAATTGATAATAGAAAAAAATACCATTCCCTGGAATTTGATATTTGTTTCTCAATTGAGAAAATGTCAAAAAGTTATTTCCTTCGTAGCAATCTCCCATATGTTTAATACCCTTCTGTTCCCAGACTTGTAATATTTGATTATTCCAAGCAAACGGCAGTAATCTATTTTTTACTAATGGAGTTTTAGCTGTTAGAAAAAATCTTTTATCATTAGCTTTAACTGTTTTCAACAATATATTAATTAAATGTTTTAGCAAAAGAAGTTTAAAAGCTTTGGCTGTTTTCCTGAGTAAATGAAGGAGGATTACATTATGTTCAGTTTTCCCATCTATTTAAAGCATTATACATTTGCTTGACTCTAAGTGTAATGCATTCCACATCATTCAGACTGTACATACTGACTTAAATGACGATAAACCGGTTTCTTCTGGCTCCTCATCAAATTTTCTGGCTGTGCGTTTACCTGCAGGTGATTCATTTCCATGGCAATTCTTTGCACATTGATTGCTCTTTCTGCATGTGCTACATATTTAACTAAATTAGAACACAACTTTCTCCTGCCAAACACATATTTCCTCCCACACTTCCAGTACTTGTTATCCTTATTTGGAGGCTTTTGTTTGTCACCCAAGAGTTTCCCATGCTTTCACATTCTGTCCTGCTGACTCAATAATGACTTTATTTTGAACCTCCATGTTCTCTGCCACATTACAAAATCTGATTTGTTTTCTCGAAGGTCAGGTTAGTTTCTCAAATTAAGCTTCCACCTTTTTAGCCTGCCATTCCAACCCAAATCTGTCTCTTGAGTATATTTTTCTGGCATAATTGCATGAAACTCACAACCTTTGGCTAGTTTTCATACATAATTCTGCATTGATTGTACAATTAAACAGCATCTTAGCTCCACCGATAAGAATGTTTTTTCCACAATTGACAGTAATGAGAAAAAATACGCAACACAAATATTATTTCACGTTTAGCCCCTTATTTGATCCAATCTGTCCAAATGGAATAAATTTAATGTGCCTCTACACCTTTCATTGATAAGAAATGCCCTATTCTACAGTATAAACAAAACAAAATATATGCTGACTACTGCAATGGAATGTACATAGTCATAAAAAGAAACAAAGTGCTGGAGTAACTTAGCGGGTCAGGCAGCATCTCTGGAGAACATGGATAGGAGGTGTTTCAGGTCAGGATACTTCTTCAGACCTATTGCAGTGAGGTGGGGGTGGGGGGCGGGGGTGGGGAGGGGGATAGAAAGATGAAAAATAGGTGGGGATGGGGCAACTTTCTGGCAGGTGATAGGTGGATGTGGGTTTTTGCTTGACAGATAGCTGCACAAAGGCCAGAGATGAAAAAAACATAAAGTGTGAGATACGAATAGATGGGGTACAAAATGTGAAGCCAGTGGAAGTAATAAAGGTGGAAGGGGGCAGGGGGAAGGGGAAAGGAAGAAAAGGGTGCTCATCCAGGTGAGACATAAGGGAGAGAGGGGAAGGGGGATATTTGTAGGTTCGAAATAATCTATGCTTGGTTGAGCCTCAGCTGTAATATTTTATTCAGTTTTGTGTACCACATATTGTGAATAAGGTTAATTTATATAACTTGGTTGAGAGAGATTAACTAGAATGGGCTGATAATATTTGTAATATTTAAACCTGAAGGTGTATTATCTGAGATACTCTTACAGCATCTTCTCTACTTGTCTCCTTAAAGCATTATGAATATAGACCTGCAGGTTTTTCTATTTGTGTACAATTCTTAAAATGGTATAATTTAGGTCCACTTATTTATTGTTCCAAAATGTTTTTCTTCACACTTATGTCTATTGAATTTTATCTGTCCATTCATTCTTCGATGTGCTCCTGAGGTCTATTGCTATCTACCTCATTATTTACTATGTTCATAAATGATAGGAGTAGAAATAGGGCATTTGGCCAATCAAGTCTACTCCATCATTCAATCATGGCTGATCTATCTTTCCTCTTAACCCCATTCACCTGCCTTCTCCCCATAACCCCTGACACCCATACTTATCAAGAATCTATCTGTCCCTGCCTCAAAAATATCCATTGACGGCCCCACACCCTTCTGGGGCAATGAATTCCACAGATTCACCACCCTCTGACTAAAGAAATTCCTGCTCATCTCCTTCCTAAAGGAACGTTCTTTAATTCTGAGGCTATGACCTCTGGTCCTAGACTCTTCCACTAGTGAAAACATCCTCTCCACATCCACTCTACCCAGGCCTTTCACATTATCAGAGGGCATTCCATGGTATATCTGTGAAGTTGGTAAGAGTCATTAGAAACTTCCTCAGTCTTTTGAGGAATAGAGATATTGGCGTGATTTCTTGGCTATAGCTTCATTATGGTTGGTCCAGCAACCTGAGTTTCTCGGCCATCTCCACCTTGGCACCATTGTTGCTGACTGTTAGGAAAGTTAAGAAAGTGCCCTTTAATTGCACTTCAATATGCAGAACGAAGCCTTTAACAATTATGATGTGATACCAGGTATATTTGTATGTTTCAGTTCTCCCATGCTTAGAGAATTTTTAGCATTGTTTACATCATTATATAGAATGACATAGGAGCTCTTAGGCCACCCAAGCCATGGTGTTTATCCTGCACACAACCATGCCTTAAAAATGTAACATCTTCATGGACACATGGAAATCCCTGGCCAATTAATGCTCAAATGGAGAAGATGCCTCGTTGCTGGGAGAACACTTGAACTCACCATCAGGAGCTCAGAAAATTCCAAATAGCCCAGCTACTTATCTCTAAAAATTACATCCTAGCCCATTTGTAGAAAAGCCTACATATCCGAGTCCTATCCTTCACCTTAGAACCCACAGAACCGGTATGCGGGTAAATTGTCCTTCACTCTGAAGGACTGCCTTACATGAAGATTGAATCCCTTGTGCTCTTTATTAACTCTTCATTGTTACATGGTCATATGGGTGCCGCATAAATCATTTAGAACAGTAAGAGTTTCTGCAGATTGCAACCCTCTGTAAAAAAAGATATCTCTTTTTATATTTCTTTTAATCTTACATATTTTGTATTTCTATAATCCTTTATCTCAGATCTATGGAATTACTCAAAACACAAGGGGTGGCACAGTAACACAATGATAAAGTTGTTGCCTTACAGCGTCAGAGGCCCAGGCTCGATCCTGACTACAGGTGCTGTGTGTATGGAGTTTGTACATTCTCCCTGGGAGCTCTGGTTTTCTCCCACACCCAAAAAAACATACAGATTTGTAGGTTAATTGGCATTGGTAAGTTGTAAAATTGTCCCTTGAGTGTGTAGATTAGTTTACAGGATGTTTGCTGGTCGGCGCGGACTCACAGGGCTGAAGGGCCTGTTTCCGCGCTGCATCTCTAAAGTCTAAAGTTTTTACCATCTGTTCTGATCACTTGCTTCAGAATTTGGGGCAACTCAGAAAATCATCCCTTCACTATTTTTCCCAATGAATCCAGATCCCATCATGTCTCTGCATTTGTGTTTCTTTATATCAGATAGCATTCTGGTGAATCTGATAGAACTCTCTCCATTACCTAAATGAATCTGCCTGGAACATCCCTCACTAATATACCTTACTGCATGGTTTACGTACATATTAGCTGCCATGTAAAAAGAGAATAAAAACTGTAAATGCACACTTGTAGCGACCATAGAGATTGGTCTTGGGAGTCGAACCCTCAGATTGGCCAGCAAGGTCACGTGTGAGGGCGACCGTAGGGATTGGTCCAGGGAGTTGAGCCCGCTGATTGGACAGCGTCGTCACGTGTGGTTTTGGCGCCCAAAACCAGTCAGTTAGGCGAGTTTTTCGAAGTGAACAGTTAGAGTTAATGGTTGTCTGTAATCTCGTTCGCTAAACTTTGTAATCGAATGTTGCTGTCGCAATAAACTTCTTCAACAAAGAACGAGCCTCCAGATTCGCCATACACTGAATATTTTTTCTTTCACTGAATATTTTTTACTGTATTTTAATTGTTAGGGTAAGGTAATGACATCCTTTTCATCATGAAAAAGAGAGTTACTTCCAAGAAATGTATATTGATGGTTAATTCTGACAACTGCCAGGTTTCCGTGATCGTTTCATTGTAGTGTTGACTACAAATTACACTGGTGTCAGCAATTTCTGGATGGCTGGGGCAGCAACTGAGTATCATATGTGGATCACTAATGCAGTTATCATCTTTAAACACGAGCTTCAAATTTTAATGACTTGATGCAATGACACTATTTGACATTTCCATCTTACAACTGGAGGTGTTATCAGCACGTGGATGGTTTAATGAATTAGCATATGATAGTTATGCCAGCCTCAATTAAGCACAGGCAGGACTTCCAAAATATGTATTTTTAAAAATCCTAATTTCAGTATTTGGCAATTTTACCTTGAAATGCCGCAGTGTGGGATTGGCAAATTCACATGGGGAAAATTGGTTGTATGAATATTGGATAGACTTGACATGAATTAGTGCTTGTGGCTCATGCTGTGTATTTGGATCAAGAAATCTCATAGGATTTTCCTTCTACTCAATGCAGATGACCCACTTCACACTGAAAAGAAACTCCTAATTTAATCTCAGTTTGAAATAGAAGCCCGATGTGCTTTCTCGCCTAAATTGTCAGTGGATCTGTGTGAGAGGGAGAGTTGGTGATAGTGGAATGCAAACAGATTTATCAGTCATATACCTCTTCAGAGATCTCTACCGGAAATAATTTCATTGTTTATGGCAATCTGTGAAATGACAAATTAGAGATAAATTGGCTTCTTCCAATGGATTATCATTCTTTTCTCCTTCTGAGATTCGAAAAATAATTGGCAATGCCATGAATTATAAATCTGGAAGTGAAAAGGCCCAATGGAATGTCCATTAAACTTTGGTCCCTTTGCTTGTGACTAATAAACAACCACTTTGCAGTACTAGTCTGAGTGTTAGTTTTCTACACAAACTATAATAGTGAGTTGTTTATGTATGATTTTAATTAGCTTTTTTTTTCTCCACCGTTAAAATCATAAAGCGCAATTCTTTCATCAAGAAAAAAGACAGTGAGCTGTTTCGAGACCTTCAGCATTTGCCATTGTACAGGAAGCCAAAAAAGTGTCCTTGAATGGTTTTGTCTATTTTTCCTCTTGGCATGGTTGAGATTGAAAAGCTCACTGAATGGAAAATTGCAGGACTGTTAGAAAGTTCTGCAATTATATTGGGATTTTCATGAACCCAAGATGTCTTAAAGGTGTAGAACCCAATCTATTGCTTATGAAATGTCACTGTATAGGGAAGCATTGTGGTAAACCTTTGCACAGTAAGATCCTGAAAATGAGGCAAAGGCTTGATTTGTCTTGTTGATGATGTTGCTTGAAGCATGAACCAGGAGTCTAGCATGTTGATCATTAAAATTCCATACATTTTTTTCATAGAAATTTCACAGCATTGAAACAGGTCCTTTGCACTCACTATATCGGTCCCATTTACTCGCAATTGTCTACAGCCTTCTGTGCCGACCAATTCAAGTAATGGACGTCCATGGTGGGGATGAGGGATGCGGGCTCGGAGGGTGGAGGTCATTAAAGAGATGAAGGGCATGTGAGGTATCTTGGACATAGGTCGGGAGAGATTGGACCAAGGAGGATAGGATGGAGTAGAGGTACGTGGAAATCATTTCCGTGGGACAGGAGCAGGCAGAAACAATAGGTCTGCCAGGGCAGTTGTGTTTGTGGATTTTGGGGAGAAGGTAAAACCGGGCTGTGCGGGGCTGGGAAACGATAAGGTCGGAGGCTGTAGAAGGCAGACAGCCAGAAGTGATGAAATCAGAATCAGAATCAGAATCAAAATCAGAATCAGAATCAGAATAGCCTTTATTGTCATCCAAAAAACATGTCTTTTGGACGAAATTCCGTCACCCACAGTCCAACAATAAGAAACAATAAAAATAAAGCAATAACACACACAATCACAAAACCAACACAAAACAACAAAAAACATCCATCACAGTGAGTCTACTCCAGTCATGTCCTCACTCTGATGGAAGGCCAGAATGTCTTTTCTCTTCCTTGCCGTCTTCTCCCGTGGTCAGGCTGTTGAACTTGCCACGTTGAGGTGGTCGGGGCTCCCGACATTGAAGCCCCCGCTGTGCGGAGAAAACCCCGCAGCCTATTCCAGGCCGCGCCGGACGGTGAAAGGTCCGCAGTGGGCTGACCCAAGCCCCGCGATTCAGGGCGGGCAAAGACGCTGCCGCTGCCGGAGCTCCCGAAGTCGGCCCCCACCTAGGGGCCTACGAGCTTCCGATGTCCTTGCGATCTGCGACCCGCGGCCGAAGCCTCCGGAGCCTCCGAAAGCGAGTCGCAGCCGCACTCACAGCGCCATCACAGCCTCCGAAGGCAGCCAGCTCCGCAGATGGTAAGTCCAGTCCGCGGGCTCTGCGAACCAGAGCCCCAGGTGATCCCAGCTGGGGGCCGCCAGCTCTAGGTGTTAGGCCGATGGGTGAACAGAGACTCGACCCAGAGTGTTTGAGATAGTGGCCTGGGGCTCATCTGTGGGATCATGGTCCAGGGATGAGTGGGAGGAGGTGTCTGAGTATTGTCGACTGGCCTCGGCCTGGTAGAGGTCAGCGCACCAGACTGCCATGGTGCCTCCCTTGTCGGCGGGTTTGATTGTAGTGTCAGGGTTGCTGCAGAGTGGTTGGAGGGCTGTACGTTCAGAGGGGGTGAGGTTGGAGTAGGTAAGGGGAGTGGAAAAGTCCTCGGTCTCTTCCATTGTCAGAGTGAGGCCAAACGCAAATTGGAAGAACAGCATCTCATATTTTGCTTGGGCAGCTTACAGCCCAGTGGCATGAATATTGATTTCCCTCACTTCAGGTAGCCCCGGAATTCCCTCTCTGTCTATATCCTTCCCCCACCCAAGTCACACTGGCTTCTCAGTTTCACCCTACAATCAGCTTACAATAGCCTGATTCCTTTATCATCGTTACTTTTTTGCATATCTTTCATTCATTGTTCTTTATCTCTCCACATCTAAGTCTATATCTCTCGTTTTTCCTTATTCCTAACCAGTCTGAAGAAGTGTCTTGACCTGAAACATCACTCATTCCTTCTCTCCAGAGATGCTGCCTGTCCCGCTGAGTTACTCCAGCTTTTTGTGTCTATCTTTGGTTCAAACTGCAGTTCCTTTTTACACTTGTTCAGATATCACCAAACTTGTGAGACTTGGAGTCAGCACTCATCTTTGCAACTGGATACTTGACTTTCTGACCAACAGACCCCAATCAGTGAGGATAGGAGACAAATCATCCTCTACTAAATTTTTCAACATTGGTGTTCCGCAAGGATGCTTTCTCAACCCTCTTCTTTACTCCTTGTACACCCACAATTGTGCAGCCATGTACAGATCCAATTAAATTTACAAATTTGCAGATGACACCACCATTGTGGGCCGAATATCAAATAATGATAGGACAGAATACAGGAAGAAGATTGAGAACCTTGTGACCTGGTGTGGAGACAAAACCTTTCTCTCAATGTCAGCAAGACAAAGGAGATAGTGATCGGCTTCCGGAAGTGAAGTGGTACACATACCTCAGTTTGCATTGACAGTGCCAAGTAGAGATGGTTGAAAGCTTCAAATTTCTAGGTGTAAATATCACCAATCACTTGTCCTGGATCACCCATGTTGAAGCAATGACTAAGAAAGCACGCCATTGCCTCTAACATCTTAGAAAGCTTAGGAAGTTTGGCATGTCCCCAACAACTCTCACCAACTTCTACAGATGCGCCATAGAAAGCATTTTATCGGGATGCATCACAACATGGTTTGGGAATTGTTCCATCCAAGACCACAAGAAATTACAGAGAATTGTGGACCTAGACCAGACCATCACACAACCAATTTCCCTTCCAATGACTCAATTTATGCCTGACGCTGTCTCGGCAAGGCTAGCAGCATAATTAAGGACAAGTTGCACCCTGGTCACTCCCTCTTTTCCCCTTTCCCATTGGGCAAAAGGTGTAGGTGTGAAAACGCACACCTCCAGATTCAGGGACAGTTTCTTCCCAGTTGTTATCAGGCAACTGGACCAACCCACTAACAACTAGAAAGCGGTTCTGAAATACTATCTACCTCATTGGAGACCCAGAGACTCTCTTTGATCGGACTTTACTGGCGTTATCTTGCACTAACTATTATTCACGATATTCCCCGAATCGTGTATCCGTATACTGTGGATGGCTTGATTGTAATCATGTATTGTCTTTCCGTTGACTGGTTAGCAAACAACAAAAGCTTTTCACTGTACCTCTGTACCTCGGTGACAAGAAACCAAACTAATGACTGATGCCTCTCAAATATTATGAGAATACTTGTCTCCATCATCTCCTCGGCCATTGTGTTCCAGACTCTAACTCCTCTGTGTGAAAACATTCCCCCTCAGATCCCTACTAAACCTACCTTTTATTGTACACCTATGCCCTCTTGTTTTAGACACTCCCACCAAGGGAAAGATATTCTCACTATCTTTTTACATCATACATAGTTTCCGTACCTCAACGTCTAAAATTAACTATGTGCTGACTCACTTGCAAATTATTATGCTGGGCAGAATTAAAATACTATTCCTTTCATGCCAAACTACAAATAGGATGCAAATAATGCTATCAGAGAATTAAAATATTCATGAAATTTGGATCTGTATTTCTCTGGATTTGACAAGCATTGGTGGCAGGTTTGGCGGCACAATGAAATGTACATTCTTTCTCAATGTCTTAAAATCTATGCGACAGGCTCCCAGAAGTTTAATTCAAACTGAAAGTCTCACTTAACTCATATTGCCTGATGCCTTTGATAACATATTGTAAATCTGACTCTTAAATTGTAAATTGACTCTTAAATTATTGCTTCTCATCTGTCAAAATTAATGGAGCCACTTGTGATTCTGCATAACTTCTGTTTACCCATGAACAGTTCCTGAACGTAGAATAAGAAAATAACTGCAGATGCTGGTACAAATCGATTTATTCACAAAATGCTGGAGTAACTCAGCAGGTCAGGCAGCATCTCGGGAGAGAAGGAATGGGTGACGTTTCGGGTCGAGACCCTTCTTCAGATTGAACGTAGAATGGTTACATCAGGGCCATATAATAATTAGATGTGCAGAACATCCATGTGATATTCAGATAATGAATAAACTTTGAATTTATGGGTAAACATATTGCAAACACCAATAGGATTCAATTCAGACAAGTTGAAATGACTCAATGGTTTGCACCCCAGGGCTTTATAACATAGAACAAAAATGAACAGTACAGCACAGGAACAGGTTCTTCAGCCCACTATGTCAGCCCTGAACATGATGCCAAGACCTACCCTTACCTGTTTGCACATAATCCATATTCCCCCATTCCCAGCATATCCATGTGCTTATCCAAAAGTCTCTTAAATGCCACTATTGTATCTGCCTTCACAATCCTCTGAGTAAAAAAAATTGTCCTGCACATTTCCTTTGAACTTTACACTGCTCACCTTAAAGCTATGCCCTATTATTTGTTATTTCCATCTAGGGGAAAAAGGGTTCTAAATGTCCATCTTATCTATGCCTCTCATAATTTTATATATTTTGATTAGGTCTCCCTCCCTGGAACCTCTGGCGTTTAAGAGAGAACAATCCAAATCTGTCCAACCTCTCCCTGTAGCTAATACCCACTAATACGGGCATCATTCTGGTAAATCTCTGCACCCTTTCCAAAGCTTCCACATCCTTCCTGTAATGGGGCAACCAGAACTACCCACAATACTCCAAATGTGGACTAACCAAAATCTGGAGCTGGATACAAAACAGGCTTCATGGTAGGAAGTAGAGGGTCACGGTGGAAGGTTGTTTTTACAGATTGGAGACCTTTGACTAGTGGTATGCCTCAGGGATTGGTGCTGGGCACATTGCTATTTGTCATTGATATCAGCGATTTGAATAAAATTATGGTATGACAAGAGATGTTTGTGAATTTCTTTATTTCACTTAAACACTTTGATCTGTATAACTGGAAAATCTAAAGTGTTGCTATTGCTAGGCCCAGCTGAAATAGGAGGAAGTAAGGAGTTTTTGAGCCTGACCTATCTGGAGATTTGCATTAGAATTATTTGCATCCAAGATACATTTCGCGTCAGAATTTGTTTTACCTTTCTCCATGAAGCACTGCTCCTGCTTATTACCAATTCTATCAGGATTAGACCTGGTGGATTTTCATCTCCAGGGCATATTCAGTTGTCATTGAGAACAGGAACGTAGTACCTGAGGGCATATCCGTGAATATTATCATTATGAAGGTGGAGCTGTTGCACCAGGTGAAACTAAGGATATAGTCAGTGTTTGAGTAGATTTAGCCCAGCAGATGACAATCGTGTCACACCATCGAATATAGATGCAGTGCTTTTGCCTTAACTTCCCTCATTCTCTTGCCTTTCTTATGCCAACAGCTGATTTATTGTGAGCACATGTGATATCAGTCTATTTGTAGCTTGTTTCCAGTCCATCAGAATTTTGCTCACTCAGCAGATGCTAAGGAACAAAAATGGGATTTTGCTGGTCGATAAACCTAAAACATTTACCTACAGAAGCAAAGGAAAATCAACTTTTTTGACATGAACATACAAGTTCAATCCAATAGAGATTTTAATGATACCACGATTGAAGTTCTGGTAGTGGTGCATGTAATGTAGGGGTCGTTTATTTAACGTGGACGTTGTGATTAAATTGACAGAATTTAATTTAACAGTAATTCATTTGTTTCCAGGTGGAGGTTTTATTTGGGTATTTTTGGCAAGTATGATCTCTGAAAGTTGTCTAATCCTGTTCAGCATCTACATTTCCCACCATGTTACACTCCTCTTGCATCATGCTTCACCCTGGCATCTGAAAATATGGGCACATATGCATTCCATTTGTGTTAGAGCCATAGCATTATTAAGTTTTTACAGCATAAAAATAGGCTCTTCAGCCCACCATGCCAAGCTTTAGGACAGCAGTGGTAGAGTTGCTTCCTTACTGTGCCAGAAACCTAGGTTCGATCCTGACTATGGTGCTGTCTGTACAGAGTTTGTACGTTCTCCCGTGATGGCATGGGTTTTCTCCGGGTGCTCCGGTTTCCTCCCACACTCTAAAGATGTATAGGTTTGTAGGTTAATTGGCTTTGGTAAAAAAAAAGGAAGTTGTCCCTCATGTGTAAGATAATGTTAGTGTACGTGGTCTTGTTTGGCCTAAGGGCCTGCAGCCGTGCTGCATCTCAAAACTAAAAACAAAACTTTCTGCCCATTTATACAAATTCCATTTGCCCTCCCTCCATCCATGTCATTCTGTGCCTTGCCTATTCAAGTGCCTATCTAAATGTCTCTTAAACATAGTAATTATATCTAACTCCAACACCTCCTCTGGCAGTGTGTTCCAAATCTCAACCAATCTCTGTGGAATAAAAAACTTCCACTCAAATCCCCTCTAAAATTCCATCCATTCACCTTAAAGGTATACCCTTTTGATTTTGATACTATGACATTGGGAAAAAAATGTTCTGAGTATTCTATCTATATCCCTTTTAATTGTATCTGTTTCAGGTCACTCCTTGGTCTTCTTCGCTCCAAGAAAAACAAATCCTTTCCAATCTCTCCCCATAACTAATGTCCTTCAATCTGGGCAACATTCCAGAGAATCTTCTCTGCACTTTCTCCAGAACAACTGCATCATTCCCTATCGTGAGGCCACATGGCCACAGTGGTGCAGCGGTAGCCTTACATGGCTTGCAGCACCGGAGGCCTGGGTTTGATCCCGACTACGGGTGCTGTCTGCATGGAGTTTGTACATTCTTCCCATGACCGTGTGGGTTTTCTCCGAGATCTTCGGTTTCCTCCCACACTCCAAAGACGTCCAGGTTTGTAAATTAATTGGCTTGGTGTACATGTACATTGTCCCTAGTGTGTGTAGGATAATGTTCATGTGTGGGGATTGCTGGTCGGTGCGGACTCGGTGGGCCAGAGGGCCTGTTTCCGCGCTGTATCTCTAAATTAAACTAAACTAAACTAAACTTTGCACAGCTTGACATGCTGAAAGGATGCTTCCTACAAGGCGAAACAAAATGACAACCCAAGTGACAGCGAGGCATCACTCCTCAATGTATTCTATGCTTGCTTCGAAAAGGGGGGACGCAGACGGGGCCCCAAAATGCTCCCAATAGCATTGCAATCTCAGTCACCGAGGCCGACATCAGAAGATCCTTCATGAATTGAACCCTTGGAAAGCATCTAGCCATGTTGGGGTACTTAGCTGCTTTCTCAAAATCAGCAGAGACCAGCTGGCCTGAGTTTTTGTGGACATTTTCAACCTCTTATTACTCAGGAGCAAGATTCCCACCTACATTAAAATGGCATCAACAGTACCAGTGCTCAAAAAGAGTAAGATGACGTGCCTCAACGACTACCGACCGGTGGCACTAATGTTAAATAGCTGACAATGAGTGTGAGCTGAAATTGTAGTTGTAGTCAAGGTACTGATCATAATGGTAAGAATGTGATGGTCTGCTGAAATATTTGCATTTTGGGGATAAGTCCTGATGGAGATTGTTGGTAGGTGAGTGATAAAGGAGTAGGTGAATTAAGCAGTGCATTAGGGTAAGTGCAGTTTCAAAGATATGCTAGCAAAGGCAAGCATAACACAACTTGCTGCAGTTAAGAGTTTATTAAATACAAAGAGCTGTTGTTGAAGCATAGCAGTTTAAAAATCAAAATTGTTTCAAAGAAAACTATGGTTTCCCAGTAGGTGTCAGTTGATCACTTTTTGTTCCTGAAAGAGTAATTTCACTTCTGATATAGAGCAAAGTTAAAATAAAAACTCTGATTATTATGTAATTGTGTTTTTACATTTCATGAATCTAATTAAATTGCATTGAATTAATAAGAACAAACAAACTATACTAAATTAAAATCCAAAGGACACGATAAATAATTACTGTGGTACAGAATTTTATAAAACCATGCCTAAGATTAGATCTATTGTACTGTGCTTCAGACAGTCAACTGTGCGCATCAAATGTCAATAAGATTATGGACATTTCAATATTTAAATATTTACAGATGCAATGCCTTTTTGTGAGAGTTAGTTTGCAGTTCGTTGTCAAAAACTAATGACAGTGTCACAACAGATAAATTGCACTGTAAAAGAATTATAATGATTAAATATGAGTTCTCTCATTTGCATGGCACAGAAATCGAGAAGAGCCTGTTTTCCCAGTACACTGGGGGTTTGCAGTGGGAAAAGAGGAAACAGTGCATAATGGGACATCCTGCACCTGTAGATGACCTCATTCAGTATGCGATATACTATGCAGAATGCAGATTATATGCAGAGCAGAAAGCAAATGGCTGGGTGGAGTAGGTAAAACTGCAGCTTGTTAAACAGAACCCAGCAGATATAGCTACCAACAGAAGTGCTTCGCAGGAAAAAAAGGAAAATGCGTATCTCTGATCGGTTGTAAGAGGATGGCTCAACTATCTGATATTCCTGGCAGTCTTTGTGTCCCAGAAGTAGGACTCTTAGCCGCTTTAAAATGGAACAGAAATTCAAAGGGACAAGGACAAATAAAACAGAAGATAAAAGACCTGCCTGCATTATTCAAAAATGGATTGAATCTCAAGAAGAAGCATGCTGATGTGGTAATTGTACAATTTTCTAATTTATTATATATTGGAAAAAGATGGGGCAGATTAGCTTCACAGTTCTGAGAGAAGAGTTATGTTGTCCTTTCTATGATAGGTTATTTAATATACAGTATGTTGTGGAGGGTATGGGGCAAAGCACTTTGTTGAACGACATACATGTTAGACAAATATGATTGTGGTGATGTGATCACAGAGCATGAAGCCTTCACAAATAGATTGACTATTGTTCATAGAGGAACTTATGTTAAATACAACCTATGTAAATAAAGATAGATTTTAAGTAATCACTTTTTAGTTACAATGAGCTGCCTTGATGCACTGATCCAATGAAGCAGTAAGCTTGTCATCTTTGAAACTCAGGATAGTTTGATTTTTCTATCAACATGAAACATATCAGCACTTTACACTGAGGGCAATCATCCCCAGGATTGTAATCACTGTCAAAAAAGTAACAACTTAATTTCACATGTTACATTATAGAACCATCACTGAGTAAATGGCACTAATCAATTTTTACAAAAATCACTTAAGAAAAAAATAGAAAGCTCTTTTTGAAAAAAAAACATGATGTTGAAACTGACAGATCTTGAAGTTTCATTAAATTGCCTGAATGGTTAGAGTGTGTTATCTAGTATGTGTTGCATGTTGTTCTTGGCGATCTGATTAAAGATTTTATTAATACAGATGACCTCCGTGTTACGCAGAGGGGGGAAGGGGGGGGGATTGTGTACCAATAAAATGGATGGTACTACAATTTTCTGTAATGTAAATGCACATTGTAATGTAAATGTTATCTACGCATGCACAAGAAACGCAAAATGAAAAATAATTTCTTGCTTATTTTTCTCTCATAAATTCTGCAAGAGCAAATTTTATCCCATATCTCAAATCATTGTGTCATGCTTTGTGACTTCAGAAAAAAACAAATGTCCATAACCTAAATGGCTGTAATGAGGTGATTGCTTGTACGAACGTGGGCCGTTGAGCGGAAAGTTTACTCAGATCTTTTCTTGCAGCCAAATTTTTCTTTATATTATATTTACAATATTGTTACATTTTCTCCCAATAATGGAATTGCATATAATACCTGCCTGACAAAGTGGCATCAGTGATGGTGTGACTACTTAATACAATATTGCAATGAAATATGGCTAATTAAACGTCCCATAGATTTTTTTTCAGCCACATCTTAGTAACTAAAATCTTGGCAATTTGAAAATGCTGAAAATGCCCGGCAAATCAGGCAGCATCTGTGGAAAGAGATATAGCAGAAGTAGCAAATTCAGACTCGCATCAGAAAATTCAGACTGAAGATGAGGCTGCCGCTGTTTTGCATTTCCCATTTATGTAATCGTAAAATTGGTATCAACCCTTTCTCAGCCTCTCCCTCAGTTTTCTCTAACCTGCCCTCTTTATTTAACTTATATCAGTCTTGTTTCTTATGTTACTGGTTCCGATGAAGGTCATTGATCTGAAATTTTGAGTCTCTCCATCAATACTACTTGACCTGCTGAGTGTTTCTGGTATTTTATGTTATTGTTTCAGTTTTTCAGCTTTGCATTATTTGTTCCAATCACTGCAATGAATGTCTACTGTTTTTCGTTGTGATAAGAGCTATATGCATGAACAATTGGTATGGGGCACAGCAACTTAACATTACTTAGAGTTATAGAGTCATAGAGTGATACAGTGTGGAAACAGGCCCTTCAGCCCAACTTGCCCACACTGGCCAACATGCCCCAGCTACACTAGTCCCACCTGCCCACGTTTGGTCCATATCTCTTCCAACCTGTCCTATCCACGTACCTATCCAACTGTTTCTTAAATGTTGGGATAGTATCTGCCTCAACTACCTCTTCTGGCAGCTTGTTCCATATACCCACCACCCTTTGCGTAAAAAAGCTACCCCTCAGATTGCTATTAAGTCTTTTCCACTTCACCTTAAACCTACGCCCTCTGGTCCTCAATTCACCTACTCTGGGCAAGAGACTCTGTGTATCTACCGATCTATTCCTCTCATGATTTTATACACCTCGAAAAGATCACCCCTCATCCCCCTGTGCTCCAAGGAATAGAGTCCCAGCCTACAGCCCGCAGAGGGATAGGGGCCAAGCATGGGGAATTGGACTAGCTTAAATGGGGCGTGTTGGTTGGTAGGGGTGTGTAGAGCTGAAGGGCCTGTTTCTATGTTATATGACTCAATAATTCTATGATACTTCAAAGCAGCTACATTAGCTAGATTTGTAAACTGGAAAACAGCAATTAAGTATTGGTGTCAGAATGTGATTTCCTCTGATGTAATTATCTTTCACAAATCACAAGCAAAAATTATTTGAAATAAAATTTTAATGAAAAGAAAACATTACATTGAATTACTATTTTATATAATTGTATTTCCTCTTGGAAATAAAATAGCTTTAAAATGGATTTCCATGAAAAATTGTTTTCTTCTGCAATTTTATTGATTAGTTGCTCTTGCAATTGAACAATAACAGAGCAATGATTTTTAAATCCATATGTTCATCATTTTAGGGTGGGAATGTGGCTCCTAATGTATCTTTGTAGTACAGACAGGTTTGGGGAGAGTGGGGGTTGTGGGCAGTGAGAGTGGGGGTGGGGAGGAGGGGAGAGTGGGGGTGAGGAGGAGGGCAGAGTGGGGGTGAGGAGGAGGGGAGAGTGGGGTGGGTGGGGGGAGGTGAGGGAGGTGGGGGTGAGGGGAAGGGGATGGGAGTGGGGAGTAGGGGTGGGGAGGGGGGAATGGGGAGGGGGGAATGGGGTGGGGGGAATGGGGTGGGGGGAATGGGGTGGAGGCAGGGCTGGGGGAAGTGCGGCGGGGAAGGGCAAGTGGGGATGGGGTAGGGGGGGATGGAGTGGGTCAGTGGGGGGAGGATAAGGGGGATTGAGTGGGAGGGGTTGAGGGTGCTACACCAATACAGGAGAGGCTTTGGGTCCAGGGCTCGCTCAGTGACACCCTCTCCCCTTCCCTGTCCCTCCTCTACGAGGAATAGGCCCAACGGGTCCACTTGGTCTAGTATATTACAAAAACTCTCATCTTGTGTATACGTACAATATATATATATTTCATTGCATATTTGTCTGTTCCCGAAATACAGCTAAAACGGTACACGATAGCGCAACAATATTAGCAACACATAAATCACCATTGTCCTGTGGTTCAAATGGTTGTTATATTTTAAAAGTTTTTCACTTTTTAAACTTTAAAAATCACCTTTTTAAACTTTAAAAAATCCTTTTCCACCCGCCCTGCCCGTCAGCCGTGTTTGCCGTCACAATGGGAACTCAACCGGGTCCGCCTGTTCGACGTCATAATGGGCACCCAAAAGGTCCGCACCCCTGCAGTTAAGGCCCATTGATCTGATACATAAGATTGCCGCTGGATCTGCACGTGCACAGAGCAAATGGGTTTGCGCCTGCACAGTTGGGGCCCGTTAATCTAATACTTACGTAAGATGGCTGCTGGATCCGCGCGTGCACGGTTGGGGGAGGGTTGCCATTTTGTGTTCAGCTCCGGCGCGCACGCAGTTGTGGGAGGGTTGACCTTCCACCCATGGTGCAGCGCGAACCTTCCTCCCGTGGTGCAGCGCCGCATCAGAGAGGCGAAAGAAGATGGCCGCCGGCAGGCCGCTCTCCTGCTGCTGGCCGCCGTGATGGCCGCCCGGGGCTGGGGTGAGTGGCTCCCTCTCCCCTTTCCTCTCACCCCTCACCCGCCCCCGGCCCCGGTGGAGACTCCGAGCAGGAGGAAGATGCGCGCCTCCCGCCGCCACGCTGCCCACCGGGAGGTGTAGTCCCTGCTCCCGCCCAGCCCCAGTGCCCTGGACCATCACCGAACTACAACCCCCAGCAGGCAGTGCAGCACACACACACACACACACACACACACACACACACACACACACACACACACACACACACACACACACACACACACACCTCCAGGGTAATAATAAAAATAATAATGAAATAATAATAATAATAATAATAATAATAATAATAATAATAATAATAATAATAATAATAATAGTACTTAAAATATAATAATAGTACTTAAAATATAATAATGTAAGAATATAAAATGTTATATTGTATATCTATTAATATATATAAATCTCTTGCAGGGGAGGGGGATGTGGGTGGTTTGACTGATGCCCGGGTTGAGGAGGGAAGGAGTGGGTGAGTGGGTGGGGGGGGAGAGTGGAGGAGGGGGGGGGGTTAAGGGGGGTTGAGGGGGGATGGAGTGGGTTATTGGGGGGGGAATGGGGGAGTGGGGGAGGAGAGGGTGCTAGACCAATGCGGGAGAGCTTTGGGCCCAAACCCACCCTGTTCTAGTTTCATTTAAAAAGGTACATCTTATGGCACAGTGGCGCAGGAGTAGCGTTGCTGCCTTATGGCACCATAGACCTGGGTTTGATCTGTATGGATTCTGTATGTTCTCCCTGTGAGCACGTGTATTTTCTCCGGGTGCACCAGCTTCCTTCCACACACCAAAGACGTACAAGTTTGTAGGTTAATTGGCTTCTGTAACTGTAAATTGTCCCTAGTGTGTAGGATAGTGCTAGTGTACGATGTGATCGCTGGTTGGCGTGGACTCGGTGGCCGAAGGACCTCTTTTCATGCTGTGCCTCTAAAGTCTAAAAGGTACATGGATATACATTGAAGTATGTAATATACATGATTATGCATCAAAAACAGGAACGTTTTTGGCTTTCCATGGCTAGAACGAAGATAAGGGGATGAGTGGCATTCTCTACTGTAATGTCTAATGAATCTGTGCTTCATAATTGTCTAATAGAATGAAATCACAGTAGGTACAAATACATTATAAATTTATTGTCATATTTTATCATCCTAATGTAACTGGACAGTTATTATTGTGAATTTATGCAACAGTGGATAGCACAGTTCATACAGTGCATTCAGAAAGTATTCAGACCCCTTCACAAATATTACACAGCACAAATTAATATTTCAGTCTATTATAAATATTTAATCAAAGTATCTTCGGCAAAATGGATCTATTCATTTATATAACGACAGTATAACAGCTTTTGTATAACAAGTTATTGATTGCCTGACAATGCTACACATTACAACCCAAAGAAACAAAATTTGATCACAGCAATTACTACAAGGTTACTACAAATTACTTTGCAAAAATTTCTAAACACCTGTTTTCGCTTTTTTTATTATGGGGTATTGTGTCTAGATTGATGATTAAAAAATGAATTTAATCCATTTTAAAAGGCTGTAACGTAGCAAAATGTGGAAAAAGTGAAGGGGTCTGAATACTTTCTGAATGCACTGTACATAAACAGTACGTTTTGGGCTCATTTTCCAAAGGTCATTTGTACAGTCCTTCTACGGCAATCTACTTGACTCTGTTGGGTGGATTTCATTAGCTTCCAGCAGAATGTGCTAAGAAGACTTCCCCTGAGGATTGGGAAACAGGAACTGTTGATTTCATTTCCCTTCCCCAGCATATCTGGCCTTCCATTGTCTCAGAAGGAATGACATTTCACAGAACTCAGGAAATGGCCTGAGACCCTGCCTCCACCCACTGTGTGACGGGAAATAGTCAAATAACAATTACGTGAACAATATGAGAGGAGCTGAGTGAGTCATGGATTAGATTTTTCACCATTGCCATTCCTGCTCAGAGACCAGGGACCCAGCTTGTTTCAAGGTGAAATGGATAAGATTAGTTTATAACTGGACAGATCACAAAATAAATTGCCAAATATTGCAAATACAAAAAGATTGTCGAGTGGTATTCAATTATTAATGTACTGAACCTGTTTAGTCTTTGCATATCTCAAGCATACTGTAATTTAACCCTTGCTATACCTCAGATAGTTCAAAGTTAAACTGAAAATCTTGGAGCATGAAATGTTGTGGACCAGCTTGAGTATTCAAAGTTTGAAACATTAATTAAATTCTCACCCCACATATTTTAAGTACAAGTAGATGGGTTTGGCCATTACAAATCCTATCTTGGTGAAGGGTTCTGTTTTATTTTTTATTGAAGAAATTATGGGAATACACTTTTGAAATTACGATGAAAACTGGTTCTCAGTATAGCACATTCTCCACCACTTAAACAAGTAACCCGATCACTTGTTCTTTAGTCATGTGTGGTATCACTATTAGTGTAAGTAATGGACTATCATTAAAGCAGCCATACTTTAGATTTCATCAATTGGTTATTTACATGGCTGAGTTCAATAGAATAATCTGGGGCTATTCTATTCTAACCATTCTCAAATTAATTGACTCATGAGAGGTCCCATGCTTAAACTGCACCAAGATAATTTACCCAGAAATTCATTCCCTTTTTCTATTCCTCCTTTTAATGGAAAGAAAGTGCATTTTAAAAGCATGTTCAATGTACGATCACAAAGCATGTCCAGAGACTAAGAATGAATATCTCCCTCTTTGCCTTCTCTGTTCTCCTCAAATAATTCATTGTCTGACCATTTCCCACCCACTGCCCAAAACAAGCATCTCAGATTGATACCCCTCCATCACATCACATGTGGCATTATTAGGATGATTAGCACAGGTAAACTATTTGCCCAACTATTCCATGCCGGTGTTTTATGCTTCTCCCGTCCATTCTCAGCTAAGTCATCAATATAATCTTGTATTTCCTACTTGATCATATGCTTGCCCTGCCTCCAGGTACATGTATTTATATTGTTGGTCTCAATCTCCCTCTGTGGTGGTGACTCTGACATTCTATCCACTTTGAGCATTAATTTTCTTTTGAATTCCTTGTTGGATTTCTTGATGATAGTTTCATGATGGTGGATCCATGTGGAAACAGTTTTTCTAAGTCCACTTTATCAAAACCTGTCATATAAACCTCTATTAGCCAAGTGAAGACAAATCCAGCCAGTTCACCCTTTCCTGATATGCGTCCCCTTGCATTTCCAATGTCATTGTTGTACATCTACTCCCGACCTCTTCTCCTTGCTTCTATCTCCTTGTTACGATATGGCAATCTAAATTGTTCGCTGTATTCTACATGTGGCCCATGGAACAAAGGATTTTAAAGATTTTAGGAAGAACGCTTAATACCTGGTGTAAGAAACTGGCATCAAATGAGTCAGCTGTGGTTCATACAGGATTTAGGAGCACATTTTTTAGATTTTAGATTTAGATTCTACAGCGCGGAAACAGGCCCTTTCGGCCCACCAAGTCCGCGCCGCCCAGTGATCCCCGCACATTAACACTATCCTACACACACCAGAGACAATTTTTACATTTACCCAGTCAATTAACCTACAAACCTGCACGTCTTTGGAGTGTGGGAGGAAACCGAAGATCTCGGTGAAAACCCACGCAGGTCACGGGGAGAACGTACAAACTCCATACAGACGGCGCCCGTAGTCAGGATCGAACCTGAGTCTCCGCCGCTGCATTCGCTGTAAGGCAGCAACTCTACCGCTGCGCCACTGTGCCGCCCACATTTAAAAATGAAAAATGGGGTGGGGGTGGGGGGATGAAGAGGCCATGAAATGACCTTGGCAAATAGGATTAAGGAGAATCCTAAAACCTTTTATTAGAAGCAAGAGGATAGCTAAAGAAGGATTAAGTGCCCTCAGGGATAAGAGGGGTAATCTAAATGTGGGACGAGGATATGTTATAAATGCAATCCAAAACGAATGCTGATCAGTATTAACTAAGGAGAAGAACATGGAGGCTGGAGAGATAAGCAAGGGTTATGCTAATATTTTGGAGCATGTCAATATCAGGGGAGAGGAGGTGCTAGAGATATTGAACTATATTTGGGTGGATAAATCCCCACGACTGACGAGATCTATTCCAGTATGCTTGGGGAATCATGGGAGGGATGGCTGGGGCTCTGACAGAAACCTTTGCTTCTTAGCTAGCCACGAGCAAGGTACCAGAAAACTTCAGGAAAGTTAATGATGACCCTTTGTTCAAAAAGGGCAGTGAGGATAAGGCTGGATTAGTGACAGGGAAGTTGTAGGAGAAGATTGTGAGAGGCAGAATTTATGTTCAGTTGGAAAGACAGGAGCTGATGAAAAGGAGTCAACATAGTTTAGTGATGGGGAATGATGCCTCATGATTGAGTTTTTTTAGGAGGTAACTCAGAAAATTGACGAAAGACAGTCCTGCATGATGGGTTTATCCAGAAGGTGAATGTACAAGGGATTTATGCATGTTGACAAACTGGATCCAAAATTAACTTAGTGTTTGGAGTCAGAGGGTAGGAAGTGTATGACAAGTGGTGTACCACAGAGATTGGTGCTGAAACCTTTGTTGTTTGTAATATATATAAATGACCTGAGGAGAATGTAGGTGGCTGCGGATGGCACAAAAATTGATGGAGTCATGATGACTAAGAAGATCATCTAATGATAAAGCAGGGTATAGATCTGTTTCAAATTTGAGGGGAACTGTGGCTGGTGAAATTTAACCCAGTCAAGTGTGAGGTTACTCACTTTGAGAGATCAGATTCTGGTACGATGGGTAGAATAAATGATATTGGTTTATTATTGCCACATATATCAAGATGCAGTAAAAAAAACAACATACCTTCTAGGCAAATCATTGCATACACAATTACAATAATACTATATTTGAGTATAACAGTGCAAAAGAGAAAGGAACAGAGTGCAGAATATACTGTTACAGGTACCGAAAAAGTAACACTAAAAATCATGCAATCATTCAAGATAGTTTGGGAGAATGAGAATCCATTCTTAACATATGAGAGATCTGCTTAAGAGTCTGATAACAGTGGGGATGAAGCTGTTCTTGAATCTGGTAGTACATGCTTTTAGGATTTTGTATCTTCTGCTGATAGGAGAGGGGAAACGAAAGGATGACCAGGATGTGAGTGGTCCTTGATTATTTGTCTTGTTTTCCCAAGGCAGCATGAAGAGTAGGAGGAGTCAATGGAAGGAGGCTGATTTGCGTGATGGATTGGCCTCGCCCATAACTCTCTGCAAGTTCTTGTGGTCTTGGACAGGGCATTTGCTATACCGTTGAGATGCATCTGCCTGGATAGGATGCTTTCAATGGTGCTTTCAATGGTAGAAACTAGTAAAACCCAGTTGAGACATGCTGAATTTCTGTCATCCTCTGAGGAAGTAGAGGCATTGGCATGCTTTCTTGGTTGAGTCAATGTGGTTGGGTCAGGAAATTTGTTGGTAATATTGACACCAACAATTTATGAGCATTGATGTAGACCTTGGGATCCAAGTTCACATTTCCCTGAAATTGGCAACATCGGTGGTTGTTTTCGTAAATTAGGTATTTGGTATGCTTAGCTGCATAGGCTGAGGCTTTGAGTATAAGAATTTGAAAGTCAAGCTTCAGTTGTACTAAACATTGCTTAGAGCACAGTTATTGCACGCAGTTTTGGTTGCCACACTGCAGGAAAGCTGTTGTGGCAATTGAGACTGCAGAAGAGATTCGCCGGGATGTTGCTTGGAATGGAAGGATATAGTCATAAGGAGAGATTGGATGGCCTGAATTTATTCACACTAGAACAAAGAGGTTGAGGCGTGAGCTTATAGAGGTTTACAAAATTATAAGAGGGAATAGATAGCACGTAGAGGTTAGATAGTCAGAATTCTTTTCCCCAGGATGAGGAATCCAGAACTAAAGAGCTCAAGTTTAAGGTGAGAGGGGAGAAATTCAAAGGAGATCTTCAAGGTGAGTTTTCCACACAGTTATCCTGCATAAGGATGGTTATCCTGCATAAGCTGCCACAAGAGGTTGTGGAGGCAGATACAAGTACAAGGTTTAAAAGGCATTTGGACAGATACTTAGATAGGAAAGGCACAGAGGGGAAATTGCCTAATGCGGACTAAAGGGGTTAGTGTAGTCAGGCGTTATGTGGTTGGCATGGATGAAGTGGGCCGAAGGGCCTATTTCTGTTATGCGTGATTTTATGATTCTACAAAAGGTTCAAGCTGGTTTACCATGTGTTCCCTAATTTAAAATTCTATCTATCTATAAATACCGCTGAGGGGTCATATATGAAGCATAATTGGCCCTTCAGCTCAGCACTTTACAGAACTGCTGACAGGGTCAGTGCTGAATTCAGTGATGGAGCTGGAATCAGACACACTGTTTTCTAACTGTGGTTGTGCTTTTAATTTCTCTGCTACAGTGCAGTGGTGCTGAATTCCAGTATCCACCTCCCCACTACAACGGATTGGCATTTCACTACAGTTCTTCTGGCTCACCACCAGCACAATCTAGCCCAAGAATATTTTGTAAAAAAAATTTAAACAGAATATTATTGGTATTAAGAGAGATCTGGATGTTATTTTTACACAAGGTAATAGTTTACTTTGAAATAAGATAAGGCTGCAATAGTTCAAGTCGGCTTATTATTCCCATTGAATGTGAAACTCATTTTAGTAGCTCTCAATGCAGTTCCCAGTAACAGCGGATAATCAGCCATCAACAATGGCTCAATTTCCTTCAGAGGAACATCAGAATGATGTACAGAGCGAATGTTGTTAAGGTGGAAACTGAGGAAGATGAGAATGGGCTGTACTTTGGAGCAGGAATTAATCTCATTGCCAAATGCGGTTACCTAGTGATATACAGTGCATTCAGAAAGTATTCAGACCCCTTCACTTTTTCCACATTTTGTTACGTTACAGCCTTATTTTAAAATGAATTAAATTATTTTTTTAAAATCATCAATCTACACACAATACCCCAGAATGAAGTGAAAACAGGTGTTTAGAATTTTTTGCAAAGTAATTAAAAAGAAATAGCTGAAATATCACATTTACATTGGTATTCAGACCCTTTGCTATGAGTTTGCTATGCTCAATATTGAGCTTATGTTCATCCGGTTTCCACTGATTATCCTTGAGATGTTTCTAAAACTTGATTGGAGTCCACCAGTTGTAAATTAAATTGATTGGACATGATTTGGAAAGGCACATACCTGTCTATATAAGGTCCCACAGTTGACAGTGCATGTCAGAGCAAAAATCAAGCCATGAAGACGAAGAAATTGTCCATAGACCTCCGAGACAGGATTGTGTCGAGACACAGATCTGGGGAAGGGTATAAAACAATTTCTGCAGCATTGCAGGTCCCGAAGAGCACAGTGGCCTCCGTCATTCTTAAATGGAAGAAATTTGGAACCACCAGGACTCTTTATAGAGCTGGCCGCCCGGCCAAACTGAGCAATTGGGGGAAAAGGGCTTTGGGCAGGGTGGTGACCAAGACTTCGATGGTCACTCTGACAGAGCTCCAAAGTGCCTCTGTGAAGATGGGAGAACCTTCCAGAAGGACAACTATATCTGCAGCACTTCACCAATCAGGCCTTTATGGTAGAGTGGCCAGATGGAAGCCACTCCTCAGTAAAAGGCACATGACAGCCCGCTTGGAGTTTGCCAAAAGGCACCTCAAGGACTCTCAGACCATGGGAAACAAGATTCTCTGGTCTGATGAAACAAAGATTGAACTCTTTGGCCTGAATACCAAGCGGCACCGCTCATCACCTGACCAATACCATACCTACAGTGAAGCATGGTGGTGGCAGCATCATGCTGTGGGGATGTTTTTCAGCGGCAGGAGCTGGGAGACTAGTCAGAATCGAGAGAAAGATGAACGAAGCAACGTACAGAGAAATCCTTGATGAAAACCTGCTCCAGAGTATTCCGAACTTCAGACTGGGACGGAGGTTCAACTTCCAACAGGACAATGACTCTAAGCACACAGCGAAGGCAACGCAGGGGTAGCTTCATGACAAGTCAATGAATGTCCTTGAGTGGCCCAGCCGGAGCCCGGACTTGAACCCGATCGAACATCTCTGGAGGGATGTGAAAATAGTTGTGCATCGATGCTCCCCATCCAACCTGACAGAGCTTGAGAGGATCTGCAGAGAAGAATGGGAGAAATAACCCAAATACAGGTGTGCCAAGTTTGTAGCGTCATACCCAAGAAGACTTGAGGCTGTAATCGCTGCCAAGGGTGCCTCAACAAAGTACTGAATAAAGGGTCTGAATACTTATGTAAATGTGATATTTCAGTTATTTCTTTTTAATTACTTTGCGAAAATTTCTAAACACCTGTTTTCGCTTTTTTATTATCGGGTATTGTGTGTAGATTGATGATTTAAAAAAATGAATTTAATCCATTTAAAAATAAGGCTGTAACGTAACAAAATGTGGAAAAAGTGAAGGAGTCTGAATACTTTCTGAATGCACTGTATCAGGCAGAAAGTATATTTCTGTGTTTACAGGTGCAGTTATCCGTATTTGAACGGCATTACATTTTGCTTAAATAACATTAAACATTTTTATTATCACTATTAATTGGTCAGCAAAATAGTTTTAGGAATGCTTGATAATATCTTCCTGATGCTTTTATTGTGACTGGTACAAAAGAGCATTTAACAAAAAGAATTCCAACAAAATAATTCTTGTAGAAATGTCGAGCTGCTTGAGTGCATGAAATGGGAGGAGTTGGCTGCGCCTAACGGCTGCGGCTCTCTGGCAGTCTGTTGTCTTTTTTTCTTTTTTTTTTGTTTGTGTCGGTGTTGGGATGGTTTTTGTTTCTGTTTTTGGCTGTGTGTGTGGGGTGGGGTGTGGGGTGGGGTGTGGGGTGTGGGGCGGGGGGAAACCTTTCTTTTATTAGGTCTCTTCCCCGGGGCGCAGCTCGCCCGCGGGGCCTTCCATCGCCCGGCGCGGCTCGGCTGCGGGACTTAACATCGCCGGCGCGGCTCGGCCACGGGACGTTTCAGTGCCCGGTGCGGCTCGGCCGCTGGACTTAACGTCGCCCGGTGCGGCCGCGGGACGTTTCAGTGCCCGGCGCGGCTTGGCCGCTGGACTTAACATCGCCAGGCGGCTCGGCCGCGGGACGTTTCAGTGCCCGGTGCGGCTCGGCCGCGGGACGTTTCAGTGCCCGGTGCGGCTTGGCTGCGGGACGTTTCAGTGCCCGGTGCGGCTCGGCCGCTGGACTTAACATCGCCTGGTGCGGCCGCGGGACGTTTCAATGCCCGGTGCGGCTCGGCCGCTGGACTTAACATCGCTCGGTGCGGCCGCGGGACGTTTCGGTGCCCGAGGCGGCTCGGCCGCGGGGCCTTCCATCCCCTTGCGGGGGCTGTGCGTGTCGTTTGCCTCGGTAGGGGTCGAGCTGCCTGTCCGTGGGTGCGGGGGCAAGAGAGGGGAAGTTTTGTTGCCTCCATCACAGTGAGGGGGTGTTTGGAGTCACTGTGATGGATGTTTGTGTTGGGGTCGGGTGTCCTGTGTTCTTTTCTTTTCTTGTGGCTGCTGAAATTTCTTCGGTGTTGTGCCGAGTGACAATAAAGTGTTGTTATGTTATGTTATGTTATGTTATAAACCAACAATCCTATTCTGTGCTTTTGCTGAAGTTTGCAAATCTTTTTAATTTCAATGTTTATTGTCAGGAGAATTTGTTCACTGAGTTATAGCCCCATTACTGATTAAACATATAGCCTTCATGTTGCTTGATTCCTGGAAGAAAACAACATCCAAGGACGATGAACCCATTGTTTTTCATCTCTCAACTTTAAAATGGTTTCTAAAATTTGGAGAGATGTATTTCCCATTGGTTCCAAGAAATTGTGTTGAATAATATTAATTATTTTACATTTTAAGAACAAAGAAAAGTTAGATGAAATTTCTCTAATTTTCTGACTCTATGGTATGTATTTTAATGATGAAGACAACACCATTAGTAACATGTGTTGGGAGGAACTGCAGATGCTGGTTTAAACCGAAGATAGACACAAAACGCTGGAGTAACTCAGCAGGACAAGCAGCATCTCTGGAGAGAAGGAATGGGTAACCTTTCGGGTCGAGACCCTTCAGACTAGTCACAGGAAAGGGAAACGAGAGATAGAGACAGTGATGACAGCTGACAACCCAGTGGTATGATCTCATAGTTTGCTTGGGCAGCTTACAACCCAGTGGTATGAATTTTGATTTCTCTAACTTCAAGTAACCCCTGCACTCCCTCTCCATCCCTCCCCAACTCGTCACAACAGGTTCCCTTTTGTTATGTTCAGCACGGCATAAAGATAAAGTACACTCACACGTTAGTTGCCTGAATCACACCAGCCTTTATTTACCCAGCATTCTCGGCTCAAGGAACACCCACTCATTAACATGGCACATGAATATGCATGAATACATTACACTGCTCTCCCTTTTTTTAAGTATTAAATCCAAGTACTCAGTTACAATTTTGGTGTTGTGATACTTGATTTAAATCAATACTTTTAACCATATTTACAAAATTTCAAATGCTAAACATAACACGTTTATTTACATATTTTCGTTTTACTTGTAGAGTGAGTTGTCTAACTTACAAATTTAACCTAATTACTGGTTTGCGGTTCCTGCCTGATCGTTTAACAGTAACAGGTGCAACAGGCGTAACAGATGTACGTGTAGACTCAACTGTTAGCTTGTTTGGCTCTATGTTAGTACACTGACCTTGACTAGGGAAGTCTGTTTCTTTATCTGTACTCACTGAATTTTGCGTATCAACCACAGTAGTCTTTTCTAACTCACTTTCAGATGAATACTCAGGGATTAGGAATTCATGCTCAGTTTTTGGTTCATCTTTGGCTGGAATCATTTGATCCACATGAACACTTTTGATCTTGTCTCCAACATCCACTAAGTATCTTTTTGTTCCACACACTTCCACTATTTTCCCAACATCCCATTTGTCTCGACTGGACTTGTTGGGCGGACTGAGCACACGAACTTGCTCATCTGGCTTGAAGTTCCTCCCCTGTTTGTGGAAGTCAAAGTGGTGTTTTTGACTTAACTGTTTTTGCTCAACTCTCGAGGCCAAATTGGGTTGAACTAGACTTAGGCGTATTCTTAGCCTTCTCTTCATCAACAGTTCTGCAAGTGAATAACCCGTAGTTGTGTGTGGTGTGGTTCTGTACTTCAGCAAGAAACTAGCCAAACGATGTTTCATGCTGAGCTTTGAACTACCCTGCAAAACCTGTTTCTTGAGAGCCTCTTTGACTACTCTAACAGACCTTTCCGCCGCCCCATTGGAGGCTGGATGTTATGGAGGAACAAGTGTGTGTTTTACCCCGTTACGCTGCATGAACTCTTTGAACTGTTCTGAACGAAACTGAGGTCCGTTATCAGAAACAAGTTCTTCTGGTAAACCATGACATGCAAAAATCGATCTCAACTCGTCTATGCTACGCTCAGCAGTAGTGCTTGATCCCATATGCTTAGCCTCAATCCATTTGGAATGACTATCTACTAGTACCAGAAAATTATCATTACCCTTTTCACAAAAGTCTACATGAACTCTCTGAAACGGTCTACTTGGCCATGACCAGGGTTGCAGTGGTGTTTTTGGTGGTTTACTCCGGCAATTTTGACACACACTACATTTGCTCACCAGTGACTCAATGTCACTGTCTATACTAGGCCAATACACAAAACTTCTAGCAATTGACTTCATGCTAACTATGCCAGGATGTTCGGCATGAAGTTCGTACATAATCTTGTTTCTTAAAGACTCTGGTACAACCACTCTGTAACCCCACTTTATGCATCCCTGCTCGCATGATAATTCATGGCGTCGATTATAGAAAGGCTTCAGTTCCGAGTTTGATCCACTCTCGATTTCAGTCCAACCATTCAATGTCTGTTCATAGACACTCTTCAGCACAGCAATTTCTGTTGCAGTCACTGGAAAGTCTTCATCTACGACTTGCAGTGTGTAGATTGAGTTCTCGCTTCCCACATCAGTTCTCATGGGGCAATCGGGACAACGCATCTGCGACGGCGTTGCATTTGGAACTTCTGTACTCCACCTTGTAGTCATACTGGGACAACAGAATTGCCCAGCGCTGCATCCTTGATGCCGCCATGGAAGGTATAGCTGACTTGGGACCAAGTATCGTTAGTAGTGGTTTGTGATCAGTCACAAGGGTGAATGGTCTGCCAAGAAGAAACTGGTGAAATTTCTTGATTCCAAACACAATGCTGAGTGCTTCCTTTTCTATCTGTGCATAGTTGCGCTCACTTGGTGATAAGGTGCGGGAGGCAAAAGCAATAGGCTTTTCCTGTCCGTCATCCATTACGTGGCAAATCACTGCACCTACACCATAACTTGAAGCATCACAAGCAAGTTTCATCTCGCGCGTCGTGTCATAGTGAACAAGGAGTTTGCCACTTGTCAGGTTTTTCTTGCAGATGTCGTATGCATGTTGTTGTTCTTTTCCCCACATCCAATTCTCATCCTTTTGTAACAGATGATGTAGTGGCTTTAACACGGTTGCTAAATCTGGAAGGAATCATGCATAGAACTGCACCATCCCAAGGAATGATCGTAGCTCTGACACATTGTTGGGCGTTGGAGCATTCACAATTGCTTCAATTTTCGCCTTCACAGGGCGCAGTCCGTTGGAATCTACTTTGAGTCCAAGGTAGATCACCTCTGATTGTGCAAATGCACATTTGCTCTTTCGTAGTTTGACGTTGTGGCAGTTCAGTCGTGTGAGAACTTGCTCGAGTATTTCAAGATGTTCTTCCATGCCCACTGTGAATATCAGTTGATCATCCTGGTTGCACACACAGTGCGGAATCCCTTGCAACATTTTGTCCATGACGGACTGAAAGATTTTCGGGGAAGATTTCACACCAGCAAACAGTTAACTGTTCCATTATCATTGTTACTTTTTTGCATATCTTTCATTAATTTGTTCAGTAACTCTCTACATCACTGTCTACATCTCTCGTTTCCCTTTCCCCTGACTAGTCTGAAGAAGGGTCTCGACCCGAAATGTCACCTACTCCTTTTCTCCTGAGATGTTGTCTGACCCACTGACTCCAGCATTTTGTGTCCATCTACCATTAGTAACTACACCATTAAACAAATTGGTGACATAATTTTCTTGCAGAACTGTCCTTTAAATATAATTGTACTAATTGCCTTGCTTGGTGGCATTAGAAGAGCAAAAGAAGCATGTTTGTTAAACAGTTCTTAAAGTATTCCAGAAGCTGACTTTACATGTGGGGATGACAGAATAAATGAAAATGTTTACTCTGAACTTGCATTAGGAACGTACGTTCAAAATGAAAGGAAAGTTAAAATCTGGATTTAATTTACTTATCCACACTTAAACACATGATGGAGACTGTTTCTATGATTTTGTACATTGTATCAAAAAAATATTGGAGGGAAGGGATAACTTCTGTCTCATAAACCCATGAAGTTTTTGCCAGAACTGAGATTTGGAACCTAGAGAACCAGATTGTATGTAAATAATTCTTGTTCCATGGGACTGCTTCAGAAGAAAGCATCAAGCCAAAGCCAAAAGAAGTATTTTATGGCGAGTCCGAAACTTGCTAGTTGTAGACGAAGTTTATTGCAGCCGCAATACACGAATACAGAATCAAAGCAACAAGTTACAGGACAACCAATATAAACTTACTGTCTTCCTTGAAGACTTCGCCGAACTGGCTAAATCGGGCGCCAAACGCGCACCTGACATCGCTGGCCAATCAGCGATGTCGTTTGCTGGACCAATCCTCATGGTCGCGTTCCCACGTGACCTCGCTGGCCAATCCGAGGGTTCGACGACCTGGACCATTCTCTATGGTCGCTACATGACCCCCCCCAGAACCCGAGGTGCGGAACCTAGCAGGGAGCCGGATTTCGCGACCATAACGAGTACGGAGAGGGACAGCCTGAACCACAGGAGCCGGAGGTTCCGGACTTGGTGGAACAGCCGGAACGGGAGGTTCTGGAGGAACTACCGGAACGGGGGGTCCTGGAGGAACTGCCGAAACGGGGGGTCCTAGGGGAACTGCCGAAACTGAAGGTCCCGGAGGAACTGTCGGAATGGGGGTTTGTGGACTGGGCGGAACTAACGGAGGTCGGCCTCTTCTAGGGGTTTGACCGACCAGGACTGGTTGATCTGGGTCCAAATGGGCAGGTTTGAGCCGGGACACCGAGACGAGTTCACTCTTGCCGCCCATGTCTAAGGTGAAAGTAGCCGTTCCCTTACGTAAAACCCGAAACGGCCCTTGATAGACCCTCTGCAACGGGGCGCGATGGGCATCTTTACGCAAAAAAACAAACTCACAGTCCTTCAGGGAAGACGGTTCATGTACCATGGGACACCCATGACGTGAAGTCGGCACTGGAGCCAGGGAGCCCACCCGTTCCCGGAGAGCTGCTAACGCTGATGGGACTGTAGGGAGCAGGGCTGAAGTGTCCGGAAACAGATCTCCAGGTACTCGAAGGGTCGAGCCATATACCAGCTCTGCGGACGACGCACCGAGATCTGGCTTAGGAGCCGTCCGGATGCCCAACAGAACCCAAGGGAGTTGGTCTACCCAGTCTGGGCCTTCAAGCCTTGCACAGAGGGACGCCTTAAGTTGGCGGTGGAACCTTTCTACGAGTCCATTTGCCTGGGGGTGATATGCAGTTGTGGGTTGTAATTTGGACCCGTACAGTTCCGCCAGCGCGGCCCAGAGGGACGAAGTGAACTGTGGTCCTCTGTCAGTTGTAATAACTGCCGGGACCCCGAAACGAGCTACCCAGTGAAGGGCCAAAGTCCTAGCACAAGACGCTGACGAGATATCACACAATGGGAAAGCCTCTGGCCACCGGGTGAACCGATCCACCACCGTGAGGAGGTGGGTGTAGCCCCGGGAGGAAGGCAAAGGCCCGACCAAATCCACGTGGATGTGGAAAAAACGAAAAGCCGGGACTTCGAAATCCTGTACGGGGGGCTGGACGTGGCGCTGGACCTTAGCGGTCTGACAGGGCACGCAGGAACGTGCCCATCCCGCTACCTGTTTCCGCAGGCCATGCCAGACAAACCTCGCTGCCACCAAGGCAGAGGTGGAGCGGATGGACGGGTGTGCCAGCCCATGAATGGCATCGAAAACCCGGCGCTGAAGGGAGGGCGGTACTACCGGCCTGGGACGAGGAAGAGAAACATCGCACCAGACTTTCGTGCCCTCCGACCCACAAGCTACCTGGGCCAACTTCAATCCCGAAGTGGTGGACTGGTACGTCGAAACGGTATCCGCCAGGAGCTGTGCCTCCGCAAGCTCCTGGGGATCCACTTCGCAGTCCACCGCCGAAATAGGGGGAAAAGCAGGTCTAGACAGGGCGTCAGCAACGGCATTCAGCTTACCCGCGATATGACGGACATCTGTGGTAAATTCTGAGATAGCAGTCAGGTGCCGCTGCTGGCGGGCCGACCATGGGTCAGACAATTTCAAAAAAGCAAATGTTAATGGCTTGTGGTCCGTAAATGCCACAAATGGGCGGCCCTCGAGGAAATACCTGAAATGACGGACAGCTAAATGGAGAGCTAGAAGCTCTCGGTCAAATGCGCTATATTTCAGCTCGGCCGAATTTAGTTGCCGGCTGAAAAACGCTAAAGGCTGCCAACGGCCACCAACCTGCTGCTCCAGAACCCCGCCCACCGCCACGTCAGAGGCGTCAACCGTCAGGGCCGTGGGGGCGGAGGGGCTCGGATGGACCAGCATGGTGGCGTCTGCCAAGGCTGCCTTAGCTGCCGTAAAAGCCGACTCTGCGGTCGGGGACCACAACAACTCCACCGGATTACCTGCAAGGCATTGGAAAAGTGGGCGCAGGACTCGCGCCGCTGCCGGAACGAATCTATGGTAGAAATTAACCATGCCTACGAACTCCTGCAGCCCTTTTACTGTGGTAGGCCTGGGGAAAGCCCGGATAGCCTCCACCTTCTCTGGCAAAGGGACAGCGCCGGCAGGGGTAATTCTGTGACCTAGAAAATCGAGAGCAGGCAGGCCGAATTGACATTTGGAGGGTTGAATAATGAGCCCGTGGTCTTGGAGCCGCTGGAACACGGTCCGCAAATGGGCCTGGTGTTCTTGCACTGAGGGGCTGGCTACCAGGATGTCGTCTAAATAAATAAACACAAAGGGTAAACCCCTGCCCACGCGGTCCATCAGTCGCTGGAAAGCCTGTGCCGCGTTCTTTAAACCGAAAGGCATACGCAACCATTCAAACAACCCGAACGGAGTAATAGTTGCAGTTTTTTGTATGTCCTCCGGTCGCACCGGAATCTGATGGTATCCTCGCACCAAATCGATTTTGGAAAACACCACCGCTCCTTCCAGTCCAGATGAAAAGTCCTGTAGGTGCGGTATGGGGTAGCGATCAGCCGTGGTGACAGCATTGAGACGCCGATAATCGCCACATGGCCTCCACCCCCCAGATGCCTTGGAGACCATGTGTAACGGCGAGGCCCACGGGCTGTCAGACTGACGAACAATTCCCATTTCCTCCATCTTCCTGAACTCCGCCCGTGCCACCACCAGTTTGTCTGGCGGTAGTCTCCTGGCCCGAGCGAAAACGGGAGGGCCTTCAGTGCGGATGTGATGGACCACACCGTGCTTAGCTGAAGGTGCGTCAAAACGTTGGACGAGCAGCTCTGGGAACTCTGCCAGAATCGCAGCATACGAGTCGGGGGCCGCGACGACGGCCTGGACAGTAGGGCTGGGCGAGGAGGCGATTGCCGGAGCGACGTGCTCGTCTTCAGCAGCGGGTCGGAGGTCGTTACCGCGGACATCAGGAACCAGTGAAAAAGCCCAGAGAAAATCTGCGCCCAGGATCGCTTGTTTGACGTCGGCTATGATGAATGGCCATTCGTACGTGCGGAGGCCTAAAGCAAGGGACATCTTCCGTGTGCCGAAAGTGCGAATTGGGCTGCCGTTAACCGCGATGAGGGTGGGACCTGTCTTACCCGATCTGGTTTCGAGGTCGGTCGGCGGCACTATGCTGACGATGGCTCCGGTGTCTACCAAAAATTCTGTGTCCGTGAATCGATCATGGACATAGAGGCGCCGGTTCTGGCCAATCGTAACTGCCCCTATGTACGATCGGCCGAGGCATTTCCCGCGAAGGTACAAGGCAAACGACAGTTGCGGGATTCGTTACCCCATCGTAGGTGATAATAGCACCAGCCGCGCTTGTGCGGATCTTTTTGGCGGGCTTTCGGGGAATTGGCGGGAGACGTGGCGCCATCTTTCCGTCGCTGTGGCGTGGTCACCGATGTCGAGACTTTGTTGATGGAATCACTTGCCTTGTTTTTTCCCGCTATGAGCGCGTCCGCTTTCGCTGCATATGCTTCGGGGTCCTTAAAAGAACAATCCGTAAGCAGCAGTCGGACATCCTCGGGAAGTTTCTCGCGGAATGCCTGTTCAAACATTGGGCAATCCGTATGCTCACCGGCTAGCACCATCATTTCAGCCATGCGGACGGAAGGCAGTTGGTCTCCAAGCTCCGGTAGGTGCAGAAGTTTTGCCGCACCACCATGCTTATTTAACCCGAAGGTTCGCAGTAATGCCTTCTTCATGGTTTCGTATTTGTCTTCCGCAGATGAATTTATGATAAACCGCATCATGCGCTTGGTTGTGTCCGGCGATAGAGCGCTGACGAGGTAGAAGTACTTCGTGGAATCGTCCGACACCTTCTTTATGTGGAATTGAGCCTCGGCGTGGATAAACCAAGCTTGCGGTGCGTACGTCCAAAATAACGGAAGATGAACGCCTGCCGCGCTTGACTCCGGTGTGCCCTGCTCGGTCATCGTCAACGAGGCGTCGGGTTCCTGCTCAGTTGGTGATCGTCCAGATCACGTTCGGGGTCACCAATATGGCGAGTCCGAAACTTGCTAGTTGTAGACGAAGTTTATTGCAGCCGCAATACACGAATACAGAATCAAAACAACAAGTTACAGGACAACCAATATAAACTTACTGTCTTCCTTGAAGACTTCGCCGAACTGGCTAAATCGGGCGCCAAACGCGCACCTGACATCGCTGGCCAATCAGCGATGTCGTTTGCTGGACCAATCCTCATGGTCGCGTTCCCACGTGACCTCGCTGGCCAATCCGAGGGTTCGACGACCTGGACCATTCTCTATGGTCGCTACAATTTGGTGCTAGTCTCAGAGAGCTAGGACAGAGAAAATGGTCTTTATGATTTATAACAGTAGCCAGTTAAGATGAAACTTGATAGTTACATTCAGATCTCCTAATATGACCATACAATTTATACAGTTCATAGCCTTTGGGATTTAGTTTTCTAGTTGGAAGTCTGTAACGAATGCTTTATATAATAATAATAATAATAAGCATTTATTTTATATAGCGCTTTACCAGGTGCTCAAAGCGCTTTACAAAAACAGTCATAACATAAAAACAAACAGACAAACTATCCTGACGGAGAAGCAGCGAACAAACAGCGCCAGCGTCCTCTCACGTCAGGGTCCGGCAGTAGACAACAAAAAGCACAGGACACACAGATACAATTTTAACACAAACAGCCATCACAGGGATCAGTACTGGAACCCATATTGTTTGTGATATATTTCAATGACTTAGATGTGAATGAAAGAGGGCTGATTGGTAAGTTTGTGGATGACAGGAAAGTTTGTAGGGTTATAGATAGTGAGGAAGATTGACTATTGTCTATTGCAGGATGGAGATTAGATGGAACATTGAGTGGAACATTGGCTGATGAAATTTATGACTGATAAGTATGAGATGATACTTTTTGGGAACTTTGCTAGGGGTAGGACTCATAGAGTAAATGGTAAAATACAAAGGAATGTTGATGGACAGTAGTCCATAATTCTCTGAAAGTGGCAGCACAGGTCAATAGGTTTGTGAAGGAAGTTTGGCATGCTTGCCTTCATAGGTTGGTGCAAGAATATAAAATTTGAGACCTTGTGTTACAATTTTACAAAATATTGGTTAGATCACACTTGGAGTATAATGTACAGTTCTGCGTGACACACCTCAGACGTTTGTGGTTGTGCTGCAGAAGGTGCAGAGGAGATTCACCAGGATGTTTAGGAAGGAACTGCCGATGCTGGTTACACCAAAGATAGAAACAAAATGATGGAGTTACTCAGTGGGTCAGGCAGCATCTCTGGAGAAAAAGAATGAGTACCTCAGAAGAAGGCTTTGCGGTGCTAGGAGGTGAATTGTTTCCTGCAAGTATCCAGCTCTGACATGCACTTAAAGCCACATGATTTTTGTGGCTTATTGAATTGAATTCCTGGCCAGAAATGACCCCCAAAGTGTTGACCATGTGAGAATCAGCAGGGGTAATGCCATTGACCACCACAGGCGTACCTTAAATTCTCTCTCACTGGAGGCACTATTGAGGCATGAATGTTATAGCATATTAGCCTATGCTTGAATGGTGTAATGGTCTTGCTGAGTGTATATATGCACTGCCTCATTTGATGCTGAGAAGCAAATGGAATTGAACATGCAATCATCAATGAATCTCTTCACTCCTGTCTTTATGATGGAAGAAAAGTCATTGATGAGGCAGCTGAAGATAGTTGGGTCTAGGGCATTGAATGGAACTAATGTATTACTTACAACAGTTTGATGTTTGACCTACAGCAAGTAGTTTTAATTAACTTCATTACATATCCCATTATCCATTCTAGTCTCATTCCTCAGGATGGCCACGGTCTGAGAACAAACTATTCTTAACCTTGGCTGTGGTGGTATAGTACAGGATCACTTGCACAAAGACTTAAAGGAATAGACAAGTGTGATTAGTTTCATGCCACTTCGCATACATTGATATAATTTTGATTTGAATTGTTTATTTTCTGGGACTTTTTATTCTATGTTGTGACCCTCTGGTGAACCGAATATGTGACATTTCTGGCATCTGGAAATCACAGTTTGATGAAACCTTCGGACAACTTGTGAGCAGCATTCATTTAATGAAAATCCATGCTGCCAATGAATTGTGCAGTCCTCAGCAGGGCAGCTCTCTAAATTTAAGGTCGCACCTTGCACAGTCTCACACTCGTGAAACCATGAAAGCACAGGTCTTGCCACAGGATGCACAGCAAACCATTCAGAAACAGAAGCAATGGTCTGAAATAAAGAAGAGGAAATTAAACAAAGGATCAAGGCAGCCCCCTCCTGCCAAGTTGTTCAAATCAAAATGATATGTGAAGTGGCATGAAACTAATCACACTTGCCTTATTCCTTTAAGTCTGATGAGCGAGTGATCTTGTACTATAGTCTGAAGAAGGGTCTTGACTGAGCAGCGTCTGGACTGTAAGGGTCTTGACTGAAACGTCACCCATTCCTTCTCTCCAGAGTTGCTGCCTGTACCGCTGAGTTACTCCAGTATTTTGTGTCTATGTACTATACCACCGCAGCCAAGGTTAAGAATAGTTTGTTCTCAGACTGTGGCCATCCTGAGGAAAGTATATCTGAGACATCAGCTATTACATCAGTGGATCACCCATTAGTAAATTATAATAAAAAGGCAAGATTTTCATTGTACCTGTACCTCACTGTATTTGTGACAATAAACATGACTTGACTTGAAAGATTTGAAAATGAATAAATAGAAGTGTGTCAAGAATGTTTTATTGTCAAATGTCCTGAAATGGAACAATGAAATTCTTACTTGGAGCAGCACAACAGATATGTAAACGTAGTACTCTGTGAAATCCATAATAAACAACAAAAATGTGTTTTACATATGTGTGTGTGTGTATATATGTATGTGTATATATATATATATATATATATATATATATATATATATATATATATGTATATATATATAACATGTATTTTATCATATATGTATACATCACATATGACAAATTAATAGTGCAAAAGTAATGTCCCCAGGTCTATATAGTTCTGAACTTATTTGGAGGTTGGGGTGGTATTTAACAGCCTCATGGCTGTAGGGAAGAAGTTGCTCCTGAACCTGGACGAATTTAGAAGACTGAGGGGGGATCTTATAGAAACATATAAAATTCTTAAGGGGTTGGAGAGGCTAGATGCGGGAAGATTGTTCCCGATGTTGGGGGAGTCCAGAACCAGGGGTCACAGCTTAAGGATAAGGGGGAAGTCTTTTAGGACCGAGATGAGAAAACATTTCTTCACACAGAGAGTGGTGAGTCTGTGGAATTCTCTGCCACAGAAGGTAGTTGAGGCCAGTTCATTGGCTATATTTAAGAGGGAGTTAGATGTGGCCCTTTTTGCTAAAAGGATCAGGGGGTATGGAGAGAAGGCAGGTACAGGCTACTGAGCTGGATGATCAGCCATGATCATATTGAATGGTGGTGCAGGCTCGAAGGGCCGAATGGCCTACTCCTGCACCTATTTTCTATGTTTCTATGTTTCTATGTTTACAGTTTTCAGGCTCCTATACCTTCTTCCCGATAGCAGGAGTGAAATGAGACCATGGGCAAGGAGGTGTGGATCTCTGATGCTGCTGACTGCCTTTTTGAGGCAGTGACTCTTGTAGATATGGGGAATTTTGTAAAATAGCTAAGATAAAATGTAAATTGCTCTGGTTGGATTAACTGCTTTAATGAATGTCGGCTGCATTGTGTTTACTTATATTGATCTCTGAAAGGGAATCCTTCCTTCCTCTTCCTTTCACCAGTCTTGAACCCCAGGGTCCGAGCCAAGTAGTTGTATTGGAAAGGGCAGGAAGTGGAGCAAGGCACTCTCAACAGTACCATAAGTACCTCCAGAAATTATCAATTTCCACAAGTTATTAAAAAATCATCAATAAATTATAATAGAAATAATCACAGCAAGTTATTATGACGCATTTCAACACTGAATACCCAGTTACCATGGAAATGGAAACTCTCCAATTATAGATCTCATTTTTTGTCTGCCCATTGGGAATGTCCTTCATATCATAAAAATGGCACTACTAATTGCCGATTTATAAATATTGAATGCTCTCAGTGAATGCTCTCTATCTCTGATGTTAGTAGCATCAGTAGAAAATTAATCAGCTTGAGGAAGAGGCGTAAGATCCCATATGGATTTCATTTTCATTAGATTTAATTGGAGTCGATCTAAAAAAGGGCTAACTGCAAGATGCGGATCTGAATGTAATAATTTAACATAAATCAAAATAATTATTACAGCTATGATATCCCAAGGAGTTTTCTTTCAGATAAAAGGTGCAGGGCTCAAAACTCATAGATATGACACTTGCAAACATTTTTGTTTAGCACATTTGCTTGGTCCAAGCCTTATTTTAACTAGTCCAAACATCAACCTATAATTGAAGATAAACTGGCCAGTCTAAAGAAGGGTCGAGACCTAAAATGTCACCCATCCTTTTCCTTCACAGATGCTGCCTGACCCGCTGAGTTACTTCAGCACTTTGTGTCTATCTTTGGTATTAACCAGCATCTGCAGTTCATTTCTCTACATCAACCTCTAACTAGTTTAAATATAATACTGCAGATCATTCTCATGAATATCTCACTTTGGGAGCAGAAGCATTTCTCATATCATGTACTATGTAGTCCTTCCAGGTCTGCAAATAAACACTTCGAGTTGCCTCCACTATGAGATATAGAAGATAGAATATAACAGGACCTTTGACCCACAGTGTCTCTGCTGACTATGGTGACAATTTAAACTAATACCATCTGCCTGCACATGATCTGTATTATTCCCTGCTTGTTTATATGCTTGTCTAAATGTCTCTTAAATATTGATGTCGTATTTGCTTCCACCATTTCACCTGCCATCACAGACACCCATCACTCTCTGTGCAAAAAAACTTACCTCACTAATCTCCATTAACTTCAACCCCCCCCTCCCACACACAACTTAAATCTGTGCCCCAGGGTGACATTTCCATCCTAGTGGAAAGACCAATTTTATATACTTCTATCAGCTCTCCTTAGCCGTTGGTTCAGTGAAAACAATCCGAGTTTGTCCGACTTTTCCCTCCAGATAATAGACCTTATTTCAGGCAATATCTTTGTCCTGACACAAAATGTCATGGATCCAGGGATGCTGCTTGACCCGCTGAGTTTTAGTTTAGTTTAGAGATACAGCACGAAAACAGGCCCTTTGGCCCACCGAGTCCGCAAAGATCAGTGATCCCCGTACATTAACACTATCCTACACATACCAGGGATGATTTTCACTTCTACCAAGCCAATTAACTTACAAACCTGTACGTCTTTGGAGTGTGGGAGGAAGCGATAGATCTCAGAGAAAACCCAAGCAAATCAAGGGGAGAATGTACAAACTCCATACTGATAGCATCCGTAGCCAGGATCAAATCCGGGCCTCTGGTGCTGTAAGCGCTGTAAGGCAGCAACTCTACCCCTGCACCACCATGCCACCTTACTCCAGCACTTTGTGTCTTTTTTCATAAACCAGTCTCTGCAGTTCCAAGTTTCTACATTTCGACTGCTCCAGTTCAAAATATCTTGGTGAACCTTTCTCCAATACATCTTTCCTGTAATGCAGCAACCAGAATTGCACACAATATACCAAATATGGCCTAATCTAAGTTTTATTCAACTGCAACATGACTTCCGTACGTTTATACTCGATCACTTCATTATTTCCTTAAAGAACTCAATCAGGTTTGTAAAAAATGACCATCTCCCAGACAAGGCCATGCCGATTATAAATCCATGGTTATCCGGATATTCCCAGAGTTTGCAGACTGCACCATTCATAATCTAGTGTAAAAAATTTAGGGAATTCAATCAAACAAAAGATACCTCAGCAATTATTCAACAAATAAAGCAAAAGTTTTACACCTCCAGGATTTATAATAAAACAATTGTTCACCCCAATGTGACCATTTGTTTAGTTTTCACTGTTCATGGTACCATATTTGCCATTTTTTGTACTTTATTGAGATCGATTTTAACCAGTCACAGTTGTGGGAAATATATGGTAACTGCAAATCTCTGTTACACAGCAATGATAAATTACTGGAAAAGTTGTCAGCATTTTTAGTGTAATGGTATTACAACATTGCTTATTGCTAAATTTCACTCTGGTTACTGGCTGCCAATTCAATCCCAGAAATGGCCTGGTTGCCAATTCAATCCCTTGAAAGAGTGATATCCTTTATTGTTATCATTTGACTGAGAAGCTAAGAGGTACAGTTGCAGGTTTGCTCAGATTTTCTTCATCCAATTCAGCATTTCCTCGGAGCCAGTCTGCTATATGGGACAATTCCAATATTCTTCTTAAAGAATGCAGGTAATGAAAGTCTGCAGAATATTGAGAAATAAAACTGAAAGCTTCCATAAGTTCCACTGACTTTCAAGCTCTTTAGTTGTCTCAAATGTCAATTCCAGTACATAGCAAAATTACTGAAAAGTAAAGTCTTTTGGATTCTTTAATTACAGTGGCATACATTTAGGAGGAATAATTTCCTCTTATCCTAAATTTAAAGAAAGATCTAAAGTGAATAAACAAGTCTTGCAGAGATAAACAACTAATATTTTGTCCATTAGTAAGGATACTCTGAAAATAATAATTGTTTGAAAGTAGTAGAATAATGAGAGATCAAAGACTTTAATTTTTGGGAGCCTCATGAGCTAATATTCAGAATTATGTTCTTATTGGAAGTGGCATGGTTGGGTGTTTGGGGTAGCGGAGGCATGGTGGTGGAGTGACTCTAAGTTAAATCCTGCTTAATTTTGAAGCTGTTATGAATTATTCAAAGGAAGGATAAGATATGGTTGAACAAAAATACAGTAAGAATATTATTTTACAATGATAAAATCACTAATATTCCAAAGATAGTTTTCTAAATTTTGAGATCACTCTCTCTATAACTCCACAAATCTTAATGTCTTCTGTGAATTTAGTGATCATACCTAGTACATCCGCTTCCAAGTCATTCACATACATTACAAACTTCAAGGGTCCAAGCACTGATCCCAGTGACTAGCGGAACACCATTAGTCGCAGGCAATAATTTACAAAAACACCCCTCTACCACCTATTGTCAAGGCGATTTTGGATTCAATTTACCATCTTGCCCTGGGACCTTGTGGAAGTCCATGTGAACCATATGTATTGCACTGCCCTTGCAAATACACTTTGTTACCTTCTCAAAAAAGGTTTGGTCAGACAAGATCTGCTCTTGACAAAGTAACCCTTATTCATATCAGGTCTTTGATATGCTCAAATGTAGGCCATTCCATCTGCCGCGGGAGTTTACGGTGGTCATCATCATGGCCGTATACATTCCCCCACAGGCTAATGCTAACCTAGCACTAGCACAGCTACACTCGGCCATCAGTAAGCAACAGGATGCCCACCCCAACGGTGCCTTCATTGTTGCAGGGGACTTCAATCAGGTCGACCTACGAGCCTCGCTCCACAAATTCCATCAGCATGTGCAGTGCCCTACCAGGGGCTCAAACACACTGGACAAGGTGTACACCAATGTAAAGGACGCCTACAGAGCTCTCCCCTGCCCACCCCTGGGACAATCCGATCACCTCTCACTGTTTCTACTGCCCGCATACAAACCCCTCATCTGCAAGACCAAACCCACAATAAAGACGGTCAAAATATGGCCCGAGGATGCCACCCTACAACTCCAGGACTGCTTTGATCGCACCGACTGGGACCTGTTTGCACAACAGGCCACCTATGGTTCAGAGGTAGGCTTGGAGGAATACGCATCCACTGTGCTCTCCTACATCAACTGCTGTGTGGAGAATGTCACGGAGGACAAGGAGATAAAGATGTTCCCAAACCGGAAACCCTGGATGGACAAGGAGGTACAGAACCTGCTGAGGGCACGCAACAATGCCTTTAAATCTGGTGACACTTCAGCATACAGTGTTGCCAGGTCAAACCTGAACAAAGGTATTAAAAGGGCCAAAAACACCCACAGGCAACGGGTGGAAGACCACTTCAACACCACGGACACCAGAAGCATGTGGCAGGGTGTCAGGGACATCACTGGCTACAAGAGCAGCCCTGCCTGCCCCCACAGCGATATGGCACTGACCAACGAGCTTAACACCTTCTTTGCCCGCTTTGAAACTGGCAAAACCACCTTGAGTGAAAGAACCCCAGCCGAGGCGGTGGGACAGGTCTTGCAACTGAACACACAGGAGGTACAACGCGCTCTGCAAAGGGTCAACCCACGCAAGGCTGCAGGACCGGATGGAGTTCAAGGAAGGGTACTGAAGGACTGTGCTGAACAGCTGGCTGAGGTATTCACCAGGATCTTTAACCTGTCATTATCTCTAGCTACGGTCCCCAAGTGCCTGAAGTCGGCTATCATAGTTCCGGTGCCGAAAAAAGCAAAGATCTCCAACCTGAACGACTACCGCCCGGTTGCCCTAACGCCGATAGTCATGAAGCGCTTTGAGAGGCTGGTCCTCTCACACATCAAATCCAGCATCCCTGACTCACTGGACCCACATCAATTTGCATACAGGGCAAATAGATCCACAGAGGACGCCATCTCTCTGGCTCTTCACACTGTCCTGACTCACCTAGAGAGACAGGGCACGTATGTGAGGATGCTATTCATAGACTATAGCTCCGCCTTCAACACGGTCATCCCCACCAAGCTCAGGTGTGGTGCTACGGAGCTCTGTCTCAATCACTCGAACGAGTGAGCTCTAAACATCTTTTGGAATTCGGAGGAGGTACAGCGGTACTCTAAACATCCTTGGGTATCGCTGCGACGCTACAGAAATCTTTTTAAAAGGTTTCTGTGTGTTTTGGGGCTGCGAGCGGTGTTATCAATTGACTGCTCAGCTCCCACTACTGAGGCTGGCAACCTGCCAGGAAACTGTGGCGCACAAAAAGGGGGAGAAAAACCTGTCTGGACTGATACACCTGCGTCCAGAACAACCCCCCCCACACTGCCTCGTCGCTACTGACCGGACGGGTCTGGTTTTCGTGCGGTGTGGGAGTTTTCTACACCCTCGACCTTCTTCTGTGGCCTTGAGACCTGGAGCTGAAGGAGCCTCCTCTCTATCAGAGATAGGCTTCCAACAATAACAGACTGCAGGTGAATCCCTTTCGTTGCTGCAGGAGCAGCGAAGACCAGCGGGGATTGCTTGAGAAAGTCTGCAGCTCACCAGGGAACGCAGGAGAGCCGAGATACCCAGGCCAAGAGGCCGTGACGCAGCAGTTTCTAGTGGGAGCCGCCATTATTGACGTTCGAGGCAACACCACTCGCCTCCCTCCCTTGAACTGTTCTACACTTGTTTGTGTGTTTGGACTTGGCCCCGTGCCTTTTGGATTGTCTTTGTCTTTGTGTATCAGTGTTTTTTGTTTCACTGTAGTGCCTGATAACATGCAGGGTCAGCGTTCTGGGGGATCGGGGCCTTCGGGGAGTTATGCTAAGGCGGCTGCTTCAGCTGCTTCGGCTGCTCCTCTGGGGGCCCGGTTCCCCATGAGGAACCTACCCTTTGAACATGGGGTCAGGTGCTACTTGCCCCCCCAAATGAACCTGGAGGACTGCGCGGCTGCTGTGGCAGCGGCAGCCAAGCCTGTAGGCATTGTGTATGTGGGAAAAATGTTTGGGAAGGGCGTGTTCTTTCTGGAGTCTGTTGAGGGGGTGAACGCGACTGTATGTAAAGGGGTCACAGTGGGTGGACTTTTCCTACAGGTCGAGCCCCTGGGGTCCACCGCGCAGCGGGTGGTCCTATCCAACGTCCCGCCTTGCATCAAGAACGAGGCCCTCCTTCCCCACCTTCATACCCTGGGGAAGATCCTCACCGACATCACCCCAATACCCATGGGGTTCCGCAGGAAGGACTTGCAGCACGTTCTCTCCCTCCGGCGCCAGTTGACAATGTTGCTGGACCGGGAGGAGGTGGTCGACGGGCGCTTCTGTGTCCAGCAGGATGGGCGAGACTTCACCATCTTCTGGACATCGGACCGCCCGAGGTGCCACGCCTGCAAGGAAGTGGGGCATATTCGGAGGAATTGCCCCAAATCCCGGGCGGAGGCCTCCGCCTCCGGTGCCACTAACCCCCCTCCCCCCCCCACTCCCACTCCCCCTGTAGTTGAGCCAGGGAACCCTGGGGATGGGGAGGGTCAAAAGAAGGGGAGCAAGGTGACGAAGAAGATAAGGCACCTGGGGAACAAACCCCCCGGGGATAAGACTTTGCCACCCATCCCGTCACCTCCCGTTAGGGAGTCCGCAAGCCCCATAATCCAGCCAGGGGCAGAGGGGATTGGGCGGGAGGAGGGGGAGCCGCAGACTAGGGTTGCTCAGGTGACCCCAGAGTCTGTGAGCTCCTCCCCTTCGAAAAAAAGAAGGAGGAATCTCTCCAGGGAGGAGCAGAAGGGGGACATAGGGGAATCTTCCAGTGGGGCGGGGAGTGCTGTGGTGGAGGATGACTCCTGCCCTCTGGTTCAGGCCCCGGTTCCATGCTCTGAAGGGGTTTCTGGGGAGGGTGGTGATGGGGACCACTCGGGTGTAATGGAGCAGGGAGAGATTCCTGTTGGGGAGGGAATCCCAATTCATGCACCCGAGGAAGCCCAGGAGCAACCCACCCAGGACGAGGTGCAGAACACGCCTGTGGAGTTAGGGATAGTAGGGGGGGAGGGGGAAGGGGAAACCAGCCCTTCTCTCCCGCAGGACCTGGCTCCAGAGGGACTCCCTGAGTCTGGGGCACCAGAGTCCACTCTGGGCCCAACTGGTGGAGGGATAGACCCCACTGTCAATGGTCTTGACTGCCCAGGTACACCCGAGGAAGGCCCCTCTGCCACTGGCCCCACGGTGGGGACTGAGGTGGAGGTGAGACCAGAGGGTGGGGAAGAGGCAACCGCTGCACAGGGTGGGGCGGGAGTCTCAAGCACAGAAGGTGTGTCCAAGGATGGGAACGGTGACTCCATCTGCAGTGGGGGGGTGGAAGAGGACTCCTCGGGCAATGAGTCAATGGATGTTCTCGCTGCCCCCGACGCCACTCCTCTCATTCCAGTGGAGGAGATCCGCGAGTTCATCGCGGCCACCGAAGGAGCCCAACATCGGCCCAAACTGGCCTCCCTCCGGTGGCCGAACTTACAAGGGGTCACCAGCTCCCTGAACCTCATCCTCAAAAGGAAGGGGAGGGGAAAGGGAGGGACGGGGGTGAAGGGAGGGACGGGGGTGAAGGGAGGGACGGGGGTGAAGGGAGGGATGGGGGTGAAGGGGAACGACCGGCGTCAGCTCAGGTCTTTCTTGGACGACCTGGAAAAGGACGCCGAGGCCCAGAGCAGCGTCGTTCCTGCTGAGGGTAGAGGGAGCAGTAGAGCGTCCCTTGTTGCCAAGATCCGGAAGGTGAAACGCACTGCCAATCCATCTAGGGTCCGTAGCGGCAAAGGCGACTCTGCTGTCAGTGACCAGGGGACTGGTGAGGGGATCTAGTGTACTTCTGACATGGCGATCACCATAGCCAGTTATAACATCAATGGCAGCAGGGGGCCTCTCCGCAGGTTTAACCATCTCTCAACCCTGAGGGATGGGAAATATGCGGTGAGCTTCCTGCAGGAAACCCACACCATCCCAGGAGACGAGTCCACCTGGCTCCTGGAGTGGAGTGGTGAGGTCTTCATGAGCCACCTCAGCTCCATTTCCAGTGGGGTGGCCATTTTGCTGGCCCCGAATTTCCGGCCAGAAATCCTAAAGGTCCAGGAATTGGTGCCAGGCCGCTTGCTTCACCTGGCCGTGCGCCTGGATGGCGTGCCGTTGCATTTTGTCAACGTGTACGCCCCCAAGCCCGCCGTGTTGCAGACGTGCCTGTTCCGGGAGGTGTCTACCCTTTTGAGCTCCATCGACCCTGGCGACTGCGTGATCTTTGGGGGAGATTTCAACTGTACCCTCGAGGAAGGAGACCGTTCAGGTATCCAGCGCGGCCAGGAGTCGGTGAAGAAGTTGAAGGAGCTCGTGGGCTCCTTTGACTTGGTAGACACCTGGAGGAACCTCCACCCCGACTCCAGTGCCTTCTCCAGGAGGTCAGAGGGGGGTGGCTCTCGCATTGACCGCCTGTACATTTCTCGGGCGTACGTCTCCCGGGTCTCGGCGGCCTCCATGCGGCCGATGCCTTGCTCGGACCACCACCTGGTGTGGGCAGAGTTTACCCTGCTGCGCACGAGGGGAGGGTCCGCGTACTGGCACTTTAACAACCGGCTGCTGGAGGATCGCCGCTTCCGGGACTCGTTTGTGAGGTTCTGGACCACTTGGAAGGGGAAGAGGGGAGGATTTCACTCCCTGCGGCTATGGTGGGACGTGGGCAAGGCCCACATCCGGCGTTTCTGTCAGGAGTACACTAGGGGGTCTACCAAGAGACGCGATTCCAAGGTCCGACAGCTCGGGAGTGAGCTGCTCGATTTGGATTCGCGTCTAAGTCAGACCGGTGGGGACCCGACCCTCTGGAGGGAATACCAGGAGAAGAAGGACGCGCTGAAGGAGCTGCAGTTACAGCAATCCCGAGGCGCGTATGTGAGGTCGCGGATCCAAATGCTCCACGATTTGGACCGCGGTTCACCCTTCTTCTACTCGCTGGAGAAATGGCGGGGAGTCCGTCAGCAGTTAGTGGAGCTGCTCGCTGACGATGACTCCCCCGTCACCGAACCAGAAGACATCAACGCGGCGGTTCGTTCCTTTTATGGGACCTTGTTTTCACCGGATAGCTCCGGCGTGGACGAGTGCAGTGATCTGTGGGAAGGTCTAACCACGGTCGGCCCGGAGGGTGCCGAGCGTCTGGACGCCCCCCTGACACTAGACGAACTGACTGCGGCCCTCCATCAGATTCAAAGGGGCAAATCCCCTGGCCTGGACGGACTGACAGCAGAGTTCCTCCGCACTTTCTGGGGGACCTTGGGGGAGGACTACACCATGGTCCTGAGGGAGAGCCTGGCGACCGGGGAGATGCCCCTGTCTTGGCGGAGGGCTGTAGTGGTCCTTCTGCCCAAGAAGGGTGATCTCCGCCTACTAAAGAACTGGCGCCCGGTCTCCCTCCTCTGTACCGATTACAAGGTCTTTGCTAAGGTAATGGCCAACCGTCTGGGCCCAGTGCTGGCCCAAGTGATCCACCCTGACCAGTCTTACACGGTCCCGGGCCGGTCCATCCAGGACAATATCCATCTGGTCCGGGACCTGGTCTACCTGGCTCAGGAGACCGGTGTACCCACTGCCTTTCTCTCCCTTGACCAGGAGAAGGCTTTCGACAGGGTGGATCACGAGTATCTGGTAAGGACTCTGCGGGCGTTTGGGTTCGGACCGCACTTTGTGGCCCGGATCCGACTTCTATACACCACTGCGGAGTGCCTCGTCAAGGTCAACGGATCCTTGACGGCTCCCATTCCCTTCCGCAGAGGAGTACGTCAGGGCTGCCCCATGTCAGGCCAACTGTACGCCATCTGCGTGGAGCCATTCCTTAGTCTGCTTCGGAGGAGGTTGACGGGCATGGTTCTACGCGAGCCAGATATGGAGGTGGTCCTCTCGGTCTATGCCGATGACGTGCTCCTCATGGTCACTGACCCCGCTGATCTGCAGAGGATGCGCGAGTGCCAACGAGTCTTCTCGGCCGCCTCCTCTGCAAGGATCAATTGGGGGAAATGTTCTGGACTCTTGGTGGGTCCATGGCAGGTGGACTCCCTCCCTGAGGAGATGCGGTTTTTCACGTGGAGCACCACGCGCCTCCTTTACTTGGGAGTCTACCTGAGTCCCGTCGCGGAGACCTGGCTGGCGAACTGGCAGGAGCTGGAGTTGAAAGTCGTCGCCCGGCTGGGGCGCTGGTCAGGTCTCCTCAGGGTGCTTTCCTACCGGGGCAGGGTGTTGGTCATTAACCAACTCGTGGCTTCCCTGCTCTGGTACAGATTGACCACATTGGTCCCATCAGCCACTTTTGCTGGGATCATCCAGAAGAAGTTGGTGGACTTCTTCTGGGGCAACGGAAAGCACTGGGTCTCTGCAGCGGTCCTGAGTCTCCCGATTGAGGAGGGCGGGCAGTCGCTGGTGTGCATCCGCACCCAGTTGGCGGCTCTCCGCCTCAGGACTCTGCAGAGATACCTGTACTCGGAACGTCCTCCCAGGTGGCACGTGCTGGCGACACACTTTTTCCAACGGGGCCGCTGCCTTCAAGCAGGTACGCGGATCCCGATGGTGGGCGTCAGCCGTGCTATCCTGCTGGGAATGCCCGGCTTCTACCGGGACTTGCTGAGAGTCTGGAACCTGGTTGCTGTCGACCGGGCCCCCCCTCCGCTGACGGAGGGCGGCGGCCCAGGCGTGAGAGCAGCCGGCCCTTGTCCTGCCCCGCTGGGTGTCGGAGAGGCTCAAATGTGTGGAGCACCTGCGGCTGAGCAAACCCCCGCTCAGCCGGAAGTACTCGTCGGACCGAGGCGCCGTAATCCTTCCCGGGAGCCGGTCCCACACAACATGAGTCGCATTTCCTCGACACCCTTCATCTCCCTCCGAGACGCAGGGAGGCGTGTCCTGTACGGGCTCCTCCTCCACACCCTGCACTTCCTCGCCCTGGTCCACCGTCCGGACACTAAGTGGCGGTCAGTGTTGCCTTCCGGTCGCGAGGTGACCCCGCGGTGGGGGTCCCTCTACGCAGGAATTCTGCCCCTCTCCATCGGGGACCTGGGGTGGAAGATATTGCACCGAGGAGTCCCCTGCAACCTGTTCCTCGCGCGGTTCACAGACTCACCAGCCGCCTGCCACTTTTGCGGGTTGGAAGAGTCTGTGTACCACGTGTACATGCAGTGTGTGAGGTTGCAGCCCCTGTTCCAATATCTAAAGGGGCTGCTCCTTGCTTTTTGGCTGCATTTTTCACCCACCATCCTCATCTTTGGACACCCTGTGCGTAGGGGAGAGGGTAGGGCCGAAGATGTCCTTGTTGGGTTGCTCCTGGGCCAGGCCAAGCTGGCCATCCGAGACTCACGGCGCCAGGCGGAAGAGGGCTCTGCCCGAGCCAGCTGCCTGCCCCTTTTCCGGGGTTACGTCCGTGCCCGGGTGGTGTTGGAGAGGGACTACGCGCTGTCCACGGGCACCCTGGAGGAATTCCGGGACCGCTGGGCACCGCGGGGGATTGGATGTATCCTGGATGGGGATTGTAGTATAATTGTATGATAGTTTTAATAGGTATATTTGTTTGTATAATATTCTGGTGGTGGGTTCTGTTTTGGTTTTATTGCATTGTATATATTATTTTAATATTTGAATAAATATTTTTGATTAAAAAAAAAAAAAAAAAAAAAAAAAGCTCATCACCAAACTCCACCAGCTAGGCCTCAGCTCGTCATTATGTGACTGGATCCTGGACTTCCTGCTGGAACGACCGCAGGCAGTGAGAATGGGCCCGCACTTGTCCTCCACTATCACCCTGAGTACCGGCACACCACAGGGCTGTGTTCTGAGCCCCATGCTCTACTCCCTCTTCACACACGACTGTGTTCCTGCATTCGACACCAACACCATTGTCAAGTTTGCAGACGACACAACGGTGATCGGGCTTATCACCAACGGGGATGAAACAAACTATAGAGCGGAGGTGCAGAACCTGGCGGACTGGTGCACGGATAACAACCTGTCCCTAAAATACCACCAAGACCAAGGAGCTGATCATCAACTTCCGTAGGTCACATAACAGGGAATATGCCCCGATCTCTATCAACGGGGACAGTGTGGAGAGAGTGTCCAGCTTCAAGTTTCTGGGCACTCACATTTCGGAGGACCTAACATGGTCCAATAACACTGCTGCGCTGGTCAAGAAGGCACAACAAAGACTGTTCTACTTAAGAACACTGAAAAAGTCTGGTCTACCCCAACAGCTGCTGACGACCTTCTACCGCTGCACCATAGAGAGCATCCTAACGCATGGCATCCCTGTGTGATACCTCAGCTGCACGGAGGCAGAAAGGAAAGCTCTACAGCGGGTAGTCCATAGAGCTCAGAGGGCCATTGGAACACAGCTACCAGACTTGGAGGGCATCTACAACACATGATGCCCCAGAAAAGCCACCAGCATCCACAAAGACTCTTCACACCCCTGCAACAGTCTGTTTGAACTCCTTCCATCGGGCAGACGATACAAGGCCTTCTACGCCCGCACCTCCAGACTCAGGAACAGCTTCATCCCCAGGGCCATAGCTGCTATGAACCGGTCCTGCTGAGCCGGATGGCCACAACGCACAGATCAACTTGCACTTTACCCTGTCTAAAAACTGTTACAATTGTTTCGTTTCGTTGGGTTGCTGTTAATTACTTAAATTATTGCATCGTATGGGAGGCGCATTCCCAATCTCGTTGTACCCCTGGGTACAATGACAATAAAGATATATTGTATTGTATTGTATTGATGTACACTGGGGTGGAGACGAATGACTGGAGGGAGATGGGTGATGGTCCTTGGGTTCACTTGTTATCCATTTAACTTCATATCTGTTGCAAACTCTGGCTGTTATCTTCATACAATTTGAGGGGAAGTAATTTGCCTGCAGTAACAAGGATTACCATCTTTGTGCTGTTAAATCGTTGTTTGGCTGCCTGTAACTGAGAAAGTTCTGGTTACCTTGCAATTAAATTTCAATGAGATCTCACTGAAAACTTGTCTTAAGTCTCTGACTGATGAAACAAACCTCCTCGGTACATACCATTTCTCCATGGAAACCTGTCCAAAGACTGAAATCGATTCTATTAAATGCAATCCCCATGGACTTAAAATATGCAAACTTTCATGTTTTTACTATATTTTAAACCAAATTAAAGCACACTGGTTCAACGAACCAAAGGAATTTCATTGGCATGTTGATGGATTCTATCATCATTCCTCGGGTTTTGGCAGATTTTATCTTGATATTCTACTTTCGGAGCATGATAATAATGGTTATAATCTTTTTGTCAGCAGATAGGAAACTTGGAAAAGAATGCTGATTCCAATCTATCAAATTCCACAAGAAAGGTAGGCAGTATAATAAACTCTTAGTAGGCCATTTGCCCATTGTTTCTGTATCCAGAAGCCAATAGAACAATCATCTGATTATTGTAAGTGGCCATGTTTCAAACCATTTGTGCAAAAGAAAATAATTCCATAGTCGACCATCATAATTCTCTGCTGAATTGTAGATAGTTGATTAGTATGAAGCGTTCTCTTTGCCAAATGGGTAATAATTCTGGATGGTCTATTGTTTAGTTTAGAGATTCAGCATGGTAACAGGTCCTTTTGCCCACCAACTCCGTGCCAACCAGCAATCACTAGGGACAATTTTCAGAATCCTTACAGACCTGCACGTGGGGAATAATTAAACATTGCATGAAAATATCGTACAGATTGGGATGCGAATATGGAGATGGGGGCGAGAGGGAAAGAAAGACCGGGGGTCTTGAAGCGAATATTGCATGTGAAGGTATCTACCAATCGTTCTTACAATGTAACTTGTACATGAAGCTGACTCCGAACGGCGAACAAAGAAAAAAAAAATTCTAAACATTTTGTAATATATTTTCTTGAGGCAAACTGGAGCATCCGGAGAAAACCACACGTGGTCACAGGGAGAATGTACAAACTCTATACAGACAGTACCCGTAGCCTGGATTGAACCTGTATCTTTGGCGCTGTAAGGCAACAACTTCGGCACCGTAAGGCAGCAACTGCGCCACAGTGTCACCCTTTATATTGTGTGGTATAAAGAAGTGCCTGAGTTATAGGAAACGCACATTTGAAAAGTATGCTCTTCTCTACTTCTTGCACAACCGGATTGGCAAAGTTGTCAATGTTGTGATTCTACATTATTTATCAAATGGCTACCATTAAAACCTTGAAATGCAATAACAGATTTGAGGGTAACTAGGCTCGCTGTGTTTGCCTGCAGAAATACTTGGATGCAAAATTAGCAAAGGAGCCTTGTTTGACACTAATGTGCTAGCTAAACTTGTATCCCTAGAATAGATGGATGCAATCATTGGGCACTATTATGTTCCTTACTTCATTTGGTCTCATTCTGCATTTGTGGTATATTCTTACCTCAATTTTGTTAATATATATTGATTCTCTTGAAATTAGATTATAAAGACACTCAACTGGTTCATTTTGGGCTGACAAATGACTCACTGCTGAAATATCTCATGAGCTCATGGCATCATGACCTCTTGAATCAGCCCTGTACATTGAAGGCCCTCCTTTTGCCTGTTTCCTTATTGTGGTGGGCAAGTGAAATCTGGAAGTTCTAGGGCTGGACCTAAGCAAGATGGGTAGTTTGGTCAGTGATCAATTGATGAATTGAGGAGTTGGTATGAGGATCAAGCATTGGGATTTGCAGGGGAAAGTAGCGTAGGTTTCAGCGAGGATTTAATAAGTCACGGAAGGGCCTTGGTGGTCAGGGAGGGTGTTGAGGATGAGGGGTGGGTGATGCAATCTCTAGTTAGATGTAAACATTGTTAATTGGGTAGATTTTGCTTGATATTTGTTGGGAGAGGATCAGTAATGAGTAGAGATTGTATTGTTGGTCTGAAAAGAGTTTGCAATGGATAGTGAAGATAGTTTTTACCAGTGTTCAGTATACAATACTGAAGCCGACACCTAGCTAGTGATACAATACAATACAATACAATACAATATATCTTTATTGTCATTGTACAGTGGCACAACGAGATTGGGAATGCGCCTCCCATACGATGCAATAAATTAATTAGCTAGTCAGTATTAATTTAAACAACCCAATGAAACAAATTAGAACAGTTTTAAACAGAATAAAGTGCAAGTAGATCTGTGCCAGTTCACTGTGCGATGTGACCATCGAATACATTTTAATAAGAATACCTTGTTTAGTTTTACTGAGCCAAATAGCCTGCACTACTTCATAATTATCTCATCAGTTTTCCGTTACCTGTTTCTTTGTCATAGATATATTCGGAGACCATTTGCTGTGCAGGGCGAGCACTAAGGGACAACTTTGTATCTCTGGCACCTCACTTACTGAAAGATCGAATAGCTGATACAGGGAAATTCAAGTAAGTAAAAATAAATCAGTCCATGAAGAGGGATATCAAGCATGCTGTGTGGAAATTGTCTGCCATGTTTCCTTGTTTATAACAAATGTTCTGAAAAAAAGCTTACAAAGAATTTTAGAAAGCGATTTCAAACTTTTCATTGATTATTCTTTGCAAAAATATTTATGTATGCGACAGTCACAAAATACAAATAATAGTGATTTTATTTGATTGTTTTAACCTGTGGGCATAAATTCACAGAGTGATTTGCGACTTTGTGGATTAGCACATTGAAACAACAAACATTGAAATACAAATTATATCTGATCCTTACAGGTTATTTAAATATTTCCTCGCAACAGACTGTGTATTTTTCATTCTCATAAGTTCATAAATGATAGGAGCAGGTTTAGGCCATTCAGCCCATCCTGTCTACTCCACCATTCAATCATGGCTGATCTATCTCTTCCTTCTAACCCTATTCTCCTGTCTTCTACGCATAAGCCCTGACATCCATACTAATGGGTGGCGTAGCGGTAGAGCTACTGCCTTACAAAGCCAGACACCCGGGTTCGTACAAAGTTTGTACGTTCTCGCCGTGTCGTGTGTGGGTTTTCTCATTCGTTTCCTCCCACACTCCAAAGACGTACAGATTTGTAGGTTAATTGGCTTGGTATAAATATAAAATTGTCCCTAATATGTGTAGGATAATGTTAATGTGCGGGGATCACTGGTCGGAGCGCACTCGGTGGGTCTTTCTGGGCTGTATCTTTAAACTAAACGAAACTAAACTAAACTAATCTCGGAAGTGCAACAGAAAAAAACAGAATGTAATATATTCCGCAAAATGCAAATGAATAGATAAGATAATATTTCATAGCAAACATTTAAAATATATCACTTTAAAATTGAAAGTTTAATCTATTTCTCAATAGGAGAAGCTCCGTGGGATTTGAAATGGTGGACTGGTTGCTTCATCAATGTCCATTCATCAGCACTCGGACCAAGGCAGAAGGAATCTGGCAGACTTTGTTAGAACTGGGAATTATATCTTCAGGTAATCAAATATGTTTAGTAAACAGAATGTTTCGGAACTGAGACAAATAATAGATTATTTTACAATTTGCAACTCTTCAATCCTTTTGTTTCATATCTTCTGTCTTTTCAACTCTGGCCTTTGTCCAACCATCTGCTTATCAATTAAACCTTCTCACCTGTGTTGGCCTATTACTTGCTGGGCTTTGTCCCGCCCCTCTCTTTGAGTTTTCTAGCCCTCCCACCTCAATCAGAGTGAAGAAGGGTCCCAACCCAAAACATCACCCTCCATGCTCTCCTGCGATATTGCCTGATTTGCTGAGTTACTCCAGCACTGTCTTCTTTTGTTCAGTACATCCCTTCTAAGCTAGTCCCATTAACCCATGTTTGGCCCATATCCCTCTAAACTTACCTCTCAATATATGTGTCCAAATAGCTTTTAAATGTTGTTATTGAATCTGCCTCAATTATTTCCTCTGGCAGTTAATTCCAAATATCTACCACCCTCTTGGCTTAAACTTTGCGCCTCGGGTTTATGTTAAATATTTCCGCTCTCATCTTAAACCTATGTTCTCTGGTTCTTGACACCCCTACTCTGGGGGAAAAGACTGTTAATTCACCCTATCTATTTCCTCCATAATGTTATTTGCCTCATTCAGATCATCCTTCAGCCTCCTGTGCCCCAGGAATAAAGTCCCAGCATTACCAACCTCTCCCTATAGCTCAGGCCCTCAAGTCCTGGCAACATCCTCATAAATCTTCTCTGCATTCTTTCTAGCTGAATGGCATTTTCCGCATAGTAGTGTGACCAAAATTGAACATAATACTCCCTGTGGCCTCGCCAACTTGTACAACTGTATCATAATGTTCTAGTTCTTTACTTAATTCCCTGACTGATGAAAACCACAGTGCCAAAAGCCTTCTTCACCACTCTCTCTACTTGTGATTCCACTTTCATGAAATTGTGTACTTGTACTCCGAGATCCCTCTGCTCTTTAACACTCCCCAGAGTCCTACTGTACAACGTGAAGGTCCTGCTCTGGTTTGTCTTCCTAAAAGGCAACATGAAAAAAATGAATGCAATGAATAACCATAATCTTGGTGCTTCTTTATTTTATTTGTCTTTTTAATTTTCATAACTGATTTGGCCATTGCTTTGTGGATATACCAACAGATACATGGTATTCATAATGTAGGCTTCTAAAAATTAATGGGGGGGGGGACATGATTGTGAGAAGAGCATTAAAATAATAATAAAATCTGGATGCAGATATTGTTGTTGGTAATGAAATGAATGAATAAATAAATTTATAAGGTATTTGTCCATTTACCACTTAAAATGCAAGGGCTCATGATTGCATTAATTGTCTCCTAGTTCATTGGTAATTCACATATATAAAAGAAACATACCTAAGTACATGCCTTCCTATGTATAACAACAACATAATACATTCTGAAGGTCAAACATGGTGCACCAGAGACAATAATGTAGTACAAATATTCTATCACCTGGGACATTGTTGATGGCAAGTTGAGGATGATCTGTTTTGCAGTGACAGCCACCATACAATGCAACACTTGATATATTCTAATACAGTTGATATATTGTGCCACTGCTCTCTTAACAGTAAATCTTCAATAGAGTAAAAAACATATATTTTGATGTAGCCAATGAAAGGTTGTTCCATTACTCGCTGCTAGTTCTTTGCAACATTAAAAAATGAAGAATTTGCTAAATGTTTAATGCACTAAGGTGCTTTGACACATATATTGGCATGCTCTTTAATATTGTATGTTCAGCAGCATTCTCAAACATATATATATCTTGGAATGAACACATTTTAAAGAAAACCAAACTATTTATTGGTTTCAAAAGATGACATAAAGTGATGACATGAACTATTTTGCTCTCATCTAGCACTAGTAAGGAATGCATCGAGAGCTAATAAATTCTCAGTAAACTAGAGAACGAAGGAAAACAGCGAGCACCTCCACAAACTGAGAAACAAAAGCATGGGTTGTATTGTTTTCTAAATGGTAAACTGTAAATATATATATATATATATATATATATTTCAAACCACTGTGCGAACCATAATAATTGTAAGTTTATTTTAGAGATACAGCGTGGAAAAAGGCCCTTCGGTTCAGAGAGTGCACGCTGACCAATGATCACCCGTACACTTTTCGCTTGGGGGAATTGTAGAGGCCAATTAAAATAGAAACCTGCATGTCTTTGGAATGTGGGAGGAAACCAGAGCACCCACTCGGTCACACGGAGAATGTGCAAACTCTGGACAGACGACACCCGTATCGAACCTGGGTCCCTGGTGCTGCAAGGCAGTAACTCTACTGCTGCGCCACTATGCCGCTCTCAAGTTGCAACGTTTCCTGATATTCCATCATCTTTAAAAGTACTTAACTAGTCTACTAATGCTGCCATTTTGGGTTTAATGTTACATTGCAGTATTACTTCCTGCTAGAATGTAAAATTAGTTTAAAGCTAGTGATGATGATTTAATCACATCAATTGTGACTGCAAATGACTAACTTCTCTAACCTTTCTTGATGTGAGGCAGCATACACAACTACCACATTTAATAAACCTTAAATCTCAGATGTCCTCCTGTACCACCGTTCTGGTTTATTCTGTTCTGGACCATTTTCCTACAGGCATAATTGAGTGCTATTTCCCTGTCACCTCCAATGTAAAGAACAACAACATATTTTAATTTGTTCCTTAAACAAATATCATTGTATGGCCATCAATATTTATAGGTGTGTTGCTTGTTTCTGAAAATCAATTATTTTGTTGAATTCTATGAAAATAATTCTGTAAATAATTTGTCCGTTAAAATTCTTGGTGGTTCAATAAAAGAATATTAAATTGTGAATTTGAATTGTAGAGTTATACAGGACAGAAATAACCCACTAAGATATCTATATGAACTAGTCCTATCTGTCTGCATGTCGCCCATATCCCTAAAATCTTATCTAATCCATATACCTGTCCAAATGTCTTTTAAAATGTTTACTTGGTATAGTCCTCCATGCTTCCTCTGGCTGCCTGTTCCAAATACCCACCCCTCCATGTGTGAAAAATGTGTACCTTTCAAATCTTTCCCTCTCACCTGAAATCTCTGAACTCTAGTTTTAGACTTCTCTACCCTGGGAACAATATTGTGAACATCCAAATTAGCTCAGCCTGTCATGATTTTGCATACCTCTTTTAGGTCACTACCTCAGCCTCCTACCCTCCAGGAAAAGAAGTCCTAGCCCATACAACCACTCCTAATAACTCAAGCACAGCAGTCCCAGTAACATCCTCGTGAATTTTTCCTGCATCCTTTCCAACTTCATGACATCCTTCCTGTTGCTGAGCGACCAGAACTACACATACTGTTCCATGACTGGTCTCACCAGCAACTTGTACAGTTGGAACATGATGTCCCAACTCCTATACAATTGCCTGACTCATAAAGCAAGCTTGCCAAAGGCCTTCTTCATTACCCTGCCTACTTATGTTGCCGCTTTCAGGGAACTATGTACCTGTACCCCTCCGTCTCTCTGTTCCACCGTACTATCCAGGGCTCTACCATTTACTGTGTATTCCCATTTCTGGTACAATGTAACACCTCACACTTGTCCAAGTTAAATTTCACATACTATTCCTTGGCTTACTATCAAGGTCTGGCAGTGAAGGTCAGTAGCTCTGTCCGCTATAATTGAAATCCGTTATAAAGAGGTCCGTATAACGAGGATTTACAGTATGACAGATCTTTTTGAATAGGATGAGAATTATTGTACACTTTATGCCTGGAGAGCTACTTGCCAAGGTCTCCAAATAGGACTTCCCTTCTGCACGGATGGTATTGGAGTCAAAGGATGTGTAGGGGGGCTATACCCCCTAGCCCACATTACTTTCTATTGAGATATTGTGGCCATTGAAACGTGCCACATGCTGTGTGTCTGTGTGTTCTGAACAATGAAGATCAGAAAGTTCATGTAGTTCATGTAGGACCCAAGTAGGCCGTAAGCCATTGGGGAAGATGGCATGCTGGTAGATTAATCTGCCCTCTCTGCCTCATCTTCCAAACTAATGGAAAAATCGAGGAATTTGCATCTTCCTGAGTTTAGAAAAACAATAACATCAGCACTGCAAAAACAAAGATGCCAAATTGTCACAGCGTAGCTCAGCCACACCTTCAACTGTTGGAGTGGACCAGACTGAGGCGTGAGCTTGTGGTTAAGGCCTCAGAAGATGACAGATGGCCGTGGAATTTGTGGACAATGTCCCCAGAAACGAATCCCTGCAGACCTCCTGCAGTGCCGAGGACGTTCATCTTCCTCTCTTGGGGATTAGTCCAAGCCTGCAGCCTCTTCAATGCACCCTGATATTGTAACGTATTCAAACATATTCATGTGTTATGCTAATGAGTTGGTGTTCAATGTAAGCAGGGGATGCTGGGTAATAAAAACTGGCACGTGATACCGGCAACCAATGCGTGAGTCTAGTTCTTCATTCTGCTGTCCGGAATAAACCAGTTATTTTCCTAGTTGTTGAGCAAAGCAGCAAGAGTAACCTGAAGTCAAGTGCTCGGTAGCACTCGTAAGTGAGCGTGTAAATGGCTCATTAATCTGTCAAAAAATAGTTATTAAAATATCTTTCATTTGTGAGCGCCAACAAATTTTGGAAATGCATCACAACTGCACACCAGGAGAACTGATTTGGTGCTTACCCGTCCTCAGAAACACATGACCAGGAAGCATCATTTACTTCAAGAAGTGCTCTGGGAAGTGGGTGGAGAATCTTTAGAATTTTTACCCCAGAGTGCAAGTGTGGTCATCAAGTTCATTCAGAACAGCGATATTTAAGGGAATCAAGGGGATAGTGTAGGAAACTGGCACTGAGATGAATGATCAGCCACAAGTAGGTTGAAAGGCAGAGCGGTCCTGAAACTCCTGCACTTATTTATTTTATCCGGTGTTGTTATGCGACTACAGTTCATTATTTGAATAATTCTTGCAAAACTGGATCCACAATTCACAGGTCTGGCAGTTGTAGTTTTGGGTGCTTAAGGCATTACAGTATAATCATAACATATACAGTATAATCATACAGTATAATCATATACAGTATAAAGTTTTCTCTTTCATAGCAACGAAAAGCCAAGAGAGTTTTGAAGATAAAGATATTTTCTACCAGTTTTCAAACGATGAATGTGATGTCCTGGTCTGCCCCTTTGGAAAGGACGAGGAATGGAAAAATGGTGTAAGACTGCTTGGGCACTTAGTCCCATATATTCAATCAAGAACAAATCTACAGATAATGTTAGTATATTTTATGATTTCTTTTCAATATGCGAAAGAAAGAAATAAACTGATACAGAAGAAAATTAGGAAAGAAAACTGCAGATGCTGGTTTAAATCGGAGGTAGACACAAAATGCTGGAGTAACTCAGCTGGTCAGGCAGCATCTCTGGAGAGAAGGAATGGTTGACGTTTCGGGTCGAGACCCTTCTTCAGACTGATGTCAGGGGAGGGGGTGGGACAAAGATAGGATGTAGTAGGAGACAGGAAGACAAGAGGGAGAACTAGTCCCCTTCTTTTGCATTTTAATAATACCTTTTAACACATTCCCTAAGGTAAAAACTCTAAATGAGTTCCTTTGATACTATCTTCCATTATAGATGAGACTCTCACTAGGGTCTCCTTTATATCCCGCAGCTCCGCTCTTGCTCCCCCTCTCCCCATTTGTAACAAGGATAGAGTCCCCCTTGTCCTCACCTTCCACCCCATCAGCCGTCGCATACAACAAATTATCCTCCAACATTTCCACCACCTCCAACGGGATCCCACTACTGGCCACATCTTCCTATCTCCACCCCTTTCTGCATTCCGCAGGGACCATTCCCTCCGTAACTCCCTGGTCCACTCGTCCCTTCCCACCTAAACCACCCCCTCCCCAGGTACTTTACCCTGCAACCGCAGGAGATGCAACACCTGTCCCTTTACCGCCCCCCCTCGACTCCATCCAAGGACCCAAAGAGTCTTTCCAGGTTTGATAGAGGTTCACCTGCGCCTCCTCCAACCTTATCTATTGTATCCGCTGTTCCAGATGTCAACTTTTCTACATCGGCGAGACCAAGTGCAGGCTTGCCGATCGTTTCGCTCAACACCTCCACTCAGTCCGCCTTAACCAACCTGATCTCCCGGTGGCTCAGCACTTCAACTCCCCCTCCCATTCCCAATCTGAGCTCTCTGTCCTGGGCCTCCTCCATTGTCATAGTGAGGCCCAGCGCAAATTGGAGGAACAGCATCTCATATTTTGCTTGGGCAGTTTACACCTTTGCAGTTTGAACATTGACTTCTCTAACTTCAGAAAGTTCCTCTGTCCCTCTCTTTCCCCTTCCCCTTCCCAGTTCTCCCACTAGTCTTCCTGTCTCCTATCTTTGTCCCGTCCCCTCCCCTGACATCAGTCTGAAGAAGGGTCTCAACCCGAAACGTCAACCATTCCTTCTCTCCAGAGATGCTGCCTGACCCGCTGAGTTACTCCATCATTTTGTGTCTACCTCTGATACAGAAGAAAATGCCACCTGTGGCACAATGCATGGGGATTAATTTGTTTTGACACATCGTCTTAAACAGTTGATAACTAATCAGTTCAGCACGTGCACCTCACCCAATTTTATTTACATTGAAGTTTATCACATGTTTGGTGATGTCTGCTCCACAAACCAGATATTGCCTCATACTTCAACATGTTGATTTGCCATGAGTTAAGTGTGAGTTCATAGGAATGGGAAATGTTTGCTTGCTTATCTTTATGGTCAAAATCCTCATGGCATATGTTGGCTGAAGTCACATGTGTACATGCATAACCCAGCTCTGCTGATTAATTAAAAGCTTACCAGGGTAGAACAATGAGACAGACAATAGATTATTGTAATATAATTGCACATCAGTGATGTTCACTAAACAAACACAGACATCAAGACTGTTAATAGCTACATCTACATCATATTGGCAATATAAATACAACAGCTAATTCCCATTAGGAAATGTTGCACTAATGGGGTGGGCATGAATGGGTGAATTAAAAAAATATATAAGCATGTATGTGGATTGATTTATGCAGAGAGATTGCAAACTTATCATTTTGGTTGATTGGTTTTGGGAAAAGTATTTAGACTGGGATGAGAGAGAATTATAGTGCTGGAGGAACTGAGACAGAATGGAGATGGGGTTGCAGGTTTTTTGTGAATGCTAAGACGAAATAAAGGATGCATTGAAATAAAGGATGCATTGATGCATTGAACTTGAGAATCTCAGACGAATACTAGGCAGCTAGCAGAGGGAGAGAATTGAAGAATACCTGAGAATGGCTCTGGACCAGAGAAGTACTGTTACAACTGACACTGGAGGAAGGAAGAGGGAGGTAAAGGAGAATGAGAGAGAATGAACATTGTGGGCAGATGGAAAGAAAAGTAATTTCCTTTTTTGAAAGAAAATGGGCTGCTGCATCTATTTTTCCATACGTCTTGAGCAGAGAGAAATATTTTGCACAGAACTTTAAACATTTAACCTGATTTTTGGAAGAGCAATTCAGCATAGAGAAAAAAGAACATTGTCTTCAATTCTATAGAACACGAGGATAGGAGACAGAGGCCATTCAAGATTGGGAGAACTGCAACTGCCTAAAAATAACTAAAAGATTTTGAGTGATTTATCATATTCCAGGACCATACCCATTGTGACTGCTGAGCTACCGTGTGGAAATTGAAATACAGGAGTGTTACAGGGTTCAAACGGGGTCAATGATCAGAGGTTTTGGAAAATCTACTAAAATACCACTACACCAAAAAAATACATTTAGCATGACAAAAACTCCAAGGGTTTATCGGAATGATTATCATACAAAACTTGGCACCCGAATATATAAATATATATTGGGCAGGTGACTAAAAGCTTGGCCAAATAGATAGGTTTTATGAAGGATTATTAAAAGATTGATGATTAGAGTGGTTTGAGGATGGAAATATTTTGCAAAGTGGCACATCTTCTGAGTACTTTAACTTAAATGACCTGCAGGAATATGTGAAAAAAATGTCTGACCTACTTATTGATTATATTTACTTTTCCCACAAACACGTCTGGGACACCAGCACTTCACATTTTAAATCATCGGTGTGTATTTTCCACCAAGTGTGGCACTGCATACTGAAGTCATACTGAAATGCACGCATGCGGCAAACTCAGTTGTAGTGCCTATCCTGGAAAAATAGCTGATTGGCATATTTGAAGGTTAGCTGGGCATGCAGTCCTGGCATTCATGCACTTTTTTTCCTTAACAATCATTCATTAATTTTAATGACCAGACAGTATTACAGATACGAGATCTCAATCCCCCCCCATTGGAACTATTATGACGTGAATGACACGGTTAGCTAACAATGTGCACAGATATAAAATGGCCATGATTTAGATAAGATACCAACAGCTATTAGTATCTACAGATCTATACTACAGCTTCTTCAGGATTCAGAGGGTGGTAGAAGACCAGAATAGCATTTTACAAAATAAATATAATTAGGAGGAAATGTATAACAAACGAAAGTAACCATTTCAGGTAAAATGTACTGTTTAGATAATAGATATATTTTCCTTAGACTATGTTTAATCTGTCTTACTAATTTATGGTAGATGAGCAATGCATAAGTCGTGGCTTGAATACTTAATAGAGTGACTTACAGAGCTTGCTTGAGAGACACAGAATGTCAGGCAATCTAGGGAAACTGAAACAGAGTTAATGTCTCAGGTCACAGACCCTTCATCAGAACAGGCTAGGTTTATGACAAAAGGTTTCTGACCTGAAAGCTCACCCCGTTTCTCTTTCCAGAGATGCGACTTGACCTGCTGAATATTTCATGCACTTTCAGTTTTTATTTCAGATTTTCAGTGTCTCCAGTTTTATTGACCTTGCAGAGAGTAATTGGCTCAAAATAATGGACAAGCCAATTATTGAAAATGTTTAATATAGAACCAAAACTACAGTTGGTGTGAAGCATGGAGTTAGAGTTAAATAACCAACCATAGACATTCCACAATAATTGGATTTGGCATAATAAACCCTGACACTTTAAAAACCCATCTCCTGATCTTAGCTTGATGGGAATGCATGCTTTATTTATGTCCCAAAGATGATGGTTCATTTCTAAGTAATGCAAAATCTGAATAACATTTTGCGCAGTGTGAACATGTGTCAAATTTGTAAATTACTGGAGGAACTTCAGTATAAGGAAGTTATTTAGAGCCAAAGAGTTACACGGCACGGAAACAGGCTCTTCGGCCCAACTTGTTCATGCCAACTTAAATGCCCCATCTAAGCTCGTCCCATTTGTCTACATTTGGCCCATTAGGATATCCATGTAAGCCTTTCTTAGCCATGTGCCTGTCCAATTGTCTTTTAAATGTTGTTATTGTAGCTGCCAAACCACTTCCACAGGTAGTTTATTCCATTTCTGGTAAGGCATTGAAATTTCTTGTTGGAGTTCATTTGAATATTTGAGGATGGTGAGATGTACATTGACTAATACAAATGACTCTTGTCAGCTTAAAAATCATTACAACCAAAACATTGGACAATGGAATGGAGTCATTACCTATTCTTATATTTTATTAGCCATTAGCCCCTTTGGTTACAGATTCTAATTTATCTGAGTATCTGCAAACTTTTCACAAAAATACAGATGATTTCGTACTGTTCACTTGTAATTGTAATCATAAAATTTAGCAATAATGGCTTTTATGAAATACATGATTATTTTACATTGAATTGAGAATTAGAAAAGGTAATATCTGTTCCTTGCCACTCTATGATATCGATAAAACATCTGCATTGTAATTGGTTTAAAAAGATGTTAAATGTTTCAGAACCTATGTCCTATAGAAAATAGAGCAAAAAAAACAAAACAGGCTGAAATCCATCCATGTGTTCAAGAAGTGTATTTTATGATTTTTCTATCTAAGTAGCATCCAATGAAATTAATAGCTAATGGATTCTCCACTCTTTATTCCCAGCTCTGAACAAACGTCAGCGGAGGAGAAAATAGTTTCATCTGATGAAGTCCTGGAAATTCAGGTGCTTGCTCTTTTATCAATTACAGTAAAAATCTTATTAATTCAGGAATAAGCAGTAATTTTCTTAGGATTTCATCAACTGAAGCTTAATGGGGTATGTTTGGTTTTGGGGAGGGGCACAATGGGCACCAGTGAATGGTCAGCCAGTTTTTCATCCCACTTGATCTGAAATCGACAAATCAATTTTATGACACAGCACATTTTGTGTCACCACCAAAACCGAGGCTAATTTTGATTCTAACTCCTTCCAAAAGGATTGAATGCTTTTGGATTGCATGCTGCGCAACAATTACTCTGGAAATTACGACTTCTGAGAGGACAGAAGGAGTCGCAGAGTGACTGCCTTGCCTATTTTAATATTCAATAGACAATAGACAATAGACAATAGGTGCAGGAGTAGGCCATTCGGCCCTTCGAGCCAGCACCACCATTCAATGTGATCATTCTCAATCTGTACCCTGTTCCTGCCTTCTCCCCATACCCCCTGACTCCGCTATCCTTAAGAGCTCTATCTAGCTCTTTCTTGAATGCATTCAGAGAATTGGCCTCCACTGCCTTCTGAGGCAGAGAATTTCACAGATTTACAACTCTCTGACTGAAAAAGTTTTTCCTCATCTCCGTTCTAAATGGCCTACTCCTTATTCGTTAAACTGTGGCCCCTGGTTCTGGACTCCCCCAACATTGGGAACATGTTTCCTGCCTCTAACGTGTCCAACCCCTTAATAATCTTATACGTTTCGATAAGATCCCCTCTCATCCTTCTAAATTCCAGTGTATACAAGCCTAGTCGCTCCAGTCTTTCAACATATGACCGTCCCGCCATTCCGGGAATTAACCTAGTAAACCTACGCTGCACGCCCTCAATAGCAAGAATATCCTTCCTCAAATTTGGAAACCAAAACTGCACACAGTACTCCAGGTGCGGTCTCATTAGGCCCCTGTACAACTGCAGAAGGACCTCTTTGCTCCTATACTCAACTCCTCTTGTTATGAAGGCCAACATTCCATTGGCTTTCTTCACTGCCTGCTGCACCTGCATGCTTCCTTTCAGTGACTGATGCACTAGGACACCCAGATCTCGTTGTACGTCCCCTTTTCCTAACTTGACACCGTTCAGATAATACCCTGCCTTCCTATTCTTACCACCAAAGTGGATAACCTCACACTTATCCACATTAAACTGCATCTGCCATGCATCCGCCCACTCACACAACCTGTCCAAGTCACCCTGCAACCGCATAGCATCTTCCTCACAGTTCACACTACCACCCAGCTTTGTATCATCTGCAAATTTGCTAATGGTACTTTTAATCCCTTCATCCAAGTCATTAATGTATATTGTAAATAGCTGCGGTCCCAGCACCGAGCCTTGCGGTACCCCACAAGGCTCGGTGCTGGGACCGCAGCTATTTACAATTCATTATTAGTTCTTTGTCCAAATGCAAAGCAAGAATCCAATTGGAGCTTCAGTAAAAAATTCGAATCATGTTAAGGAAACTTCAATTTCCACCCAATAATTTTCGAAGCGCCAGTGTTTGAAAAGAAGGTTTGGGCAGAATTGTACTAGTTTCTCACTCAAAAATAACCACTCGGCTGGGGTAGTGGGTTTGATTTTTCTCATGGGTTTTCTGACTGGTGCCATTCAGATTCAGAGCTTTTCTGTGTCTTAGGCTGGGAAGTAAAGCTGAGGTTAGTTGGACATTGCAAAGTTAGAAATTGACTTGGTCGGCAGTATTTCGTTGGGGTTTTCAGAGGAGGATTTTGTTTGAGGAAGGATGTCAGACACCGAATGATATGCTGCAGCCTGAATATCAGATATTGGGGAGAAAGGAGTTGAATATTAGGAATCTGTTTGCAAGGCTGAGAAGGGAAAGAAATAGGTTTGCTTTGGACAGCTGAGGTAAATATAATTGCTCCCACTGGCCATGACCAGTACAAGAGTTTGTACTTACTGCTCTAAAGCCCTTCTTGCTCTCTTTCAGCAACTATGTTTTATAAGGCAAAGGAATCCTCGTCCTGGGGTTAAAAGTAAAATGTATCTTGAAATTAGGCCCTTGGGGCCCTTAAATTATTTAAATTAAAGATCATTTTTCTAAGAGTAGGTTAGTCATTTGCTTCCAAACACCCTTGGCTGCAATGTGAAAAAGGTGCACAGGAGGTCAGTTGGGATTGAGTTGCAGATATTTGAATAGGGTGGTTACCAGTTAAATCTAACAAGGACCTGAGCATTGCAACAAATCCCAATCTTGATTATACATCTGTTGAAGGCTTAAAAAAATTGTGAATATTTACTCTGTATTCTTAAGCATCTTGAATTAACTAAAAAATATTTCCCTCTTCACGAAGGAAACTAATTCTCAATTTCCCCTTTTCTCCGAGGATCCTTTCCTGCAGTATCATATTGCCCCAATTTTTCTATCCTCCCTTCATCAAAATTCTCACTCTTTCTCTTGATCCATCTTCACCAGAGGCACTATCCCACCCTTTTAAGACAGATCTCCCTCCCAAAGGCATTTCTCCTTCTTCATTGACTGTTTGTTCAGGATATAGGGTGATGGGTGGATGGGTACTGTTGCACTTGTCAAAAGGTGCTCTCCGGACCATTATTAATTGATTTGGTTCTGACTTCCTGGAACTTATTATAGTGTGCCATCATAATTTCCCTGAAGGCCATTTGAATGGGGTACTGATTGTTGGTGATCAGCCATGATCACATTGAATGGCGGTGTTGGCTCGTAGGGCCAAATGGCCTACTCCTGAACCTATTTTCTATGTATCTATGAATCTATGAAATGCGCACTCACTGAAGTTATGGTGATCTAAATCTGAGGGAAGTGAGAACTATGTTGATGATATTTATGGTGAAATCGTGTGATTTATATCTTGAAATCCATGTTGAAATGACAGATTTGATGACTCTTTTCATTTTAGCATAAATAAAACTTAGTTCATTGCAGCACATCAAAATGCTTTGCACAATGAATTATTATATCCATGTAGTCAAACATTCAATTTATTCTGGGAAAACTGTAACTACAGTGAAATTGCTTAAAATCATTTAAAATTTAAACTCATATTTTTAATGCAGTAATTTAAATGTTAATATTTGCCTCAGGTTCATAAAGCGCGATTGTCACCACTCCCTGATAGATTACGTCTTCATAGTCAGTACTCCATTAAATAAAATACAATTCAGTTTTGTAGCTGCAAATTCCTAAGCAGCCATGATTAATGTAAATTTCTATTTGCAGGAAAAGATAACAATAAATGAGTTTATGCATTAATATGAATCGTTTTTATCACATTTAAAAAAAACGTTCTTTAGGGTCTTCTGCTGCAGAATATGTTTACAAAACAGAATAACCTGTTGATCTGTGACAACTCATGTTTCTTGTTTGGACAATAGGTGAAGAAGGAGCTGGTTGCTGCTATTGCTTCAAAAACAGAAACATCACGTGAGTAACTCTACCCGATTCCCACCCAGTTGCTTTCCGCCAGCATTGTTCACACAATGCAGAAGGTTATCGTGCATTACTGACCCCACGTCCTCTGGGAGGGAAAAAGTATTGCCCTAATAGCTGTAACACCCAGTTAGTACTTCCTATCAAACCGGGACTGAATAATGGCTATGTCATGCTTCAAACCAGCTGCTTCCTCAAAAATAGGTTATGTTTATTTTATACAAAAGGTCAGTGTTTAACTTTTAATATATAATCTCAATTATTCATAAAATAATTAATGGAACAACAACAAGAAAAAGAAACATTCAATTACTGAAAATTGAAATAGAAACAAACTGCTGGAAACTGCACTCCTCTCATTTCACCCTTGAACAAAATATATATGAATTACGAGCAGAAAATAGATACTGGCCCTCTGAGCATGTTCTGTCATTCATCAAGATCATAGCTGATCTACTATCTCAATGCCATTTTTCTTAACTATTCCCACTTCCTTCAGTTTCCTTTATTATTAGGCAATCTATCGATCTCCGTTTTGAATGATCGCGATAAATGTAGAGAATTCCAAACGTTCACACCCTCACAGTATAGATGTTTCTCATCACCTCAGTTCTAAAAGGCCTTCCCCTTATTCTGAGACACCTGGGAAACACGTTCCCCGTACCAAGACTATGGAGCCTTGTAAGAATTTAGTAAGTTTCAGCATTTGATCACCTTATCTTCTAAACTCTAAAGAATAAAGGCCTAGTGTATTCAACCATTTCACGCATGGTGCACCTACTATTTCAGAAAAAGAGTCTGGTAAATCTTTGCTGCTCTCCCTCTTTGCAAGTACATGCTTCAACCACTTACACTTGCAGCTTTTTCCATAGATCCACCACACTGTGTGAAAGAGCTGCCCCTCAGGTTCTATTAAATCCTTTCCCTCTTTTATTGACAATAGACAATAGGTGCAGGAGGAGGCCATTCGGCCCTTCGAGCCAGCACCGCCATTCAATGTGATCATGGCTGATCATTCTCAATCAGTACCTCGTTCCTGCCTTCTCCACATACCCCCTGACTCTGCTATCCTTAAGAGCTTTATCTAGCTCTCTCTTAAATGCTTTCAGAACCTTGCATTTAAACCTATGTCCTCTGGTTGTTCGGTTCTCAACCCGAAAAATCACCTATTCATTTTCTCCAGAGATGCTGCCTGACCCGCTGTTACTTCAGCTTTTTGTGTCTATCTTCAGTGTAAACCAGCATCTGCAGTTCCTTCTTACACCCTCTAGTAATTGATTCCCCAACCATGGTGTGCATTCACCCTATCTATGCTCCTCGTAATTTTATACACCTTTCAGAAGATCCCCTATTCTTTTACTCCAAGGAATAAAGTCCGAGCCTGCCCAAACTTTCCTGATAACTCAGTCCTGGCAGCGTCCTTGAAAATCTTTGTGCACTCTTCCAGCTTAATGGAATCTTATCTAAAGAAGGGTAACAAAAACTGAACACAACACTCCAAGTGCAGCCTCACTAACATCTTGTACAGCTGCAACATAACATCTCAGCTTCTACACTCAGTGCCCTTACTGATGAAGGTCATCATGCAAAGTCTCTTCTTAACCACTCTGTCTGACTGTGGCACAAATTTCAGGGAAGTATGTACTTGCACTCCTAAGTCCCCCTGATCTACTATATTCCACAAGAGCCCTCTCATTCATTGTGATAATCCTAACCTGGGTTTGACATCCTAAAATGCAAAATTTACAAGTGCATTTGAGATTTATAAGAATGTCAGGTTGAGAGAATTACAGTTGCGAAAAAAGACCAACTGGTCTGGTATTATTTACTTTGTATTAAAAGAGAATGAGGGGCAATATAATTGAATATAAATTGAGAGGTCTAAACTCCATCACCAAGAAAGATCTAGTTTCCTTGGAAGAGAATTCAGTAACTAGGAGGTCATAGCCTTGTTAATTGGTAGGAGATTTGGAGTTAGAGGACAGCCGAAGAATAGTTTTTTCACCAAAAAGTCAAATTGATTCATGGAACTCAATGCCTGAAAGGATGGTGAGTGCAGGACCCTTCATCACATTGAAAAAGCATCTGAATGAGCTGTAAACCAAATGAGGAGAAAGTAATTGTCTGAATCTGGAATTAGCTTGGGGTTGCTGATTGTGCTTCCTCAGGAAGCTGCTTGGTAAGTCACATAGTCCTGTCTTGATCATATATCTTTATTCCCTCAATGATGGTTGAATCTTGAAGTAATATAATAGCAATGATATTGATTAGCAATTACTTGATTACTTGATTAGCAATTACTTGATTATTACGGGTGTCAGGGGTTATAGGGAGAAGGCAGGAGAATGGAGTCAAGAGGGAAAGATAGATCAGCCATGATTGAATGGCGGAGTAGACGATGGGCTAAATGGCTTAATTCTGCTCCTGTCACTTGAAATGTAGTGGTATCTCAAGTGAAATGTAGTAGTATCTTCACCAGCTGAAGAAGAATGCTTGCTACCACTTTTTTGAGAGCAATTAGCACAGTTAACAATTGATGGCCGGGAGAACTAAATATCTAAAATATTTTGTGTAGAATTTGCCCAAAATAATATTTTGGGTATTTTTTTCTTAGGGTAAACATGCAGCATTCTTCGTAAAAACCACTCCTGCAGGCAGAACATATGGCTGATGGTGTGGTTAGCTTTCAGAAAACAATTCAAATCTTTCCTCTGCTTTGCCCAACTGTTAAAGAATTTGCGATGCAATCTTTGTTCAGGCAATGATAAATTCATGGATGTTTTTTTAGCGTGCAAGGAAGAGAACAGAAGCCACATCAAGCAAGTTGATTTGAAGGACTCTGCTGAAAATGTCAAGAATAATAAGGTACATTAACTGCATAGTAATAAGATACATCAACTTTATTGAACAGTAAATTAATGCTGTGCACATCTCTAAATTTGCTAACTTGAACAGTAACGATCCTGTTATTTGTTTTATTGATTGCTGTTTGCATTTTCTACATCTGCTGTTGAATGGAATTCTAAAGCTGGGTTGATGCCTTCACAAAAAAAGTCCTTAGTGATTCGAGTTATTTCATCGCTGGGGAAATGAGAAGAAAAGTCAAAAGCTATGTCCTATTACATAGAAACACAGAAAAATAGAAAATAGGTGCAGGAGGAGGCCATTCGGCCCTTTGAGCCAGCACCGCCATTCATTGTGATCATGGCTGATCATCCACAATCAGTAACCCATGCCTGCGTTCTCTCCATACCCCTTGATTCCGCTAGCTCCAAGAGCTCTATCTACAGTGCATTCAGAAAGTATTCTGACGCCTTCACTTTTACCACATTTTGCTACGTTACAGCCTTATTTTAAAATGGATTCAATTGATTTTGCTTATCATCAATCTACACACAAAACCCCATAATAAAAAAGCAAAAACAAGTGTTGAGAAATTTTTGCAAAGTAATTAAAAAGAAATAACTGAAATATCACATTTACATAAGTATTCAGATCCTTTGCTATGACACTTAAAATTAAGCTTATGTTCATCCTGTTTCCATTGATTGTCCTTGAGATGTTTCTACAACTTGATTGGAGGCAACCAGTGGTAAATTAAATTGACTGGACATGATTTGGAAAGGCACACACCTATCTATATAAGGTCCCACAGTTGTCAGTGCATATCAGAGCAAAAACCAAGCCATGAAGACGAAGGAATTGTCCGTAGACCTCCGAGACAGGATTGTGTCGAGGCACAGATCTGGGGAAGGGTATAAAACAATTTCTGCAGCATTGCAGGTCCCGAAGAGCACAGTGGCCTCCGTCGTTCTTAAATGGAAGAACTTTGGAATCACCAGGACTCTTCATAGAGCTGGCCGGCCAAACTGAACAATCGGGGAAGAAGGGCCTTGGTCAGGGAGCTGACCAAGAACCCGATGGTCACTCTGACAGAGCTCCAGAGTTCCTCTGTGAAGATGGGAGAACCTTCCAGAAGGACAACTATATTTGCAGCACTCCACCAATCAGACCTTTGTGGTATAGTGGCCAGACGGAAGCCACTCCTTAGTAAAAGGCACATGAAAACCTGCTTGAAGTTTGCCAGAAGGCACCTAAAGGACTCTCGAACTATTAGAAACAAGATTCTCTGGTCTGATGAAAACAAGATTGAACTCTTTGGCCTGAATGCCAAGTGTCACCGCTCATCACCTGGCCAATACCATACATACGGTGAAGCATGGTGGTGGCAACATCATGCTGTGGGGATGTTTTTCAGCGCCAGGAACTGGGAGACTAGTCAGGATTGAGCGAAAGATGAACGGAGCAAAGTACAGAGAGATCCTTGATGAAAACCTGCTCCAGAGTGTTCTGGACCTCAGACTGGGGCGGAGGTTCACCTTCCAACAGGACAACGACTCTAAGCACACAGCCAAGACAATGCAGGAGTGGCTTTGTGTACGTCTGTGAATGTCCTTGAGTGGCCCAGCCAGAGCCCGGACTTGAACCCGATCGAACATCTCTGGAGGGACCTGAAAATAGCTGTGCATCAACGCTCCCCATCCAACCTGACAGAGCTTGAGAGGATCTGCAGAGAAGAATGGGAGAAATTACCCAAATACAGGTGTGCCAAGCTTGTAGCGTCATACCCAAGAAGACTTGAGGCTGTGATCGCTGCCAAGGGTGCCTCAACAAAGTACTGAGTAAAGGGTCTCAATACTTATGTAAATGTGATATTTCAGTTATTTCGTTTTAATTACTTTGCAAAAATTTCTAAACACCTGTTTTTGCTTTTTATGGGGTATTGTGTGTAGATTGATGATAAAAAATGAATTTAATCCATTTAAAAATAAGGCTGTAACGTAACAAAGTGTGGGAAAAATGAAAGGGTCTGAATACTTTCTGAATACACTGTAACTCTCTTTTAAATTCATCCAGTGATTTGGCCTCCACTGCCTTCTGTGGGGGAGAATTCCACAAATTCACAACTCTCTGGGTGAAAAAGTGTTTTCTCATCTCAGTTTTAAATGACCTCCCCTTTATTCTTAGACTGTGGCCTCTGGTTCTGAACTCCCCCAACATTGGGAACATTTTTCCTGCATATAGCTTGTTCAATCCTTTTATAATTTTATATATTTCTATAAGATCCCCTCTCATCCTTCTCAATTCCAGTGAATACAAGCCCAGTCTTTCCAATCTTTCCTCATATGGCAGTCCCGCCATTCCGGGGATTAACCTCGTGAACTTACACTACACTCCCTCAATAGCAAGGATGTCGTTCCTCAAATTAGGAGACCAAAACTGTACACAATACTCCAGATGTGGTCTCACCAGGGCCCAATACAACTGCAGAAGGACCTCTTTACTCTGATACTCAAATCGCCTCTTAATGAAAGCTAACATGCCATTAGCTTTCTTCACTGCCTGCTGTATCTGCATGTTTACTCTCAGTGACGGGTGTACAAGGATACCCAGGTCTCGTTGCACTTCCCTTTTTCCTAATCTGACACCATAAGATAATAATCTGCCTTCTTGTTCTTGCTGCCAAAATGGATAACCTCACATTTATCTACATTATACTGCATCTGCCATGCATCTGCCCACTCACTCAACCTGTGGCAGAGAATTCCACAAATTCACAACTTTCTGGGTGAAAAGGTTTTTTCTCACCTCAGTTTTAAATGGCCTCCCCATTATTCTAAGACTGTGGCCTCTGGTTCTGGACTCGCCCAACATTGGGAACATTTTTCCTGCATCTAGCTTGCCCAGTCCTTTTATAATTTTATATGTTTCTATAAGATCCCCTCTCATCCTTCTAAACTCCAGTGAAAACAAGCCTAGTCTTTTCAATCTTTCCTCATATGACAGTCCCGCCATCCCAGGGATCAATCTCGTGAACCTACGCTGCACTGCCTCATTTACAAGGATGTCCTTCCTCAGATTAGGAGACCAAAACTGTACACAATACTCCAGATGTGGTCTTACCAGGGCCCTATACAACTGCCGAAGAACCTCTTTACTCCTATACTGAAATCCTCTTGTTATGAAGGCCAACATTCCATTAGCTTTCTTCACTGCCTGCTGTAGCTGCACGCCAACTTTCAGTGACTGATGTACAAGGACACCCAGGTCTCGCTGCACCTCCCCTTTACCTAACCTAACACCATTGAGATAATAATCTGCCTCCTTGTTTTTGCCGCCAAAGTGGATAACCTCACATTTATCTATATTATACTGCATCTGCCACGCATCTGCCCGCTCACTCAACCTGTCCAAGTCACCCTGCAACCTCCTAACATCCTCTTCACAGTTTACACTGCCACCCAGCTTTGTGTCATCCGCAAACTTGCTAGTGTTGCTTCTAATTCCCTCTTCCAAATCATTAATATATACGGTAAACAGTTGAGGCCCCAACACCGAGCCTTGCGACACTCCACTCGCCACTGCCTGCCATTCTGAAAAGGACCCGTTTACTCCTACTCTTTGCTTCCTGTCTGCCAACCAATTTTCTATCCATGTCAACACCCTACCCCCAATACCATGTGCTCTAATTTTAGTCACCAATCTCCCGTGTGGGACCTTATCAAAGGCTTTCTGAAAGTCTAGATGCACTACATCCACTGGCTCCCCTTCATCCATTTTACTTGTCACATCCTTAAACAAATCCAGATTAGTCAAGCATGATTTCCCTTTCATAAATCCATGCTGACTTAGACTTATCCTTTTACTGCTATCCAAATGCACCATTATTACCTCTTTAATAATTGACTCCGGCATCTTTCCCACCACCGAAGTCAGGCTAACTGGTCTGTAATTCCCCATTTTCTCTCTCGCTTCTTTCTTGAAAAGTGGGATAACATTAGCTATCCTCCAATCCACAGGAACTGATCCTGAATCTATTGAAGAGAGGAGGAGAATGTATTTCGCCTGGGCAGCTTGCAGCCCAGTGGTATAAACATTGACTTCTCCAACTTTAGATATTTCCTCTGTCCCTCTCTTCCCCTCCCCCTTCCCAGATCTCCCACTGTCTCCCTGTCTCCACCTATATCCTTCCTTTGGCCCGCCCCCCTGACATCAGTCTGAAGAAGGGTCTCGACCCGAAACGTCACCCATTCCTTCTCTCCTGAGATGCTGCCTGACCTGCTGAGTTACTCCAGCATTTTGTGACTGAATCTATTGAACATTGGAAAATGATCACCAATTATTTCTAGAGCCACCTCCCTGAGGACCGTGGGTTGCAGACCATCAGGCCCAGGGGATTTATCATCATTCAGTCCCATTAGTCTACCCAATACTATTTCTCGCCTAATGAAATTTTCTTTCAGTTCCTCTACCCCCCTAGATCCTCTGTCCTCCATTACATCTGGGAGATTGTTTGTGTCTTCCTTAGTGAAGACAGATCCGAAGTACCTCTTCAACTCTTCTGCCATTTCCTTGTTACCCATAATAATTTCATCCGTGTCTGCCTTCAAGGGACCCACATTTGACTTTGCTATTCTTTTTCTCTTAACATATCTAAAGAAGCTTTTACTGTCCTTCTTTATATTCTTGGCCAGCTTCCCCTCGTACTTCATCTTTTCAGCCCGTATTGCCCGTTTTGTTACCTTCTGTTGTCCTATGAAAGTTTCGCAATCCTCTGGCTTCTGGCTACTCTTTGCTGTGTTATACATCTTTTCTTTGATTATTATTCCCTTTAGATTCTTTCTTCCTCTTTGGAATGAAATGATCCTGCATCTTCTAGTTAATGCCCAGAAATTCCTGCCATTGCTGTTCCACAGTCATTACTGCTAGGATCCTTTTCCAGTCGACGGCCAGCTCCTCTCTCATGCCTTCATAGTCCCCTTTGTTCAACTGCAATACTGACACTTATGATTTAACCTTCTCCCTCTCAAAAACCCATATTAGGGTCGCTATCTCCTAGCGGTTCCTTTATCATATCATATCATATATATACAGCCGGAAACAGGCCTTTTCGGCCCTCCAAGTCCGTGCCGCCCAGCGATCCCCATACATTAACACTATCCTACACCCACTAGGGACAATTTAAAAAAAATTTTTTTTTTACATTTACCCAGCCAATTAACCTACATACCTGTACGTCTTTGGAGTGTGGGAGGAAACCGAAGATCTCGGAGAAAACCCACGCAGGTCACGGGGAGAACGTACAAACTCCTTACAGTGCAGCACCCGTAGTCAGGATCGAACCTGAGTCTCCGGCGCTGCATTCGCTGTAAAGCAGCAACTCTACCGCTGCGCTACCTTAAGTTCCCTTATTAATTCTGGTTAGAAACCTAGAAACATGGAAACATAGAAACATAGGTGTTTACCTTATTAAATCTGGTTCATTAGACAACAGTAAATCCAGAATTGCCTTCTCTCTGGTAGGCTCCAATACAAGCTGCTCTAAGAATCCATCTCGGAGGCACTCTGCAAGCTCCCTTTCTTGGGGTCCAGAACCAACCTGATATTCCCAGTCTACCTGCATATTGAAATCTCCCATAACCACAGTGGCATTACCTTTGTTACATGCCAATTTTAACTCCTGCTGCAACTTGCACCCTGTATCCTGGCTACTGTTTAAGGGCCTGTAGATAACTCCCATTAGTGTCTTCTTACCTTTACAATTCCTCAATTCTATCCACAGCGACTCTACATCATCAGTCCCTTTGTCACCCTTCACAAGGCTCTGAATTTCATCCCTCATCAACAGAGCTACCCCACCTCCTCTGCCCACCTGCCTGTTGTTTCTATAGGATGTATAACCCTGAATATTCAGTTCCCAGTCCCGATTCTCCTGCAGCCATGTCTCTGTAATCCCCACAATGTAATACCTACCAATCTCTAACTGAGCCTCAAGCTCATCCACTTTACTTCTTATACTTTGCGCATTCATATATAATACTTTTAATCCATTACTCACCTCACCTTTCACATCGATTCCTATTTCACTTGGCCATATGCTCCTATCCCTTTGTGAGCTTTCTGTCCTGTTAATTCTGGTGTCTTTCTTAACTTTTCCTTTCCTCTCTTTCCCTTTACCTCCATCCTTGTATTTCCAATTTGTCTCCCGTACCCCGCCCCCCCCCGTCCCCGTCCCCCTATTTAGTTTAAACCCACCCGTGTAGCAGTGGCAAACCTGCCTGCCAGAATGCTGGTCCCCTACCTGTTAAGGTGCAACCCGTCCCTTTTGTACAATTCACCTTTACCCCAAAACAGATCCCAGTGGTCTAAGAATCTAAACCCCTGCCCCCTGCACCAGCTCCTCAGCCACACAACCAGGTCCTCTATCTCCCTGTTCCAGCCCTCACCAGCACGAGGAACTGGAAGCAAACCGGAGATAACCACCCTGGAAGTATTGCTTTTCAGCCTTCTTCCGAGCTCTCTAATGTCACGCTGCAGAATCTCTTTCCTCTTTTTCCCAACATCATTTGTGCCGCCATGCACTACCATTTCCCCCTTCCTCCTTGAGGATGCCCTGCAATCGGTCCATGACATCCTGGACCCTGGCACCCGGGAGGCAATACATCATCCTTGAATCCCGCTTATTGCCGCAGAAACTCCTGTTTGTACCTCTCACTATGGAGTCCCCTACTACCATAGCTCTGCCTGACGTCTGTCTCTTCGGCTTTGCTCAGCGCCACATTTTGACTCACAGACCTGTCCGCCGCTCTGACTGGCAGTGTCTTCTGTCCCAACAGCTTCCAAGTGGGTGTACCTGTTTTCAAGAGTTTCAACCACCGGGGTCTCCTGTACTCCAACCTTCCTCCCCTTCCTCATCGTCACCCACCTTCTCTCTTCCGGTAACTTTCTGTAACAATCTCGCTGTAGGTCCTGTCCAGGAAACTGTCGTTTTCCTGGATGATCCTGAGGTCATCCAGTTGCCTCTCCAGTTCCCTAACAAGGTCCTTCAGGAGCTGAACCTGGACACACTTTCCACAGTTGTAGCAGCCAGAGGCACCAGCCGTGTCCCTAACCTCCCACATCCTGCAAGCATCACACTGAATCATTGATGACAATTATTAGTTAGGTGTGCACTTTCCAGTTTCTAGTGATTGGTGTATATGTGCTACAAATTTTGTTGTCAATACCAGAAGTATTTTCAGCTTCACTATAATTGGCTTCACCAGTGAAGAGGGATTTACTTTTATTGATCGGTAGAAAATCAGGTGGCTGTATCAGTGAAGCAATCGCTAATATGAACTGGAAACTAATCTTGCAAACACTCAGCACAGCTAATCTCGTATCCTTTAAAAAGGGAGATAAATTTAATCAGAAGAGGCAAATTATAAACCATTAGAATTTTTTTTTTCTTAATGCATAAATGAACATGGTGATATTCACACTAAAAGACACACAGTGCTAGAGTACACTCAATGGATCATATTTGCAGTGTCATTTTTAGAACATTTCACATTTTAAAGAAGAGTGAAATATATTAGCATTTGCGATTTGTGGTTTCCTCCTAATGTATCATTACTAATTTTAAGTGGTAAGCTTCCATTGGGTGCAAATTCAGGATACATTTCATAGCTGGGCAATATTCAATGCTTCTTCCAAGTATTGATAATCTGTAGAGGATAAAGAGGAGGCAGCTTCCTTGTCCATGCTTGATAAGATCCATGAGATCTCATAGGATCTGGGGTCAATACTACGGACTTTAAGAGCTGCCCTTCTCCACCTGCATGCCAATATGTCACTCTCTCACATGGGTTTGTCCAGTTGGTCACCCAGGGATTATGATGAAAATTTTGTCAGTACAACTTTGTCAGGCTGTTGTTTACCTACTCATTGAGACAGTGCTCCTAACTTAGGTTTCAGTCCTCAACTATTTGTGAGGAGGACTTTGTAATGTTGACCAGGCTGTGAGTTACTTTGCTCATGCCAGTGCTGGGTGGTTTGCCACTTTTATTCTTTTACTGTTTTGTCTATAATACATTTGAGGCCATTTCAGTTAAGAAGCAATAACATTGCTATGTGAATTGGATTAAATATTGGTTTGAACGGTAAAATGGTAAATTTCCTCATCTGAAGAACATTAGTCAGGCAGTTGTCTTTTTAAAGTTTTGGTTCAGGTTTATTATTGTTACGTGTACCAGGTACAGTGAAAAGCTTTGTTTTGCATGCTATCCAATTAGATCAGATACATCAATACAAGAACAAACTCAAGAACAATAGGGTGGCACGGTGGTGCAGCAGTAGAGTTGCTGCCTTACAGCACTTGCAGCACCGGTGACCCAGGTGTGATCCTGATTATGGGTGCTGTCAGTTGGGAGTTTGTATGTTCTCCCGTGACCACGTGGGTTTTCTCCGAGATCTTCGGTTTCCCCCCACTCCGCTCCCAAACTACAAAGAAATACAGATTTGTAGGTCAATTGGCTTGGCATAAGTGTAAATTGTCCCTAGTGTGTGTAGGATAGTGTTAATGTGCAGGGATCACTGGTTGGCGTGGACTCGATGGCCGAAGGGCCTGTTTCCGCGCTGTATCTCTAAACTAAACTAAACTAAAACGGATAAAGCAAAGGATAAGATACAGAATGCAGAATATAGTTCTCAGCATTGTAGCACACTGGTTCAAAGAACAAAGTAAAATGTCCACAATGGGATAGAGGTGAATCAGATAGCACCCTAGCTTATGGAAGGACCATAAGCCTGATAACAGAGGGGAAGAAGTTGTTCCTGAGTCAGGAGGTACACACCTTCAAGCTACTGTATCTTCTGCACAGAGGATCTGGGAGAAGACGGAATGACTGGGATGGGGCCAGTTTTTGATTATGTTGGCTGCTTTCCCAAAGCAGTATGGATGAGAACAATGGTGGGAAGTATGGTCTGTGTGATGGACTGGGCTATATCTACAACTCTACAATTTCTTGCAGTCTTGGGCGAAGCTGGTCCCAAACCAAGCAGTGATGCAACTCAACAATATGCTTTCTATGGTGCATCTGTAGAACTTTTACAATAATCTGGTAGTTTCACAATCATCAATATTGAGTCTTTTCTTGTTAAATTCAGGATCATTATCAGTTCACAGCTGCCATTGTTTTTTTTGTCCAGACCAAGTTAATCTTAGCTATTGTACAGACAATTCATTTGTAGAAATGGCTTGGTTTTCAGTAATTGATTGTTTTGAGGAGCTTGCTTATTCCCCTCTCCTAAGGGATGTTGTGAGTATTTTATAGTGCTTGTGCATCTAAATATGGCATCAGACTACACTGTGATTTCATATATTTTCTTCCTGGAGAAGATGTGATGATATGTATCTTTATGAAGTAGTTACTAAGCAGCAGCATTTCAAATCTTTAGACATGATGAAGTGCTTTGAATAATTTCTGGCTGGGGACATTTGATAGTGATCCAACCCTGCATTCTTAGCAGTATAATCAAGATTTTGCACATCTTAGATTGTGCTTTAAAATACCTGTTTGTTTTTTTTCTTTCCAACCCAGGATGGAATAGTTTGCAGTTTAAGGGAGGGAGGCGATTTTGATGGCAACAAATTAATCCAAAAACAGTCAACTGTAGCTCCTGTTATTCTGACAGAAGACATTCAGCCGGTCACTGAAGAGAATTTCAGCAGGATACGGAAGGTGAGCCCTCAGTAAAATCTTACAGTTGCCATGTGACATGGATAATACTCATATTCAGTATGTGAACTGGAACATGACAGTTGTATCAAATCATATTCAGTTTAACATCTTATTTGGCACTGCGGTCTGTATTTAAAGAATAATATAATTTTCTATTTTCATTTTTGGGCAGAGACTGACAAATACTAAATGTCAAATGCAGTTAATAGTCCTATTTTCCCTCCAAACACGCCTTTGAAGAGAACGTACAGCCTGCCTAATCAATATTTCATTTGATAACATTGTACTAATTCCTCAAGCGTGATGACTTTCAGATGTAGCATTAGGGAAAGACAGCTAATGAAATTCAATTACCTGCCCTGTGTGCCAAACAGAATCATTTTTAGGAGTGCCAACAAGCTTTTCTTTATGCAGCGTAGGAAAATAACTGCAAATGCTGGTACAAATCGAAGGTATCACAAAATGCTGGAGTAACTCAGCAGGTCAGGCAGCATCTAAGAGAGAAGGAATGGGTGACGTTTCGGGTCGAGACCCATCTTCAGACTGAAGAAGGGTCTCGACCCGAAACGTCACCCATTCCGACTTTCTTTATGCAGCTATTTGTAACCTATTACAAAGCTGAAATGTAGATGCACAGCAGAGGAAATGCTTAGGAGTGATATACTTTATGTGACAAGGAGAGGAATATGCTCTTTGGATGCAGTGATAATGGTGGTCTATTTATTGTCCAACTATTAATATCTTAAAATTGTGCACCTGCCTTCATGCAATGGTTGCACTCTTGAGTCAGAGTTGGAGCACTGCAGATTTATGTGGCTGATATTTCAAATCAATTCTCTAATCATTTAGCTCATTGCTGATGGTGGAATCTTGTCATGAACAAATTGACTGTCATGCTTCCCTGCAGTGCACCAGGGATCACTCATTAAAAAGGATGTGCTATCTTGTGGTCACAAAATGTGGAATATAAATGGAAGTTTTTGCCTAAAGATTCAGAGTATGGTACGAAAAGAAATTGCCTTGTATAAATTCAGTGCACAGTCAATGCATGTTTCTCACATTGGCTTGGCTGGGGTATGCCACAGGGGCCTGGAGGAGTTTGGGGTGACACAGTGGTGCAGTGGGAGAGCTGCCGTCTCACAGCACCCTCTAGCATGGGGCAGTTTTATTCCACATTTTATGTTTGGGTGCTCATTCCCCCATTGTGAGAAGTTAAGGTCAAGATTGGTGCTGGGCTCTGCAGTTCAATTGATCAATGTACAAATTCCATAAATTCAAGATCTGGGATCAGCAGCAGCTGCATCACCCTGAGGTAAACTCCTACTTTTACTAATGGACAAAAGAGGAGGATAATGTTTTTGATTTTGTTGTGTAAAATATAACTACTAATAATTTTGGAAGGAACCTCAACAATTGGGTGACTCAGTGGCTCAGCTGGTGGAGGGACCCGGGTTCTATCCTGTCTTGGGTGCTGGCTGTGTGAAGTTTGCATGTTCTCCGTGTGACAGCTTGGGTTTCATCTGGGGGCTCCAGTTTCAACCAACATCCCAAAGACATGCAGTTTTGTAGATTAATTGGTCTCTGTAAATTGCCCTTAGTGTATAAGAAATGAATGTGAAAGTGAGATTACATAGAATTAGTATGAACGGGTGATCAATAGTCAGCATCGATTTTGGGACGCCAAAGGGCCTATTTCCACGCTGTATCTTTCAATCAATCAATTCAATTGTACAACCAAATTATAGGAAATCTGTACGTCATATCTTTTCTCCAAAAGTTAACTTCATGATACATATGCCATTGAATTCCAAAATTTCTACATTATCTTTCATAATAAGAAATGTGATGAAGCCTTAAATATTCCTCCAGTTATCACTACATTGTTGGGGCAAAATTGTGAACCATAAAATCTCAAGAATGTGTCAACCAACATAATTATGGAAATGAAAATAGTATTTGTCCATTTCAGGGAAAGATCAAAAAATGGTGATCTGCATCACTAAAGTGAAGTCCTAGAATTTTCTTTAGTAAACCAGATTTTTTTTAAAGTTCTGAGTTCTGGCTTTGTAATTATGCTGATTTTATGCTCTTTTATTAAGCATATTTCTACTCTTTACCCACAAAGATAAAAATAAAATCTCTTGGAAAACATGGAAAATATGGAAAACAAAATGAATAATTATCAGCAAAAGGATGATCTTTTCTTCGGAAATAAATTACTTAATTTTCTCTATTAAACTGTATAAAAGGTTAAAGTGAAAATGATGACTGACTTATTTTCAGTATACTACTCCAACAATGGGGATACTGTCTTAACTGAAATGTCTGGAAAGGGTAACCTTTTATTAACAGACTTTGAAGGCAATTATACAGCGGATATGTTTGAATTCTAATACCAGCTGTCTTTTTCAGGGGGACTAATTTTTTTTCACTGAAAGAGAATACAGTAACATATTATCTTACCACTGCTTTGAAATTGTGCTTTAACAGAGCAGATTTCTTGATTTTTTTTTTGTCAAGATTAAACACAACATTTTTGTGGACACAAAATGCTGGAGTAACTCAGCGGGAGTTGAGAAGGGTCTCCAGTCTGAAGAAGGGTCTCGACCCGAAATGTCACCCATTCCTTCTCTCCAGAGATGCTGCCTGTCCCGCTGAGTTAACTACTCCAGCATTTTGTGTCTATCTTCAATTTAAACCAACATCTGCAGTTCTTTCCAACAGCATTTTTGTTAATTGGTTAATGTTTGAAGCCAAATATCTGAGTAGTTGAAACTTATTATTTTTCCACTATCAATTTTTCCAATTCATGAGCATCAAACTTTTCTATTAAAATATGAACTTTTGTGGTCTTGCTCATAAGATGCTTATGTGAGCAATGCATGAGTATCTGAGCAATGGCAGATGGCACATAGTCTGAAGTCTATCTTAGTAACTTCCATTAGAGTGTGTGCAAGCTGTTTCCATTTATATTCGCAAATCTAACTGGTTTAAATCAACTTCAATCGCATATTTTCCTTTTCCTGGAGCATTCAAAAAATGAAGAAAGACGTGTCTTAATATAGGTTCTTTCATAACCGTAAGATGTCCCAAAACTCATCACAACCAATGACTTTTGAAATGTAGCTATTGTGGTAAAATGGAAATGCAACAGCCAATTTCCCTAAAGCAAGCTTCCTCCCAAACCACAGAGATAATACCCAGATTCCCAGTTGCCTGAGAATCTAATCCTGGTCAGCGGTGTCTAATATCTATAATATCTATATAGTCACACCAGCCTATTATATGTATTGTATAGAATGCTGTTCAGATGCATATGGTGACTGATGTGTCAATTGGCAGAATTCAATTTCAAGGCAAATCTGTTTGAGCTGTGTTTATTAAAAACATATTTTTTAAAAACTCTCAAAATACCAAGGAATCTTTTATATCCACCTTAAAAGGCAGATGAGGCTCATCCAAAACCTAATACTCCCAATAACCCCAATAGCCTCTTCGCCAACATGTCTGCCTGGATATTTGCTCATGCACAGGAGTAGAACTTGAACCATGATTTCTGACTCAGAAGTAGGAATTTTGCCACAAGCTATTATTGTTGCCACAGACTGAGTTAGTACAAGCAAAATATTCAATCCTACCCCCAAATCATGTTCTTTTAAATCCAGATGACTAACATAATTGAATACTTTAACATGGAAACATCAATGTTATTGAAATATAACATAAAATCTGTCTGAGTAACAGACACCTGTGCATTTCAAAGGAATATCTTATAATTATTACAACCACATAAGTGAACTAATCAATAGTGGAATGAGGCACAGGCTTAAGGAAGATATGCCTTCATGTGTGCTCATAAAGATGTTAGGGAGGTCCTGCTTTTGAACCTAGCTCATCTGTTTGTTGCTATGAACATTTGCAGATGGTGTGTTATTGTTTAAGTGATATGAAGCCTCACATTTACAGGAAGAGTAAAAGAAAGAATTCTAACTCCCCCAAATGATCTCCCCGTAAAAGAAAATAGGTAGTGTTTGCAGATAACAACCTGGGTGGCTGGACTGAAAGGAATCGGTAAACAATACCAAGTAAACTGTGTTTAAAAAAAAATTAGATGCACTCACTAGTGGTTCCACATTTTTACATTAATTCCATTTAGAAATCTGAAAATAATGAAGACAAATGCAGGCCCTGAACAGATTTGGGTTGAGAAAGTAACCTGTATGTTCCATGGATTACACTCGTCGAAACCTTGTTCCCTTCTTCTGAAGGTGTTTATTTCTGTTGGTGACCGTCCCATTTACTCTCCACTAGCTACCGTGAATGCATATTCCTTTGTATGCCAGCAGATCATTCAGCCAAAGAAAGCAGCATAGAAGAGCCCCGTTCTTGCCTCAGTGAAACTGCACACAGAAGCACATTTCAACAGTGTTCACTGGAGCAAAAAGATTGCACCTACAGACTGTTTACAGTGAAGAGTAGCAGAGCACTGGTTAGGATTCGTACAGGTCAGGTATTGAATCAAGGAAACTCCTGATCTAAATCATTCTCTTTTGCACTGAGAAATTCAGTAACTCAACTCAATTGGACATCCAAAATAAATAAATGTTCTATTCTTTAAAACCCTTGGCATCATGGTCATGGAGAAAATAAAATGATCCTTTTCCTCAAGAATCATAGAGCAATTCTTCCTGTTTCATAATTGTAGATGTCCTCTGGGATGAATGCAATGTGCTTTATATCTGAAAAGTGTCTGTCTAAGTTGGTATGGAGATACAAGAAGCTGTAGATGCTGAAATGGTGTAGGACACAAAGTGCTGGAGTAACTCAGTGAAGTTAATGAGAATGCTATGTAGTTTTGCATCCTAAAATGCCCACCACCTACCCTTCCAGGTTGGGATTTGTCTTCCAACACAGAAAGGTACAGAAACTCCACTAGAAATGTGTTCTAATCTCTTTAAAGAGAGAACATCAGAATTAAAGGACTTTCTTTTGGGAAGGAGATGAGGAGAAATTTCTGTCATCAGAGGGTGGTGAATCTGTGGAATTCTTTGCCACAGAAGACTGTGGAGGCCAATTCAGTGGATATTTTTAAAGGCAGAGATAGATAGATTCTTGATTAGTACAGGTGTCAGAGGTTCTGGGGAGAAGGCAGAATGGGGTTAGGAGGGAGAGATAGATCAGCCATGATGAATGGTAGAGTAGACGATGAGTTGAATGGCCTAATTCTATTCCTTATGACTTTATGACCTAATCTAAATGCATGCCTGTGCATCTCCACTAAGGCTTCTGTGGTCAGAGAATAAAGAAGACATTGGGAATAAAGGTCAAGAGATGTAGCAAATATGTAGCAAATTGAGATTTGCAATATACGCGGACAATGAATCATTACATTGACCAGGGCGTTTTCATTTAACATATCCATTTATTTTATTGCAGTTTACAGAAATACCTCAATTTAGAGAAATTGCTGTATTTATATTGTTCTGTTCCTGAAGAGAAATGACAGTTGCAAGTTTGAACTCCTCAAGAAGTCACAAAGTGAACACTTAATTTTTCGATTCCATAATGAACATATCAATCAAGTAGCAAATTTCCTCAGTGACCTGCAATGTCAAATATTACATTTGGAACAGAGAATAGACAGAAATGCTAAATAAGGACAATAAATTATGCAAGGTAAAGCTGAACTGATAAAAGAAAGAAAATTTGACAGCAGATATTCAGCAAGGTTATTCACGAATGACGATTTAGTTAGGCATTGTTGGGCCAGGCGTTTGTCATTACACTGGAAAGGGTGCAGGGAAGATTACGAGGATGTTGCCAGGACTTGAGGGTCTGAGCTCCAGGGAGAGGCTGGGCAGGCTAGGACTTTATTTCTTGGAGGGCAGAAGGCTGAAGGATGATCTTATTGTTGCATCAAATCATGAGGAGAATTAATAGGGTGAATGCACCGTCTTTTACCCAGGATAGGGGAATCAAGAATCAGAGGACATAGGTTTAAAATGAGAGAAGAGAGATTTAATAAGAACCAGAGGAGCAACGTTTTCACACAGAGGGTGGTGGGAATGTACTGCCAGAGAAGGTGGTTAAGGCAGATACCATAACAACATTGAAAAGATATTTGGACAGTTAAATGGATAGGAAGATTTAGAGGGATATGGGTCAAATGTTGGCAGGTGGGACTATTGTAAATGAAGCATCTTGGTTGGCATGGACAGGTTGGGCTGAAGGGACTATTTCTCTGCTGTATGACTCCATGATCTCCTCGGAGTAGGCTATTTGTCCATCTGCCCTGTAGTTTTTATGTGACTGAGCCATGTGATTATTCTTGGAGCATTATCACCCAAAGTTAAAATTAACCCTTTTATCCCTTTATCCATATAATTTGAGATTGAACCCAGCCTGGGTTCAAACCAAAATTACATGGATATAGGGACAATAGGGTTAATTTTAACTTCCTTCCTTGACTGCAAAATGTACAACTTAAAGTTATCTATAATGCATAACCATATGATGCTAAGTTATCAGAGTGGCTAACTTGTAAATAAAAGTATTCCATGATTGTAATTCCAAGTATTGTTCCATGCTTGTTATTACCTGGATAGAATATTGAGAGATTTTTATTCACAAAATGCTGGAGTAACTCAGCAGGTCAGGCAGCATCTCGGGAGAGAAGGAATGGGTGACGTTTCGGGTCGAGACCCTTCTTCAGACTGAAGAAGGGTCTCGACCCGAAACGTCACCCATTCCTTCTCTCCCGAGATGCTGCCTGACCTGCTGAGTTACTCCAGCATTTTGTGAATAAAAATCTCTCAATATTCTATCCAGGTAATAACAAGCATGGAACAATACTTGGAATTACAATCATGGAATACTTTTATTTACAAGTTAGCCACTCTGATAACTTAGCATCATATGGTTATGCATTATAGATAACTTTAAGTTGTACATTTTGCAGTCAAGGAAGGAAGTTAAAATTAACCCTATTGTCCCTATATCCATGTAATTTTGGTTTGAACCCAAAATGCTGGAGTAACTCAGCAGGTCAGGCAGCATCTCGGGAGAGAAGGAATGGGTGACGTTTCGGGTCGAGACCCTTCTTCAGACTGAAGAAGGGTCTCGACCCGAAACGTCACCCATTCCTTCTCTCCCGAGATGCTGCCTGACCTGCTGAGTTACTCCAGCATTTTGTGAATAAAAACCTTCGATTTGTACCAGCATCTGCAGTTATCTTCTTATAGAATATTGAGAGAGTTTTGTACCCAATCATTTTTACTTACTGTGGTTGAAGCTAACACTCAATGAGAACAATATTTATTCGTCCAGCCTTGACACACACATTGATGATCAATAATGCCTTCTAGTAAAGGCAAAATAATTGTTCAGAAATACTGCCTGCGATCAGAAATTGGGTTGTGGTTTCCAACTCCCTCACCAAATATGTTATGTGAAGGGTAATCTGGCATTTGATGTTACCAGCAGAGAAAGCATGCAAGATGGAGAGCCAGGTGAACATATGGATCCAATACTCTGACCCACGCTTTATAATTACAGCTTCCTTGTGTGGAATGACACAGTTAACTTTAAACATACCTGCATTTCCTTGAGAGTCTGTCAGACTCTGGTTGACTGACTGTAATATGACATTATGGAATAAATAACACCTAATTATAGATGTTTTGCAGCACATTCACCCCGAATTATGTGATTGGAGAATCTTGCCAGTTTTGTACAGTCAGCATCAACTAGAAATAGAAATCTGGCTTCTGCATACATCAAATTGTTTTTAACTCCAGTTTCCTAGTCAGCATTGTCAGGGATCTAGTCACCTCACTGCACTTCTATGGCCAATGATGCCAAGGAGAAGTGGTTAGCATGGGTAGGCTTCTTGTTTCCTCGGCATAGAAGATATCAGGCATGGCATTGATTCAAGGGAGGCTGGGTTTGAAGGAAATTTGGGGAAAACACATGATGATCTCCTGTGTGCCCGTTCAGCCCTGACATTATGGTCTGCCTGACTGACACTGGAGTTACGTCACACCAATGCGAGGTGTAGGCTGATTAAAGGTTCACTAGTCTCAGCCTGCAACTTAGCTGATTTGCACCATAAGGCTGTGAACCTTGATGTAGATTCAATAACCCTGACAATTTAAAACTGAGCCCAGCAGATGCTGTGTGGGAGATTTTGATGCCCTAATGCAGATCACTTCATTGCTAACTCCTGCTTGATCTGCTCCTGGATTTCCTGTGACTGTTTAACAAAAGTTGGAGGTTGTGTCCAAAGGCTCCAATTTATGCTGACAAAGGAGGAAGAATTTGATATGCAACCTGTGATATCATTAGACATATTAATATCATGATGCCTAGAACTAGTCAGCCATACTAAAGTGTAGTGCATATGTCAGTGCTCAGCCCAATTTTCCAAACACAATGATTCATCCCATTCAGTAAAATCGATATTCTATGTGATTTTCACTTGAAAGATCCCATGCAAGTGAATCAACTTCCAGTTAATGTGTTTACCTTACCTAGAATTCATACCTAAAGGGAAACTTGGAGAGTTATATTGGACCACTCTCAAGCCTAGACAGTACCCTCCATTCCATGGCAACTGTGCATAGGAGCAAAGGAGGAAGGCATTAGGGATGTGTGTAAAAAGCATGGATGCACATAGTTGGTATGTCCAATGAGTAGTGCAGAGTTCATTGGTATGATATTGATGTAACTGACAGAAACACAGCTCTAGAAGTTGGTGCTACTCAGTGTGTACTTATCTTATAAATGCGTGCTGCATCTGAACTTGAGGAGACTGATTGTTGTTCCTGATTCTGCTCGTAGCGAACACTTTTAAAAGAGCTGAAGAAGTTTAGCAGCATTTGATGAGCATCAGTAGAATGGCATTATCTACTATGTATGCTTAGTGAAAAATCAGTGCACTGTTCCATCAGTAGAGATTGCACATTTATGTACTGGGTAAAATATCATTAAAGTGCTTGTACTGTTCTTAGTTTTTAATTTTACTTAACTATTTACTTTGCAATATATATTGGAAACACTTAGGGAAACCTTTGACTGAGTGGCTGTTGGTCAGATAAAGCTTCTTCATAACTCCAGGGTAAAGCTGCCTGTCTTATTAATTGAAGGAAAATGATCTTCAAACTAATTATCAATCACAGAAATTGATTCTTCAAGGCAAAATATAAAATGGGCTGTACTAGTCTTGAAAGTGGTCCTTTATCAAAGGGTGAATAAGATAACTTAAAGGGATTTTTTCTTGTATGCAGCATCTAATTATACACTAGAAATTGCTGTTGAAATATTGGATGAAAGATTGTTATTCAACTCCCTTAAGTATTTATACTTTAATATCACACACAGTTTTTGTGTTCCTTCCCATATAATTGTAAGATTATTTTTACATTGACCAGTAAACTTTAATTTCAATTTGCTGTAGAATTCTCTTAGTTCAAATTCAGCGAACCTGGAAGTAAACAAGATACATAATTTTTTTAAATATATCCTGATTTTCTGAAATGTCTTAGGGTTTACAAAACATTCGGGGCTCTGGCTGAGATTTTTTAAATCTTCACTAAACATGTGAGATGCCAGATGACTACAGGATAGCAAATGCTGTCCTCTTTATCGAGAAAGGCAGTAGGGGAAAGCCTGGTAACCAGGCCTGTGAGCTTAACATCAATTGTACAATCCAAAGATACAGAAAACAATTTTGCGGGAGAGGATTAATGATCACGTAAAGGCAGGGACTAAACAGAGATAGCTAACATGGATTTATTTGAGGGCAGAATCTGTCTGACCAATTTGACGGACTTCTTTGAAGAGGTAACAAAGTGTATCAATGGGGCCAGGGCAGTGGATTTGATTGACATGAACTTTAGTAAAGCCTTTGAAATGGGCTGGTTCAAAAGGTTAGGGCCCAGTGTAAATTGGCAAAATGGATCCAAAGTTTGGTTGGTAAGAGGAGACAAGTGATGATTGCAGGGGATTATTTTTGTAATTAGATGCCTGTGAGTAGTGGTATCTCATGTGTAAGAAGGAACTGCAGAAGCTGATTTAAACCGAAGATGGATGCAAAAAGCTGAAGTAACTCAGCATGGTGGCACAGCAGTATCGTTGCTGCTTTACAACGCCAGTGACCCGGGTTCGATCCTGACTACTGGTGCTGTCTGTACGGAGTTTGTATGTTCTCCCCATGTCCTGTGTCGTTTTTGTTCTGGGATCTCCGGTTTTCTCCCACATTCCACGAAGTACAGGTTTGTAGATTAATTGGCTTCGGTTAAATTGTCCCTAGAGTGTGTAGGATAGCGTTAGTGTATGGGGATCGCTGGTCGGCGCGGACTCGATGGGCTGAAGGGCCTGTTTCCGCACTGTATCTCTAAACTCTAAACACAGAGGGTCAGGCAGTATCTCTGGAGAAAAGGAATAGGTGACATTTAGGGTCGAGACCCTTCTTCAGGCTGAGAGTCAGGGGAAAGGGAATCAAGAGATATAGACAATGATATAGAGTGAGATATAGAACAAATTAATGAAAGATATGCAAAAAGTAACGATGATCAAGGAAAGGTGGAGCCCACAATGGCCCATCGTTGGCTGTGTTAATGAGTTATACAGACAGTGAAACAGGACGACAGTGAAACTAGTACGACGACTAGTGGTATCTCACATGGATCAGTGCTCAAATCATTTAACCCAACTCATCCATGCTGAAAAATATACGTATTCAAGCTAATCCCACTTGGGTGATGTCCCTCCAAACCTATTCTACAGATGTATCAATCCAGATGGTTCTTCAATATTGTAATTGTACATGCGTCTACTACTTTCTCTGGCAGTTTGGTCCATGTATTCACCACCCACAGAAACAAATGTAAAGCAAAGTAACTGAATTTTGGAGATCAAACAGCTGCATTGGATAAAAATATGCACCCAGCTCCGTGGAGATGCCTTAAAACGGTTAAGCTTTTAGGAAAGCTTATTGATGGCCGGCATTGACTCAGTGGGCCAATTGGCTTATTTCCATGTGTGGGAACAAACTGCAGATGCTGGTTTACACTGAAGATAGACACAAAATTCTGGAGTAACTCAGTGGGGCAGGCAGCAGCTCTGGAGAAAAGGAATGGGTGAAATTTCGGGTTGAGACCCTTCTTCAGAAGGGTTGAGATAAATGTTTCCATGCTGTCTCTCCTCATGATTCATATGATTCTGAATGGCCTCCTCCTGCACCTATTTTCTATATCTATATCAATATCTAAATATGTTAGTCACTCTCTACTAGACACTGGACACTGCAGCTCTACTAGATAGAGCTCTTAAGGATAGCGGAGTCAGGGGGTATGGGGAGAAGGCAGGAACGGGGTACTGATTGAGAATGATCAGCCATGATCACATTGAATGGCGGTGCTGGCTCGAAGGGCCGAATGGCCTCCTCCTGCACCTATTGTCTATTGTCTATTGTCTACTAAATTAATCACGGATATGCAGAAGCCTCTGTAGCTCAATGTTCTGTGGTGAAAGGCAAGTCCAGCTGCTCCCTAAATGTGGGTTTCTGTTCAGATTAATTCTGGATCCTCTCCCCTTCCACCCCTCCACTAATGCTCTAATATGAATATGGTGCCACTGGGCAGTGTGCCTCGCCCTTGCAAGTTGCACAGAATGATTAGGTGAAGGCCAGGGGCCATTCCGTTAAGGCATGTGCTGCACTTGCAGTGTCAAGACCGGACATAAATAAACAGATTCTTTTCTCCCCCCTGCATAATACATTTTTTTCTGCTATTTCATAGAATTTGTTTAAACATGACCTTATTTTTAGAAATGCATGCTTTATAGTTTTCTCTACTTCTTGATGATTTCTTAACTGATCGTTGAGGAAATGTTCAGCCGCGAGTCCACACTGACTTTAAGATAACTGGTTTATTCTATTAACAGAAAGAAGCAGAAACACCACTGATGTAGCATTTTAAAAGTGTTGATTTAGTACAAGTACAGTCCTGAGGTTCCCAAGTGGGTAAAGTGCGATCAAATGCAGAAAAAGCATTTCTGACATTCATTATTTTTTAATTTAAATCATTAGATCAAATTGTTGAGGCAATATGGCAGAAGGTACAATACTTACAACACAATCTGGCTCCTGTTCACTTAGGATGTGACAGATTGTCATGGAAAGTGCATGACTCTTTACTTTATCACTGTCACCTCAATGTGGAACTGTGGATCAGCGCAGGGGGAGGAGAGGAGAGGAGAGGCCTCTCATGTTGCTGCAGAAAGGCTTGAAATAATATTTGACATCATGTCTTTTAAGGTTCTACATGCCCACTTATTTGGTGCATTACGATATCCAATTGAAAAATAAAGAAATTTGTTCAAAAAGATCCTTTGCAGTGTCCAGTGGCAATGTGTCACAAAATTAATAATCCAGAGATCAAGACCTCACCAATGGCAGCTACGGCATTTCAATTTGGTTAATTAATTGAATAAATCAGGAATAAGAACCCACTATCGGTGGTGGTGAGTGTGAAATAACTGGATTGTTGTTAACATCACATCTAATTTACCAATGCCCTTGAGAAAAGGGAGTCTCTCTTCAGTATGTGAATCTAGAATAACAATAATATGGTTGTTTCTGGTGTTCAGAAAATCACCCATTCAAACAATCAAAGACTTGATTCTATCAAAGCTCCTGTGAAACACAATCATAATGAAGCCACTGCAGTCACCTACCATCAGCCTAAGCAGCCGATTCAAATGTGATAACCTTCAAAGTTATCAACATAAACATCTAATGTTGGCAAAATTGGGGATGACCAGTCAAGCAATAGCCCAACAAATTTGTACTCATTATAACATCAGGTAACAGTAAGGGCTATCCAGTAAAAAAGCTAACTAAAAGAGTGGTCACAGTGGTATGTAGTAAAAAGAGTGGAAGCTCTCAACATTAACACAGGACATGAGATGAAGTCTTGCAGCATGGGGATGAATGTAGGTGAATACCACCTACCACCCTCTCCCAGCTGATGAATTAACATTACTTTATGTTGAAAGGTACACTGAAGGTAGCAAAGCCCTCAGTACTTATGAGTACTTTTTAATATATCCCCAATTTATACCCAATTAAATCTCTAAAGCCTAAAGTCTAAAGTAAAATATTGTCTCTACACTGTTCAGTCCATCACGGGTTCTGATCTCCCCACCATCAAACGGATTTACAGGAGCCACCGCCTCAAAAATGCAGCCAGCATCATCAGAGACCCATGGCACCCTGGCCACACACTCATTTCACCCCTGCCATCGTGAAGATATAGGAGCCTGAAAACTGACAGTCGGGTTCAGGAACAGCTTCTACCCTGCAGCCGTCACGCTATTAAACACCACAACCTCCAAATAAGCTCTGAACTACATGGATGATATATATACACACATCTGAACTTGTTTTTCTTGTTCATTATATTGTTTACAGAGTACTATGTTTACATATTCTGTTGGTGTTTTGCAAGTCAAAATTTAATTGTACTGTCTGGGACATATGTCAATAAAACATTCTTGGCTCTTGAAAGGAAAAAAAAGAGCAGCAATGCTTGCAATAAAATCCTAAAGTTAGCATCCATCAGAAAATGTAGTTAAAGCTCTGAAGCAGGGTTTGACCTTTCACCTTCTTGCCTTAGAAGCAAAGATATGACGGTCAGATCAAGGCTGCAGTTCACCTTGTCATATGAAATATGTGGTGTTGTTAAATTAATTAATTCTGTTCTATTAGCCTTATGTGGTATTTTTAACCAGCTGACATAAAATATTTTCAGCTGTGTAAAATCTACATTAAAATGGGAAAATCTGCATTAATACAAAATAAAGGCAAATGCTCAGGCTCTCACTTTGTGAATTGTGACTAATCAGCATAAAAAATAGTTTTGTCTCATAACATCAGACTTCTGACCCTGACAACATTTGTACGTTAAATGTAGAAAATCAATTATCTTTAGTTGTGCTTGTAATATGGGCATAGAAAAATAAAGAACATATTCTTACATGAATGAACTGCTGGCATTTATCTGTGTGCTGGCAGCATTAACTGAAGGGAAAATAAGAAGTCATGTTTCATAGTGTACATTGTACAACACAGCGATTTCTGTTTTGGCTGATTAAGCTGCATTGTTCAGCTCCCTGCATAAATCCCTTGAAAATCCAGTGTTTGCTTTCTCTTCTGTGTAACAGAGTGATGAAGTGAGTACCGTCGGAGTGAAAGAACAAGGCCATGATGTACTCATCCTGAAAAAGGTGTCGTCATCTAGCCCAGCCCCCGCAGCAGGGAGTGCCCTGAATGATTTGAGGTAAGTGGTTCACATACTCTGCATTGCACTCAGCAGCCAGATGGATCATATCATCTGAAGACTAACAGTGGGGAAGAGAAACCACTGATATCACATAATGGGCTGGCTGTAAAGAATGAGATAATAAAAGTGAACACCATGGGAAGTTCAATATTAAGACTTTTTCATCCATATTTAGAAGACGAAAGGGTTTCCAAAATCTTTGCAGACAGTACTGGCATGACCTTGCCTGCCTTTGATGTGCCTTATTTTAAATATATTGATGAGGATTCAGAGGATGAGTGGAGTAATCCTTCGCAGTCCTCAGTAGAAGAAGATACAGTCAAATCTTCACTGTCTAACAGGTACGTGGTGGTGGCTGGAACCCCTGAAAAGATTCTGGAGCATCTGCTCAATGATATACACCTGGAGGAAGGTGAATGCAAAGAGACTGGTAAGGGCAATAATCTTGCCATTAAATCAAATAAATACATTAACTTCTGACTATTATTTAACATGTTTAATCTGTGACTGATTATCATTTCTGCATTTCAGATTATTATTATTTTGATATCCCTTTGAATCATTATCTTTATTCATTGTTTAGCAGAATACACAACATGGTGCACCACAGGGATATCAAAATGCCTTCAAGGATTTTACTGGGTTTCTGAAGTGTTAGCATTTGATTATCATTCCATAGTGTTGAATGCAAAGTTTTATATTACTGTTTGCAGAATATCAAATTCAAAGTGACAATTTTCTTGATCTTAACTGAGTCACTGTCTGCTGGCATTTTTACTTTTCTGTAATGCATATTGTAAATCAAAAGCAAATAATTGAAAATGCTTCTGAAGCATGCACTGTGCTCAGAACAGAAATATTGAAAAGCCATCAATATTCTGACTGGTGATGACAATGTAAAAGTGTGGCCACAGAATTTCTTCATAATGCATTGAGTTAAATAATATTGCTATTTAAAAATAATTACAGAGAGCAATAAATCAGCATTGCAAAACAAATGATGATATAAATATTGTGAGAATGTAAAAGATCCTAAACATTTAAATTTGAACTCTACAATCCTTTGAGTGAGTCACTTAATGGATTATCTCACATTCATGTTCTGAATCTGGATGTAATCAATGATTGTGAAAAAAAAATCAGGATTCATAATTAAGGTAAATGCAAGTTGTTCATTACTGTTGAATTTTAAATGTGATGAATATCATTCCAGAAAATAATTTGCAGATATAATAGTCCCATTAATCTCTCATTGAAACAGACACCTACACGCGAAAACAGTGGGTTCGTTACATGCACTTGAAACTGACTTATTACTTCACTAGTTATGCAAAATCATCTGAATGTAGATTATATTGATTCTGACATGGTAGTCGTCCATTGAATTATATAGAATGAAATATAATTTAGATTTTGAGTCCTCTTGCCAAATTTAAGTGCATGATGTTGAAAAATTCCTAAATCTTTGTTTTTTGAATAAATGATGCTGTGTTCCTCAACTGAGGCTAGGATCAGGTTAGAGAGCAGTTTCCATCCATTATACCTGAGGCCAGGATAGCTGATGTTTCTCGTAAGACTTCCCTGCTACTTGTGGACTACAGCAGGGTGAGAAAGGGATGTTACTCTGTTACTGTACTGCAGTGTTGATGAGCTTGTATGGTTTGATAAGGCATTTGAGCTCAGAACTTCAATTCTAAAAGAATGTGATATCATTGGAGAGGATGCGGCAGAGATTCGCTAGGTTATAGCCAGAAAGGATTATTTTAGTCATGAGGGACTAGATGGCTGGAGATAGACACAAAATGCTGGAGTAACTCAGCAGGACCGGCAGCATCTCTGGAGAGAAGGAATGGGTAACGTTTCGGGTTGAGACCATTCTTCAGACTGAGTCAGGGGAGAAGGAAACTCGAGATATGGAGGGTAAGGTGCGAAAATGACGGGTCAAAGCAGACGAAGCAAGTTTGGGTTTAAACGTGGTTGTAGAGCTGGGGAGCAGGAGGAAGCACAGAAGGGGAGCAGCGAGAGAGGTTGTTGCAAAACTCTTGTCTGAGAGAGGAGAACTTCTTCAAAGTAGGCATGCCTTGAGAGGATTTCACATGGAGCTGGGTTTGATTGCCATGATGTGGAGAAGGCTGAGGGGGAACCTGATTGAGGTGTACAAAATTATGAGTGCCATGTGGGTGGTGAGGAACATTTTGCCTTAGCAGAGTCTCCTGTGACCAATCGGCATAGCTGAGGAGTGGGAGATTTTGAGGGGACTCAAGTAAGAATATTTTCAGTTAGAGGATAATTGAGATCTGGAACTAACTGCCTGAGAGGATGGTGGAGACAGGTACGTAACAACATTTAAGTATTTAGATCAGCACTTGCAGCAAGGTTAAGAGCCAAATGGGTGCCAAGGGTTATGGGGAGAAGGCAGGAAAATACGATTAGGAGGCAGAGATCAGCCATGATTGGATGGCAGAATGGCCTAATTCTACTCCTATAACTTGTGAACGTTAAATGCTGAGAAATGGATTAGTAAAGAAAGATATTTGATTGTCAGCCTGTTTCTGAGTTTTCTGACTCTTTGACTTCATCGACACCCACATGGACACATTGCATGGCCATTATGTGACATCCCATTAACCCTGGGGCTGCTGGTGGAAAACTCAGCAGCATTGAGGCCTACATGTGGGCACAATTGAATGGAACGTACACAGAGCTGAGCCCTTTCTGCTGCGTGCTGCACCATTATGAAGTGCCCAAAGGGCAACAGAAAACATCTCTGCATCTGGATCTTGATCCAATCATGGAGAGAGGCCTAGGTTTTGGGGACATGCAACCGAGCCAGAGCCTGTGAGAGAAGTGCAGAGGGATGGGCTGGTGAAGGGTCATGATAGAAGAATGGTTTTGCAGGTCATGGGATTGGGACCTGATGCTGAGGTGATGATCAAGAACTGAGATCTGGGGTGAGATGGAGGCAGGGAAATTAGGGCTTAGTAAGGTGGTTGTTAAAGAATTTTGATCTTGGGGACCAGAATAGTTGGAGTGGTAGAATAGGGGGTCTAAGGAGGACAGAAACATATATCACTGCACCCACCTGGTTCCTAGTACCAGGTAGGGACCTTGTCAGGGAAGTCTTCTTTAACGTTAAGGGGAAGGCGGTAATAACTGCAATTAACTTAAAGTTACGTGCAGAGAAGACAGCAGTATTAAAGGGGAATTATGGAAGTTCAGCTAGAATGTGAGGACGGAGCAATAGAGTCAATGTTCCAGGTTCCATGTTATTTTATCAGAGCCTTCGTGTATTAAGAGTGTCCATCAACATGTATGCCTTGGCACCACATGGATACATTTCAATGACCATATTCCAAAGGGGATAGTGTAAATGGGTGCTCATCATTTGTGGAGAATGATCTGCTAGGATTGGATTTGCAAACGGAACTGTCAAAGATATGTAGTAAACACAGGATAGTGACACAGAGAGAAAGGGTCGGCCATGAACCTATTTGAATGGTGGAGCAGACATGGGGCTCAATGGCATGCTCCAGCTTCTACTTCTTATGTTTTTATGCCAGCTTGAATTTCCAGTGTGATGTGCGTTAGTGCCAGTACTCATTATAATCACATTCTGCTCTGAAAAATAACGATGTTTAAATGCGTAAGAGTGAAAAAAAAAACCCATAGTGTGTCTGAAAGGCTTGCAACTTTAATTTGAAGCTGGTTTGCTTTTTTTTATTAATTGACAGGAAGTGAAATTATCTGGTAGGAGAATGATGCAATGAGGCCAATGTGAATATTCAGATTTATGTTCATGCGGGCAAGAGGAGAAGTTGTACTGGGAATCTCCTCATTTCCCATTTATCACTAGCAGCCTCAATTTAAACTCTCTGCATGAATGTCAGGAACTGCTTTTTTTTTCTTTTACGTAGTGTCTTCAGCCTTCCTATCCCATTATTCCATCTGCCCACCAGCCCTGACATAAGTGTGCAATATATACAGCCTACTCTGTTTATGAAATTTGATTCTATTAACTTTAATGGAGCCAGATTTCAGAAGTACAGTACAGTGCATATTCAGTTATATCTCATGCTTAATGCATGTGAATCTCTAATCCTTTGTCTTTGAGATGAAATTATAAATTCTCAGAGGAAGCTTTCAACAACAAACAGAAGACGGTGCCCAAAATAATTACTGATGCTATCAATTTTCTTTTCAGAAATAAAATTTTGTAATATGCTGTAAACAAATTAAATGATTGTGACACTTCTTTTGAGTGATACTTGTTTTCAGGCTTCCTTTCAACAATAAATCATAGCATTGCTTACCCCCATTGTTTACGGGGTATGATTTATATTCTGAATATTGATATTGTGTGATTTTTTGTTTTCATGCTCAATGTATTGGCACACATGTGTACGACACACAATATGGTCATTAATGTGATGCAGGTGCATTATGCAACACACATTATCAGAAAAAAATGATCTCATTAGCAGATAATTTCATTTGAAAAGTCAGATTGAAATTTTGAATATTTCAAAAATCACATTCGCGCTTTTAGTATATTTATTTTACTTGATTAAGATGCATGATCAAACAAGCATAACCATCCGGCTTCGCTGCAGTGTATTCTCCAAGGAATGGAAGCACCCCTGTGTTTTAACACTAATTTTGACAATATAAAAGAAAGATTTTTACGTTATGGAGTCATCCAAATTATACAATAGACAATAGACAATAGACAATAGGTGCAGGTGTAGGCCATTCAGCCCTTCGAGCCAGCACCGCCATTCAATGCAATCATGGCTGATCACTCTCAATCAGTACCCCGTTCCTGCCTTCTCCCCATACCCCCTCGCTCCGCTATCCTTAAGAGCTCTATCCAGCTCTCTCTTGAAAGCATCCAACGAACTGGCCTCCACTGCCTTCTGAGGCAGAGAATTCCACACCTTCACCACTCTCTGACTGACAACTCATAGCCCATGAGGTGAAGCCAAAATATATGGTTGTGTCATTTGAATACAACTTTACAACAGCAGAAAATATACACAGGTTGATAACTGTTATTGTGTAAAGTTCACTTAGTGTGTTTTCCATGGAACATGCTTATGTCACAAATTAAAAGTGGCAGGCTGCGGACAAAAACAAAACCAAACATGGTATGCATATATTCAATCACAATATAGTCGCTGTTTAATAATCTTAATGGGCTAGATTATAGGCAAATGACATTTCCAGATGGGTTTTGTTTCCCTTTAGTTGTTTCAATTAACCGAGGCATTGAGTATAAGAGTCAGGAAGTCACGCTGTAGCTTTATAAGACTTTGGTTGGGCCACATTTGGAGTAATGTGTGCAGTTCTGGTCATCCCATTTACAGGAAGAATGTGGAGGCTTTGGAGAGAGTGCGGAAGATGTTTACCAGAATGCTATCTGGATTAGAGGGTAATAGCTATAAGGAGATGTTGGAGAAATTGATTATTTTCTCAGGAGCTTTGGAGGTCAAAGGGGAGAACTGATAGAAAAATATAAAATCATGAGAGGCTTAGATGGGGTAAATCATAAGAACCTTTTACCCTGGGTGGAAATGTCAAAGACTATAGAGGACATAGGTTTACAGTGAGAGAAGGAAAATATAATGGAGAAGTACAGGGCAAGTTTTTTACACAGAGGGTGGTGGGTGCCTGGAACATGCTGCCAGGTGAAGGTGGTGGAGGCATTAAAATAGTAGCACTGAGGAGAGATAGGAACATGGATGTTCAAGGAATGGAGAGAAATTCATCATGTGCAGGCAGAGGAGATTAGTTTAAATTGGCATCATTTTCAGCACAGACATTGTGGGCCGAAGGGCCTGTTCCTATGTTGTATTATGTTTTATTTACTCCTTTGCATCTATCATGTTGATTTACAAACAACATCACGCTATTGTCTAAGCGCAGCGTTTTCTAAAGAATTAATGAGGATCAAACAAAATAAAATTGGCAGTGCTGATTTTCTCCTTGATTTCTGTTTTTAAGGATAAAGCTAAATCCCCAAAGCAAACTTTTAAGTTAGCAATAAAGTTTGACTATGGTATAATACCCCATTACATCTCTCAGAAATGTTATGTATTAACATAAACCTAATGGATTGATACATTTAATGATTCCACTATAAGTTATCTCTTGTATTTAAAATTTGATTTGAACTTCCTTGTAATGAGGAAACAGTTTGATTGATGTCACAATCAGGAAATGTGCATAAATCCTTCTAAATCTTTTATATCCCCTCTCCTATTTAGGTATTAATCATGAAATAGTACATCTAAGTAATGTATTGATTTTACAGATGCATGATCCATTTTCATTTACGTCAGTCTCATTTCCTGATTCAAAATAATTGCTCATTCCTATGTATTGCCGCATTTGTGGGAGAACCCTACTATGTGCTCTTCTATTATCTTCAATTATATTAATATTTTTTTTCGGCATTTCATGTAGTGGGAGATTGGGGTCAAACGTAGCCGGAGTTAGATTTTTTAGATTTAGAGATACAGCGCGGAAACAGGCCCTTCGGGCCCTTCGGCCCATCCGCGCCGCCCAGCGATCCCCGCACATTAACACTATCCTACACACCCTAGGGACAATTTTTTTTTTTTTACATTTGCCCAGCTAATTAACCTACATACCTGTACGTCTTTGGAGTGTGGGAGGAAACCGAAGATCTCGGAGAAAACCCACCCACACTTAAAGGAAATTAGTAAAGTGAGTGTTGATCACAGCTTTCACAGCACATTCCTTTTGTGCAAGTTGACTAGATTTTACTAAAATTAAATTAAAACTTTTATCCTCTGCATTTCTAGACCTGTGTTGTACCTGCTCTGGCAATGTGCTTTCTTCCCTATGTGCTCCTCAGCTTTCTATTTGTGCAAAAACAGGTTCAATTGATCTTCATCCGAGCTATCCCAGATGAATGTATGGCAAGATGATGGGGCAGCAGCTGCCTTTAGAACAAACAGTTATGGGCAAAGTATCCAATCAGGCAATCACTTTTTATTTTTCATAATTTGATTTGCCTAATTCAATTACATTATTGGATATAATGTGGAATTTTCACACAGGAGTTGGTCTTTTTAAAACCCTCTGAACACTGATGGATGCAGGCATTATTCCTGCTTTCTTAGGGCATTTTTGCTTAATGTAATAAAACAAGAAAAATATAACCCTAATAGGTGTTGCCTATTCGGCCTAGTAATTATTTTCCCCAACAAATTGGTATGTGTTTCAACTTGCTTTTAAGACAATGCAGTGTTGTGAGGCATTGCACAAATAATTCATTGACCTCAATGCCATGTTTAAACTTTCTTTAACTGTTGATGCCTGAAGGCACAACCAGCATTTTTGACATCAATAACTAAAGAACATCTGAGAGTTTACCAGTAAGCTTCCCAATCCATTCCACATCCGAGGGCAGTGAATGGCACTGGTCATAAATATTAAGATCAAATAATCATAAATCAATGGAGGTTTGTGAAATCTTTAGTAGATAAAATTATTCGATTGGTAGAGATAACTACAATAAATCATGATCCTATTTACCATCCTGAAATCCCTCTCGTCTAGTTCTAAGAGTGTTAAATATTTGCCACACATAAAAATCTTTAGTCTTTGCATAATGCTCCATTGAGTGTTGTGTCATTTTGAACTGTCTATGGATATCTTCCAACCCAAGCCAATTCCGAGTATCTGCATAAAAAATTGCTTTCAATATAAAAGCATAAATCTTCCAATAATGAAAATAGTCACTAGGCTGATAGGCAAAACCAACGGCATATTCAGGTTTATTACATTATGAAATTCTGCCAAATAGTTTATGTAAAGCATTTCAGTTGCAAGTTGAGCACCTTGGCAGGACTTTTTCAATGTGGCTACAGGCAATTCAACATATCTATCAAATTCCAGGAAACTCCTATCAATCATCAAAGTCACCCGGGTTCTCACGAATCACACATCTTCAAATCAAAAAATGAGAACATTCCGTTATACTAAGAATCATTTGTGAGAAAACTTGTTTTCAATGTGTACTGTCTCAACGTAGATGATGGTGCACATTGAAAATGTCTTCCTTGTTTAGCTTTGAGTGTCAGCAGCTGCAACATCAGGTCCAGGGCTTTTAAGGAGGCAGGGATGTCGAGGGTCAGGGTTATGAGAGGGAGCAGAGGATGGCAGATGGGTGGCGGGGTTTTAGGAAACAAATGCTGGCGAGAGACATTTGAGCTCTTCTGTCAATTTATATCTTATTGGGGAGAGCAGACTTCATCCAGGACTTTCCCACATTGTACTTCACTATTTATCACCAGAGAAGTGTTACATCTGCAGGAGACAGAAGGTCGGTGGTGTTGCCAGATAAATTCTCTTGGAAACAGAGAGCTGTACATTCCCAGAGAGTAAGGTTTGCTGCAAAGGACGCAGACGATAGTTTCAAAGTGGCAATCTGGAAAGCAAAGTTAGATGCTTTATAAACAAAGGTAGACACATTAGATTGGAATGCAGACTTCAGGTTATAATCAAATCAGCCACAGAGGTTACATGGCCTCCAGCAAGAAGAATCAAGGCCATGTAAACTCTATCATGAATGTGGATGGCAATGTTCTAGCAACTCCCCAGCTATCTACCTCTGACAGAATTGTTGAGGTTCAAGTGATCTGCAGACCTGCTATTGATTGTGAATCTCATGGAATTGCAGCATTTATCCTCCCACCAAGATCATTTCACCAGTGCCCTTGCTGACATTGTCAGCCCTCCAAGTCTGCTGGTGTCCATAGAAATATAGGGCAACCTTATTCACTGAGCCCTAAACTCCAAAGTCTTCTTCTATTACCTCCAATCAAAGTCATCAGCTTGCTTCCAGCTTCTCTACAGTGAATAGAGTATTGGAATTGGGTTAATATTATAATCATATTTATTATTATCAAGGACACCCAGGTCTCGTTGCACCTCCCCTTTTTCTAATCTGACACCATTCAGATAATAATCTGCCTTCTTGTTCTTGCCACCAAAGTGGATAACCTCACATTTATCCACATTATACTGCATCTGCCATGCATCTGCCCACTCACCCAACTTATCCAAGTCACCCTGCAGCCTCATGGCATCCTCCTCGCAGCTCACACTGCCACCCAGCTTTGTGTCATCCGCAAACTTGGAGTTGTTACATTTAATTTCTTTATCTAAATCGTTAATGTATGTTGTGAATAACTGGGGTCCCAGCACCGAGCCTTGTGGCACCCCACTAGACACTGCTTGCCTTATGTACCAGTGCTCAACAAATGTACATACCTGCATCCAGTACATTGTGGAAAGAACCTGAAGGATAAAGTTAGGTGGCCACCATTACTTTTATAGTCAATGTCAATGTGAATATCGCACTGCCCAGTGTGACAATTTCAGTGAGGACAACTATATCAAAGAATATGTGTTTAAAACTCTTGTCCTTGCTGTGGCTAAGGTTGGAAAATTGCTCCATAAACATCCCTGGAGATACAACCTCCTCTTGAGAGCTCATTCCAACCTCCTCTTTAGCTTGTATTGCTCTGCATTCATTCTGCTCACTTCCCCAGGCATGTTGCCTTCCTAGAGGAATGTCTGGGAGCAACATGTTTGTACAAAACCCTTAAAATCAGACAAAGTTGTTCATCACCTCGCATACCACTCCCTGTAGACTTCAGCAATTATAAATAACACATAGTACTAAAACATGTGCCGTTGTAGCATTAGAAATCAGTCAGCAATTAACTTGAAAGCAGTTGAAGATTCCTTTATGTAGCATTCATGTGTTGTTTTCTTCTATTTCTGAACTTGCATTCTGAACTTGTATTCAGATATGTGAAGTTAATAGTCAGTGTGTGCTGAAGCGCTGAGCTCCAAACTGGCAGCAACGGATACCAATTGGCTTCAGGGTGAACAAGCTTTGCATATTTTCAGTAGACGTTGGTTATGCTTGAGTAAAACTCCCTAAAAGTATGAAATCTGGTATGAATTGTACTACAAATGTGCACATATGCATCAGAAGCCAGTTTTGGAACCAATCAGTAATCTAGAGCTCCAAAATGGGCAGGGGTAAAGTAGATAATACTGTACATTAAATGATTTTGTTGTTGACTGCAACAATTTCAGCTCAGAAACCATTTTGTAACATGTTGTTGTAAATTATAAATTGTTACAATTATGACAGAACAGCAGAAAAAAACACATTAATTTTGCTGCACTCTTAAAAAATGATTGTTCCAATTGAAAAATGTAGAAAATGCCTTTCTATAAGAAATGGAAGACAATAAGATAGACACAAAATGCTGGAGTAACTCGGCGGACAGGCAGCATCTTCAGAAGGGTCTCGACCAGAAACGTCACTCCTTCCTCCTCTCCAGAAATGCTGTCTGTCCCACTGAGTTACTCCAGCATATTTGTGTCTATCTTCGGTTTAAACCAGCATGTGCAGTTCCTTCCTACACAATGGAAGGCAATAAGTATGTTTGGCTGTTCACACACTGGTTAATTGGGATGCCAGTCTCAAGTCACCTTGCTCAGGCTGTGATGAAATTTTGCAGCTCTACAATAATTGAATTTGGACAGGAAGGAACCGAAAGCACATGCTGCAGGGGAGATGGCATATTTATCAAAAACACAGCATTGCATGGGACAAATCTTTCTCCCTCAGGCATTGATTTGGCTTAAGATGATATAATTCAAGGGATTTAGCTAATCTTTTAGGATACAGTTTAGAAAATAAATTCCTATTTCTGGCAAGATACAAATCCTATCATTTTGCCCTGTGCTCGTTTTAGACTGGTAAAGACAAATAATAAGCACAAAATAGTGCTTTCTGTCTCTTTCCAGCTTTGCACAGGATGTTCACACATGTTGGAAAGCACAAACATTTCTCCTAGTGTGCATTCTAGATACAATGCTGGTGCATATTCTTTTTTCCATGCAACATGAGTAATGATAAATAAACTTAAATTATAATTGCCTTCACCTAAGACCATGGAAATGTTTCTGTAGTTTAGTACTATGTTATGTGCATGTTGTCATGTCCTTTGCCAAGATCTGGCATGGTGAGCTAGTCTAGAACATTAGGTCACAGGGGATCCAGGGTGAGCTAGCCAACTGAAAAAATAGTTTGGTAAAGGAGTCAGAGGGTGGTAGTAGAAGGGTCATTTTTTGATTGGATGCCTGTCAGCAGTGGTGTGGTGCAAGGATCTGTGCTCGGTTTCTCTGTTGTTTGTCATCTATGCAAATGATTGGGATGACAATTTGGTAATGTAGTTAACTGAAAAAGGGTTTCAATCTAAAACATCACCTATCCATTCCCTCCACAGTTGCTGACTGACCAGCTGAGCTATTGCTGCACTTTGTATTTTGCTCAAGATTCCAGCACCTGTAGTTCTTTGTGTTTCCTCGTTAATATAGTTAGCAAATTTGCATATTACATCAAAATTGGTTGTATAGTGGGCAATTTAAGTTTATTAAAGGATCTGAACAACTTGGGAAACGGGCTAAGGAATGGCAAATGGAACCGAATACAGGTGCTCCTCAGCTTCCGATGGGGTTCCGCTCCGAGAAACCCATTGGACACTGAAAATATTGTAAGTCAAAATGCATTGTAAAATACACGTGATCACGTGGCCAGAAGTGGGCTGCGGCTTGCTAAGGGGTCGCTGCCATTTGCACCATCGCAAAGTCGAACTATCGCAAGTCAAAACATCGTAAACCAGGGAGCACCTGTACTGACAAGTGTGAGGTGATGCATTTTGGTAAATCTGTTACACTTGCCATAACTCCAGGCACTTGAGACTCTTTCCACACTCCTCTCCTGAGCCATCAGGAGTTACACCTGCATTTAACCTGCTCCCCTAATCTATCACTTGGTATAAATACCTGATATTATCACCAATTGGGTGCTGGCTAACCAGTTCTGCATTGTGTGGGTTCGATAGCAGTTCTGAGTTCTTTCGGATCCTGGTCTATATCTTTTGGTTCCATTTGTGTCTGGATTTTCTTCAGTACTTCTCGGTGAGCCTGCATTTGAGTCCTTTCTGTTTTGGGGCCTCCTGACAGATTAGTTGGCCAGTACGGACTCGGCAGACAATGCTGATCAGCCCGACCGGCACTAGGCCTTGGTGCTCCTAGTTCTGAACCTGAGGATTTACTAGCTTGGTTGTGCAGGGCTGTTCAACTTCAAGGCTCCACTCTTGACACCCATGAGGCTTGAATAGATCAACTTGTAGCGACCATCCAGCAGTTGGCAAACACTGTCAGCCAGGCCAATTCCTTCCGTCCCTGCTGATGTCTCTCCGCCTCCATCCACTTCCAGCTGTATCCAGCCCATTCTGGAACCAGTTCTTCCCACCCCGGAGAGGTACCATGGCGATCCTTCTACCTGCAGGTCATTCCTATCCCAGTGCTCCTTGGTTTGTGAGCTACAACTGTCCCGCTTCAGTGCAGAATGCTCCAACGTAGCCTATGCCATCTCCCTGCTGTCAGGATGTGCTTCAGCCTGGGGTACAGCTGCCTGGGAGAGACAGCTAGACTTCTGCCAGGGCTTTGCCTGTATTTTGGCAGAGCTGAGAAAGATTTTCAACCATCCATTGGTCGGAAGAGAGGCAGAGCAGAAGATGCACCCCTGTGCCTTCTTCTCTCCCTGGCTGAGTGGAATTATGACATTGGCAACAGAGAGCTGCTGGCAAGCAAGCTGGCATTGGAGGAGTGGAGGTATTGGTTGGAGGGCACTGAGCAGCCATTCCAAGTCTGGATGGACCACAAGAACCCGGAGTACCTGCGTTCGGCGAAGTGGCTCAAGCCTGGTGGGCCCTGTTTTGCACTCAGTTTAACTTCACCTTGTCACACTGTCCTGGGTCCAAGAACATCAAGCCCGACTCCCTCTCCCGCCAGTTCAGTTCCGACAAGGACAACGATCCCCATGAACCCATTCTGCCTCCCACCTGCCAGGTGGGCTCCATCACCTGGAAGATCAAGACCACAGTTCACAATGCCCAGCGTCATCACCCATGTCCTGGTTCAGGACCCCCCAATAAGTTATTTGTCCTGGTCTCCGCCCACTCTGAAGTACTCCAGTGGGCCTCATTCCTCTAATCTCGCCTGTCATCCTGGCGTCGGCTGCACCCTCTACCTGCTGGCCAGCGGTTCTGGTGACCCACCGTGGAGACCAATACCCGGTCTTTCATCTCCATCTGCTCTGCCTGTGCACAGAATAAGATGTCCCGTCAGCCCCCCGCTGGTCTCCTTCATCCCCTACCTGTCCCCCGCCGTCCCTGGTCCCACATCGCCCTGGACCATCAACAGCTTGCTTCCGTCCAAGGGTAATACGGTTATTCTTACCATTGTGGTCTGTTTCTCCAAGGCTACTCATTTCCTTCCTCTTCCTAAGCTCCCATCTGCTGTAGAACTCGCTCACCTCATCAGAAATCAGGTCATTAAACTCCATGGTTTCCCTCGAGACGTCGTCTCTGACAGGGGTCCGCAGTTCACCTCACAATTTTGGAAGGCTTTCTGCTCCTTGGTTGGCTCCTTCGCCAGCCTCTCATCTGGGATCCATCCACAATCTAATGGTCAGTCAGAGAGAGCCAACCAGGCCCTGGAGACCACCCTACGTTGCCTGGTGTCCGCCAACCCTACCTCCTGGTCTAGCATATTGGTATGGATCGAATATGCCCACAATTCTCTGCCGAGTTCTGCTACCGGTCTGTCTCCATTCCACTGCTCCCTTGGTTATCAGCCACCTCTGTTCCCAGACCAAGAGGAAGTGGGCTCCATTCCCTCGGCCCAGGAGTTTGTGTGCCGCGGTCGTCAGACCTGGAAGGAGGCCCGTTCTGCCTTGCTCCGCACCTCTTCCAGGTACAGACAACAGGGAGATTGTCACCAGACCACTGCCCCTCGCTACCGCCCTGGTCAGAGGGTATGGCTGTCCACCTGAGATCTCTCCCTCCGCGTTGAGTCCCGTAAGTTGGCACCCCGGTTTATTGGCCCATTCTCGATTCTCAAGATCATTAACCACTCTGCTGTCTGCCTCTTAGACTGCCCCGGTCTATGCGGATTCACCCCACCTTCCACGTGTCCCGGGTTAAGCCTGTGTCCTCCAGCTCCTTGTCTCCCGCTCCTCTGCTACCTCCGCCACCCCGCATCATTGACGGTGGTCCGGTGGACACGGTGAAGCAACTGTTGAAGTCCCGGTGGCGTGGCAGAGGGATCCAGTACCTGGCTGACTGGGAGGGCTACGGTCCAGAGGAGCTGGATTCCTGCCCGTGACATCCTGGACCCCTCCCTGATCCGTGACTTTCATCAGCAGTATCCGGACCAGCCAAAGAGGATGCCAGGAGGCATCTGTGGGAGCGGGGCTCCTGTCACACTTACCACGTCTCCAGACACTTGAGACTCTTTCCAAACTCCTCCCCTGAGCTATTAGGAGTTACACCTGCATTTAATCTGCTCCCTGAATCTTTCACGGTATAAATATCTGTGATCATTACCAATTGGGTGCTGACTAATCAGTTCTGCATTCTGTCGGTTTAGACAATAGACAATAGACAATAGGTGCGGGAGTAGGCCATTCGGCCCTTCGAGCCAGCACCGCCATTCAATGTGATCATGGCTGATCATTCTCAATCAGTACCCCGTTCCTGCTTTCTCCCCATGTGGAGATCTGTCCTTTTTCTTTGCTTCAGCCACTGGACTCCGCATGGGCTTTGCAGCATTGTGTGCTATGTCATTAACCCCTGACTCCGCTATCCTTAAGAGCTCTATCTAGCTCTCTCTTGAATGTATTCAGAGAATTGGCCTCCACTGCCCTCTGAGGCAGAGAATTCCACAGATTCACAACTCTCTGACTAAAAAAGTTTTTCCTCATCTCTGTTTTAAATGGCCTTCCCCTTATTCTTAAACTGTGGCCCCTGGTTCTGGACTCCCCCAACATTGGGAACATGTTTCCTGCCTCTAACCTGTCCAACCCCTTAATAATCTTATACGTTTCGATAAGATCCCCTCTCATCCTTCTAAATTCCAGTGTAAACAAACCTAGTCGCTCCAGTCTTTCAACATAGGACAGTCCCGCCATTCCGGGAATTAACCTAGTAAACCTACGCTGCACGCCCTCAATAGCAAGAATATCCTTCCTCAAATTTGGAGACCAAAACTGCACACAGTACTCCAGGTGTGGTCTCACTAGGGCCCTGTACAACTGCAGAAGGACCTCTTTGCTCCTATACTCAAGTTCTGAGTTCTTTCGGTTCCAGGTCTTTATCTTTTGGTTCCTTTCGTGTCTGGATTTTGGGATGTCTTCAGTGCTTCTTGGTGAGCCTGCATTGGAGTCCTTTCCATTTCGGGGCCTCCTGACAAAATCAAACCAAGTAGGAATTTATTTATACAATAAATGGTAGGACGCTGGTAGGTGTTGTAGAGCTGAGAAACCGAGGGGCACTGGTGCATTGTTCCCTGAAAGTGGTGACTCTAGAGGGCACTTGCTTGCATCAGTAAGAATATTCAGTACAGACATTGGGATGTTATGCTGCAGGTGTACAAGATATTGGTTAGGGCACATTTGGGATATCGTGTGCAGTTCTAGCCCACCTGCTGTAGGAAGGATTTAATTAAATGGAAAGGGTGTGGAAAAGATTTACCAGGATGTTACCAGGACTCAAGAGCTTGAGTTATCAGGGGTGATGAGGTAGGGTGGGATTTTTTCCTTGAAGCATAGGAGGCTGAGGGGTGACCTTGTCATGGTATATAAAATCATGAGAGGCTAAATCAAGAATGGTCACGGTTTTTTTTCCAGGGTAGAGGAGTTCAGAACTCTCCTTATAGGAGAGTGGTGTGCTGTGTTTATGAAACTAGTTGCCAGAGGAAGTTCTAAAGGAACGTACAATGGTGATGTTTAAAAGACATTTATGCAGGTACATGGATAGGATGTGTCTATGCCAAACATGGGCAAATGGGACTAGATGAGCTATAAAACCTGGTTGGCATAGACAAGTTGGGTCAAGGGGCTTGGTTCTATGCTGTGTGACCCCATAACTCTGTGACTCTGTGTACAGTTTTGTTCACCTGAATACACCTTTTGAGTGAATACAAATTATAGTTGATTGCTTGAAGAGTCAAATGGCCCATTCTTGCTCCTATTTCTTATGTTCTTATTTGATGTATCATTACCATAGGGAACTGCCTTACAAGTATATTCAAAATGCATTTTGCATTGCCCACAAAATTGTATCAGACTTGGTAATCGGGTCATTTTATATCTCCCCATGGTCATTTTCATCTACCTGGCATTAATCAAAAACAAATACTTAATAGAACCTCAAACTAACTAAAAACAACCATTATTTGAATAATCCAAGATGTATTACACTTCATCGCTTGGCACTCGGATACGGGATGCAACATAAGCACTTACCAAAAAGTCTTAAGTTAAGAAATGAAGATGTTCTAGCTAAGTACATCTGTGATGAAGGTAAGTTCTGTAATACTGATCCTTTTGGCTTTATTCTTTAACTTTTGCACATGGATTGGTGATTGGGCAGTAGTGATGAATTATGTTGCTGTAGTGTAAAAAATATATTTTGTTTTTAATCATGTTTGCAGGCTCAGTATATCTTGTGTAGTAAATAATTAAATTGCTGCAAGATGTAATGTTGGGACAATTCAGTTTAAAAATAGTTTTCTTTTACAGATATCTTGCTGGACGATTTTCTTCTTACATACACAGTCTTCATGACAACCAGTGACTTGTGCCATGCATTACTGAGGCAATATCCTTTCAGATCTCTACATATACTGGCGAGCAAGTTAGAAGTAGAAGATTATCATGCTTAGAAAAAATATTTTGTGAAAGGACCAAGGCCATGTTGTCCTCATCAACATCTGCATGTCACAGGGAGTGAGGGATCCCTAAAGGACTCTACACATTGCCGCAGCAGAAAAGGTTGCTAGGAAGAGGAGGGAGAAGGTGGGGGACAAGGGACATGGTGAGATAATCTGGCCCATTTAGTTACCATGACATGATTGGTCTCGGACCACTGTAAGGTATCCACTGGTGAAGGGGCCAATGATTAAGCATGCAGCTTAGAAATGATCTGAATGAAGACACTACGATCAGTGAAGGTAGTTGATTGATTTATGCTTTATTGTCACGTGTACTTGGTACAGAGAAATTCTTTGTTTTGCATACAATCCATAAGTATGCAAAGAGTCAAACGTATGGTCATTAAGTTCCACTTATAACTGTGTTAACATAACACAAATTGAAGAAAACACTAGTGATGAATTGAACATTACTTGCATTGAATAGCTGAATTAGTTATAACACGAATTTGATCAAGAAAAACATTAAAAAAGTTATCTAGAAATTATCAAGCTGAAAAACCCCGTCTTGGAATAAAATAGCATAGGGGAAAATATTATGTTTCCATGTAACCTCCTTGCAGCAATCTGACACCATTGTCTCTTCACAGCACAGCTACTACTTTAACCATGTGTGGTCATTGAAATTCACAAACAATCGCTTCTAATGACACTTGTGCAATGATTAGGTACTGAAAAGTGAGATTAACAGACTGTGCACAAGATCGAAATTTGACGTAGCAGATCCTTGAAGTGCTGTTATACGTTCGATATTTGAGTTTGTATAGGTGATTGATGAAGTACATGAAGTTTCCATTTCTCCCGGGAGTGGCGAGAATATGTACAATGTGACCCGTGACATGACATGCAGATGATACAAAAATAGGTGGAAGGACAGGTAGTATAGAGAAAGCAGGGACTCTGAAGAAGGATTTGGACAGGTTGGGAGAGTGGGCAGAGAAGTGACAGATGGAATATAATGTAGGAACGTGTGGAGTCAAGCATTTGTCATGATTGAATGGCGAAGTAGACGATGGGCCGAATGGCCTAATTCTGCTCATATCAGTTATGTCCTTATGGCATCATTGTCTCAATGTCAGTTACACACCCAATGCTGAGGTGAAATGTGTACAGAGGTGCTTGGGCTATTTCTCCAATGGGTTTGATCCACCTAGAAATAACAAAACGCAATAACATCTACAAATGCGTTCAATTTCTAGGCAGTGATTTTTCTGCCCCAATGCTGACAAAATTTTGGATCAACTTTCAGTGTTTACTATGAGGTTGTGACTTGTGGACTGTTATGTCACATTGAGACTGAATTGTCAAAATGTACATGAAAGAATCCTATAATTTTGTGATCAATAATGTAGCAATGGGTCATCTATATTACTATGTGCTGAGAAGTGTGAGGGTAAGGGAGTGAAAAAGTGAGTGAGAGTGAGCAGAGAAGAAACAATACTTGCTAGGTGTCTTTTGCTAACTGCTTTTTTTTCTCCCCAACATCCTTTTGGAAGAAAAAAAAGAAGTCTTGAATGAGATTTATCCACTTTGGTCTGCATTTTCTAATGCTTATCTTTTTGCCACACATGGTTCTCCTTAATGATTTTTTTTTTTTTAAACCTCAAAGTCTGCAAATCTAAAATAAAAATAGAAAATGCTGGAAATTCACAGCTGTTCAGGCTGTATTTGGTTCTCCTGAAAACAGCTATAAAAAGCTCTACGTAATGTTTGAGAAATCTGTGGAAGATTTGTTTGCCAATTTTTTAATCCAGCAGACATGTTTTGTTCGTCTGTAAACCTGCACCATTCTGAAAGAACATTAAGTCAGCAGAAAAACATCAGGCTTCTAATTACCCTAGAAACTCCACTGGCACTCGACAGTCATTGAGGTTTTTTTCTAATGTTTTTAAGTATGATATACGTTTGCCATTTTGGGCACAAAAAGATCCTGCAAAAGGCAATAAAATGAGGAGCAGATTATCTGTTGCCGTGTAGTTCAGTGTTGGAAAAGTAATGGCCAGGAACAAATCCACTGCTCAAATTCAAAGTGGTCTTTTACATTCACTCGATAGAGCGGAGAGTTTAAAGTCCCATTCATAGATCGGTTCGTCCAACAGCCTAACCTGTCTGGACTGGTTCTTAGGTCTCTATTTTTCTGCTGAAGTTCTGAATTAAATTTTAATCCACAACTTTCTGACTCAGAAGTGAGATTCTTAACTGAAAAACAGATGACATGTTTAATAAATCTCACGAAATGCACACTGAGTTAGCAATAGTAAAGAATGTCCTTTAAAAAGCATGCACTTACTTGCCTGTGCATTGGAAAGTAACTAGAAATGTCAGAGTCTTGCAGATTCTCCACTAACATTGTATCATAAGAATTATAAAGAGAATGGTCCTGAAAAAATCATTGGAAGAAAACAAATGCCATAAAATTATTAGATATCAGAGTGAACAGTCATGGAAAAGATATGTATAAATAATCACTGTAAATGAAGATGAATGACAGAAGGGAAATGATGAAAATGGGCAAGAGAACTGAGGAAACAGCTGAGGTCTCATGACCCGAAGTAACTTCCGTCATTCAATGGTTTTCATCTTTTCATCTCTATTTATAAAGAAGCCTGCTGGCAATTCCATTAACTCCAGCACTTAATGGTTTATTTAATTGAGTTTGGCTAAATAATGCAGGGTGTCCAGTTTTTAAGAAGTGGAGTTCTTCATGGAGAATACGGGACTGAAAATCCCCTAAATATCTTTAATTGAGAGCCATTCATGGCAGGACATTACAGTCATGACAGATCATCTATCTGGTTTGAAGTCAGCCAGTACAGCATGAATTTTAAAGGCACGATGCTTTCAGACGAACAAACCTGACAAATTTTACCTCAATTAACCATCTGAATTCAAGTGCAATGATTAGCAATTACAGAAACTGCAATTATTGTTTTGTTTTAATGGTTCTTTCATTTCACATTGTAAAGGCGTGTAGTGGACCATGAATTCAGTAAGCAGCAGTCCCATTGATTGTGCACTAATTTGGTTGGCTTTCTGCAATTTGGGCCAGACATTAATACAGAAAATGCTAAATCTATGAATACCAGTATTCTTTCACTAGTTCAGTTGAAATCGAAATCATGACCATTTCAGAAATTAAGTAATATTAAAAGTGCACTCATGTAAGATTTTACTATGTTATAATTACATTGTTGTCATTGTAGATAGCATAATGCTTTCCGACTTGAACAAACCCAAAAATTACAATGACATATGTAACTGCTGATAACGGGAATCAAGATAAACAAAATGTAAAGAAGACACAAGGAGAGAGGGTTGGAGGGGGAGGAGAGAGCTGTGGGGATAACTACACTGGGGCCAGATTGGTGGAGGAAACCGGGCTGAAGGTGATGTAATCTGGTGGGAAAAGAAGGTAGATGAGAAGGGGAATGGGTGCAATGAGAGGAATGTGTGGGTGATGGGCAGATGTTGTGGGTGAGGAAGAAGCTGGGTGAAGGGTTGGGTGTTGTGGGAAAGAGGGGCTTCATGTGGGAGATTCAGGGTGGATAGAAATACTTGGGAGGGGAGAACAGGTTAACTGAAATGAGTGAATTCAGTGTTCATGCCATTGGCATGTAGATTACTGAGTAGGATTATGAGATACTGTTCCTCAAATTTGTGTTTTACCTCACCCTGGCAGTGGAGGAGGCTGAGGACAGGCAAATGTGGGGATGAGCAGTAGTGAAGTGTGGGAATGGGCAGGAGTAGTGAAATGGCCAGCATCCAACAGTTCTAGATGGCCATGATGGACAGAGTACAAATGCTCGGCAAAGTGGTCACTGAGTGTACTCTTGAGGAAGAGGCCACATCGAGAGCATCTTTTGCATGGACAAGGTTAGAGGAAGTGCAAGTGAATATCTGTCTCACCTGGAAGGGCTGATTGTGTCCCTGGATATTGGTGAGGGTGGAGGAGTAGGGAGAGGGGTTGCTCATCCTGCAGTTGCAGGGGAAAATACCTGGGGTGGGGGACGGACAGTTGAGGAGGGAGGAGTGGACCGGAGAGTCATGGAGAGAGTGGTCCTTGTGGAAAGTAGGGACGGGTCTGGAGGGGAAGAGGTGCCAGGTGATGGGTCTGTGCAGTAGCTGGCAGTCAATAGCCTGTAGATGGGAAACTGCCTGACCATCTGCATCTGAAAAAAACAAATGATAGGAAATAAAGAGAGATGAAGGCTTTCTTTCCCTTTTTTACTCTTGACTATGAAATTGTGCAGTTGTGACATGTTTTGATATTTTAAGCTAGTGTAATGTCTGAAAAAATAATAGTTATTGAATCTTAAACTTTAATGCTCACAGTTTAGTGTTCACAGGATTCCCCCAGTATCTTGATTAAAAACATTGCATTGAGGAACTGAACTGAAAGCCCTAAATCTGATCTCTGATCACTACTTTGTATTTGGTCACAAATGGTTAACATGTGTATTACTACTTTCAGCAAAAGGGCAGAGAGAAAATCAATTAAAGATTCCAATTATCACAGATAGTTAATGCAGAGAAAGCAGCTGAGTGTCTGAGAAAAACATCAGGTTGTGCCAGTGTGTCTTGAATTTTGAAGAGTGTTTTGCTCACTGATAATAAGTCATGCAGCAATAATATTTAATATTTTAAGATAACAAACTGTGGTGATCAAAATACAAGAAAATGTCCAGCGGATCATGCAATTTAGCATTTTGAACTCAATACTGCAAAACCCCTTGGAATAAATGAGATAAGCATTAGGGACTGGATTTGTTGGAGAGCAAATTTACCTTCCTCAGCATTTACTGCAGAATAGCTGTACATTAATCTTGTAACTGCATTTCACAATTTAACAGCCCCTGAGAAGACGGTGTGCACAAAATTAGTGGCAGGAAATCTACTAGTTCCTTCAGACTCATTGATATCAGAGCAGTTATTAAATCATTTGTGGTTCCCACTGGCAAGGTCATTATTGCAGTAGAACTCTTCTCAAAAAGATAAGCGGAGCACTCGATTTAATAGCAAAGCTTGTAAATTAAATTTGTTGTAACTGCAGAGAGTTTTGCAATCAATTTAAAGTAAGATGGTGCAATTGATTTAGGATATCATTGATGGATACTACAAGATAGATAAGGCTTGAAACGTTATCTTCCACCTTTGGACTCTCATCAGTGCAATGAAAGATCATCAAGTCCTTTGTACTGCTGGATACCTGAAGGGCACTAGCACTACTTTGTGGATCATCTTTCCTCATGGACTCATTATAATAGCTCTTCATTTTTTAACATTTACTCAACTGATGGATACCACTAAAAAAACATTTTTATTGCAATGCCTACTTGCCCTCAAGCGGGTAGTGGTGAATTGAATTATGTCCGTGCCCATGTTTGCTTCGCTGCCACATCCATCAATACTTTCCTTTCGCCATCCTGAAAAGTGATTTGGAATAACCGATAAAATGATGAATGGGAATGATGTGATTCTATTGCAATATGTAGACAAAATGAGGGAAGAATAGTGAAACTGGGGAATCATAACTCGAATCTTTGAAAAACTACATATTCATCAGCTGCTATTCAGGAACTAGATTGAAAAATTTCAGCCAGAAAATTAAACAAAAACTAGACCAAGTGGACCCGTTGGGCCCAAACCTCTCCTGCATTTGTGCAGCACCCTCTCCTCTCCCTCCCTACCCCCCTCTCTCCTCCCCTCCCCCCCATTCCATCCCCCTCAACCCCTCTTATCCTCCCCCCCTCCATTCCTCCCCCCCCCTCCTTCCCTAGGAGATAGATTTAAACTTTAAATGTGAATAACTTTAAAAATATAACACCGATTTCAATGAAACTTCTTCCATTAGCACCAAAGGGTTGTCAGTGAGCAAGGTGGGCCTAAAATTGTTGCACTATCGTGTACCGTTTTGGCTGTAGTTGAGGAACCAACAAACAAACGAGAGTTTTAGTATATAGATTAAACAAATCGTAACTAGTACAAACACACAACCTGACAATTTGCTCTAAAGTTGTGACATTTTTTAAACCACTATGGTGTTTTCCTTGATTGAAAGCTACATATTGTTCTCAGACACATGCTGAAAAACAAGGAGACTTGAAAAACAGCTTGTACCAAAAGCGTAAAGTTCTGCGTATTGTGTCACAGTGGGTCTATCTTTACCGGACATTATTACGCGAAGATGAAAATACTAAATTGGTTTTTAAGGTAGGGTATTTTAAAATTTCTAAAATATTTTGTATTTTATTTACAGTCTTCATCAACTAACATGTAATGCTTATCCTTTTGTGCTACAGAACCTTTATAGGCGTGTGCTGGATGATCTTTTTGAGTACCCGAGTTTGGAGAAAGATTTGAAAGCACTCCAGAGCCTGTTTCGAACACCTCGCAGACAGTGAGTATGACAGACATGCATGTCCTGTCTAGTGCTGCTCTATTTACTGCTCTTGATGTTCATGCAGTTAACAGGATGTGACTGTTAATGTACTGATTATGGGAGCAGAAAGAGGAGAATTATGATACATGAGGCACTCATTCCAGGACAACATGCTGCCAACAGAATACTGACAACCTTTGTTTGGTGATATTTACTACCCACTGGCTTGATACAGAATTTCCTGGAATGAATATGCATGCTTGTGTATTAAACTTGCTCCGGGCGCGCACTTGGCCCAAGTTCCGGACTGCTAATTCCAGTCCACATGTGGCCAATGTTCTTGACCTCCGACTTCAGCCAAACACCCGGTTGATGTTGCCAACCTAGTTCCAGTCACACACCCTGTCCCTATTCATGATGGCTGGCTCTGTCCGCACACATAGCCCATGCTTCTGACCTCTGCTTTGGCTGCATACACCTATCCAATGTTGCAGGCCACTGACTCAATATAACAAAAGCAGCTGGAAGATAACTCACCTGTGCCTTCTGATACTAAAGTGTGTCCTACTCCAATGCCAACAAATCTTATATGGCAGTGGAGCTAATCTTTAGGGCTAATGGGGAAACTGTTCACCCAACAGTGAATATACTTCACAGCCAAGGTCTCCCAGTAGTCAAATGCAATATGCAGATGCTGCTTGCATTTCTGCACATTCAGATGCCATGCTCAGATGTCAAGCTCCTAGCTTCATTCCTACATGAAGACCTCAATTGTGGCACAAAACTCATGGTCTGCCAGGCAGCTGTGATCCCTGCCTGCCTCTATGCTTCAGAGACATGGACAACAGAGCCCTTAAAATATGCCCCCAAACCCTATCTCTGCAAAGTACTCCAAATTCACTGGAGGGATAACCAAACCAACATCAATCATAGAGTCATACAGCATAGAAACAAACAGGTGTCTGAAGAAGGGTCTCGACCCGAAACATTACCCATCCCTTCTCGTCAGAGATGCTGCCTGTCCCGCTGATTTACTCTAACATATTGTGTCTATCTTCGATAGAAACAGGCCCTTTGGCCCAACTTGCTCATACCCATCTAACTAGTCCTGCTTGCGTTTGGCCCATATCCTTCTAAACCTTTTCTATCCGTGTACCGGTCCAAATGATTTTTTAAATTATAAAAAGCAGCCTCAACTACCTTATCTGGCAACTGTTTCTGTATACCAATCACCCTTGTGCAAAAAAAATCGCTCCTCAAGTTCTTATTACATTTTTCCCCCCCCTCACCTTAAACCTATGTCCCCTGGTTCTTGATTCCCGTACTCTGCATAAAAGACTTTGTGCATTTACCCCACCTATTTCTCTCACTGAGGAAAGATGGTGTTGAGCTGGAAAAGGTGTAGAAAAAATTTACAAGGATTTTTCCAGGATTCGAGGGCCTGTGCTATAGGGAGAGGTTGAGCAGGCTAGGACTTTATTCCTTGGTGCGCAGGAGGTCGAGGGATGATCTTATAGAGGTGTACAAGATCATGAGAGGAGTAGGTAGGGTAAATGCACAATCTTTTCCCAGAGTAGGGGAATTGAGAACAAAATTACATAGATTTAAGGTAAGATTTAATAGGAACCTGTGAGGTAAGTTTTTTTACACTAAGATTTAGTGGGCATGTAGAATGAGCTGCCGGATTAGGTACTTGAGGCAGGCACTAGGATAATGTTTAAGATACATAAGGACAGGTACAGATAGAATAGGTTCAGAGGGAAATGTGCCAAAAGCAGATAGGTGGAACTGGTGTAGATGGGGCATGTTGGTCGGCATGGGTCAAGGGCCTGTTTCTACACTTGGTGCAAGTTAACTGGCTACCCTCTGGACATAATGTATGCAAAACTGTATAAGCAAGAAAAGGATATTTGAAGTAGCATTTTGTTTAAATTCATTTATTTTTGTTTCAGCACCATTGATGACTGTTCACTGCACAAGAAGGTAATTTTTTAATGATTTATTTAAGATTGAAGCGTTTTAGCATTCTTTCGCAAGACTGAAAATAATTGGATAACTAATAATATCTTTCTCCAAAATATAATGATGGTGGTGTTACCCCATGCACCACATTCATTCTTTCAAGGGTGAAGTCAGGTAGAATAGATTGCTACAGGGGAGCAAAGAGGGTCTTCTCATTTAACATTTTTAACATCATCAATGATTTATCAAGATGTATATAATAGACAATAGACAATAGGTGCAGGAGGAGGCCATTCGGCCCTTCAAGCCAGCACCGCCATTCAATGTGATCATGGCTGATCATTCACAATCAGTACCCCGTTCCTGCCCTCTCCCCATACCCCCTGACTACGCTATCCTTAAGAGCTCGCTCTCGCTTGAAAGCATTCAGAGAATTGGCCCCCACTGCCTTCTGAGGCAGAGAATTCCACAGATTTACAACTCTCTGACTGAAAAAGTTTTTCCTCATCTCTGTTCTAAATGACCTACCCCTTATTCTTAAACTGTGGCCCCTGGTTCTGGACTCCCCCAACATTGGGAACATGTTTCCTGCCTCTAAAGTGTCCAACCCCTTAATAATCCTATGTTTCAATAAGATCCCTTCTCATCCTTCTAAATTCCAGTGTATACAAGCCTAGTCTCTCCAGTCTTTCAACATAGGACAGTCCCGCCATTCCGGGAATTCACCTAGTAAACCCACGCTGCATGCTCTCAATAGTAAGAATATCCTTCCTCAAATTTGGAGACCAAAACTGCACCCAGTGCTCCAGGTGCGGTCTCACTAGGGGCCTGTACTAATATCTGAATGCAGGCAGCTCCATTACGAGGCTTCACCGAGTCATAAGCCTGTACATTATTAAGTCAGGCCCTTTGGCCCAACTTGACTATGTTGACCAAATTGACATTCCAGGGTTGCTCCAGTTGTGAGGGTTTGGACCATATCCTTCTAAAAATTAAAGCATAAGAAGCTTTACATCAACAAGAAAGTCTTGCAAGCTAGATTTAGATTTATTGCTGAATCTGAGTCCAGAACAAAATAAACTGAGATCAGCTTGCAATAATGCCATCATAATAGTAAGAACATATTTCAAAATAATGAACGGCATTATTCACTTACTTCTACTGTGCTTATTCTCTCTGTAAACATGTTTTTCCATCAGGTTCTCTGGTTTCCTCACATCCCAAAGATGTGCAGGTTGGCGGTTTAATTAGCCACTGTAGGTTTACTTTGTGTGCAGATGAGCAGCCTTCAAATAGAGAGAAAGGCATTGAATACCCCTTCTAAAGATATGATCAAAATAATCTAAGATACAATTTAGGTTCAGAACTGGTGAAGTGGTGTACTCTTCGGGTGACATCTTTTGAATGAGGTATTAAGTTAAGGCCCTTCCAGCCATCTTAATTGTATGTAAAAGGTCATGCGGGTCATTTTGTAGTGAACTACTGCCAATATTCATCCTCCAAACAAGTCCACTAGAATAGATTATTTAATCATTATGATACCATTGTGCTGAAATTGGATACTTCTGACATTACGGCAGTGATCACACTCAAGATTCATTTCATTAATTGTGTTGAGATGCCCTGAATGGGATGCGCAAGGCAATTTATAAATTCCAGTCCTCTCCACTGATGTATCAGTAATTTGCTTCTATTTTGCATGTTCTCTCCGTAAACATGTGTTTCCGTCAGGTGCTCCGGTTTCCTGGCACATCACAAAGATGTGCAGGTTGGTGGGTTAATTAGTCACTACAAAATGTCCTTCGTGTGTAGATGAGCGTGAGAATGAGGAGGGATTTGATGAGAAAGTGGAAAGAATAAAACTGTGATTATTGCAGGATTAGTGCAAATGGGTGATTAATGGTCAGCGCAGATTTGGTAGGCCAAAAGCTATGTTTCTGTGTTGTATCTCTCAATGGCTCTGTGGCTCTCTGATCATGAAATAACTGCACCAAATATTTGAATTTACAAGTTAGCTCACTGTATATTTACAAGTCAAATAATAACCTATTCTTGACAATGATATGTGCAGACTAGCTAAGATTAGGAATCAGATCAAAGCAAACATGCAGACTCAAAGAATAGACTTTAAAACCATACCTTAGACTACCAATCAAGGGATTAACTAATAAGTATAATTAAATAAGTTGCAGTTTTTATTAACCACTGTTGCACCTAACTACTCAAATGAACTCGTGTTTATGGAAGATAATTGCCTTAGAAATTTCAGTCTGTTGATATCGGGTCTACTAAAATTCAGAATATTGAGCTTGCTGAACAAATTTATGCTGCCCTCATTTAATTTTATTCCACAAAGTTTTAAATTATTCCCCAGATATTAATTTGTAGCGATAAGTTGTCTGCAATGTAATGATTCTTTTTCACATAAATTTTCATGTTTGTAGCTTATTATTTCAAAGGTTATTTTGTCATTGATCAATTGTTCTCTATTTATCATGTTAATCTTTGTACCAGCATTAATTGTTGTAAATCTTAATGACATTTTAACCTGCAAGATGTGCATTTTGGATTCATTGAGTATAGTACAGCTATGAGTGCATCAGTCTCATTTACATATTTTATATCCTTGAATAATAATTTTAAGTAGATATATGTATAAGTAAACCAAGGGTTCCTTCATATCTCTGCTATAGAAGTGGCTTGAAATTTGTGGTAGTATTATAGATTAACAATAGTGGTGTGGGAACTGTTTGATACCTTTTTCTATTAATTGTAAAATTGTTCATTAATATTCAAAAAAATGATTTCTCATTTCTCAGAATATGAAAGAATGTACATGGATAGGAATGACAGACAGAAGTATAGGCTTATACAATTAGATGAAGGTAGATAAACATGAAACATAAACATGGACCATTAGGACAAATACCATCCTTCTGAACTTTACATAGAAACATAGAAAGTAGGTGCTGGAGCAGGCCATTCGACCCTTCGAGCCAGCACCGCCATTCAATATGATCATGGCTGATCATCCAGAATCTTACATTCTTTGTAATTCCATGAAATTGGTGCAGTTTGTTTTTCTATTCAGTATTTTTTGTCAATACCGAGCATTATCAGAAGACATGGAAACCAATTAGCTAATGTTTTTGAACTATTTGGTGTCTATTGTCATCTGATGATTGACAGCGCTTTTGCCATCTCACAATAGAGTTCCATGAATGGTCGCCAAATTTGAATGAAGATGTAATCCATCTGGATAAATCTTCAGGTCGTTGTCATGAAAAGGAAAATTTGAAAACATTTAGTTTTATTAATGAAAAAATGAAATAGAAAAACAAACTGCACCAATTTCACGGAATCAATAAAATGAACTTTTGTTGGTCTTTTGCAAAGAGCAGGGACTATCAGAACAGCTTTTTCGAAAGACCAAAATTAGTTGAATTGCCCCATGTTACAGAATTCTATTTGAAATGAAGAGATGAAATAGTGAAATAGATAGATGATTAGAAGGACAGAAATCAAAATATGAAGCACAAAATAATTCACCAAAGAAAGGTTATAACTAAGAGTAGAATTAAAGACATGATAATGTGATGGTTAATGATAAAATCAGGAGAAATATATAAAATGTAGTTGGAGGGTGAAAGGACTAAAGGATGAGAAAAAAAATCATAAGCTGAAGTGACAACATTGGCAACAAAATGTTGTCTTGCCAACAATTAATTCTTATAAATAAGAAAGTGAAAAAGGATGGAACTTATTCGTTGGCAGTTGATGTATTCATCCAATGGAAGGTATTTATTCACAAAATGCTGGAGTAACTCAGCAGGTCAGGCAGCATCTCGGGAGAGAAGGAATGGGTGACGTTTCGGGTCGAGACCCTTCTTCAGACTTGAGTCATAAAACCCAGAACTACAAATGAAAATGGATCTGTTAAAATGCCACTCTCTGATAACACACTGTTCAGCTCAGCCTACTCGCATCTTTGCAGGCTTTCAGTTAGTGATAGACTGACTATTTAAGTGTTGTGAGGGATCTTCGGAGTGATTGCAGCGCCACCTGGTGGTGTGACCTATTTCAGAAGCAGTAACACTGCTCGAGTGTGAAGAGATAAATAATGTTGAGAGCTTTTGTCTGCTATTAAACCAAAATTTAGTTCCCTTTTTTCTTTAACTGTTTACTCCTTGAATTCATTTGTGCAAGATATATTTCCCAACAATTAACTCAGGAGAATAGGACCATAACCTATCGTTAATTAATTGAAGTGAATTCAAAAGTACCTTTAGGATAAAATAATTTGTGGGGCAAAAAATGGAAAAGAGACTATAAAATGTTGAATTAAGATTCGTGACTGGTGTTGAATAATGGTGTTTGTCTTTTGTTAATGGGACCTCTTGCTGTGATTTGTTGATTGCATATTAAGTTATTACAGGCTGGATATGGAATGGTTTCCCTTTTCACAAATGTCCATAACTCTTCAGAGTTTTAATATGTACATAAAAATCAGGAGGGAAAATAAATTTCCCTGCTTTAAATCTCTAGCATACATTCCCAGCAGCTGTCTCCTTCTTCACCCTCCCCTCACCTGACTCCATCTGTCCTTTCTCTCTTCATTGTCTGCTTCCATTCCCCCCCCCCCCCCATGCCTCTGACTCCCAACTCCACCTTTCCCTTTCCCCCCTCCCCCACCTGCTCTATCTGCCCCGTCATCTTTCATCCCTCTTGGTCCGCTCATCACCTGCTGACCCTGTCTCACGTCTCCGTCTCCTTTTTATACCGGCTATCTTCCTTCTTTATTTTCTCTCGTGATTCAAGGTCTCAACCCGAAACATCAATAATTCTTCCCCACCGCCTTCTCCCTCCGGATGCTGTTCGTCCTGATGAGTTCCTCCAGCAATTTGTTATTTGCCCCAGATTCCAACGTCTGTAGTCTCTTGTGACTCCCAAACACATTGTTGCCTTCAGCCTTATCAGTGCATTGGTTACATGTTCCTAAAAGAGCAATATAAGGAATTTCATAACGTAAACTATGGGAACTGCATTTGAAGACAGGATGTTTCAAAAAGTATTTTCAAAATGTTTCTTTCAGACATGGTGGTCTATTGTAACAATACAATTCCACATAATTGCTTTTGGTTTGCAATAGTGGCACGATTACCAACATCAATCAATATACTGCATGTTTTATTTATTTACAGAATCCAACAATTTTCCATCAACTCAGTTGCAGAGAAAGATGGCTACAACCTAAACCATATGAAGCTGAGGAAGGTTAGTTTTAGAGGGGAAATCTGAAGACAAAATGCTCAATTACTCTATTGTTCATCCATTTCATTTGATCGAACTAGCCTTGACTCAGGGATTTTTAGAAATATTCACAATTCTTTTGTTAATTCAGCAAAGTATTTTCAGATTTCAGACTTGGTACCTGAGAGAGAGAGCTCACATTTTCCAGATGGCTGCAATGATCTCATTTTTAAGACTATCTTGGTTAGGACAGATTGATAATCCCTGTTGTTTATATTAGGCATGGCTTTTTACATTTAATTTTTGCACTGGAGGCAATGGTAAATTCATGTAATTAGTAAACGTTGATAAAGAATGTGTTAGATTGTTGAAATCTGTCATAAAGCACTGCAACCTGCAGGAAGGCCTGGACAGAGAGAATGTGGAGAGTATGTTTCCACCAGTGGGGGAGTCTAGGACCAGAGGCCATAGCCTCAGAATAAAAGGACGTACCTTTAGAAAGAAATATGAGAAGGGATTTCTTTAGTCAGAGGGTGGTGAATCTGTGGAAATCATTGCCACAGACGGCTGTGGAGGCTGTCAATGGATATTTTTAAGGCAGAGATAGACAGATTCTTGATTAGTAAGGGTGTCAGGGGTTATTGGGTGATGGCAGGAGAATGGGGTTGAGAGGAAAAGATGGATCAGCCATGGCGGAGTAGAGTTGATGGCCTAATTCTGCTTCTAGAACTTATAAACTCATTAACAATACAATACAATACAATATCTTTTATTGTCATTGTACAAGTACAACGAGACTGAGAATGTCACTTCCATATTGATGCTATAACATATATAAATAAATCACGGCAAAATCGAAAACAACAAAGGGGGGGGGAAGGAAAAAAGGAGGAAACAACGTAAAGTGCAAAAAAAAGGCTCATGCAGTCAATAGACAATAGGTGCAGGAGTAGGCCATTCGGCCCTTCGAGCCAGCACCACCATTCAATGTGATCATGGCTGATCATTCTCAATCAGTACCCCGTTCCTGCCTTCTCCCTATACTCCGCTACCCTTAAGAGTTCTATCTAGCTCTCTCTTGCATGCATTCAGAGAATTGGCCTCCACTGCCTTCTGAGGCAGAGAATTCCACAGATTTACAACTCTCTGACTGAAAAGGTTTTTCTTCATCTCCGTTCCAAATGGCCTACCCCTTATTCTTAAACTGTGGCCCCTGGTTCTGGACTCCCCCAACATTGGGAACATGTTTTCTGCCTCTAACGTGTCCAACCCCTTAATAATCTTATGTTTCGATAAGATCCCCTCTCATCCTTCTAAATTCCAGTGTATACAAGCCTAGTCGCTCCAGTCTTTCAACATACGACAGTCCTGCCATTCCGGGAATTAACCCAGTAAACCTACGCTGCACGCCCTCAATAGCAAGAATATCCTTCCTCAAATTTGGAGACCAAAACTGCATACAGTACTCCAGGTGCGGTCTCACTAGGGCCCTGTACAACTGCAGAAGGACCTCTTTGCTCCTATACTCAACTCCTCTTGTTATGAAGGCCAATATTCCATTGGCTTTCTTCACTGCCTGCTGTACCTGCATGCTCCCATTCAGTGACTGATGCACTAGGACACCCAGATCTTGTTGTACGTCCCCTTTTCCTAACTTGACACCATTCAGATAATAATCTGCCTTCCTATTCTTACCACCAAAGTGGATAACCTCACACTTATCCACATTAAACTGCATCTGCCATGCATCCGCCAACTCACACAACCTGTCCAAGTCACCCTGCAACCTCATAGCATCTTCCTCACAGTTCACACTACCACCCAGCTTTGTATCATCTGCAAATTTGCTAATGGTACTTTTAATCCCTTCATCCAAGTCATTAATGTATACAGGATCAGTTGTGCCAGATGATCCTGGGGACAGAGACAGGTCATGGTGGGCCGATTTAGAGCAGCAATAGCTCTAGTGATAAAGCTGTTTCTTAGTCTGGAGTTGCGGAGGCGCACCAATACTCTAAATTCAGCCTAACCAGAGTTTTATAAAGCTGCAACATGGCTAATTCTCAATGCTCCAACTAATGAAGCTAGCATACTATATAACTTAGACACGAGGAACTGCAGATGTTGGTTTCGTTTGAAATTGAGACATTTCAATGGTGTGACACAGGTGTTGACCATTGTGTTCCAAGTACCGTGGATATGAGATAATGCATTTAATTTATTACATCCACTTTATAGACTTCCACTGGCCACCACAACAGCAGGTTTAACAGATCAGAAGTTCACACACAATCTATGTTGGAATTAGGGCCACTGCTAAATTGGATGGCATACTTAGTGCTTCTTAAATAAAGTGGATGATTATTTCACCCTCTCAGTTATAAGAAGAGTGTTTTTGTAAATTGTATGAATATCGCTCAACTGTGATTTTTCAAATCTAAAATGTAGTTAGTCCTCCTTGTAACAGAAGCCGACACTGACAAAAAGCTGAATGAGAACTAAAATAATCTGTCTGATGATGGATGCCAGTCCTGAAGCACTAAGTGTTATACTTTCACCCAGCATTGCCTAACCTGCTGAATGCTTCCATATTTACTGTTTTGCATGTGAAAGGAACTTGAGGCTGTAACACAGAGATATGCATCAATCTTTTCAATATCCCATGAATGTAATGTTTTCTTCCATGCACGATTCAACTGCCTATTTAAATTAGATGGGAATTATTTCATTTTAATATAGCTCCTTTATTTATTTGTGCAGTTTTTTGCCGTGTATATTTGGCAGACCATTCGTATGTTAGCTTCCGAACCAAAATGTCGACATCAGCACAGGACATTCTTCACAGAGTGGCTGAGAAACTTCAACAGTGTGAAAATGATTTAATTCTGGTGGCAGTCACATCTTCCGAGGGTGAGTTTCCCCTTTGCCGATAAGTCTTAAAATGCCTTCTGAAATTGCCTGATGAACTTGGGTTCATCATTACCATTACATTCACACAGAAGAAATACAAATTGATGGATTACCTGTCATATTCTTGGGCATCAGATGCAGACAGTTGTTGCAAAGACCTCCTTTCCAACATTTAAGGACTGGTGTCTAAATTGGTAGTGTTGTCCACCAACTAGTCAAGCAACAGGTTGACATAATCTCTGCCTCCATGGGATCCATTCCCTCCTTTCCTGGCAAGTGCTAGCTAAATGCCTCCTAAATGCAACTATTGTATCTGCTTCCACCACTGTCCCTGTCAACGATTTCCAGGCACCCATCACTCTCCAGGCACCCATCACTCTCTGTGTAAAAGAACTTGCCCTACACATCTCCTTTGTCTTCTGACCTTAAAACGGTGTCCTCTAGTTTTTGACATTTACACCCGGGGAAAAAGGTTCTGACTGTGAATGCCTCACAGAATTTTATATACGTCTCTTAGGTCTCCCCTGAACCTCTAATATTCTGGGGAAAACAATCCAAGGTTGTCCAATCTTTCCACGCTCTCCATATCCCTCCAGTGATGCGACGACCAGAAAGACGCACCAATACTCTAAATTCAGCCTAACCAAAGTTTTACAAAGCTGCAACATGGCTCTTTCTCAATGCTCCAACTGATGAAGCTAGCATACCATATAACTTAGACACGAGGAACTGCAGATGCTGGTTTCGTGAATCAGAAACAAAGAAAAACAGTGTATAGAAGAGAGTCATAGAACCAGTTGTGCAGGTGTGGGAAGAGCAGCTGTCAGCCGGCCTCACTGACTCAGTCAGTGAACGAGTGAGTCTGCTCAGCGCTCCCAGGTCTACTCGGCTTGGTCTAATCCCTGATTGCTGCTGCTCCTGGTGGGGGGAGGGGGGGAGGGGCTGAAGTTGAATGGGGGGCATGGCTGGAGAGAGAGGGCACATTGAAATTACCCTTTCCCACCCAGCAAAGATGCCTGCAGCTTTACAGCAGCCAGCAAATCCATCCCCATCCATACCTCGCTGGTCTCCAAGATGCTTGTTCGTACTTAAGGGGTGTCCGTAAGTTGGATGTTTGTAATGTGGGGAGGATCCATATTGAGACTGGCACATATAACTTTTCAAATAGCTGAATTACATCAGATTCACAGAACCCAGAAAAATCCTGCCCATTTGCTGATCTTGTATAAAATGAAATGTGCATTTTCCAATTATTGATTTTTCTGAGCACGTAAGAAATGGAATAGCTACTTTGCCAATTTTTAAATTTGTTTCTCCTGTTTTCAGAAAGACATATTCTCCAACCTGATGATGTGTCAATTTTTAAATCTCTTCATCCCACCACCCGGATATTTGTTTGTAGAAAAGATTCCAACAATTGTGTGGTAAGAAATAATTTCACACAAACTGTGAATCAACTTTCCTGGTTTTGTTGTCTGCACTCTGATTTCATTTGGATAATGCTGATATTTAGTAGCTGAGAATTTGTCTGTCTTCCAAACCAAGGGCAGTTTGGACTGTATTACACAATCACGGAGAAGCAAGAAGAATGTGAGACCCTGTCAATGCTCAATTTTAAAAGATATAGTCATAAACACCCATTTAGTTCCTTCTCAACACTGACACTGTTCTTGCCAAGTCTGTTGGGATTTTTTGTGCGGCCCACATGAGTGTAACAACACATCTCCGGTTTAAGATCAGTAAGATTCAGTTATTTTGTGATAGTTGCATGAAGATGTTAGTGCATTACTTTAAATAGACTGACCCCTTACCAAAAACCATAGAGTGTACATTTTTGGAAAAACGTTATTCAATTTTTGTTTTAGACAATAGACAATGGACAATAGGTGCAGGAGGAGGCCATTCGGCCCTTCGAGCCAGCACCACCATTCAATGTGATCATGGATGATCATTCACAATCAGTACCCCGTTCCTGCCTTCTCCCCATACCCCCTGACTCCGCTATCCTTATCTAGATTTCTCTTGAATGCATTCAGAGAATTGGCCTCCACGGCCTTCTGAGGCAGAGAATTCCACAGATTTACAACTCTCTGACTGAAAAAGTTTTTCCTCATCTCAGTTCTAAATGGCCTACCCTTTATTCTTAAACTGTGGCCCCTTGTTCTGGACTTCCCCAACATTGGGAACATGTTTCCCGCCTCTAACCCATCCAACCCCTTAATAATCTTATACGTTTCGATAAGATCTCCTCTCATCCTTCTAAATTCCAGTGTATACAAGCCTAGTCGATCCAATCTTTCAACGTACGACAGTCCCGCCATTCCGGGAATTAACCTAGTAAACGCCCCCGATAGCAAGAATATCCTTCCTCAAATTTGGAGACCAAAACTGCACACAGTACTCCAGATGCGGTCTCACTAGGACCCTGCACAACTGCAGAAGGACCTCTTTGCTCCTATACTCAACTCCTCTTGTTTTAATTATGCAGTATCATTGCAGAACTATAAATTCCCATCATAATTTTACAATAGAGACACACAGTAATTAATAGGAATTTTCTGTATTCATTCCAGTCTCTTACAGTGGAAAATGATGAAACATCACAAAGAGCCATACAAGTGCTTGGAATGAACACCTGGCATTTAGCCAACAAACTCACCAATTTTGACTGGGATTTGTTTAACTGCATCTGCGAGGTAAATGTTATATATTAAACATGTTATGGATTCATTTATCTGTGTACACCATATGTTTAGGACTTTCTCTGTTGTAAAGCAACATTTTGGGATGGAGGTTGAACTTATCCTCAACATTTTCAGAAACTTCAAAGTACCAACTATGGCATTTGAAGGAAGCATGATATTTTTGCTCTCTTTCACCAAAAACTGAATTAGCAGCAGAGGAGAAGATTTGCTTGAACAAAATTTGTCTGAGCTGAATGGATATTAATTTGCATGTTCTACTACTTACTGTTCCATTATATTCTGTTAAAGACAATTCTGCCTTATTCAAGCTCTACATATGGAAGCATACTAAATTTTTAGATTGATGTTTGTGGGAGTGTTTGTTGGCCTCACCATTTTAACCCCATTTCCCCTCCCCAGTGTAACAACCAAACCACTCACTCACTGACCTCCACTAGTGCCATACATTTGTCGGCCAAGACTTCAGCCATATTAGCCCCATGATCTGAAACTCTTCAGCCACCTTCTGTCACCACTTACGGCAACTCCTACCCGGCTTAGTGTACCAAAAAAATGCTGTGGTGTACCGAATATTTAAAATAATTGCTGTTGCATTTGCTGTTCAAAATAATAGAAAATATATATTCAGAAGAGTGAAATCCAATGGTCAGGCCAGTTTGCTGAGGCTGAACAAAAATTGTGTCCTGTCGAAACAAGGAAGTGATGGTAGATTTTACTGTATTGTTAACATTCAATCTTTTGCCCAGAATTCTGGAATGATGATTAGTCATCGAGTTATACAGCACAGAAGCAAGCCCTTCAACCTTCTTGTGTTTTCAACTACACTAATCATACTTAATAAGTTTTTTAAAGTTTTAAACAGATGAGAACAAAATAATTATAGTTGTAGTCTCTTTTAACTGAACTTGATTCAGATATATAATTTACATGCAAAACAAAGCAGTGGCAAAAGGGTAAATAAAGCAGGCGATTTCACCCTCCACATTTATAACCGTCATTTTATGGCACACTCTTTGTCCAATACACTATGCAGGTGATATTCTCTCTGACCTCTCCCCCAATTTTTCCAGCAGTTGTAGAACTGAAACATTGCCGGCTGACTCCTTCTTTCCTTTCTATTCACATTCATTGGAAAAATAACTTTTGATGTTGTCATAGGAAGAAGAGTTTATTGTGCAAGTCAGGAATTACTACAATGAATTAACATTTCTTCATCATCAAATTTGCTCATTGCAAGTTTGTGGTTTGTGTCAGCGAACACACTGCTTTCAAAATATGTTTGCTGTATGCCATAGCTTTAAGATAATCTGCTCTAAGATTTTTCAAATGTAGGAATTTTTTTCCTAATAAGTATAGGAAATCATCAACTGACAATGTAATAACAAGAAACTGCAGATGCTGGTTTACCTAAGAAAGACACAAAATACTGGAGTAACTCAGCGGGTCAGGCAGCATCTATGGAGAATATGGATAGGTGACGTTTCGGGTAGGGATCCTTCAGACTGATTGCAAGGTGGGGGTGGGGGGGGGAGCAAGGATGGGGGCGAGAAGAAAGCTGAAATAGAAGAGGGGCAGAACAAAGCATGGTCAGTAATGGGTGAACACAGGCAAGGGATTTTTTGATGGGGAGGTTGTTGGATAAACACCGGAGATGAAAAAATAGTCGTGTGCCCGACAAGATAATGAGTTGTGAATTGTATAGCTTGAGGATAGTAAAATTATGAATTGTGTAGGAAGGAATGTAGGTGGAAGGGGAGGTGCAAGGTCAGCCAGGGTTCAGGGGAGGAGAGTGAGGGTGGGGGGTGAAGAAAGGATGGGGTGGGGGGCTTGGGGGTGAAAGGGGAGAGGGAAGGTGAGAGTTGTAGAAGTTACCCAAAATTGGAGAATTCAATGTTCATACCGTTTGGGTTGTAAGCTACCCAAGAGGAATATGAGGTGCTGTTCCTCCAGTTTGTGTGTGGCCTCACTCTGGCAATGGAGAAGGCCCAGGACTGAAAGGTCAATGTGGGAATGGGAAAGAGTTAAAATGGGTAACAACCAGGAGATTCCTATGACCTTGACAGACCAAGCAAAAGTATCCATCAAAACGGTTGCCGAGTCTACACTTGGTCTCACTGATATACAGGAGCCAACATTGGGAATGCAGTACATGAGGTTAGAGGAGGTGCATGCAAACCTCTGTCTCACCTGAAAGAACTGCTGTGGTCCCTGGATGGAGGTGAGGGGGGAGGGGGGGTTAGGTGTTGTGGGGAAGGGAAAGTATTTGGATGGGGGGTGGTTTGGGCAGGAAGGAGATGAGTGAACCAAAGAGTTGTGGAGGAAGCAATCTCTGTGGAAAGGGGTGGAGATGGGAAGATGTGACTAGTGGTGGGATCATGTTAGATGTGCCAGAAATGTCGGAGGAGGATGATGTGCTGGATGTGGAAACTGGTACAGTGAAAGATGAGGGCCATGGGAACTCTATCCTTGTTGCATCTGGAGGGAGAGGAAGCAAGTCCAGAACCATGAGACAAAGAGGAGATGTGGGTGGGATCCATCAATGCAACCGGGGAGGGGGGGGGGGGGGGGAACTATATTCACCAAAGAATGAGGATATCTTGGATGGCTTCAAACAGAAAGCCTCATCTTAGGAGCAGATGCGACAGAGAAGGAAGAATTAAGAGCATGAGATAGCGTCTTTGAAAGAGGCCAGATGGGAGGAAGTGTAGTCCAGATAAATGTTGCAGTCGGTAGGTTTGTAGTAGACGTCAGTCGATAGTCTGTCCCTGTGATGGAGAGAGAGATGGAGTCTCAAGAAGGTACCTGACAGTAACGAGATGGGTTTCTGCTAAAACAAATCAATATCAAATAATTCCCTGGAAATTAACGAGAGCTTATTTTCCAGTGTTAACCGAATGGTAGCAACAATCACGTTGCTAAGTACATGGATAATTGACCGTGTGAATTAAGGCCTGCTGCATCACTTAGAGAGGATAAAGTGCTGGCACTAGGAGCAGTTCGCTGGAGGTGTGGAAAAGCAATTGAGCATATAATACAGTGGCCAACAGCTTATGGTAATTCAGAGTTAAATACATTTTACAGCGATCTGTGTTTATTAGCCCCTGTCACCTATATGTCAGGCACAGGTAATCATACCCAGATATTGGTACATTTTACAACTCTTTTGCTGAAATCCCAGTTCCTGGAGCATGTTTCACCACATAACATTTGTTAACTAAAATAAGATTAAACAATAGGACTTTCGTGCGGCCGTTTTTGGAGTATTGCATGCAGTTCTGGTCACCCCATTACAGAAAGAATGTGAAGGCTTTGGAAAGGGTGCAGGGGAGGCTTACCAGAATGATACCTGGATTAGGGTTTTTTTAAAATTTTGTTTAGTTTAGTGATACAGTGTGGAAACAGGCCCTTTAGCCCACCAAGTCCACGTTGACCATCAATCACCCGTTCACTAGTTCTATCCTACACACTAGGGACAATTTACAGAAGTCAATTAACCTGCAAACCTGCCCACCTTTGGAATGTGGGAGGAAATGGGAGCAGCTGGAGAAAACCCACGTGGTCACAGGGAGAATGCGCAGATTGTGAACAGATAGCACCTGTAGTCAGAATCGAGCCCGAGTCACTGGCGCTGTAAGGCACCTACTCTACCACTGCGCCACTGTGCTACCCTGTATTAGCGACAAGAAGATGTTGGATAGACTTGGATTGTTCTGTCATGAATGAGGGGAGACCTGATAGAAGTATATAAAATTATGCACAGATAAGGCAGACAGTCAAAACTTTTTTCGCTGGATGGAAAAATCAAATAATAGAGGACATAGTTTTAAGGTGAGAGGGGCAAAGTTTAAAAGAGATGTCCAGAGCAAGTTTTTATACTAAGGGTGGTGAGTGTCTGGAATGTGGTGTCAGGGTTGGTAGCTGAGGCAGATATGATAGTGGCATTGAAGAGACCTGGATAGGCATAGGGTATAGATTATGTGAAGGCTGTTGATTTGGTCTTGGCAGCATGTTTGGCACAGACATTGGCACAGACATTGTGGATGAAAGTGCCTGTTCCTGTGCTGCACTGTTCTATGTTCTACAGTGCAAACTTAAACCCTGGGAAATGCATTGCTCAGGGGAAAATTATAGCAGCCCATCCTTGTAGGTGCTACTGCATTCGATAACAGTGTGTCACGTTTCGGAAATAATATGCAATATAAAATATTCAAATGATGTCACACAGGAAGCGGGCATGGGAGTGCTATGACTAAGCCCTGAGCAGACTGAGTTATTGCTTCTGTACAAACAATGCTTTTGTTAATCTTGAGGACTCCATACCAACAAGGTTTCTAAATGTGGGAACAGAACGTGAATTTGTATTCATATTCCTGAGGTATTTATTGCACATAATACTCCAAATGTGGCCTAACCAAAGTTTTACACAGCTGCAGCCTCCCAACTTTTATACTCCATACCCCAACTTATGAGTGCAAGCATGCTGAAAGCCTTCTTTATCACTCTGTTCACTTGTTTTGCCACCTTAAGAAGCCAAAGATTATACCCTGATCCCACTGTTTTGTTTTGTTTAGTTTCATTTATTATTGTCACATGTACTGAGATACAGTGAAAAGCTTTTGTTTGTGTTCTATCCAGTCAAGAAAAAAACTTTCCATGAATATAAAAGACAATATGAATCTGACAAACAGATTCTTCTGTTCGTCAATGCTCTTAACGGACCTGCCATTTACTATATATGTTCTTCTTGTATTAGACCTCCCAACTTCGAGCACCTCACACTTTAAACTGCATCTGCCACTTTCCTACCCGCATTGGGAGCATGGTGTGCAGTTCTGTTTTCCCCATTACAGGAAGGATGTGGAGGCTTTGGAGAGAGTGCAGAAGAGCTTTATTACTATGCTGCCTGGATTAGAGGGTATTAGTTGTAAGGAGAGGTTGGACAGACTTGGATTGTTTTCTTTGGAGCAACGGAATATAGCAGTACCTAATTTATCCAGAAATTATTTCCTAAAGTGAGAAATGGTTAAGACCCAGGCTTAGCTTTCTTCCTCAGACACAAAATAAAGAGATTGTGAGAGCTCTATTGATGGCATTATTCTTGATTCCTCTCCCTTTGAAGTTAACTTTTAGCTTCAGTGTGTGAAGAATCACAGAGGAGGGAGAGGGGGGAGAACAAAGGTAGACTTGGCATGGGATACTTTGTAATTTTCACTTGTGTAAGCACCCTTTATGTGGTGACTATTTGCATACCTTGGGTATGCAAGCAAAGAATTTCACTGATCTGTCACATGTGACAATAAAGCATTCGTTCATTCAAGTTATATTGTGCAACTAGATCAACAATTGTTAAACTGGGATGTGGAGTGATAGAACTATATTCAAATTTTTCACTAGTCTTTAAATGGAAGATCAAGATATTAATGCTCATTTTAGCATTAAAGCATTGTTTATTATGAAGCCAAAATTGGTGTTCAAACTTACACATTGTCAGAACTATTCTACACAATTGCCCACAAGCCAAATTAATCATGTAAGCTGTACCTGTAGTCATATTGAACTATGTTCTTTCTACAAAGCAATGATTTTGACTTTATTTGGTACATTCCGCAACATCACAGAGTATCTTATGTACAATGGTAGTGCATTGAACCTTATGGTATAACATACAGGGTACCCATTTTTCACATAGGGAAGTCCCACAAACAGCAATAAGATAAACTGTTAAAGTGATCTTATTTGAAGGATAAATACAGGCTAGGGCACAAGGATAATTTATTTTGTTTTCCTTTAATCAATGCTGTCAGCTTTCGATGGCTCCATGATAGCAGATGAAATCTTGGATTAGGTCTAAATGGAAAGAAAACATCTTTCACGGTTCAGTACCACAACGGCACTCTCTGGACCTGGACTTTAATTCACAATTTTCTAACTACGGTGTCAGTAGTTACACTACTGATGCCTATAGATATAATAAATTCCAAAATATATATGATATTTCCAATAATATATTGCAATCAATACCCGAAACGTCACCCATTCCTTCTCTCCCGAGATGCTGCCTGACCTGCTGAGTTACTCCAGCATTTTGTGAATAAGTATTGAACAACAAACCTTCTTCATGGTTCTGTTCATATTTGACATTAAACAATATACTTGCTTTTAGTAGATGTATTAATTAGTAACAGAGAAGTGTACTGAATTTGCTAAATTCTCTTTTACAGCAGGAACTGATTTATTACACTTTCCGCAGAGGGAACACCACTGCCAACCTTGACTTTCTGCTGCAACGGTGTAATGAGGTTCAGCTATGGGTCACGACTGAGGTCCTCCTCTGCAACCAGTTGTCCAAGCGAGTGCGACTTGTGAAAAAGTTCATAAAGGTCGCTGCACAGTAAGTGAAAATATTTGCCTATACAAATAGAACATGGAAGGATTTGCAGTGTAATTACCAAGGTCATGGTAATCTATTTGCAGTGCTAAAGGAATACCATTCTTGGGTCGAAGATAGGCACAAAGTGCTGGAGTAACTCAGCGGGTCAGCCGAGTTACTCCACCAAAGAAGGTCTGAAGAAATGTCACTCATCATTTTACTCCAGAGATGCTGCCTTGGCCTGCTGAGTTACTCCAGCATTTTGTGTCTATCTTCGGTATAAATCTGCATCTGCAGTTCCTTTCTACACCATTTTTGGATCTGTATTTAGCAAAGCTTATGTGGAGAGATGGGGATTGGCAAGATCTGTTCAACTTTACAATGCGATCATTATTATACAACCAAAACATTATTGATATCCAAGCACTGCTTTCATACAAACAAATTTTAAACAAGAGATGTGCTCAATAATGTGGAAATATATAAAGATTTATGATGCTTTTTTTCCAAAACCAGGAACACACACAGAACTGTTATAAAACATACTGGTTATATTTAAAGATGCTGAATTTTGACATAGTTATCTTTCTATTCCTTCTATTTTCATTGAGAGAGTAAGTGCTAGATTATAATCTAATTAAGACATTCCTTACAGGAGAGATATTGGTTCAGAAATTAAACTTCACATTGTCAAAACAGACAGCATTGTGATGTTGAAGATTGTGTTAATGTGAAGTGAAAGAATATTAGAGCAACAGCAGATATTGTTTCCTTGTTTTTATCAATATTTTTATTTTCATTTCAACTTCACCAAAATGACATTCGATAAGATACGATAAAACGTTATTTTTTCCAGGAGGGAAATTAATTTGTCAACAGTCATAAAAAACACAAAATACATGAAACATGAAAATAAAGTGAGGCTTTGGGGATGTGCAAAGTGAGGAGGTGGGGGGTCAGTCTCAGTCTACCCCACGACAGAAGGGGGAGGAGTTGTACAGTTTAATAGCCAGGAAGGGAAGAAGGATCTCTTGCGGCATTCTGTCCTGCATCTTGGTGGAACCAGTCTGTTGCTGCAGGTACTCCTCAGGTTGACCAGTATGTCATGGAGGGGGTGAGCTGTATTATCCAGGATGTTCTGCAGTTTGAGGAGCAACCTCCCCTCTAAGACCACCTCCCAAGAATCCAACTCCGCCCCCAGGATGGAACCAGCCTTCCTGATGTGTTTGTTGATCCTATTGGTGTCCGCTGCCTTTGCCCTGCTGCCCCAGCACTTCGCTCCAGCTTCCTCCTCTAGTCATCCTTGCCCTGTCTAAGCCTCACCTTCAGGTCTTCCTGCACCATCAACGCAAGTATAAAACCTAAAATGGTTCAGCATTCAGATTTCTAGGAAGAGAATGAAAAATCAACAGTCATTGTTCACCCACACTAGAACCAGCTTTTTATGAATACTGAACCTTCAAAAACAGTATTGCTTAAAGAGCCAGTTGCACACTGAACCTGACATTTTAGCCAACTGCTTTGCACCAATACCCACTCACAATTTCACTTGAGCACTGCTTGCACTAAAGTCTGAGGCTTCCTTGCATTCTCAAACACTTGGCTGTAAGCAAAGCTGACTTTCAACAGTCATCTGCCTATAGAGTTATGTATAACCATTTCCACACTGCACTCTTGTAGGCATTAGAGCTCCCATTCACGACAAATAAATATACATTTACAAGAAGAGACTACAATCTGCTAATAGTCTCTCGGTGTAAACCAAGAGAGAACCGCTCAGGTCTATGGCAGGATTGCTGGCAGCTGCTGCAATTCATTTGTTCTTCACCCCTCACAATTGCATTTCATATTTTAGGGCTCATAGAATCCCAAGTGATACATTTTGGAAGATATAGCTTTGTGGACAGTATGATATATTGCTCAAAATGATATATTGCTGTCTGCACTTTGCTCACCTTGCTTTGCTGGGGCATCAGCCTTTACAGTGCTGTGCTAGGTACTGCTTTGCTTGACCACGTGAGTAAAGTAAATATAAGCGCATATAACATATAAGCAGCAAGTAATGGGGGGGGGGGGGAAGAGAGAGAGATGGAGAGCAACAAGGCAAAGGCCAGGTAAAGAAATAGAGGGAAGGGAAATGGGGAGAAGGAATGTACAAGAGGCCTCTGTGTGTGAGTGAGAGATTGTATATACTATATACAGGAGAGGTGTTAACAGTGTGTGAATGGAGGTGAGGGCAAGAACAGTGGTTGATAAAGAGTATTAACTTGTGGTAGCTCACTTTAATCAACTTGGTGAGGTCAGTTTTTATGACATTGGTCATCAGTGTGGGGAATGTGGCTCCTAATGAAAACCTCCCTAGCAACCTGTCGCCACTGTCACTTGGAAGTTTTTGAGGCTCCCCTGTACAGGTGATGTTTCTCCTGGGTAGCTAGCTTCTTACTGCACCTTTCACTCCACCTAGGACACATCCTCTACCCTCAGAAATCACCAGTGCGGTCTTACTGTAACATGAAGAATGTTGGTGGACTTACATACGTTGGCCTCTGAGAGGTAGCTGGTGAGGTTTTAGCTGAGTGGTGATAGCTACAATAAAAACAACTAGTGTTTCAGTAATTACACTGTTTTAAAAAAAATGCCAGGGCTTACACAAGGTGATGCTGTTCTTTAAATGGTGCTTGCAATATTACAATCACTTTAAAGGTTTTAAGAATTGCATCAATGAAAGATGCCTCATCATTTTAATGCTGATAAAATTATACATATTAATTTCTATCCCTGCATGTTGTACAGGCGACTCTAACTGGGGTCGAAGCAGGTAACTGAGTTTCTGGAGATCAGTATGCTAACCAATGATTTCCACCTTGATAATCCAGCCCCCACCTGCTGTGAGGCCTCTTAGCCTGCTCAGTTTTACCAATAACATTTTCAGCACCCATTATCTAAAAATACTCAGAAAATGGTGAAAAGCAATCCAATCAATGGTCTTCCTCATAGTTTGATTCTTAAAAAGAGTTATACTGATGTAAAAACTCTTTTTTTTTCAAACACAGATCTTGTTCATTAGCCCTTGGAGGAATATCCTGAGTAAGATATATTGATCTCTTTAACACACATGAAAGAACCCATGATCAATAGAGAACAATTTTGTTCATACTAAGAATGGCAGTGAGATCTGAGATGCAGGGAGCCTCTGATTTATTATTAGAACATTATGTAAACTCTCAGAGATCTAGTACTGACTGGTTCCTGTGTTTACTTGCACATGCTAGATAGTTTATTGTTAACTGTCAAAGACAAAGATCATTGTTCCTATAAATGTACTGATGATTACCAGCTTAAACTTGTCAGTTTCTGTGGCTCTACTGAAACTACTTCCATCCCTTTTCTTACGGTATTTTGCTTAGCTATCGTAATTTATCTACTTATGCAGTATTCATGCGATAGCAACATCTCGTTATCCATTTAAATCTTTTAGCGATTCATGACGTTAAATTATTTAAAAAACGGAGGTAACCACAGACCGGAACTTCCATGTGTCAGCTGTGCCTTGGTATGTAACCTCGTGATTACATTATGTAATTCCATTTACATTATGTGATTACATTTCTAAATGTTGCACATGTTTGGAGATTTGGATCAATGCATTAGTTATTGCAGCAAAACAGCATTGTGGGTCACTCTGACCCCTGACACTGAATGTTGAATAAAGGGCAAGAAAATTGTTAGGTTCACAAAACAGCATGGATGGGTTTCTCACCTGTTCAGTACTGCCTTCAACCACTGAAGGTCACCTCACCTACTGTCTCCTTTCTCTGTTCATTTATTTATTTACTTATTTATCTATTTATTAATTTCCCTATGTTCTCAAAATCTCTGTAAAGCGTCTTTGAGTATATGAAAAGCGCTATATAAATAAAATATTATTATTATTATTATTATTCTCTGTCTTGTGTCACACAGAGCTAATATTGTTGACATTCCACATTAATGTCGGTGCATGTACAATGAAACAGAAAATGTGAACAGAGAATGATCTGAGGGAGCTCCTGTCTCCTAGATTTTCCAAACTTTTCGTTCACATTTCATTCATTTTCCTGCCATCCCTCAGCTTCTTCTGGTCCCTGTCAGTAAATCTGGGAGCATGTTCCCTGCTCTCAACACTTACCACTAGTCGGGAAAGTGCTCCTGGGTTTTTTGTGCGATTCCTTTTAAATGTTGGCTTCTGAGATGAGGCTCATGGCTTACAACTGTGAAAAATGTAACCAGAATTTTCCAGTGTGCCTAGTATTTCTGGAATGAAATTATACAAAGGAATCCAACATCACTGCTTTTTAAATGGCACTGTGCAATATCTCAATCTTTTGATCTTTGTAAAACAGCATTTAGTTGCAACATCGATTTAATTTAAAAAATATCATAGACCAATTTTGAATCTCTATGTCTCTGCAGGGAAATATTGCATATTACACAATTATTGACTTTTTGGGGGGAATTTTAAGTCACAAGCATTGTGCTGAGAGAACAAGAATCCCTTCTGATACAAGGTGACAGATTTTACAAAATGTAAACAAAATTGCTCTTCTACAGTTTATCTGAGCAATTTTGAGCAATTAGCAGAGATAGATAGATTATTGATTCTTGACTAGTACATGTGTCGGATGTTATGGGGAGAAGGTAGGGAGAATGGGGGTTAGGAGGGAGAGATAGACCAGCCATGATTGAATGGTGGAGTAGACTTGGTGGCCTAATTCTACTCCTATCATTTATGACCTTGTGATCTCAATTATCAGCCCTACGTTACACTTATTTTGCAGTTGCCCTGTCCTTTGGTTTATTAAATGAATAAATAACTGTATTAACTGTATAAATAATCAAGGATGTTACATGTTCAATCATTCTAATGTTTTGCTGTTATCTGAAGAACCTTAACTGTTTTTGAAGTGATTTTGCAAAGGTTGAAGCAGAAAAGGATGGGAAGAAATATAAATTTAATTAGATAATTGAATGTGACAGGTAACAGAAAGCAGGCACAGAGACAGAGAATTCAGCAGGTCAGGCAGTAAAACTGGAGAGAGAAACAGTCCATATTTTGTGTCAGAGGCTCTTCCTAAGAATGTATTAGTATTTGTTTATTATTATCGTGTAACAAGGCAGAGTGAAAAGCTTTGTTTTGCATGCTGTCCAGACAGATTACACTGTACATGAATGCAATTATACCGTATATATGTACAACAAATAGTGCAAAAGAGAAAACAATCAGAATGCAGAATATAGTGTGTAGGAAGGAACTGCAGATGCTGGTTTAAACCAAAGATTGAAACAAAAAGCTGGAGTAACTCAGCGAGTCAGGCAGTATCTGGAGAAAAGGAATTGGTGATATTTTGGGTCTACACCCTTCTTCAGACAGAATATAATGTAAAGGCTACAGAGAAAGTGCAGATTTTTTTTTAAAGTACAAGGTCACAATGTGTTCAATTAGAGCAGGGGTGGCCAAACTTGCTTAATGTAAGAGCCACATACGATAAAGTTCAGATGTTTGAGAGCCGCAAGACATGAACAAAATTTACACATACGTTTTTATTGTTACATACACATTTTGTTACAAAAATGTTATATAAATATTAAGAAATGCATGTATGCAATAATATTTATTCATGTATGCAGTTTTTTAAACTGTTAATTTGTATTAGTTTCAGTAATCACAAAGTACACATATATACCAAATGTTTTCAAAATCTTGACTGATGATTGTTTTAACTATATTGAGCGTATTTAATATGGTAATGAACTACGGGAACTTCTAAGAAAAATGTGCGAATTTGCATTTCAGTAACATAAAATTAGACTGCCAAAACTAAAACTAAAAAGGAAAACATTATATTTTTAATGATATTTATTTGTCTTAGTATATATCAGGTCAAAACATGGAGGAAAATATGTTTTTAAAAAAAGCAAACCAATAAAATTAGAGATATTTTAATCAGATACCACCTTACAAAATTCAGTCTTATCATAATATTTTTATGACAAACAGACAATTCTACAAATATCAGGCTATTAAAGCCGCTATTTACTGCTAGTAGTGGTCTTGTGGGTCTCCATCTTGGCTGTGAGTCGTTGAAAATCTGGCTGATATGTTGTCAAAGCTGTACGAATTAGCTCCGTCAGGTGTTGGTTTGTAAGGATTGCACGATGCTTCGACTTCACAAACTTCATTACAGAGTACAGTGATTCACAGCAGTATGTTGTGCTGAAAATTGAGATGAGTCGCACACTAGTTTTCTTCAGTTCCGGATATTTTATTTCTGGAACTTGTTTCCAGAACTCAATTGTAGACTGGGATTTATGGATCATCTTTAGACCCAGGTCCTCCTGTAATTCCATTAGTTCAATTTCCACAGCAGATGATTCCGTAACCAGAGGTTCGAGAATTGGACATACAGCAGTCCTTGTAATTTATCTTTGTATTCTTCCAGTTTGTGGTCTTTTATTTCAATACCAGGGAATGTATTTACTCTCCTACTGACAGATACTTTAAATAAAACTTGTATCCGAACTGTACCAACTAGGTCTGCACAGTTCAACGTCTTGTGTTACACTGACGTGAGTGCGGTCGGGCCTAGTCGCATTAAGCCACCTGTGACCACTCTCACTCCCCGGCGCACCCAAATCTTTAACCCCCTTACCCATGACCTCAGTCTTCTGACATTCCTCTGTAACCCTTGCTGACCTGAAATTTCTTTAATCCCTCTGCCTCCCACCATTCCCTCCCCCAGCACTAAAGAACAATGCCTCACTCGGATTTAGCATTAAAATCGGGATTTAAATTCTTAAATATTTTTACTAACCATGAACATTAAACATGTTCTATTCCAATGGGGTCTCAATTCATACCCAGTAAATAATTATAAAGCTTGAATTTTTTTCTTATTTACCTTTTATATTAACTGTGATTGAAAAAAGGAGCTCAGCCAACATATTTCCACGAGCCGCATATTAAAGGTCAAAGAGCCGCATGTAGCTTGCGAGCCGCGGTTTGGCCACCCCTGAATTAGAGGTTTGAGAATACATCCTTAGCACATGAGGAGAGGAGAGAGAATGATGGGGGTGTGAGTGATCCTTCAGAATTATGGCTCCTTCCCTGAGGACACATGAAGTGTAGATGGAGACAATGGAGGGAAGGGGTGGGGGAAAGGTTGGTTTCTATGATGTGAAAGGGTTGGTTGAGTTTTGAGTCGATATCTTGGTTCAGGACTCATGATAATAATGGGAACTCAGCAAATGCAGTTTTTGCCCCAACAGAAAGCAGGTAGGAGATTATAGGAATCTTGGATCTTTCCAGATACACCTGTTTTGTGATTGATTGCGCAAGTAACACCAGAGTCTAACATGGAATCATGTTCTAACTCCTAGCTGCAGGGCACTGCGGAACTTTAACTCTTTCTTCGCCATCATAATGGGTCTGAACAGTGCTGCTGTCTGCCGACTTTCTCAAACCTGGGAGGTAAGCATTTAGCTGTTGTGAAATGTCATTTCTCTGTGCAACGTGAAGAAACCGTGAACAGAAACATTATGGGATGCTGAAGTAAGCAGTGGAGAGTTATCTTTTGTTAATATGTGGAAACAGACCATTAATGAGACGGAGCTATGCCAGAAAAAAATTGAGATGCTTGAACCACTGCATTGAATTACACAGCTTTTCCACATCTTTCAAATGGGTAAGGTGCAAGGCATTATTTCAGAATTTCAGCACATTTCCAGCAGTTCTCTCAAATTTGCTATTAATTATTTCCTTGAAATTTTGAGTAACGTTCCAATTTATGCATTCATTTTTATCCCAATCTTTTTTAAAAAATACATTCAATGTTGGCAGACCAATTTGCTGAAACCCCTTGTGAGAAAGAAGCACAATGTGAGTACAATGTCACCTTGGGCATTAACTACATCCTGATCCTGTTCCCATGAGAAAGGCTGAAAATGTGAAATAACAATGGTTTTCTTTGGTCATTGCATCTTTTCAAAGCTGGGTTGTGAAGCATATTGATCGTGTATCCTTTTGATGGGAGGAGCAATCCTGTGTAATTTTTGTAACAACTGACTCACACACTGCAGTAGGAAAAAAAGAAGCATAAAGTATGTTTGTGATGTTGCCATTAACAGCGCCATGACTTCTGACCTACTGGTCCTTCCAAGTTTTAGGTGCAATTTAACACTTTACCTCTCCCTCAACACCTCCATAATAAATATCAGGATAATTGTATTATTGGTGGTGAGCTGGAGAATAAAGAAAACCTCCCCAACACAAAACACACATGAATCCAATTATCGCTTCTGACACTCTAGTATTCATATCAGTTTTTATATGCCTGGTACATGGAATAGTGGACTCGTGAATCAATGATTGAGGAAGAATTACAGACATTAAATATACCCATTGAATCCTGTCAGAGTGCAGATGGTCTGTTATTTGAATAAACATTTTGATTATGTGATATCATTTGACTAAAAGTTTCATATTGACATGTTCTTTTTCTATCCTAGAAATTGCCAGGGAAATTTAAAAAGCTCTTCTCTGAACTTGAACATTTAACAGTAAGTCTCAGTACGTTGGACAACGCATAACACTCTGATTAGAGTTTAGTGTTCTATGTTTGATGTTCTGGTGGTGATTTTGAATTCAAAGTAAAGCTACGCACATTGGAAATATAGGTGTTGTGAGCAAGAAAATTAATAGAAGAAAAATCATGCTGGGTCCAATAATCTCCATCTACAAATTTCTGATGCAATAGTTGGACTTCGGTGGCAGAAGCCAAAGTCTGGTTGTGAGCCTTGGCTTAATAACATAACATAACATAACATAACATAACAACACTTTATTGTCACTCGGCACAACACCGAACGAAATTTCAGCAGTCACACAAAACACAGCAAAAAGAAAAGAACACAAGACACCCGACCCCAACACAAACATCCATCACAGTGACTCCAAACACCCCCTCACTGTGATGGAGGCAACAAAACTTCCCCTCTCTTCCCCCCGCACCCACGGACAGGCAGCTCGACCCCTACCGAGGCAAACGACACGCACAGCCCCCGCAAGGGGATGGAAGGCCCCCCGGCCGAGCCGCCCCGGGCACCGAAACGTGCCCGGTGGTGGTGTTCATACCCCTGTACCGTATCTCAGTAATATGAGTGCATCGTTTTATTTTAGATAGATGGTGTTGTGCTATTAGAGGGCGCTGTCATCTGGCTAGAACATGAAACATGTCTCAGGTAAATATGTGAGGAAAAAGAGGTGGATTCATCTGGTGTTCTGAGGCAATCTTCCTTCTTATTATTGATCCCTCAGCCAATGGTTGACTGTTTATTGATGTTTGTGGGACATTGCAAATAAGTTGCTACAAAGATATATATGGCCATGAAATGCCGTCAGACATTATCATCATGAAAGGGCTTTATAAATGTGAGTCATTTTCATTGGTGAACCTTTTTGTGGTCTTCAGCACAGCCAATTGCTAATTTAAAATTCCAGTGTTCAGAGTGCATAGACATGAAAATCAATTCAGCATTCTAAGCCCACCCCATGAATTTGAATGCAGTTTATTCACACAATAGGAAACATGTTCTAATGCTGATTGATCTTGAATTGTCAGGATGACAGAGTGAATGGTTCAAGAAAGAATTTGTAGCATTATATTCTGCTCATAAAATGACTTCAGATGCCTTCTTGGATAATGTTGAGACTTTTTTCCTGTATTAAAGCTATTATATTAATGCCACTTTTTGCTGGAGAACAAAAAGATTTATTCCATGAAGCTGGCCTATATCTTGAACTATGGCAGTATTGGACAGTGTAACCAATGATTGAAATTTGAGCTGATTTGGAGAAAAATTGAATGAGCTGAGGCCAGATGTTGAGGTCAAGTCAGAGGTCTTAGAGGTTCCTGGGTGCAAACTACAGGCAGAATGTCAAGGCTATAGCTTCAAAGTGGGTGGCACAGTGTCACTATTAGAGCTGTTGTCACTGAGCTCCAGTGAGCTGGGTTCAATCCTTAACTCTAGGGCTGCCTATGTGAATTTTGCACATTCTCCATGTGACTGCGTGGATAATCTCATGTTCTCCAATGCTCCAAAGACATGTTGTGTGCCCACTGTAAATTGCTTTTCATTTAGTAGAATTTAAAGGCTGTTGGCAGGAATATAGGTTTAATGGTCAACACAGACTTATGAGTGAAAAGGCTGTCCTTTGCTGTATAACTATAGGCATATGGCTCTGAAATATTTGGAGAATTTATGATTTTGCCACGTTGTAGCTTCATCTCCATTGGCAGAGCCTCTGACTTCATCTGGATGTTGACAGGTGAAAAATTCTTCAATCCTTGATGTAACCATCTCCCACCTTCATGAGTGCAGAATTTATCTCTCTTATGCCTCCCACGCTTAGAACAATTGAAAATTCAGGAGTGATCTGATCACCTTAATTGCTATGAAATATCAGTGGAAGTCCTAGAAAAAATACCACAGTATTTGATATCATTTCTCCTGGACTTCTGCTGAAGAGAAATTGTAATAGCAAATAAAAAATTGAAAGGCTGTAAATGGTAATGATTTATTATTGTAAAGTAATGTGTATAAATGCCATTGATTTAATATATTTCACCTTTTAGGATCCGTCTTTGAATCATAAAGCCTACAGAGATGCTTTCAAAAAGATGAAACCACCGAAAATTCCCTTCATGCCTTTGCTGCTAAAAGGTAATCTCAGACAGGACATTTTGGAGAGGGGAGAGATGGGGATAGGTGCTGGGGACAGGGAAAGAAGGTGAAGACTTAAAATTAAAACAAATCAAGTTAATGCTGTTTACCACGTATGCAGATAACTAAATCCTCTGATCTGACATAGAGGCATATATTTTCGAAATTTAAGTGAGTTTTTGTGAATTACAAATTAGTCATAAAGTATGAATTATAATATTTAATTTGATAAGCCTGACAAATCATGAGTATGAGGCATTTAGGGTGAGAAGTTAACATTTAAAATACCCCAATCCAAACAAAACCTACATTTAACCCACACATTTCTAAGTACAACGGGATAGGAGGCAGGTAGACAACGCAATACATCCAGTGCACTGTGTATAAAGCATAGATCAGTGGGGTGTCACAATATGGGATATCAGTGCTTTTGAAACCACTTCCATTCAGGTGGCCTTATGTGGGCCTCTCTCAAGCCTTCCACCACTACATCCCTCCCCACTAATCTTATCCCAAATCTTTCAACAACCCATTGTAATTTAAACTTATTTCCCCACTTCTGATGAATCCATTCAACATGCCCCTGCCCTGCCCAATACATACTAAGCATGCACAGAGTTGTTGTGCATCACCATTTAACATGTATTTCCTGAGAGGAAAATATTTGCAGGCATATTGCCTCTTTAAATCTTATAATGAGGTTTACCATTAGTTCATTGTTTAATACTGAATGACCAGTTTCACAGATATTGGATACTCTGGTTCACAGAGAAATGACAGATGGAGTTTAATCCAAGCACCTGTGAAGTTGAATATAAGGGGAAAATATGGAGTAATGGCAAGACCCTTAAGAGACTTAATGTACAGAAGGATCTTGGTGTCCATGTCCAAAGCTCCCTGAAAGCAATAATATAACTGAATAGTGCAGTAAAGGTATGGTATGTTTGTCTTCACTGATCAAGGCATTGAATATAAGAGACAAACTTTAAGGAACTTGGTTAGACCAAATTTGGGCATTGCGTTCAGTTCTGGTGGCCCCATTACAGAGAGGATGTGGAGGCTTTAGAGATGGTGACAAACAAATTTATCATATTGTTGCCTAAATTAAAAGGAATTAACTATCAGGAGAAGTTGAACATATATGGTTTTTTTTTCTAGATAGTCGGAGGTTGCGGGCATACCTGACAGAAGTACATAAAATTATGAGAGGTATAGATAGTGCTGTTTATGCAGAGAATGGATATATATGGATCACATGCAGGCAGAAGAGGTAGTTTAATGTTCAGCACAGATATTGTGGGTGTGTGTCTGTAATGTACTGTTCTATGTTCTTTGTTTCTTAAAAAAGAGGTCTCTTGAAGAAGCTTCTTCTCCTTTCGTACTCTTACCATGTTCTCAAATATGTTCAATGAATTTGAGATATATTTTAAAGAATTGCGTTATCTGAATAGTTTGTGAAGTGTTAAAGTTTTCTCAATTAACAATGCATTTCTAATTTTTTTTTCTACTGGATTTATAATTTATCACCCTGTTTTAATTTTTATTGTCAGATGTAACATTTATACATGAAGGAAACAAAACCTTTTTGGATAATCTTGTCAACTTTGAAAAGTTGGTATGTACAATTCATATTTTGTATTTTCTTAACTGACAACTAGGATATGGCTAATTATCATGATAAGTAAGCATAACCTTATGGCCTATCCAGGGTTGAATAGAAGTAAACAATGTTAATTAAGGAATGGTTAGTTTTGATCATTTAAAGTCATTTTTAGCAAATATTTTTTGTGATTTTCAGATAATGAAAGTAATAACCAACTGGGAGATCACAGCTCTTCATTGTTTTCCCACAATAGACAATAGACAATAGACAATAGGTGCAGGAGTAGGCCATTCAGCCCTTCGAGCCAGCACCGCCATTCAATGCGATCATGGCTGATCACTCTCAATCAGTACCCCGTTCCTGCCTTCTCCCCATACCCCCTCACTCCGCTATCCTTAAGAGCTCTATCCAGCTCTCTCTTGAAAGCATCCAACGAACTGGCCTCCACTGCCTTCTGAGGCAGAGAATTCCACACCTTCACCACTCTCTGACTGAAAAAGTTCTTCCTCATCTCCGTTCTAAATGGCCTACCCCTTATTCTTAAACTGTGGCCCCTTGTTCTGGACTCCCCCAACATTGGGAACATGTTTCCACCCTCTAATGTGTCCAATCCCCTAATTATCTTATATGTTTCAATAAGATCCCCCCTCATCCTTCTAAATTCCAATGTATACAAGCCCAATCGCTCCAGCCTTTCAACATACGACAGTCCCGCCATTCCGGGAATTAACCTAGTGAACCTACGCTGCATGCCCTCCATAGCAAGAATATCCTTCCTCAAATTTGGAGACCAAAACTGCACACAGTACTCCAGGTGCGGTCTCACCAGGGCCCGGTACAACTGTAGAAGGACCTCTTTGCTCCTATACTCAACTCCTCTTGTTACGAAGGCCAACATTCCATTGGCTTTCTTCACTGCCTGCTGTACCTGCATGCTTCCTTTCATTGACTGATGCACTAGGACACCCAGATCTTGTTGAACTCCCCCTCCTCCTAACTTGACACCATTCAGATAATAATCTGCCTTTCTATTCTTACTTCCAAAGTGAATAACCTCACACTTATCTACATTAAACTGCATCTGTCATGTATCCGCCCACTCACACAACCTGTCCAAGTCACCCTGCAGCCTTATTGCATCTTCCTCACAATTCACACTACCCCCCAGCTTAGTATCATCTGCAAATTTGCTAATGGTACTTTTAATCCCTTCATCTAAGTCATTAATGTATATCGTAAATAGCTGGGGTCCCAGCACCGAACCTTGCGGTACCCCACTGGTCACTGCCTGCCATTCCGAAAGGGACCCATTTATCCCCACTCTTTGCTTTCTGTCTGTCAACCAATTTTCTATCCATGTCAGTACCCTACCCCCAATACCATGTGCCCTAATTTTGCCCACTAATCTCCTATGTGGGACCTTGTCGAAGGCTTTCTGAAAGTCGAGGTACACCACATCCACTGACTCTCCCCTGTCAATTTTCCTAGTTACATCCTCAAAAAATTCCAGTAGATTTGTCAAGCATGATTTCCCCTTCGTAAATCCATGCTGACTCGGAATGATCCCGTTACTGCTATCCAAATGCTCAGCAATTTCGTCTTTTATAATTGATTCCAGCATCTTCCCCACCACTGATGTCAGACTAACTGGTCTATAATTACCCGTTTTCTCTCTCCCTCCTTTCTTAAAAAGTGGGATAACATTTGCTATCCTCCAATCCACAGGAATTATTTCTATCTGTTAAATATGTCAACTCCAGAGCTGGGCTAGGGAGCTTGAAAGCAACTAACCGTGAATGTTGGTTATGTCTCAATTAAAAATAGAGGTTTGTGCAAAAGTAGCAGAAAATTACCTCTGACAAGTATTGATGATAATTGAGATTAAAGAATGGATGAAGACATATCAATCTGTTGAGGGTTAGTGCACAATGCTGTCACAATGTTTATCATATCTGGTGTGCAGACTATCTGCAAAACCTCTTGTGTTCCCTGGTATAGCCTTTTGGTTACTTTCCCAATCCCACCACACTTACTTTCTTTGGATCTGGAAGGCTGATCCTGTGAATCAAGCAGCTCATTGTTTCAGTGAGACCTGAAACAATGTCCTGGATGGGGCAGAACAAATTCAAGTAACCTTGAAAGGATGGCATTTATTCACAAAGTGCTGGAGTAACTCAGCAGGTCAGGCAGCATCTCGGGCTATGGCACTGGAGGAGGCCCATGACAGAAAGGTCAGACTGGGAATGGGAGGGGGAGTTGAAGTGCCAACATTTCCGTCACCTACAACGGAAGTTCCTGTAGTTTTGATTGAAAGTATTTGGAAACCTCAGCAAAATCCAGGCTATTGTACTGACATGAAACGAGATCTGTGGCTTCCTTTGGCAGTTTTGTGGATACACTTCATTTAAATTATTATGGTCCTGATCTTCAATATCCAAAGAAACATAGAAAATAGGTGCAGGAGGAGGCCATTCGGCCCTTCGAACCAGCACCGCCATTCATTGTGATCATGGCTGATCGTCCCCAATCAATACCCCGTGCCTGCCTTCTCCCCATATCCCTTGATTCCACTAGCCCCTAGAGCTCTATCTAACTCTCTCTTAAATCCATCCAGTGATTTGGCTTCCACTGCCCTCTGTGGCAGAGAATTCCACAAATTCACAACTCTCTGGGTGAAAAAGTTTTTTCTCACCTCAGTTTTAAATGGCCTCCCCTTTATTCTAAAACTGTGGCCCCTGGTTCTGGACTCGCCCAACATTGGGAACATTTTTCCTGCATCTAGCTTGTCCAGTCCTTTTATAATTTTATATGTTTCTATAAGATTCCCTCTCATCCTTCTAAACTCCAGTGAATACAAGCCTAGTCTTTTCAATCTTTCCTCGTATGTCAGTCCCGCCATCCCAGGGATCAATCTTGTGAACCAATGAACCATGAACTGCCTCAATTACAAGGATGTCCTTCCTCAAATTAGGAGACCAAAACTGTACACAATACTCCAGATCTGGTCTTACCAAGGCCCTATACAACTGCAGAAGAACTTCTTTACTCCTATACTGAAATCCTCTTGTTATGAAGGCCAACATTCCATTAGCTTTCTTCACTGCCTGCCGTACCTGCACGCCACCTTTCAGTGACTGGTGTACAAGGACACCGAGGTCTCGCTGCACCTCCCCTTACCTAACCTAACTCCATTGAGATAATAATCTGCCTCCTTGTTTCTGCCGCCAAAGTGGATAACCTCACATTTATCTATATTATACTGTCAATTTTATCCCTGTGAATTGTGCCAATCTTTTACCTAGTTTGTAATAGGATGGTACGACCATACCCAGGAAAGTGAAGGTAGTCTGTTTGCAGCAGAACATGAGTCCTCTAACACTGTGACGTTTCAGTGGAAATCATGGACCATCATCATCTACCATTAAAAAAATGTTCTGCTACAATGCAATATACAAACACATTGTAGGAGAAAGCAATTTCTAGTTTACTACTCGCATTTTATGCAGTTTTTCCTTGTGTTCATTTTTCTCTCTGTTCCTAGCACATGATCGCAGATACGATTAGACTGCTGAGGCACTGCAGGATTAACCAGATCAGTAAGTATTAGAATTGTCATTGTTCTCAGTGCTTGGGCTGAATAAGACTCATTGTGGGGATTGAGGAAATAGAAGGGTCCTTCCAATCATTTTACCATTCGTCCTGCTCTTTTTTTAACAAAGAGAGATTTTAGGTGATTGAAGAGAAATATAAGGTATTTATTTCAAAAAATGCTGGAGTAACTCAGCAGGTCAGGCAGCATCTCAGGAGAGGAATGGGTGATGTTTCTGGTCGAGACCCTTCTTCAGACTGATGTCAGGGGGGCGGGACAAAGGAAGGGTATAGGTGGAGACAGGAAGATAGAGGGAGAACTGGGAAGGGGAGGGGAAGAGAGGGACAGAGGAACTATCTAAAGTTGGAGAAGTCAATGTTCATACCATTGGGCTGCAAGCTGCCCAAGCGAAATATGAGGTGCTGTTCCTCCAATTTCTGGTGGGCCTCACTATGGCACTGGAGGAGGCCCATGACAAAGGTCATACTGGGAGGGGGAGTTGAAGTGCTCAGCCACCGGGAGATCAGGGTTGATTAAGGCGGACTGAGCGAAGGTGTTGAGCGAAACGATCGCCGAGCCTGCTTTTGGTTTCGCCAATGTAAAGAAGTTGACATCTAGAGCAGCAGATACAATATATGAGGTTGGAGGAGGTGCAGGTGAACCTCTGTCTCACCTGGAAAGACTGTTTGGGTCCTTGGATGGAGTTGGGGGGGGAGGTAAAGGGACAGGTGTTGCATCTCCTGCGGTTGCAGGGGAAAGTGCTCGGGGGTGGGGTGGTTTGTGTAGGAAGGGACAAGTGGACCAGGGAGTTACGGAGGGAATGGTCTCTGCGGAACGCAGAAAGGGGAGAGGTTGGGAAGATGTGGCCATTAGTGGGGTCCCGTTGTAGGTAACGGAAATGTTGGAGGATGTAATATAAATGGATGGAAGAGAGATATAAAATTGATTAACGGTCTGACTTCATATGGAATCATTACAGCACAGACTGAGGCAATTCGGCTCATCATATCTCTATGCCAGCCTCCAGTACACCATTCCAGTCGAGCATGTTTCTCTTATCTTTCCTCATAGCCCTTCAAATTATTTTCCCTCTATTCCTATCCAATTCCCCTTTGAGAGGCCTGATACGTCTCTCAGAGTTCTGGATTATAGCCACTCTTTGTAAAAAGAGGTCTTTACTTAAATCCCGTCATATTTAGTTTTTTAGTTTTAGTTTTGGAGATGCAGTGTGGGAACAGGCCCTTCGGCCCACTGAATTCATGCCGAACAGTGATCACCTTTACACTAGTTCTTTCCTACAGACTAGGGAATTTACAGAAGCCAATTAATTTACAAATCTGCACGCCTTTGGAATGTGGGAGGAAACTGGAGAACCAGGAGAAAACTCACGCGGTCACAGGAAGAACGTACAAACTCCGTACATACAGCACCATAGTCAGGATTGAACTCGGGTCTCTGGTGCTGTAAGGCTGCAACTCTACTGCGGTATCATATTGCTGCCCCAATGTATTCTTTAAACATCTGCTCACATGAAATGTTTCTCTCTATCTACTCTCATGATCATATAAACCTCATTCAAATACCCTATTGATCTTTTTACTCCAAGGACTAACATTTAGTTTATGTCCATAGTGTCATAGAATCATACACCTATGATGTATGATAGGTGTATACATATCATGTTTATGATTTGGGCTAATACATTGGGGCAACAATATGATACCGCAGTAGAGTTGCAGCCTTATAGCACCAGAGACCCGAGTTCAATCCTGACTATGGTGCTGTATGTATACATATATGTAAACAGACCCTTCAGCACCTCTTGTCCAAGATGTCACATCTGGGCCTCCCCCATTTGCCTGCGTTTGGCAAATTTCCTTTTCAACTTTACCTGTCCATGTACCTGTCCACGTGTCTTTTAAATATTGTTATTGTACTTGCCTCAACTACTTCCTCCAGTAGGTTGTTCCATATGTACCTCCATAAGATCTGCCCTCGGCCTCCTATGGTCCAAGGAATAAAGTCTTAGGCAATCTCTCCCTATAGCTCAGACCCTTAAATCCTTGCAACACCCTTGTAATCTTCCCTGCACCCTTCCTAAAGAATAGTGACCAGAATTGGAATAATACACTAGTTGATACCTAACTGCTGTTCGGCACGACTTAGTATAACCAGCCTGCATTTGAACCCTGTGCCTCTAATTATGAATCACGTGAATCCATTAGTAACCACTTTCTCAACAGCCCGTAATATTTAAAAATGATTATTCACATGTATACCCCGGGCCCTCTCTTTGTACACATTTACAACCATGCCATTTATTCTTTGTTCTTTCTATTATTTCTCAGTATTCAATTTCATTTGCCACTTGTCTGCCATTCTGCCAGCATATTTTTGTCCTCTTTCAGTTTCCTCCTCAAAATGTATCACACGACCCATGATAAATCAATATTTCAACTTTCACAGTACATATTCACTCTTTCCCCAAATAAGTACAAGTAGTTCAGAATCAAACCCTTGGAATTTTAGCAACATTCATATCATGAGTTGCAAATATTTAAGGTTCAGAAGCCTTGGCCCGAGACTTGGAGACAGAAGTGTTCACTTGAGATTTGGCAAATAGAAATGCAATGGCCCCATTATTTTTGGTCTAATGACTATAGATTTGCCCTGCTAATGTCATCAATAATTGACTGCGATTAACTTCCCTTTTATCATTTGGGTGCTGTGATTCTCCATTCACCATATTGTGATGGAAAATTTGCTCAGTTTTCATCAGAAAACATCTTTTATGAGTTTTATTATAAACTTCCTTTGCTGTAGTTTCTAGATACACTTAAAACAGACTATCTAGATTGTTGAAATGGACTGTGTATTTATGGACTGCTGTTCAGTTTCTTTTTATAATGAACATTTTCACATTAACAAAATAACTAGTTGGCCCATTGCAAAACCTCAGCATGAAATTGATGAAAACGCTTTCTCCTCTGACTTCAGGTACGGATGGTAGTCAGAAAGACCACCAGGATGTGAAAGCCTACATTCGTCACTTGCATATTATTGACAACCAACAGATATTATTTCAGCTTTCTCACAGACTTGAACCAAGAACTTAATGATAGCTTCATCTTCCTGTAAGATTACAGTTGTTGAAATAAACTGAGGAACTCGGACGTATCAACTGTGGCAAACTGGCTTGTTGAAAGACCTTTTGCGAAACCACAGACAGTCTATGCACAAGTCAGTAGAAGAGGTGAAAAACAGACCAAATTGCTTTCAGATGAGAGTTGCAATGGGTTTGATGAGGATTACACCCTTGCGTAAAATCTAAAAATCCTGTTTCATTATCCGAGATACATTGACAGCAGTCAAGAAGCCAAGAAACATTCTATGTGTTTGCTGAAACTAAGCAAAACAAAAAGGATTGTATTATTTTCAATCCACTTTCTGTTACCAAAATGTCAAAGCACAGATATTCAGACTTACTTCAGGGCACTGTGGCCAGGATCTTCCTCTCTGGCTTTATGTATGTCATCAGTGTTATGGGATGGGCCGTGATGCTGGTGGATCAATGTGCCACTGACGCCAGCATTGTGTCCAGAATGGACCTTATTTAGACTTGTTTTGGCAGGATTCCCATGTGCTTGAGTGCAATGCAGTTGGTTTGAGCCAGATCTAATAGCTGTCACTGAAAATAAATCAATGCAACGTCACAAGGATGCATTCAACTGAGAACATGGAAAACAAATAATCTCGTCTTTTATTTGGTGATTACAAAAAACCATTGGAGCTCAAAACTACAGATGCTGGAAATCTGAAATACAATTCAAAAATATGATAACACTTGCCATCCCATTAAGTTTAAAAGATGATTTGCCTTGGGTCTTGTTTGTGGACCTCTCCTAATTATTAAATGAGTGTTGTTAGCAATCAGCAGTATTAAAGTAAAGGGTTCAAAGGTCCGTTTATTGTCACGTGTACCAATTAAGGTACAATGAAACTCGAATTACCATACAGCCATACTAAAATTAATATTTTAGCAGTTTGCAATGTTTACTTTCCTTCAGCATTCAAAGAAACTGCACCATAGTGACATAATTCGATATAATGGTAAGTAGATTGGAGTAGGTGACTAAATGGGATTTTAGGTTTTTTTATGACTGATGTTTGTGGGACTTTCCTTAATATAGGATATCATCCCATAGTTGGAACAGTACCAAGAGTATTTTCAAAATAAGATAAATAAAGCACAATGTATAAAGTCTATGTAAAAATTACACCCCTGATGTTATTTATTTGCCCTTGTCATTTTTGTGAACAGTTACAGGCTTAGAGACCACCTGAATCCTCAGAAACTGGTGAAGGTGATTACAAAGACATAACTGTTTACACATTTTTTATATTGAGGTTTGAGGAATTAGGTGCTTTGTTGGTTACCCTAGGCATCACAGCAGAAAGCTAGCGGATTCATAATAGAATGAATGGGTCAGAACGTGCTGGAGCATGGCATGTCATAATATCATCATATAAAAAATGATTTGTATCTTCACTAGTTCAAATCGCTAACAAATAACAACATGGTGAAGAGAACATGATATCCAGGATGCAAATTTACAGTGGGACATACAATGTTTCCTTAACCAATGAGAATTGAGGGTTGAAAACTAAACAGAGAAGTCACTGAAATTGAGTGTGAATTAATATAAATAAATTGAGATCTAATCAGATTGGGTAAGCGAAATAGTGAGAAGTTGAGTTAAGGAGAGAATACAAAGTAGCAAATAAAAACAATAGAAAAGTTTTTTTTAAATTCTATATTGTTATTTTTAAATAGGTTTTTAAATATGACATAGATTTAAGGTGAAGATTTAAGGAAAGATTTAATAGGAACCTAAGGGGCTACCTTTTCGTACAAAAGGTGGTGGATATGAAACGAGCTGCCGGAGAAGGTAGTTGAGGATGCCACTATCACAACGTTTAACAAACATTTAGACAGGTACATGGATCGGATAGGTTTAGAGGGATATGGGCCAAACGGAGGGAGGTGAAACTGGTATAGATGGGGCATGTTGGTTGGCTGGGGCAAATTGGGCTGAAGGATCTGTTTCCACGCTATGAATCTCTATGACTCTATGAATCTATAAAATCTTTAATGACGATTAATACCTGGAAGACTTTACCTGAAACAGCACTGTTACCACCTTCTCTCTCTTGCCCAAGTATGCTGATTGGCAATCAGTAACATTGTTAGTAAGATTGTTTTGCTATTATTACACTCAACTTCCTGCAATTAGTTTAATGAACAATTAATGTGTAATTCCAATGAGTGCATTCTTAAAGTGGGGAAGCAATTTGTGTGAAGGGCAGAGTAGTGTAAATCAATCAGAGTAGGATAATTTTGGAACTACGCACCTCATAGCATCTCTCTTAATCACTTGAATTTGCTGGCTCTGTGATATTCCAATGGCATATTATATACATATATTTTTACATATTTAAGCCCGTTTTTAAGCAAGGACACACAGTCCATTTAACCTTTCAAGACCATGAATGAATGGCCCTATTCAGTCACTCTGCTGTGAGTTTGAAATTCAGTCATAATTTTGTTCTCAGTTGAAAATTCACAATTGAAATTTCACCCTGTTATGCATGTACAGTGGATGGTATCTTAAAACAAGTGCAGGTTTAACAAACTCCTCGATACAACCTTGTTATTTAGCATTTTTGGTTATAGTCTGGATTAATTTACATAAAATGTGCAAGGATTTTAAAGGGAACAGTTCAAAGAACTCCCAAAAATTCAGTGTAAGAATGGCAATGTAATGCATTTCATGTTTATTGAATGTATTTTAATGCATTATAAATTGCAGTAAGATTGAGTGATGCATTGCTGCACTTTGGCCAGCAGCTGGCAATGTTGTACTCTGTAAATGTTGATATTTTTCCATGCAAGTCACTTGCATTGCAGAATCCATACCTCCGACTTTTCTCTGTAACAAGTTAGATGTTTGAGTGAATCACAGAAACCATTGGTTTTCTTACTTGATTGCCGTTTGAGAACGATTTTCTTTATTCTTCCTGAAGGCTTTGTTCATTTCCCTGGTGCAAACTGTATATCTATAGAGGGTTTCAATAATGTACCACATTTGCCAAAAGTACCACTGAAGTGCCACAATAACATATTGCCAATGACATTAAAGAAACATAGACACTCTGAAATGTTGCACTTGTAACATTTGACCAAATGTGGCATCAAGAAGCCCAGGTAAAGTTGAAATCAATGAACTTCAAGAGGAGAACATTTCAGTGGTTGGGGTTGTGCCTTACACAATGGTTGTGGTTGATGGAGATGAATAATTTTGGTCCTAGATCCTTAGGACAGAGTCCTGGGCCTGACCAGCTTCAGTTGCATTATCAATGATCTTGCTTCTGTCATAAGGTCAAAAGTAGGATTGGTTGCTGATCATTGCACAATCATAAATCCCATTCCCAACTCCACAGAAAATGAGGTGTTCCATGCCTGCCTGGCCCCTTGTCCACCGCCATAAACATTCACTTTCCTCTGCACCAACACCTAGTGATAGCAGTGTGCACCTTCTAAAAATGCACATCAGTTGGTCACCGCTGCCTCCAGGACAGACAAGGGTGCCAGGAGTAGGAGGACACCAACATTTGCATCTTCACTTCCAAGTCCACACCAGCCTGATTTCCCACCTCCATTCCTTTACGTCCCGGCACTGTTGAACTTGTAACATTTGACCAAATCTATTCTTTAGTTATTTCTCTACCCAGATTACCTGAACATGAATTAGGAACAATACAGCACATGAACAGGCCCATCAGTCCATAATGTCTGTGTCGATCATGATGCCAAATTAAACTAATCTGTCGATCATGATGCCAAATTAAACTAATTAAATTAAACTGCTTGCATGTAATTCATATCCCTCCATTCCCTGCATTTTTGTAGTCTATCTCAAAGCCTCATAAATACCACTATCATATTTGCTTTCACCACAACTCAGGGAGTTGCCACTCTCTTTGTAAAAAAAAATGTGCCCTTCATCTCCCCTTTAAACATTCCCTCTCTCACCTTAAAGCTGTGCCCTCCAGGTTGTGACATTTCACCCTGCAAAAAGATTCTAACATGCTACCCTATCTATTCCTCTCATAATTTTATAAACTTCTATCAGACCTCCGACGCTCCTAATAGCGTCTAATCCAGGCAGCAATCTGGTAAACCTATCTTTACATCTTTACACCACTTCTTGTGGGGAGTTATTAATTACCATGATTTTTTAGGAATGCATTCAATGCACTTGCCACAATAAGATGCAGTAACCTAGTTCTCATACAATCAGATCATAGTTTTATTTACTTTGTTAGAAGTAGCTGACCACAGGACTAAGAGATGCAGTGACACAATCATACTCAGGTCATTGCTTAGGGTCCATCCCTAGTTACAAAGGTGCAAGATTCTTTTGTATAAGTAACTTCCAGCAGTTTCAATCATTATTGAGTAGATGTTTATCCACAGCTCAATTAAACTATGTTTAAAAAAAAAAAAAAATCTATTGCTTAATGGTTAATTTTGATCATCATGTTGGTTGAAAAATGGAATGAAACAGAATTACATTTACACTGAAGGAAGTATTTAGGTTGGATTTGAGGCATAATTTTACAGTAGAGAAGGATATTTACTTTCAGGCTATCATATACCTGATTCAAAATGTCTACGATGTGTTCAAAGTGAAACTTTAAATAATATTTTAAATGCACTGCCATTTAGGAGGAAAAGCACATACTTTTACATCACAACTATTAGTGATTTTTTTTGTCTTTAAATCTACTCTACCATTTTCATACTGTGAGAATTCAGTATTTTCCACTTGTCTATATTTTCAAATTGCTAACTCAGAGTACCTCTGGTAACATCATTCTCCAAGAACATAGTAAATGAACTTTTCTCTCTGTTATAGGGACTTTGTCCATGCATTTGTAATTTGTGTTGTGAACTTATAGGCCTCAATGCTTATTGAATAAAATCTTGCCAGATAGGTTCAGTGAAATGATCACATAACCAAATTATTACTCCATGAATTAATTATTTAAAACCGGAATCTGTAAATGTAATTGACTTCCCTGACCATGGAAGGACCAAGCATCCAGAAGTTTGCACTTCACTACTTCCAGCAACATTGCAAAGTTATTATTTATTTTTGTTTCTGTGACCTTACCATAAATAAAAAATATACCATTTTAACTTTTCCAATGTTGGCAACTATTGGCAGTAATTTGCACAGTCTCATCATCTTCCACCCTGCTTCATCCACCTTGAAACAAATCAACGTAATTCAGACTGTCAGCTGCATTCTTGCCTTTTAACAAGTGATTCCTACCCATGCTCAAACGCCAGTGTTTAAAGTAAAAAAAACCTGCTTCACATTAGGGGAAATTTTGTGCAATGATGTACCTGTGCTTATTGGGTTGGTGGTAACTGATAAAAACCGGGTCATTATATTTTACATTAATCTGTGTATAGCAATGATGTTTTGACATTGGATCCGGTAACTATTTATTGATGCAATGTATTTATTTATATCATAACTGTTTGTATGCATTCATATTTACTTGCTGTATTATGTATTATATTTTAAAGCAGAGAAAATCAAGAAGAGTAATTTTAAGGGAGCCATTACAATTCCTTGTAGATTATTTCTGAATAAACCCCAACTGCATTCTTATCACAAAAGAAAAGACAACAAAAAACAATCAATTTAAATACAGGTATTATTCCTGTGGCACACAAAGCTCCTTCCTCCATTTTTTATTTTGTAGTAGTTTATAATGCAATAGCAATAATTTATGTTTCTCCAAACTACTGCACCACAAATCTTCCCCCTTCTCCAGCATTGCATTTGATTCAGTCAGAGAACCCTCCTTCCTGAAAAATAAGTTATATTGTGATCAGGAGGTATGTGTGAAGGAGATTGATCATTTTACCCATTGCTAAATTGATATTGGGCCTCTGGAGTTCAAATCACATGAGGCTTATCAGATGAGAGCAATACAGGTAGTTCTGCTATAATGCATGTTTCCACATTAATTGGATATGATGCGACTGATATATTAGAGAATGCTATTTGCATTACGTGGGCTGAATTGGGTACAATGTAATTTCAATTGGGAACTAGAGATCCACTTAGAAGTTAATTTGGAAATTGACAAGCAGCAAACAAAGCTGTCTTAGTCAAAATAAGCATTTTCTTTGAAGAACACAGCTGCTAAGCGGGCGTTCATCGAAATTGACATGCAATTACTGCTATTGAAAATGATATTCTATTAAACAATATAAAATACTGTCATCTGGTATCTTCAGCTTGCAGTAACGACAATAAACTTATAGCTAGTAAAAAAAAAAGTTATTGAAAACCCTGCAGGAAAAATAGCAGCTTCTGCAAATCTGAAACACTCTGGTCCCTAACTCTCTTTTGCCCATTGATACAATTGTTTTTATAACATGATTTTCAATAATGCAAAGTTTCTTGGGGGAATGCAACTATTACATTATAGTATTACCACCTGTAGTTAATTGGGTGCATGCTGTGCCATCCTTTTGAGGATGACTTGGAAGAAACAATGGATCCTTTAGTGTGCGTTGGGTATCTACAATGATGTGACTCTGAAAGCTGAATTAATCTCCAATGGTTTGTACTCCCCCTATTCCTGCTGGTGGTACTCAATCTTGAGTTGCTATATTGTAAGTCTTAGAAGAACCATCGAAGATCACAAAACCCACAAAATGTTCAGGTTTTATTATGTTGCGGACACAGGAAATGTTTGGTGTTCAGTTCTCTTTAACAATGTCTAAATGAATCCAACTACATTTCTGTTCTGAGTTTGTCAAATTTCTTCACTGATCAACGATAACATTTGAAATTTTAATAAACAAAACTTTTATACTAAACACAGGCAATGACAGTGATTTTGCTTCTAAAAAAATTTCCTCGGTATACAAAATCAACATTGATCCCCATGAAGTATGTTTGAGGAAAATTATATTTGTAACGGTAATTGATGATAATTTCCATGTGCTAAGTTTAACATGATTTCAAAACTAATTCAAATACTGATTTTTTTTTAAAGATCAATATTTAATTAGGTCATATTTTTAAACCACACTGTGAGTGTTTCAATACAGAGGCATAGCAGTTAGTGGTGTTTTGCAGCACTACATGGGGAGTTTGTATTAGCTCTCCATGGGGAGTTTGTATTCTCCCTGCTTCTGCATGTGCCTAAATTACTTGCATGTAGCGGGGTAGACGAAGGAAATATGAATTCACCCTTCTAATCTGAAATGTCTTCTTTCAGCATTTTCACCAAAAGAACACTAATAAAACAATGTGATATGTTGGAATGAGGTGAGGTGGGAGAGGTGTGGATGACGGTTGAGATTATATTAAATCTGTATTTGGAAAGAATAATATGTCATTTTTGTGGTGGTGTGAAGGGCACCAATCTATTTTTGCTGGTGCAACTTCCAAAGCAAAGTGCGATATTCTAATATTCTAGAATGGGACTGCACAAGGCTCAGTAGAAATACAACATAAATACTTCTCCTCAGTAATCCAGCCCCTTGAGATAAAGCTTAACATTTAATTGGTTTACTTGATTACATTTGTGCTTGTGCACTGACCACCAGTAATGTTTGAATGAATACCTTTCCATCCTTGCAACTCTGTCTTCAATCATTAGGCAAATATTCCAAGGTGTCTCTTCTGGATTTAAAATCGATGATTGCATAATTCCTGTACCTTCCACCATCTTCACTCCATTTAACTACTTCTGCCACAATTTGGCCCGTTCACTTAATCCCTCTGTGTTGGTTCAAGAGTTGCAGAAATAATTGCTGAAGTAAATGGGGAAGTTGACATTGGAAAGGTAATGAGTTATTCAAGCAGAAGAATCAGATCTCAAGACAAATCCAGCAATTTATTTATGCCACATATGTTTCACTTCAATCTGCCAACTAATTATTTCTCCCATGTAATTGATTTTGAAAATATTTTCATAAGTGCCTTATCTATTTATTTAAGTCCAGTGATTACTGATTTATTTCTCCAGAGCATTTAATATTTCTTTCAGACGCTTCATTATTTATTCAGCCACCACTCAACTAATGAATTTTAATTTATGCAGAACAACTACTCATTTGTTCAATTCAGCTGGGATTTTGATTATTTGTATGTTTATTTAATCACTTTAAGGCTGATTAGTTAATGGTTTATGCCTTCATAAAAAAGTCAATATTTAGTTAATTTCTAATTATTTATTTATTTTACTAATTAGCGGGCGTTAAATAAATCTGGAATGAGATCACAATATTGTTGCCAACTAGCTATTACAGGGATCAATGCTGAATTACTCAACAAAGTTGGTTAATGAGTTGCCCAGACAATGAATAAAGAATTTAATAAGGAGTGCAAGAATTGGTTTATTGGGGTAGAAGATTGCAGTGCAAGACACAAGTTTAAAATTGGAGCTAGTTGATGCAGGCTAATGTTCAGTCATGTGGAAATCTGGAAATATCTCAATCTTCCGTCTTTAGTTGACATGAAGGCTTTGTGTTAGGCAAGATTTTTAAAGGTTAAGAAACTGTTAGGTAGATGGACTAGTGATGGCTCAGTCATGATCTGATTGATTGGAAAAGTGATGTATGGCTTATTCGTGTACAAAAGCACATTTGTAAAAATAATTACATCTTTTTACTCTAGAACCTCAGTATTCTGGCGCAAAAATAGGAGATGTGCCTACACCAGATTACACTTTCATTCCCGAGCTTGGTAAAATCATAGAATTATGACTATCATAGAAATATGGATGCCTGGTTTGAGATTAATTCTCAAGGAAGAACCCTACAGTACAGTAGAGGTCTTTCAGTCACCAATTCTACACGGACCATCAAGCATCCATTTAACTAATCCCATGTTATTCACAACTCATTCCCTTCAACTCCAGCATCCTAGCTCTCACTTACGCACTAGTGGTAGTTTAATCTACCTGCCTGCGTTTCTTGATGATGTGAAAGAAAACCGGAGCACTTGGAGGAAACCCCCATGGTCACAGGGAGAACATGCAGACTTCATACAGTCAGCAGCGGAGGACAGGATTGAACGAGTGTCGCTGAGGCTGTGTGCAAGCAACAATACCTGTGACATTACATCCAAATTCCTAACTGTTCTGAAGAAGACAATGAAGAGCGGCATGTTTGATCCATTGTAGAATTTATGGTGTTTACAGAATTTTGGAAGGAGAAAATTAACCTTTGAGGAAGGTATGGCGAAGAGAGGACAGTTCTTAATTTTGCCTGAGGCAGTTGAAAGACTCCTTGGCGGGCCTGTGGGAAGCTTGGGCCAGGAGTACTGAAACTGACATTTACCAATGGGCAATGGCAGCTCCCACCTCTCACTGTGGCAGAGGAAACATGCAGAAGATCATTTAAAACTAATCTTCCATTGTATTCAAAATCCCACTGAAAATAGTTACAGCATCTCAATGGCGGGATTCTGAAATATTACAAAATCTCCTGTTCAGTTAGCATTTCAGCTTGTACATTTAGATTTTTAGATTTTTTGGGGATTTTTTTTAGATTTTAGAGATACAGTGCAGAAACAGGCCCTTCGGCCCACCGGGTCCGCGCCGCCCAGCGATCCCCGCACACTAACACTATCCTACACCCACTAGGAACAATTGTTACATTTGCCCAGCCAATTAACCTACAAACCTGTACGTCTTTGCAGTGTGGGAGGAAACCGAAGATCTCGGAGAAGACCCACGCAGGTCACGGGGAGAACGTACAAACTCCTTACAGTACAGCACCCGTAGTCAGGATCGAACCTGAGTCTCCGGCGCTGCATTCGCTGTAAGGCAGCAACTCTACCGCTGCACCACCGTGCTGGAAGATGGTTTCATCTTCCCTGATCCTTTTTCCCTCTCATCGATATTAATCGCAATAATAGTGTTACCATTTGTTGATATTTATGTCTAAATTTATCTTCAAATTTAATGTTACTTCTTTATTGTGTGCTATTTTCAGAAACAATATTTTCATGCCCTTAAATCTTGTGGCATCCATTTTTTAAAATCATTTGGACATAAATATTTCAAACTCACAGTAAATGAGAACTTAACCTAATCTCCATGTAATTGCAGCATTAGTCATTGTGACAAATAAGGGGTTTGTTATTGAGCAATTTAATTTTAAACTGGTACATCTTGAATGTTGCTTTGAGGAAAACCATATAATTTTGTAGTGAAATTCAATGATCCTCACTTCATTCTTACATTGCTATTTTTGGTTGGCCAAGTGAAAGAAATTTACAGGAATTCCTTGATAATGAGTCAAGACTAACAAAGAAAAAATAATTCCAAAATTATTTAATCAAGGTATAAAGTTATTTAATATGATTTATAACCAAATCAAATTAAGTTGAAAATTAAAACACAATAAGCTAGAAATTCTAAACAGTAGCACAATATTTTAAGTCCTACCAGAGAGAGTTTTATTTGACAGCTGATCACATTTAGATATTATATGTACATATAGAGAACAGTGCAGATAACATCAAATGTACAAGACACGATTGACATTACTTGTATACTTTGTATGTTAATTGAAACACAGAGTCATTGAAACATATAAGTAAGCTATTGGCTTTTGTGTCCATGCCATAAAACAATTCAATCAGTTCTTTATCCACCTCGTTCCTCATCACCCTGCAAATTATTTTCTGGTACTTCCCATTTGCAGGCTCTGATTGTTTCTATTAAGCTTTCAGGTAATTAAGTCCAGCTCCACACTTAAAAATAATGTTTTCTTACATCACCAACTGTAGCTTGTGCCCTTCACTTTTAATCACTGTCTCATGTCTATGTTTATTGCTGTTGGGAAGGATTTTGCTCTATTCATCCCATCTAACTCTGGAAAAAATCTCTGATTTACAGAAATTTTTCTCCATTTCTCCATATCATCTCCAGGATTTACATATCGTTCCTAAAGTGTGATAAACTGAATTAAGCATCATATATCAAATGTGGCCTAACAGTGTTTTAAAACATAACCTCCATACTTTGGTAGTCTATGCATTTGTTACAGAAAACCAGGGTCCATTAGTAACAGTTCTTAATGTGCCCTGGTATTTTCAAAGATTTATTTAACCCCTTTAGAACTGTCATTTAGTCAATGCTGCTGATCCGTATCTTTTGTGTCAGAATTTATCATTTTGCATTACTCCATAACAAACTTTACCCATTTTGCCTGCATGACTATATTCCTTCAATCTCTTACTATTCTTGTCATCAATTACCTCAACTTCTGGTATCATATCATCTGTACTCAAATGTTACTCTCACAGCCACATCCGATCATTAATATCAATGCAATGACCTTGGCAAATACTACATCAATTTCCAATCTGGAAACAACCACAATTCTCTGATCTCTGTCAAATCTAAACTCGTAGCTATACTGCCACTGGCAATTTTTCTTCTACAGCCCTCAATTTCACTCACTAACTTTTTACCTGGGGTTTCAACAACTGCTTTCTAAAAAATAACTTTATCAAATCAATTATATTCCCTTATTACCTCATCAAAAAGTTAAATCAGGTTAGCCAACACAATTTGCATTTAATATGTCCATGTTGGCACTCCATTATTAATTCAAAATTCTCCAAATATGCATTAATTACTTCTTTTTGGTACTGGAAACTGACTGGCCTGCAATTGTTTGGCATGTTACAACCCCTTTCGGACCGATTTACCTTTTTCCAATCCTCCAATACCTCCCCAATATCTATAAAATGATTGGTCAAGTGGTTAGACACAATTTCAATAGTTACATTGGGAATACCTTGCTGAAATTTCAAATGGGAAATGTTTTCAAAGGACTTACATACTCACAAAGGTGTACATTTCGAGTGGAAATTACAAACTTTGGAAAACTCCCAGCAGCTGCTCTATATGCAGAAAAATCATCTAACCACATAATGACATGCAATTACATATATACTTAAGCAATTTATTTAGCCATCTTTCCAAGCATTTTAAACCACACAGTAAATTTTGACTATTAGCATTTTTAAAGGTTCAGAGGGAGAATTCAGACTAAAGAGCCTATTTTCATTGTAGCCTTGCAGAACAGTCTAAGATATAAAGGGGCTTAGAAGAAAAGACATATCTTTATTCCTCTCACTCCATTTTTCTCCTCTCTCTCTCTCTCTTTGTTGTCACGGTTTGCGCATTTTACAGAGCCATGGTTATCTCAGGACATTCTGAGGAAACTACACTTTCAGTCAATTTCTGAGATTGTAGACTGCAAACTATTTCCTGTACTAATGTACTGCTTACTCATGTCCCCCTTGAGTCCCCTCAACTTTTCTTGGCCTTGTCTCTTCACTAACGGAACTTGCCAGAGACCCCAATCTTTCACTTAAACCTTGACCTGCTCCTCAACTCTTTGCTCAAACGTTCCCTCAGACTCTGTTTAATCTCCCATCCAACCAATCTGTGTCTTCACCTGTTCCTCCCATCCACAATCTCCTTCCCACTCACTGTGATGGGGATTGTAAAACGTTTTGAATTGATACCTTGGACTAATATTCCTGAAGCTTAGAACAAACTTGTGTAAAACCAACTAATGGGATATTTTGTGCATCTTCTGCCAGATCTGCAGATAATAGACCCATTTGATCTCACTCTAGCCTCCCCTTCCTCATTATCTTGACAACTGAAGCAATTCTGGTGGGAGTGCCCAATCTCTATTTATATAAATATATATATATATATATATATATATATAGACCTGGCCCCTGCAATTCCAAGGTTTGATTTGTAAGTTCTTGCAGAAATGCTCAATCAAGTTACAGCATAAGGACAGAATCACTCATTTTCAGCAATATAAGATTTTACTTACATTTTAAGAAATAGTTGGATTCATTGGCCTAGAATTAGTTTGAAGCAAATGCTTTCTCAGTCAGTTCAGTTCAGTTTAATTTATTGCCACGTGTATCGAGGTACAGTGTAAAGCTTTTGTTGCATGCTGTCCAGTCAGCAGAAAAAACAATACATGATTGCAATCGAGCCGTTTACGGTATTGACCGATCAGCCAAAACATTATGAACTGATGAGCTAAAACATTATGACCTCCTGCCTAATGTGCTGTTGGTCCTCTGTGTGCAGCCCCATCCGCAGCAGGGTGCGATGCACTGTGTATTGTGACACTTTCCCGTGACCACCATTAAAATTTTCTGTGACTTGTGCCGCAGTAGACCTTCTGTTGGTTCAGACCAGACGGGATAGCCTTCGTTGCCCTCGTGCATTGATGAGCCTTGGGCGCATAAAACACCCCGTCACCGGTTTGTGGTTTGTCCCTCCTCGGACCCACTGTCAGTAGGTACTCACCACTGCTGACCGGGAGCACCCCACAAGCCACACTCTAACCCAGTTGTCCGGCCATAACAATTTGGCCCTTATCAAAGTTGCCCAGGTCTTTACTCCTGCCCATTTCTCCTGCATCCAACACCTCAACTTCAAGAACTGACTGTTCACTTGCTGCCTAACATATCCCACCCCTTGACAGGTGCCATTGTAACAAGATAATCAATGTTATTCACTTCACCTGTCAGTGGTCATAATGTTTTGGCTGATCTGTATATAGACACATCATCAGGGAATAACGTTTAGTGCAAAGTAAAGCCAGCAATGTCCAATCAAGGGTAGTCCGAGTGTCACCAATGAGGTAGATAGTAGTTCAGCACTGCTCTCTGGCTGTGGTAGGATGATTCCGTTGCCTGATAACAGCTTCCTTATTTATATCTTAGTTCCTCCTGTAGATATATTTTTCTTTATTTCGCTAAGGCTTGACATCTGATAGGTCTCATCAAACTCGGTAACATCTCTGGATCGGATTGACCGACAGCCTTGACACTGAACTAGCCCTGCTGGCTCCTTGCCACAGGGTTGCCCGGGAGACGAAAGCAGAATACCAGGGGAAGAAACCATGTTGTTGCATTTCTTTTATCCAGGCCACATGGAAACGGTGATCTGGCAGGGTCGGCACATTGCATCTGTTCAATTCTTTTTTAAAAAAAGGTCAATAGTTTGTAATGTGTTTATGTTATAATTTGTCGGAAAGCAAACTGTAGAATTGCGATATTAGTCCAGATGTCAGCTGTGGTATTTGAAGACCTGCTGAGAGGAGACTATGGGTTCCTGACAGGGAAGGGGAGAAAATTATAGGGTGAGTCATTTCATGAGTCTCACGTGCCTGCCAGTAATCGATTCAAGAACTGTAATATCAGGATATTCAACAAATATGGCTTATTTGACAAATAATGGTGCCCGATGCGGAGATTCCAAAGAGAGAAATAAATTAGGTTGTTTTTAAAATGAGAAAGAAGTTTTAAATTGTAAACAAAATCCATTAAATGTGGGACTTGAATTTGTTTTTCATTCTCAGAGCTGTTCTGAGATCATTGGTAGGAAGGTGGTTAAGTTTTGCTCACATCAGATTGATGGAAGGTGGGATAGAACTAAAGCTCAATTGAAGTTTTCTGGGGCATGGTAGGGGAGGAATTTGGTGGCCGTCCTGTGAAGATGCACCGTCTCTAGCACGCAAATGCTTTCCCTGCATCTGAGGTGACAAAAGGATGTGGTATGGAGACACAAGAGACTGCAGATGCTGAAAAAAATGTGGTATGTTCATCACAACTTCTGAATCTTGCAGTGCCTCTACTCAAGATAATTTGGTTCTTTGGGCTTCATAAAATCTCAAGACTAAATTAGTTTCACTGTTTGTCATTGATGCAAATCACAAAATTGCATCATGTGCACAATGCAATCATGTCGAAAGTACTCAATAGTGTTTTTTTTGTGTCTGCAGGTATAGCTTTGTGATCCTTCAGTTTTATTTTCCTAACGAGTGACATACTTGTACGTTGAATGCAAATTTATTGATTACTGGTTACCTGATCATCAACTAAAATGTGCAGCATCAATTCAGTGGCATCTGAGACTTTAGGCCTGGAGCATTTCTGAATTTACAGCAATTGGACTCTAGCCTCTAGCTGCCTCAACCATGAAAAAATTGATGCAGGGGTAGACTATAACCTTCATTGGCCAAGGTACTGAGTGTAGAAATTGGGATGTCATATCACCATTATACAAATCATTGGTTTGACTTCATTAACCGTTTCAGTTACAACACTACAGGAAATATGTAAATAAGCTAAAGAGGATACAGAAATGATTCACAGAGATGTTGCCTGGAATGGATGGTTTATATTACAAGGAGAAATTGGATTGGCTGGAGCAAATCTGGAGTTGCTCCAATCTGGGCTGGAGTTTTCTCTGGAGCAAAAGAAGGCTGAGATAGAGATAGGTAAATTAATGAGAGGATCAAATAGGGCAGATATCCCGAGTCTGATTCTCACGGTTGGGGTGTCTAAAATTAGAAGGCATAGGTTTAAGGTGAGAGGGAGAAGATTTTTCTTGTAAACTAAAGGGTAATTTATTAACATAGAAAGTAGATGGCCTCCAGAATGCGCTGCTACAGGAGATGGTGGAGGCCAGAACAGTAACACATTTAAGAGGTATCTGGACAGATTTGGCATAGATATACTGTATATGGACCTAATGCAGATCAGTGGGATTGATATAGGTCAGCTGATGGCTGGTATAAATGTGATGGACCAAAGAGTGTCTTTCTGTGCTGTACAACTCATTGATTCTATGAGAGCATCTGCTTCATCTCCATTCCATATGGTAACCTTAATTAATAAAAATGGCCCCTGAGAAGGGAAACATTCTCTAATCATCTACCTTCCAAGCTGCTAACACCCTTATTTATTTCAATAGGCCCATCTGCTCAAATGGTGTTGGCACAGGTAGAATTAGTGTGTATGAAGGAACTGCAGTTCCTTCAAGTAACACTTTCTTTCCCTTTCTCTCCATCCCTTTCCCTTCCCAGTTCTCCGATCAGTCTTACTGTCTCCAACTACCTTTTATCTCTGTTTGCTTTGTTGTTACCTTCTCCCAACCAACAATGATCTATTCTCTATTCTCCTTGATCTGCATTCCCTTTGCCCTGTTTTCACACCTTCACACTTCCTTATCTATCTTTCTCCCTCCCCCCCAGTCGTCAGTCTGAAGAAGCCTAAAACATCACCCATTCCTTCTCTCCAGAGATGCTGCCTGTCCTGTTGAGTTACTCCAGCATCTTGTTTCTATCTTTGGTAGAATTAGTGTGTCTTCTCTGAATTACCACATCTAACATTGAAGATTAAAGCTTTATGCAATTCTCCAATTAGAGTTGAAACATGGGCTTCTCTACTATTGTACCCATTCCCAAAGGCAAGAACCTTAACAGCGTTGATGTGCAGAGAATATTGGGGTCCAAGTTCATATCTCCCTAAAAGTTGCAACACAAGGAGAGTTTGGACAAACTTGGACTGTTTTTTTTCTGGAAAGTCAGACATTGAAGGGAGATAGAAGTATACAAAATTATCAGAGGCATAGATGGGCTGCACAGACAGAACACTTTTCTCAGGGTGGAAATACCAAAGACTATAAGGCATAGCTTTAAGGTGAGAAGAGCAAATTTAAAGGAGATCTGTGGAGCAAGTTTTTACACAAAGAGTGGTGGGTGGCAGAAGTTTGCTGCAAGAGGTACTGGTAGCGGCAGATACGACAGTAGTATTTAAGGGACTTCAGATAGATACATGGATATGCAGAGAATGGAGGGATATGGATCACGTGCTGGCAGACGAGATTTGTTTAAATTGTTACTATGTTTGATACAGACATTATCTGTATTAGGCGGCACGGTGGCGCAGCGGTAAAGTTGCTGCCTCACAGCGAATGCAGCGCCGAAGACTCAGGTTCGATCCTGACTACGGGTGCTGCACTGTACGGAGTTTGTACGTTCTCCCCATGACCTGCGTGGGTTTTCTCCGAGATCTTCGGTTTCCTCCCACACTCCAAAGACGTACAGGTTTGTAGGTTTGTAGGTTAATTGGCTGGGCAAATGTTTTAAAAAAATTGTCCCTAGTGGGTGTAGGATAGTGTTAATGTGCGGGGATCGCTGGGCGGCGCGGACCCAGTGGGCCGAAGGGCCTGTTTCCGTGCTGTATCTCTAAATTATGGGCCGAAGAGACTATTCCTTTGCTCTACTGCTCTATATTCTATGCAGTTCCCCTCTGTTGGGTTATTTTTGCATGTGAACTTTCTGTCTTTTATACATGAGGATATTCAGATCTCTCCTTACTCTATTATTCGGCAATCTCCATCCTTTAAATTAATATTTTGCTATCTATTCTTAGTGCACTCATTAAGATGGATCAGACCCCTTGAAATTATTAATATCAGCAAAATTAAGAGAATGTGGGCTCTGGAATCAGTGTTAACAGAGCAATCAAGTGGATATTTGGATATTTCTTTAACCTATCCTATTTAAAGACTGGGAAATAAACACTGGAAGAAATGAAAAGTTAGCATAAATTAATGCCAGTGAACAATGTCGATTCAGGTACAGAAAGAAAAATAAAGTGAGGAGGAAAAAAGGTGGAGCAAAAAAATACTAAATTTTAACATTTAAAATTATTAAAATCTATCTAAAAATTAATTTCTGAATGAATTAGATACCACAATTGTAATTATTAATTTTTCTTGGCACAGTGGTTGATTAGCTATAATTAACACTGGTAATCAACGGTACAAAATTATCTGTGGTGGGCCTTGATTATACAGTATATACAGCATTAATGCAGCAACTTCATTCACTTCAATGAAGTAGTCAGCAAGGTGACATTTTCTTGAAGCTATTGAAGGAACATCATAAATCAAACAACCAATTTCAGATCTTCACATTTAAACACGCATCTGCCTGAAGCTCCTGTAACATTTACACATTAATAATAGCAAGCACTAGTATTCACACTGTTATTTTGACAGAAAAGTCTGGCCCAATGTGTTCTATTTGATGTCTGAAAGTCAAAACTACTGTGAATCAATTGATTGAATTAAGTTTTGGTTAGGGAGGCATAAGAATCATCAGATTGTATTGTTTTTGCACCCTGCAGGGCTAAAGTTTGCAGAGATATTTCATGCATGAATGAAGATTGGAATTAAAGCAGCAAATCTGCAAACTGCAGATTAACATAGCACATCTTTTAGCCACGGACCACTTGATATACAGTATTTCACACATAAGTGATCAGAATTCTGCTGCAGCCTTAGAGGTTTTCTAGTTGAGTGGTTAAATGGCCATATTTGGTACGTGAAACAATAAAGTATGGATAGATTAAGGGATATCATTTTAAAGATTGTGTGATGGGTGTTAAGTGTTACGCTTCGCCAATAAATTCTCTACAGTAAGAAAGAAATAACAGTGATTTGGTACGTTACATTTCTATTCACAGAGCTAAAATTACACTAGGATCAGGTGTTTGTTTAGCTAAAATCATCTCTAATAGAAGGATGATGTAGTGACCAGATTGCTCAAAAAATGTACATACGAGGGCAGAAAAATCTGAAATAAAATGACAGAAAATTAAAAAAAGACTTTCTCCAAAACTAGGAACAAATTCTGTCTGATATGAAAATGGGGACTTGTTTTGAGCCATGTGTTCTGCTTTTAAATTAAAATAATTTCTATGATTTTTGCAAGCTCTTTAATGCTCATGATGCAGTTTGGATTGAAATAACATGTTAAAACTGAGTCAAGCCTTTCCTTCAGAAATTAACAATGACTGCCTGAAATTAGGATAGACTCTGGTTGAATGAAGATTACTGATTTTCACACAGCGGTAGATGGAGACTTTGAAAGATCAAAATGAAAATCACTAGCCAAGTCAACAGAGAGTCCTTTTAACTGCTTTCAAAAATGCCTTGGCCCGGTTTGAGAATCTGCTATCTGATCAGTTGTTTGGTTGCGGAATAACATGTGAAGTAATAAATTGCAATTATTATTAAAATAAAAATTTTGGAAAAATACATTTGGAATGAATGTAAATTATAAATTAAAGAGCAATTAATCTGAGGCGGCACAGTGGCGCAGAGTTAAAGCTGCAGCCTTACAGCACCAGAGACCCGGGTTCAATCTTAACTACGGGTACTGTCTGTACAGAGTTTGTACGTTCCCCCTGTGACGCGTGGGTTTTCTCTGGGCACTTTGATTTCCTCCCACACTCCAAAGACATACAGGTTTGTAGCTTAATTGGCTTCGGTAAAAATGATAAATTGTCCCTGGTGTGTAGGATAGGGGGATGCTCACTGGTCAGCACCGACAGTGGATTGAAGGCACTGGTTCCACGCTGTTTCTCTAAAGTCTAAAGTCAATTGAAAAATGGCGTATATTTGGATATATTCAAAATGAACCAAAGCTTCACCAACACCATTGATGAAAGTGCTGTGTGATTCATTTATTTTCTGTTTTTGTTACAAGTGAAGGAATGTTCTGCTTATTCACTGTTCGCAAATTTTTCCTTTCTTCACCTAACTAGGAGTGACTCCAAGGAGCTCATTGCGAAAAAAATCGGATGTGGAGGCTTAAAAATATTCTTGAAGTGAGTTCATGTAATCAAAGTACTTCTTAAGTGAGTTCATGTGATCAAAATTTGTGTTGCCAAACCAGGCCGTGATGGACCCACGTGGTCACGGGGAGAACCCCAGAAAGGTCAGTCTGGCAATGGGAAGAGGATTTAAAATGATTAGCAACCGGGAGGTCTAGTATGCTTTTGTGGACCAAGCACAAGTGTCCTGTAGTCCTTGTCATGTACATTGGTGAGACCAAGCGCAGACTTGTATACTGTTTCACTGAACACTTGTACTCAGTCCGCCAAGGCCTACTGGATCTCCCTGTTGTTTATCATTTTGACTCCTCTTCACATTCCCATACTGACCTTTCTGTCCTGGGCCTCCTCCATTGCCAGCTCCTTTAACTGTTCCATTTACTCATTGACCTGATAAGTTAATTCACACCACATTCCTGGGGTCACTTGGTTTTTATCGTACCAGAGACATCACCCTCCCCTGTTCTCCCTGCAGCTTCAGAAGTTTATTTTATGATAATCCTAGTTCTGATGAAGCTTCTTCAACTTGAGATCTTTTCCCATGAATGTAGCCTCTCATTTCATGTATAGGAAAGGCAGCACTTTTGTGAAGGTAACAAAGTGGGAATGAAAGAACATGAAACTCTCAATCAAGACCAAGATAACTGTCCATAAAGCATGTGTCTTGAGCATGTTACTGTACAGCAGTAAAGCTTGGATGACTTACCTGCATCAAAAATGAAAATTCAATAATTTTTATTTCTACTGTCTTCGCCACATTCTGGGAGATTCTTGGCAGGACAAAATCAACAATGAATCTGTCCTCTGCCTGACCAACATGCCTAGAACCCCAATGATCCTCAAGCAGAAGCATATTTGCTGGCTTGGGCATGTACAGAGGATATGTAGGTCATACTGACCTTACTGTCCTGGGCCTACTCCACTGTCAGAGTGAAGCCCAATGCTAATTGGAGGAACAGCACCTCATATTTTGTTTGGGCAGCTTAAAACCCAGCGGTATGAATATTGATTTCGCTAACTTCAAGTAACCCTTGCTTTCCCTCTCTCTCCACCCACCCCACCCCATCCTAGTTCTCCGACTAGTTCTACTGTCCTCCTGATTAAATATTACTGCTTGTATGTTACCTTCCCCTCAGCTAACAATGAACCATTCTACATTTCCTTACCAGCATTTGCTTTGATCTGTCATTTTCACACCTTACCCTTCCACATCTCTAGACTCCCTCTCCCCTGACTCTCAGTCTGAGGAAGAATCTCGACCCGAAACATCACCCATTCCTTCTCTCCAGAGATGCTGCCTGTCCCACTGAATTACTCCAGCATTTAGTGTATATCTTCATTGATCTTACCTGATGGCTCCACAACAGATTTGAAGCCAGTGTAGCAAGGCTGTGTAATTGCCCCACCATTAGATTTTCCATCTTTCTTGCTGCGGTGGAACTTATCTACAGGGTAAGTGGGAAGCCTCCAATGTTGCTCATTGACCTGCTGAGATCTGTTATCATTGACTTGTTCATCGAAGCTAGCAAGGAATGTGACTTATCTGCAAAATAATGATCCCATACCATGCTGCCCTCGAATACAATTTAAAATTCACCCTCTGAAATAAAGGTCAACATCTAGACCCTTGAAAAGATGAATTGCTTCACAACAAATAATGCACATTCTATAAGCAGAGCAGCAAGGGCATTCTAAGAAAGATAAGGACTTCTTTATGCCCTTTTGTTAATAATAGAAAGTTTGACAGTTCTTCAGTGCCGCAATGCCTTTCTGCCTGGTAATCTAAGTGCCTGTACCTCCTTCTCCCCTTTTGCAAGATATCTAAATGTCATGCATCTTGGGGTGGCCAAGATGATGGATTGGCTGACCACTTCATATCTCAGTACTCCATAACATGTTGTGTGAGAGATTGTAGTGATATTCTTCCTGAATGTTCCTTTCTAGGATACAATATCGTTTATGTTGGAACTGTTTTTTTGTTTTGATAGTGATTTGAAAACTGCCAAACATGTCTTAAATCATATGGTTGAACGTATATTGTATTCATTAAGGAGTTTCTTTTGCAAAACTATTGACTTATTCTCAGTACAAACATTCTTGTTAAATGCTGGTTTCCCTATGAAGAAATAAAACATAAAACTGCTTCCTTCAACTTGGATGAATATCAATACACACAGCGTTAAATTACAGAGAAATGTGGGTTTGGATCACAAATGGTCAAGTATTTCTATATAACAGGAGCATGTCGAAATTCTACCCATGCATCAGGTATGCTTTTACCCATATTCTAGTTTCAAAGTTTTAAAGATTTGTAAGGACTGATTCAAAGGCTATTCACAGATTAAAAGATCTTGTCAAATAATCATGCCTGTATAGAATGTAGATATCATTCTCTGGAGGAAAAATACCATTCTCTTTCCATACAAAGGGTTACAGCTTTTGGACGCTTACCAACAGCCTATGAAACACCTGGCAACAAAACAATTTGAAAATCTGTTCATGTATAGAACACCATGACTCAGTGTGCCCATTTCAGATGGCTAAATGCTCATTATCCTGCCAGCATCTATTATCAGATTAGATACATGCCACTAGATGTCTGCCTGCAAGTCATCAAATTAAAATTTGTTTGCAAAGTGCATGTATTTTGAAACTGGGTTTTGCTAACAAAAATTACATCAAGTACATATTTAAGGGTTACCATGTTAACTACATGAAAAATATCACATAGATTCAAGGTCTTATTGCAGCAAGGGCTCCTTGGTTAACATGGCCTGAATTTTTCTCTCTTCAAGGGTGTTGTAAATACATAACTCTACACCAAGGTTTTTTGTTATTAGGTGTAAAGTCTAATAAGCCATGGCTGTACTTGAACTCTAAATTCACATTTGTCGTAGAGTTGTTGCTCAATAAATAACCACGCTTGCATCTAATCAGCCTCACTATTTACTCCAGCTTAATGGAAAGTTATTCCACCTCCTAGCCTTGAAGTTGATCCAGCTGCAAAGTAGTTTTATGTTTGGAATTTTTAATGGAGGGAAAATTTAGAGAAATAAAATGAAGGGCCAGATCTAGTTGAGATTCACCAACATACTATAATTGGAATTTCTGGCAATCAGCTCATTGAATAACCGGATGTTTGGATTTCTGTGTGTATTCCGTGTGGATTTCAAGTCCGGACATTTGAGGCTGACTCACTGAAATGGAGTTCAATGATGAGGACCTGTTTGGTTGGGATTCCCTGCATAATTCTGTTGAATCACTCTCAGGTATTGAGACAGTCAGACCTCACTGGGAATCTGAAACTCCTTGGAATACTCTGGACTAGGAGGCAGAAAAAAGCCACATTTTGCTCTGGTTTGATAGTTTAGTTTAGTTTAGAGATACAGCGCGGAAACAGGCCCTTTAGCCCACCGAGCCCACACTTACACTATCCTACACACACTAGGGACAATTTACATTTATACCAAGTCAAATAACCTACAAACGTGTACGTCTTTGGAGTGTGGGAGGAAACCACAGCACCCGAACAAAACCCACACAGCTCATGGGGAGAACGTACAAACTCCGTACAGACAAGCACCCATAGTTAGGATCGATCCCGGGTCTCTGATGAAGTAGGCAACTCTATCCCTGCACCACCTTGGTGTTTTAAATTGCTTAAGATTTTATGCATTTTTAAATAATATTTTGTTTTTTCACGAATGTTCAACAAAGTTTACTTAAGTTTAAGTTTTTAATATCTTTAAATGTCAGTGCATTTAATATTGATGAAATAATTCACAGCTGGCAAAGCTCCACCCCAGTTCTGTTGATGATGAAAGCTTGGTCAGTGCAATACTGGGGGTGAAGGTGGATGACACCGCCCACAACCCACTCATCAATCGTGTCACTGCTGGACCTGAAGTGCATACCCTCAGCATATGGACCAAGAAGGTGTCGGCATCTGGAACCAATGAATGCAGACAGCAGGCCCTGTTCAGACCATCTGGCCAAAGGTGTAAATGATATCATCCTACTTTGTTGTTGTGTGGTTCGATTAATAGAAAAACAAATTCCAAACCATGTCCATCTTCACATAAAGAGTGTGAGTGTTATAACGAGCTCTGAAATTAAAAGAGAACTAAATAAAATGGTTATAATTTAGTATAATAATGTAATAGCAGTCATGGTATTTCTCAAATATTGTCACTTTATTGGTATACTTCTAACTCTAATTGACATAATCATGCAGCTGTATATATTATACATCTCTGTAAGGTCATCCATCAGCTCCTACATTTGAGGGAGAAAAGACCCAGCCTCAGTACAGAGCTCAGCTTAATAGCCATTTGAACTCAGGATTGTCTACAACTAGAGATGATATAGAAGGGTCCCGACCTGAAACGTATGAGTATGAAGAAGGCATCCCGACCCAAAAGGTCACCACAGGATGGAACAATGGTGCAGCAATAAAGTTGCTGCCTTACAGCGCCGGAGACCCAGGTTTGATCCTGACTACGGGTGCTGTCTGTACAGAGTTTGTACATTATCCCAGTGACTGCGTGGGTTTTCTCCAGATGCTGTGGTTTCCTCCCACATTCCAGACACATGCAGGTTTGTAGGTTAATTGGCATCTGTAAATTGTCCCTACTGTGCAGGATAGGACTAGTGGAGGGGTGATCATTGGCTGGTGTGGTCTCGGTGGGCTGAAGGGTCAGTTTCCATGCTGTATGTCTAAACTACACTAAACTAAACAGCTATGTTCTTCCTAGATACTGATTGGCCTGCTGAGTTACTCCAGAACTTTGTGCCTTTTTGTTTTCTAATTCATTCCACTGTTTTCCAATGTTCTTCCGCAATTAACTAAGGAAATTTGTCATTGCTCCGTGTGAAAGTGTTTTTTAGTTATGGTTGTAATGGATTTACACTGTAACTGATCAACTACACAGTCTACGTCCACTCTCTTTAACAGGTAAGCACCAAAGATGAGCCAGTTAGCTAACTGATCCTTGTTGGTGTTGATAAAATGATAGTCGGATAGGCATAACCTGTTTAAAAACTGACTTTACATTTACAACATTGCTTAGGATTTCCCTGCATCCATCAAATCACACTAGCTGATCAACAAATGCATGTCTTACCGATTCTGCACAGTACAAATTCTGTAAAAGATTATAATTAATAATGGAAAGCACGGGCAGCACGATGGCGCAGCGGTAGAGTTGCTGCCTTACAGTGCTCAAAGCGCCAGAGAGCCGGGTTCGATCCCGACTAAGGGGGCTGTCTGTACGGAGTTTGTACGTTCTCCCCGTGACCTGTGTGGGTTTTATTTGAGATCTTCAGTTTCCTCCCATGCTCCAAAGACGTACTGGTTTATAGGTTAATTGGCTTGGGTTTGTACACTTGGTATAAGTGCAAATTGTCCCTAGTGTGTGTAAGCTTGTGTTAATGTGCGGGGGTTGGTGAGGACTCGGTGGGCCGAAGGGCCTGTTACCGCACTGTATTTCTAAATTAAACTATATTAAAGTTACTCATCCATAAATCTGTGGCTAAAAGTGCTTTGTCCTAGTGCCCAGCATTATCTATTCTTAGTGCGGGTATCAGGGATTATGGGAAGAAAGCAGGGGAATGGAGTTGAGAGGGAAAGATAGATCACCCATGATTGAATGGTGGAGTAGACTTGATGGGCCAAATGGCCTCATTCTGCTCTTAGAAGTTATGAACTTATGTGACTAACAATCAATTAGGAAGGTCACACGAAAAACAATGAATTAATGACGAGATAAATTGTTTTAGGAGCTGTTCGAAAGGTAAGTAATGACCAGAGCTGGACTTCCCCTCCCCCCCCCCCCCCCCTCCTCTCCAACTAACCTATTTATATTGGCTGTCTCCCCTACACTCTTTCAGTCCAGAGGAATGGTCTCAACCCAAAACACTTACTGTCCATTTGTGGCGAAAGATGCAAGGTTCCTTGTCACGGTTCATCCCGAGTAGTTGCATTACAAAGGACTCTCAAATATTTCTAAGTTCGTAAGTCATAGGGGCAGAATTAGGCCATTCGGCCCATCAAATCTACTCTGCCATTCAATCATGGCTGATCTATCTTCCCCTCCCATTCCCATTCTCCTGCGTTTTCCTTGTAACCTTTGACACGCTTACTAATCAAGAACCTGTCAATCTCCACTTTAAAAATACCCAGTGACTCATAAGCTGTTACCTGAGACACACGCAAACGTTAATTGTTACTGGAAGACCATCAATTTGATGAAAGATTCTCTTTAGTCTGCCTGAAAGTTGTTGGTCTTCCAGCGCAGTGAGATGTCCATAAGGAAACTATGGACAACTACGGTCAACTGGCACATTTGAGACTGCAGAGTACATGCTGAGGGATGCACTGAAGCTTGGTGTAGCTAACGTGAAGGATCTGTGAGGGAGGACCACAGTCTAAGGTCCTTTCGCTAATTAACATTGTGGGGCTTTGTACGGGATACACTTTAAGCAAGAGAATCAAGATCACCCCAGGGAGCTACATGAGTGCAACGGTGCTATGTGTAATGTTAAAAAGAGGTGTGAACACAAGAGGGTATAACACCAGCAACATTGAATATGTTGGCACAATAAGATGTATATCAAGAATTTTGCACTTATTTGTTTGGAAACATTTTTTATTATGAATAAATTATTACTTTTGAAACAGTAAATGTCCATCTCCCTCTACAGATGCTGCCTGATGCGCTGAGTTACTCCAGCAGTTTGCAGTGAAAAACGTTGCCACCTGATTTTTTTAAAACAGTGTAAGGTTTCATTTGAAAAAAAGGCACTTTAGATGATGCAAAACCACCTTCAGTTTTGATTACATTTGTCAGTATTAAAGGCAAAAGAATATCTGGTGGGACAAAGATGACTCTCTAAGTACTATCCCAAAGAATGAGGAATGTATTCATCTAAAAATGTTGGTGTAATTTTGTTTTAAATTTAACAATGTTAATCTTTTATAACTTGCACTTGCATTCTCCCCCACTGAAAATAATTAAGAGATGCATTATTTAAAATTACAGAGGTAGATATACAATTGTATTATTTTCTATTTTCCTCAGTCCTCAGCTTACAATTGAAAAGGAAAAAATACCCTAAACCTACAAATCAAACTTACATGCTTAAGCAGCTGCAACAGATTTGTTTTACAAGGCTGGCTCTAACAAACTACCTGCTGTGCGCCTGTGTCGATGTTTGTAAAATGAATGATGAGAATGAAAGTCTGTGATTTCATTTATTCAGACCGATTAGTCATGCATGCAAATGGTATCATTTGCCTGTCACTTAATGACTGACCATTCTGTCTGAGTCATTAGCTCCACAGTGTAATGAAAGAAAGAGATAAGCATAATAAAGAGATGACGGAAGTGCAGTGCTGTTTTACCTAAAAGGAATAGAACACAGCTTCAGCGCAACTGCAGGTGTTCGGAAAACAATGTGGGAAGTAGTTAGCTTCCAATTTAGCAGAAAATTAAGTGCAAAAAACTGTTATTTGTGCAAGAAGATACTCATCGTGAGCCATCATCTGTACAGTGGATTCACAGGATAAGTATTCAGCTGTCTTTATTCTGAGTTAGAACAATTGGCACCTTGGTTTGCATTGGAGATCAGATTGATGCTCATGATTTGTTATTTATTCTTCTGTAGCATTCTTTCAATTTCATTTTAAAAATGGACACATTATCTATTGCATAAACACATTTGATCTGTGGAAAACTGTAATAGCTCTGTCCTGGATCAGATTTCCTATGCTACCCAACCATTTAGCAACAGTTGATAATGTAAAAATCAATGATCGCATATATTTCTTGCACATATTCCCCAGAAATAGACGTTTTCAACCATGTTGCATTCCAGAGAATTCGAGGTGCTTTTTTAAAGCTAGAGTTAAGAGTTGATGTGTTAAACCCTGCGTGTAATTTATCTGAATATAATGGATGTTTGCGATTTGTAGGGACAGCATAACTAGTGGGATGAACAGCAATCAGCTTTGAGAATTTGTTATTAATAGTAATGATGTGGCGATGGCACAATAACAATTTTCATTGTTTTCAATGATCCCAGAGTGGGAGAGTAATGACTAAATGGAACCCGCAGACTTGTCACTGAGAGTTTGGATGGATTGAAGTTCCTAGTTGTTAAAATTGAAAATGTTTGCCCGCACTTCATTCCTGGCTGCTGGCATTAAATATACCATATGGTAGCAGCTGAACCTTCTGCTCTATTACAAAGAGCAGATTCCAGAAGTAGAGTAAAGTGTGCAGCTGCTGCTAGTTAATTCTATGCACAAAAGGATGCTGGGAGAGACTTGATCTTATGAAGTTATTGGGGGAAAAAAGCAGCAGATAGAACTTAACATTTATAAAAGTGAGGTGATACATTTTGGTTAACTAATGAAATAAATTCACTTTAAATTGCTATAGGTTGGCTAATTCAGCAGAGAAGAAGAAATGTGTAAGACAGAACTGCAAATGCTGGTTTACACCGAAGATGGACACAAAATGCTGGAGTAACTCAGCTGGACAGGCAGCATCTCTGCACAGAAGGAATGGGTGACATTTCGAGTCGAGACCCTTCTTCAGAAAATGCTGATTCAGGTGCATAAGTCATTAAAATCACGAAACAGCTGGAAAAGGCCATGAAAATGTCAATGATACCGGACCCAAAGTATACAGAATATAACAATCAATACACAATATATATATGAACATAAGAGGTAGAAGCAAAAATAAGGCACATAGCCCCTTGTGTTTACTCGGCCATTCAAAAGTATTGTGGTTTATTCTGCGCTTGAAGTTGATGGACCAAAAGACTATTGATCATGGGCTTGAATGCAGGCAGACCCTGGGTACCATTGGGGTTCTGCTCCTGAGAACTGGCCAAACATTGATTTCACTGTGTCCCATATCATACATACACATGCTATAATTCTTTAATTTTATTGAATAAGCAGCCAAACACCACGATCATTAAACTAATGAAATATATGCCGTATCCAGTCATTAATGGATACCAGGAAACATTTAATTATTGCGATTATTATTAGTAACTTGAAAATGGTTTTTTTAATATTTCAGTTTTTGGATAAACTCAATAGCTGAGTTTGCATTGGCCTTCTGAAGTAAAGAATGATAAAGATTTATCAGTTATCTTCAGGAAGAAAATGACGAACATAAAGATCACAAGTTGAGCACCATGGATTTGGGTTCCATACAAGAAGAAGAATTTTGAGATAATCCTGAGGATGTTTTGTTTGGTATGAGGAAACACAGATTACTGAAAAAATTACAAGTTTAAACAGAAATACTGGAGGTACTCGATAAGATAGGCAGCATTTGTGGAGAGAGAAATGGAGTTGGTTTCAGGTGAATGATTCTTCTTTCAAAGAATTGCAACTGTTCTGGTTTAGATCAAGGAAAATGATAAAATGCTTTAATAGGGGGTGTTTAATGGTTTGATGGGACAGGACAAATTGATTGAAAAATTGCCGAAAGGTATAGGAGTTGTTGTGGAAAGCTGTGGAACCAAATTAAAAGTAAAATCTTTCACATAGAATTTAAAAGACTGTGGAAGGTGCTACAAAAATTAGTGATTGATGCAAAAATAGTGCAGGAGAATTTCGGTACCACAGCCTGGCTATTCCATATCTACCTGATTTGTCTTTCCTTTATCCATTGATGTGAGTGAGCTTCATTCACCAGCACTCCACCTTGTCCCCCACTGCATCTTAGCTTTTAAGAATAGAATTGGTAGATAGTTGAAGAGATATAAGAACATGGAGGCATATGGGATGAGGATTACTCTCATATAGAGAATAAACACCAACTGATGCAAACGGCCTGTTGCTGCAAAGTGAGAAATATACAGTTTGGGGTAAAAGGTCTGGATGAATTGTTGAATGCCCTAACTTACGAAGAATATTATGCCACAAAATGTATGCCACTCCATATTGGGAGCACATCAGCTTGTGCAGTGCTCACTCCAGCTGAAGGTATGATGAAAAGCCTGGTCATGTTATCAATTATCATGCAAAGCAGAATTGACACCAGAAATTATTAAACTGGGCTTAAGTACTTCAACAAGGACAATCAAGTGTTCAACAGCAGGAAGACACCCTCCTCCCCAGCCCATTGTATTTAAAGAGATTATCAACTACATGTAGGTTTTTAGTGCTACAGGGAAAGTCATTACAGCTGCCTCCTACTTCCTAATGGCTAAAGAGCTGCTCCCCAAAGTGCAGAGCGGATGTCGCCCACCATAAGGTACAGAGGACATGATCTTCACCGCTCAACAAATTCAAGAAAATTATAGCAAGCTGTCAGCTGAGAGGGACTGTAGAAAATGTTGTTCAGATTTGATTGCCCTCGGAAATTTGCTTCCACTTTGCATGATGATATATAATTCCAATTTCAGGAAGCAGGTGGAGTACGCGCCCCAGTCTGCATCAATGGTGGCGAAGCAAAGATGGTCAAGAGCTTGGGTCAAAGTATCAACAACAATTTGTCCTGGTCCGCCTTAGCAACACCTCTACTCCCTTTGAAGGCTAAGGAAAGTCGGTATGTTTCCAGCATTACTTACCAATTTCTACAGATGCACCAAGGAAAATGTTTAGAGGAATATAGGTCAAACACCGGCAAATGGGACTAACTTAGATGGGTAATTTGGTCGGCATGGATGAGTTGTGCTGAAGGACCTGTTTCCTGCTGTATGAATCTATGGCTCTGTCTGGCTGCATCACAGGTTTTGTATGGCAACTGCTCTGGCCAAGACCACAAGAAATCGCAGAGAGCTGAAAATGCAGACCACTCTTATCATACAAAGCCACTCCCCCCCCCCCCCCCCCCCTACTGCATTGACTGCATCTATACTTCACACTTCCTCAGGTAAAGCAGCCAACATAATGAACAACCACTCACATAATGAACAACCACTCACAGTCTGAAGAAGGGTCTCGACCCGAAACGTCGCCCATTCCTTCTGCCCTGAGATGCTGCCTGACCTGCTGAGTTACTCCAGCATTTTGTGAATAAATACCTTCGATTTGTACCAGCATCTGCAGTTATTTTCTTATATAACCACTCACACCCAGGTCATTCGCTCTTTTTCCCCTAATTATCAACGGAACAACAATAGACCCAATTCCAGTGCAGACAGTGTTCAAACAATGCTGTACCTTGGCTCTAACTTCCTCAATCTTTCTTGCAACAATATTGCACCACAAGCTTTTCATTAGTTGGAGGTAATTTACAAAAAGCCAAGAATCTATTTACCCCCCGTGATCTTCAAAACCAAGGTGAGTCCAATTTCAGTAATCCTGCTGATCATGCAACAAACGGTGCATATGTGCACACTTGGTGGTTGAATCATTGTTCATTCATTTACTTTGGCATATGAAAGAATGGGCAGTCCAAATAAACATGCTCAGACCTATAGACATCTGCCAACTAGTCCACCCTGTGCAACACTGCCCCCTGACAAACAACAATAACAAGTCTCTGCCAACATTGATTACTAATGTTAGAAGCTGCCTTTCAGTGAAGGAAAGATATTGATGATGAAATTCAGCATTGCTTCTGTGGGACCAACACAGCCTTTGATTATCTGAGGGAAAGATTGTGAAGCTCAAGGCATCAAAACCCAGCACTCATGATCTACCAGAGCTTTGGAGACACCAAATGCCTGCACCTCAGAGAACTAGAGAGGCAACATCAATGTTGTTTCCTCAAAGTCTGCAAGATAAGTATATCACCATGTTCTCCCAAGCCAAAATCACTAGCATCAAGACTGTGCTCAGCCAGCTTTGATGTGTGAGCCTCATCACTTGCATGCCTAATACCAGACCTAAAACAGTCACTTGGCTCCAACAAGAGATTTCAAGAAAAGATTATTAGCAGAGCAGAGGAAATACATTAACAATGTTCACAAAATCTCATTGATAAAAAATATATTATTCCTATGGGCTGTGGCTGATCAAATCAGAGATGCAACTGGGATGGCATGGAAAACCTCAAGACTGTGAACTCTGAAAACTATGGTAAAGTATCCTCTATCCCAAGCAATTGTATGGGAAGAGGCGTAAGTATGTTCTTACTGGTGGTTGCTGATGTTTTATTCCCAAAGTGACCACGCAGCCTTGCAAGGATTTCTGTCATTCCCTTTGTGCCATCTGTCAGTGTTTGCATCAAATTGGAAACCGCATCAGCATATATTTATTTTCATAGGCATCTGTATATCAAATTGTTGACATCTATCACAGATGGAAGTTTCCTTTTGAGTTTTCAGTGGAAGAATCACAGAATCCTGGATAAAATTCACAATTTTGCATTTCTATGCATCCTCCCCAGCAATGGGGGCAACTTTAAACCATGTGTTTCCGCAGACCATGCAAACAGTAGAGAGGTTTATCCCTTTGAATTGCACAATCCCTTTGTATAAATAAGGTATTATTGAGCTCCATCCCCAGTTTGAACTCTTAAAACAGCTTTTATGGATTACTGTGAGGATACAAAGCAACCACTTGGATTAAATTGAGTTTAAACCTGCTGCCAGCTTGCTTTTCAGGATCTGCCGGTGTTGACTTCCCGCCTACAGCTGTTAAATTCCTAAATGCCAAGGGGCTGTGTGGCAGCAGGGTCTTGGATAACATAGGGTCATAAGGTCATAAGTGATAGGAGTAGAATTAGGCCATTTGGCCCATCAAGTCAACTCTGTCATTCAATCATGGCTGATCTATCTTCCCTTCTTAACCCCATTCTCCTGCCTTCTCCCCATAACCTCTGACACCTGTACTAATCAAGAATCTATCTATCTCTGCCTTAATAATATCCACTGACTTGGCCTCCACAGCCTTCTGTGGCAAAGAATTCCACAGATTCACCACCCTCTGACTAACATGAAGCCTCACGTGGGCTGTCCAGAACTGCTTAACTGCTGGGGACATTGAGCAAGGGCACATTCTGCCACTGAACTGGATATGGAGTCCAGCTTTGGAGGACAGCTGATAAAACACTTACACAGAGCAGCCAGCGCTGGGACTCTTGACTTTGTGCAGAAATCCTCAATTTCTGACACTTACATGGAGAAATGCTGGTAGTTTAGACTGGAGTATGGGCGTTTCCCAGCATGTTCCAACTCATGGAGGGAGTCCCCATGTGCATTGATTGAAGTATTTCAGTTGAGCCAAGAATGTTAAAAAGAAAAACAATGGCTATTCACACTGCAGATTTTTCTGATTTATTTTTGTAACTTTGTTCTTTTTATTCTACATTTGAAGTCCATAAACCTGGGCAAATGTTATTCTCTTCTCTGTGCTCTTCATGCAAAAGGGCATTCTGCTGGGAAACAACACTTGCAAAGGTAGAGAAATATTCTACATCCTGTACATCTGCATGGGATTTTTGAGTTAAGTCTCCTTTGTTATCCGGTCCAAAGAATTACTGACAGTCGACAGGTCACATTATACCTCATATTCGACAGGAAGGAAGGTGTGACATGGGAACCTCTGTGAATTAAATTAAATAAATCAACCTGCACACAAGAAAAGACAAAGACCATAGTAAGTATCATTAAAAATGATAGCAAAAATGACAAGGTACTTTCCCTAACTTTTGATGGCATAAGGATCTATCTATAGGAATGAAATTATATTTTGAAATAAATAATTACTGCCAATAGAGCGTAATTGAAATCTGTGATGTGGGTGGACATTTAAAGTCAGTCATTTGAAGCATGAGAGCAGGAATCTGTCACAATCAAAGTCAATCTAAGGTGTTGTATAAGAAGTGCAGTGAGCATGAAATTCAAGTGTAAAATCTCTAACTACAATTTGCAAAGTTTCAGACAATCCACTTTAATTGCGTTTTCTATCAGCAGAGATTATTAGCTCGATCCTTTATACTGCTGACTCTTTGGAATCTGAGCTCCAGGTGAAAGGAACTGGTCTGTGCCAAGTGTGCTTTGTAAATTTGAATTTTCTGATCAAATCCATCTCATCAAAGGTGGGACCCAGAGACTAATTGTATTGAATTTGCGTGAAAGTAACTTTTAAAGTATTTTTACATTCTTTCAAAGGATTAGAGAGATAAATAGACTACTGTTATTTCAAGTATTTTGTTCATAAACTGCAAAATACTTTCCTGACTGCCCTCAGCTGAACAGAATTTGTTGATCAAATATAAAACCCACAGTTCATGGGCCAGTTCAGGCTGGGATGGCACTATGCTTCCAGACTAATCTTCCTATTGAGGCACAGAAGTTGAGTTAGAAAGGGGAGGGAGGTGGAGGCCACAGGGACCTGCTCAGTACACAAATCTATACCTTTTAAAAATCCTCATTAAATATTGGTAAATCTTGTCCTCCTCACATTTCTATAACCATTAGATGATTTTAAGAATGTTTTGTCATTTCTATTTCAAATTGTATTCTCTTTGAGCTATGACCAGCATGTCTTTCAAAATAAAGGAAAGACAACTTTTGTTCTTACACGTTGTATCTGATTAACGAATCTGAGGCAAAATATGAGAATGATGAGAGATGTATGGCTTTATTTGCTAGAAAAGGTGCTTATAATAGGGAATAGGCAGGAGTACCAAATTAATGAGTTATCTTTTTTCAGAAAGCTGGCACAGTCAGGATAGGCTGAATAGACCCAATCTATGCTGTATAATTCCATTTTCTAAAAGCAGTAAATAGAGGAAGCAAGGGTTTAGTTTAGTTTTAATCCTGAAAATGTCTTTAGAAATAATAAGCATCAATAATAAAATAATTTTAGATGGCAGAAATATATCTGTGATAAATGGGAATAAATATGCTTGCGTTTTTATTTCCTTCCCGTCCATCCTTAATTATTTGTTCATAATAATAATACATTCCTCGTGTTTGTGTTAAAAGAGTGAAATATTTGATGCACATATACTGTATAGCTGGATGTTGATACCTTGTTGATAGTTTGATTGACTATTGACAACTTACATGAAACATTTGAAAGTCATCCAGCTTTCTTTTTATTATCAAATTTGTTAGATTCCCTTTTGTACCGATAGTTTTTTCAATGCAATTTTGTTGTTCTTTTATAACATAACCAGGTACAATTACTTTTTTAAGCATAAACTCCCTGTCAAGGCCTCTGGCAGTGATGTTATTTATTATTTGCCATCACGAAGCACAGTTAAGACTTCTCTGCATTAGTAAAATGATCTGTGAAACTCACTGTTTTATCATTGCATTTGATATGGTGATGCCTGTAATTTAGAAATTCCAGATTTTAAAAAAATTACTAACCTAGATTTTAACGTGATAAGGCCACTTAAAAATAAACAGCTATTGTGAATTTGTGGAATATTTTTCATTTTATAAAACCACAAAAAAAATTTAACGCATGGAAAAAGTGTAGTAATAAAAGTGTAGTAAAAAGTGTAAGTAAAGCAGTCCTAGAGAAAATACTAAAAAATACTGCATATTTCATTAGTGTAGATTTCTCAGCATTTTAAAGATCATGATATTAAATTGCATTTTTTTCAGCATTGAGATGCCTAATAAATGTATAATGTTAATCCTCTCTTGTTGCCTTTTGAAGGTTGAGCACAATGGATTTTTTAGTAATATCTAACATTGTTTAATGAAAATATTAGTGAAGAGCTGGGCCCTGAATGAGAAAGCACCAGTGCAAGAGTTACATTTAGGAGACATCGTACTTGAATTTTTAAAGGTGATTTAGTTTTGGGATTAGAATGCTTAAAGTGACTGAATTCATATTAGTATTCTCATCAAAGTTCGGTTTCATCCACAAGTATTGGAGGCTGTCAGTAACAAGCAATCAAATCATTTGTAAAGTTGGACTGGATTAATCTTGGTATTGGCTTTGCAGCAGAAAAAATTAAATTGAGCTGTTTGTTTTTCACAGGCACAGATGGGTTACTGGAAACTTCTTTGGAGCTTTTTGTCTTTTCTGCTCCAGTAGCCTCTGTGGGTGTTTGACAGAAACCAGTTGATGAGTAAAAACAAGGGTTGTGCCAGCAAAGTGGGAGAACTGCCAAGAAAATCGCTGCTGTTTGCCTCCACAAATAAATTACTTCAAACAAATAAATGCTTATGCATTTTTCCAGCTTATCTTTTTCCATCGTGGTGAAAATGCTCATTTCTCATTGATCAATTTAATTTCTTGTCCCATTTATATCTAAAATTACTACGTGTGCCCCCACCACACAGCCAAAAAAATGCATTGCTGCTAAAGCAAATATGATCAATGCATATACCTTGAATGTTCATTCTTAAATGAATAAACAATCCTGTCAAGAGACAAATTAAAAAAGTTGTTAGCATTGAGCCATCAGCTCTCAATACTCACAAAGAGATACCATGCAAGATTTGCTAATAGTTCCAAGGAAGGGTCTCTGACCTGAAACATCAACTCTCTTTCTCTTTCTATAAATGCTTCCTGATCTGCTGAGGTTTCAGCATTTTCTGTTTTTATTTCATATTTCTTGCATCTGCAGTTGTTTTATTTTCATAATTAATTCCAAAATGGTGAAGAAAATGCATAAATTAAATGTAAAGATTTCAGACCACAGAATAGCGACATTTTCGTTAATTCCTGAAGAATTAATACCTGTTTCAAAAGCTCCAGAGTACTCCTATGTTGATGTTTTAACTCGCTTGTATATTCTGCACCTTGAGATTAAATACATGTTGTAGAAGGGAAGAAGAGCCCATCAGTCATGATCATATATCACTGGCAATCTAGTATAATGCCATATCAAAAGGCAGGTTTATACCTTCACGGGGTCAGGACAGGTTGGCAGAATGGTAAATAAGTACCCTGGTTTCTGCCTTCATTATGCAGACTTAAATTGGGAAACATTAGGAAATTCTGGTAGATTCTTAAAGAGATTGCTAGAAATGAAATGGTGCAGGTAGATGCCCCTTCCATTTCAGTTTGGTCTGAAGCCATCCAGATGGCCTGAACTCAGACGAAGCTCAAAGTACAGCCCAATCCAGAATACTTTGATGTTTATTAGTCAGGTTAAGTTTAAGTTATGCACAAGTACAATGAGGTATAGGTACAATGAAAAGCTTGCTGGCAGCAGCATCACAGGCACACAGAACATAAATTATACCTAAATAATGCATAAATTAGGACAGCATTACAAATAAAATAATATAAATACAAGATTTGAAATGAATCTGGCATAATATATGACAAGAAGATTAATATGATCGCTGGTCAGTGCAGACTCGGTGGGCCGAAGATAAGTTTCCATGCTGCATCTCAATTTTGCAGGTTGAATACATAATGATGAGGGATCTGATGTGTAGATCATTATCGCGCAAAGGTGATTTGATGGGAAAAGTTCTTAGTTTAATCAACATTTTGGAAAAGCAGATAAATGGATTTTGCAAATCTATATTTGACCATGAACATTTCCAAAAGCTTTAGGAATAAATCCAGGCTCTATGGCACCAAGATTGTTTCTTCTCCAATCTGTTGATCAGTCAGACCATAAGGGTCCCAAGAATGAAACAAATAATTAAACCAGTACATGCCAGCATTTTTCCTCCAGCACTTTCTAACGTTCATTAAAATCCTCCTTGGATCCTCATTCCATGCTCGGGTGTGGAACTTTATATTTTATTTTCTACCTTAAGAGCATAAAACTGCTTGTAGAGGAAAAATGTCAAACCTCTTTGATTTTGTTTTGGTTTTATTTGAATGCATTCATTTTGCTCTCTAACCTCATTCTGCTTGCCCTTCCCCCTCCATGTCCTTCCTGCCTGGTTAAAACGATCTATCTGTCTCAGACTTAAAATTACCCATTGATCCTCTCATCATTTACTACTATGTGAAGAATTGAATGCCAAGCCTGGCAATAGCCTCATCAGGACAGACCATATCAGTGATATTTGATCCACTAGCTTGGATATGAAAAGTGTTTCCATTTTCACTGGGACTTACCTTACAAATCTCACACTGCAAGTGCATCCTTTTGGGCAATACTGCTACGCTATTGATAACTGATTCAGAGCAGCTATTGACAAACATAACATCTTAACTCCTGAGGAAAGGACAAAGTGTAGATAAAAGGAAAAAATATAGTGAAAAATAGAACGTAATTTAAACATTTTCCTGATAAAGAGGACTTTGCTTCCAAAAGCTGGTTAACTGAAAGCTCAATAGTCACTAATAGAAGCTGACAAATCAACTATAAGTTCTGTTACTGAATACTGTCCATTGATCCACAAGGAATATGTAAGTGATGCATTTGGATGGCATGTCAGCACACCCATCATCTGTGAAATCATTCTCAGTTCTGACAAAGGAATGCAGACAACAAAACTATGAGTGTTTCTCTTTCCATAAATGTTGCCTGACCTGCTGAATTTATCCAACATGCTCTGTTTCTGTTTCAACACAAGATAAAAACTTCAAGCTGGAAAATAAGGCAATTGTGTTTGAAAGGGTGATCAAAGAATAAATGCATCTCTCAGTTCACACTCTACCACTCTAATAGCATGCCATTTTCTTTGTGCCTCAAACACTATGTGACAGTTCATGGTCTTATCATGCAGATGTTTGGTGCTCATAACTGATACCCAGTTTGTTGCATTCGTTGTATTAGATGACCGTGAAAACAAGTTGATACATGCTGCTGCAAGCACCTTTGCCTCGAGTACTAGGGGCCATTATCTCTGTGCAAGTAATCCTAGAAGTAAAATTCTAAACATTCCAGGCTGGTTGCCATCTGTATCTTAGCCAATGGGACAGTACTGTACTCAGAAACAACTTGTAACAGATTCCTTTGAGATGACACCTTACTGTAAAATTAACAGAATTTAAGCTGCTCTAATGGTTTTAATAGCTCAGTTTAAGGTGTTCATATCAAGCATTCTCAAGAATAATAATACCCAATTCCTTACAAATACCATTGTAGCAACTTTAGTGATACAGCGTGGGCCCTTCAGCCCACCGAGTCCATGCCAGCCATTAATCAACCATTCACACTACTTCTATGTTATCCCACTTTTGCATCCACTACCTACCAACTAAGAGACAATTCATAGAGGCTAATTAACCTGCAGACACTTCCTCCTTCCATGGCTTCTGACACTAATAAGTATGCCAACTCTGTTGGAGCAATGCTGCAGTGAAAGTTACACCACACTTAGACTCTTGTGGACAGTGTCATTGACTTTCTCAAGATAACATTCTGCTAATTGCATCTGTCCAGAGATATATGATAGATGTCTCCAAGCAGATTTGCCTACTTTGTCATGATCTGCGACACTGTATAACATAACGAACTGGGAAACCCAGCCTTTGACTGAAAGACACAACAAGAAGAGGAAGGACCATCTTGAGGAGGAGCAGGAGCAGAATGAGCAGGACCCCAAAGATGAAAAGGAACAGGATTAGTTATTTGTCAACCAGGGTGCGCAACATGGACTGCAAGCGTGAGACTATGTGACTCACATGTTACATCACAGGAGGCAGGAATGCTTTATTTGGCCATGATCTCAGGGACACTTTAATAACCAGGCAATTAACATGAACTTACGATACCACCCCCAAGTAGCACTACATTATCTCACTCAATCTGTGCTACATTGTTGGGCAGTACATTTGAACTGCCTAAATTGATATGTTGAATTCCTGTAGTCCCTCCAAAAACACGACTTTCCATGAGCAGAGGAATGAAAATATTCCCAATTGCTGAATCGAGGTGTGGTCAGACCTCACATTATGCATGATATAGCTGGAAGCAATGGCCTCTGTCTTGCACCAAACTTTTTTGCATCACTGAAGTTTTATCATTGTCTATTACTTAATTATTATTATTATTTCATGTCATCACGCAACTGTTTGCCAATAGCGAGCAAATTTTAGTGCCATGTCGTTGGCCTCTGCAAGATTCTTGCAGCATGTCACAGCTCAGGAGATGTTCCATAGTCTGGAGGCCCCGTCCGCACTCGCAGTCTGCCACATCTTCAGTATATCCCCACTTCAGCATGTTCGATTTGCACCTCCCCATGCCTGTCTACAGTCTGTTGAGACTGCGCCAGGTTATCCACAGTTGGTCGGAACCTGGTGGGAGTTTCTCAGAGGGATCGATTACTTAAATGAATTTATTATTCAATGATAGCTCCCAAAGTGAATTATTAAGCAACTGCTTTGAATGAAGAAAGTTCCATCCATTGTAGACCCATAGCAACTGGCTTCCTGCATCCATCAATGGTCATTGAATTAATGGGAAAAGTGTTGCTATTGAGGTATATCTAAACATTTCTTCAATATAGCTCTTTATTCAGCAATGAGAGCATCTTCCATTTTAAAAAACAACCATCACTGATGTTTAATTATAAGGAGAGTCTCAAGATTCGCTGAAAATAATTGCTTTAGTTAATGCCAATTTATATTGGGGAACAATTGGTGTAATTTAAAGGCTGATGTCATCAATGATCATTTTTTTCCCACCAATCCAGATGGACATCCAGATTTATGAGATTGCTTTGGAAATTGATTCTCTTTGCAAATGCCACTCTGATTAATAGAGTCACTTTAGGTTACCATTCAGTGTGCCATCTGGGCTGGGGCTAATGTGAGGTGGATCAACAATGTTCATCAAGACTTGGTCTCTACATGTGGGCTTCCCAGAAAAGGTCCTTTTTCTTTATCAAGGATAACTTGCTTTCACTCCAGTGTTGTGGATTCTGTTGCTGTTGAGGTGAATGTGAGACTCATGGACCCTATCAGAGATGGGGCAGGAAATGGCTGATGGGCTGGGTGGATGGTTGGTTGTGAGGTGATGTGATGTGAACCTTGTAGTTCTTTGTGGATTACATCATTTCCAGAGTAGCCCAGCTGGTGGATGGGAGTGCAATGCAATCCAAGAGTGCCCAATAGATTAGCTTGAATCTCATTGCTCGTGATTATTAAAACAACAAAATGTAGGATTAGCGTAAATGTGTAGTGATGATCGGCTTGTACTCAATGGATTGAAAGGGTCTGTTTCTTTGTTTTATCTCTCTGTGATTCTATAACCCTCGGAACTTGTCCTTTTACAGTATGTATTCTGAAAGGTTTCTGCAGGTTTTAAGAAATAATCCTAGGGAATAAAATAAGTTCTGGTTGAAAATTGATAGAGTTGTTTTCACCAATTGTAGAAAAATAGGCATCTGACCCAGATGATTGCAGCTGCCACATCATTGCTGCCACAGTACATGGGGAGGCTGTTACAGATCATTAACACATCAGCGAAGGAGCAGCTGCAGAGAAAACTACTCCCAAACTGAGGAAGAAGATGGAGGAGGGGGAAACATGTATCTGAAGTAGGTGTGTGGCCTCACCGCACACTGTTCCAAGTGTGGACTCCTATACATCGGCGAGACCTAGAGCAGGCTTGGCGATCGTTTCACTGAAAGCATTTGTTCAGTCCGCCTAGGTCTATGCAATGTCCCAGTTGTTAAACACTTTTACTCCCCCTCCTATTCCCACACTAAACCGTTCTGTTCTGGGCCTCCTCCACTGTCAGAGTGAGACCCAGCGCAAATCGGAGGAACAGGAAAATGTATGTACCTCCACCTGATATTTCGCTTGGGCAGCTTACAATCCAGCAGTATGAAGATTGATTTCTCTAACTTCAAGTAACCCTTGTTTTCCTTTTCTCTCCATTCCTCCCCCATCCTGGTTCTCTGACTAGTTTCACTGTCCTTCTGATTAATTTTACTGATTGTATGCCTCCTTGTCACCTTCCCCTCGGCTAACAATGTACCATTCTAGATTTCCTTAGCATTGTCTGCTTTTATCTGTCATTTTCACACGTTACTCTTCTATATCTCTAGACTTCCTCTCCACTGACTCTCAGTCTGAAGAAGGGTCTCAACCCGAAATGTCACCCATTCCTGCTCTACAGAGATGCTGCCTGTCCCGCTGAGTTACTCCAGCATTTTGTGTCTATCCTCTTTGAAATATTCATTGGGGACCTCCCCAATCTCCTGCTGCTCCACACATAGATCTTTGTTTTTTCAGGGGCCCTATTCTCTCTCTAGTTTCCCTTTTTCCCTTCATATACTTAAATAATCTTTTTGGATTCTCCTTAATTTTATCTACCAGCGTGCTTCAATGTCACCTTTTTTAATATGTTCATTAATATGTTTATTTACAGCCTGTTGACTGTTTTGATGCAGTCATTGAGCTTCTGCCAGGCTATTGAAATTGATTAACATTTGGCCAGGTAAGTATGTAGAGCTGGTTCTAGCTGTGAAGATACTAAAGATGTAGACATACATTTTACTGTTGAATTCGTGAGGAGCATGTCTTGGAGAAGGCCATTTATGTCTGTTAGTCTGTTCTGCTATTCCAAGAGATCATCACCTTTATCCCATCTCTTTGGAAACCCATCTGAAACAAAGGTCAGTCTTGAAAATTGATGTTATCCCACTAACCACACACATTTGTTGCAGAGGAAAAGGGAAGTGAAATCATTCAACCTTGTTTGCTCAGTTCAGTTCAGTTTAGTTTATTGTCACCTGTACCGAGGTACAGTGAAAAGCTTTTGTTGCATGCCAACCAACCAGCGGAAAGAAAATACATGATTACAATCAAACCATTCACTGTGTACATATACACGATAAGGGAATAATGTTTAGTGTAAGGTAAAGCCAATAAAGTCTGATCAAAGATAGTCTGATAATAGTCTGGGACTGCTCTCTGGTTGTAGTAGGATGGTTCAGTTGCCTGATAACAGCTGGGAAGAAACCTGTCCCTGAATCTTCATGACACACATTATAGTGCAGTGTGTACATTATTAGTTCATTTCCAAAATTTGAGTCCACTGACACTGATGGAATTAGATTTTAAATATAGAACGCAACAGTGTACAAACAAAATCTACCTTGGTAGGATCTCAGCACATTATTTCATTGTTTATTTAACATATGCAACTAAGGTTTCATTTGTGTTCAAACAAAATACAATGAGTCAGTGCTCATAAATTGGATTAATATAGATGGGAACTTGATGTGGGAAAATAACTGCAGATGCTGGTTCAAATCGAAGGTATCACAACATGCTGGAGTAACTCAGCGGGTCAGGCAGCATCTCAGGAGAAGGAATGGGTGACGTTTCGGGTCGAGACCCTTCTCGACGCGAAAAGTCACCCATTCCTTCTCTCCTGAGATGCTGCCTGACCCGCTGAGTTACTCCAGCATTTTGTGATACCTTCGATGGGAACTTGATAGTCAGCATGGACGTTGTGGGCTGAAGGGCCTGCTTCAGTACTGCCTGTTGTATGACTTCTCTAATTTTGATTTCAATTGTACTGAATAGATATGTCACATTATTATGCAGTATTAGTATCTACCCTGGAGTTTAAGACCTCCACGGTTCCTTTTGTGAAAATTGTAAGGCTGCTCCCAGGACTAGTGAAAGGAAAACAAACAGAATTATGTTTCTGGTTCTTTTCCAAATAGACACTTGACAAGAAAACTCAAGTAATTTTACAACGTAGGTCAAGCTCATTAATGACTTTGCAGTGCACCTTCATAATTAATGCGCAGAACCCCCACTATTCCCTTATTCAATTCGAAATAACAGGTTAAAGTTGAAGGCAACAGGAGCCATTTGAGAAAATTGTATTAAATCTGTATTTTGATTGTATTATCATTAGGTTTATTTCACCCAACAGAACTATAATCAGTCCATGCCTTTTAGCAGCTTTTTAGATTTTGGAATTCATTTTTGACTGGAATTTGTTAAGCTTTTTACAAATATTGTGAGTTTACCCACTTAAAACAAGCAATTTTTGGAGTACTTTTCAGCTTCTTATTCTAATTGTAATGCATCTTTTTCCTCTGTAGATGGCACTCAAACTTCATCTGTTAGATTTTCAATAATAAAATAGAACCATTCTCTTTCTAATGCAAAATCCTTAACCCTCTTTTACCATTTGGCTGATTTTTCTAACACGTTTTGCAAACTGCACCACAATTCCTACTCTGATGGAGCAGTTCTATTCATTTCAATGCTTATATCTATGCAAATATGAAACTGATATAATGATCTAAACATTTCACTAAACAGGCAGTTTTAGTTCCTGTATTCAAATATGGACTAGATTATGTTCATAAATTCGTAAATCATAGGAGTATAATTAGGCTATTTGGTCCATCGCGTCTACTCCACCATTCAATCATAGCTGATCTATCTTTCCCTCCCAACCCCATTCTCCTGCCTTCTCTCCTTAGGTCTGTCAATCCCTGCCTTAAAAATACTCAATGACGGCCTCCACAGCCGTCTGTGCCGATTAAATCCATAGATTCTCCACCCTCTGACTATAGAAGTTCCTTCTCATGTCCTTTCTAGAGGCACGTCCTTTTATTCTGAAGCTGTGCCCTCTGGTCCTACTCTCCCACTAGAGGAAACATCTTCTGCACATCCACTCCCTACAGGACTTTCACTATTCGGTAAATTTCAAAGAGGTCTGCCCTCACCTTTCTAAACTCTAGTGAGTACAGGCCCAGTGCCATTAAATGCTCATCATATGTTAAACTAATCATCTCCGGGATCATTCTTGTAAATCTCCTCTGGACACTCTCCAAGGCCAGCTGATCCTTCCTTCGATTATGGGGCCCAAAACTGCTCACAATACTCCAACTCCAAATGCAATCTGACCAGTGCCTTATAAAGCCTAAGCTTTACATCTAAGCTTTACATTACATTTTTTATTCTAGGTTTCTTGAAATAAATGTTAACATTGTATTTGCCTTCCTTACTACTGATATGACATACAAATTAACTTTTGGGGAATTCCGCACCAGCACTCCCAAATCTCTTTGCATCTCCGATTTCTGAATTCTCTCCCGATTTAGAAAATAGTCTACGCCTTTATTCCCACTACCAAAATGCATGACTGCACACATTTGGTACGCTGTATTCCATCTGCCACTTCTTGCCCTTTCTGCCAACCTGTAAAAGACCTTCTGCAGAGTGCGTGCTTTTTCTACACTACCTGCTCCTCCACCTTTCTTCATATCATCCGCAATCCTGGCTACAAAGCCTTCAATCCCCTCGTCCAAATAATGAATGTACAACACGAAGAGTAGCGGCCCCAGCACTGACCCTTGCGGAACTCCACTAGTCACTGGCAGTCAATCAAAAAAAGCCCCCTTTATTCCCACTCGTTGCCTTCTCCCATCCAGCCAACCTGATATCCATGCTAGTATCTGCCCTTTGATATCATGGACTCTCATCTTGTTTAGCAGTCTCACATGCGACACCTTGTCGAAGGCTTTCTGTAAATCCAGGTAAACAACATTCACAGACTCTTCTTTGTCTGTCCTGCTATTTACTTCCTCAAAGAATTCCAACAGATTTGTCAGGCAAGATCTCCCCTTCATAAAGCCATTATTAAAGTTCGATTCTACTAGACAGACAACAATACCATAAAATGGTAAAACATTAGTCTTTATTTATTTACTTTTACATCAAAAAATACTTTATTCATGTAATAAATATTTACAAAACATCTTCTTTTCAACAACCCCATCCGACATTTCCGGAGGTTACACGTTCAGTACAGGTATTCATTTCCAAATTTACACAGAAATTTACAGAATCCCTTATTTGGAGGGGCGTCTCTCTCCACCACACCCTGCCCCCCATGTCCAGCAGCAGAAGGACCCTAGACTGTGGTCCTCCCCCACAGAGCCTTGGTGTTGGCTGCACCAAGCTTCAGTGCGTCCCTCAGCACGTACTCCTGCAGTCTGCAGTGGGCCAGTCGGCAACATTCCCCAACGGACAGCTCGCTCCGCTGGGAGGTCAACAAAGCTCGGGCAGACCAAAGAGCGTCTTTCACCGAGTTGATGACCTTCCAGCAGCATTCGATGTCAGTCTCTGAATGTGTCCCTGGGAACAATCCGTAGATCAGAGTCCTCTGTGACAGAGTTGCTCGGAATAAATCATGACAGGGACCTCTGCAAACCTCTCCAGACTCTCTTGGCAAATCCACACTTATTACGCCAACGGGAGTGGGGGAGCTACAACTAGTATGCCACTCCCTTACAGAGTGTTTCAGCAGCATTTTTATACACCAAATACAATAGGTTTTTAGAACCAGACACTCCACACAGGTGGTCTTGCAAGAGGATAGGAATTCAATGAATCATCACCCACTATCACTGGCCATTGTCCGAGATCATTAATTCAGTCTATTAACATAAACACATCTTCCTGGTGCTCAACTTTATGGTAATTGTTAAGAGGCTCATTCTACTCTGTGCTCTTCCTTTGTATCTGTTTCCTGTCCTTTGTAAGATTACAACACCCCTTTTGTAATCTCAAGCCGGCATCTACACAGAGATAGACTTGCAAGCATCTGAGGTATGCAATCTAATTTAGTGACAGTTCATCTTCATGTAGCATTTGGTCACATACACCTTAACCCTTAAATCCCTTTTTCTCCTTTACACCATGCTGACTTTGGCCTATGTTATCATGTGGTTCTAAGTACTCAGAAATCTCATCCTTCACAATGGACTCTAAAATCTTAAGAACCACTGGTCAGGTTAACAGGCCTTTTAAGTTCCCCTTTTTTGTTTTGCTCCCTTTTTAACATTTGCAATTTTCCAGTCCTCTGGGGCCACTCTTGACTAGTGATTCTTGAAAGATCATCACCAATGCCTCCACAATCTCTCTTTCTGAGCATTCACACTGGGGTGCAATCCATCCGGCCCAGGTGACTGATCCACCTGCAGACCTTTCAGTTTCCCAAGCACCTTGTCCCTAATAATAGCAACTCCACTAATATCTGCCCCCTGACTTTCTTGAATTTCAGGCATGTTACTGCTGTCTTTCACTGTGAAGACTGATGCAAAAACATATTCAATTTAGTTTAGTTTAGAGATAAATTGCGGAAACAGGCCCTTCGGCCCATCGAGTCTGCACAGACCAGTGACCCGCGCACACTAACACTATCCTTCACTCTTAGGGACAATTGACATTTATACCAAGCCAATTAACCTGCAAACCTATAGGTATTTGGAGTGTGTGAGGAAACCAAAGTTCTCGTGTTTAATTCATCTGTCATTTCATTATTCCCCTTTTGTCACTTCTTCCAAATCATTTTCCAGTGGTCCAATGTTCACTCTTGCCTCTCTCTTACTCTTTATATCTCTGAAGAAACGTTTGCAATCCTCTTTTATATCATTTGCTAACGTATCTTCATATTTCATTTTTTCTCCCCATATTGCCTTTTTAGTTACCTTCTGGTGTTTTTTAAAAGCTTCCCAATCCTCTAGCTTCCCACTAATCTTTGCAATATTTTTTGCCTTCTCTTTTAGTTTTAAGCTGTCTTTGACTTCCTTTGTCAGTCACAGCTGCCTCATTCTCCCTAAGAATCTTTCTCCCTCTTTGGGATGAAAAGATCCTGCGTCTTCTGAGTTATTCCCAGAAACTCCTGCCATTGCTATTCCACCATCATTCCTGTTAGGGTCACTTTCCAATCAACTTTAATCATTTCCTCCCTCATGTCTCTATATTTGCCTTTACTCAACAGGAATACAGACCCATCTGATTTCATCTTCATCTTCTCAAACTGCAGGTTTAATTTTATCATGGTCACTACCACCCAGGGGTTCCTTTACCTTAACCTCCGTAATTAAATCCAGTTTGTTACACGATACCAAATCCAGAATTGCCTTTTCTTAAGTAGGCTTGACTGCAAGCTGCAGATTAGGTTTCATCTGGAGGAAATAGACATATCATTTCAAATGTGACCATTTTTTCAAATGATAGAAGGGTCACGACCTGGAATGTTGTCTGCACATTTCCCTCCACAGATGCTGCCTGACTCACTGAGTTCCTCCAGCACTATGTCATATTACTACAAAAAACAATTTTGTAGTAAGGTGGAACAACGGTACAATTGCTGCCTTACAGAGCTAGCAGCGCAGGTGACCCAGGTTGCATCCCGACTGCGGATGCTGTCTGTACGGAGTTTGTACGTTCTCCCCATGACTGCGTGGGTTTTCTCCGAGATCTTCGGTTTCCTCCCACACTCCAAAGACGTACAGGTATGTAGGTAAATTGGCTTGGTAAATGTAAAAATTATCCCTCGTATGTTCCTTTTCTCTGGAGATGCTACATGGTCCACTGAGTTACTCCAGCACTCCAGCATGACTAAACTACCGATTATCCATTTCAAGGTATCCAGCAGCTATAAATAGCAAGGAAACAATTTTAGCTGGATAACCAAGGACCTTGCTCCACTTATTTGATGGGCCTGTAAGTGGAATGACTGTTGCTCCCTGAACATGCAGGTAGGAGCACGTACAAAAGACACGAAATGCTGGAGTAACTCAGCGTGACAGGCAGCATCTCTGGAGAGAAGGAATGGGTGACGTTTTGGATCAATATATGAAGTTGTGTGAATCATGACAAGTAGTTTAACTTCATAAGGTGATTTATTAACTACAAGGCTGTAGACCAAAGACAAAGCCTGTACATTCTATCAGAATACTCCCTGTCTGACTGAACTGCAATAGTATGCATGCGCTAGATAAGATACTCCAGGAACAGTCTAAATGAATACCCGACATGGATCAGGAATTTAGTGACTGATCTACAACCTTCTTCTTTAGCTAATGCCCCAGAGTCCATTGTTACTTGGCCATCACCCATGAGAACATTCTCAACTTCTGACCACATTCTGGTATCCAGGTAATTAGTAGAAACATCAAATGGACTTTGCTGTGTTGGTGCAGGTTCATCTACGGGCAAAAGATGTTTTTGATTCCTCCTGTAGAACCCTCCTTCCGATTGTTCAATGATGTAAGATCTGGGCTGCTGGCATGTCTCCTTTACTACGCCCATTCGATTGTAGCCGTGTGGGGTCTGTAACTGGACAATCTGCCCTTCCACCAAAGGCTGGAGTGGTTGACTTGACTGATCATAGCACGCCTACTGTGCCAGCCTTTTATTGAGAAGTTGAGCCTGGACCTCTTGAGGCTTACACATGTGTGGTTCCAGCAGTTTCTTTGAGACTGGAAGGGTAGTGCACATTTGCCTTGACATCAGTCTTTATGCTGGATCCAAGCGTTCTGGTACATTTTGGAGATTAAGGAGATCAAGGAGACGTCCGACCGGTCTCTAAGATTTTTCCATGACTTGTTTCGCACTGCGGACTGCCCGTTCAGCTAACCCATTCGATTGGGGATACTCTGGGCTGCTCGTGACGTGAGCAAAGTCCCACTGTTTAGCGAAGTCTTTAAATCGCTGGCTTGTAAACTGGCCAGCATTGTCTGTCAAGAGAGTATGTGGTGCTCCATGGACTGAAAAGTGTCTCTTTAATTTAGTAATAACCGCTGTTGAAGTAGTGGTGCGAAGCAGCTCAATCTCATACCAGCCGGAATATGGGTCCACTAGCACCAGGTAGTGTTGACTGTGCCACTCAAAAATATCAGTTGCCACCATGGACCAGGGCAACCCTGGAACTGGATGCAGCAGACGTTGTTCCCTTTGTTGGTGTAGTTTTGTACTGTTGTACACAGCACATGATTGTATCTCCTGATTGACATATTCCGTCATCGCAGGCCAGAAGACCATGTCCCTTGCTCTTCTTACTGTGGCTTCTGCCCCAGGATGCCCCCTGTGCATGATGCCGACATACTCTTTTTGTAGTGAGACCGGGATAACCGCTTTGTGGCCCTTCATTACGACTCCATCTTCAATGGTTAACTCATCTCTGAAAGGGAAATACGGCTGAATAGCATGCGGGAGCATGCGTTGTTTGCTGGGCCATCCATGTTTGATGATGGTGGTGAGTGTCTGTAAAGTCGCGTCCTCTGCCGTGTGATTGACCACCATAACATTGAAGCTGCCCTTCTCGGCTACATGCTGGGCTGTAGATTTCCTGGGAATCCGAGACAGTGTCTGCCAGGTACATACATTTTCCACATTTCTAAACAAAGGTGATGCTGTACTTCTGAAGTCTTAGCATCATCCGCTGAAGGCTTTCTGGAGCCGCATGTGAGGGCTTGTTCAGAATGGTGACCAGTGGCTGGTGGTCCGTTTCTATGGTCACGGGTAGGTTTGCCATAGATGTAGTCGTTGAGTTTGGCACACACTAAAACCACCGCCAACAACTCTTTCTCAATTTGAGCATACCTAGTCTCAGTGTCCGTCATAGTCCGTGAAGCATACGCAACAGGCCTTCCTTCCTGCAGATAACCTGCACCAAGGCCATACTGTGAAGCATCACAGGTGAGCGTGACCACCTTATTGACTTTATAGTAGGACAGGCAGGCAAGACATATGCCGTTTCAGTGCGTCACTGGCATGTTGCTGCTGCTCATGCCACATCCAGGCAGTATCTTTATGGGTGAGCTGTCACAGGGGAGCCAATAGCTGGCTGAAATTGGGAATAAATTTGCCGAGGTAGTTGACCATCCCCAAAAACCTTTGCAAAGCGGGGACATCTGCCAGCGCCGTCATCTCACCAACAGCCGTCATTTTGGAAGGGTCGGCTTTAAGGCCTTCGCTTATACAATTGTGCGCAACATAGCTAACCTGATTCACCCAGGACTTGCACTTGAGAGGATTAAGTTTCGAATGCACCTCCCTGGCACGGTTAAGCACTTTTCTCAAATTTGCATCGTGTTCCGCAACATTGTTACCCGCAATGATGCCGTCAACTATGACCGCACAGGGATACCCATCGAAAATCTGTTCCATGTTACGCTGGAACACCTCACTGGCAGAGTTCAGTCCGAAGGGTGTCCTTAAAAACTTGTAGCGGCCAAAAGGAGTGCTGAAAGTGGTTAGCAAAGAAGATTTATAATCGAGCGGAATCTGCCAGAAAGAGCTCTTGGCATCCAACACAGAAAATACCGTTGCGTTTGCCATGTGTGCAGCCACATCTTCCACCGTGCGCATGGGGTGGTGTGGCCTTTTCAGCGCACCATTAAAGTCCCTCGGATTGACGCATTTACGGATTTCTTATTTGTTCTTTTTGTTGGCCGCAACCATAGACAACACCCAATCGGTCGACTTCGTCACCGACGTGTTGACACCTAATGCCTGCATCCTGTCCAGCCCAGCCACAGAAACGCAATGTGTTGGACAAATAACAGGTCTCGCATCCGGGGCCAGTGTCATTGAATAGGTCACTGGTAGCTTTCCAAGCTCATCAGTAAAGAGATCGCTATACACCGTGGTGAATCTGCGGAATTCTCTGCCACAGAAGGTAGTTGAGGCCAGTTCATTGGCTATATTTAAGAGGGCGTTAGATGTGGCCCTTGTGGCTAAAGGGATCAGGGGGTATGGAGAGAAGGCAGGTACGGGATACTGAGTTGGATGATCAGCCATGATCATATTGAATGGCGGTGCTGGCTCGAAGGGCCGAATGGCCTACTCCTGCACCTATTTTCTAAGTTTCTATGTTTCTATAAGAATTTGGTGTGGAGTATCGCCTTTAACAGGGGTCAACTGGTGTACATCCTTGTTGAACAAGACCAGCCCCATTTCCTGGCATGCACTAAGTCCTAGCAGTGGCACAGCACCATCCTAGACAACATAAAATGGAAGTGTGTATAACTGTCCCTCTTGCTGGCACTGCAACTTCACCATTCCAACAGGTTTGATTTTGGTGCCACCATATGCAATTAGGGTGGTGGCTGTACTGCACGATTTTATTTGTTCACCATCCCGGAGACGCATAAATGACTTTCTTAGCACTTAGCACCAGTGTCTACCTTCATTTCTATGGAAACACCATTAACTTGTATGGTGAACATAGCTTCGTCATTTCTTACTCTCCGTGCATCAAATGAATCCATTTGCATTGTGATTCCATCAACACTGACCATCTCATTGGCATTGCTGTCGGTTTGCTCTGTTTGCAACTGGTGATCAAGCTGTTTGGGTTTCTCCCTGCGGAAAGTCTGTTGTGTGGATTTGCAGCAACTCCTGAAGTGATTGCGTTTTCTACAGGCATAACACTGCTGACCAAAAGCTGGACACTTTTCCCTTTGAGCTGCATGGTTGCCAGTGCAATTGTTGCAGACGGCAATAAATCGTGTCCCAGCCTTTTCCGACTGGATTCTCATCGTTATCTCAGGCTTGCGTTCTCTCCGGAACCCAGCCTGAACAGCATCGATACTTGTGGCAGATCGCTGCACAATGGTCAGCGTTTCATTATGCGATTCGGTCATCTCGTGAACTTGACAGGTAGAAATAGCCTTAACCAATGTCAAGTCACAGTCACGCAGAAGTACCGTCCTTAGTTTATCGTTACAAATACCACATACCAGTCTATCTTTGATAAGCACATCACAGAGCCCTCCAAACTTGCAGCTCCTTGCGAGTAACTTTAAAGCATTAACGTCTCACCAGCTTTCTGATTCCGTGTGAGCCTCAATAGTCTCACCAGCTTTCTGATTCCGTGTGTTGAACATGCCGTTCCATGGTGAGATTAGGTTGAGGGCTGCATAATTCACGAAACTTCCTCTTGAGACATTGAGGACAATAGACAATAGATAATAGACAATAGACAATAGGTGCAGGAGTAGGCCATTCAGCCCTTCGAGCCAGCACCGCCATTCAATGCGATCATGGCTGATCACTCTCAATCAGTACCCCGTTCCTGCCTTCTCCCCATACCCCCTCACCCCGCTATCCTTAAGAGCTCTATCCAGCTCTCTCTTGAAAGCATCCAACGAACTGGCCTCCACTGCCTTCTGAGGCAGAGAATTCCACACCTTCACCACTCTCTGACTGAAAAAGTTCTTCCTCATCTCCGTTCTAAATGGCCTACCCCTTATTTTTAAACTGTGGCCCCTTGTTCTGGACTCCCCCAACATTGGGAACATGTTTCCTGCCTCTAATGTGTCCAATCCCCTAATTATCTTATACGTTTCAATAAGATCCACCCTCATCCTTCTAAATTCCAGTGTATACAAGCCTAATTGCTCCAGCCTTTCTACATACGACAGTCCCGCCATTCCGGGAATCAACCTAGTGAACCTACGCTGCACGCCCTCAATAGCAAGAATATCCTTCCTCAAATTTGGAGACCAAAACTGCACACAGTACTCCAGGTGCGGTCTCACCAGGGCCCGGTACAACTGTAGAAGGACCTCTTTGCTCCTATACTCAACTCCTCTTGTTACGAAGGCCAACATTCCATTGGCTTTCTTCACTGCCTGCTGTACCTGCATGCTTCCTTTCAGTGACTGATGCACTAGGACACCCAGATCTCGTTGAACATCCCCTCTTCCTAACTTGACACCATTCAGATAATAATCTGCCTTTCTATTCTTACTTCCAAAGTGAATAACCTCACACTTATCTACATTAAATTGCATCTGCCATGTATCCGCCCACTCACACAACCGGTCCAAGTCACCCTGCAGCCTTATTGCATCTTCCTCACAATTCACACTACCCCCCAGCTTAGTATCATCTGCAAATTTGCTAATGGTACTTTTAATCCCTTCATCTAAGTCATTAATGTATATCGTAAATAGCTGGGGTCCCAGCACCGAACCTTGCGGTACCCCACTGGTCACTGCCTGCCATTCCGAAAGGGACCCATTTATCCCCACTCTTTGCTTTCTGTCTGTCAACCAATTTTCTATCCATGTCAGTACCCTACCCCCAATACCATGTGCTCTAATTTTGCCCACTATGTGGGACCTTGTCGAAGGCTTTCTGAAAGTCGAGGTACACCACATCCACTGACTCTCCCCTGTCAATTTTCCTAGTTACATCCTCAAAAAATTCCAGTAGATTTGTCAAGCATGATTTCCCCTTCGTAAATCCATGCTGACTCGGAATGATCCTGTTACTGCTATCCAAATGCTCAGCAATTTCGTCTTTTATAATTGACTCCAGCATCTTCCCCACCACTGATGTCAGACTAACTGGTCTATAATTACCCGTTTTCTCTCTCAGAGGATCCTCTTTCGATTCAACGGGGGTGACAATCTCTTCTCCGTCTCCCATGGCAGGCTGTCTCACCTCCTCCTTATGCACAAATGATCTTGCACGTTCGATAGCCTCCTGTCCCGCAAAGTGGAGAAGACTATACGCTAGAGTGCAGGGTGTCTTGTTGGAGTGTGCGGCTGCGATGAAAATGTCATATTCCTCCTCAAAGATGCGCTATCTCTCGCTGATGTTGCTGTCGAAAATGAGCAGCTCTGACCTCCAGAATGCATCAGCCATGTTCGTTTGTCAAACAAACTTTTCGATCTCTCTTAATTTATCTGGTTTCTACATTCTCTGATTTTTCAGCATTATTGGTGTTATTTGAGTTGAATTAGCAGATTCACCAGATATTATTTGTAGTATTATCCATTCCCAGATTTAACAAGTCAACTCAGCTTGATTCTTGTTAAGATTGCCGCACATTGATTCCTCTTGAACAATAGTTGGATACATTTCTGAAATATTTTTGATATCGCAACTGTCTGTGCTTTTTATGGCTTGCAAGGATTAAACGATCAAGATGAAATGTCTCAGGTTTGCACAAAATAATTCTTTAATACTTACTCATCTATTTTCTATATACTTACCCAGCTGATGTCTCATTACCTACCTACAGGGTGGTCTCAATACAGGACCTTTGTCATCAGGCTGATCTGCTCTCTTTGCAGCTGATGTCAATGAAGGCAGTGGAGGCCAATTGCCTCCTCTCCATTTTTCTTCCCATATTTGCTTCAATGAAACGAAACCACGCTGCGTCTATTCATCAACATTTCAGTGGGAGTCAATTCTGGTGTGGTGTTGCCCTACAGCGAAAGAACAATGGCACATCAATATTTCATGTTAGTTTGGCTGACTTTCCATTGCCTATTTCTTCAATATCTTCTTGACCTTTCAATTTCCCCAAATTTTAGGAAGTAAAACACTTTTATTCTATTGCTCTTAATGGAAAGCTCCGGAAATAATTGATGCTGAGGCTTTTGCCCAGATCAAGTATCCATTGCTTGCTTTTCTTGCACCACTTTATTTATCAACGGTTGAATGTGTCAACTGTTTGGCAAGATCTGATAGAAATCTGGCATAGTATTGGATCACACCATGAGATAACCTGAATTCAGTAGTATTTTAGTTTTAGTTTGCCTGATGATGACTTCCACTTTCACCATGCTATCACCAAGTTAGGAAAAGGGGACGTACAACGAGATCTGGGTGTCCTAGTACATCAGTCACTGAAAGGAAGCATGCAGGTACAGTAGGCAGTGAAGAAAGCCAATGGAATGTTGGCCTTCATAACAAGAGGAGGTGAGTATAGGAGCAAAGAGGTCCTTCTGCAGTTGTACAGGGCCCTAGTGAGAACGCACCTGTTGTACTGTGTGCAGTTTTGGTCTCCAAATTTGAGGAAGGATATTCTTGCTGTTGGGGGCGTGCAGCGTAGGTTTACTAGGTTAATTCCCGGAATGGCGGGACTGTCATATGTTGAAAGACTGGAGCGACTAGGCTTGTATACACTGGAATTTAGAAGGATGAGAGGAGATCTTATCGAAACGTATAAGATTATTAAGGGGTTGGACACGTTAGAGGCAGGAAACATGTTCCCAATGTTGGGGGAGTCCAGAACAAGGGGCCACAGTTTAAGAATAAGGGGTAGGCCATTTAGAACTGAGATGAGGAAAACCTTTTTCAGTCAGAGAGTTGTGAATCTGTGGAATTCTCTGCCTCAGAAGGCAGTGGAGGCCAATTCGCTGAATGCATTCAAGAGAGAGCTAGATAGAGCAGAGTCAGGGGGTATGGGGAGAAGGCAGGAACGGGGTACTGATTGAGAATGATCAGCCATGATCACATTAAATGGCGCTGCTGGCTCGAAGGGCCGAATGGCCTCCTCCTGCACCTATTGTCTATTGTCTATCTGCTCCCAAATCTAAATAAATTGCTTCTTTTTGTACAATGCACATTTTGTAAGATTAACAATATGCAAATACAGTTTCTAAACACTTTCTCGAGTACTGGAAGGTTTTTTCACCTGATTGCATGAACAAAGTTAGATCTTTTGCAGCATAACATCTTATTGTTGATTGATTTTTTTTTGTGGTGACAGTTTTACCCCATGAAGCAGCATGCTGCACAAGTACAATCCCTCCTCAGTACAAGTTGTAAGGTAAAGTCATTTTATTTTTGTCAACGTTAAGCATGGGACAAGTCCAACTTGGTGCAGTTCTGTCAACTCAACACATAAATCTTTAGATGTGGGCAATGTAATTTATCAACAGCACTATTAACAGTCATTTTATGTTCTCTGCAGAGCCATAACACCAGTAAGTACTGCAATTCTCAGTTTTACTCAATCATTCGGTGCCATTATTTCATGCTGCTCCAGTTTGTTCAGCTCTTCTGAATTTTCAGTGCATACGAAGTTGGCCAAGTCTACAGTGAAATGGCTTGGCCTATGTTTTATATATATTGTCCTTGACATCTATATATGTGCAGAACCAATCCTTCGCACTATTCCACAGTTTGCTGGAACATAGTCATGACCTATTTTATTTGCTGATCCATTCTCAGCAAAAACTAATGATACATAGGCATAGAACTATACAGCACAAGAACAGGCCCTTCAACCCACAATATCTGTGGCAAATACGATTCCAAGACCAACTCTTATCTAGCTGCACATAATCCCACCATTCCTTAAAAATCTATATGCCTATCCACAGGTCTCTTAAGTGCCACTATTGTATCTGCCTCAACCACCAACACCATTAATGTTTTCTCTGAAGTGCCAGAGGTTGTGGGGTTGCAGGCTGCTGGGTTGAAGCAGATTCAATAGTGCAATTCCTTTGCTGAGCCAAGATCACCTCAACCTCACTGATCAAACCACTAATGTGTAGGTTAAATTTGTGTTTCCACATGCTCAGAGGTTGAGCTCCAAGCCGTCATCAATGGGTTTTCTGAAGCTTGCTTTTAATAACTGCACCACCAAAGTCTCTATCAGCCTGTCCCCACTTTACAACACTGCCTCTGACAAGAAAGGTTCACAGTGAGACCTTTGGTAAATGTGGATCCATACTGCATGTATCTCATCAATCACCTCTCACTCGTGGAATTCACCACTACCCTCAGTACACAAGCACAACTTTTGGTTGATTAAGGAAAAAGATTTTTGAAGTTTAAGGCTTTAGACTCTTAGATTTTAAAGATACAGTGAGGAAACAGGCTCTTGGGCCCACTTTGGCCCACATCTAATGATCGCTGACCAGCGATCACCTGGTACACCAGCACTATCCTACACAGTTGGTGTCGAATGCAGGAACACAGTCGTGTGTGAATAGGGAGTAGAGCATGGGGCTCAAAACACAGCCCTGTGGTGTGCCAGTACTCGGGGTGATAGTGGAGGACAGGTGCAGGCCCATTCTCACTGCCTGCGGTCGCTCCATCAAGAAGTCCAGGATCCAGTCGCATAACGACGAGCTGAGGCCTAGCTGGTGGAGTTTGGTGATGAGCTTGGTGGGGATGACCGTGTTGAAGGCAGAGCTATAGTCAATGAATAGCATCCTCATGTACGTGTCCTGTCTCTCCAGGTGAGTCAGGATAGTGTGAAGAGCCAGAGAGATGGCATCCTTTGTGGATCTGTTTGCCCTGTATGCAAATTGATGTGGGTCCAGTGAGGCAGGGATACTGGATTTGATGTGTGAGAGGACCAGCCTTTCAAAGCACTTCATGACTATAGGAGTTAGGGCAAACGGACAGTAGTCGTTCAGGTTGGTGATCATTGCTTTTTTCGGCACCGGCACTATGGTAGCCGACTTCAGGAACTTGGGGACCATAGCCAGAGATAGTGACAGGTTAAAGATCCTGGTGTATACCTCAGCCAACTGTTCAGCGCAGTCCCTAAGTACCCTTCCTTGAACTCCATCCGGGCCTGCAGCCTTTCGTGGGTTGACACTTCGCAGAGCGCGCTGTACTTCCTGAGTGCTCAATGTTAAGACCAGTCTCTCCGCCTTGGCTGGGGTTCTTCCACTCAAGGTGGTGTTGCCAGTTTCGAAGCGGGCAAAGAAGGTGTTTAGCTCGTTGGTCAGTGTCATATCACTGTGGGGGCAGGCAGGGCTGCTCTTGTAGCCAGTGATGTCCCTGACACCCTGCCACATGCTTCTGATGTCCGTGGTATTGAAGTGGTCTTCCACCCGTTGCCTGTGGGTGTCTTTAGCCCTTTTTATACATTTGTTCAGGTTTGACCTGGCAACACTGTATGCTGAAGTGTCACCAGATTTAAAGGCATTGTTGCGTGCCCTCAACAGGTTCTGTACCTCCTTATTCATCCAGGGTTTCCGGTTTGGGAACATCTTTGTTTCCTTGTCCACTGTGACATTCTCCACACAGCAGTTGATGTAGGAGAGCACAATGGATGTGTACTCCTCCAAGTCTACCTCTGTACCGCTGGTCGCCTGTTGTGCAAACAGGTCCCAGTCGGTGTGATCAAAGCAGTCCTGGAGTTGTAGGGTGGCATCCTCAGGCCATATTTTGACTCTCTTAATTGTAGGTTTGGTCTTGCGGATGAGGGGTTTGTATGTGGGCAGTAGAAATACTATACAATACAATACAATATATCTTTATTGTCATTGTACCCAGGGGTACAACGAGATTGGGAATGCGCCTCCCATACGATGCAATAATTTAAGTAATTTAGACAACAGCAACCCAACGAAACAAATGTAACAGTTTTAGACAGGGTAAAGTGCAAGTTGATCTATGCGTTGTGACCATCCGGCTCAGCAGGACCGGTTCATAGCAGCTATGGCCCCGGGGATGAAGCTGTTCCTGAGTCTGGAGGTGCGGGCGTAGAAGGCCTTGTATCGTCTGCCCGATGGAAGGAGTTCGAACAGACTGTTGCAGGGGTGTGAAGAGTCTTTGTGGATGCTGGTGGCTTTTCTGAGGCATCGTGTGTTGTAGATGCCCTCCAAGTCTGGTAGCTGTCCCAGAGGTGGGCACGGGAGAGCTCTGTAGGCGTCCAATACGTTGGTGTACACTTTATCCAACGTGTTTGAGCCCCTGGTAGGGCACTGCACATGCTGGTAGAATTTGCGGAGCGCAGCTCGTAGGTCGACCTGATTAAAGTCCCCAGCAACAATGAAGGCACCGTCGGGGTGGGCATCCTGCTGCTTGCTGATGGCCGAGCGCAGCTGTGTTAGCGCGAGGTTAACATTAGCCTGTGGGGGAATGTATGCGGCCATGATGATGACCACAGTAAACTCCCGAGGCAGATAAAACGGTCTACATTTAAGCAGTAGGTACTCCAGGTCTGGGGAACAGTAGCTCTCTATTGCAGTGTGGTTGGTGCACCAGTTAATGTAGATACAGAGCCCACCGCCCTTGCTCTTACCGGAGTCCTTTGTTCTATCAGCACGATGTAGTGACCAGTTCGTCTAGCTTTGCAAGATGTACGAGGTGTGCTAAATTCCTGATACTGCACAAAAGTAGTGTCTCATAACTTATCATAGGCAGCCATTTCATTTCAGTTGACAGACGACAACTGTACCTTGGTGCCTTCCCTAGAGCCAAAGAATGTACTTTGTGTCAACTGGCACTGCAATGAAGAAATGCCGGTTTGTGATTCTCGGGATAATTCCCTTAGAAGGAGCTACGGTGATGTTCTAAATCAACTGCAATGTGCCTTACATAGGTAATGGGCAGTTGGTAAATTATTCTTTAGATATGGTCATGGCACGGATCCAGGGAAAATAAAGTATATGAAGGACAATGAATTTGTCATTGATAAGAAACAGGAGCAGAATGTTCATAGAATCAATAGCCACTGTGTAGTATTAATAAAACAGCACAGAAAGTTGCAAAGAAAAAAACGATGAAAGTGTACTGAATCTGCATACAGGTCTCATGACAAGGTAATCAGCATTTATGGGATCTCTAATCTAAGTTATTCCATCACATTCTGACAAGCCCTTTACTGGTGGTAAAAATTACCCATTGATATTGGTGCCATTACAGGCTTTGCATTTATAAACACTATTCGGACTTTTTCTATTGATCTTTTTTTTTAAAGAGAGCATTCAGAAGGAAAAAGAATTGCAAGGTCTGTCTGGCAGCTTGCCACCAGATGTATTACATGGATTCAGGTTCTGCCTCATTACCACCAGACAACAAAACGGTTCTGCCCAGTTATCTAGTTGATCAATCTTCCTCACAAGAATGGATGACAGAGTGTGCAGCTCTGATTACCAATCTTTCTCCATGCTCAATGATGCTAGTTTGCCTTTCTGACAAGCATAAATGCGAAATATAAAATACATAAGGGGTGCCATAACTTTTCATAACTCCACAGCAAACAAAATAAGACAAGGATTTGATAATGTCGACTTGATTTAATGACAGAAATGATTGTGATTTGTTGTTTGCACTGTACTATGCTGAATTGTCAACAAACCACTATTGATATTTCAAACACTTTACTTAACATTGTTATTAGGTAGTTATAAACCAATAAAGTAAATTCAGCTTATTCGGCAAACTGTTTTGTAGGTCTTATATCATCCTTCCTCAGAAAGATTCATGATTCCTGAATAGATAACGGTTTTGAATTTTTGTAGGCACGTGGGAAAACATCTAATGTTCTTTTCTTTTACTTTCTTTTCCTCCCATCCTTCAATCATCATCTTTCCTGCGAGATTTATTTTTATAAAATCACAGAGCGCAATTACGTGTGGCTCAAAGCAGATTCCAACTGTTTCCTTATGCAGCATCCACACAGCTGTGGACCGACCAACTGGGATTATTGATTTGACTCTAGGAAAAGGAACCTTGTTGTTTTCTTCTTTCTAGCTCTTAGGGCTAAGTGAATATGGGGAAAAAGCCGGTACGGGGTACTGATTTTGGATGATCAGCCATGATCATATTGAATGGTGGTGCTGGCTTGAATGGCCAAATGGCCTACTCCTGCACCTATTTTCTATGTTCCTATGTTAGCCTGGAGGTACGAGGCTGCAATGACAGCCTAATGTTTTGTTCTGCATCCTTGAAGTTTTGTGTGACCCAGAATTACTCTGAGAAGTTGAAATAAGTTTTTGGTGAAACAAATTACTGTTTTCTTGCTTGCTATGCTGGATATTATTTAAAAATATATGTGGTTTATTTTTACATCAAAACCTAGAAATTACACCCTAGAAAATGAATGAATGGATATGCTATTTTTAAATTCTTCTCTCTGCATTTTTGTTATGTTCAGTGATGGAAATGGGGGGGTACGCAGGGGGACCTAAAAGTATTAGAGTTATCAGCTTTCGTAAATAATTTGGGCTTGTTGATGGACAGTTTGCTAGAGTTGTCTGAACTGTCACTTGAACTGCAGAACTGAAATTGTACACTTAGTAAAGCACATGAGGAAATTAAACGAACTATCAAGGTTCTTGAATGTCAAATAGAGAAGCCAGGAAAATTTTATATTCAAGTGGAGAATGCACCAAGCCAGATGATATTTAATGGAATAAATTTGAGAGCTGGTAAAGTACCTACTATACATAGACGGCAGTTTTTGAGGAGTTTGATCAATAATATGAAATCCAAGCTGCTTGAATCTACAACAGCTTCCAATGATAAATGTAAAAAGTTAATTAACAAGTCGAAATATTTAGATATTACCAATATTCCAGAAGATTCACTTTTTACCTTTGGGGATAATGATGTAGAAGAAATGGCAGAACAATTTGGCTTAAATGTCAGAGCCTTCAGAGAATTCAAGGAATCTAAAGGGAAGATAGTTTCTGCAGATTTTCAGCAGCTGGTAACGGCTGTAAATACAATTCCGGTATCAACAGCAGAATGTGAAAGAAGTTTCAGTGGCATGAACTGGCAGGGGTGCTGAGGAAGAGGATTTCTTGGAATGTTTGAGAGATGGTTTTCTAAACCAACATGTCGAGGTTCCAACGAGAGAACAGGCCATTCTAGACTGGGTATTGAGTAATGAGGACGGGTTAGTTAGCAGTCTTGTTGTGCGAGGCCCCTTGGGCAAGAGTGATCATAATATGGTAGAGTTCTTCATTAGGATGGAGAGTGACAAAGTCGATACAGAAACAAGTGTTCTGAACTTAAAGAAAGGTAACTTTGAGGGTATGAGGCGTGAATTGTCCAAGATGGACTGGCGATTGATGCTGAAGGGGTTGACGGTGGACATGCAATGGAAGGCATTTAAAGGTCGCATGGATGAACTACAACAAGTGTTCATCCCAGTTTGGCAAAAGAACAAAAGAACAAACCAGGAAAGGTAGTGCATCCGTGGCTAACAAGGGAAATCAAGGATAGTATTAAAACAAAAGATGAAGCATACAGATTAGCCAGAAAAGGTAGCATACCAGAGGACTGGGAGAAATTCAGAGTCCAGCAGAGGAGGACAAAGGGCTTAATTAGGAAAGGGAAAATAGATTATGAGGGAAAACTGGCAAGGAACATAAAAACAGACTGCAAAAGCTTTTATAGATATGTCAAGAGAAAAAGATTAGTTAAGGCAAATGTAGGTCCCTTGCAGTCGGAAGCAGGTGAATTGATCATAGGGAACAAGAAGATGGCAGACCAATTGAACAAATACTTTGGTTCTGTCTTCACTAAGGAAGACATAAACCGTCTGCCGGAAATAGCGGGGGACCGGGGGTCTAAAGAGATGGAGGAACTGAGGGAAATCCAGGTTAGTCGGGAAGTGGTGTTAGGTAAATTAAATGGATTAAAGGCAGATTAATCCCCAGGGCCAGATAGGCTGCATCCCAGAGTGCTTAAGGAAGTAGCCTCAGAAATAGTGGATGCATTAGTGATAATTTTTCAAAACTCTTTAGATTCTGAAGTAGTTCCTGAGGACTGGAGGGTAGCTAATGTAATCCCACTTTTTAAAAAGGGAGGGAGAGAGAAAACGGGGAATTATAGACCAGTTAGCCTAACATCGGTAGTGGGGAAAATGCTAGAGTCAGTTATTAAAGATGTGATAACATTACATTTGGAAAGTGGTGAAATCATCGGACAAAGTCAGCATGGATTTACCAAAGGTAAATCATGTCTGACGAATCTTATAGAATTTTTCGAGGATGTAACTAGTAGAGTGGATAAGGGAGAACCAGTCGATGTGTTATATCTGGACTTTCAGAAGGCCTCGACAAGGTCCCACATAGGAGATTGGTGTACAAACTTAAAGCACACGGTATTGAGGGTTCAGTGTTGAGGTGGATAGAAAATTGGTTGGCGGACAGGAAGCAAAGAGTAGGAATAAACGGGTCCTTTTCGGAATGGCAGGCAGTGACTAGTGGGGTACCGCAAGGCTCAGTGCTGGGACCCCAGTTATTTACAGTGTATATTAATGATTTGGACGAGGGAATTGAATGCAACATCTCTAAGTTTGCGGATGACACGAAGCTGGGTGGCAGTGTTAGCTGCGAGGAAGATGCTAGGAGGCTGCAGAGTGACTTGGATAGATTAGGCGAGTGGGCAAATGCATGGCAGATGCAATATAATGTGGATAAATGTGAGGTTATCCACTTTGGCGGCAAGAACAGGAAAGCAGAGTATTACCTGAATGGTGACCGATTGGGAGAAGGGGAGATGCAACGTGACCTGGGTGTCATGGTGCACCAGTCATTGAAAGCAAGCGTGCAGGTGCAGCAGGCAGTGAAGAAAGCGAATGGTATGTTGGCATTCATAGCAAGAGGATTTGAGTTTAGGAGCAGGGAGGTTCTGCTGCAGTTGTACAGGGCCTTGGTGAGACCGCACCTGGAGTATTGTGTGCAGTTTTGGTCTCCTAACCTGAGGAAAGACGTTCTTGCCTTAGAGGGAGTACAGAGAAGGTTCACCAGATTGATCCCTGGGATGGCGGGACTTACATATGAGGAAAGACTAGATAGACTGGGCTTGTACTCGCTGGAATTTAGAAGACTGAGGGGGGATCTTATAGAAACATATAAAATTCTTAAGGGGTTGGAGAGGCTAGATGCGGGAAGATTGTTCCCGATGTTGGGGGAGTCCAGAACCAGGGGTCACAGCTTACTCCTGCACCTATTTTCTATGTTTCTATGTTTCTAAAGTTACCTTGGGATCAGATGTAGGTACAAGAATGGTGCAATGTTAGAACTAGCTAATATTTCCACTGCTGGTTACCATCTAGTGACCCCTGTCGGAAGGAAGATGCATGTGACATTGAACAGACATTTAATGTAGCTTATATATGGTGCTGCCTGTGTTGAATAGCTTGCCACATACACAGTTAAGATCTCTGAGATGGAGAATTACTTGCTTCCACATAGATCTCGTGGATTATGAGGTGGCCGCGGACTCTTCCACAGATGAGGTGAGAAATGCCCAAAGGACGGTTGGGTAGACGATTTGTGCTCCATTTTCCTTTTATGCTCTGCGTCCATGTGCTCCCAATACAAGTCCTTAAAAAATCCATTCCAAACACTCCTCCAATTTGAGTGGCCAGTGGGAATCCATCACTTCTTCGAGGAAACTTTGAGCCAGCTCTTGAATCTTTTTCCGTGATGCATGGTAAAGTCCTTCCACAACGGAGCTTGGAAAGGTTGTTTCAGGAGTTTGGTCTATGTGAGTGGTGTGGCCTAACCTTAGAGCTGACTGAGAACATCTAGGATTCCAATGTTCGGAATGGTGGCCTGGGCGATCGTGTTCGGAGAGTGCATTTAGACAAAGTGTTGGAGGTCTCAATGCTACAGTGTCAGAATCAAAGCCTAGTGTGATTTGCAGCCTTTATGGAGCAAATGGAGAACAGATGTGTCAGTAAATTAAAAGCACCTTCCTTCTTCCTTTTTAGAAGTAACATTTATTATCATTGCAAAAATTCTGTATCTTTTAAATATCGGCTTACGCCGACAAAGCACAATGATTAAGCACCAGCAGGAAGTTCTGTTCATCAGTTGATATAACAAGTAGGGGTTTGGCGGTTAGTACAGAGCTCGCTGGCTGTGGTTAAAACAAACTGTTGAACGTAAAAGCAAGTACATAAAAATTTGCAGAAATATTAAGATGAAAATGTTAAATTAACATATTTTGATGCTCCAATTTGGTATAGGTAAATTAAATTCAAAAATCCTTTGTTAACATAATGTGTCCAAAACACCATAAATCATTGCACAATTTACTACTCTCCAAAGAGAAGTTCAAACATGGCAATAACTTATTATTTTTTTAATCAAAAAATACTTTATTCAAGAAATAAATATTTACAAAACATTTTCTTTTCGAAACTCCATCTGACATTCCCGGAGGTTATACATTCAATACAGATATTCATTGCCAAATTTATACAAATTTATACTGGATCCCTTCCCTTATTTGAAGGGGCGTCTCCACCCATGGCAATAAATTGCAACATAAAAGCTTTGCATGGACTCCTGCAAAACGCTTCAAAATATAACAGCTATTCAATCTGAATTATTGGAGTTTCCTTTTAAACAATGCAAGGAAGGCAAAAAGGCAGATTGGTAACTTAATTTTCATTTTTTTTAAATCAATTGAAGTAGCCGGAAGAATATCATTTGCAGAATTTTCTTGAATTAAAATGAATTTTAACTGCAGGTGTAAAGTATGCAAGATACACTAGCATTGTGGTTAAATTAATGGACCACTAATCCAGAGACCCAATAGGTTTTTCCACCAATCATTATCAAATGCTGTTTGCTCTTGAATATGAAGGCAGTTCAAAGTCAAACCACGGAAAGATGGGAAACCTATTGGGTTTTACAATTATAATAATAAATAATAATAAATTTATTTTGTAGGTTGGCACAGGGTCAACAGTACAATGAAATGTATTTGACAAGACAACGGGTCACCTCAGCAGTAATATTCCAAGGATAAATAAGATAAAAAATGACATTAGTAAGGTAAAAAGACAATATTAAAAATAGTTAAAATATCCATCCGCAGATGGAGGTCTCTAGTCCAAGATCAAGGAGCTTGGGGACGAGTTTTGAGGGAATAATAGTGTTGAATGCCGAGCTGTAGTCAATAAAGAGCATTCTCACATATGTATTTCCTTTGTCCAGGTGGGTGAGCGCAGTATGTATTGCCATGGCGATGGCATCGTCCGTGGCCCTGTTTGGTCTATGTGCAAACTGAAGAGGGTCCAAGGTGTCAAGGAGAGAGGAGCAGATGTGAGTTTTGACTAGTCGCTCGAAGCACCTAAAGATGACTGATGTCAGTGCGACAGGACGGTAGTTATTTAAACAGGAGGTTACTGGTTTCTTTGAAACAGGAACGATGATGGATGCTTTGAAGAAGGTGGGAACCACAGACTGACTCAGAGAGAGGTTGAAGATGTTGGTGAACACCTCTGCCAATTGATCAGCACACGCTCTGAAGGCCCGCCCTGGAATACCATCCGGCCCTAGAGCTTTGCGGTCGTTGATGTTTTTGAAAGACCGCCTCATGTCTGCCGTTTGTAAGGACAGTGTGATAGTCCCCCTGCACACCTGTGGCCTCATGGTGGGCGCTGTGTTGTCTGCATTAAAAGATGTTAAGCTCGTCCGAGAGCGATGCGGTAGGCTGAACAGGGCTCCTGTTTTTCCCTTTGTAGTCTGTGACGCAGCGTAATCCACTCCACATGCGTCTGGAGTCTGAGCTGTAGTAGTTAGATTCCACTTTGTTTCTGTAGTCTCTCTTGGCTTTCCTGATGGACTTCCGGAGGTCGTATCTGGCTATCTTGTAGGCGTTGAGGTCGCCTGAGTTGAAGGCAGTAGTCCGTGCTTTAAATTTAGCACGGATTTCCCGTCCGACCCAGGGTTTCTGATTTGGGTAAGTGCAGATGGTGGCTTTGTGGAACCACATCATCGATGCACTTACTTATGTAGCCTAAGACAGAGTCTGTGTATTCCTTAATATTGCCTTCTGCTGCGTCTTCAAACATCTGCCAGTCAGTTGTGTCAAAGCAGTCCTGTAAGGCCTCATCAACCTCATTGTTCCATTTATATATGAGCCTGGAAACCGTTTTTTCCTGTTTTAGTTTCTGCCTGTATGCAGGCAGCAATAGAATGGAACAATGATCTGCCTTACCAAAAGCAATAATTACCAATTACATACTGTGTAAGTGAAGGATATCTGCCACTAACGCGGTTTGACTTTTAACTGCTCAGGAACAAACAGCAATTGGTAATAAATGACGGCCTTGTCAGTGATATCCATGTCCTATGTGCTTATCAGTATGTTTTAAGGTTGTTGCCAAAGAGGGCTCTCTGCCGTCTCAAAAATATTTGTTAAAGCAAGAGAAGTGCCAAAGGCCAGCCATGAGGAAAATGAAGCAGGGTCACACTCGATCATCTCCCAACAGCGATTTGACTTCAATGGTACAATGATTGAAATGTGCTTTTCAGACATTTTTATTGAATGGCAAATTGCAATATAAGTGCAAGACTCTCTTTTGAAATGAAATAATACAATTAAACTGAATGAAAGTAATTCAGAATTTGTTCTACTGAAATCGGCCAATACTGGAATCTGTTCCACAAAACCCAAATATGCCCACATATTTTTACAATAAGAGTTTACATGAATCTTCAAAAGTAACGAGCAGGAACTGGAATCTTAAACATGGAGAAACTGAAGCATACTCTTGAGCAAAAAAAATGCTAGAGGAACCCAACATGTCAGGCAGCATTCTTGGGGGAAAGGGACAGATTATTTTGGGTGCAGGATCCATCTTTAGAATATTGCCAGTTTACTTTTTTTGTTTTTTGATCAGGAGTCCATCATATGAGGTCTCTTCTCACTCCTCTGAAGCATACTCTTGTTGCCTCTAATATTGCTAATGGGATGTTTTATCCTCCCCATTGTAATTTATATCCTTTTCCTTCACATCTATCCCAGGGCTCTGAGAGAAAACAAATGATTAGGAATAAAGGATCACAAATGGTAAAGGTTTGAATGAGAAGTGGGAACTGAGAAACCTGGGTATTGGGCAGGAATTGTTTGCACACAATTATTTGAAGGTGTCGGTTAAAAGGAAACAAGCCAGGAAGAGGAGCGGTAAGATATACCTGCATTTAGATGGACAAGGGCCGTTTACGGATTGTCAACATGGTTTTATACGTGGGAGGTCAAGTCTCAAGAATCTCAACCATCAGTTTTTTGAGTATGTGACCAAAAAGGTTGATGGGGAAAAAGCTGTAGACGTTTTATGCATGGGTTCCAGTAAGGCATTCAACAAGGTTCCGCATGGTTAGCTTCTCTGGAAGACTAGATCCCATGGGATTCAAGAAAAGTTAGCTGAATGGATAGAAAATCGGCTTCATGGAAGGAAGGAAGCAGAAAGTGATGGTGGAAGGTTGCTTTTCGGACTGGAGGCCCATAACTAGTGGTGTGCCTCAGGGTTCTGTGCTTGGCCCATTGCTGTTTATCTTCTATATCAATGATTTGGATGAGAATATACATGGCACGGTTAGCAAGTTTGCAGATGACACAAAAGTGGGTGGTATTATAGATAGGGAAAATGGTTGTCAAAAATTGCAGCAGGATCTTGATCTGTTGGGGAAGTGGGCTGAGGAATGGTTGATGGAATTTAATATAGAGAAATGCAAGGTGTTGCATTTTGGGAGCACTAAAATGGGTATAACCTACACAGTGAATGGTAGGGCTCTGGGGTGTGTTGTAGAGCAGAGGAATCCAGGAGTACATGTATATACTGCCTTGCAGATTGGTGGAAGCAGAGTCATGAACAGCATTTAAGAAGTTTCTAGATGAGCACAGGAATTGTTTCGGCATTGGATTAATATGGATGGATGGATATGGTGGCCCAAATAATCGATTTTCTTTATCAATGATTCTATAAGTCTGGTTCCCAGCTAGAGTATTATGTCCACTTCCAGCCTTCGTTCTTTAGGAGGGTACTGAAGACTACGGAAAGAGTGCAGACTGAATCTAGGCTAGGCCTGAAGATTTGGGGGTTATATTTCTAAGAGTAGAGCAGAGATAATAAAGAAGGGAAGTGTTTCAAATCATGGGAGGACTGGATTATATAATTAAAGATAAATTGCTTTTAGTGGTTGAAAAGTTAGCTACCAAAAACCACAGATTTAATGTAATCAGTTTTTAGATGGTGGAAAGTTCCCCTGAAATTATACTTTTTGTAGGCTTACCATTAGTGTTAGAACTAAAATCAACAAATTGGAATCCATTTATCCCACACTGAGCATTGAACTATACATTTATCTCCCTAATCATATTTACCCTTTGCCAATTTGCATGTGGTTCAGGTTATAAATGGATATTAGCTGCTTTGTGGTTCTGTTCTACTATATAGCTCCAAAATGCTCATAATCAGGACCTCCTTCCTCATCTCACTGTCATTAGTGCACTTGTGGATTGGATAATTGGATCATCCCCCACCCACTGCAAATTCTTTCACAGTCCAGCGGTGTGAAAGAAATTAATTTAGAGGGAAATTAATGGAAAATGTAAAGATTTACTTCGAGATTTTATTGCATGATATCATAGAAACATAGAAACATAGAAAATAGGTGCAGGAGTAGGCCATTCGGCCCTTCGAGCCTGCACCGCCATTCAATATGATCATGGCTGATCATCCAGCTCAGTAGCCTGTACCTGCCTTCTCTCCATACCCCCTGATCCCTTTAGCAAAAAGGGCCACATCTAACTCCCTCTTAAATATAGCCAATGAACTGGCCTCAACTACCTTCTGTGGCAGAGAATTCCATAGACTCACCACTCTCTGTGTGAAGAAATGTTTTCTCATCTCGGTCCTAAAAGACTTCCCCCTTATCCTTAAGCTGTGACCCCTGGTTCTGGACTCCCCCAACATCGGGAACAATCTTCCCGCATCTAGCCTCTCCAACCCCTTAAGAATTTTATATGTTTCTATAAGATCCCCCCTCAGTCTTCGAAATTCCAACGAGTACAAGCCCAGTCTATCCAGTCTTTCCTCATATGAAAGACTCTCCATATCATGGAGAGGTGGCGGCAGTAAACTGCCCACCAGTACTCTGACTTCACAGCAGAATTAGCCGACAGTTATACTGTGCAGTAAACAACTTTTGTTTTTTTGTTAGATACTACTCTACGGAAATATTCTATCAACTACATGGGTACCAATTATTTCATTAGTTCTAACATACTTCTTCTTTATGTTAATCTTATTTAACAACAAATGGTTAATGCAAGTCAAACACAATACAAGGGCATCTTGACATTATTCTATCTCACCTTTTGGGCGGCCCCCGTCACCATCCCCTCTCCGAGCCAATCATAAGCCCCCCCTTTTACAGTAACATTTCTATGCCTCTAGTGATAGGGTCTACTGTATCTTCTCACAGAAGGGAAGACAAGCTTCGTTACCTCCGCCACGATTTCATGTTTACATTTACCATCCAGCCTTCAACACATTCCCAGACAAGAGGTAAAACATCTAATCTTACTTTGCCGATTCCCACGAACATCTTCTGCACCTGGTCAACGAGAGATGCCATTTGTCATGTCCAAGCACCCTTTCGTTACCTTGTTCAATTCCAATCAAAATGAAGTAAGGAAGGATATTAATTTTTCTTCCACAATTCCCTCCTTGTTGATCTTTATGATCAACACTTATAGTAAGAAAGGATTTTAATATTTTCTCGCATTAATCAGTTGCAAAAATGGAGGCATACATGCCCAATTATAATTTTGGTTGAAACCCGTCATTGAGCTCGCAAAGGGATACCTCCTTCTGTATGTGTAGGGATATGGGCACAACCCCAACATTTTAATCAGATAAGGAAGCTTGTTTTTCTGCGTTCTGTGTGAAAGTTGTTTGTTGAATTTCATTCTCCACCTTCTATCTTCCTCCTGTTTCTTAACTATCTAGATGCCTCACTTCACCCTCATATCCTCACTGATCTCATATAATGTTAGTATAGTTATAAATATTTAATACTACAAAGATAGTTAATACTGAATATGTCTCCATTTTAATTTTTTTTAATCACTACCAAATTTTATCGTTCTTGTGTTTTCTTCTCTTCGAGGGTTCCGTCTGAGTGATGCAGTTTACATCTGGTGGCTTGTACCCAATCGGGTTTTTCTTTTACATTTACTGTTGTTCGTGTTGTTAGCAGCACCAAATATGGTCCTTTCCATCTAGGAGAGAAAGAATCTTTGTTAATTGCTCGCACACAAACCTGTTCTCCTGGTTTAAACGGGTGCATATTTCCTCCTACCAGAGGGACCTGTGCCTGCCTAATTTTCTCATAGATTTTACCAACTGTTGCAAACATGGCTTGAGCATATCTTAAGGATTTTTCATCATTCCAAATTAGGGCTACCTCAGGAGTCATCGGGGGTCGGGTTCCTGTTGTCATAGGTTGCCCCATCAAAATCTCGTGAGGGATTAGGCCCGTGTTTCTATTTTTCTGACTTCTCAGGGCATACATCACTCTGGGCATGGCGTCTGGCCACAACAATCTATTTTGTGGCATACTTTGGCCAGAGTATCTTTTATCTCTCCATTTAATCTTTCTACCGTTCCTGAGGACTGTGGTTGATATGGCATGTACAATTTCCACTGGAACTCAAGAGCCTTCGCCAAGTTCTGAACTAATTTACTGTTGAAATGAGTTCTTCTTGCACTGTTTATTCCCATGGGTATCCCAAATCTAGGTATTATTTCTTCCATTAAAATATTGACTACCGTCCTTGCAGCATCCCTCCTTGGGGGGTGCACTTCCACCCATCTGGAAAACATACCAACTATGACCAGAATATACTTAAAACCCTTTGCTGCAGGCATATGTACAAAATTAATTTGCAAATTCTCAAAAGGCATTTCTGGTTGTGGTGGTGATCAAATTTTGCAGGCGTCTTCTCTCTAACACCAGACATGTTCTTTCAACTTTATCAATTATGACCGATAAACCTGGTGCATACCATTGCTGGGACAATGCGTGTGCCATCCTCCCTTTTCCCATGTGAGCCTGTCTATGAGCTTGGCGAGACAGGGGCAAAAATAGGCTCCTAGGGCAAACTATCTGACCATCAGGGTGGACCTAGACAATGGGGTCTTGTATACACTGGAATTTAGAAGGATGAGGGGGGATCTTATTGAAACATATAAGATAATTAGGGGATTGGACACATTAGAGGCAGGAAACATGTTCCCAATGTTGGGGGAGTCCAGAACAAGGGGCCACAGTTTAAGAATAAGGGGTAGGCCATTTAGAACGGAGATGAGGAAGAACTTTTTCAGTCAGAGAGTGGTGAAGGTGTGGAATTCTCTACCTCAGAAGACAGTGGAGGCCAGTTCGTTGGATGCTTTCAAGAGAGAGCTGGATAGAGCTCTTAAGGATAGCGGAGTGAGGGGGTATGGGGAGAAGGCAGGAACGGGGTACTGATTGAGAGTGATCAGCCATGATCGCATTGAATGGCGGTGCTGGCTCGAAGGGCTGAATGGCCTACTCCTGCACCTATTGTCTATTGTCTATTGTCTATTGATAACACCCTGCTTGATGCTAGGGTCAGGGCATCTTGTAACTGGGTTACACCAATGCTAACTGGGAGCTTTCCTTCTGCTGCAGACTTAATTTTAGCCGTTTGTAATTGTGGGGTTTGCCTGAGGGAAAACTGTTTGGCTACATAATCAGCTGATCTGTTTCCCTTTGATACACCATCATCCGATGATGTATGATCCTTGCATTTAATAACTGCAATTTGCCGTGGCAATTGAATAGTATCCAATAAATTTAAGATCAGTTTACCATGCTTAATAGTCTTTCCTGTTGATGTGATGAATCCTCTATTTTTCCATAACTGCCCAAAGTCATGTACAACCCCAAACGCACAGCGAGAATCAGTGTAGATATTAGCACTTTTATCTTTTGCCAATATGCAGGCACAAGTCAGAGCATACAGCCCAGTTGCCTGAGCAGACGTTCTGTATGGTAAAGCATATGCTTCCAGCACTTGGTGTGGTGTGGCCACCGCATATCCTGCTAATAATCTGTCATCGCTAGGTCGGTGAGAAGAGCCATCAGTAAATAGGGCCACATCAGGATTATCAATCGGATAATTCTGTAAGTCCAGCCAGGGAGTGGCAGTGGCTTCTACAAGCAATAGACAATCATAGTCACATCCTTCTTCTGGCAGTGGTACAAAGGTAGCTGGGTTTATAGCAGTGATCGCTGATAAGGTGTCGGCTTCTGCCAGTGTAGATATCAGAATAATATTGGTGTCAGGTACTAAAGGAGCAATAGAGATCACTATTCTGTTGATAGCTCTCAGGTCTTGGACAAAACGGCATTCATTACGTCTTCCCACTTTTGGGATTGGCATAATAGGAATATTACACGGACTTTGCGTTTTCATTAATACTCCTTGTCGTAATAAAGATATGATGACCGTAGCTATCCCTTCTTCAGCCTTCGGGGTCAGTCGATACTGTTTTAAACATGGCAAGGCAGCACTCTTTTTTAAAGTCACTTTATGTTCAGGGGCTGAACGCACTCGCCCCACATGATTCTTATGCTTTGCCCATAGTTCAGAGGGTACTTGACCCAGAGCCGTTGGTAACATTGACGGATTCTCAGTAGGCGGCTGTTGCTTTTCCAAAATAGTGTCCTACTCCTTTCTGACCCATGTGATCTTTCCTTCTATGTCATCAAAGAAACCAATCTGGATTTCTCCTTCTGCCGTTGGTAACTTTAAAACATGAAATGACTGTTTGTCCTTCAGCCTTTTTTATCATTTCTCCTATTTCCTTCACTGTTGCTGGAGGTCTAGCAGCTACGGTCAAGTGTGACTCAGAAGTGTCTCCCATCTCAAATCGATCCTTTTGGTTTTGAGAGAGGTGGACCATTATTCATAATCCCGCGTCCCCAAAAAACAAATAAGGGGTCCCTGGTAATTGTTCGATTTTATTCAACCAGGGGGAGACTCTTTCCTGGTACCCGGAATTAGGGAGATGCGTATATAATGCAGTGCAATGTGTTTGCTTACGTTCTTGGCTGGTTTCAACAAGATATTGTAAATACTGGCTTTTTGAATCCTGCATTCTTTGCAGAGCACAATGGATTTGATTAATTAATTGACTACTCAATTGCCAACAATATAGGATGGGTATCTTTTACGCTTGTTCTTCCTCCTTAATTAAATTCAGCAATTGATGTCTCTGCATTTGAGGGAGTTCCAATAACATGCTGTCTGCAGTACAGTGTAAGACTGCTCCTAGTTTGCACAGAGCATGTCTTCCCAGTAACGGGAGTTGGGCGATTCTAGATATTCTAAAAGTATCAATAATTATGCTATCCCCAATTATATTTTCTCTATTTACTTGAATGGCCACCTGTGTCATTGACAGTTTGCACATCCTACACCCTCATCCACACAAGGTGATATAACCTTCTCTCTGTTGGACAAAGGTAAGAACTATCTGCTGGGTCCCTCTACCTGGTCCCTCTCAGCCATACTGTCCCATCCCTGACGATTCACCAATTTGAAATATTTAATCGAAGAGTATGGCTGCCTCCTGGAATTCCACCTCCAGGTAATTTTCCCCCTGCCGGAAGTGTTAAACTGTTTAAAGCTCAGATTGTAGCTCATCAACCGTGAGCTGAAGTTCAAGGAACATTCAAAGAAACAAAGTGCCAACTGACTGCGAACGCGAAGTCGAACTCGACAGGAATATTTGGGGAGAGAGAAGCAGTGAGATCTTGACTTGAGCCAAGGCCAAATTACTGCTCCTCTCTTGGGGATGGAGTGTAGGATTTCTAGGCATGCTTATTTCTGTTAGAAATCACCATGTTTCAAGGAAATAATGAAATGAGGTTGCAACTTAAAACAGAAGAGAATGCCATAAAACATTCAAGTCAGAAGAGACATAAAGTGCTGGAGTAACGCAGCCAGTCAAGCAGCAGGACCCAGAGTTACTTCAGCAGTTTGTCTTTTATGTAAACCAGCATCTGCAGTTTTTATAGGTCAGATGTGACTGGCTAAAGCGAAGAAAAATAATTGAAATAAAAATAAATAACTTCTATTTGACAGCAACAACAGAAGATATGGATATCCCGACTGTCCCCCTTCCAGATCTAAAGAAGGAACCTCCAGAACAGGTGTAGGAAGGAACTGCAGATGCTGGTTTACACCATAGCCAGAAAATGCTGGAATAACTCAAGGGTCATGCAACATCTCAGGCAAAAAGAAATAGGTGACATTTTGGGTCGAGAACCTTCAGATTGAAGAAGGATCTCGACTCGAAACGTCACCTATTCCTTTTCTCCATAGATGCTGCCTGACCCGCTCAGTTACTCCAGTTTTTTGTGCCAACCTCCAGAACATGGTGGTCGACCTAAAGAATTTCCATTGTTTTCTGTATCTATTTCAGATTTCCAGTATCTGCAATAAAAAAACCGTTTTGTTTTGGAAGTGGATGGGAAAATGGGATAATGTAGAACTAGTGTGAACTAAATTGTGGTATAGATACTTTAACATACTGGCGTCCAGGTTGCATGCAAATGACAAAACTATTCTGAGGTATGAAGAGGATAACAATCAAAATGCCGCAGTTAACACCAAATGAGCTACATTTGGTTATACATTGCCCACCACTATAAACCTCCCCAACTTTCCGCAGCAACACTCTGCTGCTTAATGCAATCTAAAACCTTCTGCAGCTTTCGCGCCAGAAATCGCGCCATTCTAAATTGATGGATAATACCATCTATGCATCGTAGTGTATCTTGGAAAAGTCACTCAAAAGAAACCATACTCCATCGGTAAATGCAACACGAAATGGGAATAACACCCCATGTGTATTTGTAGGTGGATGTGCGAGAGTTGATGATATGGGGATCAATGTCATTTGCAGGGACTGAGGACTTTGAAGTGATTGGTGACCACCCCTCCTGCGACTGTGCCGCTGGCACGGTCCGGGTCTAGCAGCGCGCGCGGGCGGTCGCGAGCGCGGGAAGTGTTGGCCCGGATTCCCGGGACATTTAATCTGCAGGATGGTGGAGCTCGGTGGTGCGGTGAGTCAGCCAGCTGTGCTTTATGGTCTGCATGCATTTAGTATCATATATGTTTCATTGTGTCCCCCCTCCCCTTCCGTGCGTGAATTGTATTCTCTTCTAATCTTTCAATTTTGCCGAGTAAATACACTGGTGTGGCGCGAAGACTTTATTTTCATCGATGAACTTTCAGAGTATCAAAAATACCACGAGGCCTCGTTTTCTAGTTTAAAACCACTGTTTCTCATGCAAATAATATAAATACGTAGAGGAATGTTTAGTAGGGCCTTTTCAGCGGAATTGCCGAAGAAAAGAAATCTCGAGAGTAATGAAAACGTACACATCAAATTTTAGTTGGACCTACATGTTTTACAATACCCTCCGCAATAGCGCTCAATATAATCATTTACAATTTAAGAATTATAAAGTACATTTAATAAGTTCCTATTGCACTTTTATGCTTTTTCGCAAACGCCAACTGTATTGTAGCGTGGTTTGTTTTGGTCCTTGTTTACGCCAAAAGTACGAACACAAAATTAGGAAGGGTTTAAGGAATGGAAACTCGTCAAGAACGTTTGTAAACTAATTTTTTCAGTTGTTCCATTTACTTAATATTAAAGTTATGACCATAATTACATTGTTCAAACTTTCTAGTTTAAAGATGGCTGGTTGATTAATTTTTAAATGAACGTGTGGGTTTGGGTTTATTATTGTCACGTGTACTGAGGTGCAGTGGAAAGCTTTGTTTTGGTGCTGTCCAATCAAGTCTGATAATTCTTAGACATCAATACAATCAAGCCAAATTCAAGTACAGCAAGTGGATTAAAGGGAAAGATAGTGTGCAGATTATAGTTCTCAGCATGGACACAAAATGCTGGAATAACTCAGCAGGTCAGGCAGCATCTCGAGAAAAGGAGTAGGCGATGTTTCAGGTCGGAAGCCTCCTTCAAACTGAAGAAAGACTTTCAGTCTGAAAAAGGGTTTTGATCCAAAATGTCACCTACTCCTTTTCTCTTGAGATGCTGCCTGACCCGCTAAGTTACTCCAACATTTTAGGTGTCTGTCTTTGGTATAAACCCGTGTCTGCTTCCCTTCCTAAACATTTTATCAGCTCCACTGTGAAATCTCCTTGTGGCATGCCTACTTTGAAGAAGTTCTCCCCTTCTCTGATGGGAGTTCTGCAACTATCAGTCTGAAGAAGGGTTCTGACCTGAAATGTCACCTACTCCTTTTATCCAGACATGCAGCCTGACCCCCTGAGTTACTCCAGTATTTTGTGTTTATCTTCGGTATAAACCAGCATTTGCAGTTCTTTCCTACACATAGTTCTCAGCATTGAAGAGGGGTTGTACCCTAGATAATGGAAGGACTGTTCAGAAGCCTGATAACAGTGAGAAAGATGCTACTTTTGAGTCTGGTGGTGCATACTTTTAAGTTTATGTATCTTCTGCGTGACAGGAGTGTGGAGAAGAGGGAAAGGCGGGGGTGGGAAAAATTTACCATTATGTTGGCTGCTTTCCCAAAGCAGCGTGAAGTGTAGCTGGAGTCAATGATGGGAAGTCTGGTCTCTGGTGGACGTGACTATATCCACAACTCCGCAATTTCTCACAGTCTTGGGTAGAGCTGTTCCCTAGCCAGCCTGTAATGCAACCTGACAGTAGAGACTACAGTGTAACTGTAGAAGTTCGTAAAAATTGTTGGAGACATGCCGAATTTCTTCAGTTTCTTGAGGAAGTTGGTGTGCCTTCTTGCTGTTGCTTCAAAATAGTTGATCCATGCCGAAGTGATGGTTGTAGAGGTTCACGTGTTGCATAAACACTGTTTAATATTTAAACGATACAGCTCAACAATTAGTACAAGAGGGCAAGGTGTGTGTGTTGGCGTGTTAACTGTGAGGTGAAGACTAACTCCGTTGTCTGCAGCACACCGCCAGCAGACCATCCCAGGTCGGCGTTGATTGGTCGGCCCAGATCACACCAGGTCTATGCGAGTGCACGAGCTCGACGAATGACGGTTCGGGACCAAAGTGGCTTGGGGCTGGCTGTTGTGAACTGGGGAGTTATGATGTCAGGGAAATCGGCCAAGATCCTGGCGTACTCGTTGGAGAAGGTCACCGAGCCAAGGTGGGGCGCAGTCAATTCGGCGTCAACGAGGAAACGCCGTCCCGAATGACGATCCCAGGTGTAGAGGAGGCGATGTTTTTGGCCGGCTGCGGTTGCCATTACCGACGGCCGGCCGAGGCGTTTCCCGGATGCATGCAGGGTGGTCGGCATCGGCAGGCCTCGGGGCCCCACCTTTGGTGGTAGTGGCACCACTTGTCCTTGCTGGTGCCATTCGTGGCCGACGTCACTGCCGCTCCTTCCGTGGAGGCTGGGACCGCCCGTATGACCTGCCGAGGCACAGCCGCCACCCCACTGATGGTGGCTCCACCCTGCTGTTTGGCTTGCCACAGCACGTCCGCACTGGCTGCCAGCCGTTGGGAGTCAGTTCATCCACGAGGAGCAGGCAAATGTCCTTAGGCATCTGCTTGAGGAAGACCTGTTTGAAAAGGAGGCAGGTATTGTGTCCATCCATCAGGGCGAGCATTTTGTTCATGAACACGGACGGTTTGCGGTCGTCTAGACCATTCATGTGCAGGGGTTTTGCCGCCCTGTCACGGTGGTTGAGACCGAAAGTGGCCTTGAGGAGAGTTCTGATCCCTTCATACATGTCAGCTGGTGGCTGGCGAAGGTAATCGATCAGGCGTCCGGCGGTGTCCTGGTCCGGCGCACTGACCACGTAATAGTGCTTGGTGATGTCGGCAGTTACCTGGCGGATGTGGAATTGGGCTTCGGCTTGTTCAAACCACACTTGGAGCTGTGATGTCCAGAAAGTGGGCAGTTTGAGTGAAACTACGTTCTGCTGATCTGGGTTGTCTCCTCCAGGCATGGTGAAATCCAAAAGTGGCCATTTTGGATCGTCGGGGTCACCACTGTAGAGGTTCACGTGTTGTATAAACACTCAGTTTAATATTTAAACGATACAGCTCAACAATTGTGCAAGAGGGCAAAATGTTTGTTAACATGTTGACTGCGAGGTGAAGCCTAGCTCCATCGTCCGCTGCACACCGCCAGCAGACCACCCAGGTCGGCATTGATTGGCTCAGATCACGCGAGTGCTCGAGCTCGACGAACAACGGTTCGAGACCAAGTGGCTCGGCCCGCCACATGGTAATATTTAAGCCAAGGGAAGTTCTTAACTATTTCCACTTTGGCACCATTGATACTCCACCCCACTTTCCACTACATCTGGAGTCATACAGCATAGAAACAGACCCTTCGGCGCAACTTGTCCACATCGACCAACATGCCGCATCTACACTAGTTCTATCTCTGCGTTTGGCCCATATCCTTCTAAACATAACCAATCTCTGTCCACTCCAAATGTGTTTTAAATGTGATAGTACCTGCCTTAACTACCTCCTCTGCCAGCTTGCTCCATATACCTACCATGCTTTGTGTAAAAAAAATGTTAACCTTCAGGTTCGTATTAAATCTTTCCTTTCTCACCTTAAACCTATGTCCTTTGGTTCTTAATTCCCTTACTCTGGGTAAAAGACGATACATTTACCCTATCTATTCCTCTCATGATCTTATTCTCTTCTATAAGATCACCACTCATCCTGCACTCCAAGGAATAAAGTCCTAGCCTGCTCAACCTCTCCCCACAGCTCAGGCCTTCGAGTCCTAACAACATCCTCATAAATCTTCTCTGCACCCTTTCCAGCTTGACAACATGTTTCCTGTAACAGCATGACCAAAACTGAACACTACTCTAAATGTGGCCTCACCAACGTCTTATATAACTGCAATATGACCTCCCAACTTCTATACCTAATACTCTGACTGATGAAGGCCAATGTGCTGAACGCCTTCTTGACTACCCTATCTACCTGTGACGCCAGTTTCAAGGAATGATGTACCTGCACTCCCCATAGCCCTGCCATTCACTGTGTAGGCCCTGGCCTGGTTAGACTTCCCAAAATGCAACACCTTGCATTTCTCTATATTAAATTTCATTAACCATTCCTCAGCCCTCCTGCCCAACCTATCAAAATCCTGCTGCAAATTTTGACATCCATCCTCGTTATCTGCAGTACTACCCACTTTAGTGCCGTCAGCAAACTTACTAATCATGCCTGGGTAAGAAAATAACTGCAGATGCTGGTACAAATCGAAGGTATTTATTCACAAAATGCTGGAGTAACTCAGCAGGTCAGGCAGCATCTCAGGAGAGAAGGAATGGGCGACGTTTCGGGTCGAGACGTCGCCCATTCCTTCTCTCCTGAGATGCTGCCTGACCTGCTGAGTTACTCCAGCATTTTTTGAATAAATACTAATCATGCCTTAGATGTTCCCATCCAAATCATTGAGAAAGGGTGGCAAACAGCAATGGGTCCTGTGCTGAACCTGAGGCACACCGCCAGTCACAGGCCTTGCAATCGGCTAGCTTTTCTTGTTTCCCATGCAAACTAACCTTCCAGGGAAGCCTAGTATGTGATGATACCTTGTCAAATACTTTGCTGAAATTCATACATACAGCCTCTACAGTTCTGCCCTCATCAACTTTTTTGGTCACATCTTAAAAAAACGATCAGATTTGTGAGACATGCTCTCCCACGTACAAAATCATGCTGACTATCTCTAATCAGCCCTTGTCCATTTAAATGCATGTATATCTTTGTACATTAATATGTTTTTGAAATCTTAGGGATAGTTCACTTTGTTCATATCTTTTTGCAGATGTCAAAATTGGTTGCAGAGATCTTTAATACAGAGAGCAATGATGAAGAGTTTATGGGTTTTCAAGAAAGTGACTTTGGCAATAGATATGGACGGTATAAACACATAAGTAAAATGCTGTATAAACAACCTTTTTTATTGATAGAAACATAGAAAATAGGTGCAGGAGTAGCCCTTCGAGCCCGCACCGCCGTTCAATATGATCATGGCTGATCATCCAAAATCAGTACCCTGTTCCTGGTTTCTCCCCATATCCCTTGATTCCATTAGCCCTAAGAGCTATATTTAACTATTTCTTCAAAACATTCAGTGAATTGACCTCTGCCTTCTGTGGCAGAGAATTCTACAGATTCACAACTCTGGGTGAAAAAGTTTTTCCTCATCTCAGTCCTAAATGGCCAACCCCTTATTCTTAAACAGTGATCCCTGGTTCTGGACTCCCCCAACATCGGAAGCATTTTTCTTGCATCCAGCCTGTCCAATCCCTTAAGAATTTCATATGTTTCTATAAGATCCCCTCTCATCCTTCTAAATTCCAATCGATCCATTCTTTCATCGTATTTCAGTCCCACTATCCCGGGAATTAACCTGGTGAACCTTCGCTGCACTCCCTCGATAGCAAGAATGTCCTTCCTCAAATTAGGAGACCAAAACTGCACACAATACTCCAGGTATGGTCTCACCAGGGCCCTGTACAACAGCAGGAAGACCTCCTTGCTCCTGTACTCATCTGCTCGCTATGAAGGCCAACATACCATTTGCTTTCTTCACTGTCTGCTGTACCTGCATGCTTACTTTCAGTGACTGATGTTCAAGGACACCCAGGTCTCATTGAACCTCCCCATTTCCTAATCTGACACCATTCAGATAATAATCTGCCTTCCTGTTCTTGCCACCAAAGTGAATAATCTCACATTTATCCACATTAAACTGCATCTGCCATGCATCTGCCTAGTCACCCAACCTATCCAAGTCACCCTGCAGCCTCATAGCATCCTCCTCGCAGCTCACACTACCACCCAGCTTTGTGTCATCCGCAAACTTGGAAATGTTACATTTAATTCCTTCGTCTAAGACGTTAACATATATATTGTAAATAACAGCATTGAACCTTGTGGTACCCCTCTAGTCACTGCCTGCCATTCTGAAAAGGACCCGTTAATTCCTACTCTTTCCTTCCTGTCTGCCAATCAGTTCTCTATCCATGTCAATACCATACCCACAATGCCATATGCTCTAATTTTGCACACTAATCTCTTGTGTGGGACCTTTTCAAAGGCTTTTTGAGAGTCCAAATACACCACATCCACTGGCTCTCCCTTGTTCATTCAGTATTTGGTTGAGTATTATATGAAAGTAAGCTATCTCACATTCCTAATACATTTTTAATTGCTGAGAAATAAAAGCAGAAGATGCTGGAAATTCAGGTGGAAATTCAGGTGGAAAGTGAAATAGAACCTGAAATGTAAACTCTGCTTTCCTCTCCACAGATGCTGCCTGATCTGCTGAGTGTTTCCAGCACTTTCTGTTTTAATATTTTAAGTGGCTGTTACCTGGCTTATCCTGTAAAAGTAGCAATTTGATTTGCCATCTTTCTGATTTTACGAGATGCTGTTCCTCTCACTGTTTACTAATCAATTTACATTGCCCCAACTGTAAAGTAGATTTGTAAGTCAAACGTGCGGTTTTGCCCTATAGATTTTGTGAGCTTATTTGGTCTAGAAATAAACATTCTTTTGGAACTGCTGACATTTATATAGAACTAGACGGCCGTGGACCCGTTGGGTCCTAATCTCTCCTGCGGCCGCGGCGACCCCCGTGGGGTGCAAACCTTTCCTGCGTGCCCGGCAATCCTCCCCCAACTGATCCAAAACTCTCCGGCGGACCTGGCAACCCTACATGCAAACCTCTCCTGCGGCCGCGGCAACCCCCGTTGGGTGCAATCCTTTCCTACCCTCCCCCAACTGACGGTCCTCCCGGCAGGGGTGGGGGAGTGCATTTATTGAAGTTTCAGCTCGACGGCTCAGCACCTCCCCCTGTTATTTGCCGTCACTCTGGTGGCTCCGCCCCCGCCGGCCATCATGGCCCCCTCTCATTGGCCATCACTTGGGCGGGTCCGATTGTGATGTCAAACGTGGTTCACGGCCAGGGAAAATGGAGAAGTGATTTTTTAAACTCTAAAATGTCAAGAACTTTAAGTATAACACCAATTTGAACAAAACTTCCTCCAGCCCACCACAGGACAATGGTGAGTAAGGTGGGCCTAAAATTGTCGATTGTCGACATGGCCTTGGTGGGCTGAAAGGCCCGTTTCCATGCTCTATCTCTAAAACTCATGAAGGTAGTTAGGAAATTTCCTGTCTAGCCAATGATGTCCAGATCCCAAAGATAAGCTTTTTTTTTTTTAAAGTGAATATACTAATTATAAATGGGCCATTTGGCCCCTCGTGCCTGTTTGCCATTTAATAGGATCAAGGCTGATATTATAATCTCAACTCCACAATCCCATCAACTCTTAGATATTTTATGTTAGTGATAAATACCATCTCTTACACCTTTGCATTACAAACATCCAAACTCTGCCACTGCCCTTTGAAAAAGAGCATTCCAAAGACAGTCAATGTTTGGAGAAAGAATGCTTTGTCTCGTTTATCTTGAATAGATTATCTTACTTTTAAATATTGACCTTTTTTTCTAGATTCTTCGAAAAGATGCATCCTCTCTAGAAACACCCTGTCAGGATTCATTAAGATTCTATGTTGCCATCAAGTCCGCTCTTGATCTTCTAATTTCTACCAAATACACCTATCCTCATCGACAATCAGCCCATTCTTGGTATTGGTCTGGTAAACCACCTTTTCATTGCTTCCAACACATTATCTGCCTTCCTTAAATAATCCAGAATGCGTTTTTGTGAATGCTTGGAATATCTTTATTCTGTATTTAATTCCCCATAGATTCAAAGAATATCATTCTGTTACTTTTGCGAATCACCTGATATACCTGCATGTATACAATACTTTATGTGTGAGGGCACAAAATTACCTCTGCATCCCTGCTTTGTATTCCTCACCATTTAGATAAAGAATTGGGCTGGGGCTTGACCTGTTCAAAACAACATTATGCACTTGAACCTCCTTGCATTCTTCCTCATCTCGACCTTTCTATGTGACCCTTTCTTTCCCTTTGGTTGTTTTGCTTGTCTTTTGAATGCATCCATCCTTTGCATCAACTATTTCACATTATTCTCTGGGATCTTCTGCATTCCTTATTTCACTTCTCTTTTACCAGTATTAGCTTCCAGTTTTGCTGTTCTCTACGACTGGAATCACTGTTTACCGAACCTTTCACACGAACTTCTTCGAGGTCATCGTTCATTGTTTGCTTTTCTAGACAATATTTTGCGCTAGAATTGGTTTAGAAATTGCTAATGTACTTCTTGGTTATAGAGTCATAGAGTGATACAGTATGGAAACAGGCCCTTCGGCCCAACTTGCCTACACCGGCCAACATATCCCAGCTACACTAGTCCAACCTGCCTGCGTTTGCTCCATATCTCTCCAAACTTGTCCTATCCATGTACCTAACTGTTTCTTAAATATTGGGATTGTCACAACCTCAACTACTACCTCTGGCAGCTTGTTCCATACAACCACCACCCTTTGTGTGAAAAGGTTACCCCTCAGATTAAATCTTTTCCCATTCACCTTGAACCTATGTCCTCTGTTCCTCGATTCCCCTACTCTGGGCAAGAGAGTCTGTGCATCTACCTGATTTATTCTTCTCATGATTTTGACTGAATCAAATCTAAATGTTTTGTTCCCCCATAGGGTCTTTGACATGACTTGTAGGAAACTTATGAATACATGTAATGAATTTATCCTCAAGATGATCTTTTCCAGCCTTATGTGCCAAATGCGCTTGAAAATTTGAGTACCACAATCATTGCTTTACCCTTTGTTAAAAGCTTCCATTTCTTGGTTGGTACTCTCTAACTGTAGAGCTCCGTTTTGAGGATGGATATGCTATAGATCACTCCCACCAAGGATTCTTTGTTTCTGAATTCCCAATTGAATCTACTTCCTGATTTTTCTGAACCAAGATAATTTTTCATTAGTGTCACCCTTTTTCTTTTTAAGAGAGGTAACCCACCAACTTTGCTGTTCTGTTTATACTTTTGAATGATCAAATACTGGCCTGAATACTGGCCTCATGGCTATTGCACCATATTCATTTATCTCAATTTCTGCTGATAATTGAGTGACCTTGTAATCAGCGCATTTGGATAAAGAGCGTTTAATTTTTTCCTTTACTGTTTTTCTCCTTTTAGCGACTGCTCTCTTAAGGGCCTGTCCTACTTACATTTTCAAAGAACGCCCACACTTTTCACAAAAATCCACTTAACCACTTAAAAATAAATAAATTTTAATACAGCTATTAGTAAACTGGAAGTAAATCCGGTTTATTCCATGTTACAGTGAAGCTTGGTTTTTAAGGACCCCATATAAGGTGTTATAGTTCAAAACTCTCAAGTACTTACCGACTTGTCAGTGATTTCAGCGAAAACCAGGACGCCGGAGAAGCATTGACAGCGTGGGAATTTTCACAATGTTTCAGAAGACGCTGTAATCTCGACCTGACTCGGTTTGTCGTGGTCATTGTCGTCGGGTAAAAGAAAAGTTTGGCGATCTGCTACGACTTTTAACAGTCACCAAAAAAATCGTCTAAGTGGGACAGGCCCTTTGATCACTTGCTCCTGTCCCATTTTGTCAATCATTTCAACACAATCTCACACTACATTCACTTCACAGTCACTTTATCACCACACTGCATTATTACCTTATTATTTACATTTATTTTTAATCCATCAGTCTGAAGAAGGGTCTCGACCCGAAACGTCACCCATTCCTTCTCTCCTAGATGCTGCCTGACCTGCTGTGTTACTCCAGCATTTTGTGATACCTACATTTAAAAAAAAAATTATTTCCCTTGTTTGAACTTTGTTGTAGTCCTCTTAATCTGCACTTTTTCCTTTCAGTCTTCCTCAAAGTAATCTATATCTTGAGAACATAGCCACTCTTGCTTTTATTTACTATTTGACCTCTCATGCATGTTCTGTCCTTCAATAAGGTCTTGGTCGACCAGAACAAATAAGTGTTGTTAATCCCGTTGAAGTCTTAAAGATCATGAGAATCGTATATTTTCACGTTTGCTTGTGAGGCGATAACATTTTGAAATCTAGATATATTCCACAAATTTGATTATTCTGTGCCAATCTTATCTTCTTATTATGTTTGCAGATACCAAAGGCGATAGCAGATATTTTTGATGCTCCAAGCGATGAGGAGTTTTGGGGTTTTCCAGAGGATGAATGTAATACATTACTTGATTATGCCCAGGACAAACCGGATAAAAACATAAATGTGAGTAGGATGTACTTTATTTTTAAAATTATACGTTCAGTGCTAATAGCATTCTGAATCTTGTTTCAGCAATTCAATCAAACGTGCTGTCTCTGTCTTGTGATTGAATTCCTGTGCAACAATGGGAAGTGTAAACGTACGCAGGAAAGTACGCCAAAAGTGTGTAGGGATTTTTAAACAAGCAGCTAAGATCAGTTTCATTTTCCTCCTGATTTATTTAGGTTTATTGAACATGCCATAGTGGGATTTGTACTCCTGTCCAGTTCCCTTCCAAAATCATTTAAACTTGTTTTTCTACAACAAACTGATTCCCCTTTGGCAGAGGGAGAAAATGTTTAGACTCTCTATTTACTGCAGTAGGTGGTGTTCAATCCCGCTTCAAGTCAGAGGGGTCCATATCTCCAGCAACCTAATCTGGTCTCCTCTTCTGATGCGACGATCAAGATAGTGCATCAGTGTATTTACTTTCCTTGGCACCTGAGAAGATTTGGCGTGGATTCTCTTGAACGTGCAGATGTGTTGGAGGAAATATTCTGACAGGATGCACCTCGGCCTGATTGGGCAAAAGCTCTGCTCATGGCTGCCTGATCCTGCAGAGAGTGGTGCACACAGTCCTGCCCATCACAGGCTCATCACTTCTATCCAGTCCATTTTCACGCTGTGTTGCATCAGACAAGCTGGAAGTATTGTCAAGGATGCCTCCCATCCTGCCCAATCCCTTTTCTCCAGCCAATTTCCGTATACCAATACTCTCCTCCACCTAGCAGAGCTGGTCCTTGCCCTCAACAACTTCTCCTTCGACTCCTCCCACTTCCTCCAAATCCAAGGCGTAACTATGGGCACTCGCATGGGTCCTAGCTATGCCTGCCCCTTTGTAGGGTACGTCGAACAATCACTGTTCCAGGCTTACACTGGTCCTATCCCCGAACTCTACCTCCGTTACATTGACGACTGCCTCCTGCACCCATGCAGAACTCGCTGACTTCATCAACTTCACGAATAATTTCCATCCTGTACTCAAATTCACTCGAACCATCTCCGACATCTCCCTACCATTTCTGGATCTCGCCGTCTCCATCGCGGGAGACAGACTATTGACCGACATCTACTACAAACCTACTGACTCCCATAGCTATCTAGATTACACTTCTTCCCACCCTGCTTCCTGTAAAGACTCTATCCCCAACTCCCAATTCCTCCATCTACGCCGCATCTGCGCCCAGGATGAAGTTTTCCATATTAGATCATCAGAGATGTCCTTATTCTTTAGGAAACGGGGGTTCCCCTCTTCCATTATGAGGCTCAGTAGGGTCTCCTTGATATCCCGCAGCTCCGCTCATATTCCCCCTCCCCCCATTCGCAACAAGAAAGGAGGCCCCCTTGTCCTCACCTTCCACCCCATCAGCCGTCGCATACACCATATAATCCTCCCAGCACTTTCGCCACCTCCAACGGGATCCCACTACTGGCCACATCTTCCCATCTCCACCCCTTTCTGCTTTCTGCAGAGACCGTTCCCTCAGCAACTCCCTGGTCAACTCGTCCCTTCCCACCCAAACCACCCATTCCCCAGGATACTTTCCCCTGCAACCGCAGGAGATGCAACACCTGTCCCATTACCTCCCCCCTTGACTCCATCCAAGGAGCCAAACAGTCTTTCAGGTGAGGCAGAGGTTCACTTGCACCTTCCAACCTCATCTATTGTATCCACTGCTCCAAATGTCAACGGCTGTACATCGGCGAGACCAAGTGCAGGCTCGGCGATCATTTCACTGAACACCTCGGCTCAGTCCGTCTAAACTCACCTGATCTCCCGGTGGCTCAGCACATCAACTCCCTTTCCCATTCCCAAACTGACCTTTCTGCCCTGGGCCTCCTCCATTGTCAGAGTGAGGCCCTGCGCAAATTGGAGGAACAGCACCTCATATTTTGCTTGGGCAGCTTACATCCCAGCGGTATGAACATTGACTTCTCTAACTTCAAATAGCCCTTGCTTTCCCTCTCTATCCCCTCATCCTTCCCAGTTCTCCCACCAGTCTTACTGTCTTCGACCACATTCTATCTTTGACCTGCCCACTCCCCTGACATCAGTCTGAAGAAGGGTCTCGATCCAAAACGTCACCCATTCATTCTCTCCAGAGATGCTGCCTGTCCAGCTTAGTTACTCCAGCATTTTGTGTCTACCATACGTGAATAATCAGCTCTTTCCACCGACCAAGTGTTTCCAGTGTTTTCTGCTGCTTAAAGATTTGGACTGCTGTGTTTTGGATGTTGCTTATATAAAATGTTATTTGGATTTTGAATGAACAGAATTAATCTGCAAACATGGTCCATGATAGTAACTCACACGGTCCATGATAGTAACTCACACAGTCCATGATAGTAACTCACACGGTCCATGATAGTAACTCACACGGTCCATGATAGTAACTCACACGGTCCATGATAGTAACTCACACGGTCCATGATAGTAACTCACACGGTCCATGATAGTAACTCACACGGTCCATGATAGTAACTCACATGGTCCATGATAGTAACTCACATGGTCCATGATAGTAACTCACATGGTCCATGATAGTAACTCACATGGTCCATGATAATAATTCACATGGTCCATGATAAGTCACAAACCAGTGCTACTCGCCGGGGTTTGTACTTCTTTGCTTTCTCCCTTCATTGGGAGTGCACCATCATTTGATAATGCTCCTGTTCAGCTGCTATGGACATTTTTGCATTAACATATGACACAGACGGTGACTATGTGTTCCAGAGACAGGAGTACAAATCCCACTATGGCATCTTCAATAAACCCAAATACGTCAGGAGGAAAATGAAACTGGTCTTAGCTGCTTGTTTAAAATTTCCTGCATACCTTCGGCGTGCCCTCTTCCCTCCCCACGCCTGGACAATTTGAGATGGTAATAAATGTCTTGCCACTGATGCCAACATACTGCGAAGAGATTTGTTTTCAAAAAGCTCAACTGAAAAGTCCAACTGAGTTTCTGTAGAATAATGTCAATTTCCTTTTTTATTAAAACAATACCCTGTGGCCAATGAAGTGGAGCTCCATTTTATAAATAATCGCTATTGACATTGGAATTTGCAGCTACTTCTGAACAATTGGTTTGTTTATGTAGATTTCATTATATGGACTTCTTCTCTAAACTCCTTTTGTTCACTTTTGGCTTTCAGGTTTCCAAATTCCAGTCCAAGTACATTACAGAAGAGTTGATTGAAGTTTTCACAGATGATAGTTGCTCAGCTGATTATGTTTTTGAAGGGTTCCCTTCAAGTACTTTTGAATCTAATGGTGAGCTGGATTTGAAGGTAAGGACTACGATAGAGAGAATTTATTTTACTGTCAAACTCATTAGTTGGATAATCCTATTTTTCTTTCCCTCTTTAAATACTTGTATTTCTCCCCTTTATTGGTGGTAACAGTTAAAATAATATTTGTATTAAATGCGTATAGCAGCAAGTGCGAATGACTGTTTTAGTTATTGGCCTCTTTCCCCCAACAAACTGCAATTGTTAGTTGTGAGTGGGCATTACAGAGAGACCTTCTGTTTAATTTACTTGGGCTGCCTTCAAACACTGACAAAATGACAATAGACCAAACGTCAAACTGTTCATGCAATGTGTAAGAAAAGGCAGCATTCATGTACGTCTGTTTCATTTTTATTGCTATTAAGTTATAAATCCCATATGTGTTTTTAGTACATACAGGCAGTCACCTAATATTGTAAGTAGAAGTGCAAGCTTATGTTTCTTGTCCTTGTAGTCCATGAGTTCGGAAATGGAGGATGAAGATGAAGGTTTTACTGAATGTGACGAGGAGGAGGAGGAGGACGATGATGACCTATCTTCCATTGAAAGTGAAATGGAACCAACATCAAGGAAACCCCATTTTGGACTGTGTGTGGCATTCAAATTTCCAACAAGGCGGCCAGCAAAGAGAAAGGAGCGCGAGCTGGATGTGTCTGAGTCTGAATCAGATGACGACTCTGGGTCAAGGAAGAAGCGGTCTAATGTTTTGCTAAAGCGAGCCATGAACATTAAAGAGAATAAAGAGATGGTAGGAGTAGATTTGAGTAGTATTTGCTTATTTACAAAATACTTGCTTAATGAGTTGTGTAATTGTGCTGCTTATGTCTGTTTGCAACTCTGAGAATCATCTTATATGTTTCCACGCAAGGCAACTATGTTTGCAAGTTGTCATTCCTTGTATTTTTCAGAACTTAATAGAGGATGCCATCTGTCATGTATATATTTGTTGCTTGTATAACATTTGGAATGTTTTGCTTTTTCCCTCGAATAATGAAATGAAGGTCATATAGGCCAACCAACATAAATTAGTTTAATGGCTTTTTGTAGGCCATCTTACTTATACTGGTATTTAATTAATTTTACACTTATGTTAGCAAGTCAGCAGAATTAGATGATATAAACAAAAGGTGAATACTGACAAACATCCACCATATTTCTTTTCCCTGTGGCGTCTCTTCACTGCACCATGTTATTTACACTTTCAGGATCTGGCAGGGCCAGTACTTGCAGCCCATCTCCAATTCATAAGTTCATAAGTCATATTCGGCCCATCGAGTCTACTCTGCCATTCAATCATTGCAGGTGTTTCTCCCTCTCAACCCCATTGTCCTGCCTTCTCATAACCTTTGACCCCCTTACTAATCAAGACCATCTTCACCTTAAAATATCCAATGACGGATTCTGCATCCGTCTGTGGCAATGAATTCCACAGATTCACCTTCGTCTGGCTAAAGAAAAATCGTCCTTGTCTCCTTTCTAAAGATATGTCCTTTTATTCTGAGGTTGTGCCCTCTGTTCCTGGACTCTCCCAATAATAAACATCATACCCATTCTATCCAGGCCTTTCACTATTCAGTAGATTTCAAAGAGGTCCAGTGACTACAGGCCCAGAGCTGTCAAATACTCATAATATGTTAACCTAACCACGCAAGGATCATTCTCGTAAACCTCCTCTACCCTCTCCAAAGCCAGCACATCCCTCCTCAGAATGGCACCCAAAACTGCTCACAATCTGTGCTCTGACCTGTGCCATATTAAGCATCAGCATTACATCCTTGCTTTTATATTCTGGTCCTCTCAAAATGAATACTAGCATTGCATTTGCCTTCCTTACTGCTGATTCACCTTACAAATTAACCCGTTGAGAATCCTGCACCACTACTCCCAAGTCCCTTTGCACCTCCAATTTCTGAATCCTCTCCCCATTTAGAAAATTGTTTATGCCTTTATTCCCACCAAAGTGCATGACTGCGCACTTTACTATGCTGCATTCCATCTGCCACATCTTTCCGCACTCTACCAATGTGTCCTAGTCCTTCTGCAGACTTCCTGCTCCCTCTACACTACTGCTCCTCCACCCATCTTGCCCTAGAAAAGGTGGCAAGCTGCTTTATTGTGGTGCTAACCATACTGATGAGGGTACTCCCGCAGTGCTGTAGGGTAGGGTGCCAAGATCTAGATCCATTGATGAAGTACAGACAGTATATTTCCAAATCAAGGTGGCACTTTACTTAGAGGGGAACCTGCAAGAATTGCTGTTCTCAGGCGTGTGCTGCTGTTGTGCTATTTGGTGATGGAGGCTGTAGGTTTGAGGCATTGTTGGTGTAGGCTTAACAAGTGACTAAAGGGCTTTTTGCAACTACTCTATACTGGTGGTGGAAATGTTGAATGTTTAGAGTGGTTCGCAGAGTGCCAGTCAAGCATTCTGTCCTGGATGGTGTTCAGGTGTTCGAGAGGTGTCAGCATTGATTCGTTCACTTGAAAGACATTGGGGTGTTTGGAGGAAATTCACCTGACAGAATATCTCTCCTCTGGTCAGCCAGATTATATGTGTGCCAGGTCTAGTAGAGTTTCTGGTCATTGCATCTGTGTATTGATCTGTGTTGGGTGGATGGGTTTGTTGGCAATAGGTAAAGCAACTGAAAGTCAAGATTAAGTGGTTAGATTTTCACTAGTTGAGTTTGGCCATTGCCTGGCAGTATCATTGTGGGCATGTTACTTGTCATATTATCAGCCCACACCTGCATGCATTTGCTAAGGAGTTGCAAATGGAATTGACATTGTCTAGCCATCAGGGACATTCTCATTCTTTGAAGAAAGGTTAGTCACTAACAAAGTGACTAAAGTAAGTTGTACCCACATTACTGCTCGGAGGAACTCCTGTAGTGATGTCCTGGAGTTGGTATCATTGACATCTCCTAGCCCCCACCTTCCTCTTTGAAAGGTATGACTGCAACTTTTAGTGTTTTTTCTTTTAATGCCCACTCATTTCAGTTTGGCGCTGGCATGTTGATGTCACATTTGGCCAGATACCGTCTTACAATAGACAATAATAGACAATAGGTGCAGGAGGAGGCCATTCGGCCCTTCGAGCCAGCACCGCCATTCAATGTGATCATGGTTGATCATTCTCAATCAGTACCCCGTTCCTGCTTTCTCCCCATAACCCCCTAACTCCGCTATCCTTAAGAGCTCTATCTAGCTCTCTCTTGAATGTATTCAGAGAATTGGCCTCCACTGCTCTCTGAGGCAGAGAATTCCACAGATTCACAACTCTGACTAAAAAAGTTTTTCCTCATCTCTGTTCTAAATGGCCTACCCCTTATTCTTAAACTGTGGCCCCTGGTTCTGGACTCCCCCAACATTGGGAGCATGTTTCCTGCCTCTAACGTGTCCAACCCCTTAATAATCCTTGATGTCGCTGACCATTGTTTTCGCGGTGTTTATACAACTCAGCTCTGGGCATCAGTGAATAGGTCATTGAGAAGTGCCATTTGACAGCCCTGTTGATGATGGGTTCCATTGGTGATGAGTTTTGTAGATTAGCATCAGACATTTGAACTCTGCAGATGAATACCAGTAGTGATCACAGTTAAAAATTAATAGCAAGGAACTGCAGATGCTGGTTTATACCAAAGATGGACACAAAATGCTGGAGTAACCCAGCCGGTCGGGCAGCATCTCTGGAGAAAATGGATAGTTGACATTTCGGGTCAATACGTTTCCTCACAGTTAATGCTAGCATTGGATATGATAACCCATCTTTAAAATACCCAAATATCTTGATTGACATTTGCTTTGAACAAATCCCAAACCCAATCTGATACTTTTAAAATATTTTAAGTTTGTATTAGCTGCTATAATCTGCTGCTCCTTTTTTAAAAGAAGTTTTTGACAGTAACGATTTGGTATGCACCAATTTTAGCATGTGAAATTCTCCCCTTTCATAAAATGCTGCATACAATCAAACGAAAGGCAATGCGTATGTTGTAGTTGATGGAGAAATGGATATGTTGGTGATGAATATTAAAGTGCTCATAAATTACCTGGTAAATTAATAAAATTACTTGTTACTGAGACACACAGGGTGTCATGGTCGATCTATGCCTCTACAAGGAAGTTCAACCTAACCTGTGGTAATTTTTAGTCCATTGCATAATCTGGTATACTGGTTTTAATCTTTTGTTTTGGTATACCTTTTTTTTAACGTGTTATTCGATTTTGTTTTTTAGCTTGCTAAACTAATGGCAGAATTAAAAACAATGCCTGGACTCTTTCCAGTGAATGGACAGACTTCACCTTCAGTAAGTATGGTATAATACTCACAATTTGTATATTATCTTATTGAAATTGCCATGTATGAGAAGTGATATTTTATCATCCAGGAAAGTGGTATTTTTCTCCAAATCTAAATCACCTCCACTCTAGAAGTGAGGACAACAATCTGGTATTTTATTGTACCAAGGAAGTTTGGTGATATAGAATCCATCTCACAGATGACATGTCCAGTGTGCCCTCTCTGAAAGAAGCAAGGGGCAAATGCCTCCGAGGCATTTTATTATGTGTTCAATTTCCAGTGTTCTTTTGAATTATGATGAACTCTGCCCAGTCCATCACGGGCACTGACCTCCCTAACATCTAAGGGATTTACAGGAGTTTCTGCCTCAAAACAGTAGTCTGCATAATAGGGGACCATGACCATGCATGACCAGCATGGCCATGGTTTCATTTCTCATCTGTCATCGGGAAGAAATTTTAGGAGCCTGAAAACTGTAGTGTCCAGCTTCAGTAGCAGCTTCTTCTCAACAAACAGACTAAGCTGCATTGGGGGGGGGGGGGGGGGGCATTGTTTTATTATTATTGTTTTTAATATATAATAATTATTGTTCCATTTTGGGGCATAAGACAATGAAGCTCTTGAAAAAAAAAAATACTTGAACTGTGTGTGTGATATGTTTCTCTATTCAAGTGCAACATTCTTATCTTTTCAGAAAAAGAAAAGAACTCCAAAGAGAACTTTTTCTGAAGGAAAGATTGAACGCCGTGTGAATCCAACCAGAAATGCACGGCCTCCTGAGAGGTTTTCTGTGGAAAAGCTTGCGATTTCTCCAACCAAACTTATGGACCAAGTGAAAAACTTCCGTTTGAGATCTGATCTATCAGATCGTTTTGTTGAGGTAGTGGACATCTTCTGGAAAGGATTTTTTAATTTTAGTGCACTGCCTAAAAATCCAAGTATAGATATAATTTCAGAATAATTACAGCATTTTGCCTTTTTGCTTTAAATTTGCAACCAGGACATTACGGATTAAATGAGCTACTACTGAAATAACTGACCACTGTAATGTGTTGTTGTTTAGTTACAATTTCATGGTATGTATGTCTGTACAATTTAATTGTTCTTATTTCTAATTGTAGTTAATTTGAATTTGTTGGTTTAAATTTAGATTTTTTTAATACACTTTATAGGATGAAAGTTTAAAGAAAAGGAGGCGAAGATCTTTCAATTGCAAGCCAAGATTCGCTGATAATATCACAGAAGAGGATTTGGAAAATATTGCCATCACTGTTAAAGATAAAATATATGATCGTTGTATGGTAATTGTCAGACCTTTTTCTAACACTATTGAATGGATCTTTCAAGTCAGAAACTCGTACATTATTTTGATGTTTAAACATTTAACTGCTTTATAAACCAGTATATTCATTTTAAATGATATGCTACTTTGGGGCTGCATTGCTTTCAGGTGGTATGTAGAATGACAGCATATTATCATTATCTGTCATGGTCTCTTATGACTGTCCTGTAATAAATTTATTACTTTATACAATACTTTTTCCCCAACATGGTTTAATATTAATTCTGCTGTAAATTTTGCAAAACTGACTAACTTTGAGATTCCACATTCAGAGATAATCTCAGAAAATCAGTGTTAATAATTTTCTACCATGTTTTAAAATTGAGATTGCTCCCCTAATGTCACAATAAAAAGGAAAAATGTTTTTCTTTGTATGCATGTAGGGAAGCACTTGCCATCAATGTCGGCAGAAGACAATAGATACAAAGACGATCTGTCGTAATCGTGATTGTTATGGTGTAAGAGGACAATTTTGTGGACCCTGTTTGCGCAATCGATATGGAGAAAATGTGAGATCGGCCCTTCTAAACCCTGTATGTATATATACTTAAGTGTTAAATGTGCTGTATGGCCATAAGTTGCTAGATGTTAATTACTGTGTCCTTTTCCATAGTAACACAATCTTTGTTGTGCTTGAAAAGATACAATACCAACTTGTTAACTCAGCATATATAATGGTGGCTGCACATTAAATTCTTAAAATTTAGTTCAAATGAAATGGTGAAAATGTAGAGCTACGTGTACCTGCTTCCATCCAAGAACTTACTCATGGATGAATTTTCAATCTATATTTGTCTTTTCTTGTACTTCATTTATTTGTTAAATCTGAATTGCAACCCATTTTTGAATCCTAAACAAGTTTGTATGGTGGTAAACTTGCATTTTGTGCAAGATTTACATGATTAGGTGTCACTTGTACTCTTTGGCATATATAGATCATCTTGTCAGTTGAGCAGGCACCAGATCGGGATTAGCATTTATTTGAACACAGCATTAAATCAGTATTTTAAAACTAAGCAGGAGAATTTCAAAACGTTTTCTTCTGGGGCAATTTCACATATACACTGGAAATAAAAGGACAAAAAGGAGTTAGCATGAAATACCTGGCATGTCCAGATGTTGCAGACCTTAATAGGGCCCCTTTTTAAAGAGGAACGAGTTTCAGAAGCCGTTGCAGATGTTTAATTTTAGGTGGGGTGTGGGATGGCAAGGAATGAAACCTTGCACTCTTGTCCTGGCAAGTTGCATTCTTATTCTAGTATAATGGGGTAATTCGATGTTAGCAAACCTGCGCTTTGGAGAAAACTTGGGCCTGGATAGAGTGAGTGTGTAGAGGATGTTTCCACTAGTGGGAGAATCTAGGACCAGAGGCCATAGCCACAGAATAAAAGGACATACCTTTAGAAAGGAGATGAGAAGGAATTTCTTTAGTCAGAGGGTGGTGAATTTGTGGAATTCATTGCCACAGATGGCTGTGAACACTGTCAATGGATACTTTTGGCGGAGATTTGACAGATTCTTGATTATGTGATCGGAGCAGAATTAGGCCATTTGACCCTTCAAATCTACTCTGCCATTCAATCCTGGCTGATCGATCTTTCCCTCCTAAGGGTATCAGGGGTAATGGGGCGAAGGCAGGCGAATGGGGTTGAGAGGGAAAGATAGATCAGTCGTGATTGAATGCTGGAATAGACTTGATGGGCTGAATGGGCTAATTCTGATCCTAGAACTGATCAATGTATAGAGGATCTTTGGTAGAAATCCTAGGCAGGTTCACAAGTCCACTGCTCTAACTGGTTGAGTGGACATTTTACAGGGCTATTGATCTGTAATGCTGAACGTTTTTTTTTGTTGTAGGACTGGGTTTGCCCTCCTTGCAGAGGGATCTGCAATTGTAGCTTCTGCCGTCGTCGGGATGGCCGGTGTGCCACGGGGATTCTTGTTCACTTGGCAAAATTTTATGGATATGATAATGTTCAAGCCTATTTGGAAAGGTAAGAGAATGAAATTGATTGGGATTTTGTGGATATGTCCACTGAATATGTCCACTGAATATTACTTTCACTGCTAGGTGAGAGCATTGGCGCAGCAATTAAATAAATGTATAACACAGAAATGGGCCTTTCAGCACATCCCATAGTCATGTAGCATGGAAACAGGGCCTTCAGCCCAAGATAACCCATCTACACAAATCCCTCTGAATCTTTCCTATCCATGTAACTGTCCAAATGTCTTTTAATTGTTGTACCTGCCTCAACTATCTAGCAGCCCATTCCATATACCCACCATCCTATGTGTGTAAAAGAAAAAGTTGCCCCTCAGGTTCCTATTAAATCTTTATTTTATCACCTTAATCCAACGTCCTCTGGTTCATGATTCTCCTACTGCGTAAATAGGGGTCAGTCAGGTTTGTATCTTTAGTTTGCTGAGGTGCTGCCCTTCAAGGCCAGGTTTCAATCCTGACATCCAGTGCTCATTGTGTGGTGTTTTCATGTTCTCTCTGGACCACCCGTCTTCCCTTCCACATTCCAAAGATGTGTGAATTGATAGGAATGCAAGGAGTAATGAAATAGGATTTTTCTGAGCATAGACTTGGTGGACCAAACGACCTCCTTTTTTTTTTAAGGAAATATGTGCCATCTAGACTGAATTGGAAATTTTTAGCTAGTCAGAGAGTATTGTAGTTGAATCCACCTCAGTCCAGTGCAGCAAGCTGAGTACAGGAATAAAGAGGTGTTTCTGCAGTTGTACAGGGCCCTGGTGAGACCACACCGGGAGTACTGTGTGCAGTTTTGGTCTCCTAATTTGAGGAAGGACATCCTTGTTATTGAGGCAGTGCAGCGTTGGTTCATGAGGTTAATCCCCGGGATTGTCATACGAGGAAGGATTGGAAAGACTGGCTTGTATTCACTGGAATTTAGAAGGATGAGAGGGAATCTGATAGAAACGTATAAAATTATAAAAGAACTGGACAAGCTAGATGCAGGAAAAATGTTCCCAATATTGGGGGAGTCCAGAACCAGGGGCCACAGTCTGAGAATAAAGGGGAGGCCATTTAAAACTGCGATGAGAAAAAACTTTTTCTGAGTTGTGAATTTGTGGAATTCTCTGCCACAGAAGGCAGTAGAGATCAATTCACTGGATGAATTTAAAAGAGAGTTAGATAGAGCTCTAGGGGCTACCAGAATCAGGGGAGCAGGCAGGTATGGGTTACTGATTGTGGATGATCACAATGAATGGTGGTGCTGGCTCGAAGGGCCAAAAGGCCTCCTCCTGCACCTATTTTCTATGTTTTTTAAGCTTCAAAAAGAATTATACCCTTCTGATTTTAAACTTTCAAACCTGAAACCATTCATTCACTGTAATTACTATAAACAGTACTTTAAAAAATAGTTTCTCAATGTTTTCAAATAAGAACAAGTCTTTTTGATTACTTACTGTTAACTGACATGTTTTATTTTAGTTTACAGAAACAACTAATTGAAGATTAAGACAGGAACTAGGATCTGTTAAGATTCAGCCTCCTTTAAAGTTTTACTTCAACGCCAATGAAACAAAAAACATTATTTTTACAACTAGGTAACTATTGATGCTTGGAAATACTTCACTGCAATAACTAAAATATAATGTCTGGAAGCTGAGTTTGTTTTTCTAAATAGCTTCAGCAGTTGAAAATGTTTTTTATTGTTTAAACGCTTGTTCAAATCGGTTTTACATACAAATAGGTGATTTCTGGTGTTAGTTACAATGTTATTATCTAAATTGCAAGTCAATGTTTAATTCTGCTACTCTGGTAAATGTTTTATGTACATTGACCATATTAACACTAAATGAGGGGTTAACATAATGTCTTATGCATATGTGCATCTGAGTATATATTTGACACTGCATAATGACTAATAATTAAAACTGGAAATGTTTGATAATTCAGCAACATGAGCATTAGATTTGTTTGAAATGTTAATCTGAAGTTTTTTGATGTTTAGAACTTACCATGTGTGGCATAAAAAGCATGTAAAATAAATGTACAATTTCTAACAAATGTTGCATAATTAAAAAAATGGGTATATGTGTTGTGCCATACAAACAGTTCTATCAGTTACATTTTCTTACGAATATGACATTGCAGCCTACTGGTCACTTAATTTATTGCCAGTATATTATGAATTATATTTCATGCAACTACTTTAGAAGTTACATGTCAGATTTAAATTGTTTTCAAAACTCAGCACTATATACATACATGTGGAACATTACACTTTGTCTTTGCAATTCTGTCCATTGAACCAAATTTAGTTCTTGGATAAAAAAGTAACTTTCAGGTTAATCTTTACTACTATCAATGGTTGGTAATGTATCTTTAAACTGATAAGAGCAAGGCTACTCCAGAAATAATCCATTTGGCAGGCTTCGCTCTGGTCTTTAGATTGAATGTCCAAACATAGGTAGGTCCTCTGATTTTGGTTTTGTAAACTGGACATTGGTAAATGTTCTTCAATTCTTCCCTATCTGCTGGAGTAGCCCGCACAAAGATAATAGGCACTGGGGAAGCAAGTTCTTTAAGATGTGCTTCTGCAATGATGCCATTCTGAATGTCCCATTTTGCTCCTAAAAGAATTGTCAAATGTAAAACATGTTATTACTGCTTGTAAGGTGTGGGATAAACATAATGAAAATAATTTTAATTTTAAATTGTGGAGCATGAAATGGTAGGGAAAAGACGCTAACAGGACGGAGTAAATCACCACAGCCTCCCTCTACCCAGCCTGCCGATCTGTTCCTAAACATTTTCCTCTTAATTCCTTTCTCTCTTCACCTGTGTACATTGTACTTGCATGTTTTGTTCCAGTATGGTTAAGTAATTAAGGCCCAGGATCTTTCAGGCCCATCGTCTGATATCAACAAACACTTGATTTTTCCCATTATCAAAAGTTAATTGATTTATCTCTTGACGAGTGACTGTTTAATGGTAGTCTCTGATCAATTGGTAACTAAAATGAAAAGTATTTGAGTTAAGTGCACAAACCTTCCAAGAAGAGTCCATGGATATAGGCACCTTCTCTTGGTGGATGACCATAATCCTCTTTGTTTTTTTTGGTGATGTCCACAGTTAAGCACATCTTATCCAAGGGCCACTCATTCTTCCGGGACATACTCTGCATAATAGCTTAACAATGACAAGAGATTTAGTACTATGCAATGCTACATTGTCAAATTTTAGAGTGTGCCTATTACTGGATATTGCCTGCCTACTGAATTACTTGCCAAAGTCCACAAACAGGGATTGCCTTCCCTAACACTTGGAAAATAAATTGTGGCAACCACTCCCATTAGGTAGGCATAGGAACCCTTAACTTATTCCATGAACAGAAACATAATTAGTAACTTCTAACCAGTACTATTCTTTGCCTGTTTGAAACCATTCTCACATTGGACAACACATAAATTCTAAATGGCATGTTTTGCAGAAGAAACCCTTTTGGATGCCAGCAATACTTTTGCAGCTGTATGAACAATCTTTGTTGGTACATACAAAGTGGGAATTTCTATCAAATCTGTGTACAAATTTCTCAAACTTTTCTTTTTCCCTCGTTTCGTCTCTCTTACTCAAGGTTTCCTGTTTTCAACTTTCCTTTTCCTGAAACGGAAATCAGCCATGATCATATTGAATGGCGGTGCAGGGCTGAATGGCCTACGCCTGCACCTATTTTCTATGAAACGTGCAATGTATGTCCGTTTTACTGTCCCTACCCAGGATGCTTTTCTAAGTGAAGTGACAATTGTACCCATTTCATTTTGGAAAAATATTCACTACTCATCATGCAAACACATCTTTAGGTTTGTTCTGGTGTCATTTTCATTATTTAATCTCTGCTTTCCATCTACCACATACATTTTCTGCTACCCCATCCCCTGTAAATAAAAATCTTACTTCAATTTTTCCCCCATTTCTACAACAAGGTCAGTAACTTCACCTTTTATTTATTTAAACATTAACCTGTATTTCCAGGTTTTGTAAGTTAAAAAAATTAATGGAAATTGAAAAGCTGCAGATGAGAGAAATCCTGAAATAGAAAATGCTGGGGGGGGGGGGGGGGGGGGGGGACACGGACCTCAAACAGGTCATTCTGCATCTGTGGGAAGAGAAACTTTTTCTCTTTCCACAGATTATGCAAGACCACTGGGTGTTTCCAGTATTTTCTATTTTAATGGAAAACCAGATTGCATGGGCTGGAGATGCAGATAGTCATTGAAAAGGCAGCCAACTAAAAGTCTTTCAAGATGCATCTAACGTGCTCTAGCCCCAGGTCAACTATTACAATTTATGTTGAAAACTTGTAGAGAGAAAAAAAAAAAAAAATGGTACAGTTCAGGAATATTACCAAACAAATTCTTGATATAGTCGCCTAATGTTGGTATCAAAGGAATAGCCAGAGGTAGACACCAAGGAATGGCTTTGGGAGGGAATTGTAATGGTTCGCAATAAAGTTGTGAATACGGACATGATTCAATTTAGAGGTTAAGCAAGCTAGGACTTTGAAGCACAGCAAGATGAGGGGTGATCTTATAGAGATCAAGAGCATGAAGGAGGTTGGGAGATAGACACAAAAATCTGGAGTAACTCAGCGGGACAGGCAGCATCTCTGGGTAGAAAAGAAATGGGTGATGTTTTGGGTGGAGACCCTTCAGACTGGTTAGGAATAAGGGAAACGAGAGATATAATGATTTGGAGAGATAAAGAACAATGAATGAAAGATATGCAAAAAAAGTAACGATGATAAAGGAAACAGGCCATTGTTAGCTGTTGGGTGACAATGAGAAGCTAGTGCGACTTGGGTGGGGGACGAGATGGAGAGGGAATGCCGGGGCTACCTGAAATTAGAGAAATCAATACCACTGGGCTGTAAACTGCACAAACGAAATATGAGATACTATTCCTCCAATTTACGTTTAGCCTCACTGACAATGGAGGAGACCGAGGACAGAAAGGTCTCTGTAGGAATGGGAAAGAGAATTAAAGTGTCCAACAACCGGGAGTTCAGGTAGGTTTAGGCGGGCTGAGCGAAGCTGTTCCACGAAGCGATTGCCCAGTCTGTTTGGTCTCGCCGATGTATAGGAGTCCACATCTTGAACACCGGATACAGTAGATGAGGTTGGAGGAGGTGCAAGTGAACCTCTGCCTAACCTGAAAGGACTGTCGGGGTCCCTGGACAGAGTCGAGTGCGGAGGTTTCGCGACAGGTATTGCAACTTCTGCGGTCGCAGGGGAAGGTATCTGGGGAGGGGGTGGTTCGGGTGGGAAGGGATGAGTTAACCAGGGAGTTGCAGAGGAAACAGTCTGCGGAAGGCAGAAAGGGGTGGAGATGGGAGAATATGGCTAGTCGTGGGATCCTGTTGGAGGTGGCGGAAATTTCGGAGGATTGTGTTTTGTATGCAATGGCTGATGGGGTACAAGGTAAGGACTAGGGGGACTGTCTATTGCGATGAGGAGGAGCAAGGGCAGATCTATGGGATACTGAGGAGACACAAGTGAGAACCTCATCTTTGATGGGAGAGGGGAATCCCCGTTCCCTAAAGAATGTGGACATCTCCGATGTCCTGGTGTGGAACACCTCGTCTTGGGCGCAGATGTGGCGTAGACGGAGGAATTGGGAGTAGGGGATAGAGTTTTCAGGATGCAGGGTGGGAAGAAGTAGTTGAGATAGTTGTGGGAGTCAGTGGGTTTGTAATAGACGTCAGTCAATAGTCTATTCCTGTGATGGAGACAGATCAAGAAAGGGGAGGGAGGTGTCGGAGATTGTCCAAGTAAATTTGAATGCAGGATGAAAATTGGTGGTGAAATTGATGAAGTCCATGAGTTCTGCGTGGGTGCAGGAGGTAGCACCGATGCAGTCATCAATGTAACAGAGATAGAGTTCAGGGATAGGGCCAGTGTACGCCTGGAACAGGGATTGTTCAACATACCCTTCAAAGAGGCAGGCATAGCTGGGGCTTGGAGGAAGTGGGAGGAGTCAAAGGAGAAGTTGTTGAGAGTGAGGACCAGCTCCCCTAGGTGGAGTAGAGGGAAATTGGATGGTTCTGCGGTTGAGGAGAAACAGGGCTTTAAGGCCTTCCTGGTGAGGGATGGAGGTGTAGAGTGACTGAACGTCCATAGTAAAGATGAGGGAGTAGGGGCTCAGAAAGCAGAAGTCGTTCAAGAGACGATGGGCATGTGAGGCATCTTGGACATAGGTTCGGAGAGATTGGACCAGAGGAGACAGGATGGAGTCACGTTACATGGAAATCATTTCCGTGGGACAGGAGCAGGCAGAAACAATAGGTCTGCCAGGGCAGTTGTGTTTGTAGATTTTGGGGAGAAGGTAAAATCAAGCTTTGCGGGGCTGGGAAACGATAAGGTTGGAGGCTGTGGAAGGCAGCCAGAAGTGATGAAATCAGAAATGGCGTGTGAGATTAAGGCCTGGTGCTTGTCTGTGGGATCATGGTCGTAGGAGGAGGTGGCTGAGAGTTGTTACCTGGCCTCAACCCAGTAGAGGTCAGCGTGCCAGACTACTACGGCACCTCCCTTGTTGGCGGGTTTGATTATGATGCCAGGGTTGCTGCAGAGTGAGCGGAGGGAGGGCTGTACGTTCAGAGGGGTGAGGTTAGAGTAGTGGCAACGTTGAGACGGTTGATATGGTTAGAGCAGGAGGATGGGCAGAGAAGTGGCAGATGAAATGTAGTGTAGTGTCATGTATTTTGGTAGTGGGAATAAAGGCGCAGACTATTTTCTAAATGGGGTGAGTATCCAGAATTCGGAGGTGCAAAGGGGAGCACTGATGCAGGATCCCCAAAAATTAATTTACAAGTCGGATCGGTAGTAAGGAAAGCAAACGCAATGCTTGCATTTATTTCAAGAGGGATAGATTACAAAAATAGGGATGTAATGCTGAGGCTATAAGGCGCTGGTCAGGCTGCATCTGGAGTATTGGGAGCCATATCTGAGGAAGGATGTGCTACCTCTGGAGAGGGTCCAGAGGAGGTTTACAAGAATGATCCCAGGAATGAGTGGATTAACATATGATGAGCGTTTGACAGCACTGGGCCTGTACTCGCTGGAGATCAGAAGGATGAGTGGGGACATTGAAATTTAATGAATAGTGAAATACTTGGATAGGATGTTTCCACTCGTGGGAGAGTCTAGGACTAGAGGTCATAGCCTCATAATTAAAGGACCTTCCTTTAGGAAGGAGATGAGGATGGAATTCTTTGTCACAGAAGGCTGTGGAGGCTGTCAATGGATATTTTTTAAGGCAGAGATAGATTCTTGATTAGTACAGGTGTCAGGGGTTGTGGGGAGAAGGCAGGAGAATGGGGTTAGGAGGGAGAGATCAGCCATGATTTAATGGCAGAGCAGACTAGATGGGCTAATTCTGCTCATCACATGACATTGTAGAGATGGTTTATGAGTGGGACGTGGAGGGAATTCTTTTAGCTTCATGACATAGTGGAGTTGAAAACATTTGTCTTCTAAATAACAAAAGTTTATTAAAAGTCAAATACTTTAATTCTACTAATCAAAGCGAATCAAAGATTATGGGGAAGGGCAGAATGTTTAATCAGTTATGAACCAACTGAATAGTGAAGCATATTCAAAGGGCTAAATGGGGTCAGTAAATTAAAAAACTACTGTATTGTATTTTTGTATTGTATTTTGCTCAATGCCTTCGACCAATAAAATGTTTCCCAAGTGGTATTTGGGAGTAAATCTAATTCAATGACAAAGCTGTGCAGCACTGCAACATAAAGCTCTGATTCCCAGCATGAGCCGCTTTGTGTGATTGTCACTCAATTTTCAGACAGTCTTTTATTCAGCCACTTCATCTCTGAAAACCTTACAATGTTGCTCAAGTATTACCCAGTACAGGCCAGCATGCAAAGGAATGACGTGACGTGTATGTTGAGACTGCAGTGTTGATGGAGAGTAGCGTAAGGGAGACTAACAAGGAGCGTATTGGAGCAGGTGAGCTATGGTGAGGGTTGCAGCTGCAGATTATCTGAAGCATAATCACATTTTATGCATGTTACGGAGATGAAAATAACTATCCTAAAAAAACTCTTGGTTCAGATATGGCATAAGATTGAAAAGTGCAGCCAGAAAGAGGCATAGTATTTGTAATAGTTTTGAAAGCAATATCATGTTATTTGAAATATTTGTTTGGAGGATATTTCTATATAGGATCTCAGACTGTCTTGACAATTTAGGTACAATGGCAGCAAGGTGTCACCATTGTCAAGGAGGAAACCGGCACATGCTTGTAAGTGATATTGTTTAACTACAGCTTGTGGATGAGGCAAGATCGATCCTTAGAGGAAGCATTGGAGATAACAGCCATTACTGATGATTCTCTGACTGAATAGATAGATGATAACGATCAAATCAACTGCCCTCCTATGCAATTGGATGACAATGTTGTTGGAAAATAGTGCACTGAACTATGAATAGAGGCTTTAAGAATGGTTATGGAAGACAAAGATATGACCGCCTTTGTTACAATCATATGGTATGTCATTGGTGACCTTATCAAAACCACTTTGCTGCTGAAACGTTTGAAATAACAATGCGAAAATCGCAAAGATTAATAAAGCCAATCTTCATATACAAGCATTTATGGTCCGAATCAGAATTTAACAATTAGCAGAGTAACATCTCGTAGGTTGAACAGTCTAGGCATGGAACTTGTTAATAAACTCATCAAAACACTACAGCTTCCTTGTTCACAGCATCTTTATATGTTCCATAGCTTTTCACTGGTGCAATTAATATAAAACAATTCTACAACAAATCACAAGGTGTAACATTAGGAGATGTAATTTAAAAATACTAAATAAACTTACCAGTAAGGAAAGACTGAGGATTGAAAAAACCAGAAAGCCACACAACTGCAGGAAGACCAAGATCATGAGTCCATGCATCGAGTTCACGGCAACGCATGAGAACATCATTGAACCTTAAAAAACAAAGGTTAAGTTGCAGCTAACCAATATACCTAAATTCCCACAATTCAGTCAACATACCTGTATACTGTTATACAAAGAGATTAGAATAATGTTCATTATTTAGTTTTTTAAAGTGAATATTTTTTTGTTAAATTACCTCTCATTTTAATAGAAAAAATAATTGTAAATACACACAAGTTGCACTCTGCCATTTCCCTTTCTTGTGCCGGGGATGATGTGGCCAACTTTTGATGCATTAGTTACAATGTGTTTGTACTAGGGCACATACATTCTGAAAGGAGTACACCACAGTACTTGTTATTGGGATTTCTAAAGGTTGCTCAAAAATGTGACGATGAATGTTAGAAACATAGAAAAATAGGCGCAGGAGTAGGCCATTCGGCCCTTAGAATGGCCAGCACTGCCATTCAATATGATCATAGCTGATCATTTAAAATCAGTATCCCGTTCCTGCTTTCTCCCCATATCCCTTGATTTCTTTAGCCCTAAGGGCTCTAAATGTTGTGACATAGTATTAAATAAATAAAATATAAAAATAGGTCAACTCTTGGGATGTGTAATAATGTCTTCACTTGAGATAGCCATCTACATTGTACATTTCTGATTTATTGTTGCGAGCAGAAAATGAGTAGTCCCTGCAAGTACATAGAATAAATTTGAATGCTTTGGATTTGATTTTGCAACTATTTAAAATAATAGCAATTCACATTAAGGCTCCGTTTGAGAGGAAGAAGTTAGATAATCCTTCAAAATAGCTAATTCTTATTCATATTCTATGTGCAGTAGTGTTGTTTATATCTTGAATGGTACAAGATGCATCATGTTCATGAGTTGTGTGGGAAAATAACTGCAGATGCTGGTACAAATCGAAGGTATCACGAAATGCTGGAGTAACTCAGGCAGCATCTAGGAGAGGGAATGGGTGACGTTTCGGGTCGAGACCCTTCTTCAGACTGTTCATGAGTTGATGCTTTTAAGATCAAAATACTCCTTATAAAACCATTGGAAAGTTTTTCCTTTACGGTAAACGTACTAGTAAAAGTTAATAGTAGATAGTAAAATCTCTTACCATTGTGCCAGTCCATATGATGATGGATATGCTAATTTGCTCCATAATTCAGGAACATTGTCATAGTACAATGCGCTTTGCAATGCTTCCATTTCTTCTGAGACAGTCAACTCGCCCTTTGATTCGAAACAAAATGTAAATGACAAAAGGAACAATTCATACATTTCCTTTAAAAAAAAAAATTCTAATCATGAACATCATCAGATCATGAGCTCGGTCCTTATCTCTGTTCCCACTCTACCAAATCTTAAGTTGTTCATTTTAATAATAGTTTTAGCTATTTGCAAATGTCTATATCATGTGAGGCAACATTTTATAACACTCCCCTGCAACCGTGTTCGATCCTAAACTAAGAAAAGCATCTTTTCAGAATCAGTAAGATATTTTGTGATTTTGCAATTTGCATTTCTGGCAAGCTAGTGTTGATCAACAAGTGTGTGTGTGTTCGTCCAGGATTGCTACTTATTAAGGCAACTTAACACAACTGTTGAGACATTTAAAGCAGCCACACAGGAAAAGCTCTCATTAAATTCTAAGCAATTAGTTTGAGATGCATAGAATTAAAGGAATGCGCATCAGGGTTTGCGTGCTGCAGGACGTGCTGTCCTTGCCCTTTCCTCACTAAAAATAAGAATGAATAATTTCTTAACCTGGAGTCAGTTTAAGCCACTATTGCAATGGGTTAATGGATTCACGGACTACGCAAGTCAAGTCTGAAAGTCACCGTACAAGTTATACCAACTTGAATTGAAATAAGACGGTATGGGGTTGGTGAGATTGGGTAACAGTTGGCTGATCGGAATTGTTAAAATCTGTTTGGACAAGGGAACCATTCAGCTTGGAATATGGATTACAAAAAATGACTTAATTCCCCATCAACCCTCTTTACCCTCAGTCCAAGGTCCAATTCTTTAAGTGACTTCCTGGTCTCCCGGGTAAGTATGTTCATACGCTCACATTCTTGGAAACAAACAAGAATATAAGGATTGCGCTCTGCTGTCTTTGCCATAATTTCTGACATGTTGAATTCTTCAGGAAGTTTCTCTAAAATATCATCCAGAATATTCTTCACCTGAAATAAATGATGTGGTTAGAATAGGCCAATGCCAGATTCCATACGAAGGGATTCGTGCTAAACTTTTTTTTCCTTCTAAAAATACACTGAATGAAAAATAAAACAAAAACTATGCAAGCACTCTTCATTCTCAGTGTCTATACATTCAATAGTGTCATATTCAGTAGTGTTCACACCTATCTTTAAACAAAGCACCCTTGCCACTTATGGGGTGGTATCCTACCCCTTGTTTAAGGGTGTCTGCAGCAGACTCAGTGCCCCTTAATGTTCAGCGGAAGGACCCTGGACTGTGGTCCTCCCCCACAGTGTCTTGGAGTTGGATATAACAAGCTTCAGTGCGACCCTCGACACGTACTCCAGCGATCTGAAATGGATCAGTCGTCAACATTCCCTGTTAGACATGTCGCTGTGCTAGGAAACCAACAAGGTTTAGGCACACCACCAAGTTAATGATTTTTAAATTGATAAACTTTTAATTGCCTCTTATTTCAGGCTTAATTGTCACATTTCTTTGTCAGTGACATGGACATTTTCTGCACAATATATCATGCAAGAAGTCAACTTTTAACTAAATTGCTACTAAATAAGATGCAACATTTAATTGCGACATGCATTGCTGAGATTTAAAAGCAGCTTATTGACAAGTTGGCCAATATTCCAAAGCAGCTTATTGACAAATTGGTTGGAATAGATCTGGCAATATCTTCTGGCTGAGTTGTTTGGAACTAATCAATATGCAACTGGAGCAATAGGTCTAGAGATTGACTGATAACTCTTCATTCTCAGGAATGGGTTTTGACCACAAATCACAGTTCACCAGCAGATCCCCTCAGAAATTCAGGAAGTGGGAGAGGAGGTGCGATATTGTGGGATAACTTACTTTTATACAGACATAGGAATCATGAGTAAGAGTAAACCATTTGGATCCTTGAACCTGCTCCTCTATTGAATAGATTTTGTCTGATCAGATTTTGTCCCTGAATCACTATTTCTGCCTTTCTGCCTACCTGTCCTAACTTTTCATCTCCGTTTTGAATCTAGAATCTATATACTTCTGCAAAGACACTGATTAGAAACATAGAAATTAGGTGCAGGAGTAGGCCATTCGGCCTTTAGAGCCAGCACCGCCATTCAATATGATCATGGCTGATCATCCAAAATTAGTGACCCCTGACTCCGTTAGCCCTAAGAGCTATACCTAGCTCTCTTGAAAACATCCAGTGAATTGGCCACCACTGCCTTCTGTGGCAGAGAATTCCACAGATTCACAACTCTCTGGGTGAAAAGGTTTTTCCTCATCTCAGTCCTAAATGGCCAACCACTTATTCTTAAACTGCGACCCCTGGTTCTGGATTCCCCAGCATTGGGAACATTTTTCCTGCATCTTGGCTGTCCAATTCCTTAAGAATCTTATATGTTTCTATAAGATATGATTCTGTAAGATTCTACTGTGCTTTGTACTCCCCATTACCAGTGTCTGGTTCCTGCACTGCCCAACTACTTGATGGTCTCAATTATTCACGCTTCCTTCCTACTCAGCAGCTGCCCGATTCCCACACTGCCCTTCACTTACCAGGGGCCTGCTTCCTTTTAAACTCACCTGGTTCTGTTGGCATAATTCCCTTGAATATTACCTTGTTCTGTTTCTTGTGCTCCTTGTAAACTTACCGGGTTCACTAAAATGTTATTGTAAAACATCTTTTGAAAAAGTGATTTAAAGATGACATGAAATATTAACAAAATAATACTCAATAGTCTGGAAAGTCTACTAGTCCAACATTACTTATGTTCCAAAGTTTTGCTGTGCTGCCAGTCCTACCTTTGTTAATAAAACAACCCATCTATTCCTGCAAATGGTCTAGTACATCTTTTCCAAATAGTTTGCCACACATTAACATATTTTAAATGAGGACCAATACCGTATGAAGTACTCCAGATGTGGTTTCACCAATAACCTGTATTAATGAAGCATAACTATCCTATTTTTATAATCAATTCCCCAAGCATTAAATTAAGCATTCTGTTAGCTTTTCTCATTATTTGCTACCTCCAATACTCATTTTTTGTGATCAGGTACAGCTAGATGCCGCTGCATCTTAGAGCCCTGCAATCTCTTACCATCTAGGTAGAACACTATTTCTGTCAAAATGGATAACTTCACATTTTCCAACATTATGCTCCTTTTGTCAAATCTTGGCCCACTCATATTTAGTTTCCTCAAGTCATAGGAGGAATCAATTTAGCCCACGGAATCTACACCGACTTTTAGAGAATTCCCATCAATTCTGTTCCTAACAACCTGTGGGTATTTCTGCTCAAGATGGAGGAACGTCTGGGACTGTACTTGAGTTCATTGGAAGCACATAGAAGCAACCAAATGACACAAGGAGCCATCATCTTCCTTACTACCTAACCATCTCTTCAAGCACTTGTCATAAGTGGGTAAGTACCAGTTTAGGGGCCACAGTACTGAAATGGAAGCAAATCATACTGTGCCTCAAGAAATTCCCTCGGAAGAAGATGATGAAATCAATAATAAAAATAATAAAAATATTTGGTTATTAATAATAGTAAAGATAGATGCAATCAGTGGAGATCAATACAAGTGTGCTGCAAATGTGAAATAGGCTTTAGGATCCACCCTGCATTGATACTAAATTAAGTTTGGGACAGTTTTGTGGAGATCTGCAATAACAAAGCCCAGAGGAACAACTGAAATACATATTTTACTAAGAGTCCCAAATCTTAGTCTTTAAATGTGCCAGCAGTAAATGCCTAGCCATTTCATTTACAAGCTGTTGATTTTGAGTAAAAGGATTATAATAAATGAGAGGTGCAAAGGTATAAGACATGGACATTGTGGATAAATACAAGAGATTCTCAGTGGACCAATGGTTTATCAAAATCTTAATGCAATAGCACATAGAGTTGCTGCGCATTTGTTGACATGCTTCTATAATTGTTGGTATAATCCTCTCGGGTTAAACCAGTCGGGCCGTAATGCTCGGTGCACTTACTTGGTTCACCAGGCTATCTGAAACACTTCAGCATCAAGACAATGGAGACTGCAAAGGTTGGAATCTCAAACCAAAGCAATGCTGCAAGGACTCAGCAAGTTAAGCAACCTCTGTGGAGGCAAAAGGTGGAAGACCTCATTTCCATTTGAGACCTTGCATGCAGTCCTGATGCAGGTTCGTCAATCTGAAATGTGAACTTGCAACTTTTGCCTGCACAAGTGCTGTTTGAGCTACTGAACTCTTACATCATTCTGCTTTTTGTTTCATCATTTCCACAATTAGCTTGATGGTATGAATGCCATGAAACATCTCATTGTACATGTTCCCTACTACCAATCTTGGATATCAGTGCATCAGCAGGCTTTGGAAAAACAGTGAAGTAAATCACTAATATGCTGGCTATGTGTGGTCTAGTCTTTATGTGTACTTCAACCAGACAGACTTAATGATCGTCATGCTCACTGAGGTGCGTTTGAGGGGCACTTTTTGGGGCATAGATTCTACTTTACATGCCTCTTCAACATATCGCCTTTTGTTTTCTGAGAGTGCATCTTCTACGTGGTGATACAGAATCATTTCAGGAAGGAGACTGCACCTGGAGTACTGTGTGCAGTTTTGGTCTCCAAATTTGAGGAAGGATATTCTTGCTATTGAGGGCGTGCAGCGTAGGTTTACTAGGTTAATTCCCGGAATGGCGGGACTGTCGTAAATTGAAAGACTGGATCGACTAGGCTTGTATACACTGGAATTTAGAAGGATGAGAGGAGATCTTATTGAAACATAAGATTATTAAGGGGTTGGACACGTTAGAGACAGGAAACATATTCCCAATTCCGGGGGAGTCCAGAACCAGGGGCCACAGTTTAAGAATAAGGGGTAGGCCATTTAGAACGGAGACGAGGAAAAACTTTTTCAGTCAGAGAGTTGTAAATCTGTGGAATTCTCTGCCTCAGAAGGCGGTGAAGGCCAATTCTCTGAGTGCTTTCAAGAGAGAGCTAGATAGAGCTCTTAAGGATAGCGGAGTCAGGGGGTATGGGGAGAAGGCAGGAACGGGGTACTGATTGGGAATGATCAGCCATGATCACATTGAATGGTGGTGCTGGCTCGAACGGCCGAATGGCCTACACCTGCACCTATTGTCTATTGAATGAATCTCTTCACTATTATTTAAGCAAGGCAAGATTTCTGATCCACAGGACTGCAGTGAATATCTTTCTAGCTATTCTTACATATTGCCTTGCACAATAAAGTAGCATGGCAATCTTACACAGTTCAAGGTTGAACTTGCACATAGTACATATGGTGAATAGTTTTTCTTCTGTGTTTGATGAAAATTAAAAAAGTTTAAACACAGACAACATATATTACATTTTACTATACTCTATTTTCTTTTTTGGATTTATTTCAAGAAATGATTATCACAATAATTCTACTAATGGTTTTATGTTCAGAGACATTAAACACACCAATTGATCATCTGTATCCATCCATCAGAGTTAGCTGCTGCAGGAGGTACTAATAGCCATCATCAACATTCATCAAGGACCTGGCACATTTGCAAACTAGGAACAGGTTATTTTTTTCTATTACTACTGTTATGTGCTGGTTTCTTAGTTCACTACATTTTTATTCAAAACCAATAGTATCAAGAATGATACACTTGTTACATAAAACTATATATCACACATCAATTCCGAATTGTTATGATGTACAGCTGAGGGTGTAGGCTCAGCACCAGCACAGTTAAATTTATTCTAAAAGTTTTCTTCCTGTATTTTAGCTCCTCCATTGATATCAAATGAACGCACAAGAACACTGATAAAATCTGTGTTAACCTAATCTCCTCTGTAACTATTTGTCATACAGCACTCGAACTGCAAATACTTCATCCATCCAACTGTAGGGAAATCCAAAGACTGGTTGAAATTAATCGTAAAATGCTTTTTTTTAAAATGGACACAATATAACAGTAAATGTTTGTTGTACGCCAATGACTTCAATGGAACTATGTTTTGGTGATTGACTATATTGTGCAGCGCTATTATTTTATATATGCAGCACAAAAATGGCCATAAATGAATTTCTGTGCATTGATCTGAGGCACAAATATTCCTCTCCAAAATTGGAGGATGGGATACACACGCCAGCCCTGGTGCTTTGCAAAACACAAATTACTGGAGCAACTCAAAGGGTCATCAGCACCTGTGGAGGAAATGAATAGGCAACATTTTGGATCGGGACTCTACTTCAGTCAAATAGCATTGGGAAATAGGTAGTTTGGTTTCAAGCAAGGGTACTTAAACCAAACCAAAAAAAAGTCCTTGAAGACTAGCACAGTATATGCAATCAACCTGAATGAGGGTCCAGACACTGCTAAGCTACTCTGCCATTTTGTTTTGATTAAGATTCCAGCATCTGTAGTTCCTTGTGTCTCAACCTTGATGCTGTATTCAGTCTGAAGATAACTTTTTACCTATAGATGTAACTGCAGTAAATATCCATTTTTACAGACCTCTTTATAATGGATTTTGGTTTATGGCGGATAGATTTCACCACCATGCCGGAATGCTGACCCTGGCCCCTGAATCGTTTTCTCGGCCACGCCTGCCGACGCCACCCCCAGCCAACACAGCTTGCTCGGCCGTGCCAACACCTCAAATCGCTTCCTCAGCCATGCCTACGGCAACCGCCTGCATTGCTGTATTGAACTTGGAGCTATGTAGCTAAGGGCAGATAAGGCTTTGTTTTCATGTTTCAGCTGAAAAAGTACCTCTGCCAGTGCAATTCTTGATCAGCCTAAATTTTATTGTTGACTCTACACATGAAGTGCCATATATTACTCGGTTATAGCAGACAATCGAGGGTTTACTGTATTCCAATACCTTGACCTTTCACTCCACATAACTCTGAGCTCATCCAATACTCTGTGACTAATGCCATAATTGACCACAGTTCCCATTCCTATCCCTCTGCTGAAGTAAGAATTGGAATCAAGTAATATTGGGAAATAGGTAGTTGGTAGAAATCTGTCCTTAGAGAATTGCACATAGTAGCATTCCAGGTATACTCCCTGGAATGTTTTGTAAATGTTGACCAACATTATCTCTTATTCCAGCAAAGTGTCAGTTCTAAAATTTCAATTTTACTTTCGAATCCCTCTGTGGCTTGTCCTTCCCCATCTCAGTAATCTTCTTCAGCCAAACAACTCTCTGTGTTTCTCTGGCTCTACCCTCTTGCACACCAAAAATCTGCATCAATCCAATTCTGACAGACCTACCTTCAGTTGTCAGTGCTTTAAGCTCCAGAACACCCTACACAGACCTCTCCACTTCTCCCTCCTTTAAGCAACTCCATAAAAAAATACATTTTAATTATCTCATCTAGTGCTTGGTGAGAGATTTTGTTTGACAATATTCTCATGAAACATTTTGAGAGATTATAGTGCATTAATAGCACTGTGCTAAATGTGACTACTTGTAATGGTTTACAGCAATTAAAATATATATTTCGAAAATGTTAATTCATTTGCTGTACAACTCCAACATTTTCTGTTTTAATTTAAGACTATGTTTAAAACAATTTTCTGATACCTAAATTCATCGGAATAAATATTGTATTGGCACCCATTCTCTGCTCTTAATTCAAGTCCACCAGAGTTATAATTTTGTCAGTAGAACATGTGGGCAAACGTAAACCATGCAATGCAGACTTTCATCAAAGGTACAGATTCTTAGAATGTTACTTTAGTATTTCCATCTATATTTATACTATAGACAATTTAAAAAAAAGTTATGAGCTACTGCAGCTTTTGCAATTTAATTGAGCAATATATTCAGAAAGATTATGTATCCTTGTGCATTGCAGTTGACCAAATCTGACCTTTTCCTCTGTGGTCTGAGCACATCCCTCTCCAATAGATGAATCTCTGGGCTGCATCTCCACCAATGTTCTAAAGAGATTTTCGGACATCACTGAGAGGAATTCTATTTCAGCATTGGAATGTAGGCCATATAGCACTGGGCTTTCTGGAGGAAGCATTTCATCAATGTACTTATGGTATCCAATATAATCCAAGTTGGGAGGTGCAACAAAACCTGGTGTCAATACAAGTTCTCCTTCAAGCTGAATAACAACAAAAGATTTGCATTCAGAAAGAATTTTAACAAATAATACAACAAAAAATCAACTTAATATTTAACATGTTAAAAATAATGTAAATCCCTGCCCAAAATGTCTTTATCTTATTGGTGAATAATGCCAATTAAGAAATATTAATTTTTAACTTAAGTATTAATTAGAAATTCTTAACTGTTAATAAATCAAAATTAATGTCCAACTAAAGTAAGTAAATTGCTACTTTAATCTAAAATGCTATTTTAGATTAGAGAAATCTTGAACAAAAGCCTTGGGTGTTGCTTATTACATTTTTCACAAGTGGATTTAATACGGGAATCTATGTTTATTCATCTTTGAATATAGTACAATGAAATTTGCAGTAGGTTAACATCAACATTGAAGGTCTTTATGCTTATATATAGATAGGGGACTTGGGGATAATGCAGAAAGGTTTAGCAAAATGCCTTGTGTAATTGCATACTTTATAACAAACAGAAAATATATTCAACTGTTCATCATTGGACAAGTTTAACACTCAAATTTTATTTTGGCTTAAATTGTTTCAGTAACCAGAGGTAAACCCAGCAGAGGAAAAGGTGTCCTTGGGCAAACCCATCCCCTCAGGTGTATCCTATTCCCTTTACAATGACAAGCAGTGCACAGCTTCAAATTCTGCATACTTTGCATAAAATGGCACACTGGCACGGCTGCCGTCATAGTGCCAGAGACCTGGGTTCGATCCTGATCTCTTTTGTTGCCTGTGTGGAGTTTGCACATTTCCCATGACCACGGGGTATCTTCCAGGTGCTCCGGTTTCCTCCAACAACCCAAAGATGTGCAGGTTTGCAGGTTAATTGGCCTCTGTAAAAATTGCCCCCAGTGTGTAGGGAGTGAATGAGATAGTGTGAACAGAGATGACTGGTCAGCAATGATTTGGTGGGCCGAAGGGCCTGTTTCCATGCTGTATCTCTAAACTAAAAAAAAACTAAACTAATTAACAGCTTTCAAAGGGCATTGCTATCAAAGTTTTATTTTTCATTCAAGTATAAAAATATTTTGTTTAGTGTTTAGAATTCACAATGGCTAATTAAAAACAGCTAACAGCAAGGTCTGAAAATACAATGCTTAATCATAAAAGCATTCTTATGAATATGTCAAGAATGGTAATAGAAATTAAACAGTACCTTAGTATGAAGCCTTTTACTCACTATTTAAATACTTTTAATATTTCTGAATTACTAATAAAGAGTAGTGGCTGATATTTTAGAGCTCTAATTAAATGAATATTCTAATTGGCTGCAGTGCATTTCTTTTGATCTTTCACTAGAGGGGGCTAGGAGTCCCATATGTTCTGGAATGGAACCTAAAGGCTATGTATTTTTAACAATGCTTAAATAGTTATATTTGAAATCATATTAGGGAAATAGTAACTGTTCTATTTCCACATACTGTCATACATTCCAAGTATTTAACAACTTGCAAGTAGTTATTGGTAAATGGTGATTTACATTAGTAATTGTGTGCTTAATGTATTTTAGAATTAAGTTCTTGGAATAATGCTGAGATATTTTCCTCACTTCTATATAAAACAGAGAACAGAACTGAAAAGGTTGACAAGGGCTTACAATAACCTTTCACGAGTCATTGTGTGTTAAATTTGCAACCGTGGATGGTGATTACAGTCGAGGCATTTAACAGTTCAAAGCGATAAACAGAATGAAACAATAATGGGCAAGCAAAATGTTGTAATTAGTAGATTGCTTGATTGAAGAACAAGAACATGGGCTGAGTCCTTCAAACAAGCTGTGTATCCTCAATGATGCCCTGCTGTCCAACCTTCTGTTTATGGTTCCTATATAGCCACGCCTTGGAGGAGAATTGCCATATAATATTGAAGGTTATGCATACTTTGGTGGATTATTTTAATATTTCTCCCTCATGTAACATTTCAGTGAAGGTTGAACACAAGGCGACACCATGTTTACAAAGTTCCTACCACAAACAAATTACATTCTACTGCAAGAACACGGCTGCCTTGTTTCAGCAACGCAGTTAGCCTGAAATTTCACTGGTCCCTTGAACAGCTATTGGCAATGCTGATTATTCTAGGCAAACTGAGATCTCATCCTAATTTATTGCTTTTGCAGGGACTGCAAGCTCCCATCAGAAGTGACATCAACGGTGCAGGCATAACTCACCCCCTATGCCATTCTTTTTTTTAGTTTTTAGTTTTTTTTACATAAAACCCTAAATACTTTATACTGCTTTTCCCAAGAACTGTTTGTGACCAATTTCAGCGTGGCATCAATCATCGTGCATGCTCTATCAAGTCACAATGTGCCTATTTGAAGAAAATGAAGATGTACTTTTTTCTGTGGATTTTAGGCAGATCATTGTCGCAAGTGGTTATCACAAGAGCCGAATTAGTAACTTTGTGGTAACAAGCCATTCACCTATCCACAATTCTAGCCTAAAGATACAATGTTAGGAAAGCGAGAAATCAGGATACAGAGGTTTTCTTTGACGTAACTGTATTTTTGGACGAGAGAAGTAATTATGCCAAGCATAAAGACTGTTAATTTGTTTTATTTTGTTAAATGGCGAGTGATATGACTTCATCATCAAGGTGTAATTTTTCCATTGTCCAGTTCCCTATGTAGTGATTTTTCTATACGGATGATTTTAAGAACCTGAATGTCACTGAACTTTATTGTGCAGTTTCTTGGATTTCTAAAATTACAGAGTATAGGCAATTATTTTCCCCTCCATTACTAAAGAGTTATTCTATTAAAATCAATGTCAACAATGTTTAATGAACTATACGATTTACCATGTTTGGATGCATGAATTCCTCCAGATAAGTACGGCACAGCCTCCTGTCCCAATCGTCAGTAATGTGTCCTCCGTACATAATCTCCCCAAAAAGAAAGCGGAGATCTTCCCAGGGTACCTGTGGCAATGGAAACACTTCAAATGTTTTCAGTTCTGGCTAATTTACTTAAGGTTAATTGCCACGTTAAGTATTCATATCTAAATAAGAATTACTTTTTCACATATGCATCTATTAACATTCAGTATTCTCACAGGCAAGTTTTCCTATTTACTTCCATGATATAAAGATTAAATGAGGAATCTGGAACACTAATGTGATTCAGGAAATTGTGTAGCATCCTGTATTATTGGACATGAAAGCTGGTAGTCTGGACAGCTTTGAACTCCATACATGCTCTGACCTACACTGCTGCCACCGCCTCCTTCTCCCTTCACTTTGTCCACTTGAGGAAAATGTCAGTGACTCCGTGGAGAAGGAAGAGGAGGAGGCAGCACTGGTGCAGAGGGGAGGACAAAGTGACAGCCGACAGGAAGAAGCGGCAGCTGGTGAGGGGGGAGGGAGCCCCATGGTGACCATGAGTGTCCTGTTGGCGATGACAGCCTGAAGAAAGTGCTGCCAGCCAGGGGCTACAATGTGAGCCGCAACAATAGCCGTGTCCCGGACGGTACGCCAGCTGGTGAAGAAGGACCCGCTGGTGCAGCAGACGAGTGGCATCAGCGCCTAGTTTTAACGTGAAACGACAATGTGTGCAGGAGTAACTCAGCAGGTTGATTCTAAAGGGACCCGACCCAAATTGTCACGTATTCATGTTCTCCAGAAAGGTTGCTGACCTGCTCAGTTCCTCCACCACTTTGTGTCATTTTGTATATTGACCAGCATCTGCAGTCTAGTTTCTGCCTAGTTTTAAGGTGATTTACATAAAATGTGATTTACACAAGTGTTTACAGAAGGGAATCCTTACAGTTAGTTGGAGAGTGTCTGTATTGGTGAGTTGGCGTTTGGCACTGTGATGCTCAGCCACTTTGCTGCATACTTATGCCTGTAACTAAGGTTTTATTTTGCCTAAAATTCCTTTGTTTGGCAATAGTTGAAAAAGCATTGTTGCAGAGAAATAAATAGTTCAGACCAATAAAATGATAAAATGCCTCAAAATAGAAATTTCTGGAAATGTTTTTTTTTGTACTCTTAACAAGGGTACAGAAATGTGTCTCATCACTGAGTGTGGCCAACCTTGCAAATATACAATCAATATTTACAGTGCTCATCATTTTTTAACATTCAAATGTGGACTCATCCTCACCACACATGTATGCAATCCAAGTGAATCCTTTTCTGTTACCGACATTTTTGGCTTCTGTGGTTTAGTTACATAAGGTGCAACTGATGGAATTAAATAAAGTTACGATAAAAAATTAAGTGAAGGGTTCAGGTGAAGATCCTCCTGGGTCAGAAGTCAAGAAATCTTTTGTTAGAATGTCTAAAACTGAAGACTCCTTCACACTGGTCTTTGCTAAAATGAGCCTTCTATGAGGCTGGCATTCATGAACCATCTCCTGGAATTTAAGCTTTTAAATTCATTTTCATTAGATCAAACTTTAATTTGAAGGCTCAGAAATACAATGAAGAAAGATGTAGATGGAGTTCAAGTGCACAGTAATATTTTCTCCTGTTAAAAAGAGGTTGCTTATGAGTTTAATTGGCATTAAAAGGTTGTTTTTGAAACGTTGCAAACAACAAAATATGTTGGATAGTGTTTCTGGAAAGGTCACACACCTGCTGTCTGTTTCTAACAATTTCAGTTTTTATTGCACTTTGTTCTGGGCTTTAGGCCAACAAATAACAATTAGATACAACACTGATAAACTCTCATCGCTCAAAAAACAAATGTCAATTAGGGATGTGAATAATGGTGATATCAAATAAATATTTGGCTGTGCCAATCCTTGCACGCATGAGTGTACAGTTCAAGGGCAATGAGATATGGGAAATAAAGGCTGGCCTTGCCTCCAATGCCCAGATCTTAAAAAATTGTGAAATCATAATTGGGTACACATTTTAATGATTCGCTCCCAGCACAACTGGCCTCTCCTGATGTATATGACCAGCTGCAGAAAACAAAGTTGACAATGGTGAGACCCTGCAGCACCTACCCCTTACACCTTGAACCCTGCATCACCACCGTTCATTCAACTAAATGCTTAGGTCTTTGACATTTCCAAAGTTTTACTGTCATCGAGCACCAGTCAAAAATGATTAGATGTAAAAATTATTTAAAAAAAATAATTTAAAAACTTAAATCAATAAAATTTAAGTTAAATCGATCAAACCAAACGTCATTTGCCTTTCTCGTAATAGACAATAGACAATAGGTGCAGGAGGAGGCCATTTGGCCGTTTGAGCCAGGACCACCATTCAATGTGATCATGGCTGATCATTCTCAATCAGTACCCCGTTCCTGCCTTCTCCCCATACCCCCTGACTCTGCTATCCTTAAGAGCTCTATCTAGCTCTCTCTTGAATGCATTCAGAGAATTGGCCTCCACTGCCTTCTGAGGCAGTGAATTCCACAGATTTACAATTCTCTGACTAAAAAGGTTTTTCCTCGTCTCCGTTCTAAATGGCCTACCCCTTATTCTTAAACTGTGGTCCCTGGTTCTGGACTCCCCCACCATTGGGAACATGTTTCCTGCCTGTAACGTGTCCAACCCCTTAATACTTAATAATCTTATATGTTTCGATAAGATCCCCTCTCATCCGTCTAAATTTCAATGTATACAAGCCTAGCCGCTCCAGTCTTTCAACATATGACAGTCCCGCCATTCCGGGAATTAACCTAGTGAACCTATGCTGCACGCCCTCAATAGCAAGAATATCCTTCCTCAAATTTGGAGACCAAAACTGCACACAAGATCTACCTTCTCCCATGGATTTCAATACATAACTATGTTTGGTTATCCTGACATGGGCCCAGCAGGTGGAGCTCCGTGTCTAACAGCAGACAATCTGGCAGATGGATTCCATGAGGAGTCAGTTGGAAGGCAGCTGAGTGAAGGCTGTGCGTCACACTCAGCTTGCGAATTGTTGGCAGACGTGGCATGGTCTTTGACGGAAAGCTTTTTTGAGATGCAGCGTGGAAACAGGACCTTCGGCCCACCGAGTCCTTGCCGACCAATGATCACCCGTTCACTAGCTTTATCCTACACACTCGGGACAATTTACAGAGACCAATTAACCTGCAAACCTGTACGTCTTTGGAATGTGGGAGGAAACTGGAGAAAACCTTTGCAGTCACACAGAAAATATACAAACTCCGTGCAGACAGCACCCATAGTCAGGATCAAACTCAGGTTTCTGGCGCAATAAGGCAGCAACTCTAACGCTGCGCCACTGTGCCACCCTTAACTGGCTTCATTAACTCTGATCCTCTCTCCACAAATGCTGCCTAATCTGCTGAATATTTTAGGCGTCCAGTTTTACTTCATATTTTAAAAATCATAGAAAGACAGGATAATCTACAGTTCTTTGGGTACAGATCGTTACCTGGATTGGGATTGTTGAGTTAGTGATCTTGTCTAGTCAGACATTTCTTAAATATTTCCATTTAAGTCAATAAAACGTTTTCAGATTATTAAAATAAGCACTTCTTTGAGAGTCAAGAGTGTTTAATTGTCTTATACATCAGGACTGGGACAAAGAAATTCTTCCTTGCTGCAGTTTTACAGGCAAGTTAAATGCAACAGCACAATAATATATACAATAAATTAGGTTTGTAAAGAAAAAAACTGCAGATGCTGGTTTAAACTGAAGATAGACACAAAAAACTGGAGTAACTCAGCAGGGCAGGCAGCAACTCTGGAGAGAAGGAATGGGTGATGTTTCGGGTCGAGACCCTTCTTCAGATGTCTCGACCCGAAACGTCACCCATTCCTTCTCTCCAAAGATGCTGCCTGTCCCGCTGAGTTACTCCAGCTTTTTGTGTCTACCTTCAAATGATGTTATACTTGGTAAACCAAACTATAATAATGCATGCCAAAGTACATAATGCAACCTGGATATGGGGGCTCATGAAGATACATAACTGTTCTACCTTTTCAAACTATCATAGAAGGCACTGGGCTCTTCCAGGAGTCATGTGTCACTGTAATTGAGCTGTTCAGCTCCACCATATAGAAAGTTACAGCCTGCAAGCACTGCCACATCTGCTGACATCCATCCGAGCCTCCTGGTTTGACCAGTTGTTTGGCTTTACACCCAAATTGTCTTTCATTCACCCATGTCAACAGGATACATCGCTGAAATCCCACGCAGACAGTGAATGCACCCGATTCTTGTGATTATGGTTTGAAATTCCATGTGAGGAATAGAGAAATGAAAGATTCTGCAGGAATATGCAGAGTTTTTTGCGTCCTTAAGGGAAAGTTTGATTTTGGATTAAGCAGAGCAAATATTGCTGAATGAGGTTGTGATCTTTTTTGTTTGCTATTAGAAGGCTAGAACCTTATTCTTGTGGAGGAGTTAATCAATTTGATGGAAGTCAACAGTTCAGAGATTGAAAAGTTACTGTGGGTAGTTGGCAGTGCATAGACATTGACATAGAAAATAGGTGCGGGAGGAGGCCATTTGGCCCTTCGAGCCAGCACCGCCATTAATTGTGATCATGGCTGATCATCCACAATCAGTAACCTGTGCCTGCCTTCTCCCCATATCCCTTGATTCCACTAGCCCCTAGAGCTCGATCTAACTCTCTTTTAAATCTTCCAGTGAATTGGCTTCCACTGCCTTCTGTGGCAGAGAATTCCACAAATTCACAACTCTCTGGGTGAAAGTGTTTTTGCTCACCTCAGTTATAAATGGCCTCCCTTTTATTCTTGGACTGGCCCCTGGTTCTGGACTCCCCCAACATTGGGAACATTTTTTCTGCATCTAGCTTGTCCAGTCCTTTCATAATTTTATACGTCTCTCTATAAGGGGTTGGAGAGGCTAGATGCGGGAAGATTGTTCCCGATCTTGGGGGAGTCCAGAACCAGGGGTCACAGCTTAAGGATAAGGGGGAAGTCTTTTAGGACCGAGATGAGAAAACATTTCTTCACACAGAGAGTGGTGAGTCTGTGGAATTCTCTGCCACAGAAGGTAGTTCATTGGCTATATTTAAGAGGGAGTTAGATGTGGCCCTTTTTGCTAAAGGGATCAGGGGGTATGGAGAGAAGGCAGGTACAGGCTACTGAGCTGAATGATCAGCCATGATCATATTGAATGGCGGTGCAGGCTCGAAGGGCCGAATGGCCTACTCCTGCACCTATTTTCTATGTTTCTATGTTTCTATCCCCTCTCATTCTTCTAAACTCCAGTGAATACAAGCCCAGTCATTCCAATCTTTCCTCATATGACAGTCTCGCCATCCCGGGGATTAATCTTGTGAACCTACGCTGCACTGCCTCAATAGCAAGGACGTCCTTCCTCAAATTAGGAGACCAAAACTGCACACAATACCCCAGATGTCAAGTCAAGTCAAGTCAATTTTATTTGTATAACATATTTAAATACAACCCACGTTGACCAAAGTGCTGTACATCAGTGCAGGTACTAAAAAAGAGCATACAATGGCACACAAACATAACACATACATAAACAGTTCACAGCGCCTCCTCAGAGGGCCTCAAACACTAGGGAGTAGAAATAGGTTATGAGCCTGGACTTAAAGGAGTTGATGGAGGGGGCAGTTCTGATGGGGAGAGGGATGCTATTCCACAATCTAGGTGCTGCAATCGCAAAAGCACAGTCACCCCTGAGCTTAAGCCTAGACTGCGGGATAGTCAGTAGCCCCAAGGCGGCCGACCTGAGGGACTTGGAGATAGAGTGGAGTGTTAGATGATTTTTGAAATGGGGGGGGGGGGCAAGCCCGTTTAGTGTTTTGTATGCGAATAGGAGGATCTTGAAGTTGATTCTGTACTGTACAGAAGCCAGTGGAGAGAGGCCAGAATCGGGGTGATGTGGTCCCTTTTACGGCTACAAGTCAGGAGTCTCGCTGCAGCGTTTTGGACCAATTGCAGGCGGGACAGGGATGATTGGCTGATCCCAGTGTATAGGGAGTTGCAGTAGTCTAGGCGGGAGGAAATGAATGCGTGGATCATTTTTTCAAGGTCGTCAAATTGGAGGAATGGTTTGATTTTAGCTATGGTACGAAGCTGGCTTTTACTACAGCATTGACGCCTGTCAAATATCATGCCAAGGTTTTTGACATGAGGTCTCACCAGGGCCCTATACAACTGCAGAAGGACCTCTTTACTCCTATACTCAAATCCTCTCTTTCTCAAGACCAACATGCCATTAGCTTGCTTCACTGCCTGCTGTACCTGCACGTTTACTTTCAGTGACTGGTGTACAAGGACACCCAGGTCTCGTTGCACTTCCCCTTTACCTAATCTGACACCATTGAGATAATAATTTGCCTCCTTGTTTTTGCCGCCAAAGTGGATAACCTCGCATTTATCTACATTATACTTCATCTGCCATGCATCTGCCCAATCACTCAACCTGTCCAAGTCACCCTGCAACCTCCTAACATCCTCTTCGCAGTTCACACTGCCACCCAGCTTTGTGTCATCTGCAAACTTGCAAGTGTTGCTTCTAATTCCATCATCCAAATCATTAATATATATTGTAAATAGTTGCAGTCCCAGCACCGAGCCTTGTGGCACTCCACTCGCCACTGCCTGCCATTCTGAAAAGGACCCATTTATTCCTACTCTTTGCTTCCTATCTGCCAACCAATTCTCTATCCATGTCAATACCCTTCCCCCAATACCATGTGCTCTAATTTTGCCCACCAATCTCCTGTGTGGGACCTTATCAAAGGCTTTCTGAAAATCCAGATACATTACACCCACTGGCTCTCGCTCATCCATTTTACTTGTTGTATCCTCAAAAAATTCCAGAAGATTAGTCAAGCAGGATTTCCCATTCATAAATCCATGCTGACTTGGACCAATCCTTTTATTGCTATCCAAATGCACCGTTATTACCTCTTTAATATTTGACTCCATCATCTTCCTCACCACGGATGTCAGGCAAACTGGTCTATAATACCCCGTTTTCTCTCTCGCTCCTTTCTTGAAACGTGGGATAACATTAACAACCCTCCAATCTACAGGAATTGATCCTGAATCTATAGAACATTGGAAAATGATCACCAAAGCAGAGCTGAGGATACAGTCAGATAAGCCTTGATGTAAAATGGCAGAGACAGCTCGAGAGATTGAGTAGCCTAGTCCCGCTCCTAATGCATGTATTCGCATGTTTGACCTACAACATTACAGCAGCAGGTCCTTCTCAACCTTCCAGGCCGCTTTCCACAAAAAAATTGGGATAACTATAATTCACCTTCCTTTTTCGTTCTCATTTTGTTAAAATTAAACTGATAGAAATACGTTCTGTTGATGATATGACTGGAGCCGCATTTCTGCCCAATTCAGCTTCAATTTAAGTAGACATTTTGTTACTCACATACTTAACATTACACCCTGGTTAATGCAAATTAACTTCATAGTTTATGCGTTTCGTAAAGCAAATATCGTACATTAAGTAAACCTAGTATGAAAGTGTTAAACACATACAATTTTGAAGTTGGGTTTGGCTAATGAATATAATCTGTTTCTTGTTTAACTGAGTACAATATTCATTTGCATGTCTGATTTTACTGTCAAAAATTTACTATCAAGCCAGGAGGGTGTGAAATTAATTATCTTTCATATTACAATTTCTTTTAGTATGCATTTTGTTTAACTACTTTATTTTAATTAAATATTGGAATTATACAAATTGCTCAAAACAAATCAACACAAAATGTTTCATACTTTTGATGTTGTGGATTGTTCACTCACTCACATTTCAGATTCAAATTATATGAACCATTAAGGTCTCAGGCAGATTTAATTACTTCTAATCACCCTCGATTATAATCAAAACATGGCTCACTGAGTAATATACATCTGTTAAAATGTATATGAAGCACCAGAACTGAGAAAGTCAAAGGAAGGAGGAAGTTTAAACTCATAGTAATGACAAATATAGAAAAATATACAGTCATTTGTATATCTGACATGTCCTAAATAGCCACCATCTTCATAACTAATTGTCGATGTTTTTCATTCAGGGTTTCAAACTGTCAAATATGCTGTATCCAATTACTTTCCTTCAAATGCTTCATTGCCTGCCTAATGAATTTTGGGTATATTCACACGCAAACCATGTTTGGTTAACATAATGAAGGGCATTTTTTCTTTACTGCGATATCCATGATCTGGGGTTTTCCCGAAGGAATACAAAGGTGATTTTCAAAGAAACTAGAATTAGAATTCTTTACACAGTCGTCTGATATGTAAACCACTCAAATGCCGCCCAAGGGGGGAAGCAGCATCCTTTGAATGAACAACACGGCTGGATGTTAAGCCACCTAATCAGAGACCAACCATGATAATCACAGTTTATCACATTAACAAGCAGGAAATTAGCCTCCTGCCCGCTGTAAAATATCAGGCAGAAAGTGATCCTGATGTGCTGATCAGTAAATTGCAGCATAAGTGAGATAGAAACACAAAAGATGTGTTTGACTGATTTCAGCATGGCCTTTATCATCAAGGAGAGACTGTTGAGAAGCTTGGCAGTATCTGAAGTAATCTACACCTGTCTCAATCCAAAGAATTTGCGGTGGGCATGGAAGGAAGTAACATGGCAATTGAATGATGTCTGCATCAATCACAAACATCAGCTTCAGGTACTTTCAACTAAATCAAAGAAACAAGAAATACAATGTTTCTGATTGGCAGTCAAGGATATTCATTTAAGGAGCTTGAAAGAATTTGAAATCTAGCAACTACAATCTCCTGGCAATAGACCAATGGTTAAAAACACTGTCAGGCAGCGTGTATATTGGACTTCTAATTCAGTATCCACTGCTTTGTATTATTACCATATTCCAATTTCCCATCCCTGATGTTCTAATTGAAAAAAAAATTGAATAAAAATTGAATAAATAATAAACAAATAAAACCACTAAGTAAAAAATTCTTAATCTTTTGCTGAGGCGTTCAAATTTTGTAGGCATATATAATGTGCGGTTAGTTTTCTTTTGCATATATCCCAATCGCAACTGGGATGTTGTAGCCATTACAGAAACCTGGTTTAGAGAGGGGCGGGACAGGCAGCTCAACACTCTCGGGTAGAGGTGCTTCAGGAGAGACAGAGATGAGGGTAAAAGAGGAGGGAGTGTTGCATTACTGGTTAAGGAGGATGTCATGGCAGTGCCCAGAGGTGACATTACGGATGGTTCGTCTCGTGAGGCTATATGGGTGGAGTTGAAGAACAAGAAAGAGATGATGACCTTTTTTGGAGTGTACTACAGGTCCCCAAATAGTCAACAGGAATTAGAAAAACAAATATACCAGGAGATTCTAGGCAGCTGCAGGTCTAATAAGATTGTTGCAGTAAAGGACTTTAACTTTTCCAAGATTGACTGGGAATGTCATAATGTGAAAGGTTTAGACGGAGTGGAATTTGTCAAATGTGTTTAGGAAAGTTTCAGTGTTGCAACATAATGTTAGAGAGCACAGTTACACAAGTTTTTTTGAGCTATTTATCCAATGTGCCTTTTATATACTTGCCACACTCCAATTATCTCCGAAACATTTCTTCAAATTAATTCAAAAGTGCTTCTTCGAATCTACTGATGATACAATGAGGAAGCACATGCAGAACACACCAATTCAAAATGAGCAAAATAGAATGGATTTGGGTGGACTGTACTATTCATACCACATCTTAATCAAATAATAAATAGTTTAAACCAGAAACAATATTTTCCCATGTTCGTAATAAAATCATATAAACGATATACAGGTGTAGGCTATTCAGACCATTGGAACTGCTTCACCACGCAGTACAATCAAGGCTGATCATCCATTTCAGTACCCTGTTGTTTTCTTTCCCCATAACATCCTTTTAGTATTAATGAATAACTCTGAACAGATTTAATGAGTTGAAAATCATTAACACTGCAGATGCTCGAGTTTAAAATACAAACTGAAAATGCTGAAAATGTTCAGCAGGTCAGGCCATTTCTGTGGGAAGAGAAACAGCTAATGTTTCAGATCAAAAACTCTGACAAAAGATGACATTATACTGCATCTGTCATGCATCTGCCCACTCACTCAACCTGTCCAAGTTACCCTGCAACCTCCTAACATCCTCTTCGCAGTTCACATTGCCACCCAGCTTTGTGTCATCTGCAAACTTGCTAGTGTTACTTCAATTCCATCATCCAAATCATTAATATATATTGTAAATAGTTGCGGTCCCAGCACCAAGCCTTGTGGCACTCCACTCGCCACTGCCTGCCATTCTGAAAAGGACCCGTTTATTCTAACTCTTTGATTCCTGTCTGCCAACCAATTCTCTATCCATGTCAATACCCTACCCCCAATTTCTTGTACATATTCCAGCAATTCCTCCATTAATAGCATCACTGCTAACTTGGTCTGAGCAATAAATATGTATATCGTAATCACCCATAATTATAATCATGCCCTCTTTCCTTGCATCTCTAATTTCTGGTGCTGGATGTTTTTCTGCTCCACTCATTCAGATTCCACATCATATTTCTTTGGGCCAAAATCCATTCGCACTATTGCATTGATTTCCTGCTCAACAAACAATACAACCTCATCATTCTCTCTTTTGTGTCTGCCCTCCCTCAGGATTGAATGTCACTGAATGTTCAGTTACCATCCTTGATCGCCTTTCAGCCATGAACCATCATGGTAACAATAATAAAATCATTTATATCTAGTTACACAGATAATTTATGTGTCTTATTGTTAATGCTCTGCTCATTAAGGCACAGCGCCATTACATTGACTTTTTAACATTGGTAGCGCTCTTAGCTTTTTGCATCTCAAGCCTGTTTGTCTCCTGTCCATTTTGCTCCCTTCCATTTTAGCTTCTAGATTTTCTCTCTTTCATTTCTCCTATTTACCCTTTCTGTCTCCCTTCTCAAGTTCCTCTTTCCTTGATATTTCCATGCATAGCTATCTGTTGGGCCACAGTTTAAGAATAAGGGGTAGGCCATTTAGAACGGAGATGAGGAAAAACTTTTTCAGTCAGAGAGTTGTAAATCTGTGGAATTCACCGCCTCAGAAGGCAGTGGAGGCCAATTCTCTGAATGCATTCAAGAGAGAGCTAGATAGAGCTCTTAAGGATAGCGGAGTCAGGGGGTATGGGGAGAAGGCAGGAACGGGGTACTGATTTGGAATGATCAGCCATGATCACATTGAATGGTGGTGCTGGCTCGAAGGGCCAAATAGCCTACTCCTGCACCTATTGTCTATTGATGTTAATGTGAATGTAAATGACTAAAGTTAATTTGCTCCAGTACTGACATGGCACTGAATTACATGCCTCAATTGTCCTAGTTCTCTTTTGTTATTTATCTTTAGCTTAAGCAAGTGATAAGCATATAGAAACAAGGCACTACAGTTGCTGGTTTACAAAAAAAGATATAAAATGCCAGAGTAACTCAGCAGATCAGGGAGCATCTCTGGAGAAAATGGATAGGTGATGTTTCCAGTCAGGACCTTTCTTCAGACTAATTATAGGGAGTGGGGGTGGGGGTGGGGGGGCAGGGGTGAGGAATGGAAAACCTCATCCTGCTTTCTTGATGTGGCCTCCTATACATCGGCAAGACCAGGCGTCATTTAGTCAAACACTTGCGCTTGGTCTGCCTGGATCAGGATCAGGATCAGGATCTCCTGGTTGCTAACCATTTTAATTCCTCTTCCCATTGTCTTGGGCCTCCTCCTTTGCCATAGTGAGGCTGCAAGCAAACTGGAGGAACACCATCCGACATTCTCATGGGGTAGTTTACAACCCACTGGTATGAACATTGAATTCTCCAATTATTGGGAACTATAAACCCTCCTTCCCTCTCTCCCTTTTTCCCCTATACTGCTTCCTCCCATCTTTTCCCCCGATTCTCCTCTGTGCCCCAACTGGACACGTACCTATTTCTCCACTCCCCTTTCATTTCTTCCCGCAGCTTCACAATTTGCAACTCTTCAATCCTTTTGTCTCCCACCTTCTGTCTTTTCATCTCTGGCCTTTGTCCAACCATCTGCCCATCATAAAACCCTCCTACTCATGTCAGCCTATGGCTTTGTCCTGCCCCTCCTCTCTTCCAGCTTTCTTCCTCTCCACCACCTCAATCAACCTTAAGGATTCCAATATGAAATGTCACCTATCATCTTCTTCAGAGATGATATTGATGTGGAAGATCTCCCAATGAAAGTTATCTTTCGTCTTTCATGTCTTTGAGCTGCTTGTGTCCCTAATGTTAAATCGTGTAAGTTTTCACTCTGCAACTGGTAAAGGTATCATTGTGTTGACAATTAGAACAATCTTCAAAAAAATTCTTACTTTGGTATTTGCCTCCAGGTAATTGTAAAGAACGTTAACAGATATAACAAGATCGCCTGTATTGAAGGGATAACTTCGGTTCCAACCTTGAGGGCCAAACTTGCGTCTTTCTGCAACACATGCATGGAAGTAGCAGAGGCAGAATAGAATCGTTTTGAACTCTTGCTCTCGAGAACACATTTCCAAGATATTCTGTAAGACACAAAGCAAAAAGCAATTAATTGTGACTTTTTGACTATAACAATAGTCTAAACTATCAGAAATATTATCCTTAACATGCGGGGAATAGATAGGGTGATTGTACAGAGTCTTTTACCCAGAGTAGGGGAATAAAAAACCATAGGTTTAAGGTGAGCGGGGAAAGATTTAAGCGATGATCTTGTCGAGTGGATGTGGAGACTTGGCTGTTGCCAGGTTGCTGATCATAACTATATCTGTTTAGAACGGAGATGAGGAAAAACTTTTGCAGTCAGAGAGTTGTAAATCTGTGGAATTCTCTGCCTCCTATTTCCCCTTTCTGTCTCCCTTCTCAAGTTCCTCTTTCCTTGATATTTCCATGCATAGCTATCTGATGGGCCACAGTTTAAGAATAAGGGGTAGGCCATTTAGAACGGAGATGAGGAAAAACTTTTGCAGTCCGAGAGTTGTGAATCTGTGGAATTCTCTGCCTCAGAAGGCAGTGGAGGCCAGTTCTCTGAATGCTTTCAAGAGAGAGCTAGATGGAGCTCTTAAGGATAGCAGAGTCAGGGGATATGGGGAGAAGGCAGGAACGGGGTACTGATTGAGAATGATCAGTCATGATCACATTGAATGGTGGTGCTGGCTCGAAGGGCCGAATGGCCTACTCCTGCACATATTGTCTATTGTTGTATATTAAGACACAAACAAAATTAATTAATTCTCTACTTTATTTTAAAAGTGTGCAGCTTTATTTCTATTAGCTCGAAGTATAGCATTGCAAATTATCTTTCCATGGCAGTATCTTAACATTGATATGGTGCTAGTCTTTATTGGTTATGTGCTGATATGCAACTTAACCAGATATTCCTATTAATCTTCGTAATAGCGCGGAAACTGGCCCTTCGGCCCACCGTGTCCATGCTGACCGATTAACACTATCATACACACACTAGGGACAATTTTTTTACACATACGTCAAGCCAATGAACCTACAAACCTGTACGTCTTTGGAGTGTGGGAGGAAACAAAAGATCTAGGAGAAAACCCATGCGGTCACGAGGAGAACGTACAAACTCCGTACAGACAGCACATGTAGTCGGGATCGAACCTGGGACTCTGGTGCTGCAAGCGCTGTAAGGCAGAACTCTACCGCTGCGCCGCCGTGCCACAACCTTCGTAGCCTCTCAAAATAACAACATTTTGAAAAAATAGTATTCAATCTTTGAAAGCAAATATGTTTATTATATATTTCTAGATTACTTGAGAGAAAAAATGTAAGCTTGACCATGGCACAAAAGAATGAAGCACTAACAGGATGAAATCTATACATTGTGTAGCTGCTACCTGGTCAAAGTTAGACACAGCTGTATGCAGGTTTGCCAGCATGCCAGTAGGTGGCTCATTAGTGATCTTGATTGAGATTTCCAGAATTCCCTGAGGAATTACATGCTCCTCAGAGGTGGGTGCAGGCTCAGCACTAATGAAGACTCTATAGTCAGGATGGCTGCCCTCACTGAATTGCTCCAGTAGCTTTTCTAGTGTCCCCAGCCATTTCACTACTAGATGAACATTCTGAAAACATAAGCATGGACAAGATTTTTAATGAAACAATCTGGAAATTACTTTTTGAATAATCTAATAGTTACCTTGAATTGATAATAATAAATGTCTTCATTGTATTCAAAGTTAGGAAGTTAGAAAGATCAAATTATCATACTTATATACACAAATTAATCTCAAAAAATTAATAGAAGAAAACTTTGCACGAGACACCATGATGTTAAGAAGCATCCTTTCATTCTGATCCTGATCCAACAATGATAACCCAGGAAAGCTTGTTTATAAATTCATTAAGGTAGCAGGACGTACAGATGGTATGGTCGTTACATGTCCAATAAGGTGTCCAATCCAGGACATGGCCACACAAGAGTATGTTGGCAATGCCAGAACTGTAAAACAGATTGGTTAGGTCAAAGCCAAAGTGATATATATACTTTTGGCCACCATACCACAGGAAGAATATGATTGCATTTGAGTAGGTGCAGACTTAGAAGAATATTGCCAGTGCTTGTGGATTATAGTTATGAAGACAGATAATTTAAATTGGGTTGTTTCTTTCCGAACAGGAGATCTAATAGCAATCTTGCATGGGGTGAACAAAGAATCAATTTCCCTTCATAACTAGAATGTAAATAATTAAATTCATTATTAGGATTAGAGAGAAGATGAGAAAACAAGAACACAAGAAGTTATGGGGATCTGGAATTCAATGTCTGCAGGGTGGTGACCATGTGTAAAAGCTATTTGGATGCTTTGTTGAAGCAATGGACAAATAGTGGGATTCAACTCAAATCTGTTTATGGCCAACATAGTCACAAGTAGCTGAATATGCTTCTTTAAAGTGTCTCATAAATATGAGGATAAGGAATTGTGCTTGATTAATGGTCCAGTATATTGGAGATTAACAATCAGACAGAACCCAAATTGAAAGAAATGGGTCATGCCTCAATTTGTCTGATTCTCCAAATGTAGATTAGCAAAGTATTTTAGATTACCATCAGAGACATTTCACCAAGTCTTGGTTGTTTAAATGTAAGATGGAGACCTGATAGAAAGAAAATTCAGAGCAGCCACTGTTCATAACTGTCTCATGGATAATTCAATATTGTCAATTTTGGACACATCACACATGTACAGCTAGGAAAAGGGGAATGGGAACAGAATAGAAATGGAAATCTGATCTCCCTTCAAGCCAGCCACAGATACCGAGAAAACAACTAGGTTTTGCACCAATTATCATGGACAACTAAAATAAGTATGCAACATATTAGTTGAAAGCCCTTGTTAAATGGATCTTTTATCATCTGACGTTGATAGTAAACAATGAATGTCTCTTTTATTTTATGTACCTGTAAAATGACCCAATGGCCTTCCTTGGAAGCTTTTTCCAAAGCAGATTCAGCCACCACCTCCTGGCCTTGGCCCAGGGAAACATTGTGAAATTTTCCAGCATCAATAGTGAACCCTAGTTTTTTACCTACAAAGAAAGTAATGCACAACCAATAGCTTTCTATGACATGACTATAATAACTATATGTGAAACTTATTAATTTTTACATCTACTATTGAAATAAACCATGAAAATGTGCCAGATTTTAACCTCATTCACATGCATCTATCAGTGGACTATTTCGACAAATGTGTTACATTTAGAAACTAACTAGGCAGCAAAATAGAAGTGTGTAGGAAGGAACTGCAGATGCTGGTTTACACCAAAGATAGGTACAAAATGCTGGAGTAACTCAGTGGGTCAGGCAGTATCTCTGGAGAGAAGGAATTGGTGACGTTTCAGGTCGAGACCCTTCTTCAAACTAAGAGTTAGGGTGGGGGACACTAAAGGTATGAGAAGGGTTTTGACCCAAAACATCACCTATTCCTTTTCTCCAGAGATGCTGCCTGACCTGCTGAGTTACTCCAACATTTTGTGTCTAGCAAAATAAAAGTGATAGAATGCTCTAGACTCGAGTCTCGGAACCATGACAACTAGATGCTGCAATATGATATTATTTCATTTTTTCCCCATAAATTTTAATTGGTTCTAAAATTTAGCCGTTTTCCTGGCTATCCTTCCAAAGTCTGTTCACAACTCATAAGGCTTCATTCTGTAACCATGGTCACTGTAAACATTGAAACATAGAAAAATAGGTGCAGGAGTAGGCCATTCAGCCCTTCGAGCCAGCACCACCATTCAATATGATCATGGTTGATCATCTAAAATCAGTACCCGGTTCCTGCTTTTTCCCCATATCCCTTGATTCCTTTAGCCCTAACAGCTAAATCTAACTCTTTTGAAAACATATATTAAAATTAGTATATTTAAAATTAAATGCATCTCTAAATTGCCCTGGCAAAATTTTAGATTTGATAATAATATTTATAGTCCACGAGTGAAAATAAAGATGCAATGGTCAAGTGATTCATACCAAGTGATTCGACATCTTTAAGAGGGTCAACCCCAGGAGACAAGATGAAAATCATAGGAGTTGCCGGGCTACTTTCCTCAAATGATTTTGCAAAATCAATTCGCAGACCATCAACATATTTGGTTCCTAACTTTTCTTCAACAAAGTTTCTGCAACAAAGTCATAGACAAGGAGAAAGATATTTTAGTCCAGTTGCATTACAAATTTCTATTTCAATTTCTCCTGAAAAGTAAAGCAATCAAAATTTTTCACATACTATATCAATCGAATTTCTCCTATTGAAGTACAAGGGGAAGTAAAAGAGCAAGTTAAAGAATGTTTTATGATTAAATAAATGCATTATATCTGGAATATGCTGACCTGAAGACTTAATAATATCTTAATGACCTGGGTGCACAGCTACTGATGAGGATTTACAGGAAAAAAGGACTAGAGGACTGGGTACACTTGGAGTGGCTCCACAATTGTGAACTGGGAAAGTAGACAAACATTTGTTGATACTTGAGACTAGAGATAAGGACCCTATTTCTAGCTGTCCATTATAGTGTGGGATATATAATGTTTAAACCAAAATAATGCCTCTCAGATGCCAGTGCTAACAGTCTGCAAGGTGTTACCACAACAGTTGTGAATTAGATGCCAACAATCTTGAGTAACGTTTGAGGTGCAGAAATCCCTTAATTAGGAAATTCCTTCATTAACTGCTAGCCCTTAAAGCAATTGGTATGAAATGCTATTTCTTATTTTCTTGCGACTCCATAAAGAAATCTGTGGTTGGTACCCTAAGTATCCAGATTCTAAATATTACACAACATCCTTAAACCGCTAGTCACAGCTATTAGGACAAAACAGAAAATTCTGACACACATGAATGACACACCTTAAAACAAATTGGGCTGTAATAAATGTTATGGTTTTTAAATGACATAAGCTACAGATCAATGAATGAGTAATGTTGCACAATACTGCATTGCTTAGGCCTCAAGCTAGTATATAATAACACAATCAGTTGTTTAAAAGTGTTAAACATTAAAATATAATCATGAGTTTAAATGCACCACATACAGTGCGCTCCATAATTTTTGGGACAAAGACCCGTCATTTATTTATTTGCCTCTGTACTCCACAATTTGCGATTTGTAATATTAAAAAATCACATGTGGTTAAAGTGCACATTGTCAGATTTTAATAAAGGCCATTTTTATACATTTTGGTTTCACCATGTAGAAATTACAGCAGTGTTTATACATAGTCCCCCCATTTCAGGGCACCATAATGTTTGGGACACAGCATTATCATGTAAATGAAAGTAGTCATGTTTAGTATTTTGTTGCATATCCTTTGCATGCAATGACTGCATGAAGTCTGTGATTCATGGACATCACCAGTTGCTGGGTGTCTTCTCTGGTGATGCTCTGCCAGGCCTGTATTACAGCAATCTTAGCTTATGCTTGTTTTGGGGGCTAGTCCCCTTCAGTTTTCTCTTCAGCATATAAAAGGCATGAATAATTGGGTTCAGATTGGGTGATTGACTTGGCCACTCAAGAATTGACCATTTTGACTGAAATGGATGCGAAATGGCGACTATATCTTTGCCTGACTTACTGTGTTCTTCCAGCAGTTTGTTTATTTTTGTTCCAGATTACAGCATCTGAAGTCTAGTATGTCCAAGGATTTTACTTGCTTAATTACTTTATTTTACTACAATTTTTCATTGATGCAAGGCAGACATGCTGATCTTTGTCACATTTGGGCATGGATGTGTGCAAGTGTTTGAATGTACATGCACATACATGTGCAAATACACACTTTACAGATCAATCATATCAATTGTAAATTTGGAGCAACAGATGGCTCTTCTAAAACTACATTGGCATTTGGATTTTGTGCTATTCTTCATAAAACCAAGTGCCTTAAATGGTATTTTATGAATAAATTTAAAACATACATTCATTGAATAAAAAAAAAAACAAATCTTTCCATAATTATAAACTTTACTGGAGCAGAAGAGGTTATTTTTTTACAACTAATTTGTACCCATTTTATTCAGTCAAATTAAAGATGGCTGCTAATGTAACGTAAAGTATGGCAGAACTCACTAATACCTTACTTCTATGAACATAGTAATTTCACTAAAAATCTTCCTTCGCTCCACAGGCAAAAGAGTTTAACTGCCCCGTAACATCTAGATTTAACAACCCTATAAAGAAATTCTCTATATTTCACCAATTGCCCTCTCGTACTCTCTCTCCTACCGGACTAACCTGTTTGTCTCTCTTTATGAATTGAGATGAAGGGTCTTTGAACTAAAATATTACCCGTTTCCCTTTCTATTGGGCCTGCGGAGTTTTTCCTGCATTTTCTATTTTTAAACCATCTTAGCACCACTACACTAGCTACACATGACTTCAGTCAAAGTAATAATGTATTTTTTGACCAGCTACTAATTTAGCAATGGGAGAAAAATTCTGTCAGTAGGCTCTAGAATACTAACAAAAGGAAATAAGAAAACAAAGATACGAAGCATACACTCATGGAATTTAACTTGGACAAGTGTAATGCAATACATTTTGGTAAATTAAACCAGGGCAGGATTTGCACAGTAAATGGTAGGGCCTGAAGAAGTGTTGCAGAACAAAGCAACCTAGGGGTACAGATACATGGTTCCTTCAAAGTGGTGACAAAAATAGACAGGGTTCTGAAGAAGGCATTTGGCACGCTTGCTTTCATTGGTATTGACTACAAGAAGTGGGACGTCATGCTGCAAATGTACAAGTTGATGGTGAGACCACACTTGGAGTATTGTGCATTGTTATAGTCTTCCAGCTATGCAAACAATGCCACTTAGCTGGAAAGGGTGCATAAAAGATTTATGAGGATGTTACCAGGACTGGAGTGCTGGAGTTATAATGAGAGACTGGATAGGCTGGGACTTTTTTCCCTGGGAGTGCAGGAGGTTGAGGGGGTGACATAATAGAGGTATATAAAATAATGCAAGGTGTAGAAAAGGTGGATGGTCAAAGTCTTTTACCCAGGAAAAGAGAGCTTTCACTAGAAAGCACAGGTTTAAGATGAAAGAAAAAAGATGTAAAAAGGACCCGAGGGGCAACTATTTCCACATGGAGAATGGTGGATACATAAAAACAGCAGCCAAAGGAAGATTTAGAGATAGGTACAATGATAATATTTTATGGACATGTTGGGCATGGGGGCCGTTTCTGTGCTGTATGACCCAGGCCTCACTATCACCCTCTCCCTGCTGGCACATGCACCATTTGTTTGAGACTAGTCACTTGGAAACTTCCAAGTGCGTTGAGAACAATACTGAACGATAACCATCTTAAAAAAAAAAAAAAGGTATCGAGTTAATGCGATTTCCACTATTTATCTTGCCAAGATCCTACCTTGTATGGGCATTTGTGTTTAGGGATATTACGAGTAGACTGACATGTCAACTCCTTGAAATATCATGAATAACCAGGATGGGTGGTCATCCAATAAAAGTTTGACTGAGTACAATCCCCAACTTCTGTAGCAAGTAACTGTACACAAACATGATTTACTCAATATACACGTTAATGTGATCACGTTCAGACTCACACTCCCATTTCATTATCTTCAATTTAATTCCAGTGCACGTTACATTGCTGTAAGTCACTCACGTGTTTCATTTGGATTTCTAGTCTGAAGTAAAATGTGATTTTGTTGTTAAGCAGATGTGAGCATTCAGCCAAAGAACTATCATCTGCATCCTAGGAACTAGAATCTGCTGCTCCTGCCATTAACTCTGACAAGACAGTTAGCTCCTTCAGTGAAACCTGAAGGTAAATGACTTGGCAACTTTGCCGAGTGTCATAGATGAAAATGGTCTTTTGACACTACACTTTTGAATGCCAGATAAACATAAAATAGTAAGAATGAAATGGAAATATCCATATCTTCAGGATCAATATCCTCACTTACAGACCATAGAGAGATATGATGTAGTGGGCAGTCTCCTTCAAGAATGGCAAGTAACCACTCACTCTGTCAGAATTCAACCAGACACTTGCACAGAACATGATCACATTTACTCATTTAGTCTCTGTTTTTGTAATCAATCCATTACGGAGTATTCGGTGAACCATAAAACATTTATTAAACCCATGCCGAGTGAGCAGCACACCTGTGCGTTCCTCACTTCAGCTAACAGACTAACAACTAACCGAACAAGCAACAAACTAACTATATCAGTCACTCCAGTCCTACCAAAATCCTGGACTGGATTACATATGCTTAAGATATGTGGTGAAGGTTATATAGACAGAGATAAATCTGGTTGATCTACAGTCTCACTCTATCAGAGATATTCCCTGTTCTACCCATTCCTATCCCACCTTCTCTGCCACTGAAAATTATTTTGTTTTCTCTCTCTCTCACAGTTCTGACAGCGAGTTTTGGATATGAAATGTGAACCATTCTTCTTTCCAAACATGTTGCCTGGCAAGCTATTTGTTTTCAGCATTTACTGTTTTTATTTCAGGTTTCCAACATCTGCTGTTTTTTTGTATATTTTCATCTTGCTTCCATTAAGTTAGTCTTCTAAGAGTTTGAGAAGACAGGGGTAGTGCCATCAGTGTCTTCACTTCCTCATCTGCACTATTTCCCACAGTTCCCATCTCTGCTGGCCCAATGCATGGATTTGTGCTGAAGACTTTGTGTTACTAGTGAACATCTCAATCTTCACTCAAAATTCAATTTAAGTCAGTCATGATGTTGCCAAATGTTACCTAAGACAGTCCAATGGAGGGTCCTGACACAAAATGTCACCTATCCATGTTCTTCAGAGATGTTGCTTGATCCGCTGAATTACTCCAGCACTGTGTATCCAGATGATGTTACCTAATTTTGAACCACAGTAACTCCAAATTCTGGAAGCACGAATAAAGGTTTCTGGTGATTGAAAACGTCAAATTTCATTTACATAATTTTAATTCACGCCAAATAAGAAACAGTGAAGACAGGTGCAGAGGAGGAATAACTGGCATCTTCATCATTCACATGGCGTGTGACAGTGAAAAAGTGGCTGTGAGAACTTGAGCACTTATCCTTGAACTTGGCTGACTTTCAATGGATCCGCATATTGCTGTAGTTGTCCTACTTTGGTTTCAAAGACGTTTCAGCCCAGGAAACCCATGCATATACCTTTATTTCAGTGTAATTTGTTTTGTATATTCAGAACACCAAATCTCTGGAGGGGTTTATGCCCAAGCAAATTAAAAAGGAGTCTGACATATTGGAGCTGGCTTCCAAATGGAATTGCATACTAAATGGCTCACCACCTCTATGTGCAGCCAAACTATAGAGAGTAGGTTTCTAAGTTGGAGGAGCCAGTACTCATAGCTAAAATCCAAACAAGATGCAATCAAAACTTATTCAAAAGTATGACAAAAAAGAGTGAGAAATAAGTTAAATATCAGCATTAAATATCTTGGATATTTTCTTTTAATCTTGGCATCGATAACTATATACAAAACAATTTTCACAATTTGCTTGTAAATATGGTGAAAGGCTCAACACCTTTGCCCTTGAACTTTCACTGCATAATTTGATGCAATTACCTCACTGCATAAGTCATCCTGTCAGGCCGCAAAGCCCTGAGCATAATAAGTTTTTGGAGGGAGCTCTTCTTTTTCCATTCCTGTGGAAATTTCTCCTTCTCAGGGCATTCAGATTCAACAAACTTCTTCCAGCGTTTGGCCGAGCCTTCAATGTCTCTGTCTAACCCTCGGAACTCGTCCATCATGGACATAGTCTAAAAACATTCAAAAGTACATATTTTAATTCATAGAGGTATCACACCAGACAAAAAACCGTAAAGACAGGTGCACAGAAAGTGAACTGGCATCCTCACCATAAATATGTAGTATGAATTTGGATAATGTCTTTAAGTACCAATATAATGATGAAAAATGGATTATGCTTGTGTATTAACCACTGAATAATTATTCTTCACCCAAAAACATTTCTTCTGGAGCAGCACACTTTCCATGAAAGAAAATGCGGACAAGCTTCCTACAGGCACCTAGTGTGCTTTATCCAATACTTTTCAATTATCCGCACCCAGGAATTGATCTACATCCACGTGCAAGGCAAAAGTTTAGATCAATCTGTATTCCCTTCAAAACAATGATGACACTTAACAGACACAAAGAAATGGCAGGAGTAATTGCTCAGGACATGCTGCTTCCAGGGAAATAAAAGCAGAATCAGAGAAAGAGCAAGATCTATGGTGAAAAGAAAGGAGAGGAAGCAAAAGGAAGGTCTGTGTTTGGGTGAAAGCTGAAAGTCCAAAGGAAACATTAATAGGTTTCAAGGTCAGTTTATTGTCACACGTACCAATTGAGGTACAGTGAAATTCGAATTACCATACAGCAATACTAAAAAAAAAGCAACAAGACACACAACTAAACATCCACCACAGCTGACTCCCAACGTTCCTCAATGTGATGGAAGGCAATAAAGTCCAATCTCCTTCCTCTTTTATTCTCCCGCGGTTGGGGCAGTCGAACCATCCACAATTGGGGCAATCGAAGCTCCAGCAGCCAGCAGTCGAAGCCCCCGCATCGGGGCGATCGAAGCTCCCGTGACGGGGTGGTCGAAGCTCCTGTGGCTTGGAATTCCCGAAGTCGGTCTCTAACCAGCGACCGTGAGTTCCGCGATGCTAAATTCCACAGGCTTCCGCGTTTGGAGCCCTAAAGTCGATCCCCAACAGGGATCGCGAGCTCCGTGATGTTAAGTACGCAGGTTCCCGCAGTGGAGCTCTCGAAGTCGGTCTCCAGCAATGGCTGCCAACTCCTCGAAGTTAGGCCGCAATGCAAATGGAGATATGATACGGAAAAAAACCGCATGTCCGTGGAGGTAAGAGATTAAAGATTCCCCCAACTCCCCCCCCCCCCCCTCCCCACATAAAACATAAAAGAACACTAAAAACATACATTTAACCCATACAAACAAACACCAAAGAAAGAAGGGATAGACAGACTGTTGGCGAGGCAGCCATTGCTGGCGCCACCAAATGATATAACTTACAATAAAAACACTCTAAATGTTGGAAATATGAAATGATTGGCGCAATTATTTTTACCAGCTACTGTTCAACTCAATGTTGAGTGCATAATGTTCCTATCTGGAAGATGAGCTATTGTTTCTCAAGTTGGATTTGACTTCATTTGAATACAGTAGGATGCTGGCCAGACTGAGAGTGAAACTGAGTGATAATTAAAGTAACAGCCAAATGAATGCTTAGAGCCACCCTTACAGGCAGAATGTTCACCGATCAGCCAAAACATTATGACCTGATGAGCCAAAACATTATGACCACCTGCCTAATATGCTGTTGGTCCTCTGTGTGCAGCCCCATATGCAGCAGGATGCGATGCACTGTATATTGTGACACATTCCTCCCGTGACCACCATTAACATTTTCTGTGACTTGTGCCACAGTAGACCTTCTGTCGGTTCGGACCAGATGGGATAGCCTTTGTTGCCCTCGCGCATCGTTGAGCCTTGAGTGGCCAACTCCCTGTTGCCGGTTTGTGGTTTGTCCCTCCTCGGACCACTGTTGGTAGGTACTCACCACTATTCTGGCCATAACAATTTGGCCCTTGTCAAAGTCACTCAGGTCTTTACTCCTGCCCATTTCTCCTGCATCCAACACATCAACTTCAAGAACTGACTGTTCACTTGCTGCCTAATATATCTCATCCCTTGACAGGTGCCATTGTACCAAGATAATCAATGTTATTCACTTGGTCATAACGTTTTGGCTGATCGGTGTATATGTTCTGCAAAGTGGTCACCCAATGTGCATTTGGATTCCACAGCTATAGAGAGGACTCCTTCTTGAGTATTGAATGTAGTATATTAAACTGAAGAGTTCCAAGTTAATTATTACTTGTATGGAGATTAGTGTAATTATTTCAATTACTGGGCAGTGGAAAGAAAGAGGATAGAGAGGCAGGGGTGGCATTTCCTACAATTGCATGGGAAGAAGAGTAGCTAGGAGTATTCATCTATACCAATCATTTTTCAGCAGAGCCAAATCCTTCTATTAATTGGCAATTCATCAAGATTTTTCTTAAATGTGAGAATCTCTACCGATATTACCTTCTCAGATCTGAGCATTGGTGGGTTCCTTTATGTCAGTGTCAGAAATTATGAAGGAAGATCTGTAAAATACTTGAATGTTTTGAGCCAAGACCATGATAAAGTAATATTAATGTCAAACTGTCTGATCACATGTTGATTGACACAAAAATCTGGAGTAACTCAGCAGGACAGGCAGCATCTTTGGAGAGAAGGAATGGGTGACGTTTCAGGACAAGACCATTCTTCAGACCAGCATCTGCAGTTCCTTCTTACACATTGATCACATGTTGAAACTAGTTCAAATGCATAGGCCATAAAAACAACTAGCATTTTTATTGTTTATAGTTCTTTGATAAGGTCCTTAGATACGGGTAGAAAAGAGTTCAATACTACCTTGATGGCACTCCAAGACTGAGTGGAGAGAAAATCTACAGGACTCTTGAATGTTTGCTCAATTGTGAATCTCAGGAAAAAGTCCAGTTCCTCCAGATCTAATTCATTGTTCATCAATAGAATCTGGCAATTTAAAGAAAAATAAATATTACCTTTGGCATTGCTTTATTCTTATGTTATACCTGCATGATTGTCTTTTAAGCTTCTTAAAGGGCCTGTCCCACTTAGGCGATTTTAAGGCGACTGCTGGCGACTAGGCTGTCGCCGAAAGTTCACCGGCATGATCGTGAGGAGTCTTCAATGAATCGTAGCGGATCTCGGCGCGTCACGGAAAAAAGTTCCAGATAGAAATTTCCCGGCGACAGCTGGCTTGACACCAGGTATCGTTGCTTATTGCGGGCGCTGTCGCATGCTGTCCCCAGGTATGCTATGTTGTCGCAGATGCATTTAGAAGCACGTAATATTAAATTAAGAAAAGGCATTTGAAGATACCAGAAGATAGTTTTGTTTAACCAAATTTATTTACCGTCAGGACATTTGACAGGTAGATTAGAGGCGACAGTTTGACGGTCAGGTAAGCGTGGGAATTTTGCGATGTTTCCGAAGACGTTGTAATCTATTAGCCAGGTGCCAGTTTCACAAAAAAAGTAACTTGTATCAACCTGACTCAGCATTGTCGTGGTCGTTGTCGTAGGGTGAAAGAAAAATTTGGCGATCTGCTACGACTTTGACAGTCGTTGGCAGTCGCCTTAAAAATCGTGTAACTGGGACAGGCCCTTAAGACTTCACAAGTCCTCACTTGATCTGATATGTATGTTTTCAATAGGATATCAGAACTATTCTTACATAGAGTGGTCATCATCTGGAACTAACAACTTGTAACAATAGAAAAAGAGCATATATAAATAGGATGAATACACCATTTGCCCCATCAGTCCACCTCACCACTCATTATGTTCATGATTGAATTACTCCAGGCCTTAACTCTTCTTCCATGCCAGTTCCACATTGTCCTCAATTCTCTGGTCTTTAAAAAATGTACCTGCATCTTCTTTAAATACATCCAATGATCTAGCCTCTACATCTTCCAGAGTAGCAAATTCTACAGATTTGCCACCTTCTGTGAGAAGTAATGCCTATGCTTTAAATGACCATCCCCTATCTTACAAATATGTTCCCTTGTTCTAGACTCACACTGGTGGAAGCACCTCAACATTGGACTATCATGCCCCCTTAGGAACCTGTATGTTACATCCATCAATCATCCAAATTCTGAAGAATTTTTACCTTTAAAAGTTTATCCTTTCTTACATTTGGGGAACCAAACTGTACTCGGTACTTCGTCATCAACACCAGGTCCAATGATAACAATACTTACCCATTTTTAAACTACAACCACTTAGCAATAAAAGAAAATAATAATTTGCCTTTTTAACCACTTGTTGCACCATTGTGTTTCGTGCACAAAAATACCTAGATCCCTCAGTGCTCCACACATTTGCCATCTCCATCCATTGAGGCAGTAGTCTGCCTTTTGATTCCTCCTACTGAAATGCACTACCTCACATTTTCCAACAATGAGCTCCAATTGGGAATTTCAAAAGAGAACTTTATAGGCACTCAGGGGTAAACAACGTTACCGAGGAATAGAACTGAACAGATTGAAAGATAAACGGCCTCTTATGCCATGATGGTTCTATAAAATCCATGATGGTGCAACATAACAGAACTTCAGTTAATCTTGTTTCACTATTATTAAACCATGCAGAATAGGGTAGAACATATCATCAGTATTTAATGTGCAAACTTAATTTTAAATTGGATGAATTGTGCTAATGTTGGCCTGAGATAAACAGCGTGAAATTTTGATCGGTAGAAGCACCGTATGCTTTTTGGCTACAAATAAGTCTAGATGTCCACATAGTTGTGGGCCAAGTCCTACCTGCTCCTATATTACCGAGGGTGTTTGTGCTAACTGGAGTCTGTAATCACTATAATTTACAGGCAGCACACAGGTTGACATGCTGCCCACATTGCACTGCATCGTTGTGTGCTTATTGCATCCATGATAAGTGTGCTTATTTTGTAGACTTTTGAATGTAACCTTAAAGTTATTTAAATATTGGAATATTTAATTGAAAGAATATTCTTATAAAATAGATTAAAAATAAGCAGTAGAATACTTGGAATGGTTGAAACAGTAGAAGTGGCATGCACTGAAAAATGTATACACACCTGGAATGTTGTGTGAGAAAGAAATACCACTTTGTCCTTTTCAAACAGACCTCTGCTGGTATAGAGGAGCACAGAGTATGTGATGCAATTAACAAGGTTTGCTACTCGCTCCTTCAGATCCTCTGATTGTTCTGTCCTTTCAATAGCTTTATGAAATACAATGTTAAAAGCCTAAAGAAAATAAAAGAAGTCAATGATGTAATGGAATTACAATGGCTGCCATTATATCTGACACATCAGAGATCTGCTTGCCATGTTATTCCCTCCAATGTTCTCGTGCGAGTGGCTTGTGATTAACATGCCATTTTTTCTTGAGTCAAGTCTCGTGAGATTATAATTTTTGAAATTTCATTTCTTTATTTTTCAGTGCTTAATGCAACACCAAATTATTCTACTGATCTTTTAACTTCAGATTATGTCATGTATCACCACTGCTTCCCCGTAAGAAAAATAATTATTAAACTCTAAGAGCTGATTTTAAGATTGTGCATTTCTATGTTTGTATAAAATCACAGGCAATTGCTTTCCAACCCACTGAGAAGAGAATAATCGTTTTTGTGTATGTAATTTAATACCTTGAGTGAGAATTGGTAAATAGGGTTCATTTTCCTAAGGTCATTGATGATAAAATAAAGAAGAGAAGCTCTTGCTGCCACTGGCCGATATCGTTCACGAGCCTCATTGATCTTCAACTCATTCTCCGTTGCTTCGTTCACCTGCACAAGGTTTACAACAAAGCTAATATAAGCATCTCCGCATTCTTTTTCTCATTTTTTTGAGGCACTCTTGCTTCAGCGACAAAGTTTGTTGAGGATTTTGAATTCAATATTGGTAAATTTGGAGAAATCTCTCTCCTAAACCAAATGCTATGTTCCTCTTGAATTCTCTTTGCAACCCCCCCCCCCCCCCGCATTGCTGTAGCTTTCCTGATCATAAGAACTCTTCTCAATGCAAATCTTTTGGAAAGTTAGAAAGGTCTAGAAAGGCAGCACTTAACCCTGTTAACTAAGTTAGAATAATGATTAAATGTTACTCACTTGAGTAGGGCTCTTCACTGGGCTTCTGGACTCTGCTCCAGAAGAGCACTAAATGCATCCCCAGTGCTGCTAACAGCCACAAATATGAATATTTGTTTTGGCCAAATATGCTTTTAGACTTTGCTGGAAAACACTTTGCTGATGAAAATTTTCACAGGTTTTACTGTTGGTTGATTTGCACTACCAAGCCAGATAAATTTATCTACACATATGTTTCCATCCCCTGCTGTAATCCGCAAACTTGCACGTTCCTTTGTATCTGATTTAAAGCAGATATTTGAAGGTTGCCAGACCAGTATGATCCAGTGAGGAAGAGTCATTACAACCATTGATCCTTATCTCATCTTCCATCAACTGAACTTGAGCAGATGGTATGACTTATGATTAAGAATGCAATTTCTGAAATATGATAGATTCCCCCCTACATTGGTAATGAATCAATATCATTCATTAAGTGTAGGAAAATAACTGCAGATGCTGGTACAAATCGAAGGTATCACAAATTGCTGGAGTAATTCAGCAGGTCAGGCAGCATCTCAGGAGAGAAGGAATGGGTGACGTTTCGGGTTGAGACCCTCCTTCAGACTGAAGAAGGGACTCGACCCGAAACGTCACCCATTCCTTCTCTCCTGAGATGCTGCCTGACCTGCTGAGTTACTCCAGCATTTTGTGATAATATCATTCATTAACTTACCTTCTGCTCAATTTCTGCTGCAGTTAGCTTTGTTGACTCCAGTTTCTCCACCAGGTCAGTATCACCTAGGAAGTTGCCCTCGGCCGCCGCCAAATGTGTAAGGAGCTCGTCCTCAAGCCGTTTCAGCTCAATCTTAAAATGATTCTGGTGCTTTGTTAAGGTTGACTGTGCAGAAATCAAAAAGCTCAGTGCATAGAAACAAAGGAATTTATTATCACCCGCCATTCTTTTAAAAACATATATTATTGTTCCCAATATTTTCTGTTTGGATTTTGCTTTTATTAAGGATGAAGTTCTTTTTGAAATTTTTGCAGTATTGATGGATATTTTTTATGCAAATTGTTGATAACAAGTTATAGGGGCTTGTGGAATCAAGGGATATGGGGAGAAGGCAGGCACGGGGTATTGATTGGGGACAATCAGCCATGATCACAATGAATGGTGGTGCTGGCTTGAAAGGCCGAATGGCCTCCTCCTGCACCTATTTTCTATGTTTCTATGTTAACGCAACCAACAGTGCTTTAGTCAAGGATGAACACTGTGAGGTAAATTTAATTCCCAAAATAGTTGGGTTACTATTGGGTGAGAGTTTGAACTTCAGAAGTCCTAAACCTTCCCTATTTATTCCCTAGTGGAGAGGTTGCAGGCAGACAGCCTGCTTCCAGGAATCAGTATTGTAATATTGAAGCTGGCTCCCTTCTTATTTTTTGAATTTAAAAATCCCAGATTCAACCTGTTCTTGCATCTAGAAAACTGATAGTTCAAAAGGGAGGACAGCTCTGCAGAAAATGCAGATCATCCGCGTAAATAAATAAGTGTCTCTCCCAGCTCAGCAAGCTATCTTTTGACTGCTAAATCAATCATTCCTTCACCCAGAGAACCTCACGATCATGGATTGGAAACCCTCACATATCCAATCACTCCCCACAATTCCACCGCAGCACAGAGATCGGACCCCAAACCACTAACGGCTATAGACCTTCTTACTGAGGCGGTGGCCTGCTCCAGAATGGAATCAAAATGACTAATTGGTAGTTAAAGTTATTAATTAGGACATGTTGCTTATGTTAAGAATGTAGAGCTGAACCTTTCTGCAAACTGAGAATCTGGGATTTTTTATTCATAGAAACATAGAAACATAGAAAATAGGTGCAGGAGTAGGCCATTCGGCCCTTCGAGCCTGCACCGCCATTCAATATGATCATGGCTGATCATTCAGCTCAGTAGCCTGTACCTGCCTTCTCTCCATACCCCCTGATCCCTTTAGCAAAAAGGGCCACATCTAACTCCCTCTTAAATATAGCCAATGAACTGGCCTCAACTACCTTCTGTGGCAGAGAATTCCACAGACTCGCCACTCTCTGTGTGAAGAAATGTTTTCTCATCTCGGTCCTAAAAGACTTCCCCCTTATCCTTAAGCCCCAAACATCTACCACCAATTTAAACTAGTCCCATCCAAAATTATGATTAATATCCTCTTTGAAGAAAAATTTACACTTTCACAGATGTTTTGCCTGGCCTTGCTACATTCTTGGGCCTGTTTCCCTTAGCTTTACTGTGTCAGTGAAAACAGTGAAATACTGCATCAGGCAAGGCATTGTGAAGAATACAGTTTAATACTACTTGTTGCAGATGGTGCAGATGACAAACCACCAGTACAGGCCATCCTCTGTTACTCTCATGTGTATGAAAATTAACTACTCAGTTCTACACTGCTGCTGGGATTAAAAGCTGTCAATTGCATTGAAATCTCCTGTTCCTGTTGTGACATACAATGACAATTTATGCTGTTATGTTATGGCTATCAACTTCATACCTTTTGGCAGTGGTAATATTTTGAGGATTGGCATCTTAATTTGATGAAAAAGATAATTAAGTGCAAAAACAGTGCAAGTTTTTGATCTGCCGTTTTAATGACTTGCCCAATAAGTTTAGAGCAGGCAGACTTTGGTAAAAGCAGGCCTGAAATGATTTGTATACAGCTCGCAGAGCTGCTGATCGCCAAATACCATTTTTTAAACCACTTTGGCTACCCATGTCATCACCTTTATGGAACTGTGTACCTGTACCCCTAGGTCTTAAGATTATTAAGGGGTTGGACAGTTAGAGGCAGGAAACATGTTCCCAATGTTGGGGGAGTCCAGAACCAGGGGCCACAGTTTAAGAATAAGGGGTAGGTCATTTAGAATGGAGATGAGGAAAAACTTTTTCATTCAGAGAGTTGTAAATCTGTGGAATTCAATTCCCTGAATACATTCAAGAGAGAGCTAGATAGAGCTCTTAAGGATAGCGGAGTCAGGGGGTACGGGGAGAAGGCAGGAATGGGGTACTGATTGAGAATGATCAGCCATGATCACATTGAATGGTGGTGCTGGCTCGAAGGGCCAAATGGCCTACTCCTGCACCTATTGTCTATTGCCTCTGTGTTCCACAACACTCTGCAGGGTCCTACCATTTACTGTGCTTATACTGCCCAGGTTTAATTTACCAAAAAGCATCACCTCATACATAATGCATCACCTGATATGTAATGATTGTCGATCTCAAGAAACAATGTGAATGTATATATATTTATGCTAGTAGCTACACATAGGTTAAAATGTCACCACGTTTTCTTTGCTCTTTCCCCCTTGCCATTGAAAATGATCAACTAAGTGATATTTTCTGAAGGGCAAGGTCGTTTGAAGTCATTAATCACTTATTAAATAATTTACACTGTTGCAAGAAAGAAGAAAAAGCATTCAAAGGAACAGGAAAGTCTTTCACAGTTGCCCCTAATATGATTTATGTTATTCCCGTCTCATCGTGGGAGGGTACTTCTCAGGTAAGGTACCTTCAGGTGCTCCAGGTCGGGCCTTTCTATGTTGACCACTTCAGCCAGCAGCTGATCTTCAAGCCCATCCCTTGTGACAGTAAAATTGATGAGCGTTGTCTGAGCCTGCATCTCAGGCTTGTAATGAGGGTTGGCCAACTTTGTGTGAAGAATTAGTCGGAAATAGCTATTGAATTCACACTCTTTGTCACCAATCTTAATGTATCTGAGAAGTAAAAGTTTGTTTTAGCTATTCATGTATAATGCAGGGTTTTTAACCCGTTCTTTACTTTTTGAAGTTAAGCATAGCGGAAAAAATGGAGTCCTTACTATTTCTCATTATAATATTATTTTAATAGTCTTATTATTTGGTCTGAAAAGACCTTCTGGTGTGAAAATCAAGCCATTTTAACAAACACGCCACATTTTCAAAATACCATTTATAGAGCAGAAATGGTATGAAGTGCCAGTGGTGGGAAGAGGCTTATAATTTTGTTCAATGCGACACAAAACGTTTATTTTCTAATTATTTAATATTGCATTTCATTCTCAAGCCAATTGTCATTTATTACACTTAGCTAGTTAGAATACCCTGTGCAAATTCATTCCCACATTAGCTATACTCACTGTCACCACTTCTAACACATACTGCAAAATCCAATTTTAATTACAAGCAGAGAACAAGTGCGGCTCAGACCTGATGTCCTGCTATTTGAGTGGTGAGCCGTGATCAGCATTGGTCTTGACAGGCAGGAAATCAATTGGGTTTTTTTGAGCTAGCTAATAGAGGTGATTTTACAGGAGAGTTACTCAGTTGGGGTGAGCTTGGCCAAAACATTTCAGGGGTAGGATTGCAACCCGATCTTCAAATATATTGATAAATTTGGACCTGTATTACTTTCCATCTTCCTATCCACATTCCCTTCAATGCTGGAATCACTCTCCCTTCCATTTTGGCATTCCAATTCCTCTTCAATGCTCATCTAAAAAGGTGTTTTTCTGAAGTAATCCCTCACAGCCTAATATTTAACTTAAACTATTAATTCGCTATTAAACTGATTCGCTGCTCCTTGGACCACACCAACTTTTTTAAACTGCCATATTTCTAACTTTTCTTTCATAAACATGATTGCAGCAAAAGATGGCAGATGACCGTTTTAGAACACAACCTGTGGAGGCTGTTGAAACTGAGAAACAAATGAAATGGACAAGATATTGCTTTGATCGGCACTTAACTTTATTAAGCAACGTAACAAACAGCCTTTAGTATTTTAAGCTTGCCGTAACAAAATTAAAATTTTAGCGGTTAAAAAGAACTTTGTATACTCAGCAGGTTAGTATCTTTGGAAGGAGAAATGGAGTTAATGTTTAAGATCGATGTCCTTTCACCCTGAACAGTTGGTTGTGGGAATTCAATTAGGGTTTCCTCACCCTCTCACACCACCACCCCAATGTCCCAGACCTCCCTCTACGCAGGGATTCTGCCCCTCTCCATCGGGGACCTGGGGTGGAGGGTATTGCACCAAGGAGTCCCCTGCAACCTGTTCCTCGCGCGGTTCACAGACTTGCCAGCCGCCTGCCACTTCTGCGGGCTGGAAGAGTCTGTGTACCACGTGTACATGGAGTGTGTGAGGTTGCAGCCCCTGTTTCAATATCTAAAGGGGCTGCTCCTTGCCTTTTGGCTGCAGTTTTCACCCACCAATCTCATTTTTGGACACCCTGTGCATAGGGGAGAGGGTAGGGCCGAAGATGTCCTGGTTGGGTTGCTCCTGGGCCTGGCCAAGCTGGCCATCCGCGACTCACGGCGCCAGGCGGAAGAGGGCTCTGCCCGAGCCAGCTGCCTACCCCCTTTCCGGGATTACATCCGCGCCCGGGTGGTGTTAGAGAGGGACTAGGCACTGTCCACGGGCACCCTGGAGGATTTCCGGGACTGATGGGCACCGCGGGGGATTGGATGTATCCTGGATGGGGATTGTAATATAATTGTATAATAGTTTCAATTGGTATATATTTGTTGTATAGTATTCTGGTGGTGGGTTCTGTTTTGGTTTTATTGTATTGTATATATTATTTTAATATTTGAATAAATATTTTAGATTTTTTTTTAAATGGCCCAGACCTCCCATTTTGTTCTCAATTTCAGAATGTGGGAATCAGCAACAGGGACAGCAGTTATTGCCGTTCCCCAGTTGTGCTGGACAAGGTGGCCTTCTAGAGTCGCTGCTCTCCATGTGGTGAGGGGTTCCAGGATTATGAACACCGGTCAATGTCACCGAGTGATGTAAATGGGGGAAAACCGAGCAGTGTTGTCAATGGGGGGAAAACCTTCACTCAGCTGGTGGACAATTGGCAATAATGGCCAACAATCTCCCCCTCCTCCGGTCCATTATAACTATTATAACAAGGGTTTACTGTACACAAGTAACCATAAGATAAAATATATTATGTGTTCACAAAATAGAAGTAAAATGGAGAAATACTTTTAGTCTAAAGTACTTTGTACTTTCTAAATATTTATTTACGTTAATACAATTTCATATTTCTTTTACATTAAATTCAATACTGGAAATCAGTTTCAGCATGAAATGGTTTTAATTTCTGTTTGTTTAAGATATTTGTAGCCAACTGGTTCTGTTTTAATGTGATATTTTTAGGCCAAATTAACTGTGATTAATAAATAACTGCTTGTGAAAGACTTAGCAGGAAGTATGTGTATTTATCATTTAGCAAAATGGTACAATTTGCAATGTTTCCATTCTATTTTGACAGCATTTTATTTCTGAAAGTACACAGACATCCAGAAATTGGGTCACACAGTACCATCTTTTTCAGTGGAATGCAATCAAAAATCTTTTTAGCCCAGAATAAATTGCGCTGGTGATCATTTCCAGGTGAATTGGTGTCAATCACAAAATTAGACAGGACAATTCTGGTCACAAACCATGTCCGTGTCTGCTACGTCACAGCAATTTGTGCCGGATGACCCCAGAGAGAGAAGAAACGAAATACTCATGTCATTTAACATTGTCTGCACTACAATTCAAATGGAACCGAATGTTGATTACGAATCAAGCACACCGGAACAGTGGATCCATGACATTGGTGACAGCCAGCTCTGTGAGGAATTTTCTTTTCAGTGTTGGAATACATGATTCTCCTGTTGTGAACTTTGGTCTTGTCCAGGAACTGTAAACACTTGCATAGCTCCTAATCTCATGCCATTCACTGCATGCTCTCCATATGCTGAACTGCTTTGCCAGTTTGCCACAACTGCTGCACATTGCTCAGCTATCACAGCACAGCTACAACAGTGGATCTCTGCAACAATTCTGAACTGCCGAAAAGATGCCAGGTTGCTAGTTTGCCACACACACTCAAGCAAATGCAACATTCGTGGAACAAAGCAGAAGTGCCACAGTGACTGCCTCAACACTGTCAAATGGTTGCAATGACAGGGGGTTCATTACTGAAGTGTTGCATGCCACCAGGCCGCTGTAATACTGAAGAAACAATGCCTGACTGCTACAACATTTTTGGAACAACGCTGACCTGCCACAAAGGAATTTGATAGGCAAACTGTCACTGACTACTTGACAGCTTGGCATTGTGTGGCAATTGTTGCAGCAGTACAAAACTGTCAGACCACCACAGCTTGCTAGATTGCCACAGTGAATGCCATAAACTACCACAGAATACTGGAGGATTGCAATGCCTGTGCACACCACAACACCTTCCCTGACTGCTGCACATGCCATGCCGCTGCAACAACTAATGCACACTGTCTGAGATGTTGTGCACACTTAGGAACTGAGAAAAAAAATGCTGTTCAACAGAGAATAGATAACAAAGCGCAGAATTACAATGTAGAAACAAGGAATCACAGATGCTGATTTACAACAAAAAAAGACATTAAATGCTGGAGTAACTCAGCGGGTCATGCAGCATCTCTGGAAAACATGGATAGGCGACGTTTCGGGTCGGGACCCTTCTTCAGATTGATGAGTTACAATGAAAGGTGAGTGCCAAATTGACAAACATCCATGTAAAGTTTGCTGTCATGTGTCATGTTCAAATTTACAATACCCAAGCTTTCTGGTTCTCTTGTTCAGTTAAGAGATCAGTAGCCTTGATGCCGAAGGATTCAATGATCTAGATGTATTGGCTGAGGTATGATTGATCATTTTCCTCGATGACTCTCCACTTTAATAAAAGCGAGACACCAGGTCAGGACGCAACCTACTACACACCATTGGAACCGGGCCAGGGCAGCACTCAGGGGCTACTGTATGTCCAGGGTGCTTGCACCAAGGAGGATGGTGAATTGTGCAAATGTCCCCTGCTGGTCTTCAATGTTGGATTTGATTCAATTTGCCTGGTCTGCTCAGATGACTGGAGAATAGAGCCTCGAAGCAGAGTGCATCTGCTTGGTAAATAGGGCTCTGTCAACTGATCATATTTGTCAGCTTCATGATGTCTATTGCTGCCAAACAATTTTCACCATATTTGATGAGGCATTTGAGTTGGCCACAGTAGCATACACTGCAGTTATACAAAGATTCCCCACAAAAGTCTTGTCTCATCTGCAGATCATAATAGCCATCACGTTTAAGGAGCAGAGATTTAATTATTGGTCTTGACCAGGGGCCTCCAAACTTTTCAGCATGAGGGCCACATTATATATTTGGCACAGTTTTGCAGGCCGTAGGAAAAAATAAAGAAGTGTGAGTTTTATAAATTTAATGAACTCAAAAAAGTTTAGACTAGGTTACGTTCGATTAGATTAGGAAAGGTTAAACTAGGTTAGGTTAGATTAGGTTAATTTACATTAGGTTTATATGGCAACAAATAAATAAGATTCAATTTTTAAAAAGAGCTTGAAATATTGGAATATATATATACTGTAGGTATACAATTATTTATAAAACAGAAAAAATACAGTGAACGCCAGTGGGTGAGAGAGAGGAGAGAGAGGAGAGAGAGGGGTAGAGAGGGGTAGAGAGGGGAGAGAGTGGGGGGGAGAAAGTCGGGGTAGAGGGAGCAGCGGGTGATAGCGGGAGCGCGGGGAGGGGGAGGGTGTCAGAGGATCTGGTGAAGAAGCGCCGCAACTTGCGGGTACTGCTCTCTCCCTTCTCTCTCTCCTCTCTCTCTCTCTCTCCCAGCGCCAGTGAGAACTGCGCCACTGCTCCACTCTCTTCCCCGGCCCCGTCTCCCTCTAACGCAGCGAAATAAAAACAAACACAAGTGTAGTTGTTGTTCAGAAGCCCCGCATCCCCGGGGTGAGCGGCGGCGGCGGCGAGGAGGGAAGTTTCACTTGTGTTTGTTCGTATTTCACTGCGTTAGAGGGAGACGGGGCCGGGGAAGAGAGTGGAATGAGCGGCACAGATCTCGCTTGCTCTGGGAGAGAGAGGGAGAGAGGGAGAAGCACCTGCTGACACCCTCCCCCTCCCCGCGCTCCCACTCTCACCCGCTGCTCCCTCTACCCCGACTCTCCCCCCCCCCTCTCTCTCTCCCCAGGTTGAGCAGCGGCAAAGGCGGCGAGGAGAGAAGTTTCGAGGGGGTGCTGCGATCTCTCGTCTTGTCCCTGCTCTGGGACGGTGGCGAGCCGCTCTCCGGCGAACCTTCGCCGGAAGCTTCTGCCTCCAGTCCCCGCTGTCTAAGAGCTTGCCGCGGGCCAGATAAGATCTCGTGGCGGGCCGGATGTGGCTCGTGGGCCATAGTTTGGAGATCCCTGGTCTTGACAACAATTGCTTCATCATTAAATTCCAATAGAGTTACCTAAACCAATAATTTCTCAATTTACTGTCTTTTAATTTTTTTTCTTCTTTGTTTTGAAATAATTCTTTGTTTCGGGATGCAAGCAAATTGCCCTCAGATCCTTCTTAGATTCAATCTGAGGCATTTGTTAAGCTGCTGAAATGAAGCAAAACAGCAAAAGGTGCTCTGATGTTTGAAATTAAACCAAATGTCATTGTCATAAGTTAATATTAGTCAATATATTGGAATATAACACTTTATTTTAAAGCATGATCAGAAGGTTGTTCAGAGAGATATGTTAAAGGGGAGAGGAAGCCAGATAAGGAAACAGAATAGTGAGAAGATGGATGATTTTGAAAACAAGGATAAAAAATAGAAAAAATAAAGATGAACCATGATAGACACAAAAAGCTGGAGTAACTCAGCGGGACAGACGGCATCTCTGGAGAGAAGGAATGGGCGACGTTTCGGTTAGAGACCCTTCTTCAGGCTCGACCCGAAACGTCACCCATTCCTTCTCTCCACAGATGCTGCCTGAGTTACTCCTGCTTTTTGTGTCTATCTTTGGTTTAAATCAGCATCTGCATTCCTTCTTACACAAAGGTGAACCATGAGTGGTTTTGGTAATATCACGCATTCTTGTTGCTTCTTGAGGAATAGATCAGGTAGATGCACAGTCTCTTGCCCAGTGTAGGGGAATCGAGGACCGGAGGACATAGGTTCAAGGTGAAGGGGAAAAGATTTAATAGGAATCCGAGGGGTAGCTTTTTCACACAAAGGGTGTGGGTGTATGGAACAAGCTGCCAGAGGAGGTAGTTGAGCCTGGGACTATCCCATCGTTTAAGAAACAGTTAGACAGGTACATCGATAGGACAGGTTTGGAAGGATATGGACCAAGCACAGGCAAGTGGGACTAGTGTAGCTGGGACACTGTTGGCCGGTGTGGGCTGAAGGGCCTGTTTCCACACTGTATCACTCTATGACTCTTTCACGCAGATAATATAGGATAATATGTTTGAGTGACATACAGAAATATCTGATAACATTCTTGTTTAAACTAAGTAAATAACATTACAAGACATAACCCATTAAGTTCAGTGTACGTGAATGGTACTGATTACCACCTATTTGCCAAGATCACTCAGTAGGTTACAAGTGTGCATCTTGATTACACTGGGTTCATCAAGACTGGTTTGATGTCCCCAAGAAACTCCAGTGTTCCGTCATTTATAGATTTAATTATGTAGGAGAAATGTAGGTATAATATGTCATTACGTTCTCTATGTACTTTGTTGATGCATAAGCTCATTTAGTGGTAAGGTTAACTGCTATCATTTGTTGTGCATGACCATTAATGTCTAAGGTTGTTTATTATACACTGACATTTCATACACAAGTGCTCATTAGTTCCTGTAGCCTTCAACGTCTTATCTCTTCCTTGTGCATCCATAATATAATCTTATTTACACAAAGTTATCTTGCTTTGGTTCTTTTGAATGATTTACGATAAGCCTACTATATTTTTCATGTCTAATCATGGATAGTTAATAAGAACGTCTGCAGGCTTGACCTTGTGTTTTACTTTCGGCTAATAAGGAATGTGTATATATGGTTTATCATTATAAGCTTACTTAGGTCCTTCTTCCTGTGCACTCACACTTGTAATTTCTACAGAATAATATGTTAATGCTTTTGCCTGTTTTAGAAGTGTGCAGCTCCCCCGAGTCCACCATCAAACTGGGAAAGCCCTCAAATTGCATTTAAAACATAAAATGGTAAAGGTCTTCTGTTTTTAACCTGGCTAATTCCTATTGCTTCTGTGTAAAGCATTACACTGTAAAGCATTACATTACACTTTACAGTGCAAAGCTTGCTTTCGACCAAGGAAATAGCCACACATGGAGTGCAAAACAGAGAGAAGGCATCCTATCAAATCACAGATACGAATGGAAGCCACATAATTGATAGCATAGCGTGTTAGAGCTGTAGGACCCTGGGTGAGTAATTACATTTATATTTGCTGCCTGGTTATTAACAAGATAATTAATTGATGATTTGTTAAAAAACTTACCTTCCCTTTTTAATTGTGTTTCGTCCAAGTAGAGGATCGAGAACCGGATCAATGGTTTCCTCGAGATTTTCAATGAGGATGATATTGCCACAGGATAATGCATGCTCAATAATATCTAAATAACTTCATATAAAAAGATTCAAAGTGCATATTGGTAATCAACAATTTTGTTACAGTAATGACTGTGCTTAAATAATTAAATAATTGAGAGAATCAGGCATGTGAGTGAGGTAAAAAAAAGAGGAAAAGAGCCGATGCTTGCACGAAGTATACAACGGGGGTCAGAAAATTGAAACATTTATGAAAATTTACACACAAAATTACCAGTTTCAAGCCTCTTTTAGTGCATTTCAAAGTAAAACAGACATTACAAAATAATGTGAATATGTCACTGTATACTAATAACATTTTGAAGTAAATTTGCACATTAATTGATAATCAGCCCAAAAAGGTGGTAATTGGCTTTTCTGCTGTGTTTTATATTTTAACCCTGTCTTAATTAATTTAGTTATATAATCTTGCACTTAAATTTAATATTTACTCATTACAGTTCCACCACTGATTTTCTGGCACTCTTGGTTCCAGAGCTTTGCTGGTTTATCCAGCTGGTCAAGGAAGTCGGCTATGGGGATAGATGTGCTGGCTCCAGCTGGGCTGGAGTTCCAGAACCCCGGCCGAAGGTTGCAAATTCAACCCGCCGATCGGCCGTGGAAGTCCCGATGAGGTCGAGATTGGCTGCCTTGCCCAGTCTAGGTGCAACATTTTCTGGTAAACTTCCAGGGCGCTAGGGGATTTCTCGCAGAACCCCTAGCGACCGCTAGCGGCCAAATTGACAAATTGGCCGTGGAAGTCCCGATGAGGTCAAGATTGGCTGCCTTGCCCAGCCTAGGTGCCACATTTTCGGGGAGGCTTCCAGGCCGTGGGGGGGGATTTCTCGCGGAACCCCTAGCGACCTCTAGCGGAACCCTGGTGTTCATTACGTCTATACATTGTTTATTTATTTTTCTTTCTTTTTTTCGATCCAATTTCTCCGTTTATTTGCCAGTGAAAAATGCGGAAATCATGCAAAAGGCGCGGAAAATGGATTTTAAAAACGCGGAAATCCACGGAAACGTGGAAAATTCACATGCCTGGAGAATAAAATTTAAGAATTATTAGAGAATAATCTTAATTCTTCGCAAACCATTTACCCTTTCTGTCCCATTTGCAAAACTCTCAGATCACTTCCATACTTGTTTCGAATCCACTTGATCCCTTGCTGTTGTGGGTCAATCATAAGTGGCCAACGTTCACAGTTGACCAGAATAGTCGCATTTTCTGTTGACATCCTATCGCTGGGCAATCCTTCATTATTCCAGGTTGCAATTGTGGCATCATCGGTCAACATTGCTATAGGATCTAGTCCTTCTGTAATTGGTATGGAAACCTGAGAAAACCAGGAAAGAGTGCGTACAGCTAAATACAAGATTATTTCCCAATGAACTGCCAATACATGGCGTTTTCAGCCATTATTCACTTGCCCACACCATCCAACATGTCCCATCTACACTAGTCCCACCTCCCTGTGTTTGGCCCATCTATATCTATATAATAAAATTCTCGTTTGTTTGTTTGTTTGTTCCTGAATCACAGCCAAACCGGTACACGATAGCACAATAATTTTAGGCCCATCTTACTCACTGCCATCCCTTTGGTGCTAATGGAAAAAGTCCTGCATGATTGGCTAGTCCGGAAGGTTAGATCGCCTGTGATGCATGGTGAACTAGTCAGGTAGACACAAAATTGGCTTGGTGAGAGGAGTCAAAGTATAGTGGTGGTGGGTTGGTATTTAGATTGGAAATAAGGGGGAATCATGAGGATTGATGCGAGGTCCACTGTTGTTATCATCTATAGTAAAGATCTGGATGACAATGCTGTTAACTCTATGGTCTTCTCTGTCCTATCAGCATACTGCTAATCTGCCCTACACACAAATCCCATCATACTCTGTTGGACCCACCGAGTCAGTGGGACAGGATATACCCAGTGGCAGTGATGGAAGTGGCTGGCTGGCCCGCTGTGTTCAAGGCTGTTGTGGAACAGAACTTTTAGTTTAGACGTGTCACCAGATATTGAAAGAAGCATATTGCGACAATAATTACAGGGTATCTGGTACCATATGATCACAACATGTATTATACAATAGGGGAAATAAAAAAGGGAGAACAAAAAAATCATACCTGCAAAGATTTGAGAAAAGGAAGCCACATTCTCTCTACTAATTCTTGCCGATATCCTTTCGTAAAGGGCCCCACATACGATACAAATGCAGCTGTCAGCAACACATCTCCACATAAAGTCTTCTCTTGAGCTTCAAAGAACTGAACAGAATGGGCCCAACGAACATTTTCTGACTGAGGAAATAAATTTTGCAATGTATTATCCATTTAAATACAGAATAGGGCAGGATTAATCAATGACTAAACTATCACAATTTTAACAAGGAACATACAAATCTATACTATTTTATTATGAGGTTCTTCATAGGCTAACACTGAAGGATTATACTCTCTGTCTAATTGTGGTTAATGTTAATAAAATTACTAAGATCACCCAAGTGCACAAGAAAACCATTGTAAATAATTGTCAAGGAAATGGAAAACACGATATCTATTAATTTCCATACAACATTTGTTGTATTAATTCATTACAATATAATTCTTTATGCACTTTCTTCTTAACAAACCTAAATTAGTCCCATAAAATACCAAAGATTATTTTTCCAACATGTGTTAACATTTCTTCATAGCCAAGCACTTCATAGGGAAATTCTCCCAGTAGGATCGCAAAGATCAGCTGACAAGATACACCCATTATTAGAGCAGATGACAGATTGCAGCTCTGAGTCAGGCCATGAAACCTGCTTGCTGAACGAGGTGTACCTGGAGCCTATATAGTGAAGCCATTGAACTCAATGAGAGAAATCAGCTGCAGAGACAAATGTAAGCAGAGCGTTTTATTTGTTAATTTTTACATTAATCGTTTTGAATGTTTGTAGATGAGCATTGTATTTTAGTCTTTCAAACATATAAATTTTGAGACAATAAAAAAAACCATTTATTTGCAGGTCCAAGTGATTTTAAATATTAGTTATTGCAGCCTTCAATATAAATGGCAACAATGAGTCCAGGGGAATTATTATTTGTCAACTTTGCATTTTCATCTCCAATTGGGTTGTCACAAAAAGCTGGAGTAACTCAGTGGGTCAGGCAGCATCTCTGGAGAGAAGGAATGGGTGACGTTTCGGGTCGAGACCCTTCTTCAGACAGATCAATTGGGCCGATGAGTGGAGGAATAGCAGATGGAATTTTAGTTAGATAAATACGAGGTGTTGCATTTTGGTAGGCCACTCAGGGTAGGATTTGCACGATAAATAACAGTGCACGGTGGTGTAGCAGTAGAGCTACTGCCTTACAGCGCCAGAGACCCAGGTTCAATCCAGACTAACAGTGTGGGTGCTGTCTGTACAGAGTTTGTATGTTCTCCCCGTGACTTGCCCGTGTTTTCTCCGAGATCTTTGGTTTCTTCCTACACTCCAAAGACGTACAGGTTTGTAGGTTAATTGGCTTGGTATAAAATATAAAATTGTCTGCAGTGTGTGTAGGATAGTGTTAATAAGCTGGTCAAAGCGGACTCGGTGGGCCGAAGGGCCTGTTTCCGCACTGTATCTCTAAACTAAACTAAGTACCGGGGAATGTTTTAGAACAGAGAGACCGAGTGTAAGCCCATAGATCCATGAAAGTTGAGAAGATGGCATTTGACACATTTGCCTGCGTCGCTTAGAATATTGAGTGCAGAAGTTAGGATATAATGCTACAGCTGTCATGAATATTAGTAAGACCACATTTGTACAGTTCTAGTTACTGTGCTGTAGAAATGATGTCATTACACTGGAAAAAACATTTATGTGAATGTTACTGGGTCTGGAGGGCTTGAGATATAAGGAGAGGCTGTATAGGTTGGTTCTTTTTCTTCCTGGAAGTGTAGGAGTGAACTGGTATAGGTTTGTAAGATCATGAGTGGCATCACAGATAAGGTGAATTGCCACACTCTTTTACCTATGGTAATAATGAATATATAACTAGAGAACATAGGTTTAAGGTGAGGGGAGAAACATTTTAAAAGAGACCTGAAAGGTAATTATCCCACACAGAGGGTGATGTGTACATGGAACGAGCTGCTAGAGGAAGTGGTAGTGGCAGATACAATAACAACAACATTTAAAAGTCACTGACAGGTTTGAAGGAATAAGGGCCAGAGGCAGGCAAGTGGGTCTAGCTCATTTAAGCAACTTGCCAAGTTGCCTAAAAGGGCCTGTTCTATGACTATGATTCTAAGTGAAAAATGCTCGACTACAAACATAATTATACATCGTACTTGGATTATTCACTATGTTATGAGCTAAAGTGGGATACCTTGTCGCCTGCAATAGAGCAAAATCTTGTGCTCCAATAGCTGGAAATGTTCAGGAAGACAGAGTTACTTTTGTAGATTTCCTAAGGTTCACCCAGAAGAGTAATCCAATGTACCAAAACCTATTAGTCTCTAGAGGCTGAAAAAACCCTCCCAAAATGCAACAGTTTAAAATGCTTCATATAAAGTAGCGCATAAACTTTTTTGAACTGAGAAATCCCAGGGGAGCTTGATTTGTATGGAGGAATGATATTATGTATAGGAAATAACTGCAGATGCTGGTTTAAATCGAAGATAGGCACAAAATCAGTCTAGAGAAGCGTCTCGACCCGAAACGTCACCCATTCCTTCTCTCCAGAGATGCTTTCTGTCCCGCTGAGTTACTCCAGCATTTTGTGTCTATAATATTATGTATGACTGATTCATCTTAAAGCTGGGTCCCTAAACCTGACTGCCAATTTGGCCCATTCATGTTGAAGCTTAAGATATTTTTATTATTTTATCTTTATTCGTTGCTAGGTTAATCGAGACAAACTAGTACTTATTACTCCAACTATAAACAGCTGCAGTTGACACTCTTACAGTATTAAGTACTGTCATTAAGTATTATTAAACCTGCATGATCCATGATTGCTATTCTATATTTCACCATTACTAATTAAAATAATGAACTCTTTAAAAAAGACCAAAAACAGCTCCAACATGCTTCAATAAAATTGCTCCTTTAATTTTCACTGATTAATTTAAAGTTTTTTAAATCATATTTTAGACAATAGACAATAGACAATAGGTGCAGGAGTAGGCCATTCAGCCCTTCGAGCCAGCACCGCCATTCAATGCGATCATGGCTGATCACTCTCAATCAGTACCCCGTTCCTGCCTTCTCCCCATACCCCCTCACTCCACTATCCTTAAGAGCTCTATCCAGCTCTCTCTTGAAAGCATCCAACGAACTGGCCTCCACTGCCTTCTGAGGCAGAGAATTCCACACCTTCACCACTCTCTGACTGAAAAAGTTCTTCCTCATCTCCGTTCTAAATGGCCTACCCCTTATTCTTAAACTGTGGCCCCTTGTTCTGGACTCCCCCAACATTGGGAACATGTTTCCTGCCTCTAATGTGTCCAATCCCCTAATTATCTTATATGTTTCAATAAGATCCCCCCTCATCCTTCTAAATTCCAGTGTATACAAGCCTAATTGCTCCAGCCTTTCAACATACGACAGTCCCGCCATTCCGGGAATTAACCTAGTGAACCTACGCTGCACGCCCTCAATAGCAAGAATATCCTTCCTCAAATTTGGAGACCAAAACTGCACACAGTACTCCAGGTGCGGTCTCACCAGGGCCCGGTACAACTGTAGAAGGACCTCTTTGCTCCTATACTCAACTCCTCTTGTTATGAAGGCCAACATTCCATTGGCTTTCTTCACTGCCTGCTGTACCTGCATGCTTCCTTTCAGTGACTGATGCACTAGGACACCCAGATCTCGTTGAACATCCCCTCTTCCTAACTTGACACCATTCAGATAATAATCTGCCTTTCTATTCTCACTTCCAAAATGAATAACCTCACACTTATCTACATTAAACTGCATCTGCCATGTATCCGCCCACTCACACAACCTGTCCAAGTCACCCTGCAGCCTTATTGCATCTTCCTCACAATTCACACTACCCCCCAGCTTAGTATCATCTGCAAATTTGCTAATGGTACTTTTAATCCCTTCATCTAAGTCATTAATGTATATCGTAAATAGCTGGGGTCCCAGCACCGAACCTTGCGGTACCCCACTGGTCACTGCCTGCCATTCCGAAAGGGACCCATTTATCCCCACTCTTTGCTTTCTGTCTGTCAACCAATTTTCTATCCAAGTCAGTACCCTACCCCCAATACCATGTGCTCTAATTTTGCCCACTAATCTCCTATGTGGGACCTTGTCGAAGACTTTCTGAAAGTCGAGGGACACCACATCTACTGACTCTCCCCTGTCAATTTTCCTAGTTACATCCTCTTTTCCTAGTTACATCCTCTTTTCCTAGTTACATGTTTTGGAGCAACATTAAAAACAATTTATTGGGGTATTTAGAGAGCTCGAGTATGATTTTTAATATTGCTCATTAAGGTCAAACTAATGGTAAGGAATATGTAGCTAGTGCAGGATTTTTTGTATTGAGGTAAGAGATCAACTATGACCTTACTGAAAGCAAGATTAAGCACAAAGGACCACATGGCCTTCCTGCTCCCGTTTCTTAGATCTTGTATAAAGGAACAAATGAAACTATTTTCAATTGGCCTCCGTACATTGATGTTCTCCATTGAATGTTAAAGAAATAAAAACTCCTTCTGAGTAAGTTGTGTTTTCCATTGAGAAAATAAAGTTTTGATTTAGTAAATTTGACAAAGGTTTTTGATTGAGCGACAACTGTACTTATGAAAGCTAATATAAGCAGCCTTTTCTCCAAATCGTGATATATAATACTAGGTTTATCTCTATTTGGGTGACAACTATGCTCAGTAATGCGGCATCATAGGATATGTTAGAGCAAACATTATTTTCTACACTCAAAAGTAAGTTACTTTATAATTTTTTTGTTTGAGCAGCCTACAGCCCAACGGTATGAACAGTGACTTCTCCAACTTTAGATAGTTCCTCTGTTCCTCTCTTCCCCTCCCCCTTCCCAGTTATCCCACTGTCTTTCTGTCTCCACCTATTATTTTGCTCATATTTCGCTTAGGCAGCCTACAGCCCAGCAGTATGAACATCGACTTCAACTTTAGATAGTCCCTCTGTCCCTCTCTTCCTCTCCCCCTTCCCAGTTCTCCCACTGTCTTCCTGTCTCCACCTATATCCTTTCTTTGTCCTGCCCCCCTGACATCAGTCTGAAGAAGGGTCTCGACCCGAAACGCCATCCATTCGCTCTCTCTTAGATGCTGCCTGACCTGCTGAGTTACTCCAGCATTTTGTGATACCTTATAAATTTCAATAATTATATACATTTCTGCATTAGGTAATAGAGTTAGTGGGGAAGGAAGGGGAGGGGTGGGTGTAGATACCTAAAATTGGAGAACTCATTGTTCATACCGTTGGATTGTAAGCTACTCAAGTGGAATATGAGGTGCTATTCCTCCAGTTTGCTGTGGCCCCAGGACAGAAAATTCAGTAAGGAAATAGGAAGAGGAATTAAAATGGTCAGCAACCAGGTGATCCAGCAGTACTTGGTGGACCGAGTATAAATGATCAGCCAAACAGTCGCCAAGTCTATGCTTGGTCTCACCAATGCAAAGTAGGCAACATCGGGACCATCAGGATCAACTCAATGGAATGTTAACGTATAAATATAGGGGTTATTTGTCAATGCAGGCAGTAAGTAACAGAGATTACAGCTGCTTCAGAGTATGAAACTCAGGATTTTGTTCAGCGGTGGATAACAGTGCAGTGAGTGTGTGTCAAGAATATTTCATTGTCAAATGCGGTGGAACCGGGACAATGAAATTGATAAAAGTTGGAGCAAGATCCTGGTATATATGACCATTAAACACACTGGCCTTTACTACACTGTAATTCACCACTTATCAAAATCCTGAGTTTCATACTATACTCTGTTATCGCCTGCATGTATTGACAAATAACTTCCATATATATACTATATTTATACAAGTTAACATTCCATAGAGTTGAACCAGCTTCTGCTGACCTAGTAACCAGTTCTTTCTACCCTTTGAATTGAATATGCAACTGCTAGAACCAGGGAATTTGTTTACCAACAACTAACAATGGGGAACGACAAGCTATTGTCAAAGTGAAATGCTAAATGCCAACAGCAAAACTTGAATTTTAGAAAGAGTTCAAACGCTAAAAACCTCTAAGTTCATCCACTCACTAAAATAATGACTTTCTTTCTACATAGAAGCACTAGTCTGCCAAACTGATCTGCATGCTACTTGCTACATGTATTTTCAAAGTCGTGTTTTATCCCAGCACGATTCTAACTTTCCTATTCTGCAGATAGCAGAACAGCACTCTGTGCTGCATTAACAAAGAAATAAAATATTTAATTTATAAGTACCGGGTATTTTGTTTGAAATTATAGATCACAGTACAGCATAAATTCTGGATATATGCACAGAAAGATGGAAGATATCCATGATGGTATTCAAAATCTGAAATGTATGGTGAAAATAGGTAAATGTGATATGTAAACATCCTGGAAAATACCGATTTAGTCAATTGCTTATTTAGTTCCAAACAAAATGCATGCTTAATTGCTCATCACAATATTTAATAACGAATAATCCTGCAATGATTGTATTTACTGTAAAACAAATATTTTAGTTAAACTATCCTCTTCATTTTTGTTCCATGGTAACAACTAATAAAGTGCACATGTTGATCTTGTACATGGCTTTGAAAGTTTGGTGGAAATATTCACTAATCATTAATTTAGATTCTAGTTAGAGCAGTAATAATTTTAACATACCATCTTTACATAATTTATCTTTAATGACACTTTTGCAACAAGGGGTTAGGAGCTATTTCATGTCTTGCAATAAATTTCCCGACAGTTAAAAATCACTATAATTTCATCCTAATGTGTTATAGATTACACGTAATGTAATTTAGTCTAAGGTGACCCTTTCTAATTTTCAGCAGCTGTTCGGCCTGGAAGTAAGTTAATGATTAAATATATACTGGGGTCCTTCCATATGATTTATTAACCAAATGCTTTGCTATGATATATAGACAAAGTCATCTGTCTTGGAATCATTGAAAGGCTTTAAATGCACTATGTCTTTCAAACGAGCTCCATAATTAATACTATGTCATTAGTAGTCTGCCATTCTAATCTAAACAAATTAGTCACATTATTAAATTTATCAGTGTTCAAATTGTGTTATTCTGTAAATAATGTACACTGAACAGAATGTGACTATACCATCAAATTTATGGCAAAATTATTGCACCTATAATTAATAATACTGACTAAAAATTAATTCTATTGGATACCCATACTCAGCGTGGGATTTTTGTCACTGCATCTGAAGGTGCGTATGCAATACCAAGCATGCACAGATTAGTTTTGATTTGAGCATAATTAACTGCTATAAAGAGGGCAAAGGCTGCAAAATTAATTTGAAGTTTTGTCATCAAGCATAACACAAGTTTTTTTGCAGGGCATAGACATTTAAGCCCCACATAAATATTAATCCATAATTACACATTAAGACAGCGTTTCTCAACCTTTTTACCCTTGCGGAAACTTTGAAATAATTTTCATGTCTCAGGGAACCCCTCCATAAAAATTTATCATGTACAGCTCCTGTCCACTGACCATTAAAGGCCATTTCACACTGGCGTCGTATGGATGTCACTAAATATATTCCCTATTTTTAATATTATACTTTAAAATGATATAACAGGTTGAAGACTTTATAATACCCAAGAATTTTCCATGAAAATGCCGTACGTGTATAATGAAATTACGAAAATGAAATTAGACACAAAAATGACTCAAAAATACATTTACATTTGATTAGCAAGGATGTGCATTTCTGCTCTACATTGGTTCTAGTCCTAGGGAAAACAAACCCACATATGACCACTAATTGCAGTAATTTAGAGTATAATGTCATCTTGCTTATTAAAGTACATATTGAAGTACTTGTTGAAGTAAATTCGCACATTAATTGATAATCAGCCCAAAAAGGTGGTAATTGGCTTTTCTGCTCTGTTTTATATTTTAGCTCCGTCTTAATTAACTAATATAGTTATATAATCTTGCACTTAAATTTAATATTTACTCATTACAGTTCCACCACTGATTTCCTGGCACTCTTGGTTCCAGAGCTTTGCTGGTTTATCCATTTTATCTGACCAAAAGAGGTCACGGGCTCCGAGAAGGGTACAACGGTACCTGAACGGTCCACCTAGGCTGCTGGGGGGGCCGAGATACCGGCCTGCAAAGCCGGCCAAGGAAGTCGGCTATGGGGATAGATGTGCTGGCTCCAGCTGGGCTGGAGTTCCAGTGCTCTGGCCGCAGGTTGCAAATTCAACCCACCGATCGGACGTGGAAGGCCCGATAAGGTCGAGATTGGCTGCCTTGCTCAGCCTAGGTTCCACATTTTCGAGGAAAACTTCCAGGGCAGGGGGATTTCAAGTGGGCTCTCGTAATTTTGTCCGGATTTAAGGAGGTGCCGAACCACCAGTTGCTGGAAAATCGGTGGCGCGCATATACTGAATGAATAACCAAGAATTTTCACCCAACCTTTTCAGATTTGCAAGCAATACTCAACTTTTAAAAAGTACATTTTATCTGGTTCGAAATGATTAGTGGCTATTTCTCGTGGAACCTCTAGCGACCTCTAGGGGAACCCTAGTGTTCCAGGGAACCCCGGTTGAGAAACACTGCATTAAGGGAAGAAGTATTTTTGCTATTCTAGTAAAATAACAAGTTAAGATTTATTGATTTCATATGACACCTTGCCACATCTAAAGATGTAGATAAATAATAAAACAAAATGCCAGGGTTGAAACAAAACATCCCAAGGTGCTTCAATGGACAAAGCATAGACACTGAGCCAAAGCAGGACACTTTACAATAGATAATCCATATCTGCAACTTCACCTTATTCCAGAAAACAGACAATGAGGTCACTGCAGCAAATTCATCAGGGCATGTTATTAAACAATGCTGATTAAGGATTCTGGATATCATTTAGCACCAAATTTCAGCTGTACCTCAAGTGGCATACTAGTTGAGATTTTTATTCAGAGACAGATAATGAAAGAGGAAAAGCTTTTTTTATATTACTCTCCAATAAAATCAGAAGCATATGTGTTCTTTTATGGGTCCTGTAAGGAAAGTTTTTGGCCTCCAGTGTCCCAAGTTCCCTCCTAACCTCACAACTCACAAGATATATCCAAGTTTGATACTTGGCATCCACTAAGCCTCTGTACGGTGCTGTCCCACAGTTTCCTGCTACATGTAATTTGGCTCCTGTCTGTTGGCCATCTCCAGTGTAATTTCCTGCCTATTTAAGAAAAAGAGCTGACCAGCAGCATTGCCAATGAGTCTGGTGTTAAAACTATTAGCATCTATGCTGCCCAGGTCAGTGTGTACTCGCACTGCACTCGGCCTAATTCCACATCCTTTTTAAAACAATTAATTTTCAACATCCTCAGGAAAATATGAAATAGCCCAAGGACATTGCCTTGCAGTGTTGTTCATCCCACGAATCACTGGGTAATGACTGCCTTTGATGATGATAATCATATCATATCATATCATATCATATATATACAGCGCGGAAACAGGCCTTTTCGGCCCACCAAGTCCGCGCCGCCCAGCGATCCCCGCACATTAACACTATCCTACACCCACTAGGGACAATTTTTACATCTACCCAGTCAATGAACCTACATACCTGTACGTCTTTGGAGTGTGGGAGGAAACCGAAGATCTCGGAGAAAACCCATGTAGGTCACGGGGAGAACGTACAAACTCCTTACAGTGCAGCACCCGTAGTCATGATCGAACCTGAGTCTCCGGCGCTGCATTCGCTGTAAAGCAGCAACTCTACCGCTGCGCTACCATGCCGCCCATATATATTGGATAAACACTAAACAGACAATTGGATTTATTTCTGCAAAGAGTACATGGAATAGATCAACGGAGTAAATTTCTTTGAACTTCTCTCTGATTTCTGATTGCTGAAGATGCTATCTTACCTCAAGTCCCTTGACAAGTCTATTTGCTAGTTCAATTGTCCTGCTGGTCCGATTTACTTCATCTTGACATCGTATCTTTTCTGTTGTAGCTCTTTCAAAACTTGTCTTGAGTCGGCATATATTAACATCGAGATCCTGTACACAGACAAAAAGAAAATCAAGTTTAGTTCAGAGATACAGCATGGAAACAGACCCTATGAGTCCATGTCAATCATTGATTACACATTCCCACTAATTCTAAATGATTTCACTTTCTCATCTAATCCACTCTTGCACTCTGGGGGCAATTTGCAGAGGTCAATTAACCTACAAACCCATGCATCTCTGGGATGTGGGTGGATGTGGGAGGAGACTGGAGCACCAGAGAAAACCCACATAGTCACAGGAAGAATGTGCAAACTCCACACTGACAGCACCCGAGGTCAGGCTCGAACTTGGGTCTCTGGCGCTGCGAGAAGACAGCTCTACCAGCTGCACCACTGTAGCATACATTGTTGATGACAAAAAGATTAAGTTTAATTGCTGTTGAAGCAAATATTGAATTCTAGACCATTTAGAGTTTGAGACTTTGGACAACTTGATTTCATTTTCCTTTATATTTCATTATAGCAGGGAAAATTTAAATAGGAATAAATAAATAATAAAGTTCAAAGAAATAAGAATGTGAGGTAAACATGCATCCTACCTTTGGAGTGATAAATGTTTGAGTGCAGTTAAATTATATGCTCTATTTTCACGAATTACACTAAATCACAATTTCAAACTCAACCCAAGGAAATGAAAACCAAATGTAGTTGCTGTTTTATCTCGCATACAGCACAGTAGTGAACCTAGTTATCTGACACCACATTAGATCATGTTTTCCTATCAGTTTACATGCAGGTGAAATACGATACGATAGTCATAGAAACACAAAATACATGAAACATGAAATTAAAGTGACGAGTGTAAAGGATTGGGGATGTGCAAAGATTGGGGAGGGAGGGAGGGGGGGGGGGGGAAGTCAGTCTCAGTCTACCCCATGATAGAACGGGGAGGTGTTGGACAGTTTGATAGCCACAGGGAAGAAGGATCTCCTGTGGCATTCTGTCCTGCATCTTGGTTAAACCAGTCTGTTGCTGAAGGTGCTCCTCAGGTTGACCAGTGTGTCATGGAGGGGGTGAGTTGTATTGTCCAGGATGCTCCGCAGTTTGAGGACCATCCTCCCTTCGAAGACCACCTCCCATGAATCCAACTCAATCCCCAGGACGGAGCCAGCCATCCTGATGAGTTTGTTAATTCTATTAGCGTCCGCGACCTTTGCCCTGGTGCCCCATTAGCGAAGAAAATGGCATTGGCTACCACCGACTGGTAGAACATCTGCAGCATCTTAATGCAGTCATTGAAGGAGCAGAGCCTTCTCAAAAAGTACACCCGGCTCTGTCCCTTCTTGTACAGGGCTTCAGCGTTCCAGGTACTGTCCAGGTACCCTCCAAGGTATTTGTACTCCCTGGTAAACTGCACATCCACACCATTGATGGAGACAGGGGACAGGGGTGATCCTCTCCTCCTAAATGTACTAGATGTTCTAGAGGACAGAGGATCTAGGGAGACAGAGGAACTGAAAGAAATTTGCATTAAGCAAGAAATAGTATTGGGTAGAGTGATGGGACTGAAGGCTGATAAATCCCCAGGGCCTGATGGTCTGCATCCCAGGGTAATCAACGAGGTGGCTCTATAAATCATGGACGCATTGGTCATCATTTTCCAATGTTCTATAGATGTTCTATAGATGCTGCCTGACCCGCTGAGTTACTCCAGCATTTTGTGATACCTTCGATTTGTACCAGCATCAGCAGTTATTTTCCTACACAACTTGCCGCTCCACTGTGATTTCTCCTCAAGGTATGTCTACTTTGAAGAAATTCTCCTCCTCTCTTCAACAAGAGTTTAGCAACATGCTCTCTTGCTGCTCCCCCTCTGTGATTCCTCCTGCGCTCCTACTCTCCCACTGTCTTCCCGTCTCCACCTATATCCTTTCTTTGTCCTGCACCCCGACATCAGTCTGAAGAAGGGTCTCGACCTGAAACGTCACCCATTCCTTCTCTCCAGAGATGCTGCCTGACCCGCTGAGTTACTCCAGCATTTTGTGATACCTCCTATAGATTCAAGATCAGTTCCTGTGGATTGGAGGGTACCTAATGTTATCCCACTTTTCAAGAAAGGAGCGAGAGAGAAAACGGGGAATTATCGACCAGTTAGCCTGACGTTGGTGGTGGGGAAGCTGCTGGAGTCAATTATTAAAGAGGTAATAACGGCGCATTTGGATAGCAGTAAAAGGATTGGTCCAAGTCAGCATTGATTTATGAAGGGCAAATCCTGCTTGACTAATCTTCTGGAGTTTTTCAAGGATATGACAAGTAAAATGGATGAAGGCGAGCCAGGAGATGTAGTGTATCTGGACTTTCAGAAAGCCTTTGATAAGGTCCCACACTGGAGATTGGTGAGCAAAATTAGAGCACATGGTGTTAGGGGTAGGGTATTGACATGGATAGAGAATTGGTTGGCAGACAGGAAGTAAAGAGTAGGATTATACAGGTCCTTTTCAGAATGGCAGGTGGTGGCGAGTGGAGTGCCGCAAAGCTCGGTGCTGGAGCCGCAACTATTTACAATATATATTAATGATTTGGATGATGAAATTAGAAGTGACACTAGCAAGTTTGCAGATGACACAAAGCTGGGTGGCAATGTGAACTGCGAAGAGGAGGTTAGGAAGTTGCAGGTTGACTTGGACAGGTTGAGTGAATGGGCTGATGCATGGCAGATGAAGTATAAAGTAGATAAATGTGAGGTTATCCACTTCCGCGGCAAAAATAAGGAGGCAGATTATTATCTCAATGGTATCAGGTTAGGTAAAGGGAAACTGCAACGAGACCTGGGTGTCCTTGTACATCAGTCACTGAAAGTAAGCATGCAGGTACAGTGGGCAGTGAAGAAAGCTAATGGCATGTTGGCCTTCATAACGAGAGGATTTGAGTACAGAAGCAAAGAGGTCCTTCTGCAGTATTGGGCCCTGGTGAGACCACATCTGGAGTATTGTGTGCGGTTTTGGTCTCCTAATTTGAGGAAGGACATCCTTGCTATTGAGGCAGTGCAGCTTAGGTTCACGAGGTTAATCCCCGGGATGGCGGGACTGTCATATGAGGAAAGATTGGAAAGACTGGGCTTGTAGTCACTGGAGTTTAGAAGGATGAGAAGGGATCTTATAGAGACGTATAAAATTATAAAATAACTGGACAAGCTAGATGCAGGAAAAATGGTCCCAATGATGGGGGATCCAGAACCAGGGGCCACAGACTGCGGAATAAAGGGGAGGCCATTTAAAACTGAGGTGAGAAGGAACTTTTTCACCCAGAGAGTTGTGAATTTGTGGAATTCTCTGCCACATAAGGCAGTGGAGGCCAATTCACTGGATGAATTTAAAAGAGAGTTAGATAGAGCTCTAGGGGCTAGTGGAATCAAGGCAAATGGAGAGAAGGCAGGCACAGATTACTGATTGTGGAGGATCAGCCATGATCACAATGAATGGCTATGCTGGCTCAAAGGGCCAAATGGCCTCCTCCTGCACCTATTTTCTATGTTTCCATGTTTCTATGTTAAAGTTCACCATTAACTCCTTCATCTTGTCGGTGTTGAGCTGCAGTTGAATAGATTCAGCCACATCACTCAACAAAGTCGTTGACTACACCTCTGTATTCAGCTTTCCTCCCTTCACTGATGCAGCCTACAATTGCAGATTAATCTGAAAACTTCTGTAGCTGACAGGAGTCCGAGTTATATCTGAGGTCCGAGGTGTAGATGGTGAACAGAAAGGGAGAGAGAACCATTCCCTGTGGGTCCCCTGTTTTGTTCACTACCATGTCCGAGACACTGTTCTGTAGCATGACATATTGTGTTCGTCCAGCCAGGTAGTTGGTGATCCAGGACATCAATGGAGCATCCATTCGTAATGTAGTAATTCTTAACACCATTAAATGGAGGCATGCTGATACTGATGTTATTTCACAAATAACATGGCTAAAAATGTATAATACTGTCCAATTTACCAGTGTCCTTTATAATTGCAATGTGAAATAATAGTCGTAATGCTAGTGATTTTGGAAATGATTTTTCGAAATGCATGTTGTAATCTCCTTCATCCCCTCTATCCCCTTCTTCAAGCAGCATTCTGTCCTCTGGGCGACATGCTCTCTCAAGAGGATATTGCACCAATTCACCCATTTATGAATAGGAATGGTTTGCTCAGAAGTTGATATACCAATCCCTTGAAACATTTTGAAATTTGAAACAACTATTGAAAGCACCAGAAATACCAGAATAAATCACGCAGAAGGGCTTGGAGGTGATAGTGAGAGTGGTGGTGATTGGTGATGGTAGGGCCCAGAAATAGCCACATTTAAGTGGCTGGTTTGCTTTCACTAAGATTTAGTTAAATAAGAATCAATAACAAAATGCAAACAATTATAAACACTTTATCTGTTTCAACTGATGCTGCTGGTCACACTACATTAATTTAATTGTCACATTGTTTTGACTGCATTATATGATCAGGAGCCCCAGTTCCCATCCTCAGTGTGCAAAAGGCCTTTGAGCTCACAAAACAGGATGTGATCAGAAGAACATGGAAATAGTGGATGCAGATCATGCTTCATGGATGATTGCTCCCATGGCAAAAAAAAAAGAAAAATTAGTTCAAATCCATAAAAGATAAAATTTCTGTTATGCATATGCTTCTTACATAAAGACAAAAACATCTATGACTCAGCTATACCTGACCTAATTTAGTCACCAAGACCTTGACGGTAAAACTGAAGAGCTGTGATTATCTGTGGAGATTACACACTGCGATGATGCATCATAATTATACCTATATGCATTCCTTAGATAATCAACATTTTAACAGTTGTATCAGTATTACCATCTGTAAAGTCTAGATCATTGTCCTTCAACATTATCCTGAAAATACAAATAAACTTCTCTTGTCAACATCTGTTCATTATTAACGTTAATCAAAAGATTGCCTGCAGTACACTTCCACACAGTATAACACCTCTCCAGTTGACGACTTGCAGCTTATCCTCCGAACATGCACAAAAGCAGCTGCTCTCGAGTATTCTGTTCAATGGCTGAATATGGCAGAGCATTGTCAACATATTCACTGTAGCATGAGGATGGTGGGTCTTACAGTTAGTATCCAAAAAACAAATTTTATCAATCTGCCCCCACTGCACAGCACCATCTTCTGATAATAAAAGTCCATGATGAGACCCCAACAGCATGAACCACTTCCTGTCAGAAGTCACTTCTCAACAAAGACAGTCTTCAACGAGGAAATTTTCCATCACCTACTGCATGTTAGCACAGCCTTTTGCTATCTGAAGTAAAATGTCCAGAGATCAAGGTCTCAGTGAACACAAAGTCAATGGATCCACCTTGCAACAATGATGTCTGAACTTGTGAGTGCTTTGAGTCAATGCTATCTCAGCAAAATTCTCCAAAACCATTGGCAGGCCAAGCAAACAAATGTCAGTGGTCTCTCCCAAGCCAATGTCTTCAGCGTCAAAGGCCTATTTATACTCAGTCAACTTCAAATGGCAGAAGACATTGTTCACCTGCCAAACGCCAGATGTGAAACAAACACTCTCTTCCAAGCTATTTCAGGACAGATACCAAAGAATAAACAGAGGATTTGCTTATGTCTTTAAGGCCTCTTTGAAATAATCAATGAGAATCCCTGATTCATGACTGAACTAAACAGTGGAGAAATGACCTTTTTTAGAACCATAGGTAGACACAAAATGCTGGAGTAACTGGGTCAGGCAGCATCTCAGGAAAGAAGGAATGGGTGACGTTTCGGGTCGAGACCCTTCTTCAGACTGAACCAATTCCATTGGTTCGCTCATTCCTGGGAACACACATGAAAAGTAAGGTACCATGGCATCATAAGAAAAATATGAAGATATATTTTTCAGTCATACCATTGATTTCTGGGAAACTTGTTTGCAGCCATGGTTTCTAATCTAATCAAAATAATGAATAGAAAGTGTTGGGTTTACTCAGAATGATTACCCGATCTTCCAATTTACTTTGATGCAGTCCTTGCACTTTTATTTATCTGTACTTTCTCTGTAACACCATATTCGGCACTCTATTTATGTTCTCTTTTGCACTACCCAATGTACTCATGTAAGGTGTGATTTTCCTGAATAGTAAGCGAAAAAGTTTTTCACTGTATCTCAGTACACATGACAATAATAATCCAATACCTTATGAATACAAGTAAAACACTCAGAAAAAAAGTACAACTTGCATAGACTGCTACATTGCATGTCTATTACATGTAACCAAGGATGAATTTCTACCATTTCATCTTCTGCATCTGTTTGGTTGTTTTCTTCCTAAATATTAGATTCCTGAAAAACGCCATCCCTGGGATACGAGGAAAGATTGAAAAAACTAGGCTTGTATTCACTGGAGTTTGGAAGGATGAGAGGGGATCTTATAGAGACATATAAAATTATGAAAGGACTGGACAAGCTAGATGTAGGGCGAGTCCAGAACCAAGAATAAAGGGGAGGCCATTTAAAACTGAGGTGAGAAGGAACTTTTTCACCCAGAGAGTTGTGAATTTATGGAATTCTCTGCCCAGGAGGGCAGTGGAGGCCAAATCACTGGATGAATTTAAGAGAGAGTTAGATAGAGCTCTGGGGGCTAATGGAATCAAGGGATATGGGGAGAAGTTGGGCACAGGTTACTGATTGTGGATGATCAGCCATGATCACAATGAATGGCGGTGCTAGCTCAAAGGGCCGAATGGCCTCCTCCTGCACCTATTTTCTATGTTTCTATGTAATGGTGATGAAGTAGACCTGATTGACTAAATCTGTACTTTATTCCAGATTTATGCATACCTTACATTGTTTTACTCTGAAGTACTTACTGAAAGTTTCTTTCTGATGATTTCCAGCTTTTCAGTGGCTGTTGCCAACTCAGAATTGGCTTGTGTTAGCGCCTGGCGCTTTGGCTCCACATCACAGTACACCTGGCAGTGACAAATAATTCAATCAGCAACTTGCTATGAGAAAACATTGTCAAAACATATGCAACTTCCAAGCAACTTCCACTTCTTTGAACGTTTATTGTTCCTGTGTTATTAGCCTATGCTAGTGATAGCCTTTCATGAACTATAACGATTTTTTGGCTTTCTCAACCTTTTTTCAGCTTTTACAAGTACATTAAATACAAGAGTACAGAAGTAATGTGCTTGGTTCGCAGGTTCTTAGCAATTAGAAAACAAATTGCATCATTAAACTATCTGTGTAGGAAAGAACTGCAGATGCTGGTTTAAATCGAAGATAGACACAAAATGCTGGAGTAACTCAGCGGGCCTGGCAGCATCTCTGGAGAGAAGGAATGGGTGACGTTTCGGATTGAGACCCTTCTTCAGACCTTCTTCATTAAATTATCTGGCAGTTTTCAAGTTTGTTTTCTGGTGATAGGCCAGAAAACCTTTAAACTGTTAGATTGTTCAATGATGCATATTATTTAAGTAAATATTTTAAAAAATAATGGAATTAGAGCACAATATCCAAGCTGGAAGAAAAGTGGAGACATGACAAACCCTGGCAAGTGATAGCTAGATACAGGAGAGGGTGATTTTGATAAACAGATGGTTGGACAATGAATGGCCAGAGATGAAAAGACAAAAAGGTGTGAGATAACAATAGAAGAGGTGTGAATTGTTAAGCAAGAGGAAGGAATTAAGGTGGAAGGGGATGGAGTAAGGGGGAGAATGGGGAGGAAAAATAAGGATGGAAGAAGGGCGAGGGTTATTTGTAAGCTAGTTCCTAAAATTGGAAAATTCAAAGTTCATAACGTTAGGTTGTAAGCAATGCAAGTGGAATTTGAGGTGCTGTAACTCCAGATTTGCAGTGGCCTCACTCTGGCAATGGAAGGGGTTCAGGACAGAAAGATCAATATGGCAATGGGAAGTGGAGTTAAAATGATTAACCATCAGAAGATTGAGCAGGCCTTGGTGAACCAAGCGCAAGTGATCGGCAAAAGGGTCACCTAATTTACGCTTGATCTCACCAATGTAAAGGAGGATATATTATCTTTTAAATGGTTATCTCAGTCTCATTTATAAGCATTTAAGTTATAGAAACAAACACACTAATCAAATAATGCAATATAATTTTTTACCAGCTCATGCTATTAGGGCATGTACTTGGCATTGTACAATTGTCCTTTTATCACTCTACAAAGCACCCAATTTATGAAACAACTGTGAGGTGGCAGGATAGTGCTAGAAAGGGAATGATGCATTAATTGGAACCTTTTGTAACCTCAATATGCTTCTAGTGTAGGAAAATAACTGCAGATGCTGGTACAAATCGAAGGATCACAAAATGTTGGAGCAACTCAGCAGGTCAGGCAGCATCTAGGAGAGAGGGAAAGGGTGATGTTTCGGGTCGAGACCCTTCTTCAGTCTGAAGAAGGGTGTCGACCCAAAACGTCACCCTTACCCTCTCTCATAGATGCTGCCTGACCTGCTGAGTTGCTCCAACATTTTGTGATACCTTCAATATGTTTCTAAGTGCTTTACAGCCCATGAAGAATTAAAAGCATGATCATTTCACTTGTCTAAAATTTTATCAAATGTCTTGAGGAATTTCATTTTATATAACATTCAAAAGCTCCCCCACAAATCACACTTGTAATAATCTCCTAAAAATATATTCCATTAGTCAGGTTAGATTTACACTTCAAGGATCCATGCTCCTTGATCAATTGACACCTACAGTGCCCTCCATAATGTTTGGGACAAAGACCCATCATTTATTTATTCCCAAAATGCTGGAGTAACTCAGCAGGTCAGGCAGCATCTCGGGAGAGAAGGAATGGGTGACGTTTCGGGTCGATACCCTTCTTCAGTCTACCCATCATTTATTTATTTGCCTCTGTACTCCACAATTTGAGAATTGTAATAGAAAAAAATCACATGTGGTTAAAGTGCACATTGTCAGATTTTAATAAAGGCCATTTTTATACATTTTGGTTTCACCATGTAGAAATTACAGCAGTGTTTATACATAGTCCCATTTCAGGGCACCATAATGTTTAGGACACAGCAATGTCATGTAAATGAAAGTAGTCATGTTCTGTATTTTGTTGCATATCCTTTGCATGCAATGACTGCTTGAAGTCTGTGATTCATGGACATCACCAGTTGCTGGATGTCTTCTCTGGTGATGCTCTGCCAGGCCTGTATTGCAGCCATCTTTAGCGGATGCTTGTTTCGGGGGCTAGTTCCTTTCAGTTTTCTCTTCAGCATATAAAAGACATGCGCAATTAGGTTCAGATCGGGTGATTGACTTGGCCACTCAAGAATTGACCATTTATTAGCTTTGAAAAACTCCTTTATTGCTTTAGCAGTATGTTTTGGATCATCGTCTTGCTGTAGAATGAACCGCTGGCCAATGAGTTTTGAGGCATTTGTTTGAACTTGAGCAGATAGGATGTGTCTATACACTTCTGAATTCATTATGCTACTACCATCAGCAGCCATACATGCCCAGGCCATAACATCCCCAACACTGTGTTTCACAGATGAGGTGGTGTGCTTTGGATCTTGGGCAATTCCTTCTCTCCTCCATTCTTTGCTCTTGTCATCACTCTGATATGTTAATCTTTGTCTCATCTGACCACAAGACCTTGTTCCAGAACTGTGGTTGCTCTTTTAAGTACTTCTTGGCAAACTGTAACCCGGCCATCCTATTTTTGCAGCTAACCAGTGGTTTGCATCTTGCAGTGTAGCCTCTGTATTTCTGTTCATGAAGTCGTCTGCGGACAGTGGTCATTGACAAATCCACACTTGGCTCCTGAAGAGTCTTTCTGATCTGTCGGACAGGTGTTTGGGGATTTTTCTTTATTATAGAGAGAATTCTTCTGTCATCAGCTGTGGAGGTCTCTCTTGGCCTGCCAGTCCCTTTGCGATTAGTAAGCACATCAGAGCTCTCTTTCTCCTTAATGATGTTCCAAACAGTTGATTTTGGTAAGCCTAAGGTTTGGCTGATGTTTCTAACAGTTTTATTCTTGTTTCTCAGTCTCATAATGGCTTCTTTGACTTTCATTGGCACAATTTTGGTCCTCATGTTGATAAACAGCAATAAAAGTTTCCAAAGGTGATAGAAAGACTGGAGGAAAGACAAGGTGCTGAGAGCTCTATTATACCTGCAATAAGGAGGCATTTAAACACACCTGAGCAATTACAAACACCTGTGAAGCCATGTGTCCCAAATATTATGATGCCCTGAAATGGGGGGACTATGTATAAACATACATAGTCCCCCCATTTCAGGGCATCATAATATTGGTGAAACCAAAATGTATAAAAATACTCCTTAATAAAATCTGACAATGTGGATTTTAACCACATGTGATTTTTTTCTATTACAAATCTCAAATTGTGGAGTACAGAGGCAAATAAATAAATGAGGAGTCTTTGTCCCAAACATTATGGAGGGCACTGCAGCTGCATACTTAGTTTGTGCCTGAAGGTATTATTTTACTCAGAATGTTATTAATAAAATGAGTCTGTTAAAAAGCTATTTTTCTCCCTTGAATAATGGAATGACTTTTAAAGGTTTCCAGTCTTAGGGTAAAATTCCTGTAACCAGATAAATGTGTAAATTTATATCAATTCACCTTTTAGAAGTGCGTAATTGGTAAAATGACTAAATATCATAGCTCCTTCTGCAGCTACATGCTGTCCAAACAGAATTTTTATTTATTTTTAATGGGGGTGGCTGGTGTGATGGGGATTTAAGTCCTGCACAAAAAGATACTAGCATAGTTGCAAAATTATTATGAAATATTTTAACATTTACTATGATTTTCTGTGAATTTTGTATTATCTAAAATAAAATTTCAATTCTCCTGTTAAATATTTCTCACCTCATAGAATTTAATGATATTAATGACCCATGCACAGAGACCAGATGCAGCAAATGATTTCATGCGAACCAGATCTGGATTGAAATCTGGATCCTGCAGATATTGTTCTTTTACGATCTTCAATGACTTTTCAGGAATATGCTCCTTGTCATAATTTATCAGAGTTTGGAGGAGGTCATCAACCTGAGAGAAGTAGCAAAATCCACAGCAGTCAGAACTACGGTGAAAAAAAGTAGACACTAGATTCTTAAAATATCTGGCAGGTTTTATGTACCTTCCTCTACAAAGGCAGGCACAAAGTAATTCTTTAGTTCATCTTCCATTTCCATATTTCCATTTTAAATTCTCTCGTCTCCAAGAGACTCATATTGCCTCATTAATCTTTTCCTTTCTATGTACCTATAAAAGCCCTCACAGTCCATTTTAATAGCCTAATTTGGAGAATTGGACATACCTGGGCAATTTTCGATATTATCAGGAAGATGCCAATGTCGCAATTGCAACCGTCAGGCTGGAGGCATAGCTAACACTGAAATCCCGTGCTTCAGTTAGAACGTGGTTCGGTCCCAGAGCCTTTACCATTTCCAAGGATCTCAACCATTTCTTGAGATCATGTGGAGTGAGTGGAATTAGCTGGAAACTGGCTTCTGTGATGGCGAGAATCTCAGGGAGAAGCTGAGATGGATCAGCTATTTGGCATCCCTGGCAAATGTTACAGCTTTGTCTTTATCATTTACATTCTGGGCCTGGTGCCAATGAAGGTCGGAATGTTGTAGGAGCCTCCTCTCGGTTAGCTGTGTAATTGGCCATCACTATTCATCACTTTATGTGGGAGTGCAGAACGTCAATCTGATCCCACAGTTATCAGATTGCTTAGCTTGCTGGTTCTGCTGTTTTGTACACACATATCCCAGTATCACAATTTTACTAGCCCAGCACCTCAGCCTTTAAAAAAAAAAGCCTAGTGCTGCTCTGGGCAAGCCCTTCTACGCCCCTCATTAAATCAGAGTGGATTCCCTGGCTTGATCATAATAGTGGCATGAAAAGTATGCTGGGCCATGAAGTTAGAGTGTGGAGGAGTCCAATTCTGTTGTGGTTGTAGTTAATGATTGTAGTTCTTCATGGAAGCTCAGTCTTGAGTTGCCAGAACTGTTCTCAGCCTATTCCATTTGAAGTGTTTCCCTATGATATATTTTTATTTGTTGAAAATCAACCTTTGCAGTTTTTACCTCTTTTACAGTAAAATTCCATTTCTGTCAGCTTCAGTAAAGATCAATGGTTTTATAAATTGAGAAGTACTTCAATCTATGGTCCAATTTGTTTTGCAGATTGCTTAGGTTCATACGCTACGGGATGTGATCATCCCATTCCATGCCCAGAGTGGGGGAGGGGTGAGTGCCATTTGCCCCCCCATCATATTTACATTTGTCCCATTTTACCCACCCACATTTTACATGATTTCCTCCATATCCCCTTACACACCTCCATGGCAGTCAGAGATTAATGCCTTTGCCACTGCTTTTTGCACAGATAGATGTCAGTGTATATGAAATAACTCATTAAATACACACAATGAGACTTTCTGAAAACTAGGATGTCCAAATGTCAACAATTTTCTGGTGACTTGAAATTTGGCATTAAGACCGACTTTCCTCAGCACACACGGAGTAGACCTAAAATAGGTAAAATCCAATTTCTAGGCTATTGTCATCTCTCTTTTCATCTATGGACAATGAAAATCATCAGTACGGATCTCTGTAGAACTTTGCTAACACTTATTTCAAGTATAGGAACATATACATTATTTATTTGCCATCTCCTACTTGTTGCCTCTAATTTGGCTTCCATTGTTACACAACAATCTCTCTTATGGAACCTTATCAAATATCTTTTGGACTTGCATACAACATATCATTTCCTGCCACATTACTGATCTCCTCGACAAAGCCAGTATAAATAAACTTTTGCTCATTTTGGCCAATTCACTTTTAGTCCAAGATTTTAGTTACTCACTCATGAAAAAAACATTTAAACTAATTTTGCTAAAATTGACGTGGGATGAATAAGCTTTCTTTATTTTTTTTAATACATTTTTGTTCAATTATGAAATGATAGTGTAAATTTTCCAAGTTAAGGGGATAATTTCTGAATCATGAATGTACTGGAAAATCATGTCCAAGGATATGAGTGATAACCACATTTTTGACAACGTATTCAGAAAATCTCCAGGACCTGATGGTCATCATCATACTGACTATTTTCTCCATTACTGTTTTTGATAAAAATTAAATGTAGGAAGTTGATATCTTTATTTTTCTCTTTGCATCTCTCACTTTATTCTCTTCCTCTATTTAGATTAGCTATCGTGGTGAATCTTTTTAATCCAAATTTTGATAATCAAGAAATCAATTTTGAATAGGAAACTGGTTTCACCTTTCCCATGAAGACTTTAGAAGCCTTCCAACTTCTGTCCTTAGGTAGTTTGCCTTTGGGGGCCAACAACACCATAACTGCTGCAGTGACGTTCGTTACTGCCACAGGTGGATTGGGGAAGGTTTTCAATTCTGTGAGATTCATCTGGAATAGAAACAGCATCAGCAATTTATATTCTTTAACAAATGCAAGCCCACACAAAAGTATTATCAAAATATAATTAACTGCATTTGAACACCTAACTTTTTCATAAGTTAATACCAAACATTCATTTTTATAACATTTCTCAGTTTGAGCAGCCACATTTAAAGCTCACACCTACCAGGCCAGAATAAAATGGTGTTGGATAGACACAAAATCCTGGAGTAACTCAGTGGGTCAGGCAGCATCTCTGGAGAAAATGGATAGGTGACGTTTCGGGTCAGGAACCTTCTTCAGTCACCTTTCCATTTTCTCCAGAAATGCTGCCTGACCTGCTGAGTTACTTCAGCATTTTGTGTTTATCTTTGGTACAAACAAGCATCTGCTGTTCCTTTCTATTACATTATTATTTAAAAAAACTGTGTTGGGTTCTTTTATTAACATGCTGTGGTTCTTGAGATGATGAGCCACTTTGCCAGTGGCAGAAAGGGGATTCTGGGACTTTGAACCAGTAATGATGGAGCAACAGCAACTATACAACTATATATAGTTGATATGATTCTGCTAAGACATTGCTGTTCTTGCACTTCTTAGGGCTACTGCAAACAACATTTTCCACACTAAATGGGGCAGGGTTCTCATTGCACCAGATCTTTATAGCTGCCTGATAAGGTTCAGTATGGTGGGTTCTATTGTACATTTGCAAATGCACCTTTAATGTATCGTAAAGAATGCCTGCCACCCTGGCAATTACCTTTTCTCTCTTCTACTTTTGGGGTCTTGTAAGTTTGGATGTCCTACTCCTGAATCAATCACCCTGTTCACAGAGGTGTAGACATATACTCTTACCCTTAACTCTACCTCATTCACTTATTCCGTTATTGAACTCGGATTATTCATTACAATTTTGTACCATTCAGCTGTTTTGCACATATTGTTGTACAGTATTTATTGTTGTAGCTATTATTACTGTGCATATACTGTTTACTCCATGAGGTTCATGTGAACAAGGAATTTCATTGCACCCTATTGTATATGGCAATAATCCAATCTGAATCTGGTGCCAAAATGTTAGCCCAGGAACTGCAAACCCAAACATTACAATAATGATACAGGTTAAAAGTGTGGATTCAGCACCTGTGACAGTTGAATATGTTCTCAGAGTGAACGCCTAGCATTCCATTCCAAGGCATGACCTTACCTTGTTTAAGGTATTTAGAGCAGCAATAGCTGCCACCAGGGCAGGTTCAGCTTTGACAAGGTTGTCTTCACATTCTTTTTGTTTCAAAGCTACTTCAACTTGTATTGCTGCAACCTGCAAAAAGACGTGTGGTTATATTTAGTGTTTCTGCCATTGTCCTTTCTTCAGGTTAATGACAGTGATTGGCAGGAGGGAAAAAACATTGCATTTAAGTGTAGATGTTATTAGATATGGGGCTGTGCTTTACACCACTTTCATTCATACCAGGTTCAGCCAATGGATTGTGGAGAGGGCAAGGACCATTATTTCAAAAATGTATTACATCAGTTTCTCTGGCATTGCCAGCATTATGGACAGATGGAGCCAGGTGGGTGAGGGATAGGGGGAGAGGGAGTTTAAAGACAGGGGCTGTTGATGATAAATGAAACCAGATGAGAGGGATAAAGGGCAGATGCCAGTGGAGAAGAAACCCAGGTGATGGGCAAATATAAATGAGGAAGATGGAGAATAGAGAAACGTAGACACGAAGAACTGCCGATTCCGGTTTACACCAAAGATGGATACAAAATGCTGCAGTAACTCAGCGAGTCAGGCAGCATCTCTGGAGAAAAGAAATAGGTTATATTTTGGATTGAGACCCTTCTGGAATCTTGCATAGAATACAAAGTGCTGGAGTAACTCAATGGGTCAGACAGCATCTCTGGAGGACATGGATAGATGATGTTTTGTGTTGGGACTCTTCATTAGCTGGGATAGAGATCCCGGGTGGACTGGTGGGAGCGGGATAGAAACACAGGAGAGGTGGATTACCTGAAATTGGAAAATTCAGTATTCATACCATTGGGTCGCAGGCTAATAAAGTGGACTATGAGGTGTTGTTCTTTAGGTATGCATGTGGATTCAACATGGCAGTGAAGAAAGCAGCGGACAGACAGGTCAATATAGGAAATAAAGAAAGGTTCCAACCCAAAACCTCACCCATCCTTTTTCTCCATGGATGCTGCTTGACCTGCTGAGTTATTCCAGCATTTTGTGTCTATCTCAGGTCAACATGGGAATGGGAAGAGGAGTTGAAGTGACAATGTGAAGCTCTACAATGCTTCAACTTTCTCAAATCAGTAGCTGAGTTGTGTCAGCAGCCAGATAGCTGCAGGTACAGCTAAAGAGTTATCCAACTACAGATTCACAGATTATTATAGCACAGAAGAAAATGGTGATTCCATCAAATCAATCCCATCTTTTTTGAAGCTCATTCTAATTTGTCTTACTCTCCTGCTCTCTCCCAATATCCCCGATTTTTTTTCATCTTCTTCTCTGGACTCAACTAAATTAGTCAAACAGGAAGTCCTTCAATATATCATTGTTAACTTTTTTTAAATTAGTCTGTGCTAACCAAAGTGAACATGTTCTCCCAGAATAGTAATTCTGAAGGTTTACCCATTATTGATGTTAAACTTACTGATGACCACAAACTGTTACTAAGCTTATAAGTCTTCCTATTCCTTGAAAAGAGGTCTGGAGTGCCCAGGATGCACCCCATCTACACGAGGGGACATGTTCAATTTAAATTTCAGCCTTTCTTGAACATCTGATTTATCTGTTTAATGTGGTACTGTTCCAGTGAGCTTTCCACTTGCCATACGTTTGTCCAGGTGCAGTGGCATTATAAATACCAGTGCAAGGCATTTATTTAGTACCTCAACCATACCTTCATTCTCTACTTGTTCACTTTGGTGTCATTGCTCCTTTAAAAATCAATATACTGTTCGTAAGTCAACAGTATTCCCTTGATTCCCTCTTTATGTTAGTAGCATAGATTGTTGATTGCCTCTTCACTTCTTATTTTCACTTATATTTCTTTGCAAAATTTAAACAGTTTGATTCTGCTACGAATTAGTAAGCTAATAGCAGTCATTTGCTAATTTCTTCTGCTTCATTCCTGTTCTCTAATTTCATCATTATACAGGCCAATTTGGTCTTAACCCCCTCCCCTTTGTGGGAATAAACCTAGACCGTACCTAACATCTCATCTTTGCGGACACATTTTGCTTAATTACATTTCTGCCTGGCTGTCTTTGATTCAAGCTTACCAGTAATCACCTTCGAACATGTCTTGCTACTTAAATCCTCTTTTGCCAACAAACACAACTCAGGTGTTGAATGACATAAAACCTTTCTGCATAACTACAAAGGAACCCATATGGAGATCATTCTGAACATATTCCCTCAATTTTCTGCAGTTCATTCTGCGTCCATCCTGTCAGTGATAAAAGCACTTCAAAGACAAATGATCTAACAACTTATAAAATCATCACTGCTTCTCAAGTTCTTACTTGTACATCCTTTCATCAGAAGGTTAATTCTTAAAAAACCTTTTCCACCTCCACCATTGCCTACCTACCTATACCTCTCATCATCACCCACCTACCGAATTACTTATCTGGAAGAATTGACAGAAAATACACATTTAAGTATCTCCAATTTCATCTCACTTAAGTATTATTTATATATACATCTTGTTTGGGCTAGCGAAGTCCATGTCTATTGTAGAAACAGTGCATAAACACCTCCAAGACTAAGGAGCTGATCATCAACTTCCGTAGATCACACAACGGGGAATCCGCTCTGATCTTTGTCAATGAGGACAGTGTGGACAGAGTGTCCAGCTTCAAGTTTCTGGGCACTCACATATCGGAGGATCTCACATGGTCCACTAACACTGCTGCGCTGGTCAAGAAGGTCAGCAACGACTGTTCTACCTGAGAACACTGAAGAAGTCTGGTCTGCCCCAACAGCTGCTGACGACCTTCTACTGCTGCACCATAGAGAGCATCCTAACGCATGGCATCCCTGTAGGGTACCTCAGCTGCACGGAGGCAGAGAGGAGAGCTCTTCAGCAGGTAGTCCATAGAGCTCAGAAGACTATCGGAACACAGCCTTGGAGGACATCTACAACACATGATGCCACAGAAAAGCCACCAAAGACTTGTCACACCCCTGCAATAGTCTGTCCGAAATTCTACCATCGGGCAGATGCTACAAGGCCTTCTACGCCCGCACCTCCAGACTCAGGAACAGCTTCATCCCCAGGGCCATAGCTGCGATGAACTGGTCCTGCTGAACCGGATGGTCACATCGCACAGTGAACCGGCACAGACCTACTTGAACTTTATATTGTTTTAAATCTGTTTCTAATTTTGTTTCACTGGGTTGTATAAATTTATACTGATTAGCTAATTAATTTATTGCATCGTATGGAAGGCGCATTCCCAATCTCGTTGTACCCCTGTACAATGACAATAAAGATATATTGTATTGTATTGTACAATATTGTATTGTATTGTATATAACTTTGACAATTAAATGGAGCCTAGATTTATTCATTTTTTTAAACTACAAAGAAAATGGTAGCCACCTAGAACTCACCCCTTAGACCTATAAATTCAGCAGTGCAGTCTTGGACCAATTGTCTTGCTCAATGATTTGCATCAAACCAAAATATATCTCTACTAAGTCTCAATGACAATACGATAATTTATTCAGGGAAGGAAATCTGCTATTCTTCCCAAATCTGATCTACATGTGATTACAAACACACAGCAACATGGCTGAGTCTTAACTTCCCCAGAAACTCACTCAATTCAACCAGGAGGTCCACTATTACCTTCTCAAGGGCAATTGGGGCTGGGCAATGACATTCACATCATGAAAAATGAATAATTAGGGAAATGGGGTAAAGGGTCTGTTATTTTGTATGCAATTAACTTAATTTGCACCCTTGTCACCAATTCACTCTAAGCAATAAAGGCTGCAGAGAACATAATTATATTCCACAGTACCCATTATCATCAGACTAAAACTAATGAAACAGACAATAAACTATATCAATCGGATTAAAAATCTGTGCACTAGATCTCACAAACAGAAACAAACTGTACGTGGAATTTCAATAGTGAGAACGTGCCCGAGAGTTGTGATTGAATATAGAACTGTGCAGAACAACTTCCATCTTTCAATGTAATATCTGAAGAAGTAATTCAATAAGGATACATCTGTAAAAATGCCAATTGTTGGAAGGTTCAACTGTAGTTGTTAGTAAAAATGGGTGGTTACCTTTTATACATCCTGCTGCTTTTCATTTCCATTCAATTTATGAAAACCAACATTGGGCAAAGATTAAAATAGCACGCTGATCTAATCCTTGCTAATTTCTACTGTTACATTAAAATTGCATGTTTTGTCCATAGGCATCAGAAAAAAAGTGCATGCAATCATCAGAATTTGAGGTCAGTATCTTCAAAAGAGAGTGCAATAAAAAAGTCTTATCACATACCTTTTGCTCTTCTGCATCAGCGACAGACTTTTCGTGGCTCACTTTCTCTGTCTGATGCCCTATTTTAGTTATCAGAGCTTCTGTGTCTTTATTTCGGAATTTCAATTCAACCTCCTGAGATGCAAGCTTGTTCTTCAGATCTTCCACCTATCCACATGAAAAACCGTTGTCACATGAAATGAACAAATGTTCATCCTGCTTTCCAGCAGAAGTTTTTTTCCAATTCAGTATGGTTTGAACTTTCAAATGAACTATTGTTTACATAAAAACATAGAAAATAGGTGCAGGAGGAGGCCATTTGGCCCTTCGAGCCAGCACCGCCATTCATTGTGATCATGGCTGATCATTCACAATCAGTAACCTGTGCCTGCCTTCTCCCCATATCCCTTGATTCCACTAGCCCCTGGAGCTCTATCTAACTCTCTTTTAAATTCATCCAGTGAATTGGCCTCCACTGCCTTCTGTGGCAGAGTTTTCCACAAATTCACAACTCACTGGGTGAAAAAGTTTCTTCTCACCTCAGTTTTAAATGGCCTCACCTTTATTCTTAGACGGTGGCTCCTGGTTCTCGACTCCCCCAACATTGGGAACATTTTTCCTGCATCTAGCTTGTCTTGTCCTTTCATAATTTTATACGTCTCTATAAGATCCCCTCTCATCCTTCTAAATTCCAGTGAATACAAGCTCAGTCGTTCCAATCTTTCCTCATATGACAGTGCTATATAGGGGTACGGCTAAGTCTAGGGCACAGGTATTAGGTGCTATATTTTGCATGCTATCTATTCCCATGGAATACTTTAACCAATATTCTTAGATTTCCTCTATCATATGCTGTGAATCAAATTAGTTAAAGTCAAGTCAAGTCAAATTTATTTGTCACATACACATACACGATGTGCAGTGAAATGAAAGTGGCAATGCCTGCGGATTGTGCACAAAAGAATTACAGTTACAGCATATAATAAGTTAATAAGTTACTAAAAATAAATAGTGTAGACAAAAATTTAGTCTCTGGAGTTATACAAGTTGACAGTCCTGATGGCCTGTGGGAAGAAACTCCGTCTCATCCTCTCCGTTTTCACAGCGTGACAGCGGAGGCGTTTGCCTGATCGTAGCATCTGGAACAGTCTGTTACTGGGGTGGCAGGGGTCCCTCATGATCTTGCTTGCTCTGGATCTGCACCTCCTGATGTATAGGTCCTGCAGGGGGACGGGTGTAGTTCCCATGGTGCGTTCTGCCGAACGCACTACTCTTTGCAGGGCCATCCTGTCCTGGGCAGTGCTGTTCCCAAACCAGACTGTAATGTTGCCGGACAGGATGCTCTCTACAGCCCCAGAGTAGAAGCAATGAAGGATCCTCAGAGACACTCTGAATTTCCTCAGTTGTCTGAGGTGGTAAAGGCGCTGCTTTGCCTTACCCACCAGTGCGGCAATGTGCGTTGCCCACATCAGATCCTCTGTGATGCGGACTCCCAAATATTTAAAACTGCTCACCCTATCCACTGTAGACCCATTTATCTCCAGTGGCGTGTACGTCCTTCGATGTTTAGCCCTTCTGAAGTCCACAATCAGCTCCTTCGTTTTAGTGACATTCAAGAGGAGGCTATTGTCCTGACACCAGAGTGCCAGATCAGCCACCTCCTCCCGGTAGGCCTTCTCATCGTTGTTGGAGATCCGGCCCACCACCACAGTGTCATCAGCAAACTTGATGATGGAGTTTGAGCTGAACCTGGCCCCACAGTCATGTGTGTACAGGGAGTACAGTAGGGGGCTAAGGACGCAATGCTGGGGGGATCCTATGTTCAGGATGAGGGAGCTAGATGTGTGTTCCCCCATCCTGACCACTTGGGGCCTGGAGGTGAGAAAGTCCAGGACCCAGGCACACAGAGGGGTGCTAAGCCCCAGTTCCAGCAACTTCTCAACCAGTCTGCTGGGGACTATTGTGTTGAATGCTGAACTAAAGTCAATGAACAGCATCCTCACATAGCCCCCCTGGCTGTCCAGATGAGAGAGAGCGGTGTGTAGAACCTGGGAGACCGCATCATCCGTGGACCTGTTCGGACGGTATGCGAACTGTAGCGGGTCCATGTTGCGAGGAAGGAGGGCGCAGATGTGCTTCTTGACTAGCCTCTCAAAGCATTTCATGACAACCGAGGTGAGGGCCACCGTTCGGTAGTCATTTAAACACGCTGGAGAGGCATTCTTTGGCACCGGTACAATGATGGATCTTTTGAAGCATGCAGGGACCACGGACTTGGCCAAGGAGAATGTATTTGTGATGAATGAGGTCTCAAGAAGAGGGTAAGATGGATCATCTACTCATGACATCTTGCTGATCATGCCTTGTCTTTGACACCCAAGTTCTGGGTTCTGCGATCATTGAGAATTGGAAAATTCTAGGAGCCTTCTTATTTCAGGAAGTTTATTTCTTCATCACCACTCTCTGATGGATGGGATGGAATTATAGAATTTTGATGTGATCCGTTGCCTATGGAACATTTATCTCTGCTTCCAGTAACCTGCTTCTGTTATTTAGCACTCTTGTCATCCTGAATTGTTGCTTCACCATATTGGCACTGCATTTGGCACTGCTCCCTTCTGGTCTGGACAAAGTTGATGCAATTTACACGCTTGGCTAGATTACAGATGAAGGTGGAATCCAATTTTACTGTTACTAATATCTGATGGTATGACATTGATGCTCAGTTTTTGAGCTGCCAGATCTGCTCTGAATCTATCTAATGGCAGTGCTACATGACAAAACGATGGGTGCTCTTGGTGTAAAGATGGGATTTTGTCTCCATATAAACTGTGCAGCGGTCACTCTTATCAATGCAATTATTTTGAAATGTTCCATTCAACTGCTGGAGGATGCCCAACATGTGCAATTAAACATAGGGAACAATTCTGAGATTTTCAGTGCAAAATAGGCAGAAATTACAGAAGTCTAGCAAAGGGACAGATTCAATCAAAATGGGTGTTGGTTCTATTGCTGTTATCAGGACCAACATTTGGGTTTTTAATTGAATTAATTTTGCAAGCATTATGACAAAGAAAAAAACCATAACAAGTCCATTCACATTCTTGTACAATTTTTATAAGCCTCCTCTGTACCAAAAATATATCTGTGCTATAATTGACTTCAGATTTATTCATTTATTGTGTTTCCATAATTTCAAGAAAACGTTACAACTTTTCATGAATCATTCATCATGTTTACCTGTGATGCTGTTGTTTTCAGCTTCTGGATGCCATTTGTAAGACGATCCATTTTCTGTACTAAATCTTTCTGTTTTTTCTGCAGCAAGTTTTTGTAGAGTGTGATCTGCTCCAGGAAGCTCTTGGGAGTGGTGTAATTGTACCTCTTGTCATTCTGGCGATAATGTTTACTCATTTCATTTACACTGGTATGAATGTAGGCCATAAATAGACTAATAGACTCTTGCAAATTTGGCTTGAAAAGAGGCAAGGAGAAAGGTAAATCAGTCTAACCATAAAAAACATTTCTTACATGGTTTGTGATGTGTTTTCAATACTATTGGTACTGGCCTTTTAGTCAGTAATTATTTAATTTATCACTGGAAAGTTATGACATAACAACTCTGAGAAAATTAAAAGGTAGGCAAGTACCTATGCAATTAAAACCTTGATAATGCAATATTCAGACTAGAACAATTTGTGATCTTAAGCAAACTTGTAAGATTATATTTATTCCTACAATATAACATCTTGCTATTGTGGAAATATCTAATAACAGTTATGGCCAACACTATATTTTTTGCAATATTTTTTGCAATAATGGCTTCAAAGATGGTGTTCATTTTAAGTGAATATCAGGCAGCATCTTATGTTGTCCTTTGATATGTCCAAGTCTCAATTGAAGCACAAAAGGTCCAATGGGGTAAGCCCACAGGACAATAATTTCTATGTATTAAATTCAAAAGTGTTGAATTCACAGACAATGGTCACGGCCACAAGACAGTGAATACCAAGTTTTGATTTTCTTTGCACAATCACCCTTTCCTGCCTCATAGATGGGATGAAAGATGCCCGAAGATCACAGGTATTAATTGCGAATTTAAACCGAATTGTCCATCTTGAGGAAAAAAAGCCAATTATTCTGAAAGACTTAAATTTTACAAATGCTGCATTTACAGAATATTTTGGACGTACTGCATCCGCGTCATCATTCTTCTTTAAAGCCCTAATCAACTACAGTTTTGTTTTATCATGTCGTCCTCTTGATGTCCTCTGTTCGGCTTTATTTTGTATCACATCACATCTGATAGTTGATCTAATGAATCTTGTACACATGAAGCTAGTTTAATTAATCAACAGATGTCCAAAAATCAATTAATATGAATTAAATGAGGTAGACAAATACTAAGCAAGGCCATACATAATTCACCATCATACTGTCATTAGAGGCTTAGTACCTTTAGACAAAAGTCAGGCATAATTGATTTTAGATGTGAACAGATAAATTATTGTTCTGAGTGACTGTACAAAATAAAGTTTAGTTTGAATTCGAACTGTTCACTTAGCAATTCCAATGCTTGATTCACTGTCTTTTCACTGTTTTTATTTAATGCATGCTTTAATTTCAAGAAAACATTCCAATCTACAAGACAAAATGCTGTCTCCAGAGCTATCTGGTGCACAGTGCCAAGTGACAGGAGATGACCTCAAGAATATGGGAGTCCTTGCATGATTTCTGAATATCAAATGTTTTACATTTGTTAGAATGGAAAAAAAAGCCTATTTTATCATATCACTCTATGTATTCTGTGTAAAGCACAATAGACTCTTTCCTCAAAGCAAATCTCTTCTACTAATTGAGATATTATTTTTGTGATGCTCTTGAAGATAAAAAAAATCATCCCACATACTTACAATGATGGACATCTATCTGATTAAAATCTTTAGGAAACTCAATAATTGCTCATCATCAACTGTAATAACAATTGCCAGACATAGCAATAGAACATGTTAATTCAATCTTTGATTTGGAATAGCCTTGCCCAAGTCAAAACATTTGTGCCGGAACCCAGTTTGCTAAACCTGTGTCTCATAGCACTATAACTGCTTTGAGAAGACACATCTCAAGAGGTAAAATGGCAGTTGTCATTAACTTAACAAAACAGCACAGCATGGAAGACACAGTCAGTCAGAGAGCAGCTGGTAGTAATTCAAAGTGCTTTCAGATAATGATAATCGCCCCAGAACAGAACTCTTTGATGACTGCTCTATCCTTCATTCACAATTTAGCCCTTCTGTTCAGATAAGCTCAGTGGTGACAGCACTTCCTGACTTTAACAGCTGTGGCTTCTCAAAGGGTCATTGTGTGACTACTAATTATTGTAATTTCATTAGCATAAATTATTTGTCCTGAATGATTGATCGCTATGATTTTTTTTCAACACCATCCTCTGCATTTGTCTGTGAACACCGTGCAGTGATGCATGCAACTCAAGCCCTTGTTTTATGTCAGAAAGGGCATCAATCGTTCTTTTGGGGAATTTGGAAGATGAAATCATATTCTTAAAATTATTAAATTCCACTTAAAGCAAATTCTCACTCAGAAATTTTGTTCTTGGTACCAATAATTTTCATTCATTATCCATTGGAGTTTGTAACCTGAATGATCATGGATAATTAAAAATAAAATTGTCATCAAAATAAAACTGAATCAAATAAATAATTTAAATGAATTAATCTAATTTTGTATACACAAAAAGGAATCAGTTTCAATCATTTTGCTCCAGTTTTTAAAAATGGTATCACATACACTTCTTGTATTGTGAATCTGGAACGATTAATATTTAAATCATGTGGAGAGTGTGGATAGGACTGTGTGAGGTATGACCAGCAGTTCCAAGCAGAACGGACAGCGTTCAGCCATTCAAACTGAACTCGGGCCCTTTTGGCATGCTTTGTGAAACACAAACACCTGGAATATGCTGACAAATTCAGGGGACTGTCTCTGTTCCCATTCCCCAGCAGCACACTGGGGAAATCACCCTTGGATTCTGAGCCAGGTCTGACTCACGACATAATCCAGAACCTTGCTGATTTCATGTTTATTTTGTTGGAATCCAAGAGGCCACAGAGTTGGTAAGTTACTTTTTTAACAAGTTTTACATTAATGCCTATTAATTATTTTCTATTGTTCTTGCAACATTTTATCAATTTTATTGCATGTTTTAAAATATTATAGTGAATCTCATCTTTTAAAATTATTTCCTTTTATTTTATATCTTTAAAGCCAGCAGATTGGCTTGAATCTGCCAGTATTTAAGGACTTTATTGGGCAGGGCCTCTTAGCTCCCGAGTGCTGGTAGTGGAACAAACCTCCTGCTCCAACTACTCAGACGTTACTGGTGTCCATGAAATTCAAGGGGACAGCATAGACTTTCTCATATTTCCAACTCTTGGCTTGGGAAACCTATTCATGTAGCCAATACCAGGTTTAACCTGCTGTAAGGGCAGCAGGCCCATGGAAATGGACAGGAAGAAAGTGCTGCATGGAGAATGATATGTAGTCCTTATTATTTTATTTAACTCCTATGTTTAAAAAAAAATTAAGTGTAAAAGATTTATCTATTAATCATGTAAAATATATATTTTTATACTTGATGAACATGTTTATAAATGTCAAGAAATTGAAAATCTGTCAAAAATATTAATAGTTTTGAGAAAGGACAAAGCATTTCTCTTAATATTGTCTTCAGAGGGGGGGGGGCGTTTCTGAGGCAAGACCTTTGCCTAAGGCTTGGTCACCATCGGCACAGTGACGTGAAACTGCAGGGAAGAGCGAGGAGCAGCAAGGTGCCCCCTCTACATACAGCTAAGGTAACGGTGGACATGCAGTGATCTCTTGCATCGATTTGAGGAAGCCAGCATGATCACGGTCAATGTCAGTTTATTGTCACATGTACCAATAAAGGTATATTATGTCAGAAATAACTTGGAATAGCTTGCTTATTGTATATTTATTTAGTAAATGCTGGTGGCAAAATTATTTGATTACTTGGAAGTGAATCTGCCAAATACATTGGCATGTTCAGAAGGTGTAAAAATATTTGTTGCAAATATTACAACACACCTTTTTAGTGCTGCAGTTTATAATCTTTGAATTTTATGTTCTATTTAATAATTATCCAAATAATCATTGATCTTGAGTTGCAAACTAAATCCTCAGAACTAGCCACTCATTCCAAATAACATCATAGGGTTTAAAAAAATAACTTCTTTCTGGAACAATAAGCAGCAACTTTTAATGAGATTCACTATGAGATGAATTCTCTGAAATGGTGAAGAGAAGAATACCAAGTTAATAACTTGTTCTACTTCTTTATTGCAAGATTGATGCTACAACTTTAAAAGTTCATATATAATTTGGAGTAAGAGTTAAAATAAACTTTTTAAACTTTCTTTCTTAATAACTAATTTACATTTTTCTTCAGGGAATTTCAGAAAAAATCCTACATTAGGAGTAATAGAATTAACATGTTTAATGCAATACAATCTTGAGCGACTGACTGCTTTATGATCACTTAAGGTCTATAATTAATTTCTTCAACCATATGAAAGATGATAACATTAAAAATTAACAAATCACACATGGTGCAATTTAATAAATGTGTTCAACTACCAGTGTGAAATCTTGACGCTATTCTTTACAATAACTATATTTGATCTTCATGCATTAGAAATTAACTTTTATTGCACATGCATTATAAGGATCGGAGGACTAGTACAGTGATGACACTTTGGGCCAGAAAATATCTCCTGCCACCATCTTTTCCCTCTTCCCACTACCATTTCCACACCTCAACATTCCTCATTGCCTTTGAGATTTCAAATATCACCTGTATGCATCATATTTGTACAGGTATCTCAGCGGACTTGATGAAATGCACAAACTAGTGACCTAAGGCTTGTTTTGTTTTGTCAAATGGAATTAATTTATGACTGACTGCGGCACATCCTATCCTGAAGGCAGTAAAGAATTTCAGGCAAATGAGTGATGGAGATTACAAATCAAAAGGGTGTTCCTCCCCCCCTCCCCCCTCCCCCCTCCCCCCTCCCCCCTCCCCCCCTCCCCCCCCTCCCCCCTCCCCCCTCCCCCCTCCCCCCCCTCCCCCCCCTCCCCCCCCTCCCCCCCTCCCCCCCCTCCCCCCCCCTCTCCCCCCTCCCCCCCCCTCTCCCCCCCTCTCCCCCCTCCCCCCCCTCCCCCCCCCCTCCCCCCCCCCTCCCCCCCCTCCCCCCCTCTCCCCCCTCCCCCCCCTCCCCCCCCCTCCCCCCCCCTCCCCCCCCCCTCCCCCCCCCTCCCCCCCCCCTCCCCCCCCCTCCCCCCCCCCCCCCCCTCCCCCCCCCTCCCCCCTCCCCCCTCCCCCCCCCCCCCTCCCCCCCCTCCCCCCTCCCCCCCCCCTCCCCCCTCCCCCCCTCCTGATTTACTGCAGAGCCAGAAGCAGTACAAGTAGACTCTGCTGCTTCCCACACCCACTCAACTGCCCCCTGCTGCTACAACTACTTGGTTGCAAAGCCAGCTGGGATTGTTTTTTCTCTCAATTCACCCACCACAAGCACACTTCCACACTGTGTTATCTTTGCAACTGCAAATGATTCCTGTAGGCTGATTGAACAACTGGCCGTATTCCTATAATTGGCCGTGTTAGGCCAATTAGGCACAACTTGATTCCTATGATGTGTAAGAAGGACTGCAGATGCTGGTTTAAACCGAAGATAGACACAAAAATCTGGAGTAACGTAGCGGGACAGGCAGTATCTCTGGAGAAAAGGAATGGATGACATTTCGGGTCGCAACCCTTCTTCAGTCTGAAGAAGGGTCTCGACCCGAAACGTCACCCATTCCTTCTCTCCAGAGAGGCTGCCTGTCCCGTTGAGTTACTCCAGCTTTTTGTGTCTATCTTTGATTCCTATGTTCATGTTTCTCCCAACAATTCCTGTTTGTGATCTATTGAGAATATAGACAGCTGACGGAATTGGCTCTTAAACAAAAAAAAAATCAGTGTATGCAAAATGTCTCGACTCCTTGACCTAATCAAAACAAACTTCTTAAAAACAAAGAGCTAATCAGCTGAAAAAATTCTGTTGCATCTCCTGGTAATGTCCAAATATCAATATGACTGACTTCTGGCCAGTTTTAGGATTGCCACTTCAAGTATGAGCCAAACCAAACATTCCACCTGTGTTATAAATAAATCCAAATACCAGTTGTTGCATTGTATATGTTCATTATAATATTAATGAAACAAAATATGGCAGTTTTAGACATTCCTGTCAACTTTGTCCGAAATCAATTAAAAAAATCTTGATATTCTTACAATCTTCTCCAGCCTGTACATTCAGAATGTTAGAAGACTGTTAGCACTATAATTAATATGATTCTAGTATTGAGAAACTGGATGTTTGAGGAAATCTTTATCTGGGTATATATGTATAATATATGAATGTATATATACATTAGAGGTTATATCTCAAATTGTAGGTACGTGATTTCTCAAGAGGTACCATAAACACAGTGGAAATTTCTGCACATTATAATAATTTTTCATATTCTTGCAGATTTTTTAGTGAAAAGTATCTTGATTAACACCACCGAAAGCAATGTGAGTTAGGAATGTCCTTAAGGATTCATATGCTGATGCATTTCTACACATTAGTTTGATTGACACGTATAAGACACCCACCTTAATCCCCTCAATCTCCTCAATGAACCGCCTGCTGACAGAAATTAGGGCCTCCTGTGGCCACTCATGAAACCAGTCAATAGCTGTGCAGTTAACTATGGCTGGGAACTTCCGGGCTCTCACGCGTAAGGTTGAACCAACTGGGGAGAAACAGAGAACAACCTGCAGGGGACAAGATTACAAACAAGCTATATAATGACCACGATGAAAGAAATTACTTAGAGTGAGTTATGATCACATAAAAAGATGCGTAATTCAGAATTCAAAATAGGCCAAAACAAGAAGCCAGCTACTTTCATAAAAATAGTTGGTGAATTCACACTGCACACACTAAAATGAGTGTGAGTGAACATTTAAGGCATAAGGTTTAGTTTTAAGGGAATGCGAAATATCATAACAAAATCCTGCAAGTAAAAAAGTTATTTCAGAAATTTATTGCATGAAGAATACTATATCGTTCATGCTGCCCAAAAAGTAAGTTGCGGAAGTGAAGAAATGCTTCTATTCACACTTTACATATTCAGCACTGATTTATCTGCTGAAGGAGGATGATGGTGATAACATGCTTAACCTGAAAAGCTCTAACGTTTATAAACCAAATTTAATCAAAGAATACTCCATTAGCAATGCATAGCCAAATATTATCAAAATTATCAAGAGGATAAAAGACTGCATATACTGGAAATCTGAAAAAAACAATGAATATACTGGATATGCTCAACAGATCAGGCAACATCCGAGGGCAGGAAAACAGTTAATGAGTTGGCTTCTGATTAATGTGAAGGGTCATGCACCTGAGACATAAATCCTGGTTCTCCCTCCATTAATACCTGATGAGTATCACCAATATTTTATTTCTATCACCAGTAAAATATTTTTCGTCCTTTTAAATTCCTTCACAGCATTCATTATTTTATACGTTCAGCTTGCCGACGAAAGGATCATTGTTTCTTTGCATTTAATAAACAATTGCAATTTTTCATCTGTATTTATAAACTATTATGGACTGGCCACTAGGAGGTGCATTGATGCAGCTTGACTTTGACTCTAAGTCTTCTCTCAGTGTGGTGATATTGCTGGGTTCTATACGGCACTACTGCTGAGCTCAGACGCTCCAGGAGGAACAGCACGTTTAATTCAAAACGGGGCTATTCTGTGGCATAACTCATTACACGAACATGCATAATCATCTTTTTAGTATTGCATCAATGAGCTACATTCACAAAATGTTCTGGATAACTTGCTTTATCATTTCAGTAGTAGTTATAATCCTACTGCTGAAATATTATCTCTAATTTCCTGATTAAATGCCACTAGTTGTAGTGATAAGTTTGCCAGGCTCAGTGCACTGGGGACCCAGCAGATCTTCAAGGAGAAAGGACGAGAGTGATTGGATTAAGGGTCAATTTTACAACTATTGAATGTGTAATTCAAAAACAACATTCACCATAAGAATGTGAATCCAAGCTAAAATCGGACAATTATGCCAGTACATCAGTCAGCATCTGTGGAGAGAGAATTAGTGATAATTTTCATGACAATTACTTTTCATCCATAGAAGGACAATGAGCTGAAACGTTGGTCCTGTTTCTCACTCCACAAATGCTGCCTGATCTACTGATTATTTCCAGCCTTCTGTGCTTTAATCCAAGGGTATTAAGCTTAAGAAAAGTTTGCTTTTTCTTTCGAATGAAAAGCCTTGCTGATGCATTTAATGTTTTATGAATACCTTAAGCTGCTGTTGTGTCCTGTTCAAAAAGAACTTCCAGCAGTTTTCCCGGTTATCCAATATGCCCAAACCTCGGACCTCATTACGTAGACCGCTGATGATATTGTCAACCTCTTCATCACTGAACAGATCAGGAATTTCACCTGTTTAAAACAATTTAAGATTCTGTTTGCCACACGTTTTACAAAAGCATCTCTGTACATGCGTTATATATCTTTTGAAATTTTAGGGTTGATGATGTGTTGGTAATAGGATAACAAAGATGTAATGTCAATATTATCAAAATGAACATTTATTGCGTTTCTAGAGAGCAATTTGATTTAACAAATTGGAGGAACAGCACCTCATATTTCGCCTGGGCAGTTTGCAGCCCAGTGTATGAACATCGACTTCTCCAACTTTAGATAGTTCCTCTGTCCCTCTCCTCCCCTCCCCTTCCCAGATCTTCCTGTCTCCACCTATATCCTTCCTTTGTTCCGCCCCGACATCAGTCTGAAGAAGGGTCTCAACCCGAAACGTCACCCATTCCTCCTCTCCTGAGATGCTGCCTGACCTGCTGAGTTACTCCAGCATTTTGTGAATAAATACCTTCGATTTGTACCAGCATCTGCAGTTATTTTCTTATACAATTTGATTTACTTTATCACCAAATTAACTCTTCATAAAAATAACTTTAGAATATTGCATACTTTAAAATTGTACTTTTTTCCCAAAACATCCTTCCAAAGCAATATTTGTTTAAATCGCTGCAACACTCATAGTCATAGATCCTTAATGACATCAATTTTATCTACACTCCATCTGCTGTATTTTTGTATTTTGACTCCCTAATTGAGTTAACAGTATAGCACTGAAACAGGCCATTCAGCCCACAATGTCTGTACCAAACATAATGGCAAAATAAACTAACCTCATTTGCATGCACATAATCCATACCCTTCAATTCCCGTGCATATCCACATGACATCTAAATGCCGCTATTGTATCTGACTACTCTTGGCAGTGCATTCCAAAAACTCACCACTCTGTAAAAAAAAAACTACTCCACAAATCTCCTTTCAACTTTGTCCCTCTCATCAAAATTATTTTGTTCAGTTACAAACAAAATTCCTGACTCATCATACAAATTTATCATGCCACATATATAATATGCTTGATGCTCCGTGATCATTGCAATCATTTACACTGATTAGTGATGGCATTCAGTGCAGTATCATAAAGCATAATTTGTTAATAGTTTCACCATTTCACTCTGTTTTGTAGTTGGATGTAGACTGTGCGAATGGCAGTAACAGAAAAAGAGAAAAAAGAAAGGAATCCTGGTCCTTTGATTTCTGCTGCTAAATGAGAGTGCCGCTGTAAAATGCCAATATACAAGGTTAAATTGAGCAAAGGTATAATCTGGGGTTTTTCATTTCTATGTTAGACAGCACATGATTTTGTATCCATTGACTTTCAAGGCTGGAAAATCACCAGCAGTGGGGATAGGGCAGTCATCAAATAAAGTCATGTGCTTATTTTCAGACTCGTCTTTTCACTGTGTATGGTGATCAAATCCCAGAATACCATCCGGACAGAAATCTATTACATACATGGTCCCTTTCCTTTCAATTTACACATTGAAAATTACAAAGTAATTCAATACCAATAACATGTGAGAATAAAATCAAATTAGATTAATGTGGGATACTGTTAATGTGTGGTAAGAGCCTGTTTCTGCACTTTATCTCTCAATGACCCATTTATACTTGCCTGAAACATACAAGATGATTCACAAGATCAAAAAAGAAAAAAACCTAAAGAAGAAAGGCAATTTGATTGAAAAAATTACTAAATGGTACCAAAAGTTGACTAATCAGGCCAAATTTGCTTTCAAGTTACCACAGCATGTAATTGCAGGTAGTGGGTAAGAACGTTCCTTTTAAATGGGTGAAAGTTAAGTGAAAAGGCCAGCTGACACTCAGAAATTCAACATGCTATAATTTTAGATATGCAAAAACCCCCATAAATTTGAAGTAAAAACAAATAATGCTGGAAATAATGTTAGTCCCATTTCCCCGTGTTTGATTCATATCCATCTAAACCTTCCCAATGCAAATATCTGTCTAAATGTATTTTCAGTGTCACCATTGTACCAGCCACTATATTTTCCAACCCATGTATAAAACGATAGAAATGAAAACCTACTTACGCATTAAATAAAAACTTACGCATTAAATAAAAGCACGGAGTCATCCCTTTACTCCAATAACCATTGGAGTGCTATATTTATATTACTTTAGTGATACACAGCTTCCACACAAAAAATAAGATAGATTGTTTCCATAGAGGAATGAGAGACAAAAAAAAATTGGTCCTGACAGTAAGACTTTGATTTTTAAAAGCTCTTTGGTGAGAATTTTTTAATTCTTTGAGGGCAGATTGTGTAGGTACTTCCATGTGTATAGGTGGGGGATGGACGGTGGGGGTAGAGGGAATGTTCCAAATGACAGAAAATTTCTCAGTTAAAATCCTAGGTTAGTTGACTTTGACATTGAAAAGTACAAGAGGAAGCGTTAAATAAAAACTGCCGTTAATACAGTGCCTTTCATGACCTCCATAGGTTCAAAGCATTTTACAACCAATGAGATGAAAAAATTACAGTAGATCAACTAGATCACATTACAGTAAATCAACAAGATTAATACAAAAGGTAAATCGTGAACTGGTGATGCGAGATGATGGTAAGTTTACATTTAAAGATCTGAAAATTGCATAAAAAGCTTAATATAAATAAGGTCTATATTTGTGAGATCTAATTAAAGAATAAAATAGGATGAGATTATGTTTTAATTTAATAAAGGATGAACAAGGAACATTTCAGTTTATTTCAGAACTGCACATCAAAATTTTTCACTGGACCTTTATGGAATAGTTTTACGCCACAGTTTAAAATTGACAGTGGATGACCCACGGATTTCTCCACATTATAGCTGATTTTTCAGAGCGAGAAATGGAGTGAGAGTAAAATGTAACATGTCTCCAATGCTCTGACAGTGTGCTGACGAATCTTTAAAAATAAGAAACAGTTTTGAAATGGAACCTGTGCATGCACAGGTTTGCCTTTTACCTGATGCCAGCAGATCATTGATCAGGACCAGGAAACGTTCATCTGGAACTTGAGCATCTGTCAGAAGGAAAACTGTTGGCAGGTTCTTGGCTCCAGCTTTTATGTACAAATTAGCAAGATCAACCTAAATAGAGCAGAAAGTGAACTGTTACCAATGCCACTAAAAAGAAAAATGGTGTGGTCCAATGCAACAATACATCAGAGAACAGCAAACAAAATGCGAGAGTGAGAAATGAAAGCCAGTAACTGGTGAAACATAATTGTTGCACTGAACCAACAGGGAAACTAAACAGGGAGATGCTCATTAGGCTGACCTTCATTGCCCTTACCAGCTGGCTATAAAAGTGCTCTGGCAAAGCCCTGTGGCCACCTGCCTCAGCTGCACACCAATGCTTCCAACAAGAAAACTAAGACCAAGCACTAAAAAATTAATCCATAATTTGCATGACTACTTTCTCTTCAGATATTCCATTGTACACTTCAGGATTGAATATTTCAGGTTTATTTTATGTTTCAATTGGAGAGGAGGGTATATAATAAACCATCATTTGATGAATTCAGGTTAATTTTGGTTGTGAAGAAAAACCAAAGCAAATGCACTTTTAGCTCAAGAAGAAAATGAAGCCAAAATGTTAATGCCAATAAAAAATAGCTGCACATTCAAGCCATCCAACAATAGCTGCAAATGCTATTCTGCATTTCATGGAACTGTACAGCATGTAAACAGGCCATTTGATCCAATTCATCCACAACAACTACTGTGCACCCTTCCGTATTAATCCCAAAGCTCAGCACTTGATCCAGAGCTCACCCAAACACTTCTTAAATGGTGTCAGCGGCCCAGCTTCTACCACTCTCTCAAACCAGTGCATTTCATGTACTTGTCACTCTCTGGGTGAAGGAAGCACCCCACCTATCCCCTCTCAACCTCTTTCCCTGAACTAATCTCCTCCAGTTTTATCGACCTCTGATATGGGAAAAGGTTTCAGCAATCTAATGCAGGCTCGGCGATCGTTTCACTCAACACCTTCGCTCAGTCTGCCTTAACCAACCTGATCTCCCGGTGGCTGAGCACTGCAACTCCCCCTCCCACTCCCAGTCTGACCTTTCTGTCATCGGCCTCCTCCAGTGCCATAGTGAGGCCCACCGGAAATTGAAGGAACAGCACCTCATATTTCGCTTGGGCAGCTTGCAGCCCAGCGGTATGAACATTGACCTCCAACTTTAGATAGCTCCTCTGTCCCTCTCTTTCCCTCCCCTTCCCAGTTCTCCCTCTATCTTCCTATCTCCACCTATATCCATCCTTTGTCCCGTCCCCCTGACATCAGTCTGAAGAAGGGTCTCGACCCGAAACGTCACCCATTCCTTCTCTCCTGAGATGCTGCCTGACCTGCTGAGTTACTCTAGCATTTTGTGAATAAATACCTTCAATTTTATCATGTATTTCCTCAAACATTTATATCCTAACCTTCTTCACTGAAGGGGGAACAGAGCTTCTCCAGTCTCTCCCCTTGTAGCTCAACTGCTCCATCCCAGGCAACATACTGGTGAATCTCCTCTACGCCCTCTCCAGTACTATCACACCTTTCCCAAACCTTGGTTACAAAACTGCACGCAATACTCCAGCTAAGGTCTGACTAAGATTTTGCAAAGTTGGAGCACAGCCTCTCTACTTGTGTATTCAATGCTTCAACGAATGAAGGTCAGTATCTGGTATGTCTTCCTGACCAGACAGTGCCATCCATAATATAAGAAAATAACTGCAGATGCTGGTACAAATCGATTTATTCACAAAATGCTGGAGTAACTCAGCAGGTCGGGCAGCATCTCGGGAGAGAAGGAATGGGTGACGTTTCGGGTCAAGACCCTTCTTCAGACTGATGTCGGGGGTGGGACAAAGGAAGGATATAGGTGGAGGAGAAATCACAGAAGGGGAGCAGCGAGAGAGCATGTTACTGAACTCTCGTCGAAGAGAGGAGGAGAACTTCTTCAAAGTGGACATACCTCGAAGAGAAATCGCAGTGGAGCAACCAGTAGTATAAGAAAATAACTGCAGATGCTGGTACAAATCGATTTATTCACAAAATGCTGGAGTAACTCAGCAGGTCGGGCAGCATCTCGGGAGAGAAGGAATGGGTGACGTTTCGGGTCGAGACCCTTCTTCAGACTGATGTCGGGGGTGGGACAAAGGAAGGATATAGGTGGAGGAGAAATCACAGAGGGGGAGCAGCGAGAGAGCATGTTACTGAACTCTCGTCGAAGAGAGGAGGAGAACTTCTTCAAAGTGGACATACCTCGAAGAGAAATCGCAGTGGAGCAACCAGTAGTATAAGAAAATAACTGCAGATGCTGGTACAAATCGATTTATTCACAAAATGCTGGAGTAACTCAGCAGGTCGGGCAGCATCTCGGGAGAGAAGGAATAGGTGACGTTTCGGGTCGAGACCCTTCTTCAGACTGATGTCGGGGGTGGGACTTCTTCAGACTGATGTCGGGGGTGGGACTTCTTCAGACTGATGTCGGGGGTGGGACTTCTTCAGACTGATGTCGGGGGTGGGACTTCTTCAGACTGATGTCGGGGGTGGGACTTCTTCAGACTGATGTCGGGGGTGGGACTTCTTCAGAGTGATGTCGGATGTTTGGGGTCAAAGACCTATCATTTATTTATTTGCCTCTGTACTCCACAATTTGAGATTTGTAATAGAAAAAAAATCACATGTGGTTAAAGTGCACATTGTCAGATTTTAATAAAGACCATTTTTATACATTTTGGTTTCACCGTGTAGAAATTACAGCAGTGTTTGTACATAGTTCCCCCTTTTCAGGGCACCATAATGTTTGGGACACAGCAATGTCATGTCAATGAAAGTAGTCATGTTTAGTATTTTGTTGCATATCCTTTGCATGCAATGATTGGTTGAAATCTGCGATTCATGGACATCATCAGTTGCTGGGTGTCTTCTCTGGTGATGCTCTACCAGGCCTGTATTGCAGCCATCTTTAGCTTATGCTTGTTTTGGGGGCTAGTCCCCTTCAGTTTTCTCTTCAGCATATGAAAGGCATGCTCAGTTGGGTTCAGATCGGGTGATTGACTTGGCCACTAGAATTGACCATTTTTTAGCTTTGAAAAACTCCTTTGTTGCTTTAGCAGTATGTTTGGGATCATTGTCTTACAGTAGAATGAACCACCGGCCAATGAGTTTTGAGGCATTTGTTTGAACTTGAGCAGATAGGATGTGTCTATACACCAGAATTCATTATGCTACTACCGTCAGCAGTTGTATCTTCATTGAAGATAAGTGAGCCAGTACCTTCAGCAGCAATACATGCCCAGGCCATAACACCCCCACCATCGTGTTTCACAGATGAGGTGGTATGCTTTGGATCTTGGGCAGTTCCTTCCCTCCTCCATACTTTGCTCTCACCATCACTCTGATATAAGTTAATCTTCGAAGGTATCACAAAATGCTGGAGTAACTCAGCGGGTCAGGCAGCTTCTCTGGAGAGAAGGAATGGGTGACGTTTCGGGTCGAGACCCTTCATCAGACTGATGTCAGGGGGGGCGGGACAAAGAAAGGATATAGGTGGAGACAGGAAGACAGTGGGAGAACTGGAAAGGGGGAGGGGAAGAGAGGGACAGAGGAGCTATCTAAAGTTAGAGAAGTCAATGTTCATACCGCTGGGCTGTAAGCTGCCCAAGCGAACTATGAGGTGCTGTTCCTCCAATTTGCGGATGGGCCTCACTATGACACTGGAGGAGGCCCATGACAGAAAGGTCAGACTGGGAATGGGAGGGGGAGTTGAAGTGCTCAGCCACTGGGAGATCTGGCTGGTTAAGGCGGATTGAGCGAAGGTGTTGAGCGAAACGATCACCGAGCCTGCGTTTGGTCTCGCCGATGTAGAGAAGTTGACATCTGGAACAGCGGATACAATAGATGAGGTTGGAGGAGGTGCAGGTGAATCTCTGCCTCACCTGGAAAAACTGTTTGGGTTCTTGGATGGAGTCGAGGGGGGAGGTAAAGGGACAGGTGTTGCGTCTCCTGCGGTTGCAGGGGAACGTGCCTGGGGAAGGGGTGTATCCGCTGTTCCATGTGTCAACTTCTCTACATCGGCGAGGCCAAACGCAGGCTCTGCGATCGTTTTGTTCAACACCTTCGTTCAATCCGCCTTAACCTACCTGATCTCCCGGTGGCTGAGCACTTCAACTCCCCCTCCCACTCCCAGTCTGACCTTTCTGTCATGGGCCTCCTCCAGTGTCATAGTGAGGCTCCTTCCTCAGCCTCCTCACCGAAGACTCGAGCCAAAGACTCGCACTTTACTCACCAAGGCCGCTCCCCGAGAGTGAACCTTGCTTATACTTCATATTTTGATATGAAGTCCGGGGACTGCTTTTTCAGTTAAGACATGAAACATTTAAAACCTACATTGAAGGAATTGTATTTAATGCACTATGAATATATTCCACGACTAATGACAATGCAGCAACTTTGACATCACTTGCAGGAAAACATCTTAAATTTACCTTCTGAGATCCATCAGTTTGCAACATCATTGATTTGGAAATAAAATCATACTTATCCTAATTATTGAATGTCTTTTTAAAAAATGCATCAATAACACAATGGAATGAGAAACTGCAGTAGGCATTAAACACCTAGTTTTTCAGAATACGACTGACAAGGTGTCACATCAGTAGTTAGTGGTGATGAATGCTTAATGTTCAGAATTATGAAACAGATAAAATGTGATCTCCGATAGAAAGTGCCTTAAAACATGGAAAACGTTCTTCCCTCAAAGAGGATTTTTCAGTCAGGAAAGTTGTGAATTTAAACTGGTTAGCATCAAAGCTTGGGTTAATGGCTTGAATAAGCCAAGTTCATAAGCAGTGATTTTTTTATTCAAGTTAAAAATCATCATTGGTATAAAATAATTGGCATGAAACCAAAGAATGAGAAGATATCTATTTTAAAACCATCCAACAAAAGAGATTAAGGAATTATAGTGTATGAATCCACAAGTATTATAGTTTATGAATCCACATATTCCTCATGGTGAGGCCTAGCTGTAGTTTTAAAACTAATACTATAAAATAGAATAGGTGACGTTTCGGGTCAAGACCCTTCTTCAGACTGAGATTCAGGGGAGAGGGAAACGAGTGCCCAACATGTCACCTATTCCTTTTTCCAGAAATGCTGCTTGACCCGCTGAGTTACTTCAGCTTTTTGAGTTTATCTTCAGTGTAAACCAGCATCTGCAGTTCCTTCCTGCCCACTTCATCAGAGCAGGATGTACATTCTCAATTAAAGCTTGGCTGTAGTTTTATTTGAGGGGGGGGGGAATAAAAAGCAATAGTTTTAAAGTAGCACTTTTAATGTTGAAAAACGAAGGAAATAGATAGAGTATTCTAGAACTTGAGAGCCTTGGTAACTAAAGGCCAACTACCAATAATAGAGCAATTAATCTTGCCGATTTAAGATCTCTAGAACAATGTAATTTGTTCAAACATAAAATGCCAATCACATAGTTCCACTGACCTAAGATAGCATGCATGTATAGCTCGCTCAGACTTTAGCAAAACGTAGTGAGCTGATGAAATTTCAACAATCAAGGCGACTCTGTTATGTGTGATGCATGCATAAGTGTAAAACAGAATTTTTTAATCATGAAGAGCAACCTAGATACTATTTGGAGTTTTACCACACACCAATAATTTTCAGATCTCTAACAATACAGGATTTGAAATGGAAAATATTACCTTCAGATCTGAAATCCCAAAGCCTTTCTTCAGTGTGATTTGGAATACTTCCAGTGAACTAATGTAAGCAGCCAATCTGGATAAACTCCGCTTCCCACTGCCACCAACCCCCACCAGCAGAGCATATCCTCGGCTGCTCTCCAATATTCGATTTATCCGACACCTTATCAGAACAAGACAAAAATGTTGTTGGTACACATTTTATAATATTTCAGTAAAATTATACTAAATCTAATCTATACAAGAAAATGACACAGGGGGAGGCACAGTGGCACAGCGGTAGAGTTGCTGCTTTGGAGCGCCAGAGACCCAGGATCGATCTTGTCTACGTGTGCTGTCTGTACAGAGTTTATACGTTCTCCCCATGACCTGCATGGGTTTTCTCCGAGAACTTTGGTTTCCCCCCCACACTCCAAAGACATACAGGTTTGTAGGTTAATTAGCTTGGTATAACTGTAAAAATTATCCCGAGTGTAGGATAGTGTTAATGTGCGAGCATCGCTAGTGGGTGCGGACTCGGCCAAAAGACTGTTTCTGCGCTGCATCTCTAAACTCAACTAAAAAACGAAATGTAATTTAACCAAGGACAAGATTAAGCTGGCAATAGATTTCTCCTACTAATTAGAGATATAATAGCAGCAAACTTCACCAACACACCTAGATTTCACGGCTCAGACTTTCTTTACATCTCATGTGAATGAAATATGGATGCACATGATTGTAAGAGCGGAGTATGTGAGGTAACATCACACCTTAAACACAGCGAGCATACAAGGTCCCACTAAAAATCTGTAATTCGTAGTTTACGGAACATTGGACATAATACTTGCAGTAAAGTATTGCAGAATTGTGGAGTGGTGGGTAGATGGAACGAGCTACCAGAATGAGTAGATGAGGCAGAAACTAGAACAACATTTAAAAGACATTTGGACAGGTACATGAATAGGAAAGGTTTAGAGGGATATGGTCCAAATGCGGGCAGGTGAGACGAGTATAGATGGAGCACCTTGGTCAGCATGGGCAAGCTGGGTTGAAAGGCCTGTTTCCATGCTGTATAATTCTTTGACTCTAAATAACATGTTCAGTGACACCCCCCCCCCCCCCCCCGACTCTATTGGGTCATGGCCAATAGTGAAAAAAAAACTGGCAATAAAAAGGTTAAACAGTGGCATATTTTTGTAGTCTTTACCTTTGGTTTCCTAGACTACTAAACTATAGTTGGAAACTGTACCTTGGACAACCCCATAATATGACTTGCAGAGTTGGAATAGGAATAGTACGATGGAGCCAAAAGCAACTGTCAAAGAGAATGACTGAGGAATAATGACGTGGAAATTAGGAGGGACTATGAGGCCCCTTTGCATCACAGATGTTATGGATCTGCCCCTGAAAGGAATAGGTTTCTGCAATATATTAGTCAATCAATGGCTGAGGAGAATATCAGTCAAATGGCTTAAGGAGGCCTTTTAAGATAATTTCCTGACCTTTGCCTCCAAATTACTGTGCAAGGTTGACCATCATAATTATTTGGCAAACAAATGTAAAATGCCTTTACCCCTTTTTGCAAAAGGGGGATGATAACATTCTGAGTAACCCGATCCCTCTTCTTTTCAGTCATATTCACTTGTCAATAAGGACACGGTAACTGCTGGCACATGACACTGATAACTTCCCAGTGTGGTTTTTATTTGTTGGACAAATCATAAGAAATGAATAGCAAGTTATAGAAAAAGCATATAAAATAAGCATGTTAATCAAACTTACACATGTTGCATTGCATCTTCAAATAAAACTAGGTTCATCACAGCATTGAGCTCATTATAGTTGTCAAGAGATTCAGTTAGAATTTTCTTCAAGACCTTCCAATCTTTTACAGGCATGTAATGAGGATCTCCGATTCCAAGAGCAAAATGACAAAAAATCAGTGGCTTCTGAAGTAAAATGTTATCATCCACACCCTGGAATATGAGAAGATAAAGGTTAACTGCATGATCTAGAAGACACAACTTGAGATGGTTGGGACGGAACAAGTATTAAAAATACCATCAAAACTAAAAATATGCTTGAGATGCAAAGATTTGCAGAGCTAGAAGGAAAGAAATCAGGAGGAAATTAATTGAATAGTTCAGTCCAGTCTGAATATGAAAGAGTTGAAAATTTTCTTTCTATATACATAATCCTTTCATACTTAGCTTACTTCAAAGAATTTTTTGGCCGTGTCCAGCTGAATTCTTTGGAAGAGCTCAAAGTCTTTTGGCTGAACTAGCTTGTCTTCATAGACACGGGATGATTCGTGAAGCCACAGTAATACCAAATCAGTTGACTGTTTTAAACAATTGGGAAGCGTGAATAATATTCCCTGGAAAGAAATAGAACTAAAATAATTCATAAGGTCATAAGTGATAGGAGTACAATTAGGCCATTCGGCTCATCAAGTCTACCCTGCCATTCAATCATGGCTGATCTATCTCTCCTTCCTAACCCCATTCTCCTGCCTTCTCCCCATAACCTTTGACACCTATACTAATCAAAAATCTATCTATCTCTGCCTTAAAAATATTTACTGACCTGGCCTCTACAGCCTTCTGTGGCAAATAATCTCACAGATTCACCACCCTCTGACTAAATAAAATTCTCCTCATCTTCCTAAAAGAACATCCTTTAATTTTAAGGCTGTGACCTCTAGTCTTAGACTCTCCCACTAGTGGACACATCCTCTCCACATCCAAGCCTTTCACTGTTCTGTATGTTTCAATGAGATGCCCCTCATTCATCTCAACTCCACGGAGTTCAGGCCCAGTGACCACAAGTGCTCATCATAGGTTAACCTAATAATTCCTGGGATCATTCGTGTAAACCTCCTCTGGACCTTCTCCAGAGCCAGGACATCCTTCCTCAGATAAGGTGCCCAAAATTGCTCACAATATTCCAAATGCGGCCTTACCAGTGCTATATAGAGCCTCTGCATTACATCCCTGTTTTTGTATACAAGCCCTCTTGAAATAAATGCTAGCATTGAGTTTGCTTTCTTTACTACCGATTCGACTTGCAGATTAACTTATTGGGAATCCTACGCCAGCACTTCCAAGTCCCTTTGCACCTCCGATTTCTGGATTCTCTCCCCATTTAGAAAATAGTCTATGCCTTTATTCTTACTACCAAAATGCATGACTCCACACTGCTCCACTATATTCCATGTGCTACTTCTCTGTCCACTCTCCCAACCTGTCCAAGTCCTTCTGCAGAGTGCCTGCTTTCTCTACACTACCCACCCTTCCACCTATTTTCGTATCATCTGAAAATTTGGCCACAAAGCCTTCAATCCCCTCATCCAAATCATTAATATACAACATGATGAGTAGCGGCCCCAGCACCGACCCCTGCGGAACTCTGCTAGTCACTGGCAGCCAACCAGAAAAAGCCCCCTTTATTCTCACTCTTTGTCTTCTGCCATCCAGCCAACCTGCTATCCAGTGAACCTGCTATCCATGCACGTATCTGCCCTTGATACCGTGGGCTCTCATCTTCCTCAGCAGCCTCATGTGCGGCGCCTATCAAAGGCTTTCTGAAAATCTAAGTAAACAACATCTATTGACTCTCCTTTGTCTGTTCCGCTATTTACTTCTTCAGATAATTCCAGCAGATTCACAAAGCCATGCTGATTTCAGCCTATTTTATCGTGGACTTCTAAGTACTCTGTAACCTCATCCTTTATAATAGACTCTAAAATCTTACCAACCACCAAAGTCAGACTAACCGGCCTATAGTTCCCACTATCCTGCTTTGCTCCCTTCTTGTACAGCGGGGTAATATGGGCAATTTTCCAATCATCTGGGACCTCTCCTGTTTCTAGTGATTCTTGAAATATCACTATCAATGCCTCCACAATCTCTAAAGCCCTCTTTCAGAACCCTAGGGTGCAGTCCATCTTGTCCAGGTGACTTATCCACCTTCAACCCTTTCAGTTTCCCAAGTACCGTCCCCCTAGTAATAGCCTCTCCACCAACTTCCAACCCCTGACTCTCTTGAATTTCAGGCACTTTGCTGGTGAATTCCACAATTCAGCAGTCATTTTCAACACAGTTTCATAAAAAGTTGGATTTAATACAGAGTGCACTTCTATAAATATGGCCATCAACAAGAAAAGTTGCCCAAATACATGAATGAGGCATTAAAAAGCACAAATGTGCAGATGTTGGAATGCTGATTTAAAAACAGGACATGCAGGAAATAATCAGCAGGTTCGGGAGCACATGAAGAGAAAGAAAGAGCTTTACTGTTTCAATTCAATGATCTTTCAATCACAGTTTTGAAATGTCATTGACCGGAAATGTTACCCATTCTCCTTTCCATAAATGCGGCCGAATCTCAAACCCTCAGAGGTAGGCAGAGGTAAAGGCCTTACCCATGGAGCTGGGGACAGTAATGCACCTTGCTTTACCAAAACAGATTAATTTTTTAAGGCATATATTTAATTTGCAGCTAAAAACATCTGAGCACAATAAGACCAAATCACCAGGATTCATATGCAAAAGAATTGGTTTAGCAATGGGTCCAATTCTTCCAAAAACACAAAACCTGCCTTAGCAAGTGAAGGTAGACTTCTACAGCATAACATACCTTGGCAGCTGGCCAGCAACCTTGCTCTTGCCAGCTCATGGAGGTGAAAACGTTTGCATTTCATGCCCGCCCCCCCCCCCCCCCCCCCCCCGTGAGCCTGGCATCTGGAGATATATACAGCAGTCATTACTTTTTATGCACAAAAATGTGCAACAATAGGATATAGTTGGTCCTTCCTTCTCGCTGCTGTGAGACTGCACAACCAGCACTGCTCCCAACAGACGAGTCAACAGTAACAGCTAAGGAATACAATTTATCCTTGTCTTTACTTTTATTTATAATGAATAATCTCTTGCTATCCACTTTGCTGCTGTAACACTGTAAATTTATCCGGTGTGGGATGAATAAAGGAATACATTATTAACAACTGGTAATTTCTGAGACCTTGATAACAAGAACAATTGTCCAAAACAATCATTGTTCCTATATTATTGCCTTTTCAGTACATTATTCAGGACGCACTAGACTTCCCAGGAATTTCCCCAAAGGCCAGCATTTTGGACAGTCAGATAGGCAGTAAAGACTCGATCATTTGATGAGTTTAAGCTCTGAACTCGAAAGACCAAAGGTTAATTCAAGTATCCAGCCTAATTCTCTTTTATAAATTAGAAATGATTCCTAGAAAGATGGGACAAAGTGCACAATGTTAGCTGTAATCTTACCTGAAAAATATTGGAGAGGTCACGTAGGTTAAAAATGTAATGAAATTTAATTGCCGTTGGCAAGAAATTTTGGGTCATTTTATGATGAAGCCAGATTGCGGCCTGTACCACTGCAGGAATGGTCTTTACTACTGGTGTTGCAAAATTTGAACTTAGAAAATGGAAACTTAGAATCTTGCTATAGATCATCTCCATGGAATCCACTGAAGGAAAATTCACTGCAAATACTGTAAAGTGTCTCTAGAAGGGAGGAAAATAGAATAACGATTATTTCTGCAAAAACAATTCTATTCCATTAATTAAGGATCTTGATCACAAAGAACAACATAATGCCATAAGATAATGCCATTTACCAATTCTACGCTAAACAATGGACAGAAATATACAAATAAGGACCGTGACTGAACCCCAAGAGCTATGGTCCTCCTGGTGCACTTATGTACTAGGTCAGATGTTAGTTAGGTTAGTTTCGTTTATTGTCACGTGCACAGAGGTACAGTGAAAAGCTTTTGTTGTGTGATATCCAGTCAGCGGCAAGACTATACATGATTACAATCAAGTCGTTCACAGTGCACTGGGTACTTGTTCCTGAAGCTGGATCTTACTTGAGGTGGAATATCTGCTACATTTATTCTGAAAAACCCCCAAAATTTAAAAAATCAGGAATATGAAGAATTAAAATTGGTTTCAGGACCTAGGATAATCTGGCTCATTCTCTAAACTTGTCGTGTTCAGTGGTGGATCTACAATGTTGGCAGCATTTTGCATCAGTTAGTGGGTGTTACAATTCTAGTATTGTCGATTGAAAGTTTAAAACCAAGTTGAAATATGTATTTAATTTCAACCTTGGAAAGAAAAATCTACCAGATTTATTGTACAGTCACAGCTAAGCAACTTTTTTTTACCTGAAGCCTTGGGTTGATGGTGAAGCTCCCTGCTGTTGGGTTCATGCAGCTGATATATTGACAGTTGTGAATTTCCTTCAGAGTTAACTTCTGTCGATCATACCTGATTATTTGTAAAAAGTAAAGAATTCAGAAAAGCATCACATTCATTTAAATTGATAAAATAGCTTATAAAATAATTACAGATATTGTAAGATATAAATTAGATTGATGGTGGTGTGAAGTGGGCAGTATGATTTGGCCTCCACTGTCTTTTGAGGTAGAGAATTCCATAGGTTTACCATTATTTGGAAGGAAAGGTTTTCCTCATCTCTGCCATAAATAGGATATTGCAAATTCTTCGGGTGTGCTTTCTAGTTCCGGACTTCCCCACTGTAGGAACATCCTTCCTGCATCTCATCTGCCCAGTTCTAACAGGATTTTATGTTTAAATAAGGTCCTATCTCATTCTTCCAAACACAAAGTAACGTGTTCAATCATCCTAATCTTTCGGTACACGTCAATCTTGTCATTCCATAAATCAGCCTGGAGAACTTTAACTGCAGTCTCTCCATAAGAAAAAATATATTGTTCAGAAAAGGAGACTTAAACCATGCACAATGCTCAAAATGTGATCTCACCATCGCATATACAATTGCACTAAGACATCTCTGCTACTGTTCTCAATTGCTATTGTAGTGAAGACTTCAGGAAGCATGGTTAAGTACATGCCCCAATCAGCATCAATAGTGCTGAAGCAGAAATGGTTTGGGGCTTCCCAACCGCACTGATGCAACAGCCAAGACAGCATACCAATATCTCTACCTGCTGAGGAAATTCAGCACATCTGCAATGACTCTTATAAACCTCTATAGATAGATCAAAGAAAGAACAGAGTCATTGTGCTGAAGACCTAAAAAAGGTGCATGCACTCTCATGGGAATCTATACCTCCCTCCCTCATCCCCCCCACCCCCCAAAGCTTTATAGGACTTTGGTTAGGCTGCACTTGGAGTAATGTGTGCAGATCTGATTGTACCATCACAAGAAGGATGTGGCGGCTTTGGAAAGGATGCAGAGGAGATTTACCAGAATGATGCCTGAGTTAGGGGGTTTTAGCTAAAGGGAGAGGTTGGAAAGACTTTGATTGTTTTCTCTGCAATGCCAGAGGTTGCAATGAGGCCTGATAGACGTATATAAACTTATGAGTGGCATAGATAGGGTAGACAGCCAGAAATGTAGACATAGATAAGGTAAATAGATGGGTTAGACAGCCAGAACCTGGCGGACTGGTGCTCTGATAACAACCTGTCCCTAAATACCACCAAGACCAAGGAGCTGATCATCAACTTTCGTAGGTCACATAACGGGGAATACGCCCCGATCTTTATCAACGGGGACAGTGTGGAGAGAGTGTCCAGCTTCAAGTTTCTGGGCACTCGCATTTCGGAGGACCTAACATGGTCCAATAACACTGCTGCGCTGGTCAAGAAGGCACAGCAACGACTGTTCTACCCAAGAACACTGAAGAAGTCTGGTCTACCCCAACAGCTGCTGACGACATTCTACTGGTGCACTATAGAGAGCATCCTAACACATGGCATCCCTGTGTGGTACCTCAGCTGCACGGAGGCAGAAAGGAAAGCTCTTCAGCGGGTAGTCCATAGAGCTCAGAGGACCATCGGAACACAGCTACCAGCCTTGGAGGGCATCTACAACACACGATGCCTCAGAAAAACTACCAGCATCCATAAAGACACTTCACACCCCTGCAATAGTCTGCCATCGGGCAGACGATACAAGGCCTTCTACGCCCGCACCTCCAGACTCAGGAACAGCTTCATCCCCAGGACCATAACTGCTATGAACCGGTCCTGCTGAGCCAGATGGTCAAAACGCACAGTGATCCGGCACAGATCCACTTGCACTTTATTCTGTCTTAAAACTGTTACAATTTGTTTTGTTGGGTTGTTGTTGTTTAAATTAATACTGACTAGCTAATTAAATTATTGCATCGTATGGGAGGCGCATTCCCAATCTCGTTGTACCCCTGTACAATGACAATAAAGATATATTGTATTGTAATGTATTGTATGTTTTCCCAAGATGGAAAAAAGTAAATGCTAGAGGGCATCGCTTTAAGGTGAGTTTAAAGGGGCAAAGATTAAAAGGTGTGTGGGACAAATTGTACAAGCACTGAACCATGCAGTACCCCACTGTCATTGACGTTACTGGTAAAGGGACCCGTTTATTCCTGTTATGATTCCCATCTGCCAACCAGTTCTCTATCCATGCTAGAACCTTACCCCCAAATTCAAATGGTATAATTGAACTCATTCATACGTGGGACCTTAGTTTAATGTCTTTTGAAATGTAAATATATACAATATCTGCTGGTTCTTCATTTCTACTAGCTACATCGTAAATAAACTCCAGTAAATTTGTCAAGTATGATTTCCCTTATAGGTCTGATCCTGTTACTGTTTTCCAAATTCTTTGGTATTGGATCTTTAATAATAGATGCTAGTAATTTCCCCACAACCAATATCTGACTGACTGGTTCCTGCACAAGTTCCCGTTTTCTCTCATTTCTTTTTGAAATAGCAGGGTTACATTAGCTTTCCTCTAATTTGACCCGTGTGCTCCTTGTGTGGAGTTTGCACATTCACACTGACACCACCTAGGTTTCCTTGGTTTTTCTCTCAATATCCCAAAGGTTGATAGGGTAATTGGTTGCTGTAATTTGTCTGTTGTGTGTTGGTGAGTGGTGCAATCTGAGAGGAATTGATAATAATGTGGAAAGAATAAAGTTTAGGCTTAGTTTAAATGGATGGTCGATGGCCAGCGTGGACTTAGTGGTCCAAAGAGCCTGTTTCCTTGTGGTATTTTTCTGAAAAGAATGGCTGTTTCTGACTGTAGAGGGGCTTCATTATTTTTTCCCTCACCACATAATGTATAGAAGCTGTTGCAAATATTTTATTCCCACAGTGTAATTTCCCTTCTTAATTAATCCTTTGGTCCTCTTTACCCAGTCCTCAGATTTGGGCCAATTTTTAGACCTCCTCTACGGACGCAATACTATCTAATTTCCCTTGTTGGTTATGGTTTAGCCTCCCTTCCTATTATATTTGACCCAGACAGGAATGAACAGTATTGTAGCTCATACATGTTCTCCTTAAATATTTGCTGTGGATGACATAACATCACCACAATCTCTCTTAAGCAAAATGTCTCCTTGTACCATCATAATTTCTTTAAATGAGATTCCAAATTAACTACCTTAATGAAGAATTCTACCATAAGGGTACAACAAGAGTGCTAATTAATCTTTTAAATACTTGATGTTCACTAGATTGGCTTGCTTGTTCATTGGTTTCTCAATGTATCGATCCAGAAACTCATCCCAATAAACTCCAGTATATGTCCAGAAAAAAAATCCATGTTGTTTTCTGTCTGGATTGATTAAGATAACCAGAAATAATATGCAAGGTATTAAGCATTGGATAATTAGAAATAGTATCAGAAATCCAAATTCTTGGATGGTTAAAGGTTTTGCTTAGACTTGATCTGTCACAAGACTACATCTTGAATCTGCAAAATTGCTCATTTTAGATCAGTTATGATCGATTTTAACAGCACTCCACCAATAGTGACAGATTCATGCACAGCACCTTCCAAAGGAAACATAAGGCAACCACTCAGAAACCACTCTAAAACTAATCTTAGCTGCTAGCTCTGCGAAAAACTGAAAAATGCTGCACTTAAAATTCTGTTTAAATATTCAGGTAAACATAACCTGATCTTTCAATACTTTTCAGTACTTGTCAGAAGTAGTGAGATTTCCTGATGTCTAGCTGACAGGTATCCCTCAACAAGCTCTGTTAAAATAAATTATTTTGTCATTCATATTGTCACTTATTTTAGACACAAATGCATAAAAATTGGCTGTAGCTTTTTTCTACAAAAGCAATGACTGCATTTCAAAAAAACAATTCACTTATCATGAAGTACTTTCACCTACCCAGAAATCACGGAAAAAAGGATTAATTTTGTATAATGGTTTCACTACTTTTTTCAGAACATCCAAAAGTGGTTTCTTGTACAAAGCAATTTTGAACTTATTCATAGAGCAGAGCCTGATTTAGAAACATAGAAACATTGAAAAATAGGTGCAGGAGTAGGCCATTCAGTCCTTCGAGCCAGCACCACCATTCAATATGATCATGGCTGATCATCTAAAATCAATATACCATTCCTGCTTTTTCACCTATATCCCTTGATTCCTTTCGCCCTAAGAGCTAAATCTAACTCCCTCTTGAAAATATCCAGTGAATTGGCCTCCACTGCCTTCAATGGCAGCGAATTCCACAGATTCACAACTCTCTGGGTGAAGAAGTTTTCCCTCATCTCAGTCCTAAATGTCCTACCCCTTATTCTTAAACTGTGACCCCTGGTTCTTAACTCCCCCGACATCGGAAACATTTTTCCTGAATCTAGCCTGTCCAATGCTTTAAGAATTTTATATGTTTCTATCAGATCCCCTCTCGTCTGTCTAAATTCCATTGAATACAAGCTCAGTCTGCCAATTCTTTCATTATATGTCAGTCCCGCCATCCCGGGAATTAACTTGGTGAACACCTACGCTGCACTCCCTCAATAGCAATAATGTCCTTCCGCAAATTAGACCAAAGTTGCACACAGTATTCCAGGTGCGGTCTCATCAGGACCCTGTACAACTGCAGTAGGACCTCTTCAAAGTATTCATACCTTAAGGAGATTTTGCAGTGGAGCAGACAAAATGTGTAGGGAACTGCAGATGCTGGTTTAAACCGAAGATAGACACAAAAATCTCACATTTATCCACATTATACTGCATCTGCCATGCATCTGCCCCCTCACCCAACCTATCCAAGACATCCTGCAGCCTCATAGCATTCTCATCGCACCTCACAATGCCACCCAGCTTTGTGTCATCCGCAAACTTGGACATGTCACGTTTAATTCCTTTGTCTAAATCGTTAATATATATTGTAAATAACTGGGGTCCCAGCACCAAGCCTTGAAGCACCCCACTAGTCACCCCACTGCCATTCTGAAAAGGACCCGTTAATTCCTACTCTTTGCTTCCTGTCTGCCAACCAGTTCTCTATCCATGTCAATACCCTACCCCAAATGCCACGTGCTCTAATTTTGCACACTAATCTCTTGTGTGGGACCTTGTCAAAGGATTTTTGAAAGTCCAGATACCCCACATCCACTGGCTCTCCCTTATCCATTCTACTTGTTACATCCTAAAAAAATTCCAGAAGATTAGTCAAGCATGATTTCCCCATCATAAATCCATGCTGATTTCCAGCTGTGAATCACATTTGCTAGCTCGTGTGTAATATCTGTCCCATGTTTGCACACACTGGCAAAGTCTACTCTGTAAAGGACGATTGAGACCTAAAGTGTCAGGGACATCATGGACTTTCTGAACAGTAACAACCTTAAAGACGCTCTGCTCTCTTAGCTCAGAGATTTAGACACTTTGACATCAACATCACCACACTAAGTGAGGTATAAGAGGTAAGAGATGGCAGTTTAAAGAACCAGGCAGTAGGTGCACATTTTGTCTGGAGGGGCAAACTGGAGGAAACTAGTCTATTGTCTCAGCTACTACCCCTACAAAATTAGTAAACACCGTATAAACCCCCAAGCTTGCAATAATATTCAGAACCACTATTTCGATTGCTGTCAAGGGATGAGATTACCATCCATAGAGGGAAAGATACCAGAATGCATTCAAAGCCTCCATGAAAAAAAGACAATGTCTAGGCTGAGATGTAAGAATCTCTGGGCCTTAACTGTTCAAAATGCAGAAAGAGGTATCAAAAAGGCTCAGACGCATATAGAATCCCAGGGTAAGGAGGGAATCATCTTTTAGGTTTAGGTGTATTATTGACAGAGGTACAGTGAAAAGCTTTGTTTTACATGCTATCCAAACAGATCTGAAAATACTATCTGTAAATATAATCACTTCAAACTCAAGTACAATAAATAAAGCAAAGAGGAGAATGTAGAGTGCTGAATAGATTTCTCAGCATTGTAACGAATCAGTTTCAAAGACAACGTCGAATGTTGTAATGGAGTTGAGTTGAATCCGACCGGACGCTAGCTTATCGAATGGAATGTTCAGAAGCCTAACAACAGAGAGAAAAAGCTCACAATCACCCATTTGACTACCCCATCAGACACCTCCTGCCTGGTCTGTGGAAGAGTTTGCAATTCATTAATCTCAACAGGTACCTTAAATTCCATAGAAATGGAGTGAAAGCAAGTCATCCTTGAACCAAGGGAGTACCCAAGAAGACTTTTGTACCTTAGACACAATTACAATGTAGGACATCTAATAGTCAATTTACACACAGCAAGTTCCAATGATCAATAACTTAGTAATCTGCATTTAGGAATGCTGAGATATGAAAACGTGTCATGATTGGGAACAAGTTCACTTCTCATTATCAGTGCTACAGTATATCATCTCTGAAGTCCATTTCAAGGAACAGACAAGGCCGAGTTTAATATCTCATCTAAAAGTTGTCAATCTCATCCGTGGAGAATTATTTCAGTACTGCATTTGTTTGTCAGGGTGGGTTCAGTGTTTTTGGCTCATGTCACTGGAGGGAGTCTTGAACCATGAACGCACTAACAAATAAGTGCAAGATGACCCAATATGCAAAATAAATGATTATTTTTGGAAAAAATGTTAAAAGATGTACAGGAATTAACTTTTGAAAAAAACTAGTCAGGAGTACTCAAGAAACAATTCCCCCAAAATGAATCCTCAAATCGTGTCTCTGAATTCACGTTACATCGTTTGATCAGCATATTACAACAGATCTCATGGTTCAAAGAGCCTGTTTGTGTGCTGTCTTATGTTTCTAACCCTGTACAAGTCCTGCGTGTAATACTCACCAGTGCTTGTAATCAATGTTCTGGCGGATAAGTGTGTGGGGCTGAACTGTTCCATAAGTATCCACCTCTGGCATATTCATGTCATCAATAAAATAAATTATTTTTTTATTTCCAGGGGGCCCATAATTACGACCAGCCTTTTTCTCAAGAGACTTCTCAAGAACACCTAATTTAAATTAAAATTGATAAAAACATAAATCTGTAAGTAGCAAATCAGTGGAATTCAACAAATAATTAAATAAAAAGGTGAAAGCTGTGAATTTGGACTATTGTGAAAAATCACATGTTAAAAACATTAATTGAAAATATCATGGCAATATCAGGGTTCTGCATGAATTTTCATTGATTAATTTTAAGAAGAGATGATTTGTACACTTTAATTACAGTTCATGTAAGCAATAAACCCTTGTTTAAAAAAACAATTCCCATGTCAATAAATGACATCAGGTGTTTTAATTTGTGAGATTTGAGAATGAGTTAAATTAAATACAAATCAAATGCCAGAAATCCATAATGATTGGTGAAAGTGAGTCGATTTCTTAAAATTAACCAGGCAGGATCTTGGATTTGTTGGAGATACACATTATGCACACTCCACAGGTGCCACATGGGGTATTCATCACAAGAACGAAAAAGCATTCAACTTGCCAGTTGTAGAGTGGGTTGCTATCATCCTTTCCTTCCATTGAAGGAACTCAGCCTGTCCTTAGTTAGCTCTTTTCACATAGGACTACATATAACTAATTGTGAGAAGAAAATGTCTTCAACGGGTAAACCCATGACCCCCAAAAAGCAGCTACGTGTGCAAACACTTTAACTTCTGTGATGTTGCATAGGGTTTTATTGGAATGCAACTAGAGGTTACTCATCTAGTTTTGCAAAGGGTGGGCAGAAGGTCTATTGTTTACTGGACTGCAGAGAAATGCCATCAACAAAACTGAGCCCAAATCATCAGGGAAATCAATCAGAGAATCAAATACATTAAAAAAAAAACTAGGCTTTGTATTGAGCTGATTTCATGAGGCCGAAGCAAGCATCTGCCCAAGTTGGTAAGTAGTTCCAGAATCATCTTAACTTACGTTGTAACATCACTGAAGAGGTATAATAGTTGAAAGGAACTTTGGCTACCATATAATCTTCTGATAGATTGGCAAGTCTGTCTTCTACTAAAATAGTTTTGCCAACGCCAGCATTTCCCACGAGCATAATTGGCTTCCCTTTTTCCAATAATAAATTTACAAAGTATTGCAGACGGGTTGTCTCAGCTGTAGGAACAAGAATTGCCTGCAAAGAACAAAGAACACATTTGATAATCTGATAATACACAGGATTAGTAAAAAAATCGAATTTATTCCAATCATCCATTATAATTGTAGGATAAATTATCCACAAAATGCTTGCGTAACTCAGCAGGTCAGGCAGCATCTCGGGAGAGAAGGAATGGGCGACGTTTTGGGTCGAGACCCTTCTTCAGACTGATGTCAATTGTAGGAGTCATTTACGCATAATTTAGTTACTGTCGTTGTATTATGGCTATGTTTAATATTTCTAGTTTCTGTCTTTTTTGCATGCTTGTGGGTGTGATTTGATACGTAATGGTGAGTGTCTACATGGGAGTTGGCTAGCGTAGCGACAGAGATTGTGGGTCAGTTTAGTCTCGGAGGATGGAGAGAATAGTTTTTTACCACACTCATGCCAGCCACACCCACACCAGCCACACTCACAAGGACCACACGGTAATGACTACACGATTTTTACTCTATTGTTTGAAGAAGAAACAGTCGATAAGAACAAAAAGTTATGAATTACTCTTTTGATTTGTGCTACTTTAATAAAGACCAATTAATCAAGAAACAGCGTTTGGAAGATTCGTTGTTGTTACCTCAGAGTGTGGTGTGTGCGTAAGCTATACCTCCATTCCATCCCCGAGGAGTAATGGCTATCAAAGTTGGACTTTGAGAAGGTATAGAAACTGCCATTACAATAATATTATGTTTCAATATACAGTAAACCTTCGTTATTACAGACCTCGGATTTTGGTTATAGCGGATGGAGTGTCCCCACAGTAATCAGACACCGCTGTCTCTTTAAGAACACAAGCTGCTAGTTACACTGCAAAAGGTCATTGAAATTGATAAGCCATTACTTCTATCATCACATGCAAAGATGAAGGACACAAAAAGCTGGGATAACTCAGCAGGTCAGGCAGCATCTCTGGAGAGCATGAATAGGTGGCGTTTTGGTCAGGACCCACCTCTGGATGGTGCAGCACACCCGACTGCCATGAGGCCAAGGCCTGCAATGACATCAGGACATACAGCACCAACATTCACCGCATCTCCGGCCTCTCTGAGTGTCAGGACCACCGAAGCTGCTGCCAAACGGCACCATCGCCCCAGCCGCTTTCAGACCAGTCCTACTGACCTTCACGACCAGGCCTGGCTGCCAACGCCAGCCCGCTTCCAGCCAAACATAAAGCTGCCATTGCCACTGCCACTTCCAGGCCACATCTGCCACCGCCATCACTAACCCTGACCTGCACTCCGGCCGCCTGTGGACTGCAACCAACGACTCCACCTCACCTCTTCCCCAGACACTAGCGTGCCGGGCCCATCAACTCACCTCTATTCCAGGCCCAATTCCAGACAGAGTCTGAAGGAGTGTCTCGAACCAAAAAGTCACCTATCCAAGTTCCCAGAGATGCTGCTAACTCCAGCACATTGTGTCCTTTATAGACAATAGACAATAGGTGCAGGAGGAGGCAATTCGGCCCTTCGAGCCAGCACCGCCATTCAATGTGATCATGGCTGATCATTCTCAATCTGTACCCCGTTCCTGCCTTCTCCCCATACTCCCTGACTCCGCTATCCTTAAGAGCTCTATCTAGCTCTCTCTTGAATGCATTCAGAGAATTGGCCTCCACTGCCTTCTGAGGCAGAGAATTCCAGAGAATTTTGTGTATTAACCAGCATCTGCAGTTGTTTCTATGACTTGTACAATGATAATGGTAATTCCTCCCCCTTTACATGCGCAGAACATCGGGTTAACAGGCTGGGCAGGTCCTCCACTCCAGAGGAAAAAAAATACAAACTGAGCCAACATCACAGATGGATGACTCGTCAAGACAGAGAAATTATGTTACCTTAAATTGTCGAATGCAATACCAAGCTGAGATGGCTGCAAGGTGCTCGGTTTGTTTGGTTTTCTCTGCTCCCTTTTTTTCTTTTCTCCTCCTTTTGGAGTGGACCTGACAGGCACATTCCTGCTCTGCATTTCACAACTCCCATATTCTTTTGTGTACTCTCAATTTTTAATTGCTCCTATTCGCTCATTGACAGATATTCTTGTTTGGAGCGTATCATAAGATCATAAGTGATTATCTACTCTGCCATTCAATCATGGATGACCTATCTCTCCCTCCTAACCCTATTCTCCTACCTTCTCCCCATAACCACCGACACCCGTATTGTTATGGCCATTGCAGTTTTACCCCATTAGTGATCTCTCCCCCTCCCACTTCTGCATCCTCCCTGAAACTTAATAAGCTTTCTTTGCCTCCAGTTTTAGCTGTTTCTCTTCTCACAGATGCAGCCTGAGCTGCAGACTTTTTCCATCATTTTCTGTTTACATTTTGTTTTCCCAGCATCTGCAATTTTTTAAAATTTTCATTTTAATTTACAGCAATTCCTGTTTTATTTCAGCCAATGGCAAACTGAGTGCCTACAAATTAGTATGTTTGGTCAGGAACTGATTTTTTTCAACCTTCACACACTATTCCTTTGAAGCATTTGAAGGCAAAGCCTTAGAAAATGCAAGTAGATATGTTTAATAATGTAATTTTTGACTTCATAATGTTTTGAATAAACTATCTGAACCTGGAATTTTAAACTTGTTCCTTTCTTTTCAGTTCCAGTATTTATATTCTGAGATTTTTAGCATATGCACTTTCCCCCTATCTGAATATATTTTGGTTCACTTACTTGTAATGGATTATCTATTTCCATTTCAAATGCTGCAAGGTTTTCAGACCAAGGACTAAATTTTTTTGTTTCAGGATCAAGATAATAATCAAAGACAGTCCCTTGTGATGGAAGTTTAACAGCTTTCATCTCTTTGTACCACCATTGACTGAATTCAACTCGATAATCAACCAACTGAAAAAAACCAAAATAAATAAATACATTTAAGTTAACTTATTGGTATTTCTATCTGTAGGCTGAAGCCTTTAAATGATGGATACTACTAATATTCAGAAGACAAGAAACGTAACCAGCATCATGCAAGGTTTATTGCAATACTATAAAAAGACTAGATTGAAAATTCTACAAGGCACAATAATCTAATGCAATTAGATATGATGAACAAGAAGACTGATGAGAGCACTGCGGTAGATGTTGCTGATGTGGACTTTGACAGGGTACCACCTGGAAGGCTGGTCTGGAAGGTTAGATCACAAGGAATCAAAATGCACATTTGGGAGGACATTGGCAGCCAAATATATTGGATAGAAAAGGTTTGGAGGGATATAGGGCAAATGCAGACAAATTAATAAAACCTGTTATAAAACCAGGTCGGCATGAATGAGTTGGACTGGAGGGCCTTTTCCATGCTCTAGAGACAAAACATGGGTAGCTGGATAAGAGAAGGTAAATCCAAAAGCAAGGGAATTCCATTAGTAATTCATATTTCCCCAGCCTTAGCATTACACAGGCTGGAAGTAAAGGCCTGTGTTTCCAGTCAGTTGAGGCATATATTGGGATAAAGTAGGGCAGATGAATCTCTTCAAGGAGAGAAGCGAGTCAGTTAAATAGCTTGGACTTCCACAAAACCGGTGAGCTATGAATAAAACAAATATTCACTTCCAAATCCAGGACTTCAAAATTGCAGATAAAATGTTTTTCTTGGTGAGGAATCGATGATGATCATCTTTCTGAGAGCTGCAGAGTGAAGTTTGTGGCCTGACTGGTCAGATGGACCAGTACGGTGGGGGTTCCTACAGAACCTTTCCCAACCCACTGGAGGGCACTATTGCATATGATTCCGAGCAACTGCTGGCATTATAAATTGTGGAAGTTTAAGATCAGAAACACAGACAGCGTGATTCAATTTTACATTGTAAGACCAACATCAATTTTCAGCAAAGCAATAGAGTGCTGCATACAAAATGCCAAATAGTCTAGTAGTCACTTCTACTAATAACAGCCAGAGAATCTTATGCTTCCTTTAGAAATTGACTAAAGTCGGTACCAATGCGGGGATAGACGTAAATGTTATTTTACTACAGCACCAACTATTTCTCCTTATGTTGGCAAAGGCATAAAATGATATTAAGCACTAATGTTCAGTCATTTTTCAATGCATTAAAATCCATTACATGAAGGCAATGCCTGAAATAGGAAGTATCAACCTGATCTTGGTATACTGCTCCACCAAAGGCCCAAATGCAGGCAAAAACAAAATAAAGCTCGTATAGTTCTCTTGGAGAATCAGGAGGTACATTCTTCGGTGTCAGTAGGCAGTCCAAAAGGGAGCAAAGAGACTGAAAGGGAATAACATAAATATAAAAACAGAAAAGTGATGTAAATTGGCTTAAATTTTCACAGCCGACCACAGTTCAACAGAAGAGTACAATATTCAATGTGGCACACAGCTTTATAGATCAGTCTAATCCTAGCTGCAAGCTTTTGATCGGTCAGAGTAAATTCATATTTTGTATGATGGTGCAACATGAGTGCTAATAAACTGGCAGCCAAGTTTAGGGTTCTCCCAGTATTGTAACATTGCCTACTTTACACTTTCACTGAAAATTTGCCCTTCTGGCACTTACCAGAAACACTGGACAGAACCTCAGTGAGATTTGGGCAAAAATATATTTCTGCCTATATACAGCATTTACTTTCAAACCCAAGTGCACAGTGTTTAATAACCTTGACATATTAACAATATTGTTTAATTGAGAGTTCTTGCCATCAATGACGATTATTCTGTTGATAACTTCTTTGTTTATTCAAAGATCCTTCAGATGCCACAATGCATTAATACTACCCATGTGGATAGGGGAACAAGAGACCACAGCACAATAAAATGCAAGCTTCTGTATTCAGCAAAAGTGTTGACATATTTAGCCATCATAACGTTTTCCTGAATACCGACCATGCTTCCACACATCATTTCATGGACTTTAAGAGGACTTTCTTGCAAAGGTATTCTTTTGACATCTAATGTTTCAATGTCTATAACTTTAGACATTTTGCCCTGGAGAAAAATCAGTACCCAAGGGAAATTAAAGCTTTACAGACACAAAATGCTGTATTTTCCATCTTTATCGTGACACTTTCTAGTGTTGCAACAGCATGGGATTTTCCATCCAAGCTCAAGTCATGTTGCCCTGAAAAGATGGATGAAATGACTGTGTGAAGAAGTATCATGACAATCACCAAATAAGAGCCGTGCAAGTTGTTGGGATAACCTCCCAAGTTATGCTAGTAAATGGGAATTTAAGCTGCAAAACCCATCTGACAGGGTTTACACATAGAATGTGACTGCAATTATCATAGCTATCACAAATCAGGTAGTACAAAGCAAGTGATGGGCATGACCACCTACAATCGTCGATGGGTCTGCAAAGTGGCAGACTGGATTTGACACCAGAAAAGGGCACGTACCAGTGAGCAGGTAATTAATGTCTGTAAATCACACTATGTTAATCTAAATGTCTTATCAATATTGTGATTGTATCCAATTTCACCATCTCCTCAGTCAGTGAGTTCCAGATATCAATTGCTGCAAACAATATTTCCAGCCATAATTTTAAATAATGCAATGCTGCATCCAAATTTCTGCTGTGCGTGACCAGCAGCTGACACTCCTTACGCCTAAACACAAAGTGCTGGAGTAATTCAGCGGGTCAGGCAGCAACTCCAAAGATACTGCCTGGCCCGCTGAATTACTCCAGCAGTGTTTAACTCAAGAGTCCAGCGTCTGCAGATCCTTGTTATTTCCTATGCCTAAACGGATACCATTCCCAGAGTAAAAGCACTGAAAGAAATATTATAGTGAATATATTTTAAATAATATAATTTCAAGTTATCAGTTGCAGTTATGTATAGGTATACAGTTATGAAAACTTGAAACGTAGAGAGGCAGATAATGGAAGAGGGTAGATGATTACCTGTACCATGCTGTTTTCTGGTATGGGTGTGATGGTTTTTATGGAGGATCGCAGCTGTTCTAGACATAAAGGAACATACTTATCAAAGAGAATGGTCAAGTTGATTTTTTCTGACTGGTATATTCTTGCGTCAATCCAGCTGGTCACATACCTATGCATCAAAGATAACAAATTTGTGGTTGCCATTTTGTCCAGAAAGACAGATGTTACAATAGCTTTTAAAAGTGTACATTTCTAGAAAGGCATTGCACCTCAAAGATAGTATCTTCAACAGCAGCATGTTTCTAATATTTCAAATGAGTTATTTTTACATCTCAGCTTCAGATTGGGTATCACATTTGAATGAATAATGGACACAATATTTAGCCGCTCCCCACCCCCATCAAAAATACTGTAAAAGAACTGCCCGTTGATGAAAAGAGGACAATCGGTCCTCTGTTATAAGGCCACAGAAGCATATTTGTTATATAACTAAGCCAGGTGGCGCCAGCAATGGCTGCCTCGCCAACAGTCTGTCTGTCCCTTCCTTCTCTGTTGTTTCTTTAGTATGTGTTAAATGTATGTTTTTAGTGTTCTTTAACTTGTTTTATGAGGAGGATGGTGGGGAAGGATTGGGGGCAGCTTTTTAAAAAAATCTCTAACCCCATTGGAGATGCGATTTTGTTTCCGTATCGTATCTCCGTCCGCACTGCGGCCTAACATCAAGGAGCTGGAGGCCTCTCCTGGAGACTGACTTCGGGAGCTCCAACCACGGGAACCTGTGGGACTTTAACATCGTGAATTGGCAATCCTTTTGCCAGGGATCGACCTCTGATCTCCAACAGTGCCTGCGGACTTTAACAATGTGGAGTTCGCCGTCCCTGGTTAGAGACCGACTTCGGGAGCTCCAAGCCGCGGGAGCTCGACCGCCCTGATGCGGATGCTTCGACCGCCCTGATGCAGATGCGTCGATCACCGGCAGCGGGAGCTTCGATCACCCCGTTCGACTGCCCCGACAGCGGAAGAAAAATGAGGGAAGAAGTTTAGACTTTATTGCCTTCCATCACAGTGGAATCCGCTGTGGTGGATGTTTATGTTAACGTTTATGTAGTTGTGTGTCTTGTTGCCTTTTTTAGTATGGCTGTATGGTAATACGAATAGCACTGTACCTTAATTGGTACACGTGACAATAAAAGACTAACTTACTTCAACCTTCATGCCCCGTTAAAAACTCTTATTCAATTTTAACATTTTATTCACTGTACGTGCCTTCAATGGTCTACTTTTTGCTTTGCCTTCAACTACATAGACCCCCGATTCAGAAAACCTCTCCCTCAAACCCTTGCTTCTCCGTCTCCATCATTAAAATCCAAATTGTTGATAAATTATCTTTCCTACAAATGACTTATTTGGCACAGCATTCAATTATTGCCTTTTTTTTGCCTTGCAAAATACTTTTGTAACATTTTAAAGATAATATGCATTGATTATTTACTGCGCTTATTCCCCTAGAATGTCTGAGAACATCCTAGAATTTTATTTAACTTTTTAGGTCATTCCACTGTTAAAGTCAACCGTGCCGAAATGGAGATAGCTGAGAGCTTCAGATTCCCAGGCATAAATATTACCAAGCATTTGTCCTGGACCAATCAATTTGTAGCTATGGAAAGGAAAGCATATTAATGCCTCCACCTCCTCAGAAGACTAAAGGAGTTCGACATGTCTCCAATAATTCTTACCAACTTCTACTGATGTATCATAGAAAGCATCTTATGAGTCACCGCTGGGTTTGTCAACTGCTCCACCTAAGACCGCAAGACATTGCAGAGTTGTGGATGTAGCCCAGTCCATCACACAAACCAGACTCCCATTGGGAAAGCAAGCAGCATAACCAAGGACCATTTATACCCCAGGCACTCTCTCTTCATCTCTCTCCCATCGGGCAGAAGATATAAAAGCTTGGAAAGCATGTACCAACAGATCCCTGCTTATATCTGACCATTGAACAGCCCTACCATAAGTTAAGGGCAAGGTCCTGCTCTTCCAACATACATAGCAAAGTCTCACAGACAGCACTATTAAAGTTACAAGATAATTATAGTGAAATTGAGGGTCATGAGTAAAATATTTTCACTATGAAGGTACAAGGCAAAACATTCTTTATTTCTAAAATCAGTAACTCACGGATTCCAGCCCAAATCCTGAGGATTAACGTATAAAATGCCTGCTCTTGAAACAGTAGCTGGTGTTGCAGTTTTTAAATGGCTTATTTCAAACAAAAGGCGCATGGACGGATTTAGTGGAATACGTTCATTGCTGGCAAGCGTCAGGACCTGCATGCAAATATCAAAAAAGGGAGCCTCGAGTTATCAATACATAGAAAGAGTGTTTAGTTGTCATATGCACCGACAATGGAACAATAAAATTCTTACTTGCTGCAGCATTACAGGTCTGCAAACAACAATCACAATAGAAAACAATTTGCAGTAATAGTTAAAAGTTTGCATTTAATCTTTTAAAATATACATTTTTTAAAGAATATTTCCATCATATGTAGCTGGGTCAAAGAGTGTAAAAGTTATGGAAATCCAAGGAAACTGGGAAATATGGAAATGCATCAGCCCAAATTCCTGGAGCAATAGTGTTATCAAAAGGTGCAGATCACACAGATGGATTTCTATCCTTAGCCTCTGGATTGTATTCCATCACTTTGGATTATGTTTCTTCTGTGTAACCTAGTATTAAAGAATGAACCCACAACCTGATTTTACCAGGGCATAATGCTTGAACAAAGTATATAATATTAAGGTTATATAAATCATTACATGGGTCACGAAAAAGCATTTTATGGAATTCCTGATGGCACCAAGTAATTGGACGTGTAGAAGATTCGCTAAATAACATAAGGAATACAATTCTATAATTAAGGTTATAATAATAAAGGCAGGCTTAAAACATGGGATCTTTATAACTGTGACAATGGATAATGAAGGCAAAGCATAGCATCCAGATGCTGGAAACCTGAAGCAAAAATGGAAATTATTTGGAATACTCAAGTGAAGCAGAAGTTCTGAAGAAAGGTGCTGATTAACATTATAAGATTTTAATTGCATAAAAAGGTGAGGGGCAGTAAAAACAAAAGAGAAGGTTTGTGATGCAAGGCTGGAATTATTGGAATCTACTGAAATAGTTGTATTCAATGTTCAGTCCAGCAGCAAGTAAAAAGAAGAGGTGCTGTTTGCAAGCTTTTTTCAAACACTGTCTATGCCAAATTCAGAATGGTCAGAATGGGATGGAGAATGGGATGGAGGGAACTCAGGGTCACATCCACAGATTGTAGAGAGACATTCTATAAAGTTGAGTGGTTTTTCCAATGTAGAAGAGATGACACCATGAGTGGTGATTGGAATATGAAAAACTGGAAGTGCAAATACATTGCTCCATCACTCCAAAGCCATGTTTGGATTTCTAGACGGTCAAAAGGGAGAAATTAAAAAGCCAGACATTGCACCACCCATAATTCCACAGGATCATACTGTGGAAAAAGAGTGAGGATTTGCAGAGAGCAAAAAATTGACCAGAGCATTCTGAAGGCAACTGTCCCCTTGGAGTGAGGTTAGGCATTAACGATATAACTTGTGATAGCATCACATTGGAAGTCTTTCAATTAGGAAGATGACATGTTGGATGTGCAGCTGGTGGATTAGAAGAGGGTCATCGCAAACCAAAGTGTTCAATTTCAGATGGCACGGTGGCGCAGCGGTAGAGTTGCTGCCTTGCAGTGCCGGAGACCCAGGTTTGATCCCGACTATGGGTGCTGTTTGTGCGTAGTTTGTACATTCTCCCTGTGACTGCATGGGTTTTCTCCGAGATCTTCCCACACTCCAAAGATCCACAGGTTCGTAGGTGAATTGGCTTGGTATACATGTAAATTGTCCCCAGTGTGTGTCGGATAGCATTAATTATGCGGGGATTGTTGGTCGGTGCGGACGTGGGGGTGCCATGGGCCTGCTTCTGCACTGTATCTCTAAACTAAACTAAAAGATGTAAGCTGAGACTGATTCACATTCAAGACAATATTTGACAGTGTGGTAGCAAAGCTCCCAGGTAAAACTGAAGTCAAACTAAAAATAGTCCAGTGGTTAGAGTCACACCTCAAACAATGGTAGGGATTGTCAGAGATCAAATGTCCCAACCCAAGGAGTCTAACCAATCTCAGATGTTTCATCAATGACTTCCTTTCAATCATAGATCAGAAGTGGGGATATTTGTTATGACTGCACAATATTCAATTCCATTTGTACCTCCTTGATGAATGAAGCAGCCTGTGCTTGTTTGCAGCAAAACCTAAGATGCATTTGGCAACGGCCTTTAAGCGGCCATGTCACAAAAACGTTTCCAACATGAGAGAGTGTAACTACCTATTCTTGGCAATCAAAGGCATTACTACCTCCTCATCATTCATAACCTGGGGATAGTAACACTATTTACCAGAAACTTAACAGGATCGGCCACTTAAAAATACGTGCCTATTGGAGGGTAGGTATTCCGTGGTAACTCATGTGATACCTCAGCTTTTCACCAACGACAAAGTATAAATCAGAAGTATAATGAAATACTGAAATACTTTCTATTTGTCTGAGTAAACACAGTGCCAACCACTCAATTAGTTCAACACCATTCAAGACAAAGTAACCTGCTTATCTGGCAATCTATCAGCCTCCTTAACTTCTCAATCCCTCTATCAGCAGCACACAGGAGCCTGGCATTACTCATTCCAATTCACTTTTTTTTAACTAGGAAGAGAGATAAAGGGAGCAGATGCATTGGATCGTCACTACCTACTGATTCTCCTTCATCGCGTACACTGTCCTGACTTGAAAGTATAATGTCAGTCCTCATTGCTGTTGAGTCTAAATCCTGGAATACCTAATGCAATCGCACTGCAGGAAGCCTTCACTAAAGAACTACAGTAATTCAAGGTAGCAGCTCAATAAAACCTTCCCAAGCGCAGTTAAGGACAAGCAATAAATGCTTAGCTTGCTGTCCACACATAGATCCTGGAAATGAATTAAGAAACATGTAATAGTATCACTAGTCACTACTGAGGTATTTAAAAGGGAAATGGAGAAATATGTGAAATAAATTAATAAGAAAGAATGCAAAGGAAACATAATAGATCTGAAATATTGGTACTGGACCATCCCCATTCATTTTCTTACTTGCACGTCAATGATTGGTGAAAGATTAGCTCAGCAAAATAAATTTATTCCTTGGCAAGAAGCTGTGAAATATTTGGATGGAAATACCTTAGAAATACATTTACTATCTCAGTTTACTGAATGACACTTTCTAACAGCAGCAGTAAAATGAAAACTCAGGCTCCTTGGATTTAGTTTTATTATTAACGACAGTGCATAGCCAATGCCTACTCAGTAAAACTGCAAACAAAATGAGACAAATCATGAAACAAGGATTAAAAATTAAGCCAGGTTTAAGTTTAAAGGAGGGGTGATTACAGAGCAAAAGATTCAATGTTTCACACAATTCTGAGCGATCTTAAGGGAATGATCAAATAGAGATTGTGTCCCACTGAGTCTTCATTTACACACAGTGGTTTAAGGCACAAACATTGTATGAAAGATATTACAGTTGCAGTTGAGAAAAACAAAGACAGTAAAGTAAATACAAGAAATGTCACAATAGAAAAAAAGAGGACTATTGGTTGAACATGACAATTGCGGTGTTTATAAGACAGCATATGGTAAGTTCTGGCAATGCTATCTACACAATGGCAGGGTAATCACACTTTGAAGATATTTTGGGCTACATTCAGGTTTTAAATGTATTTTGCATTATGCACCTATAAAAGTGATGGAAACATGGAAATTTAGGCAAAAGAGTTTTGTAAGATAATGAAGGACTAAAAAAACATAATAAAATTAAGCCATGGTAACTGCAGCACAGCCTTCAGATTCCTTGGCATAAATATTACCAACCATTTGTCATGGACCAATCAATTTGTAGCTATGGAAAGGAAAGCATATCAATGCCTCTACTTCCTCAGAAGACTAAAGGAGTTCGACATGTTTCCAACAATTCTTACCAACTTCTACTGATGCATCATAGAAGCATGTGTCTGAAGAACAAAGAAACCTTGCATTTTTATATCCAATGGGCCGGACACAAATTAAAATGTGATGATTGAGAAATTTTAGAATTATTGTGCATTGCAGACACATAATCTAAATAAAATTTACAGATAAACGTATTGTTGATTTTGGGGTATTTGAGAGAAAAAAATGAGCAAGATGCACAGGAGGCATGAATCTAAGTATCAATGGGCGATCTAATTGAAATCCCGTGGAAGAACAAATATAATGGACCAAATGACAGATAAATTTGTTATTCAAATCAATCATCAGAACATGTTGAGGCTCTTCATTTGGATCGGAAAGGTAAAAGGATAATAAAAGCAGCTGATAAAGCCATCTTTAACTTTAGGAATGATGGTAAATAGACGTTTGGGACATTGTTTGATGAAAATAAAATTCCCAATCTTGACAAAGACGGTGCAACCATAATCTAAGTTTTGTTGGCACCATTAAGAGTTGATTCAGTGTTTTTTTAAAATTATGCCAAGATGGAATGATTCTGAACACTTGAGATGTCAGTGTGATTCAAGTGATTTTTTGCAAGAGAACAGACAACATGAATACATTTTTGTGAAACAATTTAAAGAATATTTTCAGATGAGTACCAAGTTGAAGGATATTGATACTTTGTGCACCCACTGCTCTTATTTACCTTATTATCATCCATAACCGTGTTTAATGACTCAATCCACATGGGATCTATATCGCCATCCAGGACAATCCATTTTGGACCATCGTGTGTTATGCTGGCTTGCTCTCTCATGATAGAGGAAAAAAGACCTATGAACAGCAAAATAAAACGGTCAATTTATGAAAATAGCTGAAAATAGCAAATTTATATATATTTTAAAAGACATGCATTTATTTGTGTTGTGTTAGATGTTTCCAGTCTCTGCAGTGGAACCACACAATATTCGGCCATAAGAACTTCCAACAAAGTTATGTATAAGAAAATAACTGCAGATGCTGGTACAAATCGAAGGTATTTATTCACAAAATGCTGGAGTAACAGTAGGTCAGGCAGCATCTCAGGAGAGAAGGAATGGGTGATGTTTTGGGTCGAGACCCTTCTTCAGACTGAACTATAGTTATGGTTGGTACCTTTATACTCGATGCAACAAGGGCTGTTATTCAAATATTAGAGTTAAAAAACAAATGGCAAGACCGGATGTCAAATGTGACCTGTACATGCTTTACATTGGCATTGAAACCTCAAAGTGTAAAGTGCTTCAGTCCATTCTACTGATATCTCGCATCTTAATAAGCATAAATATTAAAAGCCAAAGATTGAAAATGTTAGTCTGCAGTGAGAGAATGTAGGCCATCATATTTTCAACATTTAAATTTTGATACCGATACATAATATAATGGCATATTGAACATGCAGTTCCACAAAACATTTCCAACAGCAGAGGTGGGAACAGCAATTGGAGTGCTTTGTTTGCATTACTAAATATTCAATACTACTTTGATGTAAATGCTAATATACCAACAACAATATTAAGACAATATCTCTATTGTTATTTCTGGATTTGGGGAGGTCCAAGAAGATTGGAAAATCACAACTCCAGAAACGAGAGAGATGGAAAATGGAAAAAACATAAGCAACTTGCCTATTATCCATTATCCACTTGGAAAATGCCATGATTAAGGAGATAATAATAGGATACTTAGAAACTTTTAGACAATCATACATATCTCAACTTGGGTTTTATTAAAGGAAAATCAGGCTTTATCACATTTTGTAGATTTCTTTACAGATGAAACAAAGTGGATAAAGAAAAATGAATAGATGTAGTACATTTGGATTTCAATAAGGAATCATATACAATATTCCTGCGCAGATTAAGAGTGTATAGGGTTGGGAGTAAAATAATGGCATGGATCTGAAAACAAGTAACAAACTTAAAGCAGGATAAATGAGTCATTTTTGGATCAACTATCAGTAAGTAGTGGGCCGCACGATGATAAATACGGAGATCTCAAATATTTATAATATATGGCTTGGATAATTGGATCAACTGCGTTGCAGCAAAATTTGCTGATGACACAAAAATAGATGGATTCATAAAATACATGGAGAACACAAAGAACCTACTGAGGTAGAGAGAGATTAAATGAATTTGCAAGAAGCTGGCATAATCTGGGAAAACATAACTTTATCCATTTTGGAAGGAAGAAGAAAAAAATAAACTATTTATACTGTGTGAAACTACAAATTGTTGCAGTACAATGGAATTGGAGGTCTATGTATGAGAAACACAAAAGGTTACATCCCAAGTACAGTAAAAAAAACTAATTGGAATGCTAACCCTTATTGCAAGTGGTACGAAATATAAAACTGTGGAGGTTTTGATGGCATTTTACATGGTGCGGTGAGATTACACCTGTAATCGTGCATACAGTTTTGGTTCCCTTATTTAAGGAGGAAATGATCACAATAGTGAATATTGCTTCTAAAAAAGTGCTAGGTATTTCAGCTTTATTCCCTAGAAATTCAGTATCATCAAACATAACTTCAATGGTGGTATTATATTTAGTATACTTGCCATCTTTCCACTCCCTGGTTGCAGTGTGTATGAAGCCAAACATCTCATCTGTTGTGATCGCCTTTGGGTTAAGATCATTCCATACAGGTTTTTGTTTCATATTTACATATGTCCTGTATAATGTTTTCAATATCTATACATAAAGAAATTAGCTTTAAAAACTGCTCACCGTTAACGTCAATCACAATACACAAATACACATTTTACAATTATTTGTGTGAGCTATAGGGAGAGGTTGAGTAGGCTGGGTCTTTATTCCATGAAGCGCAGAAGGATAAGGGGTGATCTTATAGAGGTGTACAAGATCATGAGAAGAATAGTTCGGGTAGATGCACAGAGTCTTTTGCCCAGAGTAGGGAATCGAGGACCAGAGGACATAGGTTCAAGGTGAAGGGGGAAAAGATTTAATAGGAATCCGAGGGGTATTTAACATAAAAAGGGTGGTGCGTGTATGGAACAAGCTGTCAGAGGAAATAGTTGAGGCTGGGATAATCCCATTGTTTAAGAAACAGTTAGACAGGTACATGGATAGGACAGGTTTGGAGGGATATGGACCAAGTGCAGGCAAGTGGGACTATTGCAGCTGGGACATTGTTGACCAGTGTGGGTGAGTTGAGCTGAAGGGCCTGTTTCCACACTGTATCACTATGACTCTCTCACATTCTTCATATTCAACAAATAGCTTTTTTCCTTTTGAAAACTCACATTTTGTCTCTTGCTGCAGAAGTGTTTTTATGTTCTCATAAAGTCAGAGTAATACAACATGGAAACAGGTCCCTGTTCCATGGGAGACTTTATATGGGAGATATACAGTTTCCCTCATAAACTAGCCCCATTTGTCTTTATTAGGGCCATATTCCTCCAAATCTTCCCCATCCATGTACATGTCCGACTGACTTTAAAATATAGTTATTGTACCTCAACGGCTTTCTCTGCCAGCTCGTTCCACATACACACCACTCTATGTTTAAGTTGCCCCTCGGGTTTCTTAAATTTTTCTCCTCTCACCTTAAACCTATGCCATCTGCTTTTTGATTCCCCTTTCCTAGGAAAAAGATTGTGCATTCACTTTAAGGGCCTGTCCTAGCTCGGCGATTGCCAGCGATTAGGCTGTCGCCACATGGTCGCCGGTGTGTCGCAGGGTGTCGCGGGCATGGTTGTGAGTAATCTCCAATGAGTCATAGCAGATTTCAGGTCGTCGTGGAAATTTTATTCTGTTCAAAAATCTTCGGCGACAGCTGGCTTGACGCCAATGATCGTAGCTTGTCGTGGGCGCTGTCGCAGGTTGTCGCCAGGTGCGGTAGGCTGTCCAGTGCCGTACTGAGGACGGATGAATTTCATTGGCGACAACCAACGTCAACCAGTGGCAGGTACTGGGATCAGGAGAAGACAAGTTGCAACAGGCACTGTCAAAACCCGTCCACAGAAGTGCAGCTGCAACAGCCAGCTGTTGAATGGGGGCGGACACCTGACCATACCGACAGCAAGGTCTGGCCAGACCACAACCACGTCACTGGCGCCTTCGTAACACTATAAAACCCGTCTACAGAAGTGCAGCTGCAACAGCCAGCTGTTGAATGAGGGCGAAAACCGCGATGCTGTTGAATGGGGGCGGACACCTGACCATACCCTCAGTAAGGTCCGGCTAGACCACTACCACGTCACTGGCGCCTTCGTGGCTAACACCTGTGGTCACTGGACTTTGGGCATTTCCTTGAGGACTGGTCATTCTTTGTTTGGCGACTGACCTGATTAGATCTTCTTTTTCACCTCAACTTAAAAAACTTCTAATTCATCTTTAAAAAATGGCACCCAGGAGCAGGGAGGGCCAGACCAAGGGCACAGCTCGACCCCCACACTCACCCACCAGGCAGCTGGAGACTGAGGTGACCCAGGTGGAGGAGGTCCTGGTGGAGGAGACCCAGGCGGAGAAGCCCCAGGAGGTCCAGGAGAACTGGGAGGCTGACATTGTCCCCAGCACCAACATCCCAGCCCAGATGAGCACTGGTGAGGACTCCAAGAGACTTTATATATTCAGCGACCAACAAGAGAGTGAACTGGTTGAGTGGTATCAATCGCACCCTCAACTGTACGATAACAACCACCGGCAATACTGCAACAAGGCCGGGAAGACAGCTCTCCTTGAAGCCACGGCCAAGGAGTTCCCTGATTGCACCTGTAAGTACAAACCTCTTGTTGTGTGCTAGCTGTGGTCTGCATTCTTTTGCAAGCAGGCAATCCACACTGAAATTTATCTTTTTATTTATACAGATGAACAACTAGGTGTTTTTTTTCACAACTCAGAGGACAAAATATGGAAACCTGTCCCAGAGTGCGAATAAGTCCGGGTCTGGTGCAAAGAGCCTGACGCAGAGGCAAGGGTGGATCCTGCATAAGTGGTTCTTTCGGAGGTCACACATTGTGAGAGTGGATGCCCGACAAAACCCTAATTCAGTGGGTATCATAACATAGTCATTCTGAGAGTGATTATTTGATTTTCATTTTGCTTGTCATGTCCTGATGGTCTTGAAAGTCTGTAACTTCACATTTATCTCCTTCCAGTTTGACAGGGGCATATCACATTCCAGGACCTCAAGTGAGGACGAAGGTGATCCTATGGAGGGACCCTCTGGATCCACCATTCAGCCGCATAGCAAATGGAGCAAGACTACTGGTGGCACCACAGTAACGGAGAAATGAGAGGCAGGTCTGCGGGACCAGATCAGCGACGTAAGCACGAACGATGAGTTCTCTTCTCTTCTCTTCTCTTCTCTTCTCATCCATCTATTCATCTTTTTTGGGGGGAAAAATTAATTGCCTCTATCTTTCACATTTATGTTTCAGCTGATGCAACAGGTGGAAGATTCCTGCAATGTCGTGCATACCATATCAAAGCCGCAGACAACACATGAGGAGGTTGTGGACAGTTTTCTGGGATTTTTGAAAACCCAGATAATCAAAATCCCAGCCGAGGCGTGGTATGAATACAGCATGGCTGCATTGAGAATGGCCCATGACTTCTCCCACCAGGTTAATGTCTTCAGTGAATCTTGTGCGGTGTTGTGGAAAATTGACCTCAAAATTAGCCATTCATTTTTAAACTGATGTTTAAAATATTAAAAGTTATTTCATGTGTGTCGCACAATCTGCTGCAGATGGGCAACGTGGGACATCAACAGATCGGACAGACTGTGATGGGACCACTGAAGCAGCACGCTCACCCGGTATCCTATTTAATTTTTGGGGGGGAGTTGGACTTGACATTATTTTTTTAATTCTTTGCCTTTCACTTACTCTCGATATGTTTCTGTGTTGCAGCCACAGTCCCTGATGAGACCCCAAATTGTGCCATTTTATCAGCACGCAGCACTTTACCAATCGCAGCCGGCATACTCAATCTCAGAGTACCATTGGCTGGAGCCACACACACCCGCGCAAGTGACAACAGAGCGGCCCCCCAGAACAGAGAGCCCGGCCTCAAGTGATGACGGCAGTTTTCATGGGCAATTGTATAACCAGCCACATTACAAATTAAGAATCTGTCTAATGTTAAAAATCTCTGTTTTGGTATTTTTGTAAATGTTTGAAGTTTATGTTTTTTAACAGATTTTTGCATGTAGTTATCCACCTTTCATAGGAATATAGTTTGTTTGAATAAAGTTGATTTTGGACATTTTACAAAAAAAATTGAAGTCTGAAGTTATTGCATTTCTAAGTACTTTCTCATGGCATCTCTTTCAAATATTTTAGTTTCATTTATTTTGACCAATGAAATAAACACAGACACAGGCATTGCACTGCATTTAAAATAGAACTCTTTTCATTTATTTAGATCAATGAACCAAACACAAAGACAAGCATTGAAAGACGAACTCTTATCATTTCTTTCTATCAAAGAGGCAAAACAAACACAACCATTGCAATGCATTGAAAGGCAAACTCTTATGATTTCTTTCTATCAATGAAACAAAACAAACAACCATTGCAATGCATTGAAAGGCAAACTCTTATCATTTACTTCAATCAATGAAACAAACACAGTCACAAGCATTTCACTACCTTGAAAGGCAAACTCTTATCATTTAAAACAAACACAAAGACAAGCAATTCACGGCATTTAAAGGCAAACTCTTTTCATTTATTTCGATAATTGAAACAAAACCAACACAAGCAATGCACTGCATCAAACAATAAACTCCCTTGGGAGGGTGTGGGGGGCACTGAAAAGGGGCTTGGGATGTGGTCTTTTGGGGGCTCCCTTCCTGGAGTGGTGTACTTCTGCTTGTGGAGTGGGCTGTTTGCTGCTGGTCTTCAGATCATGTCATTCTACCATGGTACATTGCCTAGTTCAGAGTTGTAGTAAGTACAGAGACGGTCTCTCTGCTTTGTTTTCTTGGCGGAGGTGTTTCCTGGCAATATCCCCAGTCCCAGCAGCTGCGTTTCCTCCAGTTCTCCATGCCCCCGGTGTTATGTTGCATGTCTGGTTGTCCACTTGGTCACCCTCCACCATGGCTGCTGCTACAGTTCTGCGACGGATCAGGTTGTGGAGGACACATGCTGCATAGACAATGGTCTGCAGATTCTTGGGCTCCTGCTGCATCGTAGTCATCACGCATCTGAATCTGCTGGCGAGGATGCCAAAGGCATTTTCCACCACCCTTCTAGCCCTGGACAGCCTGTAGTTGAAGATCCTCTGCTCCCTTGACATCCCCCTGTGAGACTATGGCTTCATCATTAATGACCTGAGTGGGAAGGCTTCATCACCAACTAGGGTGTATGTGATGCCAGGGTTGTCTTCTCCTGGCAGAGGTTCTGGATCAGGAAAGACTGCTCTTCCTTCTTCCAAGGTTGGTCTCTCTCCAGATCCCACCATCTGCGACACGGCCAGGTGTGCCCACATCCACAAACAGGAAGCTGTAGTCTGCATCCACCACAGCCGTCAGTACGATGGAATGGAACCTCTTGTAGTTGAAGTACATGGAACCTCCATTGGGTGGACACCTGATGGCCACATGCTTGCCGTCCACTGTCCCACATGTGTTCTGAAAGCTCCATCTGGTATCAAAGCCTTGCGCCACTCTCTTCCACTCATCTGGTGTAGAAGGACAGTGCATGACTGCTTCTTCATAAACATTGATGATAGCCTCACAGGTCTCTCGGACAACCTTGCTGATGGTGTTGTGGGCCACAAGAAAGCTGTAGGAGAGGCTCTTGTAGGAGTCTCCTGATGCAAGTTAGCAGAGGGTGATGGTTAGGCGCAGGCCTGGCTCTAGTGGCTTCCTCATGAAGGTCTCCCTTTTCTCCAGGAGAGGACCCACCTGTGACCTCAGTTCGTGAAAAAGCTCAGGAGGGAACCTAGTGGAGTTTCTGAAGGCAGCCTCATCTTCTTGCTGGAGCTCAGTCATCAGGTTGTCATAATGGCCCAACCTGGGTCTCTTCACGACAAGGGCTTCAACCACACAGACCTCTTCTTGGGCTTTTTATTCAACATTCTTTTTTTTCTTCTGTCTATCAGAATTTGAAGTGTGAGGGTCGCTGCAAGCAGCAGGGCTTGCATTTGATGTAAGAGCATTGCCAGGATTTTTTGTTTCCTGGTAAACATGATGCAGAATGATCGGTGACCCTACCCACACCCCTTTGGCACCAGAATTATGTGAAATGGCTACCCCTGTTGTCATCAGTTGTGAACTGACAGGGTCATAGATTGTCGAGGGCAGAGGTCAGGTTGACTTCGGGTGTCGTAGTCCCTGTAGTAGTGGATGTCCTAGGTCGTGAAGACTGGGTCGCCGGTTGTCGGCAGCTTGCCGTCGCCTAGGTGGTAGGTTGTCGTGGGCATTGTCGTGGTCATTGTCGTAGACATTGTCGTAGGGTTACAAAATTTAAAGTTTTTCGGCGATCTGCTACGACTTTGACAGTCGCTCGCAGTCGCCTTAAAAATCGCCAAACTGGGGACAGGACCTTTATGCATTGTACGGTCATGATTGTTTTTATATACCTCTGTAAGATCATGATACTGTTGGGTTCATAATACAAAGATACTGAGGGATAAAGCCTTGAATATATCAGCAGCACTTAAAAGTATAATATAATCTATCATTTGTGTAAGGAGAAAGAAGGTGATTAGGAGAAAAGTGATGATCAGGAGCCCAGAGATCACAGTTAAGCCTGCGATTGTAATGAGATTAAATATGCCAAACACACTGTACCTATACTGTAAAAACATAACTTTAAGTTACATTCTGCTACCAGACATCTCGTGGTAACTAACATTACATCACGGTTGGAACAATTCAAAATTAATATTAAGGAAGTAAAGTTATGAAAAAAATGGCAAAAGATATTCCTTACCGAACTATAGATATGCCTGAAGAAGGGTTTCGACCCGAAACGTCACCCATTCCTTCTCTCCAGAGATGCTGCCTGACCCGCTGAGTTACTCCAGCATTTTGTGTCTACCTATAGATATCGCACACAGTGTGCCTCATTGAAGTGTACTTCAATGCCCTGGAGAGCAGAACTGATTACCTTTCCCACCCTGCTCCTCAACCTCTTCATTCCAGCAGTTCCTCCTCCTTCCAGCAGCTTGTCCAGCTCTGCTCATTTGGTAATAAGGTATTTCAATCAGAATGGTTTCTCATGGAACAATATCTGGGAGAAACTGCTGTGTACAAAAGTATTGACCAGCAAAACTTCATTCACATCTACTTCTGCAACTTACAAAATTATACATTTGGAACAATTTCAAATGCCATTAGGAATTAGCCGGCAGCTAGCCTCAAAGTGGTAGAGGGTTCCTTTATGTAACATCAGTAAAAAAACACAAGAACATGAACAGAAGCAAGTGTAGGCTAATTGATCCCTTATGTCTATTCTTCTCGCTTTACACCAGAGAAGAGGAATTTGGTGAGAATCCATCTAGCTATGGAACGCATATCCAACTGTGAAAGTTTGTTTCAAATACTGGGTAGACCACCTAACTTTAAAATAATCACACTTGAATCAAATTAATACTGTCTACTGATTGATTTATCTGCTTTTGTCACCGTCAGTGATGGCAGCCTCGCCAACAGTCTGTCTTTTCGTCTTTTTTTGTTATTTTTAGTGTGTTTTAAAAGTATTTGTTAATGTTCTCTGGTTTGTTTTATGTGGGGGTGGGGGAGGGGGTTGGGGGAAACTTTTTACAATCTCTTACCTTGTCAGAGATGCGATTGTTTTCCGGATCATATCTCCGGTCGTTCTGCGGCCTAACATCATGGAGGTGGCGGCCTTGCTCGAGACTGACTTTGAGCCCCACCGCGGGGCCGTGGACTTACCATCGGAGCCTGCAATCCCTTGCCTGGCCTGCAGATTTTAACATCGAGGAGCTCGCAGTCTCGGGTAGAGACTGATGACGGGAAGTTCCAAGCCACACAAGGTTCAACTAGCCCCGACCCGGGGTCCAATTGCTCGGCATGGGGAGCTGAGATCCCCCCCGATGTGGGGAGCTTGATCGCCCCGATGTGGGGAGCTTGATCGCCCCGATGTGGGGAGCTTGATCGCCCCGATGTGGGGAGCTTGATCGCCCCGATGTGGGGAGCTTGATCGCCCCGATGTGGGGAGCTTGATCGCCCCGATGTGGGGAGCTTGATCGCCCCGATGTGGGGAGCTTGATCGCCCCGATGTGGGGAGCTTGATCGCCCCGATGCGGAGGGATCGACCGCCGGCTGCAGGAGCCAAGATCGCTCGACAACGGAAGGTTCGAGTGCCCCGACAAAGAAGGGAAGGGAACAAAGAAGGGAAGAAGCTTGAACTTTTTTGCCTTCCATCATAGTGAGGAATGTGGGGGAGTCGCTGTGGCGGATGTTCATGCAAAAACATTTATTTGGGTGTTTTGTTGCTCTTTATTGGTATTGTAATGGCAGTTTCTATACCATCTCGAAATCCCACTTCGATACCCACTTCGATACCCACTTCGATACCCATTACTTCTCGGGGATGAAATGTAGTTATAGCTTACGCACACGTCGCACCCTGATATGACAAAACGAATCTTCCAAACTCCTTTTCTTCATTAATTGGTTTTATTAAAGTAGCACAAATCATAGAGTAATTCATCAGTTTCCGTACTTTATCAACTGTTTCTTCTTCAAACAATATCTAGAAATTCTTGCAGTTATTACCGTATGGTTCTTACAAATATAACCGGTGCAAGCGCATGGTATGGGCGCGTGGTAAAGAACTGTATGCTCACCACCCTCCGAGTCTAGACTGACCCACAACCTCTGTCGACACACACTAGTCTCCTCCCATCTAGACACTCCCAATTACCCATTAAGTCACACCAACAAGCAGGCAAAAAAGACAAACTAGAAATATTACAACATAGCCATAACACAATGACAATAACTGAATTAAGCATAAATGGCTCCTACAGGTATGACTGTATGGCAAATCAAATTCCTCATATACTTGGCTAATAAAGTACTATTATGGTTATGATTATGATGATCCTTTACTGCATATATGTTTACAACCTTACTGATGTGAGCGATTTTGATGCTTAAATGCCAATTTTAAGGCCGTCTTCACCTTACTTTTCAGTCTTCACTGCTAACTCAGGATTTCCTGCAAACAATATTCTCCAAGTGCCTGTCATGCTCCAATAAGCTTTTTGCCCTTTCTTTGGTGCTTTCTTTTAATCATTTATAGACAACAATTAGCCATAGTACTTCAAGAATGAGTTGGACAAGTTTTTAAATAAGTTGTACTTAAGATGTACTTAGGAAATCTATTGTGCTACAAATCACAGAGCTTTGTTTTGTACCTCTGGTATTCACAAATTACACTGGTACTTTTATTGATTTATGCTCCTCTAGGTTTCTTAGACTCTTCATTTGATTTTGGCTATTATACGCCTCTTAACAAAATATGCCATTTTGATTTCACCTTCATTTGCTATTTATCTGGTTACTTTGCAAACATATTAACTTGAAAGCTCCCTTAAGCAAGAATGTTGCATATGATCAAATATTCAGCAGGCCAGGCAGCATTTGACGAAGAGAAAAATAGAGTTAATATTTCAGACTAACCCTTCTTCAGAACAGCTTCTCTCCGCAGGGCTGCTACCCGACTTGCTGAGCATTCTAGACTTTCTTAGGGTGAATCTGTCTCCAAATGACAGTGTCATCTTATTAAAGAAACCATATAAGTGTGTTTTTTTTAAAATCAAGATTTTCAAATATCGTTGGATCTGTATAAAATCCAGGCTTGAGCAAAATTTACAAATATGTCAGGTCAAGAAAGTCTATGCTAAAATAAAAGAAAAAGATATAAAAACAGAACAAAGAAATCTAGAAATGCTCAGCAAGTCAGGTAACTCAAATTTCACTGTACCTTAATTGGTGGCAATGTGAACTGTGAGGAGGATGCTATGAGGATGCAGGGTGACTTGGACAGGTTGTGTGAGTGGGCAGATGCATGGCAGATGCAGTTTAATGTGGATAAATGCGAGGTTATCCATTTTGGTGGTAAGAACAGGAAGGCAGATTATTATCTGAATGGTGTCAAGTTAGGAAATGGGGAAGTACAGAGAGATCTGGGTGTCTTTGCTCATCAGTCACTTAAAGTTAACGTGCAGGTACAGCAGGCAGTGAAGAAAGCTAATGGCATGTTGGCCTTTATGACAAGAGGAGTTGAGTATAGGAGCAAAGAGGTCCTTCTGCAGTTGTACAGGGCCCCAGTGAGACCACACCTGAAGTACTGTGTGCAGTTTTGGTCTCCAAATTTGAGGAAGGACATTCTTGCTATTGAGGGCGTGCAGCGTAGGTTCACTAGGTTAATTCCCGGAATGGCGGGACTGTCGTATGTTGAAAGACTGGAGTGACTAGGCTTGTATACACTGGAATTTAGAAGGATGAGAGGGGATCTTATTGAAACATACAAGATTATTAAGGGATTGGACATGTTAGAGGCAGGAAACATGTTCCCAATGTTGGGGGAGTCCAGAACCAGGGGCCACAGTTTAAGAATAAGGGGTAGGCCATTTAGAATGGAGACGAAGAAAAACTTTTTCAGTCAGAGAGTTGTAAATCTGTGGAATTCTCTGCCTCAGAAGGCAGTGGAGGCCAATTCTCTGGATGCTTTCAAGAGAGAGCTAGATAGCGCTCTTAAAGATAGTGGAGTCAAGGGATATGGGGAGAAGGCAGGAACGGGGTACTGATTGTGAATGATCAGCCATGATCACATTGAATGGTGGTGCTGGCTCCAAGGGCTGAATGGCCTACTCCTGCACCTATTGTCTATTGGTACATGTTACAATAAATTGATCGTGAAATCTTGAAATCTAATGCCAACATAAATATGGTGAAATCCCAGTCATTCTTACACCAACGTTTGATGATATCACCATCAACAAATCCTCCACCAATAATGTTACTAGTGACTATGTTGAATAGTCAGTTAGAAATCATAGAAAAGTTACAGCAAGGAAAATACCATTTGGGCTGACAAGTCTGTACCAGATCTATCAAGGAAGAGCCCAGCTGCTCTCACACCACCATCTCCTCATAGCCCTACATGTCTCTACTGCTACTGCTGGCAATGTATTCCAGGCCTAACCGCTTGCAGGGTGAGAATGCTTTTTCCCCACCACTTTTGTTTGTTTTGTCATTTGCTTTCATTCCCTTATTGACCATTCCACTAATATAAATAGTTTATCTCTATTTATTCGGTCAATATCCTTCACTGTTTCAAAACCCTGTCAGCCCCCCTCCCATTTTTATTTATTCCAGTAAGAAAAGTCACAGCTTTTCCACTGTCCAGTTCCGCGTGAACATTGGAGATGCCACCTTTAAATGAGAGACTAAAATGGGGCCGGCTTTGGTCTCTCCCGAGATATAAAGGAACCAATGGCATTATTTCAAAGAAGAGAGATACTAACCCACGGATGGTGACCAATAAGTGTCCCCAATCAAAATAACAAGAATCATAAAACAGTTAGCAAGATTTTGAAAGCTGCAAATGGATGCATTGCTTTCTACAATTCAACAGTTACATATTTATTTTAGTTTAGATATACAGCACAGAAACAGGCCTGTCAGCCCACCGAGTACATGACGACCAGCGATCCCTGCACACTAACATTATCCTACACACACTCGAGACAATTTACAATTATACCAAGCCAATTAACCTACAAACGTGTACGTCTTTGGAGTGTGGGAGGAAACCAGAGATCCCAGATAAAACCCATGCAGATCACGGGGAGAATGTACAAACTCCGTACAGACAGCACCCAGTCAGGAGTAAACCAGGGTCACTGGCACTTCTTAAAAGGCACTCTATACATGAAATACTTTATATTTTCTAGATATAAAAAATTCATTTGGTCTTTTTTTTAATGTTTCACAATGGGAAAATCTATTACAGGCACTCCTCGACTTATGCAACGCTTATGTCCCAAGGGCCCATGCTCAAGTCAGATGTTACGCAAGCTGGAAACGGAAGTGCTACTGCACACACGTAAATTTACTATTCACTGCCGAGACCGAGGGATAGCTCTGAGGCAGTGAACAGTTTAAAGAATTGCTTATGCAAGTACAAGTTTATGTAAGTAATCCATTATGCAAATTGGGAAATGCCTGTATTTTCAAGTAACCCTGCAACTTGAGACATGATATTTTGCCTACCTGACTCTTTCCTGTTCCAGCATTTCCAACTACAAAGACCGAATGACGAACAGTTAGCAATTCCTCCAGTTGAACCACCTGCAGGAGAGAAACATTGCAATGATTATTTAAAATGAGAGGACTGATGCTTTTTTATTTCAGAAAATATTCTGCCACATTATAGGAAGGATGTCGACAAAATGGAGAGGGTACAGAGGAGATTTACTAGAATGTTGCCTGGGTTTCAGCACTTAGGCTACAGAGAGAGGTTGAACAGGTTGGGTCTTTATTCTTTGGAGCGTAGAAGGTTGAGGGGGGATTTGATAGAGGTTTTTAAAATTTTGAGAGGGACGGACAGAGTTGACGTGGGTAGGCTTTTCCCTTTGAGAGTGGGGAAGATTCCAACAAGGGGACATAGCTTCAGAATTGAGGGACAAAGGTTTAGGGGTAACATGAGGGGGAACTTCTTTACTCAGAGGGTTGTGGCTGTATGGAATGGGCTTCCGGTGGAAGTGGTGGAGGCTGGCTCGATTTTATTATTTAAGAGTAAATTGGATAGGTATATGGATAGGAGGGGATTGGAGGGTTATGGTCTGAGTGCAGGTAGATGAGACTAGGTCAGGGAGAATGGTCGGCGTGGACTGGTAGGGCCGGACAGGCCTGTTTCCATGCTGTAGTTGTTATATGTTATGTTATATGTTATATTTGGGTTTCTGGGCCTATGTATTTCAATTTATTCCATGCTCCCATTTTTATCCCATTTTCATTTGTAGTGATTATTCTTTGAACCATTTCTCTGTCAATTCTTGACATCAAATGCCCCTCAAAGTGGAAAGCTGTGAAATGAATTTTGAAAATCTGACTCAGTTTCTGCTGCACTTTGCACCTAGTCCTGTGTGTGGCACTCTGAAAGCTAGTCCTCAATCCTACCAAGACAAGTTGACAGTTTAGGTAATTGAAAATTTTGGAGTAAAATTGGATGTGCACCTCTGAGGTTCAATTCAAGAATGGGGTCAACACGATAAAGATAATGGAGGAGAAATTCTTCGCTGACTTGGGCACAGATCAGCCACCTAGTACGCTCACTTTTTTTATCATGTGTATGACTTGCATACAGTTCACTTTGGTACCCAATTGATATTAAATTTCAGCCATGTATACATTGCACCTAATTGAGCTGCTTTTGATCTTAGTCTATTCTGGATACAGGATATTGACTCTGGGTGAGACAAATTGCAACATTGTCACCTTTCTTAGTACGGTATATATCAAGTCTGCACACAGTTATTTGAAGATGCATAAAACTGGGAAACTCCATTGTTCTTTGCTTTTCTCAATTAGTTAAAATTGGAATGAAGAGCTATAATCTGATTTATTATAGTTTGCAGTACATTTAATTTTAAGAATGACATACTGGTTTTATTAATATTCAAATAATAATATGAAGTAACACAATTTACAAATCTCTATACATTTAAGCACCGCAACAAAAAACAACTTGGATGACTTTCAGTGTGCAACCTCCCCACTTAACCCCTGCTTAACCTTCCCCTCTCACCCCCCAAGTAAAAGAGAAACAGAGATTTTATGAAAATGTAGAAGTTCATACCTTTAGGATAAAGCTTTCTTCAGGCTGTAAGTTGAGTTCCAAAGTAGATTCTCTAACCATCTGTTCAAATTCCTGGTCTCGCATTCTGGGAACATCCAAGGCAGGGAATAGATCGCCAATAAGTCCCATAAAAATGGGTATATCATCCGTCACAATCTTTGGCAAATTAAAATCCCTTAAGGCACGCATTAATACCTTGGAAAATAGATGACATGTTAAAAAGTAACGACGTGTCAAAAAGTAACAGTAATAACACTAATTTTATGCAGGTTCATAGCAATATAAACAAAAGCAAAAGATTTTCCTGCTGGTTGTGCTTGAAAGTTACATTAAGCAAGGTGGCATGGTGTCATCGCCGAGGGAGCTGCTGCCTCACAGCACCAGAGATCTGGATTTGATCCTGACCTTGAGTGCTGTCTGTGTGGAGTTTGCGTGTTCTCCCTGTGACTGTATGGAGTTACCTCGTGTGTTCGAGTTTCTTCCCACATCCCAAAGACGTTCAGGTTTGTAGGTTAATTGGCTTCTGTAAATTGTCCCTAGTCTGTAGGATAGAACTAGTGTAGGGGTGATCATTGGTCAGCAAGGACTTGGTGGGCTGAAGGGCCTGATACCACACTCTGATCTAAACAGCCATGTTTTCCAGAGATGCTGCCTGACTTAAGGATTTTTTGATGCAAAAGTGGGATAACACAGAACATGCGTGATGGGTGATTGATGGTCGGTATGGACTCCATGGGCCACAGGGCCTGTTTCCATGCTGTGTCTCTAAACTAAATCCTAGGCTTTCAATCCTCTTGCTGTGAAAACCAGCATATCATTTGCCTTCTTAATGTCTTGGTGCAATCGGACACACACACTTTCCTTTTCCGTTCATCAAGGACAGAAGGCTTCCCGTCAGGCCGCGCGGCAAGAAGGCTTCCCACCGGGCCGAGGCCACGGACTAGGAACGCGGCTGGTGGCTTTTATCGAGGCGCCACGGTCTCGATGACTGCTGGATGGCCGCGGAGAAGCCCAGGTCGGAGCCCAGCCTGGGCCTCGCGGGTTGGAGTCCGGGTCTTCAGAGCGGCCAACAGAGCCTGCGGCTGCAGCCCGGGATGGCACCACGGAGGCTTCAGGAGAGGACTCAACATCATTGTGGAGAAGTCGATGACAGTGTCAACCGACGGATGAGATGGTCACGTGAAGTTGGGAGTCGGCAGCGGTGAGGCCTCGGCGGTGGTGAACGGTGAACGGAGAGCATGGGCGGACTGCCGTGGGGGGGGGGAAGAACAATGGACAATAGGGGGGGGTAACAAAGGTCAATGGGAACCCGGCATGGGAGAACCGCTGTGGGGGGGGGAGAACAAAAGGTGGATCCAGCGTGCTTTGTAACTTTGTTGGCACCGTAGGTGGCCACTATTTATATACATTGGGTATGCAAGCAAACAATTTAATTGTGCCTTGTCACATGTGACAATAAAGTATAAAGTATTGCATTCCATTAAATATACCTTCTGAGACTGTCACCCCAACTGGAGGAAGAGCAAGGATAATCGGCAGCTAGAATCAACAGCACCTCAAAATCAGTGTTTTCACTGATAAATATATCGTCATTCCTTCCTTATCCAAATATAGAACAGTACCACTCAGGAACAGGCCCTTCAGGCACCAATGTTTGTGCTGTACATAATGCCAAATCAAACTAACCTTCTCTGCCTGTACATGATCTATATCACTCCATTTTTTGCATATCCATGTGCCATTCGTAAAGTCTCTTAAATGCTACTTTCATGTTTGCCTCCACCATCCCCCTTGCCAGATACCCACCATCCCATGTCTAAAAAACATGTCATGCAAATCCCATTTAAATTTTGCCCTTCTCACCTTAAAGTTATGCCCTCTCATCTTTTACATACTTCCACCCTAGAAAATGGATTCTAACTGTCTACCCTACCTATGCCTTTCATAATTTTACATACATCTATCAGGTTTCCCTTCAACCTGACTTTCCAGAGAAAGGGTTAAAACTCCAGAACTCGTATCTGAACAGACAGCTCGACTACACCTTTTTCCTTAATCATCCTGATTTGAAAAGAAAAGAATAAATCCTGACCAAGGCAAGTTTCTTGCAGAATAATATCTGTAAAAATAAATAGGTAATCAGAGAACGTAGATTTGAGTATCTTTGTTATGTTTACTTAGTTGGCTAATTTCAGACACATTTATACAGCAAGCTGATTTAATAGCAGCATTTTAGGCACTGGCCACAACCACATCCACCTTGTAATTTCAATATAATGTAATCAGGAAATAACTTTTTAAACTTTCAGCTAATCAAACAGCATAATGAGATAAGGAAAAACAAGCATATTAAAAATATAATTAAATTCTGAATAAATACACAGACAAAAAAATAGGTGAAAAGTAGGGCAAGATCAAACCAGGTAAAAATAGGTACAGTGATTGTATTTTATGCAAACGATCATGTTTTGGAAAATGTATTTAACAGCCTGAATTAGTAATAAAAGTAAACTGGATAAGTTTACTTCAAAATGTTTTTTAAGAATCATAGCTGTTAAATTAATAATACACATCACTCCGAAAAGACTGCAATTTCGTTGAGCAAAAAACTAAATGTTGGAGGAACTCAGCAGGTCAGGTAGGATCTGTGGAGTAAATGGACAGACAATATTTTGCGGTTGAGATCCTTCTTCAGACTGCTGCCTGACCTTCCGAGTTCCTTCTGCACTTTGTTATTTGCTCAAACTTCCAACATCTGCAGATTTTTCTGGCTGCAATTTCTGCAAAAATTATGTTGGCTATCTTAGAGCAAAAAATAGTCAACAGCAAAGGGCCACCGGATTTAGGACCTTTGATTACCTGATCTTCTGGCCTATTCTTGTCTCCTCTCTTAAGGGAACCAGCAACAACTAAAACCGATTTCACGGCACGAAGACCCCAGTCATAATGGTCCTTAACAAAGCAAAAACGGAAAAGCTCTGGGTTACAAACAATAACACATTATTTCACTGTTCACAGTCATCACATATTTCCATCATTTTTTGTGCAATAATGAAATAATTCTATGATTCTGCTTAAAGCAGAAGAGCTTGCTGTGTGTTCAGCTAAGAAACAACTATTTCTCCAGTACGTCCTTTCATAATAAACTTGAGTGTATAATTCACTTTAACACAACCTCACTAACTTTTTGGAGGGCAAAAACAATAGTTTACATGGTACAAATCACTAAATCGGTGATATCAGTGGATATTCCATGACCACTCAATTGTTGGTGCAAATTATAGCAAATTACAGCAATAATTGGGTACATTTTTATACAATATAGGTAATTCTTGGAATTTAAGCCTTCTGTACATATAGTGAGGAAATATTGTAGATTCCAAAGAATTCAATTATTGACAAGCCCATCACAACAATAGTATTTTAACAACAAAAAAAAACCTGGACAATACGCAAGTATGATCTCACTAATTTTCTAAAAATCTACTTATTTGAAAAAATCCAGAAAATATTTCTATATCACTCAATCAATATTTTCGCACATCATTGCTATTTAATTTTTTTCTACATTTAATGCAGGGGAATAGCAAACAACACTGGTAGACTAAGATCCTTTATTGCTTGAATTCTGACTTCTATTGCTTAATGACAAAGCTAACATTTAGGTTTAAAATAATTAACAGAGGAGGGCAATAAGGAATAATTGAAATCTTTTCCATTTTAGAATTTTTATTCTTCATTTAATTTCCCATTTATATAACGGGAAGTCCAAGACAGTCAAACGTTCAGACAGCTTCATCGTGGACAATAATCTGTGTACATCGCTCAATATATTTTCATATATCTTATTAGTATGGACAGCATTACAAGGGAAACATGGTGCTTTCTGGTCAAATATTAGTATGAAAAATATCAAGTGTTGCTGAATGATTTTAGCTTTTAAATACTTTGATTTAACTCTCAAAAGCAATTGTCATTATGTCCAACTATTAATACAAGTGGACTGAGGTAAACTATTTTCTTACAACTTCAGTCATCTCTCTCCCCTGACAGTTTAACAGGTCTGGTGGAAACCACTTTCACTTGATGAGGTCAAGTTCCAAATCCCAAAGTGTGCTATTTAACATTAACATTTAGAATGACAAAGTTATTTTCTGAGGTTACTGTGCTGAAATGTACAAGAGAAATTCCATTGTAATTTATACATAAGTTATTTATGGCATTGCAAAATCATTGCAAAATCCTTTAATGTTAAAGTCATAATCAAACTTATTTCAATTATTTTTGTAAGAGTGATTTTAAAAATCAGGAATTCAGCCAAAGAAAGCAAAATAAATACTCAACCTGTTTTGAAAGCAGCTCTTTACAAAGAGTGTACAAGGTAATGAATTTCCTGGCCAACAATTTGGCATCTAAAAACCCTTCAGCAACTAGCATAATCTCACAAATCAGTTCGATATCTGGAACAACCATTGCACAGGGTCTACAAAAAAAAAAAAATACATTAACAAAGTATGACTGTAATTCAACTACATACACAAGTTTCATAAATTTATTGCATCTATAAAATATTTTGTAGAAAAGTCATTTAACTGCTGTATCCACATAATGTCATCCAATATTTTTTCATCATAGGCATCAATTTTACAGCATGTTTTTATTTGCATGTATTTTAATTGAACTGTTGTGTTTCCTCCAAGAATAAACAATAGGTATGCCCTGGAGAAAACCCATTTTTTAAAACACTAATTTTATCAAAGCTGACAGTTTTCAATCATTGAAAAAGGATTAGAAGAGCCCTCAGCTTTTTCAAGAGAAATCTTACGAGTAATCTGATAGAGATCTTTTGAATTATGACCATGAAAAAAAAATGTATCAGTTGCTGGACATTTATAGTTAAAACCAGAAAATGCTGGTAACACTCAGGTCAGGCAGATTCTGTGGAAAGAGAGACAGATAAAGTGTTCCAACGTGCAATATTAACTCTGTTTTTCTTTCCCCATATGCTGCCTGAATCCAGCATAGCTGTTTTTAGGTTTCTATTTGCTATATTGCAGCAGTCAATAAAAGCCAGAAACGGTTGAGGTACAATAACAATATTTAAAAGACATTTGAACAGGTACATGAATAGGAAAGGTTTTGAGAGATATGGGCCAAACATGGCCAAATTGGACTAGCTTAGATGGGGCATTTGGGTCTGTGTGGACGCTTTGGGCCAAAGGGCTTATTATGTGTTGTACGACTTTATTTAAAAGTTGTTTTCAGAATCTCCACTTTCTGGTCCATTTTTGTATACTCTAAAATACATGATTTGATTCAAGCTTCATTTACACAGTCGACACAACAAAGACACCAAGGTGCATTGTTTAATTACTGGTTCCACAATTTTTCTATCTTTTGGTTTACTTCCACTCACTGTTTAAGCAACCCAGTCATTCACCTCAAATCTGTTTGATCAAGCTCACAAATTCAAGATGTGTATTACAAAATAACATTTACATGCTTGCCAATAAGTAAAGTATTGCATTTGCATCTAGCCAGCAAACTTTGGCAATGAGCAAGGAAAAGGATTGAAGCGTGCATGCTGTGGAAGAACAGCTAATTGAACAGTCACTAAACAGGGCCAAAGTGTCACGTCAGAGGGCTGGGAGCTGATGTAAGAAGGAGCAGGCACCAAGTGGAAATGGGGTCATATGTTTGTGGAAATGTCAATGATAATTGCCTTCCAGCAGATGTACTCCTGGGGTTAAAAAAATAAAAAATTCTTGACGTATTTCAAGTGATTTCAAGCAGCCTCCAGCAGTCCACCCAAGGATCAGTGATAAAGTCACCTAAACTTCAAGCTGGTGCTCAGAAGCAGCAATTGTTTGTTACCCATTCATTTATGGAGCCTCCTTATAATTGGATCAGTGCTCATTGAATGCCCAAGGGACAGCAAGACACTATCTGGATTTTCGACTGTGTATAATCTAGCTTTCCAATGAGAAATAAACATGTGACAATCAAAAAGGACAGATTCATGTGGTTCACATGCTTTGTGGTCAGAACACTGAGAAAACTTTTCTTCCAAAAGTCCAAATCATACTCTTCCTGTAATTTTCAGTAATGTTGTTGTATGTGTGAACATCGGATTTGATGAAATAAAAATTTGGAGAAATATACACTGCATGGCCTTTGCAATATCACTGAAAGTTAAAATGACTACCAAGCACTTTTAAAAATCAATTTAATCTTCACTTTGTTAATATACTTATTGCTAATTTATTTTTAGTATGTTTTATTTAATAATTTTTGGTGAGCAGTATTTTGCATTGGTATTGGTTTATTACTGGTACATATATTGCAAGTACATATATTGCAAAAAGAAAAATAGCCAGCGTGCAGAATATAGTGTTTCAGTGTTACAGCTGCAGAGAAAGTGCAGATATTACAATGTGCAAGAGTCACAGAAGTCATATTAGGAGACAGGTCTATTCATTTGTCTGATAAAAGAGGAAAAGCTGTTCTTGAATCTTGTGGTATGTGCTTTCAAGTGTTTGTATCTAACAATTGATAGAATTTCCTTTAATATGTAATATGTGTTTAAGCTGTAATATGTGTTGGAAGGAACTGCAGATACTGGTTTACTCCTAAGATAGCCACAAAATGCTGGAGTAACTCAAGCCAGGCAGCATCACAGGAGAAAAATAACTGATGACGTGTCGTGTCGAGACCCAAAATGTCACCTATTCCTTTTCTCCAGAGATGCATCCTGACCTACTGAGTTACTCCTGCATTTTTCCTGCAAATTCTCTGAGATTTAGCTGAGACTGCATGGGGTTCACTGCTGTTCTGAACAAAATCTGACTAATGTAACGACAGCTCTTTGAAATCATGCCTCTAATCAGAAGTAATGAACAATTTACTTCACTTACCTGAAAAGTGCTTTAAGATTTTCTGGCAATTCTGTTCGGCCAGCATAACCTGGATTCATGGTTATAAATATTCCAACTGCAGGTTTAAGAGAAATTTCTTCACCAAGAAAGACAAATCTGAAAACAATAAAGATATATAAGGCTGCCCATATGGATAAATAAATAACATTGACACGGTTCATTATTTTGCACTCACCTCTTTTTCTTGTTTTTAATGGCATCTTGTATTGTTTTGACTTGCACTGCAACAACTGACAAAACTTCAATGGCGATCCTATTGAACTCATCAAAGCAGCCCCAAGCACCAGTTTGTGCCAAACCTTTATAGATGTTGCCTATGGACTGTATAATGCAGAACCATCATTCATATATTCTGTTTTTTAAGGTACAAGCATCAAACCACTCATCAGGAACCATACCTTATAATCCATTTGCTCAGAACAGTTGAAGACATACACCATTACTCCAAGTGCACGTCCAAGATCCTTGGTGGTTTCTGTTTTGCCTGTCCCAGCAGGACCTGCAGGTGCTCCACTCATGGTTAGGTGAAGAGACTGTGTGAGGGTTATATAGCACCTTCAAACAAAAACAAATAGCAAACTTTGCTTCACAATCATGATCATCATTTTCATACCAACGCAAAAGGGCAAAACGTACTTACTATTGGTTGGCAATTCCATTGAGAAGTGCCAGCAATATCCTCCATGCAGGTCAATTATTCTGTGACTTTTGAGCCTGAACATTGTAATGCAAAAGCCAAAGATCAGATGGAGATCAGAAGTGATCACACCTGAATTCCTGCTCCACCACTCGACTCAGTACTAAAAGTCAAGAGCGGGGCTGCAACATCTCGAGCTGATGGGCAGTGACGGTTGGTATAATATGTGCAGCCCTATGAATGTGAATGGGTTCACCCACGGAAATCCACTGGTCACTGACCTCCAACCTGAATAACACCCTTCCACCACAAACCTCTGTCTTCTATGAGTAAACCAATTCTGAATCCAATCGACCAAGTCACCTGAATAGTGTACATAATTATCTTCTGAATCAGCCTCTCATAGTTCCAAATAAATTTATTATTTCAATAGTTTTATTAAATGAAATATTTTGGCAATTTTGTTAATACTCGTTACATCTATTCTTTCCACCTGAAATTTCATAAATGAACCTTCCAAAATAGAGTTTTGTTTTACAAGTACTTACTCTTTAAAAGACTCCTTCACAAAAAAACAGTTACTCAGAAAAAACAAGTAGATTAGACATATTCTGTTAATTTCAGATAACTATACATAGAGCTTGTTATATGTTTGGTGTACATCACTAACATCATAATGTTTTCACGTTAGTTACAAGGGAAGCATTGTTGGTCTTTATCAAAGAGTTGTGCAATAATTGTTCTCAAAGATACATTATCACTAACCACTTACTTAAATGAAAGATTAGAATTGGTACTGGTGTGTTTCACTGCCGTCACATCAGATCAATAGATAATCATAAATCAGGAATGTCTTCTCATTAGTAAGAATATCACTCGGCTCACCCTTTGCATGAAAAATGTTCTCACATCAATCTTATTACATCTGCCTTTCATCAGTTTAAACCAAGGCACCCAAGTTATATATCATATTCTAATGAATTGAGCTCCAATTTAAATTAACTTTAAAATTAATCGTCTTACGACTTGTCTAACTATGATGGATCATTTAATAACTTTTTATAAACATCAGCAGATGAATGGTAGGTAAATAGATTTTGTACAATTGGGGCAAACGGACTCCAGTCAATGCCACATTGTAACATGTTAGGGCATCTTGCAACAGGATTCTGAATTCATATTTTTCTAATCTCTGACACTGCCATCTAGTTTTGCCATTTTACAATCCTATAGAATGAGAATGGCAAAACTAACGTTCAAGAGTCCAAAGTGTTTATTTGTCAAATGCACTGTATTTGACCAGGACTATGAAACTCTTCCTTGATGCAGCTGTGCATGAACATTAGACCAGAACAAAGAATAGACAATAGACAATAGGTGCAGGAGTAGGCCATTCGGCCCTTCGAGCCAGCACCGCCATTCAATGTGATCATGGCTGATCATTCACAATCGATACCCCGTTCCTGCCTTCTCCCCATATCCCCTGACTCCGCTATCTTTAAGAACTCTATCTCGCTCTCTCTTGAAAGCATCCAGAGAATCGGCCTCCATTGCCTTCTAAGGCAGAGAATTCCACAGATTTACAACTCTCTGACTAAAACAGTTTTTCCTCATCTCCGTTTTAAATGGCCTACCCCTTATTCTTAAACTATGGCCCCTGGTTCTGGACTCCCCCAACATTGGGAACAGGTTTCCTGCCTCTAACGTGTCCAATCCCTTAATAATCTTATATGTTTCAATAAGATCCCCTCTCATCCTTCTAAATTCCAGTGTATACAAGCCTAGTCGCTCCAGTCTTTCAACATATGACAGTCCCGCCATTCCGGGAATTAACCTAGTGAACCTACGCTGCACGCCCTCAATAGCAAGAATATCCTTCCTCAAATTTGGAGACCAAAACTGCATAGTTCTCCAGGTGCTGTCTTACTAGGGCCCTGTACAACTGCGGAAGGACCTCTTTGCTACTATATTCAATTCCTCTTGTTATGAAGGCTAACATTCCATTGGCTTTCTTCACTGCCTGCTGTACCTGCATGCTTCCTTTCAGTGACTGATGCACTAGGACACCCAGATCTCGTTATACGTCCCCTTTTCCTAACTTGACACTATTCAGATAATAATCTGCCTTCCAATTCTGACCACCAAAGTGGATAACCTCACATTTATCCACATTAAACTGCATCCACATTAAACTAACATTAACCACATTAAAAGAAAGTTTTTTTTCAAAAAGAGTCAAAAATGTAATTCAAGGTGTGAAAATTTACCATTACGGACTTCACAAATAAATACCCCAAATTCTGAGGTACAGAATAAACATGAGTATGGGGGAACAACTTTTCTCTTTTTTTCCAACTTGCATTTCTTCATGCCTGTACAGATGACGTGTTTTAAAAAAAAAATTACAACAGGTTTCTTTTGTTGCTTAGCAGTTCTTTCCAGCACCCCAACTCCTACCCCCACCCAAGAGTTTTCCGTACAACATTCCTTCAATATGTCTGAAACAGGGCCAGCAAGTTTTTGTGCAAGTTGTAAATCTAAATGATCACTGTTATTTGCTGTGCATTATTAGATCATTAACCCATCTTACTTATATTTGATATTCATTTAAAAGTACTCGTCTCCATTCAAACTGAAGGCCTGAAGGCTATTAGCTTCTGCAGTTGCTGGTTTCTCCAAATTCAGCTGCTCGTCACTTAAGAAATTTGCTTTGAAAACTGACAAACATATTCTCTCAATTGGCTTCTGCTAGGAACCAATAGCTGTGGTATTCATCATTAACGTTGTGGGAAAAACATCTGGACAGAATGCACCAGAATGCAAAACAACAGGGGAGTTAAAGGAAAAAGGGGATTTCTGCATAGCAAATCATGATGCAGAATGTTTTCTGGGAGCACAGCCCATCTCTAATGCAGGAGTCACACATGAAGTAAATTGAAATTAATGATATTTCTCTTCCTGAGATGTTTAAAGGTTAGAAATATAAAAGCTAGTGCCCTTCCTGGTGAAATTATTTATTGTTCCTGGTGTATGGCCAAGGTCTTTCCAAGGCCAACTTATAAGCTTTGCTTTCCAAATGTCAGTGGAAAGATGCAGGGAGTAGGAGGAGGAGGTGGATAGATTTAAGGAGAAAGTGGCCCAATTAAGTTGATTTCCAATCCTGCTTCACCTGACCATTAGTTTGACTTCGGGGGGAATTTGAGTTCCATCCGCCAGATGTATCTCAAACAGCGGTAGCTTCAAAATGACTGTGCTGCTGTCATTCTCAGAAGGTGATGAAGCGAGCAATTGGAACACATTTTGGCAGGTGGTTCCTTTACATCTGTAATTATTAATTAACATTGAGCTTGAAGGAATTGGTGACCTTCCAATTTCAACAAATGGCCCAGGGAGCTTCCTTTCCTTTTCAGTGGGATTAAGTGGAGCAGGACTGCCTCCTCTGAGTTGCAGCTTAGCTAGGAAGCTGACTAATGTCCCACCCTTTGTAGTGGTGAGCTGCAACAGGAAGTTGCTTGGTTTCAGCAAATTATAAAGAAGTCCCGACACACAAAATAGCTGTAGCCTTGTTTATACTACAAGATACAAACGGCCCCTGCACTCTAACTTTCTTTATCCATCCAGAGTGGATGTAACCCTCTCCTTTATATTGCCAAGAGATGGGATAAAATTAACACAAAGTAAAGGTTTACTGAAATCATAGTGTAACTGAGCTAATATTTCTTAGCATTATTTACCTGTCAGTTAGAGGAGTGATCACAAGTCGAGGAGTGTTCCCCAGATATTCATAAGAGTATCGAAAATGAGCATCACAAATGTCAGCATAACAGTGGGTCTGGTGGACATCCCAACGATGCCGCAATTGGGATAACCACGCAAAGGCTTGGGAGCTTGTAACCTGAAGAGATGTTCATCACAACCAAAAATAGCATTTAACATTTTTGCTAAAAAATACCAATCTGACACTAAAAAAGTAAAAATAAACAACAAAACAAACAAGAAATCTACAAATAATCTTCACTCAACACTCTTAACTTGCCTTCTGAGCAATGAGTTTTGCCACAACATCCCGGGCGTGAACATCGATCGTGCACATGGTCATGATCTTCTGCCTGTCTCCTGCGGTTAACTCTCCCAGCAGCATGTTGATCAAAACATTCAATTGCACCACCTTTAAAAGTAATTTAAAAAAATCTTTAGCCATAGAGATGCGATGCATGGAAAACAAACTTACACAAAAAAGAGCAAAGCACAAAGTGCTGGAGTAACTCAGCGGGTCAGGCAGCTTCTGTGGAGGGTACGGAGAGGCAAAGATTCAAGTCGGGATCCTTCTTCAAACTAAAAAGAATTTGTAAAGTGAATAAAGACAGAAAATCTTGGAAATACGCAGCAGGTCAAGCAGCATGTGCGATAAGAGAAACAGTTAAATGTTTCAGTTGGAGAGCCTTCGACAATGCTACCTGGTCTGCTGAAGATCTCCAGCACTGTTTTAATTTCACAGTTTGAGCACATACAATTTCTGTTTCATTTTCATTTATAGCAAAAATAATCGTTATGACAGCTGATTGTGTGTACTCCAACACAAAATAATATTGTGGATAGACACAAAATGCTGGAGTAACTCAGCAGGACAATAGACAATAGACAATAGGTGCAGGAGGAGGCCATTCGGCCCTTCGAGCCAGCACCGCCATTCAATGTGATCATGGCTGATCATTCTCAATCAGTACCCCGTTCCTGCCTTCTCCCCGTACCCCCTGACTCCAGACATGCAACATCTCTGGAGAGAAGGAATGGTTAATGTTTCAGGTCGAGACCCTTCTTCAGTCTGATGTCATGGGAATGGAAGGGCACATAGATAAGGAAGTGTATAGTTAAGGAAGTGTAAGGTGTGAAAACAGGACAAAGGGAATGTTGATCAAGGAAAATGTAGAATAGATCATTGTTAGTTGGGAGAAGATATCAACAAAGCAAACAGAGATAAAATGTAGTCGGAGACAGTAAGACTGGTCAGAGAACTGGGAAGGGGAGGGGATGGAGAGAGAGGGAAAGCAAGGATTACTTGAAGTTAGAGAAGTCAATGTTCGTACCACTGGGGTGTAAGCTGCCCAAGCGAAAAATTGTGGATATTGGAAATCCAAATAGAGATACAAAAATAGTGAAAATAGTCAGCTGGTGAGGTGATTAAAAAACAATTAAATTTCGATGAACTTACAGCACAACTGGATAAAGTTAGCGATAGAAAACCCAATGTTAGCTCAAGGAACATGCATCAGCATTTGGCTGTGTACATATTCATCTTTAAATGACTTTCTACACTCGTTTAATCTCCTCTTGACCTATTTGCAGTTGAATTCTTATAATTTGCCAACTGATTGATTAGAAATCCCCATGGTTTGGATCTAACTCACTGGGTGCCAATTCTTTCACTTTGAGTGACATACTAAGGCTCCAATTCCAGTATTCCCTTTCATGCACTCGAACACCTGTTCTAACGTTCCTTTTAAACTTTCACAGTTTTGTTTCCTCCGCTTCAATGAAATTCATGCAGTTCAATTTTCTATACTCACTTGAAACATAACTGCTTTTGTTTCCCATGCTCCCTTAAAACGTACACGTGCCTGGTTTCTTACACTCCGTTTAAACCTATTAGACAATAGGCAATAGACAATAGGTGCAGGAGGAGGCCATTCGGCTCTTCGAGCCAGCACCGCCATTCAATGTGATCATGGCTGATCATTCTCAATCTGTACCCCGTTACTGCCTTCTCCCCATACCCCCTGACTCCGCTATGCTTAAGAGCTCTATCTAGCTCTCTCTTGAATGCATTCAGAGAATTGGCCTCCACAGCCTTCTGCCTTCTGGGTTCACTAGAACATTTATCATTCTACTGTATATCACCAAATAATAATCAGTTGGACAACAATATGAGGCATCTGCAGTTATTTTCTTATAATATGAGGCATGAGGCAGGAGCTGGCCAAAATTGACTGGAAGGAGGCCCTAGCAGGGAAGACGGTAGAACAGCAATGGCAGGTATTCCTGGGAATAATGCAGAGGTTGCAGGATCAATTTATCCCAAAGAGGCGGAAAGACTCTAAGGGGAGTAAGAGACACCTGTGGCTGACGAGGGAAGTCAAGGACAGCATAAAAATTAAGGAGAGGAAGTATAACATAGCAAAGAAGAGTGGGAAGACAGAGGATTGGGAGTCTTTTAAAGAGCAACAAAAGTTAACTAAAAAGGCAATACGGGGAGAAAAGATGAGGTACGAGGGTAAACTAGCCAATAATATAAAGGAGGATAGCAAAAGTTTTTTTAGGTACGTGAAGAGGAAAAAAATAGTCAAGGCAAATGTGGGTCCCTTGAAGACAGAAGCAGGGGAATTTATTATGGGGAACAAAGAAATGGCAGACGAGTTAAACCGTTACTTTGGATCTGTGTTTACTGAGGAGGGTACACACAATCTCCCAAATGTTCTAGGGGCCGGAGAACCTAGGGTGATGGAGGAACTGAAGGAAATCCACATTAGGCAGGAAATGGTTTTGGGTAGACTGATGGGACTGAAGGCTGATAAATCCCCAGGGCCTGATGGTCTGCATCCCAGGGTACTTAAGGAGGTGGCTCTAGAAATAGTGGAAGCATTGGAGATCATTTTTCAATGTTCTATAGATTCAGGATCAGTTCCTGTGGATTGGAGGATAGCAAATGTTATCCCACTTTTTAAGAAAGGAGGGAGAGAGGAAACGGGTAATTATAGACCAGTTAGTCTGACATCAGTGGTGGGGAAGATGCTGGAGTCAATTATAAAAGACGAAATTGCTGAGCATTTGGATAGCAGTAACAGGATCATTCCGAGTCAGCATGGATTTACGAAGGGGAAATCATGCTGGAATTATTTGAGGATGTAACTAGGAAAATTGACAGGGGAGAGTCAGTGGATGTGGTTCCCCTCGACTTTCAGAAAGCCTTCGACAAGGTCCCACATAGGAGATTAGTGGGCAAAATTAGAGCACATGGTATTGGGGGTAGGGTACTGACATGGATAGAAAATTGGTTGACAGACAGAAAGCAAAGAGTGGGGATAAATGGGTCCCTTTCGGAATGGCAGGCAGTGACCAGTGGGGTACCGCAAGGTTCGGTGCTGGGACCCCAGCTATTTACGATATACATTAATGACTTAGATGAAGGGATTAAAAGTACCATTAGCAAATTTGCAAATGATACTAAGCTGGGGGGTAGTGTGAATTGTGAGGAAGATGCAATAAGGCTGCAGGGTGACTTGGACAGGTTGTGTGAGTGGGCGGATACATGGCAGATGCAGTTTAATGTAGATAAGTGTGAGGTTATTCACTTTGGAAGTAAGAATAGAAAGGCAGATTATTATCTGAATGGTGTCAAGTTAGGAAGAGGGGATGTTCAACGAGATCTGGGTGTCCTAGTGCATCAGTCACTGAAAGGAAGCATGCAGGTACAGCAGGCAGTGAAGAAAGCCAATGGAATGTTGGCCTTCGTAACAAGAGGAGTTGAGTATAGGAGCAAAGAGGTCTTTCTACAGTTGTACCGGGCCCTGGTGAGACCGCACCTGGAGTACTGTGTGCAGTTCTGGTCTCCAAATTTGAGGAAGGATATTCTTGCTATTGAGGGCGTGCAGCGTAGGTTCACTAGGTTGATTCCTGGAATGGCGGGACTGTCGTATGTTGAAAGGCTGGAGCAATTAGGCTTGTATACACTGGAATTTAGAAGGATGAGGGGGGATCTTATTGAAACGTATAAGATAATTAGGGGATTGGACACCTTAGAGGCAGGAAACATGTTCCCAATGTTGGGGGAGTCCAGAACAAGGGGCCACAGTTTAAGATTAAGGGGTAGGCCATTTAGAACGGAGATGAGGAATAATTTTTTCAGTCAGAGAGTGGTGAAGGTGTGGAATTCTCTGCCTCAGAAGGCAGTGGAGGCCAGTTCGTTGGATGCTTTCAAGAGAGAGCTGGATAGAGCTCTTAAGGATGGCGGAGTGAGGGGGTATGGGGAGAAGGCAGGAACGGGGTACTGATTGAGAGTGATCAGCCATGATCGCATTGAATGGCGGTGCTGGCTCGAAGGGCTGAATGGCCTACTCCTGCACCTATTGTCTATTGTCTATTGTCTATAATAACATTCAACGGTCTAAATAATCTTCTGATTTACCACCGGTCCTGAACATGCCAAATTAATGCAGTTTTATTGTATTATTTGTCGTCTTCATCATTTCATTTTTAGATTGTAATTAAGCCTATTTGTTTTCCAGTTTTTCCTCAAAGCTTCCTTTCTGCTCCCTCCCACTTCCTATTACCTCTGCATCATAAAATTGTTTCATCTGCAACCTCAAGATTTGAGGAAAGATCACAGGGTTAACTGTTTTTCACTCCATAGGTGCTGACTGAAAAGCTGAATAAGTCCATCGTTATTAATGTTGGATTTCTGGAATCTGAGGTATTTTGCTTTTGCATTGGCTTCTAAAATGAATGGCCTACAGGCTCTTGAATCGTGTTTGAAGATGTGTTCCAACCAGCCAGCTCTTGGCCTGTTGTACTGCGGGGAAATTGTACCAGCATCTTATCAAATGCGGCAAAGGATACGGTTGTTATGATTGGTTTTATAATTTGGAAATACATTTTTGATGTACAACAATATAGAGCAATCTTAACCTCATCCTAACAGGCTGAATCTTTCAATTGCTTTCCCAATTAAATTTTTTGTTGTATTATGCAATACTATTTATACTTCATATATTAACAATAAATTTTGTCATACTTTTTACATCTTTTCTCTGAAGCAACAAATGAAGTAGTCATCTATTTTTTTGTACACATTTAAGTGCCCCACAACAGTCACTGCACTTCAAAAGGTATTTCATCAAAAACTTTGGGACATTTTGAAATACTGAAATGCATTAACTAAAGAAATGTCTTTTAGACAATGTATAATTTATACATGTAACAAAGACCGTCAAAAATACCTAAATGGAAATGATAATGTGCTTGATCTTAAATGCATGATTTTCAGTTGAGCATATTTACATCATGAAACGATTCAGAGTTATTTCAGCACCAAAACTGTCAACTGAATGGAGGCTTAGTCATCTGGGAGTTCAAGGACACTGTCTGATTCATTTAGTATTCCAAACGAGTAGCACATTCAGCAAATTAGCATGTAAACCTGACATCTTTTCGAGAACTGAATATAACCTAAAAGAGAATATGGCTTTCTTTTCGACGATAAACAAGCTCCTTATTTTCCTTGACAGTTCATATCTACTCTGACAATGCAAATGTTTAAAAGTACAAAGGCAGAATTTGTTTTAAGATGAACTTTTAAAAAACTTTATTTCCAAGAAAATTGTCAAACTGATATATTATTTCACCAAAGAGATGAACTCACAGAAGATGACATTTTCACATTTATTAAACTGCTTCATCATTTCTGATTAAAGTTTCCAAATAGTGCTTTGTGAAGTTAATGAACTTAATCACCATTCTTTTTTTCGTTTTCTAATGCCTTTACTAACCCTTGGTGGTTTTATGGAACTGAAAAATGCGTTGTGATGAGATGACGAGGTAGAAACTTCATAAGCTCAGAAGAGAAAATGGAGACTATGCCAAATTAAAACACCCAATTTTGTAACACAGTGAAGAATGCAAACTTAAGCAGAATATTTTTAACTAGGATGATGTACAGAATGAGATGCCCGTTTGTATTTCTGCCTCAAGATGAACAGAGATTTGGATTTTCTCCAAATTGCTGTGATTTCAGATTGAAGTATAACAACCAAAATATTGGAAATACTCAGAACTTCTGTGGAGAGAGAAAAAGTGAACACATTGATTTTAACCTGCCATCATGTTGTTGCAGATCAAACAAGTTTTTAAACAAATGCTGAGGGATGCAAATGGTAGGGATTGACAGAGAAAAATGTAAAAAAGGGTCTCTGTCATTTTTTTTTCCATCTTTGGTTTAGGTCAATGGCAAAAAATAATGGACCAAAACACAAAGTTCTGGAGGAACTCAGCAGACTGCATCCGTGGAGGAAATGGACAGACGACGTTTTGGGTCAGGATTCTTCATCAGACGAAATATAGTAATGGAAAGAAACTGGAAAGTGAAGGAATTGAACAAAGACTGGCAAGTGGTAGGTGGATACAGTGAGGGAGTGTGATTGGTAGATGGATGGAGTAAGTGACAAGACTCAAAGTGAAAAGGTGTCAGATAAGGAAAATTGAGGAGATTGAAATGTAAAGCTGGAGGGAGGGATATAGGTGGAAGGGGATGGAGGAGAGGGAAAAGAGTGAGGGTAAAAGGGACATAGAGAACTTGGGAATGGGAGATGCGTACAGAAGAGGGGGAAGGAGCAGGTGATTAGGGTGGTGAGAGATGGTGGAAGACATGTGCGCATACCGGGATGAGATGGAGCAGGGGGTTATTACCTGAAATCGGAATTGGAGACCTTTGAACTATCTTTAATCGGACATTACCTTGCACTAAATGTTGAACTCTTTATCTGTACACTGTGGACAGCTTGATTGTAATCATCTATAGTCTTTTCTTTGACTGGATAGTACGCAACAAAAGCTTTTCACTGTACCTTGGTGCACGTGACAATAAACTAAAACTAAACTAAAATTCAATGTTCATACAAGGGACTGCAGCTGTTGGTTTACAAAAGTAAACATTCAGAGTGCTGGAGTAACCCAGCAGGCCAAACAGCATTGCTGGAGGACATCTCAGTCTGAAGAAGGGTCTCGACCCAAAACATCACCTATCCATGTCCTCCAGAGATGCTATCTGATCTGCCAAGTTACTCCAGCACTGTGTGTTTATTGCAATGTTCATACCATTAGATTGTAGACCAGGATAATGGGCCAAGTGTGGAACCACTGTGGTAGTGTCCTTTTAATTCACCATCATGTCTCTTCCAGGAATGCATAATCTTAAGAAAGTCTACTGTGCTCAAAATATTTCCTTCTTTCCTTGTTCATATTTTTGACTTCTCTTCTTATTCTCTATCCGTTATTGGCCAAATCTCTACTCATCTATTTTCAAGAACAAATTATGCTATGTGATATATAAATATAGTTATGTCCTTTTTACATCAGTCTGCCCATAGCTACAGGTATTGTCAAATCTCTGCTCGTTGATTTCTGAAAACAGGATGCCCACTCAATGTTGAGGCCAACTCCCTCACAATTTTCTGTATTAAGCAAAATAAAATTTCTTTCCTTTGTGTGCCAAATATAGAAAACCTCAACAACTTTAGCATGTCAATAATCTCTCCAAATACTTTGCTTCATTTACCTCCAATCACATTCCTCCTTTTCTAGGATTTTGCTTTCCCCATGGACCTTCATCTGCTCGACTCTGAGCAAACCGAGTCCTCAACTTCATTTCCTCACGTGGTGAATTTCAAACTCAACACGTTGCTGCTTTGTATCACCCCATTGCTGATGGACCCCATTACCTCTCTGCAGAAGTCCAGTTCCTATAATTAAGATGGTAATTGCCTTGGAAAACACACAATTTCTACCCTTTTTATTTACAAAGCCAAAATGACTTCCACCCCCCTCCTCCCCATTTAATGTGTTTGTCGTGTTCTTTGTTTGGTCATTTTCCACCAATTTCCAAGACCCTTCTCACACTGCTGCAATTTTCTAGCATTCTCACCTTGGCCTTTACTTATAAATGGTAACTATTGCTACATCCCTGTCCGTATCAACACAACCTGAAGTATCTACAATTCTTTGAAAAGAAACCTATCCTATCCACCACACACCACCCCACATGTTAAACTTGCTCTTACGCTGACATTATTTCCAAACTAATAGATGCTTTAATGGGAATTCATATGGGTTTTAGCTCTGCTTTCATTTTAATTTATTGGACTGTGGAATAAGCCCACAGTCTGAAGTTCGCTTTAATGTTAAAAGGATTTGAAAGAGTTCATGAAATATACAGTTCAATAGGTTTCATATATTTATATTTACATTAATGTGCTTCTAACAAACCAATTAAATGTTTCCAGTCCTGTCCAAAACCCACCTCTATTCCACTTGTAAACCTGCTAACTTCAGTGAAGGAAAGAAAACAGGTACATTCATCTACAACTCTAATAGGAATATATCATCTGTTTAATAGTGTTGCTACATAACCAGATATAGGACACTCAAAGTGAGGGTGATAAATAAACCTGCGAGTCTGCTAAGCTGTTGCTTTGCTCCTGTTCTGATGATAATCATATGTCTATCACCTGTTAGGATTACAGAGACATTGCTTATGAAAAGACCAATATCAATATTGTGGGTATAGAAATTAACTTCCTGTAAACATGCCTCCTAATTTTCTTTTTTGATTGAACTCGTTACTAATGAGATTCTTGGGGATAGGTGCATACAAAAAAATTCTTGCTCTATTATAGTTATTGATCATCTTTTGATAATTATTTTCATTTTCTGAATATATCTTTTATATTTTTCATAATATCCAGCTTATAACAGTGTAAAATTCTATCATGCAGTTCTATTTTAGATTTCACGTTAATTCTCTCCTACTTAACTACAAATTATACTTCACAGCAAACTTTTATTTTTTATTACACATTTAAGATTTTTCCCCCATTGCAAATGATCCATCTTTTTGGCAACATTGCCGCAATTAATTTTAATCTTAATACCTGGATTTCTAGTTTTCAGATCAGAGCTCTTTTCTTTGTCTCTTCATCATCTCAAATACTTACATAGACTCTGAGCACTGTGTAATACCTATTTTTCAAAGTGCAGTGAAGTATATGGAATAGTTACAAGGAATACACAGTTGCTAAAATATGTTTTAAATACTAGAGCTATCATTCAAGTAGTAACACTTTAAAATTGAGTACAGAATACATTATAAATATACAAATATTGTAAATATACAAATCTTGTGACAAATGATTTGTGATGTACAACATACCTGCTTTTTGTTATAATCCTTTAGTGCTGTTTCATAGCCCTCTTCAAGCCTTTCAAAAGCAATTCCTACATCTGTGGTCCAATATATTTGTGAGCTGGTGAGTGCCACTTGAGCAGAATAGTCAAAAATCCACTGATCTCTTGGTTTTTCCTCATAAGCTGATACAGCCTCTGTAATCTGATGACGTATGGTTCCCTGCATGCTTTCCTCTACTCGATTTAACCAAGCTTCAACCTTGAAAAGACTGGACGGTCAGCTTTTATATAAACAAAATTCAAATTGCAGTTATAGAAACATAGAAAATAGGTGCAGGAGGAGGCCATTCAGCCCTTCAAGTCAGCACCACCATTCATTGTGATCATGGCTGATCATCCACAATCAGTAACCCATGCCTGCCTTCTCCTCATACCCCTTGATTCCGTTAGCCCCAAGAGCTCTATCTAACTCTCTTTTAAATTCATCCAGTGAATTGGCCTCCACTGCCTTCTGTGGAAGAGAATTCCACAAATTCACAACTCTCTGGGTGGAAAAGTTTTTTCTGAACTTTGCCTGTTGAACTTTGGTTACATTGCAATTGACCTACATGAAAGCATGTCAGGTCATTGTTGTAGCATGTGGGTCAGAACAGTGGAAACTTGAATTAATAACCAGATAATGTGTGGATTATCACATTGCAGTGTGTGAAAATAGGCTGTTCCATTTCCTGCATTAAAACAGTTACAACTTAATTAGTTGTAAAACACATAGATAGTTTAACAACATGGCACATAGAGTACAAATACATCAATTTTTCTTTCTTTCAGTCTTACCTGCCCAATACATTTACACTTTACTTGGAATGGGACATATTCTTTTTCTCGACTGTACATTCCTATTGCAATCTTATTTATTCGTTTTTCTCTGTCTTCTTCAAATTTAAGATCAGCCATGTTATCAAACAGTTTGGCAAGATGACAGGTGACCTGAAATAAACATTGACTGAGATATTAAAAGGACACCTTGAAAATATATATTTTGTTATGCAAAATTTCTGGTAATAGCTAAAATAGCTTGGTTAAGCAATCATTTATGGCTATGAGGGTTGCTATATGAGAAAGAGTATGTAACATTGATTTAGTTTTGTTTAGTCATATCACGTGTAGAGCTACAGTGAAAAGCTGTTGTTTGAGTGCTATCATTTCAAAGAAAAGATGATACATGAACACAATCAAGATGTCTACAGTGTACAAATGAAGGATAAAGGGTACAACATTTATAACATGTAGTGTAAAATATAACATTGAAATCTGATAAAGCCCGATTAATATATTTCAAAGGTCTTCAATGAGGTAGATGGGGGAGCAGGACCTGACTCAAGCTGATGAGAGGACAGTTCAGTGCCTGATAACAGCTGGGAAGAAACTGTCCCTGAATCTCAAGTTATGCATATTCAACCCTCTGTACTCTACTTGCCTGATGGGAGATGGGAGAAGAGGGAGTGACCGCAGCGAGACTGGTCATTGATTATGCTGGTGGTCTTGCAAAGGCAGCGGAAGTGTAGATGGAGTCAATGAGAGAGGGAGTGGTATTGGATCGAGTTTTGGGATTAACCTCGGTAATTGGAAGTGGGGAGCATTATGTGGCAGTGATCAAAATTCAGTGAGATTTAGAACATTAACAGAAGAAGATAAATATATTTCAAAAGTGGATGCTTCAATTTTACCATTTTACCTGGATGAGGTAGGATTTAGCAAAAGTAAATTGGAAGTAGGTACTTGGAGTTAAATCGGCATCAGAACAGTTGAAGGTATTCAGGAAGGAAAAATACTGAGGCTTCAGAACAACATGAACCATTTAAAAGATAAGCAAGTGCAACTTATTATAGTTTTCCATGCCTGTTCTGAAACACCCAAGGTAGGATAAAGACAGTAATGGGAATTCCTCTGGCAGATACAAAGAGCTCATCAATATGGAAAGCCTGGAGGAGTATAAAAAGTGCAGAGGTGAAATTAAATGTCAAGTACTGCATTTAATGTTGGTCACATGAAAGGACTGTGTGGTTGCAAAGAAGTATATGGCAACAGGCAACAGGCGGGATTCAAAGATGGTGTGCTGCCTCCCTGGTGCCAGGATCCAGGATGTCACGGACAGAGTGCAGTAAAATCCTCAAGGGCGAAGGTGAACAGCCGGAAGTGGTAGTGCATGTCGGCACAAACGACGTAGGAAAGAAGGGGATGAATATTTTGCAGCGTGACTTTAGAGAGCTCGGAAAAATGCTGAAAAGCAGGACCTCCAGGGTGGTTATCTCCGGTTTGCTTCCAGTTCCTTGTGCTGGCGAGAACAGGAACAGGGAGATACAGGACCTGAATGTGTGGCTGACGAACTGGTGCAGGGGGCAAGGATTTAGATTCTTAGATCACTGGGATCTGTTTTGGGGTAAGGGGGAATTGTACAAAAGGGACGGATTGCACCTGAACAGGTGGGGGACCAGCATTCTGGCAGGCAGGTTTGCCACTGCTACACGGGTGGTTTTAAACTAAATGGTGGGGGGGGGGGGGGGGGGTCAAATGGGATAGTCAAGGATGGAGTTAAAGGGAAAGAGAGTAAAGGGATAATTAATGACCCCAGAATTAACGGGAAAGAAAGCTCACAAAGGGATAGGAGTGTATGGCTAAGTGTAATAGGGATCGATGTGAAGGGTGAGATGAGTAAGGAATTAAAAGTATTGTACATGAATGCGCGAAGTATAAGAACTAATGAGCTTGAGGCTCAGTTAGAGGTTGGTAGATATGACATTGTGGGGATTACAGAGACGTGGCTGCAGGAGGATCGGGCCTGGGAACAATATTCAGGGTTATACATCCTATAGAAAGGACAGGCAGGTGGGCAGAGGCGGAAGGGTAGCTCTGCTGGTGAGGGACAAAATTCAGTCCCTTGCGAGGGGCGACATAGGGACTGACGAGGTAGAGTCACTGTGGATTGAGTTGAGGAATTGTAAAGGCAAGAAGACACTAATTGGTGTTATCTACAGACCCCCAAACAATAGCCCGAATGTAGGGTGTAAGTTGCAGCAGGAGTTAAAACTGGCATGTAACAAAGGTAATGCCACTGTGTAGTGATGGGGGATTTCAATGTGCAGGTAGACTGGGAAAACCAGGTTGGTTCTGGACCCCAAGAAAGAGAGTTTGTAGAGTGCCTCCGAGATGGATTCTTAGAGCAGCTTGTAATGGAGCCTACCAGAGAAAAGGCAATTCTGGATTTAGTGTTGTCCAATGAACCAGATTTGATAAGAGAACTCGAGGTAAAGGAACCGCTTGGAGGTAGTGATCACAATATGATTAGTTTTAATCTGCAATTTGAAAAGGAGAAGGTTAAATCAGAAGTGTCAGTGTTGCAGTTGAACAAAGGGGACCATGAAGGCATGAGAGAGGAGCTGGCCAAGATAGACTGGAAAGCGATCCTAACAGGAATGACGGTGGAACAGCAATGGCAGGAATTTCCGGGCATAATCCGGAAGATGCAGGATCATTTCATTCCAAAAAGGAAGAAAGATTCTAAGGGGAGCAGGAGGCAACTGTGGCTGACAAGGGAAGTTAGGAATGGAATAAAACTAAAAGAAAAGATGTATAACACAGCAAAGAGTAGCGGGAAGCCAGAGGATTGGGAAACTTTCATAGGACAACAGAAGGTAACAAAACGGGCAATACGGGCTGAAAAGATAAAGTACGAGGGGAAGCTGGCCAAGAATATAAAGAAGGACAGTAAACGCTTCTTTAGATATGTTAAGAGAAAAAGTAGCAAAGTCAAATGTGGGTCCCTTGAAGGCAGACACGGGTGAAATTATTATGGGTAACAAGGAAATTGCAGAAGAGTTGAATAGGTACTTCGGATCTGTCTTCACTAAGGAAGACACAAACAATCTCCCAGATGTACTAAAGGACAGAGGATCTAGGGGGGTAGAGGAGCTGAAAGAAATTTTCATTAGGCGAGAAATAGTATTGGGTAGACTAATGGGACTGAAGGATGATAAATCTCCTGGGCCTGATGGTCTGCATCCCAGGGTCCTCAGGGAGGTGGCTCTAGAAATAGTGGATGCATTGGTGATCATTTTCCAATGTTCAATAGATTCAGAATCAGTTCCTGTGGATTGGAGGATAGCTAATGTTATCCTACTTTTCAAGAAAGGAGCGAGAGAGAAAACGGGGAATTACAGACCAGTTAGCCTGACTTCGGTGGTGGGAAAGATGCAGGAGTCAATTATTAAAGAGGTAATAACAGTGCATTTGGATAGCAATAAAAGGATAAGTCCAAGTCAGCATGGATTTATGAAAGGCAAATCATGCTTGACTAATCTTCTGGAATTTTTTGAGGATGTGACAAATAAAATGGATGAAGGGGAGCCAGTGGATGTAGTGTATCTAGACTTTCAGAAAGCCTTTGATAAGGTCCCGCACGGGAGATTGGTGACTAAAATTAGAGCACATGGTATTGGGGATAGGGTGTTGACATGGATAGAAAATTGGTTGGCAGACAGGAAGCAAAGAGTAGGAGTAAACGGGTCCTTTTCAGAATGGCAGGCAGTGGCAAGTGGAGTGCCGCAAGGATCGGTGTTGGGGCCACAAGTTTACCATATATATTAATGATTTGGAAGAGGGAATTAATATCAACACAAGCAAGTTTGCGGATGACACAAAGCTGGGTGGCAGAGTAAACTGTGAAGAGGATGTTAGGAGGTTTCAGGGTGACTTGGACAAGTTGAGTGACTGGATAGATGCAGTATAATATAGATAAATGTGAGGTTATCCACTTTGGCGGCAAAAACAAGGAGGCAGATTATTATCTTAATGGTGTTAGGTAAGGGGGAAGTGTAGCGAGACCTGGGTGTCCTTGTACACCAGTCACTGAACGTTGGCGTTCAGTACAGCAGGCAGTCATAACAAGAGGATTTCAGTATAGGAGTAAAGTTGTATAGGGCCCTGGTAAGACCACATCTGGAGTATTGTGTACAGTTTTAGAAACATCGAAAATAGATGCAGGAGTAAGCCATTCGGCCCTTCGAGCCTGCACCGCCATTCAAATATGATCATGGCTGATTATCCAGCTCAGTAGCCTGTACCTGCCTTCTCTCCATACCCCCTGATCCCTTTAGCAAAAAGGGCCACATCTAACTCCCTCTTAAATATAGCCAATGAACTGGCCTCAACTACCTTCTGTGACAGAGAATTCCACAGACTCGCCACTCTCTGTGTGAAGAAATGTTTTCTCATCTCGGTCCTAAAAGACTTCCCCCTTATCCTTAAGCTGTGACCCCTGGTTCTGGACTCCCCCAGCATCGGGAACAATCTTCCCGCATCTAGCCTCTCCAACCCCTTAAGAATTTTATATGTTTCTATAAGATCCCCCCTCAGTCTTCTAAATTCCAGCGAGTACAAGCCCAGTCTATCCAGTCTTTCCTCATATGAAAGTCCCGCCATCCCAGGGATCAATCTGGTGAACCTTCTCTGTACTCCCTCTAAGGTCTCTTAATCTGAGGAATGACATCCTTGTAATTGAGGCAGTGCAGCGTAGGTTCACGAAAATGATCCCTGGCACGGACTGTCATATAAGGAAAGATTGAAAAGACTAGGCTTGTATTCACTGGAGTTTAGAAGGATGAGAGGGGACCTTATAGAAACATATAAAATTATAAAAGGACTGGACAAGCTAGATGCAGGAACCAGAACCAGAACCAGGGGCCACAGTCTAAGAATAAAAAGGATGCCATTTAAAACTGAGGTGAGAGGGAACCTTTTCACCCAGAGAGTTGTGAATTTGTGGAATTCTCTGCCACAGAGGGAAGTGGAGGCCAAATCACTGGATGGATTTAAGAGAGAGTTAGATAGAGCTCTAGGGGCTAGTGGAATCAAGGGATATGGGGAGAAAGCAGGCATGGGGGGGGTTATTGATTGTGGATGATCACCCATGATCACAATGAATGGCGGTGCTGGCTCGAAGGGCCGAATGGTCTCCTGCACCTATTTTCTATGTTTCTATATGCTGATGCTCAGGAAACTTGTGAGGGTGATGGAGGCAGAAACCCTCATTATATTTAACAAGTACTGGTGTATGCGCTTTCAGAACTTTAGAATTCTAGCCTATGGATATTACTGGAGTGTACGGTTTAACTGATGGACATAGTTGGTCAAATAATTCCCCTTCTGTGTCACAAATTCTCCATGATACTATAAAGGAAATTAGAATGTAAAAAGGCTGCATGAAAGGATACTGGCCGATAAAAAAGGAGACCCCTAAAATGTTCTACAAATAAGTGAAGGGAATGAGCATCAGACAGGAAAGAGTACGCTCTTTTCAAAACGGTAGCATGTGTGCGGAAGAAGATACATACAAACGTTTGACTGAACACCAGGAAAAATAGGAGCGATGACATTAGGATACAAGGATATGATAAACACAAAATACCTTAATATATCCTCTTCCTTTATATTTATTTCATATCTACCCTATCAAATCCCTTAGGAATTCATTGAAATCACAGCAGAAAAAATGTCCAAGCTGTTTCAATAACAAATTACTATAATAAATGTTATGGTACCTTAGTAAAACTAAGTTTCCTATAGTTTTATTTCTGTACTCTTTTCACAATTTAATAGTTGCTCTTCATAACTTCGACATTTGTTCAACCTCTCCACAAAACCATCCATATGGCAGAACCTTACCCATTTCCCCTGCTTATCATCTGCCAATCCATTTTCTTAAATCCTCTCTCTAGAATGCCTCAATTTAGAAAACAGGTTTGTACAGATCCACCATCATTTATATTTAAACCATTTCAAAGTAGCAGTAATTAATAATTACATACTACTATGAAAAGAAAGAGAGATTACATAACTCCGATGCCATACTTGGTGAAGGAGGCGAGTATTTGCAACTTTTGGACAGAAGACACATTTAATTTCCAACTAATCCTAGTTCAAACATTAAACCTCAACAGATGATCTCAATGGAGTTTTAACACATTCAGAGATAGCAAAGGGTCTATTGAGGGGCTAAAGTTTAAACAGTGTTAAAAAACACAATACCTAAACTCAAGGGCAATGGACATGCTAGGATCTGCATGAGTACCTTGTTCAAGTGAGATAATTATTGAAAATAAGGCAGAGGAATGGGGTTAAGAGGGAAAGATAGATCAGCCATAATTGAACGGTGATGTTGACTCAATGGGTTGAATGGCCTAATTCTGCTCCTATGACTTATGAACTTAGATGTATCACAATGGGCAAACCTAGTGGAAGTAATCATATACACCTTTTGGAAGTGCTAGCATTTTTCTCCTGCACAATCTACAGTGTCCTTTTTTAACACAACCAAATATGTATTTTTAAATCATTCTTCTGTGAGTTTAGTTAGTGAATTAGCTTTAGGATTTATCTAACATTAAATCTAGTTATCTTATTAAAATCAAATTAAATGCCTGAATTCAGCACCACAATGGTGAGAGAGGTTTCATGTATTAAAACATACAATAATATAACAAAAATAATTTGAAACGCAGACTCAAACCGAGGAAAAAGTCTATTTTAATAATGGATACTTTGAATGATTAGTAATTCTCAAGGGGTAATATTCAAAAGGTATAATGAACTGTTCAGTCATTACAACTCTTTGATGCTATTTAACATAACATTACAAAAACAAACATTTCAATTATGCTAAAATCTCTGGTTCTCAGTTTCAACAATTCATTAATGCTTCTTATCCAGCTACTTTGCAAACAATTGATTTTTTTAAACAGTCAATTCATGGATAGCTTTCATTCTGGCTAGCATATTTAACCATTTTCCAAGTGATGTCACTGACTGGGGATCTTGCTCATTGTGAAGCATGGCCCTCTGTCCACTCAGCAGATGAAGTTTGATGTGTTATATGAAAAGTATATATGTGTTATATGAAAAGTATATACATATGTGTGTGTACATATGTATACGTCTGTGTGTGTGTGTGTGTGTGTGTATGTGTGTGTGTGTGTGTGTGTGTGTGTGTGTGTGTGTGTGTGTGTGTGTGTGTGTGTGTGTGTGTGTGTGTTGTGTGTGTGTGTCTGTCTGTTTGTGTGTGTGTGTGTGTGTGTGTGTATGTGTAAAACCGTGCTTACTACTTCATAAAATAATGTAATTACTATAAATTAATAGCATACCTGTCCAGGCTGTGTTCCTTTGGACAGGATATCCAGTAGGTCTGCCGACGACACAAAATAAAACCTTGGGAAAGCTAAACGTTTGGTTTCAAGGTACTCAGCTAAAGTTTTTTCACACAGGCCTAGCCTACAAGAGTGAAAATTTATAAAATTATATTTAAATTTCATACATTACAACATGTTGAATGTACGTTACTCCTTAAAATACAATAACACATCAGCAAAACTATACATGACAAAACATTTATCTTGAAATACTCACAAACCTCCAGAGTTCATGAAAAGTGATACACAAAGCTATATTTTTTTCTTGTCAAGTTACAATTCAATGCTTTTTGGTGTCGATGAAATCCTATTACTAACCCAGCTTTCATAATGCCTTTATTAGCATAAATGACAATGGAGTAGATATGCAAGAGCTGGAGTTACTCCAGTTTTTGGTGTCTATCTTAGGATCATTAACATGTGCCTAATGCAACTGCAGTGCAGGCCTGCGTCTGTTGTTTTAAAATGGGATGGGAAATATATTACCAAAGTGTTAACTGACCCAAGGTCTTCTGCCTGCTATTCAAAACAAATAACCATTATGCCTTCAATCAAATAGGAAAAAATAGCACCATGGCATGTGGTGAAGGATTATGCTTGTTATTTCACAAGCATGTCTACTATATATATTTTTTAAGATTAAGGGGCCCAAATGTTCAGAACATAGATGCAAAAATGCACATCTAAATGTATTAAATACCACTGTATCTTTAAAGTTTTACCTTTGCTGAAGAGCCTCAAGTTTTTCATATAATTTGGGTTTATTTGTTGCTTCAATTACGTTCTTTGTCTGTGCTGTTTCGAACATTAATTCCTTTTTGCAAAAACAAAACATCAAGAATAATTATCTGAATTTTAAATAATAATTATTTTTACAGGGTGAATCACAGCTCTAAAATAAGTATATGTCCTCCTTTAAGAAACATGAAAATTAAAGACTGATTCTGACAATGGGTGCAGAGGATAAGACTTTCTAAAGCATGATCATAAAGGGTATGTTTCAATGGAAGTAAAGGGATTATCAGTCAGTGCAATGAGATCCAACTCAACGAGCTGTATCCTGTGGCATGGTAGCAGAGCTATTATTTATGCTGCCTCATTTCCAGAGGCGAATATGGGCTAGGATGCTGCCTTTGAGGAGTTTGCATGCAATCTCTGTAATCTTCTGGGGTTCCTTCTGGTGTTCTGGTTTCCTTGTACATTTTTAAAAAAAAGCATGCTGGTAAGTTAAATGGCTGTTGTAAACAGCTTTCAGTGTATGTTAATGGAAAAACAATTAAATGGGTGCTGGTGGACATGTAAGAGAGAAAGTTACTGTGCTACAGGGAAATAAGAAGATAATGGATGAATGGGATTGCTAAACAGAGAGACAATATGGATCCTTGGGTCAAATGGCCTCTGTGTTCTATTTACTACAAATTAATCTTCAAGCACAATATGGCACATTGTTTGATTTCTTGTTGTTGAGTGCCTCGGAATGTACTTAGAAATTGAATTAAACAAGCACAACGGTCTGCAAGAGGAATAAAAACTCCAAAAATGGTGTCAGAACAGAAACTGCCTGTCCAGGAGAAAAAGAAAGGGACCAACTCAATGTGGGAAAATGTGAAAGGATCTGTTGGATGTTAAACCAAAACTGTTTAGATGTGCTCTTATACTGACGTCACTACCGGTGTACCAGATATAAAATGAATATGAAAACAAAATAAAAGTCTTCTCTTCCGGTTAAAGCAACACCGACGTACGAGGGCATGTGTGTTTATTCCTCTGAAGAATAAAAGCATAATACCGACTATTCTGCCCTTGAGATGCAAACGCCAACAGGTTATGGGCCCAGGAGGGATGGTGGAAGCCGATGGAACAGATTATGCTTCGACGGAGATGAAAAGAATTACGAATTATGGGAAACAAAGTTTTTAGGCCACCTGCGGCTACAAGGCTTAAAGTCAACAATTCTGAACGAGCCGGCTACCGACGAAGAAGACGACGGGGAAGCCGAGAAAAACGAAAAAGCCTACGCCGAGCTGATACAAGTGCTAGACGACAAAAGTTTGTCGCTCATTATGAGAGAAGCGGCGGACGACGGGAGAAAAGCGTTGCAGCTACTGAGGAGCCATTACGCGGACACAGGGAAGCCACGAGTGATCTGCCTCTACACTGAGATGACGTCGCTGAAAAAGGCCATAAACGAAAGTGTAACAGAATACATTATTCGTGCAGAAACGGCGATTACAGCACTAAGAAAAGCCGGAGAGACTCTTAGAATGATTGCCATGATTCTGAAAGGCTTGCCAGAGACATTTAAGCCATTTGCCATCCACATAACACAGGGTGATGAGAAGACAACTTTTGGTGAGTTTAAGCCCAAGTTGAGAAGCTACGAGAGCACTGAAAGATTTAGCGGCCATATGAGTGACGACAACGTAATGAAAGCAAGAGGTTGGGTGAAAGAAAGGACTAAAGGCTCAGAGAAGGCATTCACCTGCTACAACTGCGGTCAGACGGGACACAAAGCGTGGGAATGCAGCGGAGAGCGCAGCGGTAAAGAACAGAGACAGTGGTGCAGTTTTTGCAAGAGCCCCACTCATAAGGAGGCAAACTGCAGAAAGAAAAAGCGAGACAACGTGAAACAAGCATCCGACTCCAACGACCACACATTTGCATTCAAAATAAATGACTGCCAGGCAAGTGAAGAGACTCGTAAAGGGCTTATGGTCGACACGGGCGCAACGTCACACATAATCACAGACATTGAAAAGTTTAAGAACTTTGATGAGACTTTCCAGCCCGCCAAACACTTCATCGAGTTGGCTGACGGGACAAGGTCGAGCGGTGTCGCACAGAGGAAAGGCGATGTAGAGGTGTACCTGAGAGACAGCGAGGGCCGTCTTGTGAGGACGACGCTGAGAAAGGCATTGTACATCCCATCATTCCCACAGGACATCTTCTCTGTCAAGGCAGCAACGACCACCGGAGCTTCAGTGATCTTTCGCCAAGGCAGCAACAAGCTCATCCACAAGAACGGTACCAAGTTCGACATTAAGGAGTATGACAGACTATACTATCTAAACACTGTAAGTCATAAAACTAATGACGGATGTCACGGGTGTTATGATATTCAAACATGGCACGAGATACTTGGTCACTGTAACTATGATGATGTATCACAGTTAGAGAGGGTAACAGAGGGCATGAAAATCAAAGGTAAAGTTGATAAGTCCAAACTCAACTGTGAGGTCTGAATAAAAGGCAAATTTGCACAGAACAGGAACAGAGAGCCAGATGTAAGGGCTAAAGAAGCACTTGAGTTAGTGCATACTGATTTGGCTGGCCCTATAGAGCCAGAAGCAAAAGATGGATACAAATACATACAAACTTTCACAGATGACTACTCAGGAGAAGTGTTTGTTTACTTCTTGAAAACAAAACGTGACACTATAAAAGCTACAGAAAAGTTCATAGCGGACGCGGCCCCCTATGGAAAAATTAAGTGCATAAGATCTGATAATGGCACAGAGTTCACAGCAGCAGATTTCCAATCATTGCTCAGTAGAAATGCCATAAGGCATGAAACCTCCGCACCTTACTCCCCCCATCAAAATGGGACAGCTGAGAGAAACTGGAGAACGCTATTTGAAATGGCAAGGTGCATGCTACTCGAGAGTAACCTACCGAAAGAATTGTGGACATATGCTGTAATGACTGCTGCAGTAATCCGCAACAGATGCTACAACAAACGTGTTGGTCAGACTCCACACTACATGGTGACAGGCAGAAAGCCTAATCTTTCAAAAATGAAGAAATTTGGATCAGTCTGTTTCTCATACAAACAAGTCAAAAAGAAGTTAGACTCAAGATGTGAAAAAGGGATTTTTGTAGGTTATGACAAAAACAGCCCTGCATATTAAGTCTACTACCGAGAGACAGGGCGAGTTCTCATAAAACAGACTAGTGAAGTTCATAACAAAAAGTGTAACTGAATGCCAAACTCAGACAGATATGGAGATGAGTGATGATGACCATCCTGGGAAGAGATTAACATCCCCCAGACCAAACGCAGAGGTGACTGATCAGAGTCCAGAAGTGACACTGAAGTCACACACGGATACTACTGAGAGTGATAGCAACACTCAAACTGGACAGGGTGAAAATAGTCAGAGCACACGCTATCCTAAGAGAGAAAGGAAAAGCCCACCGTACTTACGAGACTATGAGTGTAAAGTAGAAGAGGATGACCAGATAAATGTAAATGTAGACTACTGCTACAGAGTGATGTATAATGTTCCACAAACCTTCAAAGAAGCTATGAGCTCATCACAATCTGACATTTGGGCTAAAGCTATGAAGGAGGAAATCAAATCTCTCAAAGAAAATGACACATACACTCTAACCACACTACCACAGGGCAAAAATGCAGTGGGGGGGAAGTGGGTGTTTGCAGTAAAAGAATCTTCAGATAAGACTGAGACATACAAAGCCAGGTATGTTGCAAAGGGGTATAGTCAAGTAGTAGGAATAGATTACAAGGAGACGTTTTCCCCAACAGCTAACATGACATCAGTGCGCAGTCTGATGCAGCTAGCAGCTCAGTACGATTTGGAATTACACCAGATGGATGTGAAAACAGCTTATCTACATGCTCCAATTGATTGTGAGCTGTATATTGAACAACCTGAAGGATTTGAAGTGAAAACAGACACAGGTAAAAAGCTGGTCTGCAAACTTAACAAATCACTGTATGGACTGAAACAGTCAGGACGGAACTGGAACAAGATGCTGCATGATCATCTCAGTAAAAATGGTTTCGCACAAAATCCAGCAGATCACTGCGTGTACAGTAAAGAGACTGAAAATGAGAGAATAATTCTGATCATGTGGGTTGACGACCTAATTATTGCTGCCAGTGATAAAGAATCTCTCAATGGTGTGAAAGAAATGCTAAGTGCAAAGTTTAAGATGAAAGATCTTGGGAAACTTAGACATTTTCTAGGCATTGATTTTTCACAGACAGAGGGAGAAATAAAAATGAACCAAAAGAGGTACAGAGCAAAAATACTGGAGAAGTTTGGAATGTCTGACTGTAAAACAAGGTCAACTCCATGTGAACAGAAACAAAACTTTTATGATGATGATGAGCCTGTTAATCCAACACAATACAGGGAAGTGGTAGGCAGCTTGATATATGTGATGACATGTACAAGGCCTGATTTAAGCTGGATTGTCAGTAAACTGTCACAATATCTAGCAGAGCCTAAAGAACAACATAGGATAACTACCAAACATGTGTTGAGGTACTTAAAGGGTACTATAAACCAGGAGCTGTGTTACAAGAAAAGAGAGGAAAAACTCAAACTTGCTGCATACAGTGACACTGACTGGGCGGCAGATCAAAATGACAGGCGAAGCACAACAGGATATTGTTTTAGTTTGTCTGAAAATGGGCCTGTTATTTCATGGAAATCCAAGAAACAGCAGACAGTAGCCTTATCCACATGTGAAGCCGAATATATGGCAATGGCGGCTACTACACAAGAGAGCTTGTATCTTGTGCAGCTATTGAAAGGAATGGACAAAGATTGCCAGTACGAGCCAGTGAAAATCTTTGAGGACAATCAAGGTGCGATCGCATTATCAAAGAACCCAGTGAACCGACAAAGATGCAAACATATCGACATTAGGTATCATTTCATTCGGTCTGCACTCAGTGATAAGAAAGTAATCATTGAGTATTGTCCAACAGCAGACATGGCTGCAGATATCTTAACTAAGCCTGCAACAAAGTTTAAAACTGAGAAATTCAGGGATTATATGTTTGGAGTGTAAAATCATAACAACAAATTTTTTTTTTTTTGAAAGGTTGAACACTGTAAATGTGTAAAATGTGGTGATACAGAGAAAGTAATCAGATTAAGTTATGTTGTATATGTTGTTAAATGTAATGCACAGCATAAGAGCAAGTGGGGGTGTTGGATGTTAAACCGAAACTGTTTAGATGTGCTCTTATACTGACGTCACTACCGGTGTACCAGATATAAAATGTATATGAAAACAAAATAAAAGTCTTCTCTTCCGGTTAAAGCAACACCGACGTATGAGAGCATGTGTGTCTATTCCTCCGAAGAATAAAAGCATAATACCGACTATACTGCCCTTGAGATGCAAACGCCAACAGGATCAATTAGGACTTTGTTATCCGATCATTTGTTATAAGGATAATTTGGATTTTGGCCCGTGCAAAAACAGTAGTTCCAGATTAATTGAAAATGCCATTCTTATTTTATAAACTTTAGACTCATGTTACCAAAAAAAAGTCAGAACATTTGAGCTGTGATTTTACAACCAAGTTCAAAGATCATGGCGATTTTGAATATCTTCCAATGTCACTGCTAATGTTAGAACAGCTTAAATGAAATGGAGACATCAGGGCATAAGAATTTCAATGTGGAATCACAGTGGCAGTGTCACTTTCTTCCTGCTCCCCAGTGACAGGAGAATGATTTAGATTCCCCATCCCTCAGACATTTCTCTCAACCATATATATATAGGAAGATCAATATAGAGATAACTCGTAGGTAGAAAATAGAAATCAAGGGAAAATCATTCATAAAGGTAAGAGCCGCTGAAAGAATAATAAGGTTAATATTTACTCTCCCTTGAACTAATTGGACAAATATAATTAGATAGATCTTTTATTTAATTTTTCTGGTTTTAATGTGATGTAAGCAAAGTACTGAGTATGCATCTGCCTTTTTAGCTAACAATGAAACCCGAGTAATAGCAAACCAAAAGGAAAGGAAATCAAATAAAGACAGTATAATTATTGCTTCAGAAGCTGCAATTTCCATTCCATGTAGAAACATTCTCTTCACTCAATGTTGAATTTATGGGAAAGAGCAAGAGTTTTACTGCGAGTTTTTCATCGCACCAGTCGTGAGCTTTGGTAACAGACAGGGTTCCATGGGCGCGAGGCGTTTCCGATCATTGGTCAGCCCGTTTGCATTTTCCCCCTCCAGGCTACCTTTTCAGCTTCCATATGGCCAAGAGGTGGTCAATATTGATGTAATTAGAGCTTTAACAATACTGAATGCTGCCATTGGAATATATCTGGTGTGCACCATCATCAGAGAGACAAGATATTCTCTAGCATTTAATAATTTAAACAGGAATGATAAATTGGATGAAATACAAAGATAACAACAAATACATCATTGGAATTAGCACCTCATCACATCAGGAATCCTGTGAAGCAGCCCACTACTTTAAACCAAATCTAACCTTGCTATACTCACTTACTGCCTGCTAGTTGTGAGCCCTAAACAAAAGCAGAAATCAAAAGGAACTCCACGTGATTTAAATATGCAAATATTTGATATGATATTTAAATATGCTAATATATGCTGATATTTAAATAAGAGAATAGGCTTTGGGAGAGAGTATAAGAAAATAACTGCAGATGCTGGTACAAATCGATTTATTCACAAAAAGCTGGAGTAACTCAGCAGGTCAGGCAGCATCTCGGGAGAGAAGGAATGGGCTTTGGGAGAGAATGAGTTAGTTAGGGACAGACGGCAAGGTTTTGTACATGGCTGGCCATGCCTTTCTAACTTGATTGTTTTTTTTGAGGTGGTAACGACAGAGATCGATGACAGTGGGAGATGTTACTGCATGCAGAAAAGTTTAACAAAAATAAAATAATTTAACCTTAAAGTCTGTATCTATTCCATCAAATCGTTTGGCATCTTCAGGAAGTTGGTTTCGTATATCCTCAGATCCAATGAAAATACTCTCAAGGTGGGACCATGTGCGTTGAACCTCCATCCAGATAAATATAACAGAATCTGCCACAGTCAACTTTTTTTGCCAGATTGAAACCTGCTCAATAAAATACTCCACATATTTGTTCTGCAGAATAAATTGCAATTGTACCTATGAAGCAAAAATAAATAACGTTTAAGACAAAGAGAAACTGAACATTTAAAAATGACTGTTCCATGAGATATCACTTTATTACTGAGAAAGTTCAAATAAATTATCGGTAGTTTCTTGATTGTGATCAAAATTATAATCACAGATCTCATCAACAATGCCATTATATTCTATCATGTAGCAAAATACTTATAAAGACAGATATTCTTCTTATTTATATCATTTTATTATTCTTCCAATAACACAAAGTTATAGAATCAAAATAAGCGAAATAACAGGTTATTTGACCCACTGACACCATCAACTCTAGCTTTCCACTCAGTCCAACTTCCCTCCTCCTCTGTCCTGTTACTCTTGCACCCAATATTCTTGAAATTCTGTGGTTTCCTCTCATTCTTTGATAAAATGTATCAACATTTCTGCATGCACATTAACCAGCTCTTGTATCAGAAGCAGAAGATCAATACTGTATTCATTGCTAGATATTAAGATAGGGTCAAAGAAAAATGTACATTCCTTGCAGCTGCTTTCAAAGTCCCTTTAAGGATAGACGGTTAAGCCAGTGAAGAATGACAAAAAGACTTGAATTAGCACCATTCAGTCCGACCAAATTTTTAAGATGAGTCCTGAAGCAGGTATTAACAGCCTTCAAAAAGATATACCAATGCAAATTTTAGTTGACCACATGAAGCACCAAAATATTGCTATTCTAGTATTACAAGGGGATATATATTTCAGATACCTAAAGGAAACAACAGACAGCACTGAGAAAGCTATTTCATTCGACACCAACAGGACCTGTGTGGTTCATCTTCTCCTATGTGGTAGTCAGCTTTAACACATCTCACCCACCAAAAAAACAGGTGCAAACTGATCAGCCATCTGTTAAACACACCACTCAGTTTTACTTTCCACTAACATTGAGTATTTCACATTACCCTCGTATGACCTTGGATACACTCTTTAATAATAATAGTCTTATATTACAAAATGTAAAGGACATATAAAATTAAAGAATCATACTTGATTGTCATCTAAAATTTCAATGAGTTCTTCGTCAAACTTCAGCAGAGGGGTACCCGTTCTATGATGTTCCTCATATGAAAATTCCATCGTAGTCCATGTATGGCTGATCTCTGTAAGGATCTTAAATTGGCAAATCATTGGTTATTTAGCTTGATCTATCCAAAGGTAGTATCCTATTTCCTGCAATCAGCTTTGAATAACACAATTTAACCACTTTTTTTTTCTGAATTCACTTTTCTGAATTGCTAGAATTGAAACATTTATTTCTTCATCAGAATACATATACAACATGAGCAACTCAACAGAATCATGACTTTTCCATTCCCTCTGGTCATGTTGGACTGAATCCAGCATTATTGTTAATCCCACCAAGGATAACATTAAGTAACAACCATTGTCTACATAGTTAGAACATTAAACACTTCCTCTATTAGATTGCAAATCATAAGCATATTTTAATCTACTATTGTTTGTAATTTGAAATTAAGACATTGCCTTGAAGACAAAATTAAAGTCACCACTTTACTCTCAGCCTGAATAAAGTCTCAAGATTAGAGTTGGATTTTTAAAATATCTTTTGAAAAACACTACTGATAAACATGACATAAAATAATATTGAGAACAATTTTTAATTATCTGTTTTTCAAGCTAGAAAGCTAAGCAATAAAAAAGTAAATTACCTTCTCTATTCCAAGTTCTTTCACAGCTTTATCTACGATATTCCGGACCTCATCTTCTACTCTATGTAACTTGAGGGCTAACAGATCAGCCAGAATTGTATTCTCACTCATAATAAACTTAACCTGATAAACAAGTAAAATGTCATATCATTCATATATTTGAATACAAGGATTATGAATATTACAAAAACCATATTTTCTAGGATTTATGCGATGACGTATCTTTGGTGTTCAGTAATTATAACAGTTGAGCACACATATTAGCTTTGCATTGAAAAACTGAGATTAGTATATGATGTATACAAGTTTAAGATAACTATTATAATGTTAATCGCAATCTCTCAGAAGCATAATCATTAATCACTTCCAGATTTCATAAACCCTGAATTATAGAATCCAATGTTTATTAAGTCATAGCTGTGACGTGCATGCGACAACAAATATAAAAATCATCTGACTTTTCAGCAGATAAACCGTGAAGCAGTCGAATTAAATTATCAACATCATCAAATGTTATTGCATGGAACATATAAATGAATCGCGTGTACATATTTTAGTGATAGAGGATGCTCCTTCTCCCACAGAAGCACAATACTATCTGGAATGTCTATTTGTTCGTCAAGGTCCACAAGTGGGGAACACTGGAAAGAGAACCATTCATCCAAAGCGTAAAGTGTTATGGAATCGACCCAATGCCACTGTGGAAACATACAAAATGAAAACCAACACGAGGTCTCCCAACTTCCCCTTTCTAAATTCAATGATTTGTTCCTCGGGTTTGGTTGATGTTGAGTGAGAGGTGATTGTTGTGGCACCAATACCTGGTATTCTATCTCACTCCTGAATGCTGATTCATCGCCATCCATAATCATCCCACTGCCGAAAAAGTCTGTCATCAGCGGTCTTAACGACTACCGTCCAGTAGCACTCACACCGGTCATCACAAAGTGCTTCGAGAGACTGGTCCTGCAGCACATCAAAGCCAGCCTCCCACCCACCTTCGACCCACACCAGTTTGCCTACAGAGCAAATAGGTCTACAGGGGATGCCATCGACACTGCTCTTCACACTGCACTGACCCACCTTGAACACCAGGGGAGCTATGTGAGGATGCTCTTCCTCGACTTCAGCTCTGCCTTTAACACGGTCATCCCGAGCAGACTGGTCACCAAACTTTCCGACCTTGGATTTTCCCAAACCATCTGCCAATGGATCAAGGACTTCCTGACCAACCGCCCCCAGACCGTCAAAATAGGCCCTCACCTCTCCTCCACCATTACACTGAGCACCGGCTCACCACAGGGCTGTGTGTTGAGCCCCATCCTTTACTCCCTCTACACTCACGACTGCGCCCCCACCCATCCCACCAACACCATCATCAAGTTCGTGGATGACACGACTGTGGTTGGACTCATCTCAGAAGGAGATGAGACAGCCTATAGGGATGAAATCCAAAGGCTGGCAGCATGGTGTTCAGTGAACAATCTGGTCCTGAACTCCTCCAAAACAAAGGAACTTATAATTGACTTTAGAAAAACCAGTGGAGATTACGACCCACTCTACATCAATGGGGTCTGTGTGGAAAGGGTACCAGCTTTCAGGTTCCTGGGTACGCATATCGCAGAGGATCTTCATCATATCATATCATATCATCATCATATATATACAGCCGGAAACAGGCCTTTTCGGCCCTCCAAGTCCGTGCCGCCCAGTGATCCCCGTACATTAACACTATCCTACACCCACTAGGGACAATTTTTACATTTACCCAGCCAATTAACCTACATACCTGTACGTCTTTGGAGTGTGGGAGGAAACCGAAGATCTCGGAGAAAACCCACGCAGGTCACGGGGAGAACGTACAAACTCCTTACAGTGCAGCACCCGTAGTCAGGATCGAACCTGAGTCTCCGGCGCTGCATTCGCTGTAAAGCAGCAACTCTACCGCTGCGCTACCGTGCCGCCCTTTACCTGGTCTACCAACACCAACACCACAGTAAAGAAGGCACAGCAGAGACTCCACTTCCTGAGGATCCTCAGGAAAACCAACCTGCAGGAGAAGCTCATGTTGTCCTTCTATCGCTGCTCCATCGAGAGTGTGCTGGCATACTGTATAACCACATGGTATGCCAGCTGCTCAGAAAAGGACAGGAAGGCCCTTCAGAGGGTCATCACGACGGCCCAGAAGATCATCGGCTGCTCACTGCCCTCCCTGGAGCACCTGTTCAGCCTACGCTGCCTCAGTAGAGCAGGCAAAATAATAAAAGATCCATCCCACCCCGGCCACCGTCTGTTTGTTCACCTGCCCTCTGGTCGACGTTTCAGGTCGATCAAATCCCGAACAAACAGACTTAAGAACAGTTTTTACCCCAGGGCCATACGAGAACTGAACACTACCTTTGCACTAGGCAACACCGTTAAAAAATCTTGTACTTAATATAATTGTATTTAATTGTATTTATGTATTTATTTGTTTTTGCATTTATTGCATATATGTTTGTACGCACGGTCAGGATTGGCTATTTTTTAATTTCGTTGTACTCGTTGCAATGACAATAAATGAATATTATTATTATTATTATTATTATTATTATTATTATTATTATTATTAATATCATATTGTCCCACTTTTGCAGACTGTGACTGCTGGTGTTTCTCAAAGATCCCTGTTAACACCAGTACTTTTCACAATATCGATTGTAATTGAAGGAAAAGGGAAAGAAAAGTGGGCAGCACAGTGGTGCAGCGGTAGAGTTGCTGCCTTACAGTGCCAGAGATCCGGGTTTGATCCAGACTACGGGTGCTGACTGTACGGAGTTTGTACGTTCTCCCCGTGAACTGTGTGGGTTTTCTCCACGATCTCCAGTTTTCTCCCACACTCCAAAATCGTACATGTTTCTAGGTTAATTGGCTTGGTAAAATTGTAAATTGTCCCTAGTGTGTTGCAATAAGAGTTTTGCCCAAACAGTCCGTGGCTGATAGCGTTGTGGCCGGTAGCGCTATGTTTAAAGCCTCATGGCTTTCAACGGCTGATTTCTGCCAGTATAAAGGCAGGTGCCGGTAAGCCATGAGTTAGTTCTTGTACAAGAAGGTTTCACTGATGGGCTGGGTCGCGATGAGCGCCACGGACGGAGGCAGAGAGAGAGGGAAGTGTGCTGCTGTAAAATGGGCCCCAGGCATACCGAAAACATTGTTTTTTTAATTGTTCTCTCTCTTGCCAATAAATCTGATTTGTAACTAAACAGACGAGTGAGCCTTTTTCTGTTGTACTAGTCAGATCCTTGGACCTGTTCCCTTGTAACATGTGTGTTGGATAGTGTAAGTGTGCAGGGTTTCATGGTCACGTGGACGCGATTGTGAAGGGTGTGTTTCAGCGTTGCATCTCTAAATGAAACTAAACGAGCCAGACAGGTTTGTCGGATGAACTAAACTGTGGATTTGTAAATTATAAAAGGGCACTATGAGAGTGAGCATGTGACCAAACCACATGGCGTTCCTTAAATTGTGTAGTTATCCACTTTGGACTAAGCAAGATAGGTCAGTGCCTTCCAACAGGTGAGAACTCAGAATGCAGAAAGCATTTAGAAATAAGCACAGATATCATTAAAAGTTGATGTGGCAAAATAAAACAAAATCTAAAAAAATGTTGGTATCTACCTCAAGTGTATTGCAATATATTACTTTACAGGGAGAGCTAGCCAATTGGATGCAAAAATCATTCTGAAGGTAAGAGACAGTGGTGGTAAAGATTTGTTTTTCAGACCGGATCCCATAATGAGTAGTGTGTCACAGGCATTAGTGCTGGGTCCGCTGTTGTTCATTACTTATCCTAATGATTTGGATGTGAATGGAGATAAATGTTAGAGGATGAAATTAAAATCAGAGTTGGAAGGGAATGGAATGGAATACTTTATTGTCACATGTGACAAGGCAGAGTGAAATTCTTTGCTTGCATACCCAAGGTATGCATACAGCAGCCACCTATGGCGCTGACAAAGTTACAAAGTACGCCGGCTCCTCCTTTGTTCTGCTCCCACCCTCCCCCACAGCGGTCCCCCCACGCCCGGTCTTCCACTCCCCACCCGTAATGGTGGTTCCCCCACGCTCTCATCAAACGCCAATGTGATCGACGAGGGCAGGGGAGTTGATGTTGTCAACATGAATTTTTTTAAAGGAATTTGATAAAATCCCTCATGGTAGATTGATTCAGAAGATTAAGATGCATGGAATCCATGGTGAATTGATCAATTGATTTCAAAGTCCCTTTCGGGCTTATACGTATAATTTCCAAAATATATTACAGTAAATTTCTGACTAACCCCTGTGGAATTCATCAACTGGTACCAGTGCCTGTCCCTGATGGCTGGGTTTTGCAATTCTGTCACTGCTCGCAGAGATGTGTGCAAGTTCTTCGCAGTGGAGTCGAGACTGGTATATGCATCCCAAGCACGAACTTCTTTGTCCATCAATCTGATCTCCTGCATAGGGTGCAAAATCAAAATGCATGGAGAAATTGAGTGAACATTGCTGCAGCAGGTCATTTTTAAAACACAGTTATCTTAAAAAATGAGGTATTTCAGGCACTAGAAAAGCACTTGAGATAAAGACAAAACAGGAGCAAGTCTAATTTATGCAACATTAATTTTATTGTTGATGTTACTGTATTTACATTCACAAGAAGGAAGTTGTTTACCCCAATCAATATACGAGATAAATTGTGAGATCATGTGCACCTAGATAAAAGCTTGCAGAGGAATTAATTGACTGTGGTCCTTTAAGCATGATTCTCCGTTTTCAAGGCATATAAAGTTATACAGCACTGAAACAGGCTCTTTGGCCAAACTCATACATGGCAACCAAGATACTCCATCCAAAGCTAGTTTAATTTGCCTACATAAACCTTTCCTTTCCATGTATATGTCCAAATATCTATTCACTATTGTAATTTTAACTGCCTCAACTTCCTCTGGCAGATTGTTCCATATACTCCACCATGCTCTGTGTGGTAGTAGCGACTCCTCAGCTTCCTATTAAAACTTCCACTCCCACCTTAAAACTATACCCTCTTGTTCTTGATTCTTCTATCATGTGAAAAAGACTGCGCATTCACATTATCTATTCCCCTCATGATTTTATACACCACTATAAGATCAATCCTCAGGCTCCTGTGCTCCAAGGAGTAAAGTCCGAGCTGCCCAACCTCTCCCTATAGCTCAGGCCATTGAATCCTGGCAATATTCTCATGAAATAGTTGGTTAAATATATGTTGCTGTCTTTTCGTACTGACACAGAAATAACTTTACAGATCGTCTTCTCTTGCAAGGCACTTCATTGAAATTATGAAGTCACCATAAAAATGAAAGGGATTGGAGCATTGGGCAGCTCAATTCCTCTTCATCTCTGCCCTCATTGAGTAACTAAATGTATATTCTGAACATGATAATACATAGAAGGTGAACTCAAGAATGTAAAATTCAAGGATTCTTTTAATCCTCAACCAAAGTTACCTTGGAAGAATGGTAACTCTCCCAAAGGGGTAATTATCTCATTTAGACTTCATTGCAGTGGATCTGATGGTCTCTCACTGAATATAAGGGAGGCATGAGTACCATGCTTTCCAAAGTAGAGATATCCATGTAAAATGAATGTTTGGATATAAATGGAGCAGAGGTCCAACCAAGGACAAATGAGCTCTAAGCAAGTAAAGTGCTGAAAATTAGCATTTAATAACAACAACAGGGAGGGTGATCAGCACAATAGAAACAGACAAATTTTATGCACACATTAAAAAAGTCGTATCTGATTACAAAGCTGTTCAATCTTAATTCAGTAAAGTAGCAGAATACTTTAATCAGTTACAGAAAACATGCTAATTACTTAGAGTGAACAGCAATCAACGTAGTTTCATAAGATTCTGCCTTAGAAGCATCTTTTCAAAATATATGGTCAAAACAGTATATTATGACTTCCAAAAATCATAAAGTTCTGAATTAAATAAAAGCTACCAGTTACGATTAAAGATGAGCAATCAGTACTTTGCTGAGGAAGAAGACTCAACTATTCAATAATAATACGCAGAAAAATATTTGAACACTTCAATGGGATTCCTTTTTGCTTGAATCAGCATTAATAATGAATATTTAGAAACCCTGCAAATGGTTGAAATTTTCCAGATATTCTAAATAAATAGTGATGGCTCATTCTGAGTTTCAAACTGCAAAATGAGTTGGATAAAGAGAGCAGTAGCTGACAAAATATCTAGCAACATTCAAATACAGTGTTATTCATTTAAAAATATGGTTAGATATGCACCCCACAACTAACAACTTGAATATTGATCCTTTAGCCAGAGACTGGGAAATTAATAACGGAAAACAAGGAAATGACAGATGCAAGTAACATCTCAAAAATATTTCGATGTTTAGAACTGGAAGGCAGTGGGGAGGGGAGTTGTTGCAACTGTGGGCTGATTCATCTTTGGGTTTTCATCATAGACTCTTAAAGGTAGTGACTGGTTAGATACCACGACAGATGATTATTTCCATTATTATAACAATCGTCTCTAACTGGCAATTGTAACATTAGCCATTTCAATTTTCCTTCTTCTCTTATTCACTCTAATTTACTATAGTTTACTAAATCATTGATTTTAATTTTCCAAAATGTCCTAGTTTTGGGGAAGGTTCCATTCAACTGGAAACTGTATATGCAGCTTCTTTATTCAAAATGGGAGTGAGGCAGAAAGGAAAAATACTACAAGCCAGGGAACAGAACATCTATCATAGGAAACTGTTAGAACCCTATCATTACCTAGTAGTGTACTTAGAAAGTTTCTAGGCAAACTGTACAAGATTAAGTGAAAAGGAAATCATGTTTTACTATTTTATTGGATTTTTTCGCGATAGACTTGAGGGGGCCAAATGGGGCCCCACTCCTATTTGTGTGTTCAGAGGTTGTGGACATTAAGACTTTCCTGGACATGCGGGCCTGTTATGATGCTGTTCTGGCTCCTGCCCAACCTACAGTTCAATTATTATTATCCCCAAATGTCCACACTTCCCTAACCCTCATGTTTGCCATCTACGATTCGCCCATCCAACAATTTCCCAATCCCAACTCATGACGACGGGTAAACACCACACAACCAGTTTACAATGTAATTCTCTACTAATCACTTGCTGCTCCTTGCAGTCTATTAGACGGTTATCAACAATGTCAAATTTCAGTAAAATAAAGTGACACGATGCCAATGGAGACGTTAGAATAGAGAAGTAATCAAATGAAATTTCTTCTTTTACTCCTCTGCTTTCTCCTTTACTTGTTTCTTTGGACCAAGCACTTAGCTCCTAGTTAGACCAAGGACATGGGACCACAGTCCAACACGGACCTACACATTCCAAAAGTACGGATGCTGAGCAGAGGCTTCATTAGAGATGAAAACTGCAGACATGAAAACTAATTTGATATTGGAAAGTACCATATTATTAAGCATACAAGCTTAATCCACCTTTACCAGTATTAAAACAAGTTCTTGCTATTCAAGATTCTAGTAGATGATAATGCAAGATTTAATCTGTTGAATAAAATGGCTGAAACTGGTTCTGAAAGAAGCATACCTTTAAAAATCTCCTGAGTTCAACATCCATTTGTTCTACATTGATTTGTCTCCACTCTGTCTTGGTCCAGTCATATATACTAGTCTGTGAAACGGGAAACGGACAGGGAAATGGAAACATTTCATGTTTTTGAAACATGTTTGCTGACAATCACGAAATTCGATGCACATTTACAAAAATACTTACAAAAAATGGAAATTCACAAGAATTCAATAGACACCGATTCTCCTTTAAGTAAATGTTATCATGAAAACCATAAGTTTAGAAACATTGGGAGAATCCATATTTTCTTAGAAAAAAAATACTTAAATGTTCCTTTGTAACTTCCTTTTAGAAGATTGTTAGTGCAAAACAGGTGTCATAAATCACAAATTTCCAAACTGCATTTTATATTTTAAAATGCTCTGTGTGTATTCCAAAGGCATCAAATTTTATCTTTTTTGTAAACCAACATCTGCAGTTCTCTCAGATTTTATTACTCTTTTATTAAATCTTTGCTTTTTTACAAAAAATACCAATTGTATATTATATCTGAAGAAGGGTCACAACCCAAAATGTTGCCTATCCATTTTCTCCAGAAATGCTGCCTGATCTGCTGAGTCACTCCAACATTTTGTGTCTATCTTTGGGTATGTCTGTCTGTTGTGTTTTCATATCACTTATTTCCACATTGAGAGGGGAGATTCATTTTTAGGAATCCCACATTGCATTTCAAAAGTTAGGACTGCAATTCTGAACAATGCATTACATTTTCATCGCTCTCAAAAGGATATTTAAAATCTGTACCTCATGTAAAACTGAACAGCAAGGCAGGCTTACAACATAGAAACCCTGGAATAGTTTACACGACCCTTTAACCTTACAGGCTAATCCACATATTAGAATCTCTCAGTACTGAATCTTCCACTCATTTTGTACATTGTTCTGTTTATACTTTTCCTGACTTTTTTCCTCTTGAAAACCTTGACAATAATTTTGAAAGCTCCGGAACTGAATATTTTAAGCTCTCCTCTAAAGTTCCCATACTATGTGAACTTTCTCTCATCAGAAATTTTGCTGCTAGTCACCTTCCACAAATCAAGTCTCCAGTTACCCACAAGTAGGAATTCCAGTGACCTTCATCGTCTCTCAGTCACACAGTTCCAGTTATCATCTTTGCCTTTATATTTCTATAGGTATTAGCTCCTCTAACCCTAATCTCAAAACTTGACAAAACTCTACATCTCTATATCCTTCCTGTATCCTGAGACTATAACCCTTTGTTCTCGAACCACACTGACGGAATACAACCTGTACAAAGATCCTCCCTGTAGCCAGCCTATCCAACCCAGTCCAAAGATTGTATATGGGTGTTTCCGTAAATACAGCACTCAGTAGTGAAACTGAAGGTCTCCAAACTTCCAGGTTATTTTCCTGTTTTTATGTAATATTCCCATTGTTTCATATCCTGTATTTTTAGTATAGATCATGTTGTATAGCCAAAATTATGAGATGAAACAAAAATAAATCACTGTTTTTACAAAGAAAAATATCAGAAATGTCCCTTTGTTTTCTTGCTTTTTTTTGTGACATTTTTCAAACAGGATTTCATCAAATCCTTAGACTAATTTATACCAGAAAGATTACATTAATTTTGCAATTAAATAACCCTATATAAGCCAAATTCTGATTATGCTTATGATTTTTATAATTTATTTATCACCTGATTAAATGGTTTTCTGATGTCCCAGGTTTTTGCAGCAGAACGCGAGTAGTGGTTCAGTGCCCCTTTGGTCACATGTGAAATGTGTCACGTGTGAACCGTTTTTATATTTATTGTTTCTTTTTTATCGTTTATATTTTGTGTTTAAGCTTTCCATTGAAATACTTAATAATGAAGAGAACTTAAAATCATGAAATAAAAATCTAGTTTGCTTACCTATTTTAGCGATGTCTAATTCTGTGGTCCCTCCTGTTGTCAATGCTATTTTTTGCTATAACAGGTTTTTTTGCACTCGCTGCAATTTTTTTTTTTTAATTCAAACAACGCGATTATAATGACCCTGGCATGATCTACGGGCCACGTGCTGGGTTAGGTGCCGCCATTTTGTAATGGAGCTTCGAAATCAGTAAGTATCCCATATGTCTTATAAAAAAAAAATCTGTTTTTTTTTTCAAATTTTGAAAGTATTAAACTTTGGTCAAATTCTGGTTGATTTTGATCACAAATTAGCTTGAAAGGATCATAGGTAGGCCCATTTATAATTCTGTAGTATTTCATTATGATTTAATAAGTTTCAAATTTGGCCACAGTTTGGTACCCTTATTTATGGAAACGAGCCATATCTCAATGAGATCATCACTTATTCTTCCAAACTTGAGCAAAAACAGGCCTAGCTGAGCCTATCTTACATCATTTAACAGTTCTATCAGTCCAGGAATCAGTCTGATGAACCATTGCTGCACACTCTTTATGACAAGTGAATCCTTCCTTAGGCCAAACTAACCAAAGGGTTAAGGAACTCCTTAACCCTTATCTCCTTTAATCGTCCTCTTTAGCTTGGCACTTTTTTTCCATCAGGTCTCCATGAAGCACCATAAAACCTCTTAGAAAATATATTAATGATGCTATAAAAACATGGGGATAGGATTGGGGTAATGGGTCATTCAGTTTCTGTTGTCTCTTAGGTCAGTCTGAGATCATTGTTAATCTGTATCTAAACTATTACAAAACCTGGACAGCATAATGTCTTTGCCAAACAGAAATTCAGCAATCTGAATAAAAGCAGTAATGTAGGAACAAATAGACTGGGAGGTTCAATGTACTATCCAATCTTCATTACAATTGGAATGTCACTGCTCCCATAGTGCAAGCTTCACAAGCTCTCACTTTGTGATGTAAATGAAGTATCATGCAATGATCTGCCAGTCTTGCACTTGGCAAAATCTATTCCAAATGCATATTAATTTCATAACCCCAGGATTATATTAATGACACCTTTCTTGGTCAACGACTTACCGTGAATAACAACACTGTCTCAGTATCAAGGAAGAAGAGTATTAATCAAAAATATCACTAGGGAAACTTTAAAAAAACAAACATATCTATTTTTTCGATTATGAGAATATAAGGACTTATCTTACCTTCACATACACAATAAAATCCCAGAGTTGCTTAAGTAGAATAATGTCTCGCCGGCACTGCATTAGCTGTTTATATTCTGGAACAGTCACTTCAAACAGGTTGGCCGATTCTTGCATTTGTACAGTCACTTCCTCTAGTGCACTGAGCTCCTTGTAAGCCTAAATGACAGAATTGGAAAGGGTCCATTTTATTCTTTACTGTAACCTGCAATTATTGTAACCCATTGGATTATTTTGCCCTGCGAGGATCAGATAGAAAAGTCACCAGTTGTCCACCCTCTTTACGGAATGCTTAGCAATTAGCAGAGACTGCAAAATCTACATGCCATTGGCCAAAGATTTAAAAAATGATCTTAAAGAGTTGATAGGTTTTATCTCACTGAAATCTAAACTGGCAACACAAACCTCAAAGCAGTATGTGGAGGAAGGAACTGCAGATGCTGGTTTACACCAGACAGATACAAAATGCTGGAGTAAGTCAATGGGACAGGCAGCATCTCTGGAGAGAAGGAATTGGTGACGTTTCGGGTTGCGACCCTTTTTCAGATGAAGAATCAGGGGAGAGAGAGTCTAGATATATGGAATGGTAAGGTGTGAAAATGACAGATCAAAGTAGGCGTTAAGAAAATGAATGGTTCATTGTTAGCTGAGGGGGTGAAAAGGAGGCATTCGCTAAAATGCTAAAGTTATCATGGTAATGAAGTCCTAGATGGGGGAGAGACAAAGTCTGGCAAGCAATGGTGGAATCAGGTGAGGGGACAGATTGGCAGATGGGTGGAGGCTAGAGGAGAAAAGAAGCCAAAAAAGGTGTCAGATAAGAAGATTGAAATGTAAAGCCAGAGGGAAGGATAAAGGTGGAAGGGAAGAGGGAGGTAGGAAAAGGGTTGCAATAATGTCAGGATTGGGTGCACACTGTGTGCGGAGAGGTGGCACAGGAAAGGAATATTACTTAAAATTGGAGAATTCCATGTTCATATCATTGGGTTGTAAGCTTCCCAAGCCGGTATACGATGTCATACCCTTAGGTTGCACGCACTCATTTTCGCAAACTATCCAGCCCTTCTTCCAGCCCCCCCACCCCCTCCTGTCCCATTTCACCTGCATGCCTATCTCTGGCTTTACATTTTGTTCCTCTTCTGTCCTTACCCAACACCCTTTTGTCTCCTTTTCTCCTCTAGCCTCCACCCGTCTGCCAATCTGCCCCCTCACCTGTTTCCACTTGCCTGACTTTGTCCCTCCCCAATCTAGCTTTCCCCCTTCTAACACAATCAAACTGAAGTAGAGTCCTAACTTGAAATGTTGGTTTTCCAACCCTTCATAGGTGCTGCCTGACCCATTGAGCTACTCCAGCACCATGTGTTTGCTTAAGATTCCAGTATCTGCTGTTCTTTGTGTCACCTATTCTATGGATATGCAGTTTTATATCCAAACATTTAGGACACTGCTCCTACCTTATCGAGCAATATGTATGGAGTTTTAGAATGATATGAGAAAGGTGCTTCCATTTGGAACTTTTCTCTGAACTCCATCTGCTTGACCTGCAAAACAAAACATTAAAAATACCATTAACGGTCATTTTAAACTATAATATTCTTAAGATTTTCCAACCAGGCATGATGGATCAAGACCTTATTAGTAACAAAGAGCACTTACATCAAATGCCGCACATCTTTTCCTAATGAGTGACACCTCTGCAGTCTGGAGGGCTGCAACTTCATGTTTCATGGAAGCAGCAATCTTCTTTGTATTATTCCACTTTTCTGGAAGTTCCTATTAATTAAAGAACAATTCATTCCTTAAAGATCCACATTTTATTTAATACTGAAGAAAAAACTCTCATTGAGATGACTGGATCTCCCAATGGTGGTGGTTTGATAAGGGCAGTTTTAACTCAATTGCCCGAGTGGTATTGATTTGAATTGCATTGAATAAATTTTATTAGCCAAGTATGTATACATACAAGGAATTTGCCTTAGTGCTTTGCTCGCAAGTAATAACACGATATGCAGTAAACAATTAAGAATAAAACATTATAATTTAAACATGTGAAGAATTAAATAAAATACCAGAGCAAAAGGAGGCTACAGACTTTTGGTTGTTGAGTCGAGCCACTGCTCATGGAAAAAATCTATTTTTATGTCTGGCTGTGGTGGCTTTGACAGTCCAGAGTTGCCTTGCAGAGGGAAGTGCTTCAAAGAGCTTGTGGCCAGGGTGAGAGGGGTCAGAGATGATCTTACCCGTTCACTTCCTGTCCTTAGTAAAAACTGAGTTTGGGTTTGACAACTAATAACTGATTTGCCAGGGTACTATATGAGCAATTAATTTGACAACTGCAGATAGATATCCAAACCTCTCATTATGAGGCTGAGAAAATTGTAATACCCAAGTCCTTTAGCAAATGGAACATCTTATGTGGATGCAAAATAATCAGATCGTATGCAAGCAATCTGTCAGTGAAAAGGAAATGTAAGGAACTGCAGATGCTGGTTCACTAAAAATAAATCAGTGCTGGACTAACTTAGCAGGTCAGGCTGCATCTCGGGGGGAAATGGATAAGTGACGTTTCTGTCAGTGAAGATGGGATAGTTCTCAAGCCCTCAGGTAAATCCCTGGGTTAGGTGAGAGCCTGGCAGGAGATGGTCAGCAAGTTTTCATTATTTTTGTGAAGGCAACCTGGAGCAGTTCTATTCTTCCTCGTGCGGTGCAGAGAAACTCAATCACTTTGTCAGCAATCAGAATACATTAATGAGATGTATATCAAACAAAAGGCATGCTTCATCCTCCTAATACTAAAATTAAGCCACAAAATCGAAAAACTTTTCCATGTCATATATGATCACATTCTTTCACATTCTCTCACAGTTTTCTAAATCAATCCTCCAATTTTGTCAATAGAAACGTCAAAATTACATCTCACAAAGACATAAATCTACCTCAAGCTGTGCATAAACTTGGTCAGGCATACTTTGACTATAACTCTCCAGAAGAATAATTGTCTCCTTTAAGGGTTCGAAGAGCTCATCAGTGATGGTGCGTCTGTCTCTTACAGCCATTAAATGTCCCATGATATCCTCAAGACCATTGTAATCTCCTTCTTTCACCTTCTTGCTAAGTCCTTTATCTGTCATCTTTATAAATTCTTCAAGTTCATTTAGGCTACATAAAAGAAAAAAGCAATTGTATTCACTTATTATTAAAATTCAAAAATACTAACCATAAAAATAGTTGAGAGTGATTGATATTGCTATATTAAAATTAGAAATCCCAAACCACAGTGTACAATAATGAAGTACAAGGTGAAGCTTTAATGCAGTGACATTTGTACCCTAAAACCCTACAATAATGTGGTGTGCACATACTGCTTTCCAAATCAGAAAACGATCAGTTACCGACCTGTCAGTGACATAATGAATGAGATGTTCTTTAAACATCCAGCTCCATTTTTTAATTGTATTTAGCAATGTTATTTTAAATGGTTTAATGTCAATTTTAAACCAATTCTCAAAGATTCTTCCATCTTCAAATTTGTTGATCTGGATACAAAGATTTTCATAGATGCCAATCTGTAAAACAAAATAACAATGTATGATCCATAACATTGTGGGATTAGTCTTCATTCAAACCTACTGACTCTGGTATGAACAGTTCAAACAATAAATCCCATAAATTGCATAAATATAGGACCAAATGGTTTGCAGACATTAGATATTTCCCACCTCTCTGCTGCTCCTCCAAACCTTCCCTTTTGTTCCTTCACTTTAACCTCTTTCTGGGGTTTAGTGTCAGTTTACAAAAAGAAATCACTGTTCTTAAATGCAATATAGTTTTCCAATTACCCATTTTTCCTGGAATCTTTTTGATTCTCCTCACTCTGGTCTCTGTGCCTGCTACAATGCACACACAGATTAAAAGTCATGAATTACACGTTTTATGATGGTGACAACAGTGATATATCCCCAAGATAGACACAGAAAGCTGGAGTAATTCATATAATTTTGGTCAGCTGAAGCATGGTTTAACTAGTTACCCACCAGTTGTATTAGGTCCATCACCCCATAGCTCACGTTATTCCATCTACCAGCTCCCATCACCCTTCCCTCTCCCTTCTACATCCTGATGCAGGGTTTCGACCCAAAATGCTGACCATTCATTTACTTCCACAGATGCTGCTTGACCACTGAGTTCTTCCAGTATTTTTTTCCTCTCGCTGACCACCCTTGTGGAAGAGCCAGGCAGATGAAGGGTTACCAAAATCATGCATGCATTGACTGATTCATGGTGGGTTAAGATGACCTAGGTTGAATTGCTCTTTTCCCTTCCTTAGAGTTCCACGTTTGTGTTCTGTAATTTGTGTTCTGTCATATCCAGTTAGAATGTTAGTGCCCATGTTATAGAGGCATAAGGCATGGTGTAACACATAGCAACAGCAGCTACTGCTTGTAAAGGAAAACTCAAATGTATTCAACTTAACTGTTCCTCTTTTAAACATGAACAATAATTTGATGATTTTTATACTGTACTGTGGTACTGAGATGTATACATCATCTCTATACCAGCAGAGAACCTGAATCTTTTTTTGTTTCTGTCACATTCTTCCTTAACCATTCTGAGCTTATCATTTACGTGATCCCCCTGTTGGTCTCCTGATTCCTGCTGCTGATTCCCCAGCTCCTCTTCCCTGCTTCATTGAGGTACATTGCCATGAAGGAGGCTGTAGAGGGATTACAACCAGAACTCCCAGACCAAGAAAATAAGGAGTGTAGTAAAGCAGGAATAAAGAGCATATGACAGATGCTAGCTTTTAAACTCACGATCCTGCCTTTTATAGCAACACTGAGCTTCTTGTTTCCTGCCTCTTTAATTTCACTATCTCATCCATTCGTCTGTAATAAACGTTTGAGAGATGGTATGGAAGAGTTTAATTAAAATGTCTCCCAAGATTAGGGACATCATTTATGGGGTAACCTAGAGAAACCGTGGTGGTGTTCTCAGAACAGAGGAGATTGCAAGGAGCACATTTATAATCATAAAGGGTGTGGAGAGAGGTGGTAGAGAGAACCCATTCCCATTGGTGGAGGGGTCAAGAATTAAAGAGACATAGAAGGTAACTAGCAAATCAAGTAAAACTGTGAGATGTACACAAGCCACAACAAGTGGCATGAAGTAATTAAGTGAAAGAGGCGATGGAATTATTTCCACTGCCATAAGCACTCCAACTGCATCACGCAACCACACATACAGACACACAGTCAGACACACATGCACACACACACACACACACAAATAGGTGCCTGGAACACACTGCCTAGGGTGGTAGTGGAAGCAGATGCAATAATGATGATGAAAAGGCTTTCAGACAGAAACATTGATATGCAGGCAATGGAGTGATCACATGCAAGCAGAGAAGATTATTTTAACTTGCCATCATGTTCGGTTAGACATCGTAGACCTGTTCCTGAGCTGTATTGCCTCTTCAACTCTGGTATAATAGCATTGACTAAGAGGGCTATGCATTATCAGACTAGACAATGTTGAATGGTGGCCAGTAGCAGTGTAGAGAATTTTGAAGAGAATCATCTGCCTGTGTCATTCCTTCATTCTCATAATCCTTTCCTTCTCATATCCCACCACCTCCTTACCCTTTAATTTAAACATATGACCACAATTTGCTCCTCGACCCTCAACCTAATCCAGAAAGCAAGTTCAGTAGTCCAATGGAGATCAAATGCACATTGAGATGATAGCAAGAGGGAATGTTAAGATGGGAATGGCAGTGGAATGAGAATTTTTCCAATTGACATTAAGGATTCCAATTTTGCTCGCAATACCAGCATTTACCAATGAATCCAAATGCTGTAGTAAGGGATTGATCGAAAAGGTGGTAAGAATCAACTTTTCTGAGTTGCTGCAGTCCTCGTGCTAAAAGGTATCTGTGCAATACTGTTAGATTTGGAGCTGACCAAGTGAGAATGCAAGATGAACGTTACAATACTGAAGTGGAGCTCCACTTAATGCAACAGAATTTTCCTATTACTTCTGAAATAACTACATCCAACAATGAAACTCGAGCAAATAGGGCAAATGGACTGCCAATCAAACACCAACAAACCTCCAAGCCATTGAGGATTCCACAATGGGAGTGGATTCTTTGTATTACTAAAAAATGGATGAACATAGGATTGTTCTGGTTTAATATGACAGTATTGATATCATATCAGTGTTGCATGAGTACTGGTATAACAATGTGATTACTCCATACAATGCATGCATGGCCACTCCATCCAATTCATCAGATGGAACTTCATGCCAAAAATCATGCAAGAACAATCATTATCTGTTAGTTCCTAGTTCAAAGAGATATGCCTGAACAAAAATAAAATCTTCATTTCATGTTTGTGCATGCATATTAGGAATTATTTGAAATAATGAAAAATGATTTAACATTGTTTCATTATTTCAATCTATTTTTGTTTTACAATTAATTAACAAATTTTGTTTTTAGCAAGCACTAGTCTTACCTGTTCTTTGAACTGTTCTGTTGTAGGAGGACACTCTGGGACACCTTCATCAGCACGAGTTTCAATCTCCTCTGCAGTTAACACATGGCTGTACTGCAGGAAATGTTTCATGAACTCTAACCTATCATCTACCCAAAGATAGGAGAATACTTCAAATGAATTCCTGTATTCCATTGCTTTGTTAATGATCTCCAGTACCCTATCCATGATCTCCTGCCGAATATCCAAAAGGTCAGGTATATCTTCCATGTCAATCTGTGTGAAGAGATGAGCCATTATTTTAGTTCTGTTTATAGTTACAATGAGTAATATTGCCTTTCTAGACCAGCTTGGTTGTTTGGATATTGGATCAGCAATTCCATAACCTCAACAACCCTACTATTTGCAGCTGACTTTAATAACCTTCACTATTCGATTCCCTCCGCAAGGAGAGATTGCGTCATGAAATGACAATCTCACTAAGGGAAGCTACTTGGCCTAGATATACCTGAGGTGGGGTATCTAATAGAGTGCCCTCCATAATGTTTGGGGCAAAGACCCATCATTTATTTATTTGCCTCTGTACTCCACACTTTGAGATTTGTAATAGAAAAAAAATGCATGTGGTTGAAGTACACATTGTCAGATTTTATTAAAGGCCATTTTTATACATTTTGGTTTCACCATGTAGAAATTACAGCAGTCTTTATACATAGTCCCCCCATTTCAGGGCACCATAATGTTTGGGACACATGGCTTCACAGGCATTTGTAATTGCTCAGGTGTGTTTAATTGCCTCCTTAATGCAGGTATAAGAGAGGTCTCAGCACCTAGTCTTTCCTCCAGCCTTTCCATCACCTTTGGAAACTTTTATTGCTGTTAATCAACATGAGGACTAAAGTTGTGCTAATGAAAGTCAAAGAAGCCATGAGACTGATAAACAAGAATAAAACTGTTAGAGACATCAGCCAAACCTTAGGCTTACCAAAATCAACTGTTTGGAACATCATTAAGAAGAGAGCACTGGTGAGCTTACTAATCTCAAAGGGACTGGCAGGTCAAGGAAGACCTCCACAGAAGATGACAGAATAATTCTCTATTATAGAGAACAATCCTCAAACCCTGTCCGACAGATCAGAAACACTCTTCAGGAGTCGGGTATGGATTTGTCAATGACCACTGTCCGCAGAAGATTTCATGAACAGAAATACAGAGGCTACACTGCAAGATGCAAACCACTGGTTAGCTGCAAAAATAGGATGGCCAGGTTACAGTTTGCCACGAAGTACTTAAAAGAGCAACCATAGTTCTGGAAAAAGGTCTTGTGGACAGATGAGATGAAGATTAACATATATCAGAGTGATGGCAAGGGCAAAGCATGGAGGAGAGAAGGAACTGCCCTAAATCCAAAGCATACCACCTCATCTGTGAAACATGGTGGTGGGGGTGTTATGGTTGAACATGTATGGCTGCTGAAGGTACTGGCTCACTTATCTTCATTGATGATACAACTACTGCTGGTAGTAGCATAATGAATTCTGAAGTGTATAGACACATCCTATCTGCTCAAGTTCAAACAAATGCCTCAAAACACATTGGCCGGCAATTCATTCTACAGCAAGACAATGATCTCAAACATACTGCTAAAGCAACAAAGGAGTTTTTCAAAGCTAAAAACTGGTCAATTCTTGAGTGGCCAAGTCAATCACCCGATCTGAACCTAATTGAGCATGCCTTTTATATGCTGAAGAGAAAACTGAAGGGGACTACCCCCCAAAAGAAGCATAAACTAAAGATGGCTGCAATACAGGCCTGGCAGAGCATCACCAGAGAAGACACCCAGCAACTGGTGATGTCCATGAATCGCAGACTTCAAGCAGTCATTGCATGCAAAGGATATGGAACAAAATACTAAACATGACTACTTTCATTTACATGAAAGTAAATTTCATGTAAATTACATTGCCGTGTCCCAAACATTATGGTATCGTGAAATGGGGGGACTATGTATAAACACAGCTGTACTTTCTACATGGTGAAACCAAAATGTATAAAAATGGCCTTTATTAAAATCTGACAATGTGCACTTTAACCACAAGTGATTTTTTTTCTATTACAAATCTCAAATTGTGGCATACAGAGGCAAATAAACAAATTATGGATCTTTGTCCCAAACATTATGGAGGGCACTGTATATTAAAAATCTTTTTTTGTGTATTTTTCTTCATTACATATTAAATTGAAATAGGGATGTCACCAAAATGTTCAAATCTTTGCTGTGACAAAAGTATTTGAGTAAATAACAATATTCTGGAAATCTTTCTCCCATGTTGAATGAACCATCTCCACTGATTTGATAGTGTTGTCTGTAGTTCATTAATAAATTAATTGGCCCCATTCAGGGAATCCAATTTTATGAGGTTTTTTTTCAATTTACATATTAACAAATCTGTTTAATGATGTTCCTTCTGAATTTTAAACATACTTAAATTGAGAAAGATGCCCCCTACTTTTAGGTGCAGTATAGGAATTAAAATACATTCACCCCGATTGAGGGCTAGGCCTCATAACTACAATATAAACCATGCAAATAAGGTTTCAGCAAAGGTACACTGCAAAAAGCATTTTTTCAAATAAAAGATATGCAGCTGGATCTCAAGATGAAAAAGTCAAGGAATCATTTCCAATTTTGCAGTCATCTGAACTGATAATAAATTGTAGGATCATAAGGTCTCATTTTCAGCTTTACTGTAGTGTGAATTAGCGAGGGAGCAGATAAGAGAATTACCTGGTAATTATCCATTTGAAGATGATCAGCAACGCGCTTCATTTCTGCAGACATTTTGTAAATATCACTAACTAACCCTTCAACTAAATCATAGAATCCGTCAGCAGCATCCTTATCCAGTGAAGGTTTGAATACAATCTCAGGAGTACTTAGAATCATTTGTGACAGAAACAGAGGAGAAGGCTTTAAAACAGCTTCAGTGCTCACAAAGAAGAACTCCAGAGAACACGAAATAGCATTGAAGAAACCATCCAAAACCATGTCATCAATATACTCCAGATAGGCCTTCCATGAATCAGTAACTACATCGGCCTTTAGCAGCCTGAGATTCTCCTGTTAATCAGAAAATAAAACAAAGTTAAGTGCATGATCACATCTGGGGTCTAAAATGAAATAATCCTTTCCATACACAAAATAAAGTGACTGTGCGGCGGGCCGAGCCACTTCAGTGTCGAACCTTCGTTCGTTTGTCAGGCTCGAACTCTCGTGCGGACCGGGCATGGTCTGGAACGACCAATCACGCAGTCAGGGGGGCGGCCGTCGTGTGCCAGGAGAACAAAGGATTTGGCAGTGGGGATTTGAACTCGGGCACGCGCGGGTGAGCGACGGAACTGTATTCGGTTAATGATTAAACAGAGTGTTTACACGAAGTGTGGACCTCCTCAACTGCTTCATTTTAGGAAGGCTGAACATATAAATGAAAATACACAGAACAGGTGCTCCGGTCAGATGTGGTAAAGCTGATACGTGTTGGAACCCCGAGTTGCAATGGCTTCACACATACACAAGATGTAGCAATTTTTTTAAACATTGTGGTTATTGTGGTGAGAAAGTAGTACCACACAAGGAATGAGAGTCAGTGAACAGGTTAGGATTATACATGCAAGTATAATTGCTGCTACTACATTTCACTAACCAAACTGAAATGATATAGATATTGTTGTAGATTTATAGCATTTGCAGGTTTTGTTTTATTTTCACTGTTTATCCTTTCCATCATCTACATTGCACATGGAACAAGATTTTTTTCTGAGCACTGCAGCAAAATCACTTCAAATTGGACAGTTGGCAGATTCTCAGACAGCACTCTTGTGTACAATGCCAAAGGCAAAATCAACTTCATTGAGGTTGAACCCAAAAGATGATAAATTTGGGCTCCATAGTTCCAGTAGAATTATACTCTTCACTCTTAGGGAAACAACGCCTGCATAAAAGGGAACCGTGGACAAGATGTATTCTCTAAAATTGGTGATTGGAGCCAAAGATTATATATGTGAAATGTCTTTGAAAGAAGTGTTGAAATCTTCTCACTAAAGGTGACATGGTTTCTCACTTCTGAAAGGGTATTGGTTATTATTGTCTGTAAAGGTTAGAGCTGATGTGACCTCAGAAATATACTGAAAGGTTAGCTTTCATATTTTATTCAGCAGCAAAGTCTAAAAGTTAATCATTTCAATCACCTACGCAGCAACTATTTGCTTAGAATAAATTGTGGATTTAGCCTTAGTTACAGCATACTTAATAACTTTAAAAGCAGTACTAAATCCAGAAATTATGTATTCTCATACTTATCAAAGCACATTTCTTTTCAAGCATACCTCAACTAAGATGTGTATCGTAGCTCCATCCTCCTTTATCAACTTGTACCGCTTGGCCACTCTATCTTCTCTGTCATCCAAGTACATCAGAGAATCTTTTTTATTATCTTTCCTTGTAAACAAAGGACACTCACTCCAAGTTTTCATAAGTAATTGTATAGTTCCAACATTCTCTTGTGTCTTCTGAACACGACTCGTCAGGTCATGAACCAAATCTTTCACTCGCATAATGTAACTCCAACAATTTTTGCTCTGCCAGGTCATGGTCTCTTCTCCAGCCTTCAGCTGTGTATCAATGGCTTCCAGCTCACTGCAAATTAGTGGAAGTTCCACTTCCAACACTGTCTGCTTCAGCTTATTGTACCACTTCACCATTAATTCCAAAGTTCCTACATACTGAAGCATTTACAAACAGTAAACAATAATTAGCAGGGTTCTTTAGCAACAGGGACTTTCCACCAGAGTTGCCTGAAGGACATTCTGAATCAAGAATGAATATATCAGTGACAAGTCAGTATTTTATTTCTACAAATCAGCTTCTTTACTTTGACAAGTTAAAAGGTATTACCTTCTCTGAATGAATATTAACAATATTTTCTGGTTGGGGTAGGGGAGGAAATAATCACATGCTTCTTTAATCATAATGATGTCATGTGGAAATGACAAGTTGATCGTTTTGACTAGATTTTCTCATTCTTGCATATTTATAGCAAAAGTTGTCAAACACTTCCAAGAGATTGACATCTCTTTACAGGATAGCATCCTCAAGGTACTTGAGGATCACTTAACTCTGACATATTTGGATCACAAGCTCATTTTTCCAAGGAACTAAAAGTGCCCCGAACGACAAATCATTCAGCTGTGGATTTCTTGATTAAAGGGATATATTAAAGCAGCTGCAACAAATAGCAATGGTTATCAACCAGACTTGATAATCCTGGATTTGTACACAGCGATCTTTAAATATATTCCTTATAAAAAATTAAACAAATAACATTAAAATCCAGCAAAATACAATTCAAAGTTAAGCTAAAGTCTGACTTCAGTTTAAAATTAGTGCTATTTTAGTTCTAACTAATTAACACCAACAGAAATGGGGTGTGCACAGAAATGTAAAAAATTTGTGCAGAAATTAGAAATGTCAATTGGTCTTCTAAAGTCAACCATCTTGAAGAATGATCTGGATTTTGGGAGTTCTACCCAATGACCAGAATGGCCAGGTCGGAAGCCTCCTTGATAATGGACTTTGGGACTCGTTATTAGGGAGCCTTTGTGGTGCTGTAGTCCACTGCTGAAGGTGAGTGAAGACAATCAAGCTATTGCTACCCCCAAGTAATATGTGCCAAAAGAATCAGATAATGGGCAAAAATAGCTGGTAGCCAATTTCAAGTATTGACCAGCTTAAATTTACCTACACTCATACTGTGATAGTAAAAACTGGTTTCCTCAAACCACACCAAAAGAAAACTGCATTTAAACTCTAAGCAAAGGATAAAATTAATTCTTCAATATATTCATATCCGTAAACGACTTGGCCCTAATGTTTTAGGTTTTATTTTAAAATGGTACAAATTGTTCCAGATGTAATCAATTCCCGTGACAAATCAAGAGACAATGAAATAGAAGAAATATCAAAGTAAAATAAAACCTAACTCAAAATTATTGTTATTATACATTTTATAATTCTATTAAATCAATATCATCTAAATAGTTAGATTCTTAATATAGTCATTCATGTAATTGCTTTCACACTAAACTTGAGTCTGACTTGCAAAATAAATAACTTCAACAGCAAAAGCCCAAGAAAGGAACCACATATAACGTATAGAACTAGCCACCCAAAAGTGAACAACACTCACATAAGGTTAAATTAAGCTCCACAGGAAATGGCAAAGATTTGGAGAATCAACAGTTACCATAGTTACATATGTGACACTCATCCTTTACTTCTACTACACATAGGCTAAAAAATTACTAATTTGTGGGAAACTGCAGTGGAATTTTTCCAATACCGATTGTGTGCTTGCATTGTTCTAAACTTTCCTAAAACCTGTACTATGATGGATTAAGTTTAACTTTTTTTCAAATGAGAAAAAAGCACCGGCAAATTTTCAGAAGACACTAATGTCAGGAGACAGGGATCAAATAAAAACATTAACAGTCATTCCACAAAGTCATGAGTATAGTACAGCATTCAGGGCATTTGGAGTAAAGTAATGTTTCTCCAGAAACCGTTCTCATAAATGGATTACTGTACTCTGTAGTGACCTCAATATAAAATAATGTAAGCAATCTCATTGCCGAAGACATTTCAAGTTAGTACTTTTTATTTGTAAATTAATATTAAATTGTCCGATTGGAATATAATTCTTCTTCAGAAAAGACAAACCTTAGTCAAAGTTTCCCGTTTTTCAAAGAAGGCTGCAGCTGTGTCTGGGATGTCAGATTGGTTCAACATCTGAAGGTATTTCACCTCTCGCAGAACACCAACAAGCTGCAATGGAAAATTGAGAGATTGCAAAATAGTCATGAAATAAATTACTCGAAAGGAATTTAAACTTGAAACTTCGAGTTTAGATTTTGCAAAAGCATATTTAGAAAAGGAACTTGAACCTGACAACAATTTGCTCCAACTTAGCTTTTTATTTGTTATAAAAACATATTTTGAACACGTCTATATTCAGCAAACATTTCCACACTGAACAAATACACTTTAAATCCCTTCGTAAAAAACACACTGATAGTGTGGCATGAAGTGTTAAATTATCTGGGGGGAAATTCTCCTCTATCCCAATTTTCACCAATCTGGGGAAACAGAAACTTTACGTTAGGTACTAATGACTTGGGTTTTAAGATATGGGCAGACAAGGGTATCAGTAAAATCTCAGATTTATATAATAATGATACTCTTTTAAGTTTCAATGATGTAAAACAAAAATTTGGACTTGACTCAAAACATTTTTTTAAGTATCTCCAGATCAGAAACTTCATAACAAAGACGCAAAACTCTCAAGGTCTGCCAACTCAAAACTCTTTAGAAAAGGCGGCTTTAAACCATCATGAGGCAGGTGGCCAAATCTCATGGTTTTACCAAATTATTATAGCCACAGCAAAGGAATCTTCAGAAGATAAAAGGCTTGCGTGGTGTACAGATCTTGATGAAGAAATTACTGTAACAGAATGGCAGGATATATGTTTACAGTCTCAAGTCCAAACAATAAATAAACGGTTCAAATTACTCCAGTACAAATGGATAATGAGACTATATACTACTCCTGTTTTACTGCATCTGTGTATCAAATGTGGTGTATATGAGAGTAGCTTGTTTCATTGCCTTTGGGAATGCCCCACCATCGAAGAATACTGGAAGGAGATAATAGTAACTTTATCTATTGCCACAAAAGAGAAGCTTCCACTATGTCCTAAACTTTGTAATTTTGGGTGTTTCCCAGCAAGCTGTAAACTTAACAATACAGATAAGAAGATGGTTATATTTTGTCTGCTTGAAGCTAAGCATAAAATTGCTCTATCATGGAAATCAGTTTATAGACCAAACAAGCAAAGTTGGGTTGATGGATCACTGCAGTGTCTTGCTTGGGAGAAACTTACATATATATTTAAGGGGAAATACAACACTTTTGAAAAGATTTGGGGCTCATTTATGAAATTTCTGGAGGGGGAAGATTTTACTGAGGCCTTGTAATGACTGCTGTCTGTCTTTATTTTCATTGGGATTATTGTCTAAATAGGTTATTAAAGGTGGGAGCAGTATATATATATATTTTTTAAAGAATTGTTTTTTTTTTTTCTTCCCTATCCACTATGATGAGGAATAGTTTGTTGTAAAAATGTACTACAGCAGAAACGTGCCCTACTTCCTTTATATTTAAAGTGCCTTCAGGTGCCTAAATGTGACCTTATAGTTGATGTGCCTTGTTATGTTATGTTAAGTGTTTTTGTATGCTATTCGGAAAAAGCAATAAAAATATATATTTTTAAATACAAACATGTTTTGAACACGAGCAGACCTCCAGACAACCTAAATCCCAGAGTTCTGCTACGTTCACCTATGGTCCTGTCTTTCCATGGTCCGATTCAGGTCTCACAGCACCTAGTCCAGCCACAACACTCATCTATTGACTGAAAATTCAGTCAAAATGTAAGTAACTCTTGCATTGATTATCAGATTTCTGTTGATAAAAGTTGACATCTAGGCTGAATCTAAACTTGAACCTTGGAGTACCTTATTTCAACTTATTTAACTTGAAATAAATTACCCAAAAGCAATCTAAGCTGTAAAACCTGACATCAGTGTTCACCTCCAGAATCATCAAAAGTGTAGAGTATGATATGAGATCAATGTACAACACCATGCATATGCTCAGATGCATCTTTAAAGGAAAATACATTCTTGATCCACAGCTCCTTAGAGGCTGTCAGAAGCTATCATGAAAGATCATAATCGATGGGCAATAATCTTCTAAAGGCATGGAGTCATAAGGCTTAAAAACAGGCCCTTCAGCCCAATTTGCCCATGCCGACCAACATACTCAATCTACACTAATCATACCTGCCTGTGTTTGCCCATATCCCTCTAAACCTATCCCATCCATGAACATGTCTAAATGTTTCTTAAAATTTGTGACAGTAGAATTATCTTTAATCCTATCCATATAATTCTGTGTTGAATTTATAAAGGAATTCACCCAGATAGTACTGGTCAGGCACAATCACAAATTATTCTCGGGTACAATTTACGTGAGCTTCTTCCTTTATAACTTTGTCAGAAGATCACTAGATTGAGAGAAACATATGTAAATGCCCAACCTAGTTTCAAAATGAAAGAGAACAATTGAAAAAGCTGGTGCTACATTATATGTTTAAAAAAAAATTAATCCTAAGATAAATATACCTGATGGTCAAAGTTCACATTGAGAAAACCTGTCTCACGATTACGCTTGATGAGTGGCTGATCCAGGTTGAACTGGCAGATTATATGGACATTGCTTGCCCATGACAAGTAGATCTGTTCCTCGTACTCATCCAGCAAAGTCAGCATTTCCATATATTTTTGATATACAATCCCAGCTTCTGGGCCTTCAAGGTTTCTAAAGAAGAAATTATTCAACATTGATTACAATTCATTTATAAAACCATAGATACCAAAAGATTTTGATTAAAAAAAATTAAATCAGAATGTTAATGTATATTGATTGTATTATTATCATTTACATTATAGACGGTTTATTTAATGTGCACAGTCAATTGTATCATAGAACACGAGAATAAAATCAGTCATAGTCATAAAGTCATGCAGCATAGAAACAGGCCCTTTAGCCTATCATGCCTCAGTCAACCATCATGGCAATCTAAACTAATCCCACTTGCCTGTGTTAATTCCATATCCCTGCCATACTCCCTCAATATCTGTTCAGTTGTCACTTAAATGTTGTTAATGACTGCCTCCACCACCTTTTCTGGCAAGTCATTCCAGATATCATCTACTCTATATGTGAAAAATTTACCCTCATATCCATTTTAAACCTCCTCACTTTTATTTTTAACATTTGCCCTCTAATTTTAGACTAGACATGGGAAACAGACACTGACTCTCTACCCTATATGCCTCTCATTTTATCTACTTCCATTATTTCACTGCTTGAGACGTCCAGATTAGACAACATCGTTGTGAATCTGCTCTGAAACATCTCTAGCTTAACCATTTCCTCAGAGCTCCCAGATTTACACCTGCACCGTATGCAAAGAACAAAGGAATTCAACACCATAACCAAGTAATCATGCTGGAAATTGAGTCAAGTGATTTATTAAAAACTAAACCGTGCAAATAAATATTTGTTTAAACATTTCTGTGGATCAAATATACAAGAGTTTTTGTTCCTCATCTTAACAAATTGCAATTCTGCAGTCCAATGGGGGCAAGTATCCCATATGTCTTCTTCACCATGTTATCTACTTGTGTTGCCACCTTTCAGGTTATTTGGAATGTAAAGTTCCTGTTCCTCAATACTACCTTGTGTCCTTGTATTCACTTTATCTAACCTATTCTTATTAGCTTTCTCAAAGTGCATCACCTTATTCTCAACAGTATTATACTCCATCTACCATTGTCCCACACCTCTTTACCAATATCTAATCAATATTGTTTCAAGACTTAGACTATCATCCTCACTATGAATAACACTAATGATTTTTTATATCAACAGCAAACCTCCTACATCCATATACAAATCATTAATGTGTTTTAAAAAAGCAGGAATCCCCATGGTACGCCACTGGTCGCAGACTTCCTAGAATAAAATAAATTCTATCACCCACTGCCACCAAGCCCATTTTGGAGAAACAAGAAACTGCAGGTGCTGGTTTATACTAAAGGACACAAAAATGCTACAGTAACACAACGGGTCATGCAGCATCTCTGAAGAATATAGACAGGCCACTTGCCCACGTTCTCCAAGCCAATTTTGGTTCCAATTTGTCAACTTGACATTGGTATAGGTATTGGCTTATTATTATCATGTGTACATTATAGCATTATTCATAGTGAGGATGATCGTCTAAGGCTTGAAACAATATTGATTAGATATTGGTAAAGAGGTGTGGGACAATGATAGATGGAATATAATACTGTTTCTCCAAAATTGAGATACAATGAAGTGTTTGGTTTGCTTGCAATCTGGATAAATCATTATACACGAGTACAATCCAGCCATTCACTACAGAACATGGAACAGTGCAGCACAAGGACAAGTCCTCGGCTCATAATGTCTGTGCCAAACATGATGCCAAGACCATCATTTATCTACCTGCACATAACTCGTATCCCTCCAATAGGTAATGCAAAGAGAAAAATACCAGTGTTACAGCATTATAGCATTACAGCAGCAGTGAAAAACTCCAAGGTCCATAATGAGGTAACTTGGAGATCGGGGCTAAAGCCCAGGAAGACCATTGAGTGGTCTGATAACAGCGAAGAATGAGTTGTTTCTGAATCCGGTGGTAGGTTTCTGTATTTTCTGCTCAACAGAAGAGGGGAGAAGGAGGAATGACGGGGGTAAAAAGCATCCTTGATTCAGTTGGCTGCTTTCCTGTGGAAATGTGGTGTAGATGAAGTTGATGATGGGGAAGATGGGTTAAGCTACATCTGTGTAATACTCTTGGGCGAAGCTGTTGCCAAATCAAGCTGTGATGTATCCAAATTGGATGTTTTCTATGGTGTATCTCCGGGTGCTCCGGTTTCCTCCCATACACCAAAGATGGACAGATTTGTAAGTTATTTTGCTTTGGTAAAATTGTAAGTTGCCCCGAGTGTGTAAGATAGTGTTAGTGTACAGAGTGATCGCTGGTCAGTGAGGACTCAGTGGGCCAAAGGGCCTGTTTCTGTGCTGTATCTCTAAAGTCTAAATCTCAGCTGCCGTTCTTGTACAGTTTCCTCTAGTCATCTGGCACTTCGCCTATGTAGGGTGATCGCTGGTCGATGTGGACTCAGTGGTCCGAAGTGCCTGTTTCCGTGCTGTATCTCTAAACTAAACTAAACTTCACTTGTGACTTCTGGCCTTATGCACAGATTGCTTCTTTGATCAATAACCGCTTTACTCTTTCCCTAGTCATTCTAAATATACTTATAAAATGACTCTATTTACTGTGATTTTATTCACAAAATGCTGGAGTAACTCAGCAGGTCAGGCAGCAACTCAGGATAGAAGGAATGGGTGATGTTTCGGGTCGAGACTGTGATCATTTGCCAATGATACATTTTGCCCCCATTATTCCCACAATATCTTTTAATGTAGCCACCTACAGTTTGTATGCTTCTGAAGAATCTCCCTGATCTCTATACCTGCCATATGCTTCCTCTTTTTTTTTTTATTGTCAACCGTCATTATCTTTTGAAATTTAGAGTTACTTTTACTTGTATTCCACCCTTACAGGAACACATTGATCCTTAACTCTCTCTTTTTCACTTTTAAATTATTCCCAATTATTGGATGCCAGCCACAATTAGCTGTTCTCAGTTTGCTTTTGCCTGGTCAGCCTTCCACCAATACAAGACATTAATTTTGTTGATTTTAAAAAATCCATTTCCATTATGTTTCAGAGTGGTTATGGTCACTCTCTCCAAAATGATCTCCCACCGATACTTCAATCACTTGAAGGCTGACCCGAAACATTCCCTCCTCAGATGCTTCCTGACTAGCTCAGTTCCTCTAGCACTTTGTGTTTTGTTCAAGATATCTGCAATTCCTTGCGACTCCAACCAGTTGCCCAACTACATTCATTAATGTAAAGTCCAGCATTGGCCCTTCTCTAGCACCGGCTCAAGACGCTCCCCTGGGCATATTTTTAAAATTTCGAGCTCCTTTATGCTTTTCACACCGAGACAATATCAGTTCATTTTGGGAAATACTTTAAACCTATTACCTTTGCATCACTGTGATTTGCCTGTACATATGCTTCTTGATTGCATGTTGCACACTCCCAGCAAAATGATCGCACCATTGAGTTTTTAAGCTCCGTCTTCATTCGAAAAGCCAACTAGAATATCCTCCCTCATTACCACAGTAATGGACTTCATTAATACTGCACTCCTAAGTATGCTTTTACACTTCCTCGGTCTATAGCCTGGAGTGTTATTGTCATTCCTGCCTTTCTTTTAATCATATCACTGTGATAGCAACAATAACAATTTCTCATGTGCTGATCATGCTCTCAGTTTCCATACTTTGAAAGTCAGAATTCTTGTGTTACAATAAGTGTGATTTACCCATGCATTTTTTCCGTGCCTTATCATACCCATGTCTGCTCTGCCTGCTGGACTAACTTAGTCTAATTTCTATATTGAACTGCACTTCATTGCTCCACCTCTCCACCCCAACTGTACATCTAGTGTGTAAGGAATTCCCTCACTAAATTATGTTAAACCTCCCCAACAGCGCATGCAAATCTCCCCACAGGATCTTAGACTTGTTCTAGTTCAGATCGTGCTAATCCAGCTTGTAGAGTTCCTGGCTTCCCCAGAAACAATCACTGTGATCTAGAAATCTGAAGCCCTCCTGGAGTGATGTTGAATGACCTAGAAGTAATTGTTATCATGTTTCACCCCAGAAAACAGACCATTTTCAATTAGATAAAACTGGACAATAAACTTCTTTTGAATTCTTTGTCCAAGTCTGACAATGCTGTTTACATGGCACCATTTAGGCTTCAAAAGCCTCAAGACTGAAAGAATATAAAAACCTGGTAAATGCAGCTTCAATCTGAAACCTTGGAAAGCAATAAATCATAGCAGAATGTTCTATGTTAATGGCTTCAGTCGATGTCATGATTCACCATCATCGGTGAATGAACAGTAGTTGCAGAAAATAAAATGGGATATCACATCTAATTAATATTCTTTAGAATTGATGGACACTGAATCTGAGGCTCCAAGGTAATGATTTCCTGATGCTGTCAGTGTGCAGCTCTCCTGGATCATGGAGTCATGGTGAGCAGGTAGGATAGGAAAAATGCATAAAGCCAGTGCTATCAGATATTTTATCAGTGCATTGACTCTCCCATTGACCGTTAGTTTAAGCATGCCTTCAAGCTGTTTCATTACTTTGTGGTGTGTTGCTATTTACACCGGATGGTGATCATATTTAAAGGACTCCAATACATCAGGAGAAGGTTAGCTCCAAAGTGTGGCAATTTACTGATTTCAGGAGGCTACACTTCTGAAGGAAAGAGTTAACAGATGCAAGAGGTAATTTACATTGAAAGTAAAGAGCTCCATTAATAGACCTCTGGAAGCTTCAACGGACTTTACAGCCAAATTCTAGAACATAGCTATTGAGTTAAAAGCAGCGTTGTGCCTGTCAATTTGCATTCAGCAAAACCTCAAACAGTAATGTGATTTTGTTCTCAAAAAGGACAAATGTTGGATAACTTTTCCTTAAAACAATGGTGGGTGATTTTGACATCCATCCAGAGTTTACTTTAATGTCTCCTCCAAAGGGCAGCACTTCTGATGAATGCAACACTTCCTGCATTGAGCAGTGAAAAATAAGTGCAAGATTTGAGCTTAAGTTTCATGAACCCAGAACTTTCTGATTCAGAGGGAACACTGCTATTGAAATCAAATAATATAACTTGAGCATTTGTTTTTGAAAACTTTTAGTTGACATCTATAAACTGATAGGGAAACAATTGCAGTTTGACATTGAATTATCCTCAAACATATTTCATATGTACAGCACAGAAGTTTACAATTTCATGCATACAATTCATCACACTTACGTGTGGTAAATAAGCTTGAAATTTGACCATGGTATTTCAATTCTTTCCTTAAGTTCTTTGGCCCACTTTAAATTTCCTGAAGTTGGAGGCATGTTCTTGTTTAATAGTGGAGCACGTTTGTCTTTCTGCATATCAAATTAAAAAACATCTATATAATTATCAATAGAATTGGTGAACAAAAATACTTAACAATTAAAATAATATTTTCATTATTTTCTGTAAAATATTTCATCAGTTACTAAATTAGTTAACTTCATGGTTTAGAGGGATATAGGCTAAGTCTAGAATGAGTGTAGATCAGCATGGGCAGGTCAACATTGGCAAGTTTGGCCTAAGGGCCGGTTTCCCTGCTGTACGACTTCATATTTCAATGTGTTTCATATGCAAACCACAAGATGGGACGAATGATGAGGAAAAAAACACCAAAAAAACCCCACAGACCGACAAATGGTATTACATCAGGCCATATGATAGGTATTAATACAGCAGGCATTCCAGATTTTCAAGGGTGCCTTCACTGAATAGATGGAAGGTAATTGGTATGTGCATTTAACACAGTCAGTGCTTACTTTTGAATTGGCAAATGAAATGAGCATTTCTTCACAGCTATTACAGCTTAAAACTGCTGTGTTCTTAAGCATTTTTTGTTGTTGTTTCCATATAAGCAATTATAAAACCAGATTCATATAAACAAAGAAAACAGGTGCCGGAGTAGGCCATTCGGCCCTTCAAGGCAACACCACCATTCAATTTGATCATGGTTGACCATCCAAAATCAATACCCCATTCCTGCTTTCTCCCCATATCCCTTAATTGCACACAATGCTCCAGGTGTGGTCTCACCAGGGCTCTGCACAACTGCAGTAGGACCTCCTTGCTCCTATGCCCAAATCTTCTCGCTATGAAGGCCAACATGCCACTTGCTTTCTACACTGCCAAATGGCAAGAGACAAGGTTTTGTGATTTCTTAATAGTTTGGTCTCTTTAATTTAATAAGTGGGATGGACACAGTAACACATTGTAATAAGAGTGGCACAGTTGGTAAAACTACCATCTTACAGTTCCAATGACATAGGTTCCATGATGTCCCCGAGTAGAGTTTGCAAGTTTTTCCTGTGACGTGGGGATTTACTTCAGGTACTCTGGAGTTTGCAATTTTTCCCTGTGTCCATGGGGATGTCCTCCAGGTACTCTGGTTTCTTCCCACATCCCAAAGAAGTTCAGTTTGGTAGGTTCATTGGACACTATGGTAACTAAGGTAAACTAGCCGTTTAGGATACAAAATTAGCCCGGTGGGAGGGTATCACAAAATGTTGGAGTAACTCAGCAGGTCAGGGAGCATCTCAGGAGAGAAGAAATGAGCAGCATTTCGGGTCAAGACTGTTTTCAAGTTCGTAGTCATTGAACAGGCTGCTGATTCCTCTGTTTGTCATATATGTCATACATGTTAACGATTTGGATGAAAATGTCAGTGACAAGTTTATTAAGTTTGCAGATCACACCAAAATTGAAGATGGTTGGCTGAGGTTACAACAGAATATAAAGCAACTGGAGCATACAACTTTTTAAGGCAGAGATAGATTCATGATTAGTACGGGAGTCAGGGGTTCTGGGGAGAAGGCAGGAGAATGGGGTTATGAGGGAGAGATAGATCAGTCATGATTGAAATGGCGTAGTAGACTTGATGGGCCGAAAGGCCTAATTCTGCTCCTATCACTTATGAATTTATGACATTACAACAGAATATATATCAACTGGAAATAATCAACAAAATCGATTCAAAGGAATGGCAAATGAAATTTAACTCTGACAAGAGTGAAGTGATGTAGTTTGGGAAATTAAACAAGGGTAGGGCATATATAGCAAATGCAGGGCTTTGGATAATATTATGGAATATAGAAATCTGGTTCCCAGAAAGTGGTGACACAAGTACACATGGTGATGAAGAAGACACATGACATATTTGCATTCATCAGTATGGGCACCAACTACTAAAGTTGAGTTACATGCTAAGGCAGTACAGGACATTGGTGTGACCACATTTGGAGTATTGTGTGCAGTTCCAGTTACCCAGCTATAAGAAGGAGGTGACCTTGCAGATGTATATAACATCAAGAGGTGCATTGATAAGGTAGATGGTCACAGTCTTTTTCCCTGTTTGGGGCAATGGAAAACTTGAGTGCATTGGTTTAAAGTGAGAGGGGAAAGATTTAAAGGGAACTGAGGAGCAACTTTTTCCCTCACACATCGGGTGGTGGGTATATGGAATGAGCTACCAGAGTAAGTGTAGTGGCATATGCAATTACAATATTTACAAGGCATTTGGACAAATGCCTGGATAGGAAAGCTTTAGAGAGACATGGGCCAAATGCAGCTGAATGGGACTAGTTCAAGTAGGCTACTTGGTTTCAATGGATGAGTTGTTTTTATGTTGTAGAATACATGACTATAAATTGCTCTGAACCTGAAGATTCATATAACATAGAAAATAACGTTTGGCCACCTTCCAAACTAACCATCAACCTCTCATTTACTCTAATTCTACATTCACCTCATTTTCCCCCATGTGGGAGAAAACTGGAACATTCAGAGGAAACATGCAGTCACTGGAAAAATGTGCAAACTCCTTGTAGACTGCCCCTGAGGTCACTGATGAACTTTGTGAGGTCATGGCTCTGTTAACTGTGTCACTGTCTATCCTAATGTGTAGGTGAGCACTTGAAGAGCCATAACCCACAGAACTATAAACTGAGTGGAATTAAGTAGGTTCATTCTTGGCTGGAAAGGACTCTCAGAGCTAAGGTCTATCACTGCACCATAAATGTATATTATTTTTATTAGGCAAGCCTGTACATTATTATGAGGAGACAAGGGGTGGCATTGCAAACATTCATATTCCCAGAAGGAATAAAACAAAATGACCAACTGCACCATTCAGGAGTTGACATAAAATTAAAAAATATCCTTGGTTGCTCCAGTTAAATGTGTAATGGAACTGACTTCAGGAAGCAGAGTATGACATGCACTGCTGCATCATGTCAGCATTTGACAAGTAATTGAGCAAGAATTTCCTCTCTAATTTTCTCCACACTACCAGAATAGGGATAACTTAAAGAATAGTTTTGTCAGACTTTATCCAGGCCACTCTGTGGATACCCCATATGAAGGTTTAGCCAGATCTGGGTTCATGCCTGCACCTACTGTGTCTATTAATTTTGTGGGTGAAACTCGTCAGGGTCAAATATACCAAAGTCTGACTGTTCAGCAAATTGCCATAGGAGATCAGAGTCCTTAAAAGGGAATCCTCTGTATTCATGGTAACTTTGATTGCAAATAAACCTCTTCTATTAAACATACCCGTTCCAAGTGTTGATCGTATAAATATTTACACCTGTCCAATTCTTGATCAAACATCTCGAGCAGAGTAAAATACTTCGGACTAAAAATTTCCATAATGGTAGATCTCTCCAGAAATGCACCAAAGACTGTAAGAAGCTTTGAGAGACGATAAGTAAACATCGGTGAATATTTTTTATACTTTCATGCACTACATCCAACCTATAAAATGTACATATTAAAGCCAGTTATAAAGACATGCACTATACAAAATTCCTCACAGTGAGCCCTTGTAAATCTTCATCTCTGCTTCTGGACAAAAACCTCTGGTGAGAAAACATTCCTAAACTGTGAATTATATATTCTTGAACGATGTAATACAATCACAAATTGTGTAGTACAGTGACTCCAGATACCACATAACAACTTAATTCACACTGTATATATCTTAGGCATTTCACAAATAGGGTTGACTAAATTGCAAGTGTAACTACAATTTTACATCTATTTATTACTCCATTGTTTCATGGCTACATGCATGGTTTGCCATTTTCTAAATTCTGTGCTCAATAATGAACTGAACAACATGATGACAGGCAAGTTACCAACATTGATATTGATTTATCTTCAAACTTAACTTGTAACAGAAATATAACCCAGCCTTTGCACAAAAATCCTTCTACCCCGGAGTTGCCAACATATTCTACCTTGGAAATGGCAGTAGATGAGAGGGAAGGAAACCCCTTGGTGACCAAGTGCGTCTTGTCAATGGCAGTGGCCTGAAGAAAGCACTGTCGCCAGGAGCTACAAGGTGACTCGCAACAACAGCCGAGTGAACTGGTGAACAAGGGCTTGCTGTTGCAGACCAATGACACAATGGCATCAGCACCTAGTTTTAAGGTGAAACAATACAAAGTGCTAGAGTAATTCAGCAGACTGAATCTGTCTAAAGAAGGGTCCTAACATCATCCATCCATGTTCACTGGAGAAGCTGCAGTGACCCACTGAGTTACTCCAGCACTTTGTGTACTTCTGTGTATCAACCATCATCTGCAGTTCTTTGTTTCAACTACAAACAATGATAATACCATATTCGGTTATAACAGACAAACAATCTGCGATAACAGACACCAGTCCCTCCCCTATGGTCCGTTATAACAAGGGTTTACTGAACTTCATAAATTTCAAAATAGAACAGATCGCAATGCCTTTCCAACTCCGTAATCTGTTACATTTGAAAATCAACCTGAAGAATCAGGAGAAAAAAACACTTTTTGCTCGACTATTTTCAAATAATGTTTTTGGATTTAATTTTTTCATATACCAGTCTTGCTCTACATTAACATGATGAAATAACCATCTCACTGTAGTTAAGAACTGCATTATCGAATGATGCCACAAAACAAATTCTTTAAATAGCTATACCAAGTTTGCCAATAGGAAAGGATTTTCCATACACAATGCTGTCTCCTTTAAAATGGTTGCAATTTATAAACAATTGGGGTTTTTTTGCATCACCGTAAATATCTAACTGTAAAATTAATCATTTTGTAAAAGGCAAATGTTCAAGATACTTAGGAAAAGTATTGAAACATGATATGTTGCAAGCACAATATAAAATGCTTAACATAAAATCAGACCAAGACATTTGCTTATCTACTTTGCATTAATTTCTACTATCAAATTTTAAACAGATCCATACCTTAAAGGCAGATTCCAAACCAGAGCAGTCATTAAATGCTGCACATAAAATGGTCCCAAGTTGCCTATCAAAATCCACAATCTTTTCTTTAAATGTATTGTAGTCTTTTTCAAAGTCCTAACAGGCAGAACATATTATACTTCAATTGTAAAATAAGCCAAATTGAGTGAATTACATTTTTTACAAAGACCTTTACAAAATATAATACCTGCACAAGAATCCAAAAACTGCACAAGAGGTGACTGGAGTTTCAGAGTCACTGCTTAATAATATAAATTATTTAACCTCAAGAGTAGTAATTAGTTCTTGCATATATCACTTACAATACCTTTGTTTCTTCTAAAACTGAATGTTTTTTTAAAAGCCAACACCAATCCTTTCAAATGATTTACTAACACCAGAAAACTTGTTCAGCCTCCAATTTTTTACGCTAAACAGCTTCATTTGAATATCACTGAGCCTTAATTTCACTGTTATCAACACTTCTGATTTCTTCCTTTTGAACCATAAAGTAACAACTGTGGATATATATAAAATGCTAAAAATATCTAATCAAAAGTAAAAAAAGTAATAAAAAGTAAGCCTTGTCAAAAGATTAAAGTGTTAAAATGCCCTGCTCAATCATCACCACTCTATTAAAAGAGACAATTAGATAAGAAAATATGGACTTGAATGTTGACTTCTGCAATCAAAGGAAATTAAGCTTTAAAGCTACAAATTATCTATAAGAGGAACATGTACAAAAGTTGATGTACATTAAAATTAAATAACTGCAACAAGATAAAGTTTAAAGAGCAAATCTACTAGAATTTTCAGACAACAGTAACATTTATTGTGCATTTAAGGCCTTTCAATAAAATTAATTCCTACAAGTTCTTCACTTAGTCAAGAGTCAGTAAAAACATTAATAGCACCAAAAAAAACAGGCCCTTTGGCTCAACTCATCCAGGCCGACGCAGATGCCTACATAAAATATTCCCCTTTGCCTGCATTTGGCCCATATCTCTGTAAATGTTTTTTTAAACATTGTAAATTTACATATTTACAATTTTGATCTGGTCTCAGAATTCCCTATAAGCAGGAGTAATTCTTGTCAAACATTTTTATTATTTTAAGATCTTAATCAAATCAACCCTTAGCCTTTTCTATTTCAAAACTATAATGCAAATTAACTAATTCTTTCATGATCGCCAGACTTCCACATCCACATCTATGAAGTTACAAAGATCAACATATCCTTCATAATGTAGAAGGTTCAAAAATAAATATAGTACTTCAAATGAGGCACGGTCTGCATTCTATGTAAAACAGAAAGCAGTGCCAACACTCAGCAACTCAGAAAACATCTGTGAAAAGAGTTAAAGTTTCTGATCAATGAGTTGAACATTATAAAATTCCCACTTCTGCTTTACTTCAGATTATCCAATGTTGGCATTTTTATTCACTCTATATAAACACTTTTTATGTTTTTCTGCAATTATCCCAGCTTGCTTTGTGTAATTACAAAAACTATCTATGCCTCCTGTAATTGGACTATTAAATGCAATAGTCTTATTTACCCTCACAAATAAGTATTTTATACATGAACAAACGGTTATTGGGTTATCAAAATAAAGGTGGGTCAGATATTTAAGTTGTTGTACTTTAAAATGTATAGTGATGCTGACAGCATCCTTTAGTCTTGAAGGCAATGCAGCAAGTAAAGATGATCAAAATAGATAAAGAACAGAGCACACACATCACTACTGAGCTAGATGCACTTTGGATGTCCCCTGAGGGCTGGCTCCATAAAGTGCACAAAACAATTGACTTAAATGAAATGTTAGTACATGATTCACTTATTTTTAATTATTTCAAGTAATTTCTCAGAAATTAATTTTGTCTTTTTGTTTTTAATACCTTTTTTTGTCAGTTATTTCAGCCCATGTGAACAATCTTTAATGTTTTTTTGACAATCAGAGATTTTTAGAAGCAGTTCAACATCTGAAAGCAGCAAGCTGTCAAAGACCCTACCTTCCAGAAATGGGGGTATAGAATTTGCAGCTCAACCACTAGTCACCATTCTTGGACCACCCAGCTTTGAGACAGCTGTTAGATATGGAGGACATCCATTACAGATCGGTGCAGTGGAGTGAACACTGCAGGCAAGATTGTGGATAATTCAATCCAATAACTTGGGGCAAAATTAAATAAAATCCAGCACAAATTTGTTTAGTGCAAATCATGTTTCCAACCGGAAGGACAGATGATATTGTGTGAAATCTATCCATCGCTGTTGGTTTTGACTTATCTTGTTTCAGATTCCAAAATTTCCATCTTTCTATTCCTTTCTAACTGGCCTCATTTATGGAGACACATGATACCACAGATTGGTGAAAGGAAATAGACTGTCAGGATCATTCTACTACAGATACAGCCTGATCCACTGAGCTCCTCCAGCAGTTTGTTTCTTTGCTGGAGATTCATTAATACCAGGGATGGAAGCTCAGTCTCCAAAACTGTCTCGAAAGGCTGAAAGATGAATAACAAGAGGTCGTAGATTTAATGGGTTTGCCAATTAAAATGAAAAAATGGTTTAAAGCCAAGCAAGTTGGAGGTAGATTAATAATAACAATGAAAATAGAATTAAAATACATGAAATGAACAATTTTTGGGTTAAGAGGAACAATATTAGATGGTTCCATAGGAACCAATTGGATGGCTCCATGGGAAACTGACATAGGTATGATGAACCATTTAACTTATTTGTGTTAAATTGTTCAAAACAGCAATTTCGTCAATTTTACTGCTTGTCTGTTCAAGTGTCAAGAGTGTTTTATCATCAAATGTCCTAGATAGAACAAAATACATTCACAGGCACATACGTACACCTAATAAACAAACAATAATAGTGCAAAAAGGCAAAACCAATGCTCCCAAGTCTATGTAGTTCAGAGCTTATTGGAGGTTGCAATGTTTAATAGCCTGATGGCTGTAGGGAGGTTGTTCCTGAATCTGGACGTTACCGTTGTCAGGTTCCTGTACCTTCTTCCCAATGGCAGGGGTAAAATATGTGGCCAGGGTGGTGTGGGTCGCTGATGATGTTAGCTGCCTTTTTGAGGCAGGGACTCCTGTATATCCTTTCAATAGTGGGGAGGCCAGATATACATCTTCAACACAAACCTATAAATCCTTATTGAAAATCATAGTCACATTAATGAACCCATAAGAAAATGTCCACTGCAGTTGCATGCGGATTAGCTGCAAACATCTGATCTGAACATTCTAAAGTTCTACCTCTCCCCCTTAACGCAACTACAAATCATTAAAACAAGGACACAATGAGAGGCTGATTGTTTAGACTGCACATTGCTTCTGAATAACTAGGATACGAAGCAGCAAATCCAAGAATGAGCACCTACATATTCATGAATTGAGAAAAATAACTCTAGAATCAGTTAAGTTATGCCTGTAATCTATATATCCTTGGATACCGAATCAAACAAAAGTGATTTATTTATGTACTGCAAGGTCACAACAACAATATCCTCAGATGGAAAATGTCCAATGTACTCTGATAAACAGGGTTCAGGACATTCAATAACATTAGGAATTGCAGACAACAAATCTCAGGAAGCAAATATGCCTGTGCTTTTTGCAACTTAACAGATGTAAACATAAGTTTTATTTGTTCGTACTGGAATTTTTACTGACTTCATCTCAAGTGTTCAAAACGGTGAAGAGTTTTGAGAAAACAATTAAGGAGAAATTGCTTCTTCTGGTCATAGAATTAATAGCAGATTTAAGGCAACTGGTAAAAGAAACAAAGGCAAAATCGGTCGATATATTTCATTTGAAACAAGGAACTGCAGATGCTGGTTTACAAAAAAAAGACAAAACCTTGGCTCCTGACCTGAAACGTCACCTCTCTATGTTAAGGATCCTGACCTGAAACGTCACCTAACCATGTTCTCCAGTAGAGCTTCCAACTTAGGAAGGCCCTATGTTTGCAGTCAATTGGCTCTGATCATCTGGTCATTCTCACTAAGACAATCCTGACTCCACTGGCTGGAGAAGCCAAGAGAATCTTCCCAGTTGCCAGCTATAGTTGATGTCAGCATGGCCCTTCACCTGTGAACACTGCAGCTTCTGCAAGCTAGGAATATTAAAAAAGCCATGATTGTGGAGACCTTGAAAGCTTCAATAATGACCCTCACATCACAACTCTTGTACAGATGGTGCTGATTTGAGGCCAGTTTAAGAAAGATAACAATATGGATTAGGTAGCGGTAAATTCAGCAGTCATTGTTATCTATCATAGAGGTTTAGTTTAGAGATACAGCACAGAAATAGGCCCTTTGGCCCACCGAGTCTGCGCCGACCAACGATCTCCGCACGTTAATACTATCCTACACATACTAGGGACAAATTACAATTATACCAATCCAATTAACCTACAAACCTGTACGTCTTTGGAGTGTGGGTGAAAACCGGAGCTCCCAGGGAAAATCCATGCAGGTCACGGGGATAACGTACAAACTCCTTACAGACAAGCACCTGTAGTCAGGATCAAACCCGGGTATCTGGCGCTGTAAGGCAGCAAATCTACTGCTGCTTCACCATGTTCCTGTTGGAGTTGGAGTTGGCCTTTCCCATTCCTTGCATGCCAATTACTCCTTGCCAGAAGGTTGCAACTCTTCCCATGCTGTTATTGAAATCTCCCTGAGGGATCAGTTTATTTCACTTTGGGATGTGGAAAAAATGTTAAGGCTGAAGCAGAAGATCTACAAGAGTTCAATAAGGATACTCCTGGGCTTCCTCTTCATAAAAGCATGGTGATTTTTCTGAGGAATTAACTTATCTTTCCCTATATATACACACATACTGAACTTTTTATTCTTGTTTACAGTGTACAATGTTTACATATTCTGTTGTGCTGCTGGGACACATGACAATAAAACATTCTTGACTTGACGCAAAGTTGACAGATCAGCATAACGTCAAAGAAAATTCATAAACTTTTGAGACTATAGTTATACTTCACCCAACACTGACCAAGGAAAAGGGCAAGGAATTTCCACTACCATGCAATTGTAATCCAAAGGATCATACGTGCTTTCCTTAAAAACCTTACAGCTTTCCAAGAAATCGTGGTTCATTTCAGAAATTTGTCGACTTAGCATTTTCCCCTTCATGCCACCAAACTCTAGTTTCTCTAATTTTTGGAATTCCTGCATGGTAACAAACAAATCCTGCAATAAAGAGAGACAGCTTTACTAATATTTCACATTGAACGGATAATGTAAGCTCATTAACAATGGGAATGTACATATATAATTTATCAGGTTGTAAAAAATACCTTTTTTGCAAAAGTAAACTTTACATACTAAATGAGATCACTGAATATTTTGCTGGCTGAAATTGTTCTTGATAGAATGCTGCTACAGTTGACATTATCTAAAATATATTGTGAAAGATTGTGAAAACGCAGCCGACGGAGACCACAGAGCCGCGGGGGGGGGGGGGGGGCAGGGGGAAGGGGGACCTGGCGCCGGGGTACTTTGCAAGTGCCCTATATGTGGTGACTATTTGCATACCTTGGGTATGCAAGCAAAGAATTTCACTGTGACTTGTCACATGTGACAATAAAGTATTCATTCATTCATCCTTCTTTCCATCCCCAGTGCTACATCTGTCCGTAGCAATACTCTCACTCACCTGAAGATAGAGCTTGTTGACATTTGTAACCCTGATTTTGATTCAAATAATTATGAATTAACCAGAGAAGCCAAACACACATTTTTCAAGAATTATACCAACAAAAAAAAATAGGCCCAGACTTGATTGTCAAATTATTATCTACCTATTCAAAAATATTTAGTTCAACAATTCGTTTGGTGCAGTTTAGTCTGCAGCTGAATTGTTTCATCAATCATCTTTGGAAAATCAACCGCATCAGAAACATAAGTTGGGAGAGGTGTGGATACCGCTTTGTGCTGCCAAGAAAAGCACTCTTCATTGGACTCTGCATTGTTCCGACATAGCCTCAGGTATTTCCTGGGAAATATCAGACAAAAACAGGGAGGCCGAGGAACAGGAAGAGGGATGAAGTGATCGAATGAGAGAGGGAAGAGGTTGGTGTGGTGACTGGTCGGCTAGTAAAGTGATAGGAGGTGGTTCAATGAAAGACCCAATGCTGCAATAGATCTGGATGAAGCATTTTGATAATCTGCAGGAGGAACTCAGCAGGTCAAAGTGCATCTGTGGGGATGGGGTTGGGGAAGAGGTTGTCAACATTTCAGGATGACAGATTTTCTTTTTTCAATTTTTATGGAATCCAGATTTATTCCAGATTTATTCAATCATTTTAAAATACCCATCTGCTCTTCTTACCCAAGGAAGGATATACCTTTGAAAGATAACGTGCAGTACAGGTTCTCCAAATTGATACTTTGAATGGTGAGGTTTACTTTAGACTTTAGAGATACAGCGTTGGAACAGGCCCTTCGGCCCACCAAGCCTGCAACAACCAGTGATCACCCATACACTAACACTACCCTACACACCAGGGACAATTTACATAGCCAATTAATCTACAAACCTGGACGTCTTTTGAGTGTGAGAGGAAACCAGAGCACCAAAAAAACACATTTTAGAATATAGAAGATTGAGAAATGATTGAACTGAAATGCACAGAAGGGGCTTGAAAGGTTAGGTACAGGAATGTTTCCCATGACTGGGATGTCCAGAATGGGATATCAGTCTCAAAATTTGGGGTTTGCCATTCAAGACAGAGATGAACAGAAATGCCTTCATCCAAACTTTAGAGTTCTCTACCCGAGAGATTCGGTGCCGAGTTTATTCAAGGCTGAGAAATGTAGATTTTTTTAATATTAAGGGAACGAAGGCATATGGGAAAATGACATAAAGGCAAAAGACTCAACCATGATCTAAATGAATGGTGGATCAGGCACAAGGGGTCAAATCACCGACATCAGTTTCTATATTTTCATTCAATTCCCCAGTTTCCATGGTGGGCTTCAAACTCGTATCTCCGAATCAAAGGTTCAAAGGTCAGTTTATTGTCACATGTACCAATTGAGGTACAGTGAAATTCGATTGGTCCAGAATTCAAACTGTCCTGCTGCTATCCACCATGTGATCTTATTTCAGATGACATAGTTTTCGTTTTGATGTTAAGTTGGGTTACAAAGCAAAATATTCTGAATACATTTTGAACATTTTTTTTAAAGTGATCATTAGAATGAGCTAGTAGAGTGATAGATATACACAGGTAACCCCCAATCTAAAACAGGACACTGAAAAATTATAAAGCAAAACAAAGACAACATAAAATATGAGAATGATACAAAGCAGTTGTACAAATAAAAATGGTCTGTGTAGATGGATGTAAAGTTTAACAATACACTGGTATTTTTCTCTTTGCTGTTTTAGTTTTAATACTAACACAGCTACTGAGGTACAGTGAAAAGCTTTCTTTTGCATGCTTTCCAAATAGATCAGGTAAAACTATAAAATCAAGTCAAACTCAAGTACAATAGATAGAGCAAAGGGTACAGGTACAGTGTGCAAAAGAGAGTTCTTAGCATTGTAGTGCATCAGTTCTTTGGACAAAGTCCAATGTCCACAATGTGGTAGAGGTAAATCGATCAGTACCTAACTAATGGAAGGACTGGTCAGAGCATGATAACGGAGGGGAAGCAACTGCTTCTGAGTCTGGCAATGCGCACATTCAAGCTTCTGCACCTTCAGCAGGATGGGAGTAGGGAGAAGAAGGAATGACCGGGGTGGGACAAGTCTTTGATTATGTTGGCTGCTTTACCAAGACAGCATAAGTGTATATGGAGTCAATAGTGGGAAGTCTGGCCTGTGCAATGGACTGGGCTACATTTACAATTATCTGTTATTTCTTACAGTCTTGGGAAGCGGTGTTCCCACACCAAGCTGTAATGCAACCTGATAGTATGCATCTGTACAATTTAGTAAGAATCATTGGAAACATGCCGAATTTCCACAGTCCCCTCAGGAAGACGAGGCATTGGTGCGCCTTCTTACTTAGTCCATGACAGATCATTGGTAATATTAATAGTCAAGAGTGTTTTATTGTCATATGCCCCAGATAGAACAATGAAATTCTTACTTGCTGCAGCACAACAGAATATGTAAACATAATACACTTTAAATAATAATAATAATAATACCAAGGAACTTGAACCTCCCAGCCATTTCCACTTCAGCAGCACTGATGCTGGTGGGGGCATGTACTCCACCATGCTTTATGGTCAATAACAAGCTCCTTCATCTTGCTGACATTGAGGAAGGGTTTATTGTCCTAGCTACCAGTTGTACTTGTGGAATGGCTTGACTGTATTCATGGATAGTATGATTTGACTAGGTTTCACTGTATCTCAGAACCTGTGACAATAATAAACCAGTATGAGATCGATGCACCATTACACCCTCCCAACTCATGATATATCATAGAAGATAATTCTTGTTAACCACAGTTGCTACATATATATGTTTACCTCAAGTTGTAATAGGCGATTATAAAACCTGTCAAACCGTGTGAAAACCATTGATAGTGGGAAATCCCAGTATCTGCAATCATCCAAGTTGGTGTAATAGGTTACCAGCTTTTCTTTGTGTTTCAAGAAACAGTCTTTAAAAACCCTAAAATTTTTCACACATATTTGAATATTCTCCCAAGACTCTTCAATCTCATTTTTCAATAGTTCCTCTGGTGACAAAAAAACTATGGCCTAGAAAGAAGCACATTTACAATGGAAGTTAGTTTTAAACATGAATACCTATCTCAGACATAGCATATTCTGATACACCATAATGTAATAATGAAGTAGTAATGAAGCATCTTTACATTTGGTGGTAAAATATTTTCTGTTAATTACATTCGGAAGTGAACCAATTATGAAGATTGTATTTAAAATGTACACAAAATACTTGATTCAAAGTAAACTTTTCTCTCAATCTCTCAACCCTTTCAAAGAATTAAATAAAAATGATTACTGTAGATTTCTTAAATATCTTTCCATTGTGTGTATAAAAGGTTGGCGGCTCTCTAGCTATATTATAGGATTAAAAAAAGACAAATTGCTGGAATAACCCGACAAGTCAGGCAGCATCTCTGGAGAACATGGATATGTCACCGATCCATGTTGTGTAGAGATGCTGTCTGACCTGCTGAGTTACTCCAGCTCTTTTGTGTCTTTCTTGTGTAATCCAGCATCTGCAGTTCCTTATTTCTATAGTATAGGATAACTAAATAACCTGTGATTTAATGTTGCACTACATTTCTAAGGAATTTATTAACACAAAGATTAGAATCAAATGCAGTGAATACTTGGGTCATGCTGCCAGTTTACAACGCCCCTATCATTATGTAAAGTGAAACAAAAGGTTCTACTCATTGGAAATGATTTTCATTCTGAAGAATGCTAATAATTCAATGTGTAAAGTCATACCACCAGAATAAAACAAAAAATATGGACATTGGATTCATGCCAACAGTAATACTATACCAACACAAAAAGACCTACATTTGTTGGAGGTTTGAAAATTAAATCAATTCATTGAAATGTGTTCATCGATGTACCATCTTTAAGTTTTGCTTCAGCTGAAGCAAGCAATTCTTGATTTTGTTTATGGTTTTCATTTCTAGCATTAAATGCAAATTCATTTTCAACTGCTAAAGGTTACAAAGGTAATGAATTTCGTATTGGAAATGTAGCAACAAAGATAATTTTTCCATCTTAATATCTATCAGTATACTGACACAATAAAGCTACTGAATACAGCAATAACAATAACTTAATACAATAATTCATTTAAACACCACCATTTTGTGTTTGATGTAAATAAAACCATGAATACTCAACTGCTTTCGAAGGAAACTATTTGGCTTTTTACCATTTAATTATTTGTACCTTGATCAAATACTTCACTGATTTGAAGAAACAGTGTGAACTGGATTTGAAAATCAATGACAAATCTCTAGTCTTCACTGACAACAGCCAGGTATTTTTTTAACTTTTGGAATCATAATCACTTGGCATGCCATAGTATATAAATTAACATGAAGCTGATCTAAAATTACCTGTTTGATTAATAAGTTGCAGAATTCCTGCAGGAGCACAATGATCCGTACAGGAAAGCAATAGTGTTTGGAATGGCTCCAGATGAGACAGATGGTGTGAAATAGAGCTGGAATAAATACAGGAATCTTTGAAAATTCAGTTTCTTGCAGAATTTCAATATGGTGTTGCAGTGGTCGAAGATGTAGGTCGATGTCTTGGACTTCGATCAGAGCTTTATGAAATTATAACAGTAAAATAAAAGTCAGTATAAAGCAGAAATACTTTGAAAAAAAGCAAAGTATTAAAATGTGTATTTTGCAATAAATGAATACGTATTTTCTATGACGTCCTTATGTTCATTCAATAGATTTAATTAATACTTTTATTTGAAAGCGATTCATTGCCACAGATGGCTGTGGAGGCCAAGTCATTGGGTATTTTTGAGGCAGAGATTGGCATACTTGATTGGAAAGGGTTTCAAGGGTTATGGGGAGAAACCAGGAGAATGGGATTGAGAGGGAAGGATAGATCAGCCATGATTGAATAACAGAATAGACTCGATGGGCCAAATGGCCTACTTCTGTTCTTGTGCAGAAGTGTGGCCACCTGTGGCAGCAGGCCTGGTTCGCCATAGCGAGAAGATAAGACTGTACTAAGAAATTGTTTACCTTTGTTGGTGCCAGAAACATGGTGACTTTGTGTACTGCCTAGGTGAAGTCTGCTGCATGATTGTAGTTATTGTATTTTGTATGTATTTTTGGATAGTGCAGAACCATTCACAAAACGAACACATGAAAAATTATATATATATATATATATATATATATATATATATATATATAATTGACAACAATCATTGTACAATATTGATTATAGGTCCCCTTTCTGAAATGTATTCAAATACATATGTTGTTAACAGAATGGTCCTTGCACAAAAAATCAGGCTTGAACATTTGGGACAAGCACCGCACTTGCTCTGCTTAGATCATCAATTATTGCAGTCAGACAGAGGAGAGCACATTCGGCTCTGGCAAAATGATGTATAGAGCTGCCGTGCTGCTGGAGATTTTGATCCCTTTGAAAGTTTATTTAGGCAGAAGAGTTCAGTGGAGAAAGGAGAGAAGGACTGTAGCCTCTGTGATCTTTTAGACGCCTCTCTCCTTCCTCCACTAGTTCCAGGGAACGATGCATTTGAACCCCAAGATTATCCAAGGCAGGTGAAGGTAGAGTTGTGGCCTTATGCACCTACAAGTAGACATGAAACTCATTTAACCTGAAGGTCAATTTCAATGGTGGTTGATAAACTACATTAATGCAGTTACAGTAAACCCTGTGTTATGGACCTATTTGTAATGGATTTAGGTTATAGCGGACAGAGGGCCCACGCAGTAATCCCCACAGACCAGCACTGCCTCTGTGGCCACTTCCAAGCTGGCCCTATCGACTTTCACCACTAGGCTGGGCTTCCGATTCCACCCCCGGCATGCACCACCTCTCCGGCAGCTTCCAGGCTGGACCTTCTGCCACCACTGCCAGTCCATACAGCTTCCTCAGCCACGTCCAGGCCATGCCTGCTGCAGCCACTGCTGACCCTTACCTGCACTCCAGCCACAACCAAGGACTCTGCCAATCCTCACCTCACCTCCTGCCACCGGAAGGCTGGGGCTGTCAACTCACCTGGATTCTAGGCCCAACCCCAGAGCGAGAGGCTGAAGAAGGGTCTCGAGCCAAAACATCACCTATTCATGTTCTCCAGAAATGCTGCCTGCTCTGCTGAGTTAGTCCAGCACTTGGTGTCCTTTTGTGTATTAACCAGCATCTAGTTCATTGTTTCTACTACTTGTGCAATGAAGCTATATTACTTGGTAATCCATTACTCGGTTATAGTGGACAACCGGCAATAACGAACACCATTCCCCTCCCCTCCCAATGGTCCATTATAATGAGGGTTTATGGTTTCAGACGCCACTACTGAAGAGACCCCTATTAAGGCAATCTTTAAAATGGGTGGGTATTTATCTCCATCTCCTCAAGTAAGAGCAGATGGAAATACTGGACACCCATATTTAATATTTTATACTCCACTCGTCAACCTGAATCTCTTCATCAACTGGAAGAGTTATAATTCCCTGAAAATATAGATTTTGCTGGGCAATTCAAAGATTTGTAGTCAATGCCTTGCATCCAGCATCGCACAATGAATTGTCAGCTCACGAGGAAGAGAGGACAGATCACTGCCATATTTCAGCAAACAAGATGGATAGATGGAAAGCTCTGTGGAAATAAAACTTAATCATGCTGCCCATGATTCTCAATCTAATCTCTTGCTCCTGGACATGTTGGAGAGCATGATCTGAACTCCTTCCTTGGGGCCATGAGCAGCACAATAAAAAATGTCTTTGTTGTTGTCATTATAATAAGCGAGTTCGGTAACTCGACCCCGCATGCGCAGGTCACTAGTGCTAAACATTCTCGCCGGCTGAGCTGCTGCGTGTATACAGACCTGCGTTTCGTCCGTATTTTTCAGTTTTGCTTCTTCGAAGTAAGAAAATACTGCTTTCAAAAGTAGTAATTAGATGGATTTATGGTTGATTTGTACAAAACTATGATGATTTTGTATGTTTTATTGCTTTATACTTCAGTGAGTGAGCGAGATCGTGACGATTTTCTTTTGCATCGTAACATGTACCGGAGTTGCTCCTCAAGCGGGAATATATCGCACTTCCCAAACCAGGAGTTATTCTTGGTTTTCTCAATCGTTCTTGGATTGTCGGCGATGCAAAAGAAAAACAAACGTTTGAGTGAATGAATTGTTGCTTTGTGCGGGCGGTGGCTACAGTCCGGAATGTCAATGGATGACCACAGTAAACTTGAAGCTGCCGTTCGTACAGCGATTAGACAGCTGCAGAGGTCAGCATCCAGCAGAGCGGTTTGTCTGATCAAACCCTCCCTATAATGTCACCCAGAAACACATCACTCCGGTAGGGTCTCGACCTGAAACGTCAGCCATTCCTTCTCTCCAGAGATGCTGCCTGTCCCGGTAAGTTACTCCAGCATTTTGTGTCTACTGGAGTGATATTTTTCTGGGTGCCATTATAGGGAGGGATTGATCAGACAAACCACTCCGCTGGATGCTGACCTCTGCAGCTGTCTAATCGCTGTACGAACAGAACAGCAGCTTCAAGTTTACTGTGGTCATCCTTTGGCATTCCGGACTGTAGCCACCGCCCGCACAAAGCAACAATTCATTCACTCAAACGTTTGTTTTTCTTTTGCATCGCCGACAATCCAAGAACGATTGAGAAAACCAAGAATAACTCCTGGTTTGGGAAGTGCGACATATTCCCGCTTGAGGAGCAGCTCTGGTACAAGTTACAATGCAAAAGAAAATCATCACGATCTCGCTCACTCACCGAAGCATAAAGCAATAAAACCTACAAAATCATCATAGTTTTGTACAAATTAACCATAAATACACCTAATTAATAGTTTTGAAAGCAGTATTTTCGTACCTTGAAGATGCAAAACTGGAAAATACGAATGAAACACTAGTCTGTATACACGCAGCAGTTCAACCGCCGAGAATGTTTAGCCCTAGTGACCGATCACCTGTGCATACACAGTCAAGATACCGAACTCGCCTATTACACTGCTTGTTGGAACCTCCAGAGAGGGTTTCAAGTTTATCTTGGATCAAGTTTATCTTGAGTGACGTTTCGGGTCGAGACCCGAAATGTCACCCATTCCTTCTTTCCAGAGATGCTGCCTGTCCCGTTGAGTTACTCCAGCATTTGTGTCTACCTTCGATTTAAACCAGCATCTGCAGTTCTTTCCTATACAAGTTTATCTTAGAACTGGGATCAAGTTCTCGCGTCTTCATTCTAGCTATTGATCAACTCCCACCAAATGCACTTCACTTTTATTTGACTCTCTGGATGTGCAATAGCAACTCCCATGATATCTGCCTTGGCCACTACATATTTAGCCAAGATGCAAAATGACTTCCAGAATTGGATAGATTCTGTGGTCAGCTCTCCATTTTGATGCAGCTTTGGCCTCATTGTCCAATGGTGATGGTCTGACTGAACAAATGTTTGAGACCCCTGATATTACTTACACTTAACCTCATTTGTGGAAAATGAGGGGACCCACAGAGAAAGCAGTGTGGGTCCCCTGCACAGTGCATGTTTTTACTGAGGTTAATGAAATTCTATCACGCCTACGAAATTAGATTATCTTGTCCTGTCATACTCAACCTCTATAGTGTCGGCGGTTTTTCACTGAAGAGTCCTCATAAGAGTCTAAAACAATCGCAACAGCTTGGCAACATTATGAGCCAGAGTGTTTTCCACCAACATTAAATGATTAGCATAGTCAACCCAAGAATCAACAAACTTGAATTAATATTTACACTGTTTAGAGACATTACTGATCACATTTGCTTTAGAATAATACCATAATTGTTACTAATAAAATGTGTAGAGTCATACCCACCACCTACGACATCTTGTAAACTTGCTTTGAAAGTAGGGAAATAGCTGCTTTCTGTTATTTCCAGGATCTTGGCCATTTTTCGGATAACAGGGGTTTGAAGCTAGCAGTTAAAATAGGAATCATTTCCATCAGTTATTTATCAACACACGGCATAACAATGAAATTAGGTTCTGCAACTTCAGGCCATGGCCAAAATTGAGAAGCAAGGACAAAGTTGTTGCAGAATATTTGCTTTTATTACACTCACTTGCTCGTAAACACAAAGGAGGTTTGCTTTCCTTGCCTTCCAGAAATCCAACTCTGTCTCTGGACCTGGATTAATTCCTTGAAGCAAAGGTTCAGAAGAATCCTTCTTCAGTACATCCCGAATTTGATGAGTCCATTTGATCACCATTGACTCAATTGGGTGAATTATTAGCGGGTCATAATGATCCAGTCTAAAAAAAAATTATAGGAAGGACGCAAAAGTTCAAATTATTGCTCTTTCTTTCAGTGTTATTATAACCTGAATGACACATTGACAAATCGCGATCCCAATACCAAAGTGATAACCTCGTGTATGTCACAAACCACTTCTTAATCAATCTATTTCTGTCATTCCCTTGTTTTCTCTTGTTTTCATTTAAGCCCGTTGATGTGTCATCTTGATTCATTTTCATTCCAGTGTTTCCTAGGTCTTGCTAACAGACTTCAATACACAAAAGATAAATAATTTACGCCGCTTTAGTCTATAATATGTTGCAATTGAATGTAACTTGCAACATCTATAGTTTTGCATGATATTTTATAGACACTTCAGGCAATCCTTAACATCAGTTTCTGGTGAATATGACACTTAAACTCTCAATTCTCTTGATGCTTGACTCTTGAAGTCAACAAACAGCTGGACCAGCAGGGAGAGAAAAAGAGACAAATTCATGTAAAGTTTAAAATTACTGTGAATGGTTCAAATCAATTACATTAAAGGAAACTGTGAAACAATTACAAATCAATTACATTAAAGGAAACAACGTTAAACGACATCTATAAAAAAAAAGAAGAAAAAAAACCTTTTTCAGTCAGAGAGTTGTAAATTCACTGCCTCAGAAGGCAGGAGGCCAAGTCTCTGAATGCATTCAAGAGAGAATTAGAAGGCTCTTAAGGATAGCGGAGTCAGGACGTATGGGGAGAAGGCAGGAATGGGGTACTGATTGACAATGATCAGCCATGATCACATTGAATGGTGGTGCTGGCTCGAAGGGCCGAATGGCCTACTCCTGCACCTATTGTCTATTGTCTATAAAAGCAAGAAGAGAATTTAAAAATTAAAATCCAATTTTTCATATTTTAGATACATTTTTGCTATTATAATACATTTATTGACTTCTGCTGCATTATATCACTGTTTCTGTAATTATGTCAGCACCGAGTATTTAACCAACACTAACTTCTCAGACCACAAAGAAATTCACAGGCTAATTGTTTAGGAAATACAGTTCTGGAAAGAGGCTATGCAAGGTTAATTGATTCAATATTTCAAGCACCTGTTTTAACAACATCTAACAGGACTTCCTACACAAGAAATGAAATAATATTATTTGACAAAATGTTTACGGTATAATGTATTTGGAATAAATTCAATCTGTGCATTGGAAACAGATGCTTAACCAAGGATACAAAAGGTCTGTCTAAACAGCTACCACGCTTTCACAATTGATGAGAGGTGTTGCACTTGACAAGTTATTTGAAAAGCAATATATCACCAATGTTTCTCAACACATTTTAAGGCTGCACACCACCAAAAATAAACAAAAAAATCTGAAGCTTAGATACTCATAATGTTAAGTCTATATAAAAATAAAATCAATCACCTTTGTCCATCTCTTCTCTAGTAGTATGCCATAGCCCCAGTTTCTCACATTTCTCTTCAATTCCTTTAATTTCCATTTGGCCTCCAACCTACTTAGGTGCTTTACTTTCACAAAGTATAAGCAGAGTAAGGAGGTGGGAGAGCCAACCAAACAGATCTCCCAAACAAACAAAAACATACACTTTTTAATGTCTGGTTTTCAAGGCAGAAAACACAGCAGCATAACAAAAAGAAAGTGATCCTGCTAAATATTGATTGAAAATATTTTAACACCCTGCGTGGCAATTGTCCTACTGAGAAAGACAAATACTTAAAACTATAATGCAATCATGCACTATTACATTCTGAAACAATGTATATTTACACACAATGTATAAAGTGACTATCTACTTGCAAGTAATTCAAATCAAAGTGCCATGTAGATGTTGGTAGATTTTGAACATTATTCTTAGTTAATCCGAACCAACTTGGACAGCTTGACTTGATTTGGCTGTTTCTCCCACCTAAATTAGAAGGATGTGGGTCTTAAACACGGAACGGTTGGCCTAATGTAAAACATGCATTTGAATGAAGTATTAGAGGAGTGTTGTTTCACCATTTGCACATAACTTAAATTGCATGAAACAACATTTCACTAATACTTCATTCAAAGATGTTTCTTACATTATGTAACACCTTTCAACATTATTAAAGATCCACACAACTATTTGAAGGTGTATTCCAAAAGTCAACTTCTTTCACTTGCCACCAAATAAAACCGATTAGCTGCTAGAGTTATTTCATTGTCATATGCACTTGCAATGGAACAATCACATTCTTACTTGCTGCTGCATTACAGGTACATTGATGCAACAAGGCAACAAATAATCAATAATCCAATAAATTATCAGTAATATTAGGTAACAAAGAACATAGTAGTACATGTTGCAACCAAATCAAGACCCATAGTAGATCAATGCTGAGGTAGTTGTGGTTAAGGTTGTGCAGAATGTTTCCTGATGGATATAGGAAGAAGCTGTTCTTGAAACTGGAGGCAATTGTTCTCTACCTTTTATCCGCCAATGAGATGGCCAGAGTGATGTGGGTCTTTGATGACATTTGTTGCCTTTTTGAGGAAGCATTTGGTGTAGATTCCTTCAATGGTGAGGAGGTCAATACCTTGTGATGGACAGGGCAATTTCCACCATTTTCTGCAGCCTCCAATATTGGGCGCTCAAGCTTTGAGCCAGGCCGTGATGCAACCAGTTAGAACATTCTCTCCCTTATACCTGTAGAAGTTTGATGGAGCATTCGGTGACATGCAGAATCTCCTCAAACCCAGGAACTTGAAGATGTTGACTTTCTGCTTCGCTGAGCTTCATGACAGGTTCATGGATCCTTGGCTTTCCCTTCCTGAAGTCTACTATCAGCTCCTTGGTCTTGATGATTGTTGTTCTGGCATCGTTCAATCAGATTAGCAATCTCCCTCTGTACTCTGACTCATTATTACCTGCTATTCGTCCAACAACAGTGGGATCATCGGCAAGTTTAAAGATGGCATTGGAGCAGTGTCTGGCTACACTGTCATGGGCATTGAGAGAGTGGAGCATGAGACTGAGCAAACAGTCAAGATGCGCCCCTTTGCTGATGGTCAGTGAGGAGGAAGTGCTGCTCTCTCTACACAAGCAGAGGCAGAGTTCCAAGTTTGACGATATATTTAGAAGGATTAATGGAATTGTATGCCGAACTGTAGTCGATGAACAACAGCCGGATGTGCGTGTTCTTGTTGTCCATGTGGTCCAATGCAGATTGGCGAGCCAGTGAGACAGCATGCAATATAAATCTGTTGTGGTGGTAGGTGATTTGTAGTGGGATCAGTGCATATTTACCTCATTGGTATTTATGGGAATCTACTACATTGGAAATAATTTACCTGGATCTGGAAATAATTCAATGTCTGTGAATTTTATTGAGATGTAATAAGATCACACATAAATACAAAACTTTATTTTCAGAAATGGATGATTTGAAGATGGCCATAAGTTAACAGAACGTTAAAAAATGATATTGTGCAATGATACGTGTGTAGGAAGGAGCTGCAGATGCTGGTTTAAACCGAAGATAGACACAAAGAGCTGGAGTAACAGTGGGCCAAGCAGCATCTCTGGGGAGAAGGAATGGGTGACGTTTCAATTCGAGACCCTTCTTCACACACAATGACATGTCCGTGCAATGACACAACTGACGAGGATGGACCACTGACTATAATTACACATGATAATCTACAGCTGACAATTTTATTTCATGCAATTAAATCTCAAATAGTGTCAAATATTTTGTAGTTAAGGTATTTTACATTTGATTTTACTATGCATTTAAATTGCACTCCGGATAAAACATATTGCAGAAGACATGTTTAATATGTGTAGGAAGGAGCTGCAAATGCTGGTTTAAATCAAAGACAGAAACAAAAAACTGGAGTAACTCAGCGGGACAGACAACATCTCTGGAGAGAAGGAATGGGTTACGTTTTGGGTTGAGACCCTTCAATATGAAGGGTTTCTTTACAACAATATGTAATGGAAGCCATCAAATAAAAGATGGACAAATAGATATTAACAAGCCAAATTTCTTGAAAATTGTAATAATTAAGATAATTAAGAAATAATATTAGCATGGACAAATTTTAATTCTGGTTAAAAGGAGCTGAATTATGATTTGCACAAATAAAGTCAATGAATTCACAATATTACAAAAGATAACCGACTAGTAATTACAAATGCCTGAAAACACAAAGATACATAGGGTGGGGCATACATATTTTGTGCGAGGTCCCTAGCAATGATATTCTATAGCACACAAGACTCAAGGGTCACGTACAGAATAGCCTTACATCAAAACACTCACACCAAATTATTTTCTCAACAATATCCATCCTTAATGGATAATGGAAATCACCGAGGTAGCGGGTATTGCAGCAGACTGGGGTTGTTTGTGGCAGTGGACATAAAAAATCATGAGGATGTAATAAAAGGATTAAGTGGTAGTAATGTGGATCAGGAAGGAGTTGGGGAGTGGGTGAATAGGACCAGAGGCTGCCAGTCCACTTAATAATCAAACTAGCCTGATAGTATCGTGCAGCAAATACTGTCATAGAGTACCCAGATGAAAGTGAATGTGTCAAACTCCCTGACAGAAACACATGTCCTTTAAAAAGTTGCAAGTTCCAACATAAGTTGCAAGTTCCAACATAATTCAGCGAGCAAGTCCCGAAAACCTTATTTGCATCACACAATTTTGCACTGGTGACACAAAAAACCCCACTATACATCATTTGATCTTGCTGCACATGCCCTGCAGTCTCCATGTACTGCACAAGGAGAGTCCAGATATGGAAGAGCACAAAGGCAGTGCAGAAAGCAATTGACTTGTTGGGATTCATTTTAAAATTCCATTGTGTGGCAGGTACAAGGTTTGCACCATACCCAATACCCAAGATAAATGTTTGCTTTCTCAGACAGTTGTAGACTCAGTGGTACCCAAAATTTAGTAATAAGCACAAACTAATTTGGTGGCGACGATAGAACTTTATTGATCCCAGGAGGGAAATTGATCTGCCAACAGTCATAAAAACACAAACTGCATAAAACATGAAAGTGACTAATGGAGATTGGGGATCTGCAAAGATTGGGGGAGGGGGGGAACGTGGAGTCATTCTCAGTCTACCCCACGACAGAGAGGGGCGGAGTTGTACAGTTTAATAGCCACAGAGAAGGATCTCTTGTGGCATTCCATCCTGCATCTTGGTGGAACCAGTCTGTTGCTGAAGCTACTCCTCAGGTTGGCCAGTGTGTCATGGAGGGGGTGAGCTGTATTGTCCGGGATGCTCCGCAGTTTGAGGAGCATCCTCCCCTCCAAGACCACCTTCCATGAAACCTTCTCCGCCCCCAGGACGGAGCCAGCCTACCTGATGAGTTTGTTAATCCTATTGGCGTGCGCAGCTTTCGCCCTGCTGCCCAAGCACATGACAGCGAAGAAGATTGGTGGAACGTCAGCAGCATCTTGCTGCAGACGTTGAAGGAGTGGAGCATTCTCGAAAACTACAGCCGGCTCTGTCCCTTCTTGTACAGGGCCTCAACGTTCCTGGACCAGTCCAGTTTACTGTCCAGGTACACTCCAAGGTATTTGTACTCCCTGGTAAACTGCACATCCACACCATTGATGGAGACAGGGGACAGGGGTGTTCCTCTCCTCCTAAAGTGCACACTAACCCTAGTCTTGTCGGTGTTGAGCTGTAGGTGATTCCGCCTATACCACTCAACAAAGCTGTTGATGACTACACCTCTGTATTCAGCTTCCCTCCCCTCACTGATGCAGCCCACAATTGCAGAGTCATCTGAAAACTCATGCAGATGGCATGACCAAGTTATAGATGGCGAACAGGAAGGGAGAGAGGACTGTCCCCCGTGAGGCTCCTGTGTTGCTCACCACCGTGTCCGAGACACAGTTCTGCAGCCTGACATATTGTGGTCGTCCAGTCAGGTAGTTGGTAATTCAGGACACCAATGGAGCATCCACCCGCATCTTCGTCAGTTTGCTCCCTGGCAGTGCGGGCCGGATGGTGCTAAAAGCACTGGAGGTCATAAAACATGACCAAAGGGCAAACAACAAATCTTTTTAATCAAAAATAATTCTGTAATTAATAAATATTCCGCGGGTCTTACTGTTTTATCTTACTTATTTAAATCTCAAGTTCAAAACAAAAAATCAAACTGGATTCATTAAGTAAAATTAAAATAAGCTAAACAGCAGAATTTGCCCCTTTGGCAGTCCCTCAAGACCAGGAATGACACATTTCCATTCCAGTCCACATATTCTAGGGCGGCTGATGAACCTAATGAGGGATCCAGACTGCCATAAGTGGGGAATGAAATGTTTAAGGAGGCAGATGAGCGAATAATATAAGAGGTAGTGCATTGCTACCATTTTTACTGGACTTCCCTGCCCTTCCTGAAAAGAGGCTCCAAGTTCTCAGTGCAATCCCAAATATTACTTCTCCACATCGAGTGGTTAAGGCAAGGGATTCCCGTGCGTTAATGGGTATTTTCAACTTTTCATGGAGGCTTTGAAAGCATACAAATTTTTTTTGTGCTGCTCTTCTGATAATCTGAGATGGTGTATGAAGTAGAGTGACTGTATTCAGTATGTAAATGACATGCCTGCCCATTGAAACCCAATGAATGTAATTAGAGCCTTAATGCTGACAAGAGGATGATACTACCAATATTGGACATATTTCTTCCATGCTTTGTGGGGCATGCGGTAGATAGTCCACTTGTCAGTAATATACAGGATGGTGATTAGTTATATGATCAACTAAGTGGTTTGTTCCAAGTAAGAGCTCCTAAAGAGAGTGGGAGAATCTTGGACCAGAGGGCACCGCATCAGAATAAAAGGACATAATTTTAGAAAGGAGATGGGGAGGAATATCTTTAGTCAGAGGTTGGTGAATTTGTGGAGTTCATTGCCACAGACTGCTTTGGAGGCTGTCATTGGGTATTTTTAAAGCTGTGATTGACAAATTCTGGATTAATAAGCATCTCAACGGTTATGGAGAGAGGTAGAAGAATGGGGTTGAGAGGGAAAATGGATCAGCCATGATTGAATGGCAGAGGAGACTCGATGGAGCGAATGGCCTAATTCTGCTCCTATAACTTATGAACTAAAACAGATAATAGCCAACGGGTTACAGTCATACTCTGGCAGCATTTTCTCATTTGTTCAGTATTTAGCTCCACTCTCGTGAGAAACTTGTTGATGGTGGAGTTTCAACATTGTGATGAGGATTGAGAAATGATTTCACTAGCTTAGAAAACTGGACAATTCTGTTTCAAACCATAAAACAACTCAAAATTCTATCTTCGGTGGCGTCTTAATGGAGGGTCTCGACCCAAAACATCACCCATTCCTTCTATCCAGAGATGTTACCTGTCCCTCCGAGTTACTTCAGCATTTTGTGTCTATGTTCATCTTAATAAATACCACATGATGCCATATATATAAAATGAGATAGTCCCAACTGTTGTTCATGTTCTTTTCTTTGAACTACCTGAGGAACAAGTGTTCACTGGAGAAACCTGTGCCAGGTGAAAGTCCCACCTGCAATAACTAAGTAACGGCTTATTTGATAATATTAATTATGATTAAATAAAAGTATCAATCACAAGGAAGTTTCAAAAATACGCAGATACAATATAATTCATCATGATTTAAGGTAAAAAGCATTCAAACATGCTATGTTATATTCTTTCCAGAATTTAGACAACTGGAAGTGTTGGACTAATGAAATCAACTTTTATCCAAATGATTAATAGTAAAAAAATGTTAGATACGTTTGTATTTAACACGAACAAGATGGAGCTCAACATTTAGTTTTAAACAATTACTAGCAAGTGAGACATAATAGGACTGATTTTGCACTAAATTCAGTGGTAAAACTAAATTAAGTGGTAAAAGTGATAATTGTACAAGTTTCATAATTTTGCACACATTAAGCTCTGCCATTTATACCACACAGCAGGTATTGTTCAAATGTAGACTAAAGGAATTGCCGATGCAGGTTTACAAACAAAGACACAAAGTGCTGGAGTAACTTAGTGGATCAGGCAGCGTCTATGGAGGACGCTTGGTTACATTTCAGGTTGTGACCCTTCTGTAGACTGATTGAAGTAAGGAGGAGAAAGCTGGAAGAGAGGGGCGGGTAGGATAATGCCTGGCAAAAGTATTAGGTGGATACTGGTAACGGGCGTTTTATTGGCAGATGGCCAAAGGCTAAAGATGAAAGGAAGACAAAAGGCTGTAAGGAAAGAGGCATGAAATGTGAAGCCATTATCCACCCTTCTACCAACTAAATCCCCCTCACCTGTATCCACTTATCAATTGCCAAGCTTTGTCCTAACCCATCTCTCTTCCAACTTTCTCTCCCCCTACTACAATCAGTCTGAAGAATGGACCCGGACCGAAACGTTACCGATTCATGTCCTCCAGAAATACTGCCTGACCTGCTCAGTTACTCCAGCACTTTGTGTCTTTTAATGTTCAAATATACCCTCATTGTGCATTGCACATCAACAGCAACATCACTCGGTCTTTCCAAATTATTGGTGACACAAATATTAATGATTCTAAAGTAAATAATTAACAGAAATCCAAGTGCACTGCAGCTTGCTAAGATATATAAATGAATTGAGTTCACCTCTGTCTATTATGCCTACTTAACACTTTCACCAACTGCTCTTACTTGTTCTCATTCCCATTCCGATTGTTGCCTCCTAGTTTTCCTGTTGCACTTGGTATAGGGAGGAGGGTCCTTCCCATCGCTTGACCATTCACAACATAAATCTTGTTTCTAATAGCTTCGACATGGCGATCTACATCTTGTGAAATAAAGTGTGGCCATGCTCTGTGGTTTCTCTTGCTTGAAAGGACTGGTACAAAGATCTAGAGAAAACATCGAGAAAATATTAATTGGTTTAAATGCACATTATGACTGATACATTTTACAAATTTTTAAAAAGTGTAGCAAGACCCAGGAATATTGAAAGCTTTGCAGATTTCATTGCACATTATATTTTTAAAGTCTGTGATTGCTTATGTTCTTTAAACAAATATTGACTTGTTGCAGATTGGTTGAGAGGAAAGTTACAGCAGAGTGCCACCATTCAGTTTCTGTCAATGCTGTATGATTTGGGTCACAAAACACATTGAACACTCACAAATTAAGAAAATAAATAAATATTTAGATACTTATCTTTGCTTATTTCCAACACTAGTTTAAATCAAGTATCCAAGCCATTTCAGCAAAGTTTGATCTGTGCAGTCAATAATCTTGCTCAAAGTCTTTCATACTTGACTTTTTTTTCCCTGCACAATTCAAATATCACTTTCACATCTCCGTGTGCAGGGCAGAGAGAAAAGAAAAATCATATGCAGGTTCTGTTCCAGATTATTATTTATTTGCCGTTGTTGGAACATCTATGGGTTATAAATCTGTCCTCAGTAGCATGTGAATATTATGCTGCACTTCAGAAACTTGGTTCTACCTTGTTTGCCTGATGCTGTATCACATGCAAACTTCTATGACAAACTCCCATCCCTAGCTCGCCGTAATTTTCAGATGAGATAATACATGTGAGATTTTAAAGAACAACCACAGCACCTAACTGACCCAAGAACAGGCTTCCACCTTAAAAATAGAGCAGATGCTAAGCATTTATCAAACTAAGACTGGTAACAATTTTTAAAGATGCATTGTATGAATATGAAATTAATGAAAAAATTAAGTATAAAATGTCATTACATTACAGTACTATTCCAGTTAATTTCAGATCATTAATGTGGAAAATGGGTCCACTGATACTGGCACTGGTTCAGCAACTCCATTCCAAACATGTTACCCATTGTGACATTTTCCACTTGACTCACATTTAGGTCCAGCAAGGCGCCTTGCTAGAAAGGCAGGAAATGTACTGAAAGAAAACTCTTCCCTTTCTCTGCCCTTTATACAATCATTGCCTCAATCAATAAAGTCTTCTAATATCAGAGCGGAACACTAAAGAAGAACATTTTCACAGATGATGGTTGAATCGGAAATACTCTGCCCTCTTTACCAAAGGGGCCCCAAGTCAGTATTAGCAGAATCACTTGCCTGTTCCCCATAAAAATCCAATTATTGCATCATTTCTACACTGGCTATACCCATGGCCTATGTTACTGCATTTGGGACTGCACTCCAATATCCAATGCTGTATATTGATCCGAGTGCAACGTTTCCAGAAGATCCTAAGCTTACTTCCTCTTCCAATGTGTTAGGTGGCCATCAACTTGCTTATTTTTTTTCAATTCTACCTGGCAATGGGGAGACTACAGCAATGTAGAACATACATGAGCTGACATGAGCAGGGAATGGAGAGATATGGATTATGTCCAGGCAGATAAGAATTGGTCTTAGCATCATGTTCGACAGACATTGTGAGCCGATGAGCTGTTCCAGTCCATGTACATGCCCTGCAGTGAATCCAACAGCTCAAAAACTGAGGCTGACATTATGCAGCAGATACTAGGAAATCTAACCAGGTGTATCCTGCACATGCAGTTCAAATATCAAATTACAAAAAAAAAAGCTCCAAAAGTATCACAATCATTATTGGTCATACAAAAGTTGTTTGGTTGTCAGGTGCGCCTGCAGTAGAAGATTGATGACTGGACCTACTTAATCAAAAAAATTGAAAGAACAGGAAGGAAATGGAATTTGTAAACATTGCCTGAACCACTCTTCCATTTCATAGGTGGTAAATTTGTTATTCCACTGAGTTGATGAGAGGCAACATGTGCTTTTTAGGCACTCTAAAAGATGTATATGACATTTCATCATCTAGTATTAGTTTAAGGCATGGTTGCCAGTGAGGGGGCTATGGAATTGGAGGAATTATGAAAATAAGATAAGTTTTCTAGTGATCTCTTAACTATTACCATCATTAGATTAAACACTATCAAACAAAAGATTGCTTAAATATTTTTGTGTTATGTAATATTTCATTGGAAGAAGGGCCATAAAAACAGTTTAGCAGTGATTGCACTAGTTACTTATTAACTCCATGGTAACAAGTACATAAAGCTAGACATGCGAAACAGACAATGGCTTTGTTGTCCTATACACATATCTGGACATCAGTAGCCCAGGCCAGCTTGGAGTAAAAAAAATGACATGGGAGAATGATTTTCTTCTACCAACCCGCCAAACAGCTAAACAAACGAACCAAGCAACAAAAAAAACAGGCATTGCAATGTCACCCAAGAACAATAGGATATTTCCATCAGTAACAAAAAAGTGAGTACATATATGATTAGAATCAAATGAACCTACAATGAAATGTTTGAATGGGTGTAACATGTCACCACTGTTGCAAGAAAATAAATTGTCAAGAGCAAGAAGTTTGTAATGGGTGCAAAATTGCATGAATATCTTAAGACATTGAAAACAAAAATCAGATACATCATTAAGACTAGAAAATAACCAATGAATAAAGTACAAATTTGTTTTTATTCTATTAAATTTACTCTTGTATTTAATAAAAAATGTCAACTAAATATTAAAGAGAGATATTGGATTTTAAGAACAACTGAAAGTATTAGACGGAAATACACAAAACAGCAGTAGCCAGAATCTAGAGGAGTTCACAACTTCAGATTGAAGGGTCCCAACTGAAAGTGTAATTTCCCCCCCTCAGATGCTGCCTGACCTGCTGATTTCCTCCAGCACTGTGTGTTTTGATTTTAAATAAAAGTGTGAGTTGGTTTTCAAACTGGAAGTATTTTACCTTTTCATTTATGTTAGTCAATACCAGCCATGCAAAGTAAACAGTTCACATTTAGCAACATGAGTTGAAAGGGAATATTAGGAATTTAGACATCATTAGACTGATTTTATTTTTGAATTTCTGATTTGAGTCTAAAGCTGATTTGAGTCTATAGTTTCAAAAAAACTATAGATTGTCAGAACCTTGTTCCCTGGGTGGAAATGTAAAGACTAGAGCGCACAGCTTTAAGGTGAAAGGGGCAACATTTAAAGGAGATATGCAGGGCAACTTTATTTACATAAAGGGTGGTGTGTGCTTGGAACGTGCTGCCAGGGATGGTGCTGGAGGCAGATACAATAGTGGCATTTAAGAGGCTTTTAGATAGGCATGTGGATATTCAGGGAATGGAGGGGTATGGATCATTAGTAGGCAGAAGTGATTAGTTTTGCTTTGCATTATATTCAGCAAGGACATTGTGGGCCGAAGGGCCTGTTCCTTTAAAAATGAAGATGCAGTAGCAAAAAATCCTGATTGAAGAAAAGTGAATTGGCCCTGTAGAGTTGATTTCCAATTGCAGAAATGAATGTTTTGAACAAAGTATCTAAGTGGAGCAAATACTAAAAATGTTTATTACAGATTGATACAGAACAAAATGTATGTTTAACAGCCAGAAAGCCACGAAGGACAATTATGAACTTTCTGCCAAAATTCCATAAAGCTGGCAATAGTTTGCACAATGAATGTTTCAGTAGGGCCAAGCCATTGTTAAATTCTGACATCAGAATAATGTCATGTCTCTATTATAAAATGTATCACTTTCTATGCCCTTAAAATCTCAATTTCTTTCACTAAAATCTCTGCAATTGCAATGATGTTTTCTTCCCCCTTCCTTCTGAGCAGTTCTGATTATGTTTGTTCCTCCAGCCCCAATTTTGCCCCTTCGTCCTCTTGCTTACCGGCCTGTATATGCAACAATAACAGACCATGATTATTTTTCTGGTCTGCTTTAACACTGAAACAGACTGCTCCAAACAAACTGCTGGAGGAATTCTAAGGGCCATACACAGATGCTGCTTGACCCACTGAGTTCCACGAGCAATTTGTTTTTTTGCTCCAGATTCCAACATCCACAGTCCTGTGTGTCTATGGCCTGCTCAAATCTGGTTTACAAGTTTTCAGACTGGCTTTGATGTGAGTAGTGTGAAAAAATCATTACTCAAGATTAAAGGGAATACCCCAGGGCTCGAAAAAGCACTTCATTAAATTTTAATGAGCCTCCAAGTTAACCAGCAATTGTGATGCCTGAATATATCCAAGGTACATTCATGATAGTGGCAGTTATACGTCTCTGCGTCAAACAAAAACTGTTGCACGCAAAGAACAGATATTTATGTTATTTATTCATGTAATGTTATTTATGTTAAAAGTAGAATAATTATCCAAGGCATTTCTTTGAATATACTTGGGAAACAGTGGTATCACTCTAAAGATATTTGGACGGGTGACGAACAGTTTGATCAGCAAGTACAGGTCCTCCCGAGGTTACAAACGCCTGGCTTGTGGGCAGACTGTATATATGAACAGCATTGCCACAGTGTTTCAGGCATCTTCTGCTGTATAGGAACTCAGTTAGTGGCACTATCTATCATTGCTCCTGGTTTAACTACATATTGCCCTTGCTTGGCCTTGGTTTCTATTTAAATAAATTGCCTGGAGGCTGCATTTTTGATGTGAACTGTTTGGGTTACTAACAGTTTTCAAGAATAAAACCCCATCGTAACTCAGGACTCGTACTTAATTTATCTAAATTTCATACTGCCTTTGAGGTTTTTGTAAAGATTCGTAGTATTCAACACATTACAAAAGCTTTAAATGTTTAAAAATGCTATAAATGCTCATCAAGTTAGGCAGCATCTGTGAAAAGCAGAAGTTAATAATTTAGGTCAAAGATCCTTTGTTACAAACAAACAAACATAAGATCTTTGACCCAAATTATTAACTCTTTCTCTTTTTACAGATTCTGCTTAACCTGCATTAAAAAACAAAAATTGCATACAAATTTTAGGATGCAGGTCGGGGATTACCATTTATCATGTACTGCTTTGTGCCTTGCTGTCATCACCAGAAACGGCAGTACTGCTGCTTGATTTGGGGACTAGCACACTGGGTATCATCCAGTCAAGCTGTACTTTCACTCGGACTCCATGACATTCCAGTTTTTACTGTTCTTTCTCATTTGCTTTGAGTGATTTTGGAACAGGTTTGCATCTGCAGTATTTTAGTTATGTATGGTGCAAAATGCAAATATGTGCCTCATGACTTTTGATGCCAGTAGCAAAATCTTTAAGCACATCTGTATTTCACATTAGGTACCTGCTTAGATCTTGATGAATTGTATTAATACTAAGAATGTGTCTAATCAGCCATAATTATAGGTATCGATTGTGAAGAACAGTACACCTGATCTGACCAAACGTGTTCCAGGCTTAATTTAAGTACCATATTGCTGCAATTTAATGGAACATTGTTGATGTCTCTTCAGGTAATAATTTGCACCTGGATTTAAGCATGCTTCAAGATTTTGATCACTCACAATCACAGTTGTCACAAAACTACTGCTGCAATTCCATTATCAGTGACATGCTGTTGAAAGCACATCTTTGTGGCTCTCATTCATTTATTTCAAGTGTGTGCAGATTATCTTTCTGTGAACACCTTTAATATTGTCTACCTTGCCAGCAGGGCATGTACATACTGTCACTATCTGCAATCGTTATGCTTTATCTGTCTTTGCAAACTGATCTACGAGTCCCATTTTCCCCATAGTTAAAACAATCCATCTTATTTGAGCTGAATGGATTTCCCACTGAAACTGCCTTTTTCACCCGCATGATTTGAGCCTGACAAAGACACTGCTGTTACCTCCACTGCACCCACAGTGTGGGGGGAAACTAGAGATCCCAGAGAAATCCCATGCAGGTCATGGGGAGAACGTACAAACTCCATACAGACAGCACCCGTAGACAGGATTGAACTGGGTCACTGGCGCTGTAAGACAGCAACTCTGCCACTGCGTCACCATGCCACTCTGTATATTATCCTCATCCTACTATCACTATAATAAGTCATGTATGTAACATGCCAAACTCATCTTTTCAGCTATTCTAGAACATAAATATTTTACAGTAAAACAAACTGAATTTCATTATATGCTTTATAAGGCACAAACTCATGTATTGCAGATTTGGTTTGATCTGAACTGTCATCTGTGCTCACAATCCAGCCCCTCAAAAGTACCTCTATACTTTTATCTACTGCATCAGATAGAGATAGACCATATAAATATCACCACTCCACAGCCAATTTTGAGTTAATAACATAAAGCCAAAGAGCCAAATGCACAGTGCATCCTCCACACAACTCAGTATAATCCAGTGCCACTACTAAGTCACGTGGTGAAGCTCATGCACTAACATTTGACTTTCACCTCATCGGTTAATTTGAAGCAAATACATTGAATAGATATGTAGAACGGGTAACTAATGATTCACTGGAGAATTTCTGTTCATTAAACACAATCCCATCCAATGTATTTAGTAGATTACCAAAGTAATTCATTAAGCATACATTCATACATGCCAAGCCTGTTAAAGTAGAATTAATTTAGCTTCTTGTCTTTTTACACACTTGTAGTAAAGCACTCACCTCTTCGACCAGTGTAGTTATTTGATTAAGTGGTGTTCCAGACAAATGACCAAATACAAGATTTTTTCTGTAATTCTCTTTTAGAATGGGGCATTTAACTTTCTTGAATATGTACACAGCTTTATTTTTCAAATTTGAGGGAAGCTGAAAAATTAAAATTGGAACTATTAGTTGTTGGCAATTAATATTTACTTATTTATTTGCAAGCCAGATGTGTACAAAATATACATCATGCACAATAAGATCACAAGTTCTGCAACTTAACCTACTCTCCCTCCTCCCATGTTGCTGCCAAGAGCCTAAAACATTCTTTACTTGTAATATTTACTTTGCTTCTTAATATTCACCTTGCAAGCATTACTAAACAGCAAATCATTCCCAATCGTCTGGTCATATACTCACTTAGGCCAAATCCCATACGCTCATTACTATTGATCTTTAGACAGAATCTCCATGAGCCCCTCTTCCCGTGAACAGAATTCATCATCTTCACTGTTTTCAAATCAGTATCGAGACCAAGCGACTTCACCCTGAGTTATCTTAGCACCTACTCAGCAGCATCACAACAAACTGCTTTCCGAGAGTCTTCAAGTGTTTTAATCCATTTGTGCCACACATGTGCCAGGATTTACCACCCCTAACAAGAGAAGTCTCAGCACATCACCTGCACAAATTCACATTCAATGGCAAAGGGATCAGGGCAATAGATGTTAATTTCACTGACTAGAAATGTAACGTGACGAAATTTCATGGGTCTTAAGATATTTGTGCAAATGACCAAATTTGACATGACACCATATCCTACTGACCATTTTAACCAAAGATAGACACAAAAAGATGGAAAAACTCAGCAGGTCAGAGAGGATCTCTGGAGAAAAGAAATAGGTGACGTTTTGGGTCGAGACCCTTCTTCAGACCATTTTAACCATCTACAATAATACCACCTGCCAGCATCAGAATTGCATCCTTTGTGTCTAGACTATGTAAGCGTCTGTTCAAATGCCTCGTTGGTTGGGTAATTGTATCTGATTCCAACATTTTTTCTGGCATCCTGTTCCAGATAGCAACTACTCTCTACACAAAAAACTTTCCTCTCAGATCCTATTTAAAATTCCTACCACTAGACTTAAACCTACACGCCACCCACTGGGATTTTTAAAAACAATTTATTCTTTCTATGCCTCTCATAACCTTAAACACCTCAGTCCTCCTTTGTTCCAGGAAAAGCAAGCCCAACCTATCCAATCGCTCCCCACAGCTAATATCCTCTAACCCAGGGGCAACATCCTGGTGGATAGACACAAAATGCTGCAGTAACTCAATGGGACAGGCAGTATCGTTGGAGAGAAGGAATGAGTGACCCTTGAGACCCTTCTTCAGACTATCCCAGTGAATCCACTCTGCAATCTTTCCAGTCAGACAAACCCATGGAGCTTGAAAACAAGGGTGAGAATTTTAAAATCAAAGCAGATCACAGTAAATACACAGTTGTGTTTTCAAAATATGGTGCAGAGTGCAGCAAGTAGAAGAGAAATAGGTAATAGCTAAGGATAACCAAGCTAATGGCTTAGGGAAGAGAAGAGATCATTCGAGACCAGTCTCTGGCTATGAATGGAAGCAAGCAAGGAAGGTTCCATCGGATAGATGATAGTGTAGTTACTGGTTACTTCTTGCTTTTGTCTTTGCACTATTGTTTGTTTTTTATTCTGATCTTTGTTTACTGTTACTTGTCTTTGTCTTTGCACTATTATTGTTTTTTTTATTCTGAACTTTATTTATCATGGTGTTTACAGAGTACTATGTTTATATATCTGTTGTGTTGCTGAAAGTAAGAATTTAATTGTTCAGTGTCAGGACATATGACAATAAAACACTCTTGACTAGAAGTGGAAGGATTAGTCAACAACGTCAAAGGTTGGAGAAGGATAACAAAGAGGAAATTAAATCTGGCATTATTACACTGTATACCATTTGTATATTTGAGGTGCTTCAGGACTTTATGGGGAGAGGGAGAGGGGGAGGGGGAGGTCAGAGTAAACCAGATTGCGAATTTTCAAACAAGACTGTAAGAGTGTCCAGAAATGATGGGCACACATTTGAACACACAAAGTGTTCAACAGACTTGAAACAAAGGAAGGTCACAAATGGGTGGTAGTTTCAAAGATCTAATTGTGCTAAGTGATTGGTGTTTTGGCCCCTTTTACTGTTTACTGCTCTAAATATTGTTGAAAGGTCCTAACAAGACAAAGATAAATTCCTGAATCTGAAATTCAACACAGGATGTTGTTTACAAAAGTAATGTCAACCAAACCAAAGCACTTCAGTTACCTTATGGAAAAAAATGTAACATGGTGTTTCTGCCAAACAGAACTAAATAGATACCAAAATACTGTTTTGGGTTCCTTTGGTATTTAAATCGCATTTTTCGCCTAATATCTGTATGCAACAGGTGACTTCGGTAACAGTTGGGGGAGGGAGGGAAGAGGCTTTTTTGTCGTTACAAAGGTCACGATTTGCAATTTTTAACAGGTCCCAGCAGAGTCGGCGACCTTACCCCAAAGGAAGCTGCCAGCAGCCCGGCGCCGCTGAGGAAACACACCAGCAAACGCTCACGGTGCAGAAACTCCGCCAGGACTGTCTGATTCTCTGCCCTCCGGATGAACTGCAGCCACTTGTCTGCTCGCAGTCTCAGCGAGCACACGACGCGCTCTGCAATGTACTGCACCCTCTCGTCGTCTGCCAGGCTCGCCTCCTGATTTTCCTCATCTTCGGCCATTCTTTCCCCTTTGGGAGTTTTCTTGGCAACTTTACTTTCAACCGCGTTCATTCTGTTTGTTTAATTAAAGGGTGCCCAACTTTTGCAACCCTTGCAGCCGCCTGGCTGAAGGCGAGCAGCCACTTGCACAGCTGAGCGCTGATTGCTGCCGCGCTCCGGTTTCCTTGGGAATGAGGGAGTAGAATGAAGCCTTTGCAGCCGCTGCCACCTCCCACCAGTGAATAATTCTACCTCCACCCCCACCCACACACCCTACCCGGAGCAAACCAATACTGCCCAGGGTGGAAATTGACATTCAAAGTTGCACCAAATGCGTAACAGGGGAAAGCAAATGTGAACGTAGTGGGAATTATATAAATCAGCATTTTACCACGAAGTATTTCAGGTTACGTGCGAACGTTAATGAAGTGAAATAGGCAGCCGGGTTCACCGTCTGGAGATGCATCGAACCAACAAGTGCAAACAGCAAACTTTCCCTCACTGGGAACAACTGAGATTTTGCTGGAAGAAAGAATAGTACGAACACAGTAGTGGTGTCGGTAGTGTGTTAAATTATGCACCAGACATTTTTTAAAGAAAGATCAGGATTCTCTGATGTTTATTCCACAAATGGTCCTGTGTTAGTATAAGTAACTCCCTCTTATAGCATCAAGGATGATTTGCTCTCACCAGTCTAATGAAGCCAACATCAGATTTTTAAAAGATTTTGCAACCTCTTCCAGAGATGGGGCAGATGGGTGGCTAGTTTATCTCAGTTGTTCCCAGCGGTAGAGTTGCTGCCTTACAGCGAATGCAGCGCCGGAGACGCAGGTTCGATCCTGACTACGGGCGCCGTCTGTACGGAGTTTGTACGTTCTCCCCGTGACCTGCATGGGTTTTCTCCGAAATCTTCGGTTTCCTCCCACACTCCAAAGACGTGCAGGTTTGTAGGTTAATTGGCTGGGCAAATGTAAAAATTGTCCCTAGTGTGTGTAGGATACTGTTAGTGTGCGGGGTTCGCTGGGCGGCACGGACTCGGTGGGCCGAAGGGCCTGTTTCTGCGCTGTATCTCTAAATCTAAAACCTACTGCTTTCAAAGAGCTTCTGTGGTCATGGCCTCAGTTCTCAATACTATCCCAAATGCTCATTCTCCACTTGAGCAGTCATGGGCTGGTCGTTTCCAGGAGTCAGTAAGATTGTCTCATTTCTTCAAGGAAGTTTTGTGAGCATCCTTGAATCTTTTTCTCTGTTGCCTGCTCGTCCCTTTCCAAGACAGAGCTCAAAATAAAGTGCACAAAAATTTGAAAACCCTATTTTCAAGTGTATGTCGGAATAACAGGACTGAAGTTGGAAGAAGCAAGTGATTGCATGCACCAGATCTTCAGTCACATTGAAATTTCTAACAAATATTCCAATAGTATGTAGCACCATTGGACTCCATCATGCTAGATGGCTCGTTGGGGGGAAAAAAAGGATCTGCTACAATTTTCTTTGGATTACTTTAAATTACTATAATGTCACACAAAGTTCACCTATAAAATGCTGATAAGCCAACGGCAAAGGATGCTGGAAAATTTCACTCATGTTCCTAATCATACAAAGCAGTGCATATTATAACAAAGTGTAACATGAATAAATATAGCTTCTTTGTAATGTAGAACATCAAGATTCAGCTGTTTAACAAATGCTCCATTTCACCAAATGTGAAACAAGGCTTTGTTAAACATTTTACGCAGTTCTTCAGGTGAAATAGTAAACCTGGATCTAATCTACATATTCATGGTGTCATAAAAGATCAAAGGACACATTGTGTAGAAAATAATGGGAGGAATTAATCTGGTAAATGCGGAGTATTTTGCCCAGAGTAGGGGAATCGAGATCCAGAGTATATAGGTTTAAGGTGAGGGGTAACTTTTTTACACAAAGGGGGGTGGGTGTAAGGAATGAGCTGCCTGTGGAGGTGATTGAGGCAGGTACTATCACAAAGTTTATAAAACATTTAAACAGGTACATGGATAGGATAGATTTAGAGGGATATGGGCCAAACACAGGCAGCTAGAACTAGTGTAGATGGGGCCTGTTGGTTGGCTTGGGCAAGTTGGACCGAAGGGCCTGTTTCCACACTGTATGACTGCATGACTATAAACACTGCAGAAGTTGGGCTACCTATTATAAACTGTATAAATTTCCTTCCATTAATTTCATGAGGATTAATGTACCCTGATTCTGCCACGTCATCACAAGGACGGAGAGTTTCTGATGAAAGCTGCAAAAATGATGTGGCTTATAGGATTTTTTGTATCTTAATACCAACAAATCTGGAAATGGTAATACGATCACATGATGCAGAATGAAATGTCTATGGAGGCCGGATCAAACCTTACAGTTGATGCTAACAAAAGGCCGATTTAAGTGGGAAAAGGCAGTGGCCAAATGATTGCTCCACCTGAAACCTCAGTAATGACCACATCTTGACTTGAAGGTGAAGTATTTCCATCACTGGTAACAGGCATAGAAACAATGCAAGAGAGGTATACAAAGAATTTGATGGAGGGAACAACATAATATGCTACTAGCTTCAAAGCCATCTTGTTGAATCTTATTGATTGTAGCACCAAGGCCACGGCTAACAATGGCCTGTTCCCTTTATCATTGTTACTTTTTGCTATCTTTCATTCATTTGTTCTATATCTCTCTATATCACAGTCGAGATCTCTCATTTCCCTTTCCCTGACTCTCAGTCTGAAGAAGGGTCTCGACCTGAAACATCACCTACTCCTTTTCTCCAGAAATGCAATCTGACCCGCTGAGTTACTCCAGCTTTTTGGTTTCTATCTTCGGTTTAAACCACCTTCCAGCTAAACCAGTTCCTTCCAAAACATAAAATGCTTCATTAAACTCCTGAAGATTAGGGAGTAATTATCTACAATGGTCACAGAGAAGATAACATGACTTTGGCAAATGTTGTGAGCACTTGGCTATCCTCCTTCATTCTACGTATATGCTGTGACTAAAGAGTGCAGGTCCAGCAGTGAGGATTGTACAGAGCAGGTCTGGGAGTCAGAGGAATGACTCCATAACAGCTTGACATTGGTAAAATGGGCAATGTTCAGGGACTTGGCAATGGACCTGAACAAACACACCACAGTTGTTACTGACTTTATAAGGAAATGAGCAAAGGAGTGTATTCCACCAAGTCCATCTGAGTGTTCCTTAACCAGAAGCCCCGAATGAACAAGGAGGTCAGCAATCTACTGCGGACTATATCTTGGGCCATCGTGTCTGGTGATAGGAAGTCCAGGCACCACCGAGATAAAGGCCATCAGAAAAGCAAAGAGACACTTTAGCTCTAAATTGGAGGATGAGCTGGATGTGCGGCAGATGTGTCAGGGCTTGCACGCCATCACTTCCTACAAGGTAAAACCAAGTGGTAGCTGAAGCGTCAATGAGACATCCTCCCAAATGAGCTTAATCCTTTCAACATCAATTCGAAAGTTAGAGCATCCACGTACCTTTTAGGCCTCCAAAGCCCCAGCAGTATAGTCATCTCAGTCACCGAAGATCCTTTATGAGACTGAACCCTCAGAAAGACGTACAGGTATGTAGGTTAATTGGCTGGGTAAATGTAAAAAAAATTGTCCCTAGTGGGTGTAGGATAGTGTTAATGTACGGGGATCACTGGGCGGCACGGACTTGGTGGGCCGAAAAGGCCTGTTTCCGGCTGTATATATATGATATGATATGATGATATGATAAAGCATCCGGTCCCGAAGGTGTACATAATCACAGTTCTGAAACCTGTGTGGACCAACCGGCTGGAGTTTTTGTAGACATCTTCAATGTTTCATTACTAAGGACTGAGATTCTCACCTACTATAAAAGGACATCAATAATACCAAGAAGAGCAAGATGACCTGCCTCAATGATGACCGGCCTGTGCCACTCAAGTCCATGGTGATGGAGTGTTTTGAAAGGTTGGCTATGACACATATCAATACCCGCCTTAGTAAGGACATGGACCCACTATAATCTGCCTACCGCTACAATAGATCAACAGAGGGCCATATACAGAAGCTCCCAGAGGGCTGCGGCCTACAGGGGAAACCGTCGACCTGGTTCCCTGTGGCCGAACACAAGACCCGGCGGAATGCGGCCTGGATGGGGAAGCCTGCTGAGCCGGCCCTTGCTCGTCCCCCGAAGACCAGAGACTGGGAGGATGGAGCCAGTGACGATGGCGGACATGACTAGCGAGGTGTGAGGCCAGTAGGGGAGGAGAGGGAACCGGGGTATGGATCGCTGGTCAGCATGGACTCGGTGGGCTGAAGGGCCTATTGCCATGCTGCATCAATAAACTAAACTAAATTAAAAGGCAGCCAATACCATCATCCCTAAACACACTCTCATTTCAGTCAAACCATTGGGAAGAAGGTGCAGGAACCTATAAACTACAGCCACCGGATTCAAAAACAGCTTCTTCCCAGCAACCATCAGGCTATTGCACACTACCCAACACCAACCTCAGCAACGTTAATCTTCTATGGACTGTGTCATTGTTTGCACCACGGACTTTGTTTTTTTGTTGCATTTTTATGGTTACCTAGTATTACGGTTATTAATTTATTGTATATTTGATTGTCATATATTATTCTTGCGTTATTGCGTTAACGAGTCTGTTAAACTGCAGCAAGTAAGAATTTCAATTTTCTATTGTCGGTACATATGACAATTAAACACGACTCTTGCCTCGAGCAGGGAACAGACTGAACTTCAAAGGATTGCAGCAGAGGCAAGTGTAAAATGGTGTGACTGAATGCGAGGGATTGGAGCTGGAGATGTAAAAGGTCTTATTGCACCTGACAAACAGGCACCCTGGATGAATTTATCTGAACTCAAAGTACATTGAGGTATATGTAAGAAGGAACTGCAGATGCTGGTTTAAACCAAAGATAGACACAAAAAGCTGGAGTAACTCAGCGGGACAGGCAGCATCTCTGGAGAGAAGGAATGGGTAACATTTCGGGTCGACCCCTCTCCAGTCCAAAGAAGGGTCTCGACCCAAAACGTCACCAATTCCGTCTCTCCTGAGATGCTGCCTGTCCTACTGATACTCCAGCTTTTTGTGTTTACATTGAAGTATTATACATTTTAAGTACAAAGATAACAGCCGGTAATTAAGTACAGTTTCAATCATTGCAATCACAAAGCTTACTTCAGCACACTGGGTTTACACTAATGGCCATGTAGAACTGCATATTTAAAGTGGGAGTACATCTCAACTGACAGAATAATCTATGTGTTATTGCTTTTACAGGTCTGATATGCTGCTGCAAGTAAGAATTTCATTGTGTCATTGTCAGCACATATGAAAATTAAACACTCAACTCTCTTGACCTCTTGATGTCATGGTTGGAACACCTCTGCATATTCAAACACTTTTGTTGGGACTCCAAGCATCCATATTGGCTTTTTACCTTTGCTTCTAGAATGGCCCTCTCTGCAAACGATGATTTGTAAGCATGCAGCTAACCTTATCCTAGGTTGAAGACTGGTGCTCATTTTTATTAACTAGTGCCACCCCTCACAACTCCTGAAGGATGTCACCCACCCAATAATCAGACTACTTCATGAATTTATATTTTTGGGGGGAGTGGGGGAAATTGGCATCATTACCTGATCTATTGTGCAGAACTCAATATACAGTGCCCTCCATAATGTTTGGAACAAAGACCCATCATTTATTTATTTGCCTCTGTGCTCCACAATTTGAAATTTGTAATAGAAGAATTCACATGAGGTTAAAGTGCACATTGTCAGATTTTATTAAAGGCCATTTTTATACATTTTGGTTTCACCATGCAGAAATTACGGCTGTGTTTATACATAGTCCCCCCATTTCAGGGCACCAGAATGTTTGGGACACATGGCTTCACAGGCGCCTGTAATTGCTCAGTAATGTTTAATTGCCTCCTTAATGCAGATATAACAGAGCTCTCAGCACCTCGCCTTTCCTCCAGTCTTTCCATTCCCTTTGGAAACTTTTATTGCTTATGTTGATAAACAGCCCTTGTGGTGTATTAGGCCTGGGGGGGCTGTAGGCCCAGACATTGTAGGCCCGGACCGTGTAGGTTAACGGTGTGTGTTCGGGGAGCGGGGCCGATTGTGTTTGCCTATCAGAGGTGTGGCCGCCATTGGCGGAGCGGGACCACATGGCCGCTGGCTGGGTGAGGTCACATGGGGCGCGGGCGATGACGTCACCTTTTGTCCCTTATTTGGGAGTTAGAAAGTTGACAACCCTAGCTACACTGGTTTGCTGCAAAAATAGGATGGCCAGGTTACAGTTTGCCAAGAAGTACTTAAAAGAGCAACCACAGTACTGGAAAAAGGTCTTGTGGTCAGATTAACTTCTATCAGAGTGATGGCAAGAGCAAAGTATGGAGGAGAGAAGGAACGGTCCAAGATCCAAAGCATACTACCTCATCTGTGAAACACGATGGTGGGGGTGTTATGGCCTGGGCATGTATAGCGCCTCCGCTCACTTATCTTCATTGATGATACAACTGCTGATGGTAGTAGCATAATGAAATCTAACGTGTATAGACACATTTTTATCTGCTCGTTCAAACAAATGCCTCAAAACTCATTGGCCGGCAGTTCATTCTACAGCAAGACAATGATCTCAAACATACTGCTAAAGCAACAAAGGAGTTTTTTAAAGCTAAAAAAAGGTAAATTCTTGAGTGGCCAAGTCAATCACCCGATCTGAACCCAATGAGCATGCCTTTTATATACTGAAGGGAAAACTGAAGGGGACTGGCCCCCAAAACAAGCATAAGCTAAAGATGGCAGTAATACAGGCCTGGCAGAGCATCACCCGAGAAGACACCCAGCAACTGGTGATGTCCATGAATCACAGACTTCAAGCAGTTATTGCATGCAAAGTATATGCAACAAAATATTAAACATGACTACTTTCATTTACATGACATTGCTGTGTCCCGAATATTACGGTGCCCTGAAATGGGGGGACTATGTATAAACACTGCTGTAATTTCTACATGGTGAAACCGAAAAGTATAAAAATGGCCTTTCTTAAAATCTGATAATGTGCACTTTAACCACATGTGATTTTTTTCTATTACAAATCTCAAATTGTGGAGTACAGAGGCAAATAAATAAATGCTGGGTCTTTGTCCCAAACATTATGGAGGCCACTGTATGTGACTTCAGACCCACAACAATGTGAATGACATTTAAATGTTCCCTAAAATCAACTAGGAAGCTATTCAGCTGTTCCATTTTGCTGTTGCAGAGAAAAAAATGAACTCGGACAGACCATTAGACTTTGACCAAGGCACAAAATTCAGATGCGGTAAAGTGTTTCTCTGTTTATGGCTTTGCAGGGTCACAAATATTTGACAACCTGACATACTAAACCTTGCAGAATCAGGCCTGCCAGATATCTCCACCACAATCTCAGGGTAGATCCTATCCCACTGGCAAGCCAAACCCACTTGAAAGGGTGGTGTGATGGTGCATTGGCCTTTGGAGTTTTCAACACCATCTCACAACTTTAGATCAGAAGCAGCCAAGGAAACATCCTCCCGATTACCACCTCCAATCTTTGCTCAGCTGATGAATCGGTGTTCCTCTATATCAAACAACACTTGGAAGAAGCAAGGACACAAAATCCATTCCGGGTGGGGACTGCAGTGTCACCAAGAGTAGCTGAATATTACCATTGCAGACCAACAAATAGCCTCTAGATTGGATTTGTGGCAGATTATGAGTAAACCCACAATGACCTTATTTTTCCTTTTGGCAGATATGTCAGTCCTTGATGTTATTAAGGGCAGTAGGAGTGACCACAACACAGTCATTAAAGAGGTAAATTATCTTCTTTATATAGATGATACCTATTATTGTTAACACTGAAATATTGGAAATATTGAGTACAGGAGCAAAGAAGTCCTTCTGCAGTTGTATAGGGCCCTGGTGAGCCCACATCTGGAGTATTGTGTGTAGTTTTGGTCTCCTAATTTGAGGAAGGGCGTCCTTGCTATTGAGACAGTGCAGTGTAGGTTCACGAGGTTAATCCCTGGGATGGAGGGACTGTCATATGAGGAAAGATTGGAAAGACTGGGCTTGTATTCACTGGAGTTTAGAAGGATGAGAGGGGATCTTATAGCGATGTATAAAATTATAAAAGGACTAGACAAGCTAGATGCAGGAAAAATGTTCCCAATGTTGGGGGAGTCCAAAACCAGGGGACACAATCTAAGAATAAAGAGGAGGCCATTTAAAACTGAGGTGAACAGAAACTTTTTCACCCAGCGAGTTGTGAATTTGTGGAATTCTCTGCCACAGAAGGCAGTGGAGGCCAATTCACTGGATGAATTTAACAGAGAGTTAGATAGAGCTCTAGGGGCTATTGGAATCAAGGGATATGAGGAGAAGGCAGGCACAGGTTACTAATTGTAGATGATCAGCCATGATCACAATGAATGGTGGTGCTGGCTCGAAAGGCCAAATGGCCTCCTCCTGATCTATTTTCTATATTTCTATTCAACATATCAGGTGGCATATGCAGGAAGAGAAACAGAGTAAACATTCCAGGTCCAAGGCCCTTTGTCAGCCCTTCATTTTCAACCTGTAACATTGATCCACGATGTTCAATTTTTATTTCCAATTCCACAGCAGAAAGTTTAGGGCAAGCAATGGGTGTATTATGATTAACTAGCTGTCCGACCCATAGAGGCAGAGAAACAGAGGCTGTGTCAGAAGAATCACCTGTTGAAATGTTGAGATTATAATTATAATTATAATAATTAAAGTATAACCAGAGTAGAATATGGCTTCATTTTGTAGTGCAATAATTTATGTTATGGTTAAAATTTGATAACATACTTAATTCCTATTTTAAAACGTTTCTTGGAACATGTAATCTTTGCATCAACGCAGCAGCTCCTATGCTCCCTTATTGCCCACAACATTGACCCCCCTCCCCCCCCACCCCACAAAATCTGATGTATCCCTAATTCAAAACAAAGGTTCCAACACCCTGGAAGTAATTACTAGATTTATTTCATTAAATCACATGAGCTAGGCTGAAATTCTATTGTAACATAAGCCCATGGAACCCTATTAATAGTGCAGCAATGAATATATAAGAACTGTTGGTTCAGAGGGATTTGAATCATGGAGCAACATCAGGCACTTAACTCACCTGTATTAAAATGATTGAGTTATTTAAGTACATTTCCATGAGCAACCACATACTTTTATACTGAATGTTGGTTAGGTGTACAAGATGATTTATGTTATCCGTACTATGTTGAAAGGTGCACATTTATACCATGTGTGGTGAATTCAATATGAAATAGCTGTTGTTTATTGTGATGTATTCTAAGGATCAACTCCAACACATTCTTTGTTTCTGAGACCGATCAGGCATTTATGCACTGAGCCAATGCTGGTCGATGCATACAAATAGCTGCAAAAAGCTTCAAATCTTTGACAAAATAGAATTAAACAGTAAAATAGTGCAATAAATGCTTTATTCGACTAGGATATCTAACAGAGCTCACTAGGCTCTCTAAAACCCTTTTTAAAAGAGTTTTTAGAGCAAAAAAGAGTTGCTGTATTAATCTCTTGATCGCAGTCTTTAGAAATGGTCTCAAAACAAAGATATTATAATCGCAAAGGACAACGACCTATTATGAACATGAAATGTTTAACCAACATTAATGCATAATGATTGTGGTGTTTTGACACTCAGAAGGTTGTGTAAATCACTTATTTGACTATTGGCCTAGCCTCCTGATTCCCATGATCCCACACACAGAACATTGTAAGTGGTAATAAAAACAATCAACATGTTATGGCGAGTCCGAAACTTGCTAGTTGTAGACGAAGTTTATTGCAGCCGCAATACACGAATACAGAGTCAAAACAACAAGTTACAGGACAACCAATATAAACTTACTGTCTTCCTTGAAGACTTCGCCGAACTGCCTAAATCGGGCGCCAAACGCGCACCTGACATCGCTGGCCAATCAGCGATGTCGTTTCCTGGACCAATCCCCATGGTCGCGTTCCCACGTGACCTCGCTGGCCAATCCGAGGGTTCGACGACCTGGACCATTCTCTATGGTCGCTACATGACCCCCCCCAGAACCCGAGGTGCGGAACCTAGCAGGGAGCCGGATTTCGCGACCATAACGAGTACGGAGAGGGACAGCCTGAACCACAGGAGCCGGAGGTTCCGGACTTGGTGGAACAGCCGGAACGGGAGGTTCTGGAGGAACTACCGGAACGGGGGGTCCTGGAGGAACTGCCGAAACGGGGGGTCCTAGGGGAACTGCCGAAACTGGGGGTCCCGGAGGAACTGTCGGAATGGGGGTTTGTGGACTGGGCGGAACTAACGGAGGTCGGCCTCTTCTAGGGGTTTGACCGACCAGGACTGGTTGATCCGGGTCCAAATGGGCAGGTTTGAGCCGGGACACCGAGACGAGTTCACTCTTGCCGCCCATGTCTAAGGTGAAAGTAGCCGTTCCCTTACGTAAAACCCGAAACGGCCCTTGATAGACCCTCTGCAACGGGGCGCGATGGGCATCTTTACGCAAAAAAAACAAACTCACAGTCCTTCAGGGAAGACGGTTCATGTACCATGGGACACCCATGACGTGAAGTCGGCACTGGAGCCAGGGAGCCCACCCGTTCTCGGAGAGCTGCTAACGCTGATGGGACTGTAGGGAGCAGGGCTGAAGTGTCCGGAAACAGATCTCCAGGTACTCGAAGGGTCGAGCCATATACCAGCTCTGCGGACGACGCACCGAGATCTGGCTTAGGAGCCGTCCGGATGCCCAACAGAACCCAAGGGAGTTGGTCTACCCAGTCTGGGCCTTCAAGCCTTGCACAAAGGGACGCCTTAAGTTGGCGGTGGAACCTTTCTACTAGTCCATTTGCCTGGGGGTGATATGCAGTTGTGGGTTGTAATTTGGACCCGTACAGTTCCGCCAGCGCGGCCCAGAGGGACGAAGTGAACTGTGGTCCTCTGTCAGTTGTAATAACTGCCGGGACCCCGAAACGAGCTACCCAATGAAGGGCCAAAGTCCTAGCACAAGACGCTGACGAGATATCAAACAATGGGAAAGCCTCCGGCCACCGGGTGAACCGATCCACCACCGTGAGGAGGTGGGTGTAGCCCCGGGAGGAAGGCAAAGGCCCGACCAAATCCACGTGGATGTGGAAAAAACGAAAAGCCGGGACTTCGAAATCCTGTACGGGGGGCTGGACGTGGCGCTGGACCTTAGCGGTCTGACAGGGCACGCAGGAACGTGCCCACCCCGCTACCTGTTTCCGCAGGCCATGCCAGACAAACCTCGCTGCCACCAAGGCAGAGGTGGAGCGGATGGACGGGTGCGCCAGCCCATGAATGGCATCGAAAACCCGGCGCTGAAGGGAGGGCGGTACTACCGGCCTGGGGCGAGGAAGAGAAACATCGCACCAGACTTTCGTGCCCTCCGACCCACAAGCTACCTGGGCCAACTTCAATCCCGAAGTGGTGGACTGGTACGTCGAAACGGTATCCGCCAGGAGCTGTGCCTCCGCGAGCTCCTGGGGATCCACTGCGCAGTCCACCGCCGAAATAGGGGGAAAAGCAGGTCTAGACAGGGCGTCAGCAACGGCATTCAGCTTACCCGCGATATGACGGACATCTGTGGTAAATTCTGAGATAGCAGTCAGGTGCCGCTGCTGGCGGGCCGACCATGGGTCAGACAATTTCAAAAAAGCAAATGTTAATGGCTTGTGGTCCGTAAATGCCACAAATGGGCGGCCCTCGAGGAAATACCTGAAATGACGGACAGCTAAATGGAGAGCTAGAAGCTCTCGGTCAAATGCGCTATATTTCAGCTCGGCCGAATTTAGTTGCCGGCTGAAAAACGCTAAAGGCTGCCAACGGCCACCAACCTGCTGCTCCAGAACCCCGCCCACCGCCACGTCAGAGGCGTCAACCGTCAGGGCCGTGGGGGCGGAGGGGCTCGGATGGACCAACATGGTGGCGTCTGCCAAGGCTGCCTTAGCTGCCGTAAAAGCCGACTCTGCGGTCGGGGACCACAACAACTCTACCGGATTACCTGCAAGGCATTGGAAAAGTGGGCGCAGGACTCGCGCCGCTGCCGGAACGAATCTATGGTAGAAATTAACCATGCCTACGAACTCCTGCAGCCCTTTTACTGTGATGGGCCTGGGGAAAGCCCGGATAGCCTCCACCTTCTCTGGCAAAGGGACAGCGCCGGCAGGGGTAATTCTGTGTCCTAGAAAATCGAGCGCAGGCAGGCCGAATTGACATTTGGAGGGTTGAATAATGAGCCCGTGGTCTTGGAGCCGCTGGAACACGGTCCGCAAATGGGCCTGGTGTTCTTGCACTGAGGGGCTGGCTACCAGGATGTCGTCTAAATAAATAAACACAAAGGGTAAACCCCTGCCCACGTGGTCCATCAGTCGCTGGAAAGCCTGTGCCGCGTTCTTTAAACCGAAAGGCATACGCAACCATTCAAACAACCCGAACGGAGTAATAGTTGCAGTTTTTTGTATGTCCTCCGGTCGCACCGGAATCTGATGGTATCCTCGCACCAAATCGATTTTGGAAAACACCACCGCTCCTTCCAGTCCAGATGAAAAGTCCTGTAGGTGCGGTATGGGGTAGCGATCAGCCGTGGTGACAGCATTGAGACGCCGATAATCGCCACATGGCCTCCACCCCCCAGATGCCTTGGAGACCATGTGTAACGGCGAGGCCCACGGGCTGTCAGACTGACGAACAATTCCCATTTCCTCCATCTTCCTGAACTCCGCCCGTGCCACCACCAGTTTGTCTGGCGGTAGTCTCCTGGCCCGAGCGAAAACGGGAGGGCCTTCGGTGCGGATGTGATGGACCACACCGTGCTTAGCTGAAGGTGCGTCAAAACGTTGGACGAGCAGCTCTGGGAACTCTGCCAGAATCGCAGCATACGAGTCGGGGGCCGCGACGACGGCCTGGACAGTAGGGCTGGGCGAGGAGGCGATTGCCGGAGCGATGTGCTCGTCTTCAGCAGCGGGTCGGAGGTCGTTACCGCGGACATCAGGAACCAGTGAAAAAGCCCAGAGAAAATCTGCGCCCAGGATCGCTTGTTTGACGTCGGCTATGATGAATGGCCATTCGTACGTGCGGAGGCCTAACGCAAGGGACATCTTCCGTGTGCCGAAAGTGCGAATTGGGCTGCCGTTAACCGCGATGAGGGTGGGACCTGTCTTACCCGATCTGGTTTCGAGGTCGGTCGGCGGCACTATGCTGACGATGGCTCCGGTGTCTACCAAAAATTCTGTGTCCGTGAATCGATCATGGACATAGAGGCGCCGGTTCTGGCCAATCGTAACTGCCCCTATGTACGATTGGCCGAGGCATTTCCCGCGAAGGTACAAGGCAAACGACAGTTGCGGGATTCGTTACCCCATCGTAGGTGATAATAGCACCAGCCGCGCTTGTGCGGATCTTTTTGGCGGGCTTTCGGAGAATTGGCGGGAGACGTGGCGCCATCTTGCCGTCGCTGTGGCGTGGTCACCGATGTCGAGACTTTGTTGATGGAATCACTTGCCTTGTTTTTTCCCGCTATGAGCGCGTCCGCTTTCGCTGCATATGCTTCAGGGTCCTTAAAAGAACAATCCGTAAGCAGCAGTCGGACATCCTCGGGAAGTTTCTCGCGGAATGCCTGTTCAAACATCGGGCAATCCGTATGCTCACCGGCTAGCACCATCATTTCGGCCATGCGGACGGAAGGCAGTTGGTCTCCAAGCTCCGGTAGGTGCAGAAGTTTTGCCGCACCACCATGCTTATTTAACCCGAAGGTTCGCAGTAATGCCTTCTTCATGGTTTCATATTTGTCTTCCGCAGGTGAATTTATGATAAACCGCATCATGCGCTTGGTTGTGTCCGGCGATAGAGCGCTGACGAGGTAGAAGTACTTCGTGGAATCATCCGACACCTTCTTTATGTGGAATTGAGCCTCGGCGTGGATAAACCAAGCTTGCGGTGCGTACGTCCAAAATAACGGAAGATGAACGCCTGCCGCGCTTGACTCCGGTGTGCCCGGCTCGGTCATCGTCAACGAGGCGTCGAGTTCCTGCTCAGTTGGTGATCGTCCAGATCACGTTGGGGTCACCAATATGGCGAGTCCGAAACTTGCTAGTTGTAGACGAAGTTTATTGCAGCCGCAATACACGAATACAGAGTCAAAACAACAAGTTACAGGACAACCAATATAAACTTACTGTCTTCCTTGAAGACTTCGCCGAACTGCCTAAATCGGGCGCCAAACGCGCACCTGACATCGCTGGCCAATCAGCGATGTCGTTTCCTGGACCAATCCCCATGGTCGCGTTCCCACGTGACCTCGCTGGCCAATCCGAGGGTTCGACGACCTGGACCATTCTCTATGGTCGCTACAATGTTGCCTTATAGCCTGTGAAGGTTGCGGTTGCTAGAAAATTAATAGAATGAACAATTTATAAGAAAACTGCATGTTCAGGAAAACCGAAACGAGCTGAAAACATGTAGAAGGAATGTATCTGAAAGAAAATGTTCAAACATCGTGTGATTTTTCAGAAGGGGCAAAGTCAGGTTGGAGAAGCCCCATTCACTTGCACTGATCAGAACAGATCACCATTTGCTGAAGGAAAGGTATGAGAGGAAGAGCAAACCTCAGAGTATAAGAGATCTGCTGTGATATCAATCTGTTCAACTTCAGTAGTTCTAGGAAATTTGAAGTTTAAAATAGTAGTGTGAAGGCTCATTAAATGTGCATTTAGAGAAATGTTAGAACGTCTAAGGATCTAGTTAAATAGAGTTCTGTAAAGAAAATTGATAAAATAAATACTTTGGATCTTTTGTACATCTTGTTCCCTTCATGTGTTCAGTGATCAACATGCCAAGTATTGATGTACAGAAGTGCCAGCAATTGGACCGGCTCCTCATAACCAGGTTAGATTCAGCTTTTTTTTTTTTTTAATCAAAAATATTTATTAAAATATTAAAATATTACAATACAATAAAACCAAAACAGAACCCACCACCAGAATATTATACAAACAAATATACCAATTGAAACTATTATACAATTATATTACAATCCCCATCCAGGATACATCCAATCCCCCGCGGTGCCCAGCGGTCCCGGAAATCCTCCAGGTTGCCCGTGGACAGTGCCTAGTCCCTCTCCAACACCTCCCAGGCGCGGATGTAACCCCAGAAAAGGGGTAGGCAGCTGACTCGGGCAGAGCCCTCTTCTGCCTGGTGCCATGAGTCGCGGATGGCCAGTTTGGCCAGGCCCAGGAGCAACCCAACAAGGACATCTTCGGCCCTACCCTCTCCCCTACGCACAGGGTGTCCAAAGATGAGGATGGTGGGTGAAAAGTGCAGCCAAAAAGCAAGGAGCAGCCCCTTTAAATATTGGAACAGGGGCTGCAACCTCACACACTCCATGTACACGTGGTACACAGACTCTTCCAACCCGCAGAAGTGGCAGACGGCTGGCGAGTCCGTGAACCGCACGAGGAACAGGTTGCAGGGGACTCCTCTGTGCAATACCTTCCACCCCAGGTCCCCGATGGAGAGGGGCAGAATCCCTGCGTAGAGGGACCCCCACCGCGGGGCCAGGTTAGGTTCAGCTTGGGGGGCTTTACTCACTGTAGTTTCATTTGTTAGATTACGGACTTTAAAATGTTAAAGGATTAGATCAAATCCAGGTCAATAGGATGATTGGTAATGTTGTTTAGGTTAGTTAGGGAGGATCATAACGCACGAGTATGCGCGACTTGTTTATTTCCTTTCACAGGGTAAAAATGAATTCTGGCAACGTAAAAATACATTCAAGGGAGAATTATTTATCCACTAACCATCTCCATAATTCCTCCGTCTACGCCGCATCTGCTCCCAAGTTCAGGATATCTGAGAATTCTTTAGGGAACGGAGGTTCCCCTCTTCTATCGTAGATGAGGCCCTCATACTTGTCTCCTCATTACCCCGCAGGTCTTCCCTTGCTCCCCCTCCCTCCCAGTCGCAACAGGGACAGAGTCCCCCTAGTCCTCACCTTTCACCCCATCAGCCATCACATACAACACATAATTCTCTGACATTTTCGCCACCTCCAACAGGATCCCACCACTAGCCACATCTATCCATCCCCGCCCCTTTCAGCTTTCCTCAAAGACTGTTCCCTTCGCAACTCCCCGGTTAACTCATCCCTTCCAACCCAAACCACCCCATCCTTAGGTACTTTCCTTGCAACCTCAAGAGATGCAACACCTGTCGCTATACCTCCTCCCCCGATTCTGTCCAGGGACCCGGACAGTTCTTTCGGGTGAGGCAGAGGTTCACTTGTACCTCCTCCAACCTCATCTGCTATATCTACTGTATTCCAGGTGTGGACTCCTATATATCGGCGAGACCAAGTGCAGACTCAGTGATCGTTTCGCTGAACACGTTCGCTAAGTCCACCTCGGCCTACAGGATATCCCAGTTGCCAAACACTTTAACTCCTCCTCCCATTTCCATACTGACCTTTCTGTCCTGGGCCTCCTCCATTGTCAGAGTGAGGCCAAACGTAAATTGGAGGAACAGCATCTCACATTTTGCTTGAGCTACTTGCAACCCAGCTGTATGACTATTGATTTCTCTAACTTCAAGTAACCCTTGCATCCCTTCTCTCTCACAATGGCGGCGCTGCGCTAGCAGCTGTGGCTTACCTGCGGTCCGTTTGTCTTTGTGTTTTTGTTGTTTTTTTTTGTCTTAATTGTAGATGTGATGTCGTGTTTTTGTGGTTGTGTACTATGTGTGTGTGGGGGGGGGGGGAGAGGGGGAACTGTAAAATTGTAAATTTGTCCCTTCCGAACGGAGACCCGACCTTTGTTTTCTGGGTCGTGTCTCCCCTCCGCTATCCTTAAGAGCTAGATAGAGCTCTTAAGGATAGCGGAGTCAGGGGGTATGGGGAGAAGGCAGGAACGGGGTACTGATTGAGAATGATCAGCCATGATCACATTGAATGGCGGTGCTGGCTCGAAGGGCCGAATGCCCTTCTCCTGCACCTATTTTCTATTGTCTATTGTCTATTGTTCCTGCTGCGGCCTACCATCGGCCCAACTCCTGGAGCTGGCGGCCTCCAGGGCTCTGGTTCGCAGAGCCCGCGGACCAGACTCACCATCAGCGGAGCCGACTGGACTCACCATCAGCGGAGCCGGCCGTCCTCGGAGGCTGCGGGAGCGGCTGCGACTCGCCTTAGGCTCGGGCCGTGTGGATGCCGACATCGGGAGCTCCGGCAGCGGCAGTGTGTTCGCCCACCCCGGATCGCGGGGCTTGGGTCGGCCCGCCGCGGACATTTCACCGTCCGGCGCGGCCTGAAATAGGCCGCGGGATTTTTCTCCGCTCGGCGGGGGCTTCAATGTCGGGAGCCACGACCGCCCCGACGTGCAGCAGCAGCGGCAGCGACAGCGTGTTCGCCCGCCCCGGATCGCGGGGCTTGGGTCGGCCCGCTGCGGACCTTTCACCGTCTGGCGCGGCCTAAAACGTGGCAACTTCAACAGCCTGACCGCGGGAGAGGGCAGCAGGGGAAGGGGAAAGACATTCTGGCCTTCCATCACAGTGAGGAGGGGACTGGAGGAGACTCACTGTGATGGATGTTTCTTTTTTTTGGTGTTGGTTGGGGTTGTGTAATTTGCTTATTTTATTGCTTTTATTGTTGGACTGTGGGTGACTAAATTTAGTCCAAAAAAGTTGTTTTTTGCATGACAAATAAAGATATCCTGAATCCTGTCCCTCCCCCACCTGTCATCATACTTGTTTTACTGTCCTCCAGTTGAGTTCCTCTGTCTGTATAACTCGTTATCACCTATCCCACAGCCAATAATGGCCTATTGTGGGCCCCACATTTCTTTGATTATCATTGCTTTTTGCATATCTTCCATTCATCTATCTACATATTACTAAAACTCTTATCTTGTGTGTTTGTCCGTTTGATTGTTTGTACGTACCCGAAATACAGCCAAAACGGTACATGATAGCGCAACATTTTTAGGCCCACCTGACTCACCATTAGCCTGCGCTTCAAATGGTTGTTCTATTTCAAAAGTTATTCATTTTCAAACTTTAAAAATCACTTTTTAAACTTTAATAAATCCCTTTTCCACTTGCCCTGCCTATCAGCCGCGCCTGCGCAGTAATACCTCCGTGTTCAAAGTCACAATGGGAACCCAACGGGTCCACACCTGCGCAGTTGGGGCCCGTTGATCTAATACTTACATAAGATGGCCGCAGGATCTGCGTGTGCGCTCAAAACGCGCTGGTTGTCCGCCAGGACTTTTTCCCACTGAAAGCAACGGCCGTCACCGTCGAGCTGCTGTTGCAGGAAAGGTTTGCACAGGAGAGGTTTCCACGGGTCTATGGGTCGCTCTGGACACCGAGATGGCCGCCCGGGGCTGGGGTGAGTGGCTCCCACTCCCCTTTCCTCTCCCCCCTCGCCTGCCCCCAGCCCCGGGGGAGACTCCCTGGCCGGCAATGTGTCCATGGATCGTCAGTTGGGGGATGATTGCCGGGCCCGCAGGAGAGGTTTGGACGGAGGGTTGCCAGGCCCGCAGTAGAGGTTTGGTCCCAACAGGGGTTGCCGTTCAGGAATATGTACAGGAAATGTATTCTACAGTCCTCCCAATAGAAGAACTGTTTGAAGAAGGATCTCGACCTGAAAGATCACCCATTCCTTCTCTCCAGAGATGCTACCTTTCCCGTAGCGTTACTTCAGCATTTTGTGTCTATCTTCAATAGAATTCCAAAGACTCACTAAACACTAGGTGCAGAAATTATTTTATCACTTGCTGGAGTTGGTTAGTTGAGCACTTTTTTTGTGGATATTTCAGGTAAAGATCAATGCGTCATGCAGTTCATTGATCAAGCCAACAATGAACTGGGGCTCAGTCCTCAAATGCATGCATATATGTACTGCAGTCTGTTGACGGTGTTATTATTTTCTGCATAATTTTTGCTGAAGTACATATAGAAACATATATAATTATAAAAGGACTGGACAAGCTACATGCAGGAAAAATGTTCCAAATGTTGGGCGAGTCCAGAACCAGGGGCCACAGTCTAAGAATAAAGGGGAGGCCATTTAAAACTAAGGTGAGAAAAAACTTTTTCACCCAGAGAGTTGTGAATTTGTGGAATTCTCTGCCACAGAGGGCAGTGGAAGCCAAATCACTGGATGGATTTAAGAGAGAGTTAGATAGAGCTCTAGGGGCTAGTGGAATCGAGGGATATGGGGAGAAGGCAGGCACGGGTTATTGATTGGGGACGATCAGCCATGATCACAATGAATGGTGGTGCTGGCTCGAAGGGTCGAATGGCCTCCTCCTGCACCTATTTTCTATGTTTCTATGTCTATGTTTACCTTATCAAACACCCTCTGGAAGTCTAAAAATAATAGAACCACTGGCGCATCTTTATCCACAGCAAATGTTATTTCCTCAGAAAAATTCAATGAAATTGGTCACAGCAATTTGTCCTTTTACAAAACTATGTTGACTTTGCATGATTACTTACACTTTTTAAGGATCCTATTATAAAATCTTTAACAATAGCTTCTAACATTTTCCCTCTGACAGTAGTTTCCTGCTTTTTACCTCTCTCTATTTGAATAAAGGAGTTACATTTGTTGTTTTCAAATCTAATGCAAGATTTCCCAAATGTAGGAAATTAGAGCAAATTAGAACAGACACAACTATCTTCATATCCGGCACTTCTTTTAAGACTCTAGGATAAATCTCCTCGAGACCCAAAGACTTTCAGAATGCAATTCCAACAATTTGCTCTGTACTCCTGCTTTGATAATTGTACATTTCCTGCTACTTCCCTCCTTTCCAATTCCTGATTTATAGCTGTTTCTGATATTATTTCATAGGAAATGGTTAGTGGGGTGGTAGGGTTTAGAAATATACCAACCATACGAAACAGCCTTATAACATTATTATACTATGTTAATTACATTTATTTAAGATGACTTAAGTTTGTAAAATCCCTAAATTACATAAGTCACAATTATATAAACCTATTAATTGTGAAAACTACAATTTAAAACTATACTCTGCACAGATAAAACACTATGAACTTACTTGGCAAAGATTGCTGGGATACTTAACCAAATAAAAATTCTCAAGAGACCAGGAAAAGGAGAGTCAGTAGCTTAATGCCAGCTGTTCAAGCTGTACAGACAGTCCAAGAACATTTGGCATCAGAATGTTAATTGGTTTCTTACCTCAAGAATTGGAAGATAAACTAAAGGGAGGACTCCACAGATGTCTGTTCTGCGTTGTTTGGTGATGTTACTATAGAGAACAAAGACTTCATGTCCTGGCCTATGTGCAGGGTGCTGAGAGAAATATGGTGCATGTGGGATGGGCTAAAGTGGTTACCTGTTCATTGGCAATATTAATGTATGGTCAATCATTGTCTTTGTTTCAGTTGTGTATAACCAGCAGTGTATTCTAATGATCTCAGAAACTCTTTGATTAGAGATTTTTCTTCACATGCTCACTTTGATCCAATAAATATTTGCTATACCTATACCTCTGATGAATGGGCCACAACAATGAGATGTTACTTGTATCTTCAATTGTGTGGTCTGTTGAAACAGATCTGCCATCTTGTTTTCTATTATTATTCTCCCACACTCACATTCTATAGGACCAATGCTCATTCATGTTCTTCTTCCTCTTATCAGATGTTATACACTTTGAGCTGGCTTAATTGCTTACTCTAATTTTTCGTTCCTTATTAATCTTTTAGTCATTTTTTATCGTTTTTAAAATATTTTATACAATCTTCTGATCTGCCATCTCTGTGTTGTCCTTTAAGTTTTATGCTATCTAACTTATTTTGTTAACCAGGCCTAGTGTGTTTTCTCTTTGTAATTTTTCTTTCCCAATGTAATCTACTCGCTGTTTTTGGAAAAAATCCATTAAATACCTACCATTAGACACGTTAGAGGCAGGAAACATGTTCCCAATGTTGGGGGAGTTCAGAACAAGGGGCCACAGTTTAAGAATAAGGGGTAGGCCATTTAGAACTGAGATGAGGAAAAACTTTTTCAGTCAGAGTTGTGAATCTGTGGAATTCTCTGCCTCAGAAGGCAGTGGAAGCCAATTATCTGAATGCATTCAAGAGAGAGCTAGATAGAGCTAAGGATAGCGGAGTCAGGGGGTATGGGGAGAAGGCAGGAACGGGGTACTGATTGAGAATGATCAGCCATGATCACATTGAATGGCGGTGCTGGCTCAAAGGTCCGAATGGCATCCTCCTGCACCTATTGTCTATCATTGTATCTCAAATGATTCCTTAATTTGATTTTAGTCAGCTTTGTTTATATTTATGAAATGTGAACTTTCTTTTCATTTATTTCTTCATTAGCCTTTATTTGAATTTAAAATACTAATCTTGGTTTTATAAGGTAGACACAAAATGTTGGAGTAACTCAGCAGGACAGGCAGCATCTCGGAAGAGAAGGAATGGGTGACGTTTCGGGTCGAGACCCTTCTTCAGTCTGATGTCGGGTGGGGGTGGGACAAAGATAGGATGTAGTCTGAAACAGGAAGACAAGTGGGAGATCTGGGATGGGGGAGGGGATAGAGATAGAAAGCAGGGACTACCTGAAGTTAGAGAAGTCAATGTTCATACCGTTGGGGTGTAAACTGCCCAAGCAAAATATGAGGTGCTGTTCCTCCAATTTGTGCTGGGCCTCACTCTGACAATGAAGGAGGCCCAGGACGGAAAGGTCAGATAGGGAATGAATGGGGGAGTTGAAGTGCTGAAGAGTTGAAGTGTATCCGCTATTCCAGATGTCAACTTCTCTATATCGGCGAGACCAAGCGCAGGCTCGGCGATCGTTTCGCTCAACACCTCCGCTATATAATATGACCACAATCTTGATTTCATTCTCTCCCCCAAATTGAATGTAAAATAATCATATCATGATCAGTGCTATCTAAGGATGCTGCCATAATATCATCAATTAAACCTTTCCCATTGCAAAATACCTGGTCTGACATAGAGATTGATCATCCATAGAATGTGCTGTTGCAAGAAATTAAGCTGAAAATGTTATGAACTCTTCAAAAAGACCACCCTAACACATTTGATTCTTCTAATCCACAATTATTTCTGATAAACTCCCATTAGTTTTATGCTCGATCAATGGGTAATTCATTTCAATTTTCAGAAGTTCAATGCAACACTCGATTTTGATCATTTTTGTTTTGACATGGCTCATCTCTGCTTCATTACAAACTAGACCAAGAGAACACGTTGGGCCCAAACCTCTCCTGCATTGGTGCAGCACCCTCTCCTCCCCCACTCCCCCCTTCCTCCCCTCCCTCCCTCCATCCCCAACCCCCCTTATCCTCCCCCCTCCCTTTCCCTCCCTCCTTCCCCCCCACTCCATCCCCAACCCCCATTATCCTCCCTCCCCCCCCTCCCTTCCTCCCCTCTCCCTCCCAAGGAGATAGATTTAAACTTTAAAATGTGAATAATTTAAAAAATATAACCAATTTCAATGAAACTTTTTCCATTAGCACCAAAGGGACGACGGTGAGTAAGGTGGGCCTAAAATTGTCACGCTATCGTGCACCATTTTGGCTGTAGTTCAGGAACAAACAAACAAACGAGAGTTTCAGTGTGTAGATATTCCAATAAGGTAAATATTCCAATGGAGGTTTCAGCAGCAGATGAACGGAGGTAGGGTAGATTTGAATAGTTAGATCTGGAAACAGATATTTTTGGTGATATTACAAATGTTCCAGTACTGTAGATGTGGTTTGAAGCTCACTTTGTAGTCACAATACAATACAATACAATATTACTTTATTGTCATTGTACAGGGGTACAATGAAATTGGGAATGCGCCTTCCATACGATGTAATAAATTAATTAGCTAATCAGTATAGATTTATACAACAGTGAAACAAAATTAGAAACAGATTTAAAACAGTATAAAGTTCAAGTAGGTCAGTGCCGGTACACTGTGCGATGTGACCATCCGGCTCAGCAGGACCAGTTCATAGCAGCTATGGCCCTGGGGATGAAGCTGTTCCCGAGTCTGGAGGTGCGGGCGTAGAAGGGCTTGCAGCGTCTGCCCGATGGTAGAATTTCGAACAGATTATTGCAGGGGTGTGAGGAGTCTTTGTGAATGCTGGTGGCTTTTCTGAGGCATCGTGTGTTGCAGATGTCCTCCAAGGCTGGTAGCTGTTCCGATTGTCTTCTAAGCTCTATGGACTACCCGATGAAGAGCTCTCCTCTCTGCCTCCGTGCAGCTGAGGTACCACACAGGGATGCCATGCGTTAGAATGCTCTCTATGGTGCAGCGGTAGAAGGTCGTCAGCAGCTGTTGGGGCAGACCAGACTTTTTCAGTGTTCTCAGGTAGAACAGTCGTTGCTGTGCCTTCTTGACCAGCGCAGCAGTGTTAGTGGACCATTTGAGATCCTCCGAAATGTGAGTGCCCAGAAACTTGAAGCTGGACACTCTTTCCACAATGTCCCCATTGATAAAGATCGGAGCGTATTCCCCGTTGTGTGATCTACGGAAGTTGATGATCAGCTCCTTGGTCTTGGAGGTGTTTAGGGACAGGTTGTTAACTGAGCACCAATCCGCCAGGTTCTGCACCTCTGCTCTGTAGTTTGTTTCATCACCGTTGTGTTGTCTGCAAACTTGACAATGGTGTTGGTGTCGAATGCAGGAACACAGTCGTGTGTGTATAGGGAGTAGAGCATGGGGTTCAAACACAGCCCTGTGGTGTGCCGGTACTCAGGGTGATAGTGGAGGACAGGTTCGGGCCCATTCTCACTGCCTGCGGTCGCTCCATCAAGGTCCAGGATCCAGTCGCATATCAATGAGCTGAGGCCTAGCTGGTGGAGTTTGGTGATGAGCTTGGTGGGGATGACCGTATTGAAGGCAGAGCTATAGTCAATGAATAGCATCCTCACGTACGTGCCCTGTCTCTCCAGGTGAGTCAGGACAGTGTGAAGAGCCAGAGCCAGAGCCAGTCACATATGCCAACAAACTTGGAAATGGTCTTGTGCAGTTTCAGATAAATGAAGGGAGTGCAGAATGCAATTGATGGGTTGGGTATGTACAGAGTCATTATGAAAAGCAAAGCTAGTGACTTCAGTTTTCCCATTATTTAGTTGGAAGAATTTTTTGTCATCCAGTACTGTATATTTAACAAGCAGTCTGATCTTGGGTGTGGAGGAATGGTTAGATAAATCCACGATTAACAGCTTCAAAATTACTGAAATGCACTTTGAACATTCTAATAAATATAATCAATAAACAAATTACCTCAAAAACAAACATCAAAGCACAAATTTAAACAATACAAGTTGAATTTAAATGATTTTGTTCAAAGAAAGCTTGACTGCACTTCTCTATGGGCATCCAAAATAATCATGAAAACTCATACTTTCCAATTAATTATCCTTCTTAGATGCTGAAAGCTGAGCCCATCTGCTGGACAACATGCAACAAAAAAAGTGTTTCAATGTACCAGTACATGTGACAATAAACAAAACTAGTTTTGAAACCCACTACCAAGTCAGTAAGACTTCAATTTTTCGAAGAATAGCTGCATCTTTTCCTGTGCATGATTTCATTGTTATAAAGCCATCAGCGTCCATGGAATCGCGCCACCAAGGTGGACTGTTGAGAGCAATGGGGGGACCCGATGAAGGGCCGCCGAGAACAATGAAGGGACCCGACCAGGGGGAGCCGCCAAAAACAAAGGGGGCCTCCTGTCACCTGCGGGCAGTAGATGGGACTGCTCTGTACTTCTGTAACTTTGTTGGCACCAACACGTGGAGACACTTGTGTACTGCCTAGGTTGTATGCAAAACAATTCCCCTAATATAGGAATATCTATGGGATTCTTAAATATTCTTGGTTACTTTGCCTCCATTGTCCTGAAGTACCGAATCACACAGATTAATTCCCCTCCAGGTTAAAAAATGTTAAAATATCAGTGCACATCTATCCTGTTGAGCCATTTAGTGAAATGAAAGCAATTTAATTTCAATGAAACTACCTCTGATTTTTCTAGAGTACTGGCATAGTTTGTTTAACATCTTCTCAAATGACTTGCTTGTGATCCCAAGAATCAGCCTAGTGAACCTTCGCTGCACTTACACTATTGAAAGTTACAGTGCCCTCCATAATGTTTGTGACAAAGAACCATCATTTATTTATTTGCCTCTGTACTCCACAATTTGAGATTTGCAATAGGAAAAAAAAAACATGTGGTTATGGTGCACATTGTCAGATTTTAATAAGGGCCTTTATTGTACATTTTAGTTTCACCATGTAGAAATTACAGCAGTGTTTATATATAGTTACCCCCATTTCAGGGCACCATCATGCTTGGGCACAGCAATGTCATGTAAATGAAGTAGTCATGTTTAGTATTTAGTTTTATATCCTTTGCATGCTATGACTGGTTGAAGAGTGCAATTCATGGACATCACCAGTTGCTGGGTGTCTTCTCTGGTGATGCTCTGCCAGGCCTGCATTGCAGCCTTCTTTAGCTCCTGCTTGTTTTGGGGGCTAGTCCCCATCAGATTTCTCTTCAACATATAAAAGGCATTCTCAATTGGGTTCAGATCGGGTGATTGACTTGGCCACTCAAGAAATTACCATTCTTTAGCTTTGAAAAACTCAGAACATTCAATTAATCTTGGCTGCATTTTCTGTTGTAATTAAACTGTATCCCAGATCCCACTGTTCTACCCAATATGGAAATTTATTTCCCAAATGGTTACACTTCGTATTAAAAAAATACCACCTCACCCAAGTTTATATGAATGTTCAATTGCCAATTAACCTCCTTTTTTGTAAGTTTATGAAGGAACTAATATAAGGCAGAAATAACTAGGCCCGAACTCCTACCAAATGTGCCATTTGTCTTAGTTAACAGAAAATGAAAATTTAACTCCGAATATGTTACATTCTGCTGCAGGAGTGGTTGAGGGAGATACAGTTCCCTCCATAATGTTTGGGACAAAGACCCATCATTTATTTATTTGCCTCTGTACTCCACAATTTGAGATTTGTAATAGAAAAAAAAATCACATAGTCCCACCATTTCAGGGCACCATAATGTTTGGGACACATAGCTTCACAGGACTGTAATTGCTCACATGTGTTTAAATGCCTCCTTAGTTCAGGTACAAGAGAGCTCTCAGCAGCTAATTTTTCCTCCAGTCTTTCCATCACTTTTGGAAACTTTTATTGCTGTTTTTCAACACAAGGACCAAAGTTGTGTCAATGAAAGTCAAAGAAACCATTATGAGACTGAGAAACAAGGATAAAACTGTTAGAGACATCAGCCAAACCGTAGACTTACCAAAATCAACTGTTTGGAACATCATTAAGAAGAAAGAGAGCACTGGTGAGCTTACTAATCGCAAAGGGACTGGCAGGCCAAGGAAGGCCTCCACAGCTGATGACAAAATAATTCTCTCTATAATAAAGAAAAATCCCCAAACACCTGTTTGGCAGATCAGAAACTCTCTTCAGGAGTCAGGTGTGGATTTGTCAATGACCACTGTCCGCAGAAGACTTCATGACAGAATTACAGAGCCTACACTGCAAGATGCAATCCACTGGTTAGCTGCAAAAATAGGATGGCCAGATTACATTTTGCCAAGAAGTACTTAAAAGAGCAACCACAGTTCTGGAAAAAGGTCATGTGGACAGATGAGATGAAGATTAACTTATATCAGAGTGATGGCAAGAGAGGAGAGAGAGAAGGAACTGCCCAAGATCCAAAGCATACCACCTCATCTGTGAAACACGGTGGTGGGGGTGTTATGGCCTGGGCATGTTTGGCTGCTGAAGTTACTGGCTCATTTATCTTCATTGATGATACAACTGCTGATGGTGGTAGCATAATGAATTCTGAAAGGTATAGACACATCCTATCTGCTCAAGTTCAAACAAAAGCCTCAAAACATTGCCCGGCGGTTCATTCTACAACAAGACAATGATCCCAAACATACTGCTAAAGCAACAAAGGAGTTTTTCAAAGGTAAAAAATGGTAAATTCTTAAGTGGCCGTCAATCACCCGATCGGAACCCAATTGAGAATGCCTTTTATATGCTGAAGAGAAGACTGAGGGGGACTCGCCCCCAAAACAAGCATAAGCTAAAGATGGCTGCAACACAGGCCTGGCAAAGCATCACCAGAGAAGACACCCAGCTACTGGTGATGTCCATGAAACGCAGACTTCAAGCAGCCATTGCATGCAAAGGATTTGCAACAAAATACTAAACATGACGACTTTCATTTACATGACATCGCTGTGCCCCAAACATGGTGCCCTGAAATGGGGGGATGATGTATAAACACTGCTGTAATTTCTACATGGTGAAACCAAAATGTTTAAAAATGGCCTTTATTAAAATCTGACAACATGCACTTTAACCACGTGATTTTTTCTATTACAAATCTCAAATTGTGTAGCAGTGGCAAATAAATAATTGATGGGTCTTTGTCCCAAACATTATGGAGGACACTGTAGTTTAGATACTTTTTAATTAAACTATTCAAGCTCATGAAAAGGGGATTTCAAGATCTATTGCTAAAATGAGATAGATGGAGTAGGAGAATATTTGATTGACTAGATGGACCGAATAGCCTGCTTCTCTGCAGTGAACGTTGTCATTTATTACAATAGCCGGGACCACCTTTCACACAATTTGTTGCCCGTTAGAATACATCAATTGACAAACGTTAAGTTACTGCTGTAGATAGTCATTCTACCCAACTTTGTTTGAATGGACACTCTCAAATATCAGTGACATGGGTGAATTCAAGTATTACTTTGAACAGATTATTTGATAAATTATACTGCATTGATGCAAATCCCACAGTGTAGGGGACGCCTTATTAAGTATGATGGAATGGAGAAGCACTGGTTCAAATGAAAGGAACTTTCAGTCTTAATTGTAGGTAGGGGGAGGGAAAGAGGAGTGATAAATCATGGGAAGTTATTGCCCGAGCAGCTTTTTTACCGCTGGCCACATGAGGTAGTGATGGGAGCCTGCAAGTGAATATATCCCACCCCACTGAACTGTGTTAGATTAAACAGTCGGAACAAAGAAGGTAACTATGGTCAAAGAAAAAGTAATGTTGACCATGAAGGAAATTAAATCATGCATTGTTTTTCACGAATCCATTGCTGAATCAACTGGACATGTACAAAAAGTGTTTTGGAACATCTGATCTAACGCACAAACAGTATTTGCACGACATTTAGTATCACCCCTGTTTTAATATGCACTTGTACGTCTTGTGTTCGTTCAGTTTATTTTTCACTTAAGACAATTTTATTTGCCTACTGAAAGCAAATGACAAGCCCTTTGTGGTTTACTGGAAGAAAAAAAAATCAAGAAGTTAAGGAAATAAGCATTTCATATAATTTCTCCTATTCTGCAAGGACAAATAAAACAATTATCAACTATTGAAGGAACACACACAAGGCTCTCAACTTAAAGGATATTTTAATGGACAAGTTCAGTTTCCTGCAGGAGGTGAAAAAAAACATTTTTTCCCCCCACAAAATGTACTCTTTTATACAAATCTGCATTATAAAAATGTGAACAAATCATGCCTTTAAGGCCATACTGGCAGAATCCATTATTAAAAGTTTATGATGCCAGGAAAACACATTTTAAAAAAAGATTTACAAGTGAATTATTGTAACAAAATATTCAGGTTAATAATCTTGTCGTAGAAAGTCTGATATTCAAAATCAAAATTTCTATCCCTCCCCATCACCACCAATAATATTTCCTTTTAATCATCACTTTTTTTTTTTTAACACATTAATTGTGTACTTTTTAATTCTTAAACATCTGTAAGTTACTTAGAATTTAGTTCTATGGGCAATTATTGATTTTTAATCATTACATGCATGATTATAACCACAAATGGAAGCAGACATAAGTTAAAGCAAAAGTACCATGCAAGGCCAGAAACAACCAGTATAATCACAATGAAGGTAGTTAATGACTATAATGATGCAAATCTATATATATAAATTTTTTATATTTCACTGCTTTCCAAAAAGACAAGTTTACTTGCACCTACAAATACATGAACTTCATTCCTGGCCTTGCATAAGAAAATAAAAATACCTGTGATAAATAATAAATCAACTGTAATTTTCTACAGCCATGTCCACTTGCGACAGACACCAACTCACTGGAAAAATGCAAGTATTACTAATGGCAACACTCACCATATATAGAACTATACATATCATAATTCTTTCGTACAGCTATACGAAATTAAGTTCAACAAAGTACACAAGTCAGTTGGTGGTATCAACATATTTATACAAAAAGGAATGAGCACTAAATCAGTCTTCAGGAGATTTGCTGGGACACCAGGTCAAATCTGTGCCTAGCCGATCTCCAGGAGTAGGCCTTATCAAAGATAGTTTAAATAGGTATAAAGCAGATACTAAATGAATCAAAGTTGTAACCAAGCAGCGAAACAAAAAATAAACACCAATACAAAAGCAAATATAAAAAAGCTGAATATATGAATGAAAGTTGAACAACTAAACTCCCTCTCGCAAGGTTAGTAACAGTTATCTGGTCCATGAAAATATTTTAATAAATCAACATACTTCTGCTTAAACAATTACAGTTGAATGAAAAAGAAATCTTGATAGGAATACAAAAATTACATGCACAAGTTTAATTGCAAAAATTGTAAAGCAAATATTTGCCAAAAAAAAGAGCAGAATTTTGTTTTCAGACAAACAAATTGCACCAGTCTTTCCGTATCTAAAATTACCCCTTGGTGGATATCCTCAACTACAGATCCAGGAAGGTTATTCCAATAACTAAATAAAGCTGCAGATGTCGAATATGTAAGAAAATTATCATCGCAATTAAATGTTAAATACAATGAAGATGTATTCCATGTGAAAATAAAACCTGGAATAAAATCAACCTCCTTCCAGCAAGGCCGAATCAATAATATTATTAAGTGTTTCTGAATCAATGCAGCAGCCTATCAATGTTTCTGGATCCACTTTTTTTTAAAAAGCACGCATGCAAATGGTAAGAGGATGTAGAATTCTAAATTTCAACTGTCATCCACTCTAAGAGATCTGAAACATTTTAGAATAATCAACATGATTACCATCTGGTACAACTTGCCCAAGACAATGACAGAAAGCAAAACTACTAGGATTTTTTGTAAAAGGGCTCTCTTTCAATTAATAGAAGTCTGCAGATTAAGTTTGAACAATTAAACTCCTTAAAAAGTAGCGTCACTGAACATCTTGTTTTTGAATTGTAGGAAAAAGTAATTTGTTTACAACAGAGATCATCCAAATAGCAGTTTCAGGGAAACAGAGGTAAGCTGCTGCACATTGTTTAAATCCCAATATTCAACGACAGAAACGAACAGCTACTTTGCACATGACTCCTTTGTCCAGCTAAAATGACAGACTCATCTGCATTACAGGTAACATTTGCAAACTAAAAATACCTTTTAACATCCCTACAGAAATTTCTAAATTTTTAATATGGGTTCTAAATTGAAGTAAGTTGAGAGTTATGGAACCTGGACCACTGCATATTATATAATCAATATTCATCTATGCTATTTGCCACAGCTGACATAGTTGGACTGGAATCCTGGGAAGCGGTGGTTATGGCAACTATCCTGGGCGAGACTAGAACTTCTGCCACAGATGCCTCCATGTCTGGCGAGATATTCCCAACAGTTTGAACAACTGCCGTACCTTTCTTGTTCTGATGGGTTTTGACATGTTTCGAAAGATGATCACTTCGCATAAACCGCTTTGAACACTCTGGGCAGGAAAACTTCTTCTCACCTACAAGAAATAAAATCAGATTGAATAAATTAACTGAGGAAAATATTAAAATCTATTATTCCATGGGGGCCAGAAGGGTTGTTGTCAGGCAAATTGGGGGAGCCTTCATTTTACAATGATATAGATTTAATCATGTTTCATTTATAGCTCAAAGGAAGCATTTAGGATCCTATTTTCATTTCACTTTGAAAGTGTCCACAAAGAACAATTGTCCTTTGCAGTGTGTCCAGGCACTGAACACTCTGTGTAAAGACATTTGCCCTGCGCATCTCCTTTAAACTTCGACTCTCTGACTATAAAACTAAGCCCTCTCATCTTTGACATTTCCACCCTGTTGGAAAAGATTCCGATTGTCAATCCGATCTCTGCCTCTCAATTTGATGTACTTCCATCAAGGTTTCCCCTAAATATTGACACTCCAGAGAAAACAATCCTTCATATATTCCTTGTACCAAACATACAAAATAGAATAATGACATAAATATTTATTTTTACAAATATATCTCTGCCTGGCCCACCCTCAGGAGTGATTTAAAAAAATATTGCGTTTGACAAGGTTCTGCAGCGTAGGCTGCTCTGGAATGTTAAAACACAAGGGATTCAAGGAGAGATAGCTGAATGGATAGAACATTGGCTTAATGAAAGGAAGCAGAGGGTGATGATGGAAGGTTCTTTTTTGGACTGGAGACCTGTGACAAGTGGTGTGACTCAGGGGTCGGGGCTAGACCCATTTTGCTGTTTGTCATCAATATCAATGATTTGGATGAGAACGTACATGGCATGATTAGCAAGTTTGTAGATGACACTAAAGTGGTGGTATTGTAGATAATGAAGATGGTTGTCAAAAATTACAGCAGGGTCTCGCTCAGTTGGGCTGAGGAATGGTCGATGGAATTTATACAGAAAAATGTGATGCGTTGCATTTTGAGAAGTCTAACAAGGACACAACCTACACAGTGAATGGTAGGGTTCTGGAGAGTGTTGGATCTAGGTGTGCAGGTACATAGTTTCTTGAAAGTGGCATCACAAGGTACATTGGGTGGTCAGAGAGGCTTTCGGCACATTGTACTTCATCATGGGAGTATTGAGTATAGAAGTTTGGAAGACGTGTTACAATTATATAAGATGTTAATGAGGCCTTATATAGAGTATTGTGTTCAGTTTTTGTCACCGTGTTATTGGAAAGATGTTGAGAAGCTGGAAAGGGCGCAGAGAAGATTTATTAGGATGTTGCCAGGATCCGAGTGTCTGAGCTATAAGGGTAGGTTGAGCAGGCTAGGATTTTTTCCTTGGAGCCCAGGAGGATGAGGGGTGATCTGATAGAGGGTTACAAAATCATGAGAGGAAGTGATCAGGTAAATGCACAGTCTTTATCCCAGGGTAGGGGAATCGAGTACCAGAGGACATAGGTTTAAGGTGAGAGTGGAAAGATTTAATAGGAATCTGAGGTAACTATTTTCTACACTAAATGTGGTGGGCGTATGGAGCGAGCTGCCAGAGGAGGTAGTTGAGGCAGGTACTAATGCAACATTTAAGAAACATTTAGACAGGTACATGCTTAGGATAGGTTTGAGGGGTACGCCAAACGTAGGTAGGTGGGACTAGTGTAGATAGTGCATGTTGCTTGGCGTGTGCAAGTTAGGCTGAAGGGCCATTTTCCACGCTGTATTGTTCAAAAGAAGCAAGTATCTGGTGTAATGGCAACTCCCAGACTTTTCCAGTAAACTCTTTTCTAATTGCCATTACTACACAGGGAGTCGGAGTGATCGTACGCAAATCCCAACAGAACAGATCTTCCAGTCGTTTTTCCAGTTTAATTAGTTGTTTATTGAAGTAGTTGTACAAGCAAGGAGATGAACATACCAGGCTGTACTTATTTCGCATACAATTCGTAGCTGGCTGCTCTGACCCTGGTCTGGTCCCAAGTCTTTTTCCCCGTCTGCTCACAGGTCTGGTAAGAACTGTATACTCTCCCTCCCTGAATCTGGCCACTCCCAGTCCTTATGCCCATTTATATACACCACCCTGTTCATCTAACGACCGCCCTCGTGTCCAAAATAATAAGGCAAGATATATCTAGACAAAATAATATAATATGCTAACAGTAGCTAGTCTAAACATAAATGGCTCCTACAGTCTGGTTTAAATGCCAGAGAAAGATTTTTTTTAATGGCTGCATTTCATGCAATTAGAGTGAATATCAACCAAATAAATGTACTCCTTAGAAAAGATTACCATAAGTGACCAATGACAAGATGTTACATACCATGTACGCAATAGCCAAAGTTATATTCCCAGTCTCATACATATATTTTTTTAAATAAGTGATCCCAAGTTCAATACTTTTCCATGAGAGGAAACATCAGCCTATCAAAATCCCTCTAGATTTTTAAATGAAGTTCCTTCTCTTCTGAACTCTAGCCTGTCCAATCTTTCCCCAGAAGATAATCGCCTGTTCCAAGTATTACCCTAGTAAACCTTATTAACCGTTTCCCTTATATTTACAGGTTTCCTTAAATAAGCAGGCCAATACTGTAAACAACTTTGCGCTATCACCCAATCATCAAGCCCACTTATGTATCCAATTAGCTAGCTCTCCCTGGATCTTATCCGATCTAACTTTCCAGAACAGCCTACAATGAGGGACCTTATCAAAGGTTGTGCCGAAGTCCAATAAAAACCAGGTCCATCACCCTGTTCTCATTGATCCAGTGTGTAACATTTTACTGAATCTACCTTTTGTAATCATCTTTGAAAATAATAGGAAAAATTCAGGAATTAAGTGAACAGGCTGCTAAAACTTTCTTTAATGGAAATGTTAAAATGGGAGTTTCAGCACCTTAGCTGTGAGACTAATCTTTTCACCAGCCAACTACGGTGAACCTGCTTGTGCCGTTTCCATTCATTCCAAATGCATTAATGCCAAGCTAAATTCAGCAACTTGTGTTATCACCATAAGCTTGAAGTCTGCACTAACTATAATCACTGCTGACCACATCATTCACTCAAACCTTTGCTACAACAAAGCTATACAGAGAAACTCTGAACACAAACAGCCTCCTGGACAACTTTGTGGAGATGTACAATGCTACAGTGCAGCAGTTCAGAAAAAACCTGGAATGTACATCTAAATTTCTAAACCAATAGTAAGATGACTTTTGGTTTTGATCTGTTGTGTAAAATATGGAAGGACCTAAAAGGGATCTGTGAAGGGCATGAACCGTACAATTATAATGTAAAAATTGCCAAATAGGGATTTCTGCCGGGGATTAAACAAAGGAGGGCATATCAATAGTCTGCTGTTATTTCAGCTGCTTTTCTGATAACAGTTCATCTCTTCAAAGACTCTCGTGCCAGGCCTTATAAAAAATGAGATCCTATTTCAAAAGTACTTCATTGCATAAAATCGGTTGCAGGGCAAATGTTGGGTGTGAAATCTAAACTTTGTCTATTATTTGCTGATATTTTTCACAGAAGCCATCTTTAAACGTTACAGAGTTTTGTTATACCCTGCGTATCCAAAATGTAATCCTGTAGTTAATAGCTGGTTCCGGATTGCCCATTTCTATATTGACAAAAATATATAACACCACATTAATGGGTGTCCCATCTAAACACTTCTTACAAATGGGATGACCAAATTAAGGAATCTTGGCATTTCAAACTATATTCATTTTTTCCCTCAATTTTACATGCTCCTAATGAGTGCTGTGCTATTCAATTAATAGACTGTGTTCCAGGCAAAACAAAGTGATCAATTCCTATTTATTCCATTCACTTAAGAACTGTCATTTGATACATGAACTCGATGGCAAAATGAAGCTGAAGAGAATCAAGTTAGATCTTCAGAAGGACAGCACAGCATAAAACATTCACTTGACAATTTAACTAGTCCATTTTAAGGAAATCCAATGTAAATTAAAACCCAATCATTTAAATTAAAAGATAATTGATTACATTGTGGCACAACATGTTGCTTTAAGTGGCTACATCTCATCAAGCAATAAATGTAGAAACAAAGAACATCAGATGCTGATTGATTCCCAAGATAGACAAAAGATGCTGGAGTAACTCAGCGGATCAGGCAGCATCTCTGGAGAAAAGGGACTGGTGACGTTTTGAGTCGGACCTCTTCTTCAGACATCTGACCCGACCCAAAACATTACCTCTCCCTTTTCTCCAGAGATCTGCCTGACCCGCTGAGTTACTCCAGCACTTTGCGTCTATCTCAGCAAGTAAGTTTTCCGGCAAGCTGCAGCAAAATCGTGTGCTTTGTTTGGCAAATCTTTTACCAGATTTTCTACTTAAATTTAATCTTTGATAAAGTATTTATGATTACACATGTCTGATCACTGAACAATATACAAAGACCACAAGTAAATCATGTAAAGATTGAATCCACTTCCCAGGTTGACTGACTTTCATTTGTTTCTGTTCTTTGTTGTTGAGTGGGTCCAACTATGAGGACAGTTTTGGGCCGAGTCAAGTTACACTTTACTACCAGATGGTGACGTTTAACTTAGTTGCTATAGAATCATCATCATCATCATCAACATCTCAAACTGCCAGTCATCTCAAGCCATTGAAAATATTACTCCATTTGGCATATAGTGCCCTGAAAACATATTAATAATTTACCAAGCTTCTGCCAATCAGATACAACTAAGTTCTGAGTTTGGGCAAGCTGCCACTGGCATTCTCTGCCTTTGTAGCTTTGTCTACAACACCAAAGTTACAAATATATTTCAGATCAAAATGCAACTCAAAACTCTTGATTGACTCAACTGAACAAAAATTCAACAAGTACAATGAAACAAGATTAATCTTGCCTCTAAATAAATTAAACTTGCCTCTGCAAGTTGAAATTCTTTTAAATGTTTTCAATGGTAAGTTATTGACAGTGAAAGCTGCTAATTCCATAAGGAAAATAATGCAACTTGGGCTTTGGGAATTGCTCTTTTCCATAAACCAATACAGCACGAAAATAGGCCCTTCAGCCCAACTTATCCAGGCCAGCTAAGATGCCCTATCTAAACTAGACCGATTTACCCACATTTGGCCGTTACCCTCTAACCCTTTCCTATCCCAGTACCTGTCCAAGTGTCCATTAAATGCTGTTGTTGTATCTGGCTCATCTATCTACACTGGCAGCTTGTTCCATATACCCACCATCCTCAGACTATTCTTTCACCCTATGTAATATCCTTATGATTTTATACACCTCGACAAGATTATCCCTCAGCCTCCTGCACTCCAAGAAATAAAGTCCTATCCTGTCCAATCTCTCCCTTTCGCTCAGTCCGTCCTCCTAAATCTTCTCAAAAAAGACAGAGGAAAAATAAATTAAAATGCAACTAAGATGGTTTTGAATGAGAAAGAGGACAAAAAAAAAGTTAATATTTTGTATTTTTAATATTATTTATCTCCATCTACAACAGAGGCATCATATGTAATGGACATACGTAAATTAACTTTCAGGTCAATTGAAAGAAAACAACATATATCTAGTGATAAAAAGGTTACTTAAACTACAATGGGAATACTTATCTGAACTTGCCATTAACTTCTTTCCCGGTCAAAATGTTAAGTCATTGAAGCACTTTAATAGTAAAATGAAATCTTCATGAAGCTAACAATGGAACTGCATAATTGAATTTACAACTTGTAGATGTTTGAATGCCCAACAGCAAGGTGACATGCCTCAATGACTATCAATCAGTGGCACTGATGTGTGGTGTAATGAAATGCTTTGACAGGTTGATTATGTTACATATCAAATCCTGTCTTAGTAAGGGCCTGTACTCGCTACAATTCACCTACCGCCACAACAGATCAACAAACGGATGCAATCTCGCTGGCTCTCCTGGACCACTTGGAACAGGAACACATAGGTCTGGCTGTTGTTCATTAACTACAGCACAGCATTCAACATCATCATCCATTATTATTGTCAAACAGAGGGAACTACGTCTCTGCTTCTCCTTACAAAACTGTATCCTCGACTTCTTCATCAGTAGACATCAGTCAATATGAAGTGATAACAACACTTCCCTCTCGCTAACCATGAGATGACAAACAACATGGGACCCAGTACCAGTCCCTGCAGCACACCATTGATTTCAGGGTTCAAATCTGAAAAACAACACTACATTAATACCCTGACTCTTACCATATGCCTATTTTGTACCCAGAATGAGCTAGCCAATTGGTATTGATTTACTGGTATAAACTAATACAATACATTGTCAAAGTCCTTGCCAAAGGACACGTAAACAATGCCTATTGCTGTGCCCTCATCAATACTCTTCGTCGCCTCTTCAAAAAATTTGTATTTCTGAAATACAATTCCTCTTGCAAAAAGCAATGTTGATGATTTTCTACCAGTCCTTGCCATTCCAAGTGCAGGTAGATCCTGCCTCTCAGAATCCCATCCAGTAACCTTCCCACCATTTAAGTTAGGTTCACTGGCCTATAATTCTCTGGCTTGTCCTTGCAGCACTTCGTAAATAATGGCACAACTAGTCTTTAAAATAGCCATCCCCCAGTCTTTTAGTACCGCACCTATGGCGAGAAATGATTGCCCCAGTAATTTCTTCCTTGGCTTACCACTGGTTCATACTCGGTCAGGGCCCAGGGATTTATCCACCTTTATCTGCGTCTATCACCACCAGCAACGATCTTTTGTAATGCGAATATTTTCCAAGTTATCACTATTCTCTTCAGTTAATTATCAACCTTCCATAGCCTTCTCCATGGTAAATACAAACAAGAAATATTAATTTAAACCTTGCGCATCTCATGTGGCTCCACACAGAGACAATCACAATAATCCTTGAGACTTATTCGCTTCCTAGTTATTCTTTTGCTCTCAATATATTTAGAGAATCTATTAAAACTTCATTCTTTTCTTCCAAAGCTATCTCATGTTCTCTTTTTGCCCTCCTAATTTTCCTCTTCAGTGCACTCATATGACCACATCCCTTACACACTTCCTGACATCCGCTTGATCCCAGTTGCCACTGACTTGTGCCACCTTTATCCCGACAACCAGGGTTTCCAAATCTTACTAGCCTTGCCCCACTCTAACAGGAACGTGCTGGCACCAAGCTCTTCTCATCTCACTTTTGAAAGTCTCCTATTTGCTATACACCCCTTTACATGCACAATAGTTTCAATCAACCCTTGCAAGTTCCTATCGAATGTCATCAAAACTAGCCTTATCCCAATTTAGGAACTTAACTTGTCAACCAGTTCTATATTTTCCCTTAACTCTTATAAACTTAATATGGTTGCTGTTCCCAATCTTCACCATCGTCTCATATGCCCAACTTCGGTCACTTGCTCTGCCTCATTTCCTATAAGGAGGCTGTGTGCTGCCTCCACTTGAGTGGGGCCACCTACATACTACACAAGAAGACTTTCTGAAAACAACAATCCCACCTAGCTAACCCTTTAACATTATGGCAATCCCAGTCAATATTAGGGAAGTTAAAAATCACCTACTATTACAACTCTATTATTCTTACAAATATCTGCAATCTCCTCACACATTTGGTCTTCCAATTCATGCTGACTATTGGGACCTATAGTATTATCCAATCCAAGTGATCACCCCCTTTTCATTTCTCCGAACCACCCACGGATAAAGGCCTAGATAAAGTGGGTGTGGAAGGATGTTTCCAGTAACGGAAGAGCCAGAGGACATAGCCTCAGGATAAAAGGATGCACCTTCAGAATAGAGACAAGGAGTAATTTCATTCGCCAGAGGGTGGTAAATCTGTGGAATTCATTGCCACAGATGGCTGTTGAAGCCACGTCATTGGATATTTTTAAAGCAGAGATTGATAGATTCTTGATTAGCAAGGGTGTCAAAGATTACGGGGAGAAGGTAGGAGAATGGGGTTAAGAGGGAAAAATAGGTCACCCATGACTGAATGGTAGAGCAGACTCGATGGGCTGAATGGCCTAATTCTGTTCCTATGTCTTCTGGTCACCTAGTCTCACTGGGTAAATCACCAAGAAATTCCTCTCTAAGTACTGCCAAGATGTTCTCCCTAATCTACAATAACAGTTGCCTCCTCACTTACCCTCACTTCTAACATGCCTCTGTGTCCCTGATCATCGAATTGCCAGTCCTGCCCATGCGGTCTCTTTTCCCATAGTTGCTGCCTGACCCGTTCATCGTTTCCAGCACGTTTGTTCTTATGCCATACATTCTTGGTTGCTATGGTTTGTAACCAACATCACCCAATTCAAACATACGCATTTCAGATCAAAGCACTTTGTAAAGCATAATTCATCAAAATCAATCTGATGTCACGTAGTCAGAGGAAAAATAGCCATGGTGTGAGATTTCCTTTTTGAAAAATTGATGACGAGTGAATTAACATTAAAATACAACAGGGCAATATATATGTACAGTGATATTCATGTCAAGGTCAAAGTAAGAGTTTGTTACTATTAATTTTGTAAAAAAATAATGCAAACTCATACCAGGATATGTTTTTATGGAAGTTGGCAGTGAAGTTGATCCATGCCTGATGCATCATTAATTACTGCAACAATGTGTCCTTCATGCTTGACTCTCTTTGTGTGCCACTCAAAGATTACAACTTAATAATAACTACTTTAATTCAAGATGAACTGAACAGTTTCCCCGACAAAACATTGTTAATGCAACTTGTCCAGGGGCCATTTAGGCAATCAGGAACAGCAAGTCATCATGGTTGTAGATATTACAAATAAGTTTATAATCAGGGATTAGCATATGCCAACTGCCTTCTAAAATTCATTTTAGTCATATTCACCTTTTTCATCCAGCAAGTACAACTATTAGTGAGTCGCTGATTTTGAAAAGTCTATTGTAAACAAATGACAAACGTTGAACAGAGGTCCTCGTACTTAAGAACTTTCTATTTTATATGCAACACAATATTATGCTCAGATGCATTTATTAACTACAGCTTCTGCTCCACAGTTCCCCAAACCTAAACACCAGTGACTCTCCATTGGAGGCAAAAGGGATGGGCAAAAAGCCTGAAGCAGCAATGATAGTCAGCAAAATGGAGTGAAGTTCAGGGTTCCAGAGTCTCACAGACTCGGAGGCATCAAGGGGAACTGGACATAGATGTACATTTAATTTTACAAAACAGATTTTACGAGGGAGTGCATTAAAAAAAAAATCATACATTTTTAAGGCTAGCATGACACTGGGAGATATTGTATTCGTGGTTTAAATTTGATACTATAAGATTTGCTCATGAGACTTATTACCCTCAGTTTCACAAACAAATTTGTTCCAAAATAAACCCCAAAAGAGCAGCAAAACTATTGCAAAAGCCCATGTTTTCTTTTGGCACCAACTTTAATAAAATTATGACTAAATAAGTACAAAAGTAAAGCATCACAGGGGTTAGCTGAGCAAACTATTTTTTTTAAGAACAAGACTTGGCTCAAATTGATAAGAGATCCAAAGAGGACTAAACCATTAATATTGAAATAAGCTTGAGAAAATGAGACAGGCTATACCCCATTTTTGTTCTTCATCTATGTAAGCATTTTAAAGAGCTATGTATTTGAAGTCTCGGATGCAGCTCAGGATTTAAAATAAAATTCTCTTGAATGGTCATTAGATTTCAATTAACATCCTTCAGCCAAGTTAATTAACCTGCGTGCATTTTCAAGTCACGCTTGGATATGTTCAGTTAATCACCATGCTCTTAAAAATGAACAAATCCACATTCTTGGGATGCAACTATCAAAATGAAGAAAGATTGTTTCAATGCTAACCAACCATCGGGCATACTGACTGCTTCAACCATGTAACCATCAGGCATACTGACTGGCATACTGACTGCTTCAACCATGTTGTGTAGAACATGCTGCCTGACCTGTGTGTTACCCCAGCACTGTTGTCTTTTCAACCTGCTTTCCTAGGTTTTTTAAAAAACTGCTGGCCTACAAATTTAATTGAATTTAGTTGAAGAACTTGTCACAGAGTGTCCAGAATGTTGCAGACTTCTGTTACTAGTCTAATACCTTAACCACACTTCAACAACTAGATTGTGTTTCAATAACCATGAATTGAATGTAAAGCCTTCCAAACAGGGCAACTGCACTCAATTGCTCAAACATCTGCTATAGGCACAATGCAATCACCTTGCACATTCAAGTCTGAAACAAGCTTCACAAATGCAAATAATGAAATCCAGGTGTGGGTATATATTGTCTTAATTATCTAATAATAATCTTTATCATAATGTTCAAATACATCCACTGCCATGGATTACAGAGTAGCCAATATTTTAGAATTTCTGAATGTAATATTGGCACTTTGCAGAGTTCTTGAAAGTGGGCGTGATAGGAAGCAAAGCTTTATCTAAAATGTCACTGAATCTAATTTTATTTTAAAAAATAAACTTCAGATAATTAAATCAAATGCAAACAAATGCAAATTATTGAAAATATACATTTTTGTAAATACTAATTTTTCAGGTATCACTGACAAGGCTAGGATTTATTTCCCACTCCTAATTACCCTCGTTACGACAGTGGCTGATAAGCATTTTTTAAATATACATGAAGAAGTCAAGCACATGGATGGACCTGGATTCACATAAAGACCAAACAAGGTAAGCATAATGTATTTCTCGCCCTGAAGTACATTAATAATCAAGATAGGTTGTTAAAACAATTAAAACTTTTACATGATTATTATTAAAACTAGTGGTTGCAAATTCCAGATCAATCACTTAATTTAAATTTCAACGCTGCCATAGTGGTATTTAAACTTGGGTTTCTGAATCTCTAGTTTAGGTGTCTGGAATCAGGTAACTTCAGATAAATCTGATCAGATAAATCAGGTAACTTAATCAGCATGCTATAACTTTGCCTTCAAAAGAAAAATACAGTTTAAAATTAAAAATCCTTTCCCTTTTATTCCTTAATCAACAGGTCTAGAAAGCACATCTTGAATGTTTTATTGTCTTAAAAAACATCTATTTTGCTGTTAATATTTTATAATTAGCAGAGCATTGATTTGACATGATAAAAATAATTAAATTAGATAACTGGGGCAATACACGCACAGATATATATATATATATATATATATATATATATACACACATACACACACATACAGATACATATTTATAACAGACTGCGGAAAAGGGGGGGGGGGAAATGACATGGTGTCTGTTATTACTAATTGTCCACTATAACCGAAAAGGGGGTTAAAATGCACAATACTATTGGAAAAACAGCCAATGAACATACACTACACAATAAACAGTACCTTGAGACTGCAGTGGTGCAGCGGTAGAGTTGCTACCTGACAGCGCCAGAGACCAGAGATTGGTCCTGATTTTGGGTGCTCCCTGTGGCAACATGGGTTTCCTCTGGTGCTCCAGTGCTGGTTCTATCCTGCACACTGAGAGTTGACCCTAGTGAGTGGAATAGAACTAGCCTATGGGTGATGGCTGGTCAGCACAGACTCGATGTTTCCACGCTGTATCTCTAAAGTAAACCAAGCTAAAATGGTTCCACAACATCTATAATATAGGTGCTTCTAGATTGAATCTGCATCATTATTTCTCTGTCAAGTTAGCTCAAAGTACTGCAGTGCAGACTTTCAAAATATTTTTTTAAAATATGTATGTGTGTGTATACATACCCACAGATACATACACACACACGTCTATCTATATATTTGCATATTATATACACATAGGTGTAGGCATGCATGTAAGCATGTATGTGTGTATATATGTACATATGTATGCATGTGTTTTTGTACACACACACACATATATATATATATATATATATATATACACACACTTACATACATATAAAAATAAGACCACTTAGAAAGTCTGTGCACTGCAGTACTTTGATCTAACTTTGACAGAGAATAAATGATGAAAATTCAATCCAGAAGCAACTATACATTCAAGGATCATGAGTGCTCTTGTTCCAGGATAGCAACTGTGGCATGTGCACATGCCTGTAGAGTTCAGGATACTGGAATCCAAACGAGTATGAATATCGGTATGTATACAGCGAACCACTGCTAGATCAGACAGACCGTGATTTGAGATCTCAGCAGCTACAGTTCCTTCCATAATGTTTAGGACAAAGACCAATCATTTATTTATTTGCCTCTGTACACCAAAATTTGAGATTTGTAAAAGAAAAAAAAATCATATGTAGTTAAAGTGCACATTGTCAGATTTTAATAAAGGCCATTTTTATACATTTTGGTTTCACCACGTAGAAATTACAGCTGGGTTTATACACCATACATATTTCAGGGCACCATAATGTTTGGGACACATGGCTTCACAGGCGTTTGAAATCGCTCAAGTGTGTTTAATTGCCTCCTTAATGCAGTTATAAGAGAGCTCTCAGCACCTAGTCTTTCCTCCAGTCTTTCCATTACCTTTAGAAACTTTTATTGCTGTTTATCAACGAGGACCAAAGTTGTGCTAATGAAAGTCAAAGAAGCCATTATGAGACCGAGAAACACGAATAAAACTGTTAGAAACATTAGGCTTACCAAAATCAACTGTTTGGAACATCATTAAGAAGAAAGAGACCACTGGTGAGCTTACGAATCGCAAAGGGACTGGCAGGCCAAGGAAGACCTCCACAGCTGATGACAGAAGAATTCTCTCTATAATAAATAAAAATCCCCAAACACCTGTCCGGCAGATCAGAAACGCTCTTCAGGAGTCAGGTATTGATTTGTCAATGACCACTGTCCACAGAAGACTTCATGAACAGAAATAAAGAGGCTACACTGCAAGATGCAAACCACTGGTAAGCTGCAAACATAGGATGGCCGAATTACAGTTTGCCAAAAAGTACTTAAAAGAGTAACTACAGTTCTGGAAAAAGGTCGTGGACAGATGAGACGAAAATTAACTTATATCAGTGATGGCAAGAGCAAAGTATGGAGGAGAGAAGGAATTGCCCAAGATCCAAAGCATATCACCTCATCTGTGAAACACGGTGGTGGGGGTGTTATGGCTTGGGCATGTATGGCGGCTGAAGGTACTAGCTCACTTATCTTCATGGATGATACAAATGCTGATAGTAGTAGCATAACGAATTCTGAAGTGTGCAGACACATTTTATCTGCTCAAGTTCAAACAAATGCCTTAAAACTTATTGGCCAGCGGTTCATTCTACAGCAAAACAATGGTCGCAAACATACTGCTAAAGCAACAAAGGAGTTTTTCAAAGCTAAAAAATGGTAAATTCTTGAGAGGCCAAGTCAATCACCTGATCTGAACCCAATTGAGCATGCCTTTTATATGCTGGAGAGAAAACTGAGGGGGACCAGCCCCCAAAACAAGCATAAGCTAAAGATGGCTGCAACACAGGCCTGGCAGAGCATCACCAGAGAAAATACCCAGCAACTGGTGATGTCCATGAATCGCAGACTTCAAGCAGTCATTGCAAGCAAAGGATATGCAACAAAATACTAAACATGACATTCATTTACATGACATTGCTGTGTCCCAAACATTATGGTGCTCTGAAATGGGGGGACGATGTATAAACACGGCTGTAATTTCTACAGAGTGAAACCAAAATGTATAAAAATGGCCTTTATTGAAATCTGACAATGTGCACTTCAACCGCGTGATTTTTTTCTCTTACAAATCTAAAATTGTGGAGTATAGAGGCAAATAAATAAATGACGGGTCTTTGTCCCATACATTATGGAGCGCACTGTATACCAGCAGTAATACTTAAAAAGGGATCACTAGCTAACTAAACCCTTAATTTTGGATTGAGGTAATCTAGTTGTTGCTGTGATTCTTCACAAATTTGCAAATAAATAATTATTTACATTTTTAGAAGTCAACAGGGAGTAGTATAACAACTTCTGAAAGGTATTTTTGATGATTTCAAGTCTCCTTCACAAGACCGTCATTCCCAGACTAAATCTTTATCCATCCACAGAATTTACGCAAAACTTCTCCTACACAATTTAGTGAGGAATCACATACAAATGTTGGTGTTTCAATAAGGATGTCCTCATTGAAATCTACCACCTGCTGTAGCCACAACTAAAATCTCAGTGCACATTATGGACTGAACTGACACCAGCTTTAGAATTTTGTTTATTTGTATTCTTGGCGAGGACACTTCACCAGCTCTTAATACTTGAATAACATTTCCTTAGGCTGACAATGAAGAGCTAATTATGAAACCAGAGTTTAATAATAAAGCAGCAGTTTTCCCCAGGAAAAGAGGAAAAGTAGGCTTGAACCCTAACAACAGACCTTATTCTTGGTGTTAGTGTTCACTTATAAATGTCTCTTAATCACTTTAAGATGTTAAAGGAAGTCCAGAAAGGTATTTGCTAACCTGTATGAGTCCTTCTGTGCCTCTGTAATTCGTCGCTCCGTGTGAAACGTTTGCCACAGAAGAGCCAATTGCACACAAACGGTCTCTCACCAGTGTGCCAGCGAAGGTGTGCCCGTAAATGGGATGTTTTACCATAGACTTTTCCACAGCCTTCCATGTGGCAGATGTGCTGTTTCTTCTTCCCTGGCTCATTGGAGGCTCTGTTTAAAACAAAAGTTATAGAATGAAGATAACAATGAAGAAACAGCCAACATTTTCTGTAAACTAGTCACTCTGTGGAAAATAATATAACAGAGTACAATTAGCAGATTTTCCAGTGTGTTTCACCTTTGCTCAATACACTGTTGAAACATTAAAAGATAATTTTAATGCTTTCCAAAACCTAAAGATTTTTTATTGGCGTGAAATCCACAAGCATACTTCAGCCGATTTCGGACATACATTCAGTAGAACAGCTACACTGCACAGACCTGCATACATTGGGATGCTAACCAAGTTTGCTTTTCCCACTTAGCAAGTATCCACCTTATTTTAATGGCAAGAAGCTATAATAAAGAGTAAATATTGAAGGAATAATCCAAGGCAAAAGGTACAAAATTCATAGAGGTGACTGTTTCATTTAAAATGTTTGCACCAAGACTATCGGACGTAACTTCAATTATTTGTCCTCATTTCCTGAAAGTTAGGCGTTTCCACGGTTGTACTATTCTCAGCCACAAAAATTGGCAAGTTCAATGGACAGAAATGAATAACTTTGAAGGACCCCACTTGTTTCTCTTTCAGATGCTGCCTCGTGTATTGCTTGCAATGTTAGCTTTAATCTGGACCAATGCCAGATTAACCTACAAGGAGACTCATTTCAACCAGGTAGCAAGAAATAACACCAATGATACATTTCACTTCCATTCCACCTGCAAAGTCTGCCCCCTAGAGGAGTCAGTGGACTAGTAGACCAGGAAAAGTATGCAATTCTCGTTTCTTGGCTTAGCCTGTCAGCACCACACTTCTTTGTATATTGCTCAACATGCAGGTAACACAGAAATATACAAATGTGCTACAGCTAAAGTAAAAAGTAATATTTATTAGATAATGGGCAACTATTGTATTTAACAAGATTTTGTGTGATTGGAATGGGTACTTTAAATCGGTGGTAGCCAGTGCCATCTTCTTCGCTGCCGTGTTCTGGGGCAGCAGGGCGAAGGCCGTGGACGCCAATAGAATTAACAAACACACCAGGAAGGCTGGCTCCATCCTGGGGGCAGAGTTGGATTCATGGGAGATGGTCTTGGAGGGGAGGATGCCCCTCAAACTGCAGAGCATCCTGGACAATACAGTTCATCCCCTCCATGACACACTGATCCACCATGATGCAGTACAGAACGTCGCAGGAGATCCTTTTTCCCCGTGGCTATCAAACTGTACAACTCCTCCCCTTTCTGTCATGGGGTAGACTGAGACAGACTCCCCTCTATCGTAGTTAGAGTTCTATCATATCATATCGTATTTTTTACTTCAAAACAAAGGCAAACGAGCTGCTATTATCAGAAGTACAAAATTCATAAAGAGGTGATTGTGTTTAATTTAAAATGAAACAGTAGTTAATAATTAGAAGAATAATTGAAAGAATTTTAACTTTCAAAACAGTCAGAGCCATGAATTTTCATTACCCAGGAACCATCATTCTGAAGCCGCGTTTATTATTTGCCTTGGCAAACCAGATTATATGGCCAGAAAGCAAGCCAATTATTGTTGGTCTTGATGTTTCCCACCACTTAAAACTGCAGTCAGCACTCTGAAGGTGTTAGGACCATTTGTGGATGATCTGTACACCGCTGATGTCATGTTTTCAAGGACAGGCACAGCATGCAGTCTCGGGATACATTACGGCTCCGTTTCCTTAGGCAAATATTCAAGGATGACCTGGTTCCACTATTCCTATTGATGTGTAGGAAAGAACTGCAGATGCTGGTTTAAATCGATGGTGCACACAAAATGCTGAAGTAACTCAGAGACACAGGCAGCATCTCCGGAGAGAAGGAATGGGTGACGTTTTGGGTCGGAATTTTAGCAGTAAAAGGGTTGGTCCAAGTCAGCATGGATTTATGAAGGGGAAAATCCTGCTTGACTAATCATCTGGAATTTTTGTGGATGTGACAAGTAAAATGGATGAAGGTGAGCCAGTAGATGTAGTGTATCTAGACTTTCAGAAAGCCTTTGATAAGGTCCCACATGGGAGATTGGTGAGCAAAATTAGAGCACGTGGTGTTGGGGGGTAGGGAATTGACATGGATAGAGAATTGGTTGGCAGACAGGAAGCAAAGAGTAGGAATAAACGGGACCTTTTCTGAATGGCAGGCAGTGACGAGTGGAGTGCAAATAAGGGCTCGGTGCTGGGGCCGCAACTATTTACAATATATATTAATGATTTGGATGATGGAATTAGAAGTAACACTAGCAAGTTTGCAAATGACACAAAGCTGGGTGCCATTGTGAACTGTGAAGAGGATGTTAGGAGGTTGCAGGGTGACTTGGACAGGTTGAGTGAGTGAGCAGATGCACGGCAAATGCAGTAAAATGTAGATAAATGTGAGGTTATCCACTTTGATGGCAAAAAATAGGAGGCAGATTATTATATCAATGGTGTCAGATTAGGTAAAGGGGAAGTGCAACGAGACCTGGGTGTCCTTGCACAACAGTCACTGAAAGTAAGCGTGCAGGTACATCAGGCAGTGAAGAAAGCTAATGGCATGTTGGCCTTCATTGCAAAAGGATTTGAGCAGAGGTCCTTCTGCAGTTGTATAGGGCCCTGGTGAGTCCACATCTGGAGTATTGTGTGCAGTTTTGGTCTCCTAATTTGAGGAAGGACGTCCTTGCTATTGAGGCAGTGCAGCATAGGTTCACAAGGTTAATCCCTGGGATGGCGGGACTGTCATACGAGGACAGATTGGAAAGACTGGGCTTGTATTCACTGGAGTTTAGAAGGATGAGAGGGGATCTCAGAGACGTATAAAATTATAAAAGGACTGGACAAGCTAGATGCAGGAAAAATGTTCCCAATGTTGGGAGAGTCCAGAACCAGGGGACACAGTCTAAGAATAAAGGGGAGGCTATTTAAAACTGAGGCGAGAAGAAACTTTTTCACCCAGAGAGTTGTGAATTTGTGGAATTCTCTGCCACAGAAGGCAGTGGAGGCCAATTGACTGGATGTATTTAAAAAAGATTTAGATAGAGTTCTAGGGGCTAGTGGAATCAAAGGATACGGGGAGAAGGTAGGCACAGGTTACTGATTGTGGATGATCAGCCATGATCACAATGAATGGCGGTGCTGGCTCGGAGGGTCTAATGGCCTCCTCCTGCACCTATTTTCTATGTTTCTGTGTAAGGGTCTCGACCCAAAACGTCACCCATTCCTCTCCAGAGATGCTGCCTAGCCCGCTGAGTAACTCCAGCATTGTGTGTCTACCTAATCCTATTGATTCCTGTGGACTCACTGATTCGCCACAGGTCAGGTGGATGATTGATGGGACAAGCGATGCTGTGTCCTCCTTTTGTTTACACATGACCTCTACATGCTCCTGTGTAATGAGACCAGGAGCTCAGAGCCTTTCTGGATGCTTCTTTTCCTTTCTGAGCAGTTAAAGGCCAGAGATTCACAAGTGTCTGCGAGGATGTTACATTTGCTGGGAAATGTTTTGGCTCCGGACACTTTTTCAGACTGATGGAGTGGAGGGGAGAAAGCTGGTTAAGAGAGGTAAGGGTGAGGCAAAACCTGGCAAATGGTCAGTGTGAATTGATGGGGAAGTGAGGGGCAAATGATTGACAAATGAGTAGATAAATGTGAGGTTATCCACTTTGGCGGCAAGAACAAGAAAGCAGAGTATTACCTGAATGGTGGCCAATTAGGAAAAAGGGAGATGCAACGTGACCTGGGTGTCATGGTGCACCAGTCATTGAAAGCAAGCGTGCAGGTGCAGCAGGCAGTGAAGAAAGCGAATGGTATGTTAGCATTCATAGCAAGAGGATTTGAGTATAGGAGCAGGGAGGTTCTGCTGCAGTTGTACAGGGCCTTGGTGAGACCGCACCTGGAGTATTGTGTACAGTTTTGGTCTCCTAATCTGAGGAAAGACGTTCTAGCCTTAGAGGGAGTACAGAGAAGGTTCACCAGATTGATCCCTGGGATGGCAGGACTTTCATATGAAGAAAGACTGGATAGACTAGGCTTATACTCGCTGGAATTTAGAAGACTGAGGGGGGATCTTATTGAAACATATAAAATTCTTAAGGGGTTGGAGAGGCTAGATGCGGGAAGATTGTTCCCGATGTTGGGGAAGTCCAGAACCAGGGGTCACAGCTTAAGGATAAGGGGGAAGTCTTTTAGGACCGAGATGAGAAAACATTTCTTCACACAGAGAGTGGTGAGTCTGCGGAATTCTCTGCCACAGAAGGTAGTTGAGGCCAGTTCATTTGCTATATTTAAGAGGGAGTTAGATGTGGCCCTTGTGGCTAAAGGGATCAGGGGGTATGGAGAGAAGGCAGGTACAGGTTACTGAGCTGGATGATCAGCCATGATCATATTGAATGGCGGTGCAGGCTTGAAGGGCCGAATGGCCTACTCCTGCACCTGTTTTCTATGTTTCTAGACATAGTAACAAAGACCAGAGGTAAAATGGAGACAAAAACATGCCAAATAAGGAACAGAAAATGTCAAATGCAAAGCTAGAGGGTGGGGGCAGCAGGAATACGAGGTGGTATTCTTCCAGTTTGTCTGTGACCTCACTCTGGCAGTGGACTGGGCAGAGGACAGAAAGTCAGTATGGGAATGGAGAGGAGAGTTAAAATGGTCACCAACCGGGAGATCCGGTAGACCTCGGTAGACAGAATGCAAGTGTTCAGCGAAACAGCCATATAGTCTCTGCTTGGTCTCAGTTGCTGCATGCAAGTTATTGCATGGCCAGGTCAGATTGATAAAAAACCTTTAAGTTCCAAATTATCAATTGCTTCACCGAGGTAAACCAAAGGATGGACCTTACACTAAACATGCATAAACGATGAGCATATGCATACTCACAACTTGAAGAATGAGGTTGGATAATCTCAGTTCTGAAATGTAGATGAAGGCTGAACAGTTTGCTGCTCATCCTGTAACTAAACCCCACTCCAGCTGAAAGCTTCCTGGAAGTAAGGTGTGAGATTGCAATGCAAATGATTGAGCAGAAGGTTGGGCAATGTCAGAGCCTTGGTTAGTCTGTGTCTATACTGTGACTGAGTGCATGGTGCACCTGTTAGTTAGGATCATGTTTTTCCAAAGGGAACATGATACCAAGATCAACTCGTATCTGCCTGTACACAGTCTATATCCCTCCATATCTACATTTCTATCCAAAAGTCTTTTAAATGAAAATTTTGTATCTGCCTCCACCATCAGCCTGGCAGCACATTCTCGGCACTCACTACCCTTTGCGTAAAACAACATCCCCCATTCATCTCCTTTAAACTTTGACCCTCTCATCTTATGCTATGCCTTCTAGTATATGACATTTCCATCCCGAGAAGAAACATTCCGACTGTCTACCCAATGCATGTATGCCTTTTAAATTGCTTGACCTCCAGCATTCCAGAGAAACCCAAACCTCCTCAACCACTCCTGACAGCTAATGCTCCCCAATTCAGGCATAATTCTCGTAAACCTCATCTGCACCCTTTCTAAAGACTCCATATCCTTCCTGTATTGTGGGGACCAGAAACTGCATTCAAAATTCCAAATCTGACCTAGCCAGAGTGTCATAAAGCTGCCTCAGTACTTCCTGATTATTATACCGGCCAATGAAGGCAAGCATTCCACATAGTCATACAACACGGTAACAGGGCCAACTCGTCCATGCCAATCAAGATGCCCCATCTAAGCCAGTCCCATTTGCCCACTATCGCTCTTAACCTTCCCTATCCATGTACCTGTACGTGTCTGTGATAGTATCTGCCTCAATCGCATCCTCTGGCAGCTCATTGCAGTTACCCACTATTCTTACGCATTCTTTACCATATACCCACCACCCATAGGCCTTCATTTCCATGTCTGTCTACTCATGTTGCCACTTTATGGGTATTGTGGACTTGGATGCCAAAATCCCTCTTTACACTAATGCCTTTGGGTTTTGCCATTAACTGTATATTTTCCCCTTACTTTCAATCTCCCAAAGTGCAACACTTCACACTTGCTCGGATTAAACCCTTTCTGCTATTTCTCTACCCATTCTATAGTCGGTCTATATCCCATTGAACACTTTGACAGCCTTACTTACAGTCCGCAGACCTGGTCTTGTGTCATCTGCATTTATTTCAAAAGGGCTAGAATACAAAAACAGGGATGTAATGCTGAGGCTCTATAAAGTGCTGGTCAGACCACATTTGGAGTATTGAGAGCAATTTTGGGCACCCTATCTGAGGAAGAATGTACTGGCTCTGGAGAGGGTCCAGAGGTTTACAAGAATGATTCCAGAAATGAATGGGTTAACTTATGATGAGTGTTTGACGGTACTTGGCCTGTACTTGCTGGAGCTTAGAAGAACGAGGGTGAACCTCATTGAAACATACCGAATAGTGAAAGGCTTGGATAGAATGGATTTGGACAGGATGTTTCCACTAGTGGGAGAGTCTAGGACTAGAGGTCATAGCCTCAGAATTAAGGACATTCGATTCAATTTGAGATACCTGCTATCAAGACAGATGTGTATAGCAATTCATTCTTCCCTCAAACAATTCTTCCTTCACCTTACTATAGCTACTCAACCAGACGCAACTAAATTTAAGACAGCTCTTCATCTCCAAGAAGTCCTTCTTGCTCAAGTCCATACTCCACCACCTCCAGTTTAAATTCCATTTGGAATATTTTGGAGGACCAAGAACCAAGAACAAGAAGGACGTTCCTTAGGAAGGAGACGAGAAGGAATTGCTTTAGTCAGAGGGTGGTGAATTTGTGGAATTCTTTGCCACAGAAGACTGTGGAGGCCAAGTCAATGGATATTTTTTAAAGCAGAGATAGATAGATTCTTGACTTGTATGGGTGCCAGGGGTTATGGGGAAAAGGCAAGAGAATGGATTTAGGAGGGAGAGATAGATCATCCATGATTGAATGGCGTAGTAGACTTGATGGGCCGAATGGCCTAATTCTGCTCCTATTACTTATGACATCTTTATGAAGTTGCAATGGAATGGTTATGAATTACTGAAGACAGACAAATTTGAGGAGGATTCTCCATAATCTCCCCCCAAATCAACACCATTGTGAATTTGGAAACAAGCTTGATATTGAAGACTTCCACTACCTTCGTCTCTGCACTCATTCTTTTGGGTGAAAGTCCTTAACAAAGACTGCAGACCCTTTCTCCAGTTTGATTCCCAATCCACCTTAATCCCTTCTTCTCATTTTTAATTTATGATTTAATCAATGCTAACTGTGATAAGACCATTTTAATTCTTCTATTCTCCTTACTCTAAGTTGCCTTCTTCTGATCTTGCAGCATTCTGGTTATTAAGAACCTATCAAGAAACTTGTTTACCAGGTCTGCCAATTTTAGGACAGTTCCTATATTTATATGCATTAAATCCTGATGTCCAGTACCCAAAACATTTCAGAACATTGCAAATAAGCTGTCAGTCTTCCCATCTCCACCCTAAGCCTAAGCCACACACAAAATCTCAAATTCAAGACAAAATGTCCAACAGTCATGAATCTATTCATAAATCCCCAATGTCTCTCCAAACAAATTTCAATTGCTTCTTAAATGTTTCCAGGATTTAGGCTTCCAGTACTGTATCTGTAAATTTATTCCATGTGTACAAGACAACCACTGCTGTTCATTTACCCTTCAAGTAATTTTCATTTCTGCTCCCTAGATAAGCACATTCCTTTAATCCAATTTATGTTGCCTTATGTAGCACTACTACCTTAACCAATATGCTTCAGCTGTACAAGGCATTGGTGAGACCACACTTGAAATATTGTTTGCAATTCCAGCTGTAGGTAAGATCTCATTAGCTGGAAGAGGTACAGGAAAGATTCACGAGGATATTACTGGGACCAGAGGGCTTGATGTGTGGGGAAAAAAAAATTGCAGATGCTGGTTTAAATCAAAAGTAGACAGAATGCTGGAGTAACTCAGCGGGGGTCAGGCAGCATCTCTGGAGAGAAGGAATGGGTGACGTTTCTGGACGAGACCCTTCAGTCTGAAGAGGGGTCTCGACCCGAAAAGTCACCCATTCATTCTCTCCAGAGATGCTGCCTGACCCGCTGATTTACTCCAGCATTTTGTGTCTACCAGAGGGCTTGAGTTATATGGACAGACTGGAAAGGCTCTGACAGTTTTTCCCTCAAGCACAAGAGGCCGAGAGGTCATCTCATAGGGATTATCTCTGCATAGTCTGCATCAACAATGAAGCACAGCTTCAAGTTCCTGTGCATGCCTATCTCTGGAGATTTGTCCTGGGTCCAGAACATTGATGCAATCAAAAAGGAAGCCCATCGACACCTCTACTTCCTTTGAAGACTAAGGAGATTTGTTATGTTGATTAATACTCCCTTAAACCCCTCGAGCTGTACGGTAGAGATCCAAATGACTGGGTCCATCATGGCTTTTTTTAGTAATCTGAACGGCCAGGAACAAAGGAGATTACAGAAAGTGTTAGATACCAGCCCAGTTCATCACACGTATTGATCTCCCCATCATGGAAGGGATCTATAGGAGGCACTGCCTCAGAAAGGCAGCCAGCATCAAGGACCCACACCACCCTGGCCATGCTCTCATTTCACTCTTGCCATCAGTAAGAAGGTACTTCCAGATTCAAGAACAGCTTCTTCCCAGCAACCATCAGGGTATTGAACACTACAAACACCAACTAAATTATGAACTACAAATTATCTTGGTTGTACTTAGGATAAATATTGGAGTTTTTAATTTATTGATATTATTTGTTTGTTACGTTATCTGAGTACTGTGCTTTCAGACCTGTTATGCTGCTGCAAGCAGGAATTCACTGTTCCATTTGCAGTACAAATGACAATTAAACACTCGTGACAGCTCGAGATACATAAATCATGAGGGGCATAAATAAGGCAAATGGTCAGTCGTTTCCCAGGGTAGAAGAGACTAAAAGTGATAAATTTAAAGGGGATTTAAGAGTAACTTCAGTGCAACATTTTCACACTGACAGTGGATGTGGAATGTGAAGCATGCTGAGAGAGTACATGGTAGAGACAGGTAGTGTAAGAAAATAACTGCAGATGCTGGTACAAATGGAAGGTATTTATTTCACAAAATGCTGGAGTAACTCAGCAGGTCAGGCAGCATCTCAGGAGAGAAGGAATGGGTGACGTTTCGGGTTGAGACCCTTCTTCAGACTGATCGTATAATTACAATGTTTCAGGAAAGGTTAAGAGGGAAACGCAGGTGAACGTGACTAGCACAGGTAGATAACTTTGTAGGTATGGATGAGGACCCGTTTTTCTGTGCAGTATGACTCCATGTTTTCTTTCACTATTTCTCTATGAACTGCTTTTGAGCTTTTTGTTTTTTTGCCCACGGCATTAATTATTGTATCTTATGGATGCAGAAATTTCATACTGCATCTACAAGTACTGCGTCCACGGTGAACATTTTTATTTTGCTTAATGGTACTTTAGAGTTATTATCCTTTCTAATAAGCTTTGTCCAATTCCTTTTGTGGCTTCTTGTTTAAATCTCAGTTCAAAAGAATGCAGGAATATACATTTCATGGTTAAGGAACGTTTCGATCAGGGGCTCAAAGCCTAGAAACATTTCTACTTTAAAAACCGCCACTCACCTTCCTTCGCCATCTCTGCAGTTAGGACATGAACAAGCAACTCTTCTCAGTCTTTTGCCAGGTTGAACATCTTGGTCACTCGATGACTGGAGCTGCACTTGAGTGAGATTGTTCGGACTAACAGTTCCCACTGCAGCATTAGCAAGACCACCAACGGCTACTGTGACTGGAGCTACAGTTGAAGGCTGTACTTTTAGATGCCATTTTGTGTCTCCACCATCGTGGGTCTGCTGTTGACCTAGAGAATAGCATTATATGTAAAGATCTTTTGTCCATTACCTCTATCAAATTAAAAATGTGACCCTTTCGTTTCTACTAATCCATCCAATTATTTTTGTGAGCAAATTTATTTAATTGAACAAAACATCCAAACTGTAAAACAATTTCAGATTTTCCCCAGAAACATAAGAACATAGGATCAAGAAATGTAATTCATATTGAATCTTGTTGTCAGTCCCTATAAATTCTACTAATCCGAATTCGCACCACATTCCCTGATTCAGCTCAATAAAATAACTAATGACACCAGATTGAAAACTTTAACATCCACAGCCTTTTGTTGTTTCGATAATTCAGATCCAGATTGCATGAACAAAACCTTTCTTGTTTCAGATCCTAAAATTCTCCAATTAAAACGTTTCTAGTATATAACCTTTTATCAAATAATAACTAGCTAATATTTGCTGGAGTGCACTAATAATCTGGACTTAAATTGAAAGTTTCTTCCCCATCTTTAGCACAATATATTGCTCTACAGATCGATATAAATCCGTAGACCAATAAATACAAATTTACAGGCCTCCCAAATGCCAGCATGAGAAACATATAGTGCATTCAGAAAGTATTCAGACCCCTTCACTTTTTCCATATTTTGTTACGTTACAGCCTCAGAAACATAGAAAATAGGTGCAGGAGTAGGCCCTTCGAGCCAGCACCGCCATTCATTGTGATCATGGCTGATCGTCCCAATCAATAACCCGTGCCTGCCTTCTCCCCATATCCCTATAACCCTTATTTTAAAAATGGATTAAATTCTTTTTTTTTAAAATCGTCAATCTACATACAATAACCCATAATAAAAAAGCAAAATCAGGTGTTTAGAAATTTTTGCAAAATAATTAAAAGGAAATAACTGAAATATCACATTAACATAAGTATTCAGACCCTTTGCTATGACACTCAAAATTGAGCTTAGATTCATCCTGTTTCCATTGATTATCCATGAGATGTTTCTACAACTTGACTGAACTCCACCAGTGGTAAATTAAATTGATTGGATACGATTTGGAAAGGCACATGACGGTATGCATCCCAGGGTACTTAAGGAGGTGGCTCTAGAAATAGTGGAAGCATTGGAGATCCTTTTTCAATGTTCTATAGATTCAGGATCAGTTCCTGTGGATTGGAGGATAGCAAATGTTATCCCACTTTTTAAGAAAGGAGGGAGAGAGAAAACGGGTAATTATAGACCAGTTAGTCTGACATCAGTGGTGGGGAAGATGCTGGAGTCAATTATAAAAGACGAAATTGCTGAGCATTTGGATAGCAGTAACAGGATCATTCCGAGTCAGCATGGATTTACGAAGGGGAAATCATATCATATCATATCATATATATACAGCCGGAAACAGGCCTTTTCGGCCCTCCAAGTCCGTGCCGCCCAGCGATCCCCGTACATTAACCCTATCCTACACCCACTAGGGACAATTTTTACATTTACCCAGCCAATTAACCTACATACCTGTACGTCTTTGGAGTGTGGGAGGAAACCGAAGATCTCGGAGAAAACCCACGCAGGTCACGGGGAGAACGTACAAACTCCGTACAGTGCAGTACCCGTAGTCACGATCGAACCTGAGTCTCCGGTGCTGCATTCGCTGTAAAGCAGCAACTCTACCGCTGCGCCACCGTGCTTGACAAATCTACTGGAATTTTTTGAAGATGTAACTAGGAAAATTGACAGGGGAGAGTCAGTGGATGTGGTGTACCTCGAATTTCAGAAAGCCTTCGACAAGGTCCCACATAGGAGATTAGTGGGCAAAATTAGAGCACATGGTATTGGGGGTAGGGTACTGACATGGATAGAAAATTGGTTGACAGACAGAAAGCAAAGAGTGGGGATAAATGGGTCCCTTTCGGAATGGCAGGCAGTGACCAGTGGGGTACCGCAAGGTTCGGTGCTGGGACCCCAGCTATTTACGATATACATTAATGACTTAGATGAAGGGATTAAAAGTACCATTAGCAAATTTGCAGATGATACTAAGCTGGGGGGTAGTGTGAATTGTGAGGAAGATGCAATAAGGCTGCAGGGTGACTTGGACAGGTTGTGTGAGTGGGCGGATACATGGCAGATGCAGTTTAATGTAGATAAGTGTGAGGTTATTCACTTTGGAAGTAAGAATAGAAAGGCAGATTATTATCTGAATGGTGTCAAGTTAGGAAGAGGGGATGTTCAACGAGATCTGGGTGTCCTAGTGCATCAGTCACTGAAAGGAAGCATGCAGGTACAGCAGGCAGTGAAGAAAGCCAATGGAATGTTGGCCTTCGTAACAAGAGGAGTTGAGTATAGGAGCAAAGAGGTCCTTCTACAGTTGTACTGGGCCCTGGTGAGACCGCACCTGGAGTACTGTGTGCAGTTTTGGTCTCCAAATTTGAGGAAGGATATTCTTGCTATTGAGGGCGTGCAGCGTAGGTTCACTAGGTTGATTCCCGGAATGGCGGGACTGTCGTATGTTGAAAGGCTGGAGCAATTAGGCTTGTATACACTGGAATTTAGAAGGATGAGGGGGGATCTTATTGAAACGTATAAGATAATTAGGGGATTGGACACATTAGAGGCAGGAAACATGTTCCCAATGTTGGGGGAGTCCAGAACAAGGGGCCACAGTTTAAGAATAAGGGGTAGGCCATTTAGAACGGAGATGAGGAATAATTTTTTCAGTCAGAGAGTGGTGAAGGTGTGGAATTCTCTGCCTCAGAAGGCAGTGGAGGCCAGTTCGTTGGATGCTTTTAAGAGAGAGCTGGATAGAGCTCTTAAGGATAGCGGAGTGAGGGGGTATGGGGAGAAGGCAGGAACGGGGTACTGATTGAGAGTGATCCGCCATGATCGCATTGAATTGCGGTGCTGGCTCGAAGGGCTGAATGGCCTACTCCTGCACCTATTGTCTATTGTCACACACCTGTCTATACAAGGTCCCACAGTTGACAGTGCATGTCAGAGCAAAAACCAAGCCATGAAGACGAAGGAATTGTCCGTAGACCTCCGAGACAGGATTGTGTCGAGGCACAGATCTGGGGAAGGGTATAAAACAATTTCTGCAGCATTGCAGGTCCCGAAGAGCACATTGGCCCCCGTCAATCTTAAATGGAAGAACTTTGGAACGGCCAGCACTGTTCATAGAGCTGGCCGCCTGGCCAAACTGATCAATCAGGGGAAGAAGGACCGTGGTCAGAGAGGTGACCAAGAACCCGATGGTCACTCTGACATAGCTCCAGAGTTCCTCTGTGAAGATGGGAGAACCTTCCAGAAGGACAACTATATCTGCAGCACTCCACCAATCAGGCCTTTATAGTAGAGTGGCCAGACAGAAGCCACTCCTCAGTAAAAGGCACATGACTGCCTGCTTGGAGTTTGCCCAAAGGCACCTAAAGGACTCTCAGACCATAAGAAATAAGATTCTCCGGTCTGATGAAACCAAGATTGAACTTTAAGGCCTAAATGCCAAGCGTCACACCTGGAGGAAACCTGGCTCAGTGTAATCAAAGAAACTTACACTGATAAACATTTCCTTATGGCCCATGAAAAGAAGAATATTCAGGTTCTAATTGTGCAGAATGAAGTGCCAATGCAGCCTCACTGACGTTTACTTAGCTGCAAAAGATCATGAAAACTGACAAATCTGAACATACAAAACTGCAAACAGAAAGAAAGTGAATAGTAATCCAAATCTGTCCCAAACAATAATACAACTCAAGACCAGGAGTTCTGAAATATAGGAGGAGGTTAGAATCAGACCCAGAAAATATGCAGATGCTCAGCAACATCTGTGGAAAGAAAAAACAGAAGTGAAATTTCAAGTCAAAGACCCTTCAAAATGAGACAGTATGTTTCAGGTTTTTTTCTTTCCACAGATGCTGCTTGACCTGCTGAGTGCATACAGCATTTTCTTACTTATATTTTAGACTTCCAGCGTCCGCATATTTTCAGGATACAAGGCTTGTTTAACCTTTCTCAGCTTTGGATAGAAAAGATATATGACTACTTCTACATTTATGAAAGGTTCTGATAAAAGTAAATAAGACATACCATACCAGGAAAAGAGACAGTAGACCTTTGGCGAAAGACCAAAGGAAAAGGTTTCCTTCAAATCACCTTGGGTTGAATGTCAATTTTCCTTAATGCTTTCTATGTACTCTCCTACCTAGTCACACAATCTCCTGTGAAAGGATAAACTATGTCAACTGAAAGAAAATTAGCAAATTCCTTCCTTCTGAAGGCCATCAAAATAAAATTTCAGATCACTGGTATCATGACACAGCCCAATAAATCAGCCTTTCATGCCCACGACTACAAGGCACAACATTTGACATTAACATTTAACATTGCAATAAGAATTTACCGATAAGCCAGCAGAAACTTCAGAAAACATAAAAATAAAGAAATACACAAAACAAGATTATCACTTAAACCAAATGCAAACTTCCAGGTTTTCTTGCTTTTTCTTTATAGATATTCAGATTAAAAAGAAGCTATGGAAATGGTGATTGATTTGATTCTTTTTAAAAATCAAAGAATACTCTATCATATAGAATAATTAAATTGATTTAATTTAATGTGACAATTCCACTTGCCATTTAATTCCCTTTTTAAAAATCCCTCTAAATCACAGCTGAATAATTTCTATTTAGTACAATAATTACAATTAACTTGCATGGAAACATATTAGTTTCATTAAAATTTTCATTTGATGACAATATATTTTAAAATATCTTAACAAAATCAAAACAGTGAGCTCAGACAAGTTTCATGAATGAACTAGGGAAAACATTAACTGCAACGGGGCAGCTTAAATGTGCCTCAAGGAATAGAGTTATTTTATGTATAACACGCATAATGATAGAAAGGCAACATTTTAAAAAGTAAATTTCCACAAGCTGTCAATTCACTGAGGACTGAGGTGAGATGAAATAGTATTATATCATTTTGGAGTCTTAACATTATTACAGTAATTGAGGCGGCTTTTTCCAAACAAAAAATCTGCTATTTTGTTACCCAAATGCAAAAGTCATAAAATCCGTAGGGGCACAATAAATAAAACAAATGATCCACATTTTAGACAATAGACAATGGGTGCAGGAGGAGGCCATTCGGCCCTTCGAGCCAGCACCGCCATTCAATGTGATCATGGCTGATCATTCTCAATCAGTACCCCGTTCCTGCCTTCTCCCCATACCCCCTGACTCCGCTATCCTTAAGAGCTCTATCCAGCTCTCTCTTGAATGCATTCAGAGAATTGGCCTCCACTGCCTTCTGAGGCAGAGAATTCCACAGATTCACAACTCTCTGACTGAAAATGTTTTTCCTCATCTCAGTTCTAAATGGCCACCCCTTATTCTTAAACTGTGGCCCCTTGTTCTGGACTCCCCCAACATTGGGAACATGTTTCCTGCCTCTAACGTGTCCAACCCCTTAATAATATACATTTCGATAAGATCTCCTCTCATCCTTCTAAATTTGAATGACAATTGATTAGATGCTCACAGAAACAATTATGAGCAATAAATAGTCTGATCAATGCCATATCTAAAACACATATAAATAACGCTGAAAATGTATGTTGAGGAAATATGAATGCAAATGGTTTGCTTGCCTTCATTGGCTGGGCATTGAGTTTAAGAGTCAGGAAGTCATGCTGCAGCATCAGAAGACTTTGGTTAGGCTGCATTGAGTACTCTGTTTTGATCATCCCATTACAGAAGGATTTGGAAGCTTTGGAGAAGGTGCAGAAGATGTTTATCAGTGTTCATTGAATTAGAGGGGTTTGGCTACAAGATCAGACAAAGATGGATTGTTTTCTCTGGTGTGTCGGAGTTGAGGGGAGATCTGATAAAAAAGTATATAAAATTAAGAGAGGCATAGAGAGCATATACAGTCAGAGCTTTTTTCCTCAACAGTAGAAATGTTAAAGATTGGAGAGAATCACTTTAAGGTGAGAGGGGAAAGGAGGGGTGTGGAGCACATTCTTTTGACTGATGTAATCAGTGTAATTTACACAAACACACACTGGCAGGAGTGGTGGTGGAATGAGAAACAACAGTGGCACTTAAGAGGCATCCAGCTAGGCACATGAATATGCAAGGAATGGAGGAATTTGGATCACGTGGAGGCAGAGGAGAATAGTTTAACCTGGTATCATGTTCAGCACAGACATTGTGGGCCAAAGGCCCTTTTCCCATGCTGTACTGTTCTAGGTCAAATATTAATCTTTAGGAGGTGCACATCATCTACTACTTCTCCATTAGAAAACGTCAGACTTTCCAACGTGCATCTAATAGGATCAAGAGTCTGTCTTTAACTAAGACATGCCCTGTGACCAGAACAATTAAGTTTAACTTGCTGTAGCTTTATAGGCATATTAAATGCAAAAAAGTAACAAATAGACAGTAAATTATCAGTTATACTTGGTAAACCTTGCCATAATAGTGCAATCTTGTAGTACAAAGTCCATAGTTGTGCAGTGCTGAGGTTGTCAAAAATGTCAGAATTGAGGGGCTTTAGCCACCTCACATCTGTATTCATTTCTCAGGGGATGCAAGCGGCCAATCATGCCTTTTATATCTTTGCAGCTCACAATGGTGAGCACACCATTGGGTTGGAGGCTTGGGTAGCCTACAATGCAATGGTATGAACATTAAATTCTTCAAATTCACAAAATTCCCCCTCACTTTCCTCTGCCACCCCTACCATCTTCACTCCCCCTCCTCCCAGTGCATACACATTTCACCAACATCCACCCTGCTCTCCCTCTAGCTTTACATTTTACTTATCTTTCTTTACCAGACACTCATTTGTCTCCTTTCACCTCTAGTTTTTGTCACTTACTCTAACCCCTCACCTGTATCCACCTATCACTTGCCAGGCTTCATCCCACCCCACCTCTCTTTTCCAGCTTTCTCCCCCCTATTACAATGTCTAAAGAAGGGTCCCGATCCAAAATATCATCTGTCCACTTCCCTTCATGTATGCTGCCTGACTCGCTGAGTTCTAGCACTGTTTTTTGATCAGTTATCAGTGGCATTCAGACAACACAGTCAGCTATGAATGGGGGAGGCTTTGTTACCCTGGACCACACTAATGAACTAGGAGCCTCCCTAGTCTACATGGGAGACTAGGGAACGTCTACATTCTGAACTTTGCTGATAGAAACAATCTGTTCCAGGGTCTGGGCCACCAGTAATCTTTGGGCAGAAGGTCTGTTACACAGTTGAAGTTTATACTCCTGGGAAGATGGTTTAACAGGATGGGTAAACAACAGGATTAGTATTACCATTTCCATTGAAATAAACAACATGGGCCAATTGAGCTGAAAAAGGTTCCCGAAACTGTAATTTCAAGGTAATCGTATATAATTCTTTAGAATTTAGGCAAAATTGAAGAGGATAAAAACATGTTTACTGTTTTGTCAGCCTTGATTGGCCCATTTTTATACCTTGACTGGTCTATTTGAATGAGAAAGAATCTGTAATAAATCATTTACTAATAGGGAAAATCTATCAGCACAGCAGCTGTAGAGTTGCTGCCTTACAGCACTTACAGCGCCAGAGACCCGGGTTCGATCCCGACTACGGGTGCTGTCTATTCGGAATTTATACGTTCTCCCCATGATCGCGTGGCTTTTCTCCTAGATCTTAAATTTCCTCCCACACTCCAAAGACTTACAGGAATGTAGGTTAATTGGCTTGGTGAAAATGTAAATTGTACCTAGTGTCTAAGATAGTGTTAATGCGCAGGGATTGTTGGTCGGTGCGGACTGGGTGGGCTGAAAGCCTGTGTCCGCGCTGTATCTCTAAACTAAACACCATTTGTGTCTCTTTTAACCCCTAGATTAACAAGTCAATAGCTGCAATTTTATAATGAACAAGTGGGAAATGCAAACCTTTGTTTACGTCTAACTTTTATTTTGGGGATTTGATTGTCTCTTAGTCTCAGCAGAGTAAACAATGCATGGGCCGAGATCCTGTATTTATCAAGGAAATGAACTCAGTATGTCATCTGCAGGATATCTTCGACTGCAGGACATCCTCAAGAGGGAAGGGGAGCAGCCGGAAGTAGTTGTTCATGTAGGCACAAATGACATAGGTAAGAAGAGGAAGGAGGTTCTCCAACGCGAGTGTAGAGAATTAGGTAGGAGGCTGAAAACCAGGACCTCTAGGGTGGTTATCTCTGGTTTGCTTCCAGTACCTTGTGCTAGTTAAGGTAGGAACAGGGAGATAGGGGAGCTGAATGTATGGCTGAGGAGTTGGTGCAGGGGACAATGATTTAGATTTCTGAGGCAGGGGTGACCTGTACAAAAGGGATGGGTTGCACCATAACTGGAGGGGGAAGAACATTCTGACAGGCAGGTTTGCTAGTGCTACATGGGTGGGTTTAAAGTAAATAGTGGAGGGGGTGTGGTCAACAACGAGGAAGCGTATGCGTGCAGTTAACGGGAAAGAGAGTGTAAGAAAGGTCACGTTTAAACTAATAGGGCAGGGGGATGGGAACCAATGCAGGGAGACAGAGGGCCGTAGAATGAGGACAGAAGCAAAAGGTAGAAGGGAGAAAAGAAAAACAAACCTGAAAGCTTTGTGCCTTAATGCGAGGAGCATTCGTAATAAGGTGGATGAATTGAATGCGCAGTTAGTTGTTAATGAATATGATATAGTTGGGATTACGGAGACATGGCTCCAGGGTGACCAAGGTTAGGAGCTCAATATGCAGGGGCATTCAATATTCAGGAAGGATAGACAGAAATGAAGAGGTGGGGTGGCATTGCTGCTAAAAGAGGAGATGAATGCAATTGTAAGGAGAGACATTAGCTTGGATGCTGTAGAATCTGTATGGGTAGAACTGCGAAATAGCCAAGGACAGAAAATCGCTTGTTGGAGTTGTGTAGACTACCAAACAGCAGTAGTGAGGTTGGGGATAGCATCAATTAGGAATGCGTGTAGCAACGGTACAGCAGTTATCATGGGTGACTTTAATCTACATTTAGATTGGGCTAATCAAATTGGTAACAATGCTGAGGAGAATTTCCTGGAGTGTATAAGGGATGGTTTTCTAAGCCAATATGTAGAAGAACCAACTAGAGGACAGGCCATCCTAGACTGTGTAATGAAGGATTAGTTAGCAATCTTGTTGTGCAAAGCCTTTTGCGCAACATTGACCATAATATGGTAGAATTCTGCATTAAGATGGAGAGTGACACGTTTAATTCAGAGACAAGGGTCCTGAACTTAAAGAAAGGTGACTTTGATGGTATGAGACGGGAATTGGCTAAGATAGACTGGCAAATGACACTTAAAGGGTTGACGGTGGATAAGCAATGGCAAAGATTTAAAGTTTGCAAGGAAGAAGGCAACAATTGTTCATCCCTGTCTGGCGTAAAAATAAAACAGGGAAGCAGCTGTGGTTAACGAGGGAAATTAGGGATAGTGTTAAATCCAAGGAAGAAGCATATAAATTGGCCAGGGGAAGAAGCAAACCGTAGGACTGGGAGAAATTTAGAATTCAACAGAGGAGGACAATGGGTTTAATTAAGAGGGGGAAAATAGAGCATGAATGAAAGCTTGCAGGGAATTTAAAAACTGACTGTAAACGTTTCTTTAGATATGTGAAGAGGAAATGATTAGCGAAGACAAATGTAGGTCCCTTAGTCAGAAAAGGGCAAATTTATAATGGGGAAACAAGGAAATGGCAGACCAGTTACTTTGGTTTTGTCTTCACTAAGGAAGACACAAACAAACTCCCAGAACTACTAGGGGACCGAGGATCTAATAATGGGAGGGAGGAACTGAATGGAAATCACATTAGTCAGGAAATGGTATCAGGTAAACTGCTGGGACTGAAGGCAGATAAGATCCGCAGGGCTAATGGACTGCATGCCAGAGTACTCAAGGAGGTGGCCCTAGGAATCGTGGATGCATTGATGATCATTTTTCAATGTTCTATAGACTCTGGATCAGTTCCTGTGGACTGGGGGTAGCCAATGTAACCCCATTTTTAAAGAAAGGAGGAGAGCGAAAACAGGGAATTATAGACCAGTTTGGCTTATATCAGTCGTGGGGAAGATGCTTATGTCGATTATTAAAGATGTAATAGCAGAGCATTTGGAAAGTAGTGACAGGATCAGTCAAAGTCAGCATGGATTTATGAAGCAGAAATCATGCTTGACTAATCTTCTGGAATTTTTTGAGGATGTAACAAGTAGAATGGATGAGGGAGAGCCAGTGGATGTGGTGAATCTGGACTTTCATAAAGCTTTTGACAAGGTTCCACACAAGAGATTAGTGTGCAAAATTAGAGCACATGGTATTGGGAGTAGGATATTGACATGGATAGAGAACTGGTTGGCAGACAGGAAGCAAAGAGTAGGATTTAACGGGTCCTTTTCAGAATGGCAGGCAGTGATTAGTGGAGTGCAGCAAGGCTCGGTGCTGGGACTCCAGTTATTTACAGTATATTGATTAGTGATTTAGACAAAGGGATTAAATGTAACATCTCCAAGTTTGCGGATGACACAAAGTTGGGTGGCAGTGTGAGTCGCAATGAGGATGCTGAAGTTGCAGGGTGACTTGGATAGTTTGGGTGAGTGGGCAGATGCAGTATAATGTGGATAAATGCGAGTCATCCACTTTGGCAGCAGATTATTATCTGAATAGTGCCAGATTAGGAAAAGGGGAGGTTCAACAACACCTGGGTGTCCTTGTACATCAGTCGCTGAAAGTAAGCATGCAGGTACAGCAGGCAGCGAAGAAAGCAAATGGCATGTTGGCCTTCAGAGCGAGAGGGTTTGAGTATAGGAGCTAGGACCTACTGCAGTTGAAGAGGGGCCTGGCGAGACCACACCTGGAGTATTGCGTGCAGTTCTTGGTCTCCTAATTTTGAGGAAGGACATTTTGGCTACTGAGGGAGTGCAGCGTAGGTTCACCAGGTTAATCATAATCATACTTTATTAGCCAAATATGCAACATTCGAGGAATTTCCCAGGATGGCGGGACTGACATATGTTTAAAGAATGGGTCGACTAGGCTTATATTCATTGGAATTTAGGATGAGAGGGGATCTTATAGAAACATAAAATTATTAAGGGTATGGACAGCTAGATGCAGGAAAAATGTTCCCGATGTTAGGGGAGTCCAGAACCAGGGGTCACAGTTTAAGAATCAGGGTTAGACTGAGATGAGGAAAAACTTTTTCACCCAGAGAGTTGTGAATCTGTGGAATTCTCTGCCACATAAGGTAGTGGCGGCCAATTCACTGGATGTTTTCGAGAGTTAGATATAGCTCTTAGGGCTGATGGAATAAAGGGATATGGGCAAAAAGCAGGAATGGGGTACTGGTTTTGGATGATCAGCCATGATCATATTGAATGGCAGTACTGTCTCGAAGGGCCGAATGGCCTACTCCTGCATCTATTTTCTATCCGGGTAGCTTAGAAAATAAAAATCCATAATTAAAAGAGACAGACATTTTCCACAGCCTCTGAGCCGCACAGTTTACTTTCAACATTAATTGTGTCTCAATGACCTTTGATGAATCATAAGATAGTTTCGCTCATTCCGCCTGGGCCTACGTAATCTTCCAGTTGCTAAACACCAACTCTCCCTCTCATTCCTGTACTGACCTTTCTGTCCTGGGCCTCCTCCACTATCAGAGTGAGGCCAAATGCAAATTGGAGGAAAAGCACCTTGTATTTCACTTAAGCTGCAGATAACCCAGTGGTATGAATATTGGTTTATCTAACTTCTCGTAACCCATGCTCCCTTCTCTCTCCCCATCACCCTAATTCTCCTACTAGTTTCACTGTCCTCCCAATTAATTTTACTGTTTCATGCCTCATTGTCACCTTCCCCTCATCCAACGATGAACCATTGCACATTTCTTTGATCATCACCTGCTTTGATACGTCTTTTTTTCACACCTCATGTTCTTTGTACCCTTCCACATCTCGTTTCCCTCTTCCCTGACTCTCAATCTGAAGAGGGGTCTCGACCCAAAACGTCACCCATTCCTTCTCTGCAGCAATGCTGCCTGTCCCGCTGATTTTTTGTCTTTCTTCAGTTTAACTTGGCATCCTGTTTGGCACAGACATTATAGGACAAAAGGCCTGTTCCTGTGTTATCCTGATCTATGTTCCAGAGGGCTGTCTGTATTCAGAATGACCTGCCAGAGGAAGATTCAGAAGTTGTTATACAAATTTTAAAAGGCATTAGGACAGATATACGAATAGGAAGGGTTTGGAGGGCTATGGGCCCAAAACAGGCAAATGAGCCGAGCCCAATACACCACCTTGGTCGGCATGGTCAAAGTGGGCCTGTTCCTATTCTAGCTGGACAGTTCAATGTCTCCATGACTTAAACAAGACCAATGGCTTGGACAGTTCCAAATCATCACAGCACTAATGTCCCTGTAGAGCAATAAGCAGGTTATAAAACATGCAAAATATTCCATTAATCTGTTTCATGCTCTGCAGTGCTGTCAGACAATTTCTTTTCCACCTCATCTGTATAATGACTGCTGACCCAGCAACATTATAAACTTCTCTCCTTGGGTCAAGTTTCTTAATCAAAGCTATAAATTTAGATAGGAAATGATAGTAATTCTAAAGAGATAAGGAAAAGTGATAATTCAACCTCAGCTGACCTGAAAAGCTAGAGATTATATTAAATCAAAGGAAGAGGCTTACAAAGTTGCCAATATGGCAGTCAGCCTGAGAATGTATTTCAGAACTCAGCAAAAGAGGACCAATTAGAGACAAAATAGAAAACTAGTACACACTGGTGAGAAACACAAAAACAGATCAAAAGGTATTATGGGAAAGTTCAAAATGAAAAAGATTAGCTTGGATAATGCGAGTATCTTGCAGAAGCAGGGGAATTTGTAATGGAGAATAACAAGAGAAGGAGAATTAAACATTTACTTTTACATCATCCTCAGTGGAGACACACAAAATCTTCCAGATGGATGAGAAAATTGGTTGAACAAGAATGAGGAAATTAAGGAACTATGCATTTGTCAAAAACAAAGTACTTTGGAAATTTGAAGGCTGATAAATCCCAATGACCTGGGGTTCTATAGCTTTTAGAAGTGATCCTGTAGATGAAGGGTTGCAAACGAGGCCACAATATTCATTACAGAGGGAACTACTAACCGTTTAACCTTCAACCAGAGGTTGGGAAATGCTGGAATCTACATTGAAGGATGTAATAACAGAACGCTGACAGAATAGGAATAAGCAAACTTCAACTAACGTTGGAATTCTTTTAGGGTGACTTGTTGAATCGATAAGGAGGAACTAATGAATTTGTGTTTTTGGATTTCCAGAAAGATTTTGTTTAGGTCTCATTGAAACAAAAAAATTTAAAGCCCTTGACAAGCTAGATGTTGGAAGTATTGCTAACTGGAGACATTTTCAGAATAAAAATCAGCCACTTGTTACAGTGAAATTTCTTCACCAAGAGGGTGGAGAACATTCAAACTTCCTCAGCAGTCTGAGGTAAAGAATTCCAGTCATTATGCTCACTTAAAACACAGATTGATAATTTTTCGGAAAAGAGAATTTGGAATGCGAGGATAGAAGATTAGCTGTAATCTTAGAATGCCTGAGCAAGCAAAATACTGCACGGTGACTCTTGCTCCAAGTCCATATAAATCATAAAAATATCAGTAAGAGACTCAAAGTGCTGGAATATCTCAGTGGGTCAGACAGCATCTCCGGAGAAGGATATGTGATGTCTCGAGACTGTGTTCTATGACCTGCCACGCCTATTCCCATCCCTCATCTCGTCTACCTTTCTCTCCTATTAAATCTCCCACCCGCCCCCAGCCCCCACCGCCCGTATCAACAATCAGTCTGAGCGAGGATGTATAGACTTTTCTTTGACTGGACAGCATGCAAAGGTTTTTCACTTTACCTTGGTCCACATGACAAGTAAACAAAATTATAAAAGGGTCCTGACCCAAAACATCACCTATTTATGTTCTCCAGAGATGCTGCCCAAACCGCAGAGTGACCCCAGCACCATGTATTTTCTTTTGTAAACCAGCATCTTTAGTTTCTACATGGAAATCTCAATTTGCCAGGTTAAAAAAAATATTTACGTGTCCCCTTTCAGATCCTCAATATGCCAACATACTATACTGAGAAATAACATCTTGAAATTTGTCACAATGTGACAAAGATGGCAGCCAGTTGTTGCAAAGTAAGTTCATACAAAAGATAAATGTTGAGCATTCCTTTGGTGGCATGGGTTGAGGGATGAATATTGGCTGGGTTTCTTTTTCTCTTCAAGTGTTGCTACAGGATCAGTTATATCCATCTAAGGTGGACAAGGGTCTTAAAAAGTGCCAAATTTGCCACACTTATATGACTGCAGACCCACCAAAGTGATTGACGTTTATATGCTTCGAAAGTATCACAAAATGCTGGAGTAACTCAGCAGGTCAGGCAGCATCTAGGAGAGAGGGAATGGGTGTCGTCACCCATTCCTTCTCTCCAAGATGCTGCCTGACCTGATGAGTTACTCCAGCATTTTGTGATACCTTCGATTTGTACCAGCATCTGCAGTTATTTATCTACACGACTTTTATATGCTTCCTCAGTTCAGGTGCAATCAGGGATGAATAATAAATGCCTGCTTTAACAATGTCTATATTTCATGAATAAGAGAAAAAAAATCTCCAGAAAGCGAACCCTGACTTTAATTAATCTACAATTAATTTGAGAGATATAGACTTAGCAGGAACAACTGGAAGTACTAGGGAAACTACTGGTAATGAGTTAAATGTACTCAGTTCTTAATTTCAACTTGCGGTGATGTAATAACATCCACAGAACCTCCTTAACCATCTGACTACTATTTTTACATTGAGAACATTCCATCCCCCACACCGCCCAGCCAATCACCCCACGACCAAAGAAAAGGCACGGTTTTACATGGATCCCCTTTGATGATTGCTCCCCTACTCTCAGAGTGTGCATGTTGATAGAGAGTATGCTAGGCAGCAACTTTCTCAACAAAACTGATGCTGATCCTTTTGATGAGGTCCTGTATGCTGGTGATAGGTGGGAAACTTTACCTCATCTTATTACACTATGTTGCCAAGCTTAAGCTACTGTCAAAAAAAAAAAATCACAATTTGAAAATTTACAAAATGTCCCTGATACATGAATATTCATAAATAAAATTAACCATGATATTAAAATAATTTGAAGACAATCAAATGGATTTAATTTATGTCAATTTTAGAAAATGCATTCTATCTGAAAGCTACCTCTATTATTTGCAACAGTTCTTGCCCATTGAAATGAAGGTTGAACAGGCAGACCTAGACCTGCAAGCTGAGAGATAACGGAGTCAGCACTGCAGCACACACCATGACAAGTGCAATGCTGCAGCAGAGTCAGAGTGATCCGTACTTGACGTTTAATATTTCATGAGATGACCCCAGATGTCCTGACAATTCCAGAGGGAAAGACAGGATTCCAACCTTCCATGGGGATAATAATAACTTCTTAAATACAAGCAATGCTGACAATAAATGTATAAGGGCAGATGACACAACAACACCCCTCCATCCAACTTCTTGGATCAAGTTCAATGCAAGTACAATATCAATATTACATCCAGTGCTTTGTATAAAAGACAAATGTGATTTATAAATATTTTTAGAAGTTATAGCAAGATATATGAAAATGGTACAATCAACTGATGTCCTTTTGTCCAGAATAATTACAATGGAACAATGGAGTCTAGAATTGATTATGGTCAGGATTGAATATATCTTTAACCAGCAGTTACACAGCGAACCTTCAGCTTTTGTAGTCAATGGTTTATGTTGCCTTGGATTTCCACACATGCATGGTGAATCACCTTAGAGGCAAGTTGGAGCTCAATTACTGGTGCATCTGTCCTTTCACTCTTCTGCGGGATTGGCTAGCACAAGCACTGCAACTCCATTCATGTGAATGGTTTGCCAACGCTGGAAAGAAAATGTAAATGGAAGGAAGTGGTTCACTTTGTTTTAAGGTGTTTATAGATTGTGCCATTTAAAAATACTTAAGCCCACTGAATAATTTGTGTATTTCTGATTATCAAGGACATTTTTTTTTAAATCCTGTCTTTCCAACAGCAAACCATTAAAGGCCTCTAGGGCATTCTGGAGGTGGAGCCTCAGGCGTCACACATAAGCTAACTCTCCTTGTCCACACAACTCCACATCAACGGAATTCGCTCAGATTATCACTTAATTATATGCAAAAAAAGAATTTGACTGTACATAGGTACACTTGATATTAAAAGTGCCATTGAACTTTTTTGCTCCCATCTCCTTGAGAATGAATCAGGAAAGATGGATCATAACTGGTATGTATTTCAATTTCAACCCCAGTAGGTTTCTGTTCTAGTGGGTTAAATTGTGTAATGTACAGAAAAGAGAGAAGTTTACTTTGTTAAAAATAGGGAGAATAAAACAAATGTAGGACCTTGTGTTTTAAATTCACATTAACATGCATCTGTCCATTAGGCCATGATTTGGGTGCTCAACAAGACTTGCAGTTGATTTCAAAGGGTTTCTAAGGTCTTTTATTGTCACGTGTACCAATTAAGATACGCGAACCACCATACAGCCATACTAAACAAAAAACAAGGCACACAACTACATAAAAGTCAACATAAACATCCACCTCAGCGGATTCCCCACATTCCTCACTGTGACGGATGGCAATAAAGTCCAATCTTCTTCCTCTTTATTCTCCCGCGGTCGGGGCAATCGAAGACCCCGCAATCGGGGTGATCACAGCTCCTGTGGCTTGGAGCTCCCGGTCGGTCTCTAACCAGTGACCGCGAGATCCATGATGTTAAAGTCCGCAGGCTCCCGCGGTTGGAGCTCAGAGGTCGATCCCTGGCAAAGGGATCGCGAGTTTCACGATGGTAAATCCATGGGCCAAGTTGGAGCTCCCAAATCGATCTCCAGCAAAGGCCACCATCTCCTCGATGTTAGGCCGCAGTGCGGACAGAGATACGATACGGGGAAAAAAACGCATCTCCGTCGAGGTAAGAGATTTTAAAAAGGTTTCCCCCCAACCCCCCCATAAAACAAGCTAAAGTACACTATAAACATATTTAACACATACTATCAAAACAACAATGAAGGAATGAAGGAAGGGACAGACTGTTGGCGAGGCAGCGATTGCTGGCATCACCCGGTAGATGTTGGAATGTCCTCCCAAAGTCTTTCACACCTCAATTTCAATCACAAGTCAGCAGCAGTTGGCTAGTGCATTATCCACATCTGCAGCACATGTGATCAGATATTACACATTAACACGGTGCTCAATTTCTCTACTGTCAAATTCCTTTATTCTCTTTGCATTCACAAAAGCTTTTTGAAACATTCTACTTCTGTGACATTTATTGTTGGACTTAATCTGATCTTATTGTTTGGGATCCTACACCTCTGCAGAGAAATACTCATTGATCTTAAGAAGCATTCTGATTTATGGCTGAAAATACTTGATTGACTTTGTTTTTCTCCTTGGAATAAGCAAGTCTGCAATTTAAAAAAAAGAATATGGCGAGCAATGTATTGGTGTTTCACTGCAGCTCCTTCCAGCAGGCTGCTTCTACCATGCATTGGTTTTGGTGGTTGTGCCATTCTTATCAGTCCGCTAAGCAGCTGTTTCCTGAATCACTGTATGTCATCCAGGGGTTCTTAGCTGATTTGGTGGGTGCAGTGACGACAGCCCACTAGAAGAATAGGGAATTACTACCTAGCATTTTTGCTCAGCAGCTGGCTCAGTGGTCTTTCATGTTGAGCAAAAATTGGAAGCAGTGTTGAGACAATAGATGCAGGAGTAGGCCATTCAGCCCTTCGAGCCAGCACTGCCATTCAATGCGATCATGGCTGATCACTCTCAAACAGTACCCCGTTCCTGCCTTCTCCCCATACCCCCTCACTCCGCTATCCTTAAGAGCTCTATCCAGCTCTCTCTTGAAAGCATCCAACGAACTGGCCTCCACTGCCTTCTGAGGCAGAGAATTCCACACCTTCACCACTCTCTGACTGAAAAAGTTATTCCTCATCTCCGTTCTAAATGGCCTACCCCTTATTCTTAAACTGTGGCCCCTTGTTCTGGACTCCCCCAACATTGGGAACATGTTTCCTGCCTCTAATGTGTCCAATCCCCTAATTATATTATATGTTTCAATAAGATCCCCCCTCATCCTTCTAAATTCCAGTGTATACAAGCCCAATCGCTCCAGCCTTTCAACATACGACAGTCCCGCCATTCCGGGAATTAACCTAGTGAACCTACGCTGCACGCCCTCCATAGCAAGAATATCCTTCCTCAAATTTGGAGACCAAAACTGCACACAGTACTCCAGGTGCAGTCTCACCAGGGCCCAGTACAACTGTAGAAGGACCTCTTTGCTCCTATACTCAACTCCTCTTGTTACGAAGGCCAACATTCCATTGGCTTTCTTCACTGCCTGCTGTACCTGCATGCTTCCTTTGTTGGGGGAGTCCAGAACCAGGGGTCACAGCTTAATGATAAGGGGGAAGTCTTTTAGGACCGAGATGAGAAAACATTTCTTCACACAGAGTGGTGAGTCTGTGGAATTCTCTGCCACAGAAGGTAGTTGAAGCCAGTTCATTGGCTATATTTAAGAGGGAGTTAGATGTGGCCCTTTTTGCTAAAGGGATCAGGGGGTATGGAGAGAAGGCAGGTACAGGCTACTGAGCTGAATGATCAGCCATGATCATATTGAATGGCGGTGCAGGCTCGAAGGGCCGAATGGCCTACTCCTGCACCTATTTTCTATGTTTCTATGTTTCATTGACTGATGCACTAGGACACCCAGATCTCGTTGAACTCCCCCTCCTCCTAACTTGACACCATTCAGATAATAATCTGCCTTTCTATTCTTACTTCCAAAGTGAATAACCTCACACTTATCTACATTAAACTGCATCTGCCATGTATCCGCCCACTCACACAACCTGTCCAAGTCACCCTGCAGCCTTATGGCATCTTCCTCACAATTCACACTACCCCCCTGCTTAGTATCATCTGCAAATTTGCTAATGGTACTTTTAATCCCTTCGTCTAAGTCATTAATGTATATCGTAAATAGCTGGGGTCCCAGCACCGAACCTTGCGGTACCCCACTGGTCACTGCCTCCCATTCCGAAAGGGACCCATTTATCCCCACTCTTTGCTTTCTGTCTGTCAACCAATTTTCTATCCATGTCAGTACCCTACCCCCAATACCATGTGCTCTAATTTTGCCCACTAATCTCCTATGTGGGACCTTGTCGAAGGCTTTCTGAAAGTCGAGGTACACCACATCCACTGACTCTCTCCTGTCAATTTTCCTAGTTACATCCTCAAAAAATTCCAGTAGATTTGTCAAGCATGATTTCCCCTTCGTAAATCCATGCTGACTCGGAATGATCCTGTTACTGCTATCCAAATGCTCAGCAATTTCGTCTTTTATAATTGACTCCAGCATCTTCCTCACCACTGATGTCAGACTAACTGGTCTATAATTACTCGTTTTCTCTCTCCCTCCTTTCTTAAAAAGTGGGATAACATTTGCTATCCTCCAATCCACAGGAACTGATCCTGAATCTATAGAACATTGAAAAATGATCTCCAATGCTTCCACTATTTCTAGAGCCACCTCCTTAAGTACCCTGGGATGCAGACCATCAGGCCCTGGGGATTTATCAGCCTTCAGTCCCATCAGTCTACCCAAAACCATTTCCTGCCTAATGTGGATTTCCTTCAGTTCCTCCATCACCCTAGGTTCTCCGGCCCCTAGAACATTTGGGAGATTGTGCGTATCTTCCTCAGTGAAGACAGATCCAAAGTAACGGTTTAACTCGTCTGCCATTTCTTTGTTCCCCATTTGAGAGGAAGAGCACAGGATGTACTCTGGATGGGGGACTTCAATGTCCTTCAACAAGAGTGGTACAAGACCAGAACATAGATGTCTGATTGCATTTACAGCAGATAATGAATCAACTAATTCACTACTGGGTGGCGCCCGCAATGACCGCCTCGCCAACAGTCTGTCTCGTCCCATCATTTTTTGTTGTTTTATGGTACGTGTTAAATGTATGTTTTAGTGTTCTTTAGCTTATTTTATGTTGGGGTGGGAGGGGGTTGGTGGAAACTATTTTTAATCTCTTACCTCGACGGAGATGCAATTTTTTTCCCGTATCGTATCTCCATCCGCACTGCGGCCTAATATCGAGGAGCTGGTGGCCTCTGCTGGAGAGCGACTTCGGTAGCTCAAACCGCGGGAGCCTGCAAACTTAACATAGTGGAGCTTGTGATCCCTGTCGGGGGTCGACTTTGGAGCTCCAACCTTGGGAGCTCGCGGTCCATGGCGAGGGACTGACTTTGGGAGCTCCAAGCCGCAGAAGCTTCAACTGCCCCGACGTAGGAGCTTCGACCGCCCCGACTGCGGTAGGTTCGACTCCCCCGACCACAGGACAATAACGAGGTAAGAAGATAAGACTTTATTGCCTTCCATCACAGTGAGGAATGTGGGGAATCCGCTGTGGTGGATGTTTATGTTAACATTTATGTTGTTGTGTGTCTTGTTGCTTTTTTAGTATGGCTGTATGGTAATCGAGTTTCACTGTACCTTAATTGGTACATGTGACAACAAACTGACCTTGAAACGAATAAAATATTAACTCACTTGATCTCATCCTTTCCAATCTCCCTGTGGGAAATGCTTCTTTCCACGACTGCGTTGGTATAAGGAACCACCACACAGACAAAGTTCCATCTTCCACTGAATTATTAGCATTAAAATGCTAAACGGAGTAGGCTTGGAACAGATTTGGCAGCTCAAAAGAGGGCCACAACTTATTTGGATGCCATCAGAAGAACATGCCAGGAGCAGCTCCAATCGATCCAAAAATAAGGCATCAATCTACAACACAGAAGTTCATGTATGCGAAGCCCAAGAAATAGCTTGTAATCCCACAACCAATAGATCTGCAATCCTTTCACATCTACTCATTAACGGTGGTGCACAATTAAACAGCTAATGGCAGGAGATGATGCACCCAAGAGTAACTTTATTCACAAACAAAGATATCCAACAGCATTAACATCACAAAGTTAAAATCCTGGCACTGATCATTGGCCAGAAACTCAACTGAACACAAATAATATTGTAACAACAGCATGTCAGAGGCTGAGGATCCAGTGGTGAGTGATACCCCAAACGTCCTCTATTATGTATAAGTGACAAAACAGCAGTGGAGTACTGTCCATTTGCTGAGATCAGTCAAGGCTTAGCAAAACAATCAATCTCAATACTATCGGAAAAACCCCCCCATTTATTTGGGTTACTATCCATCACTAAATATTCATAGGCTACCCATCATCTTCCCCCAGCTGATGACTCAGTGCTCTTCCAGCCACTCCAATGGCAACTACCAAACCCGTGACCTCTACCACCGAGGATAAGGTCTTCAGATACATGGGAACACAAATCATCCACAGGATCTTTTCCCAACTTGCACAGCATCTCTACAGAAACACATGTTTTCAATTTCCACTGGTTCTAGATCCCTGAAACTCACTACCCATCAGACTGTGGAAATACCTTCACCAGAAGCACTGAAGGGGTTCAAGGCAGCAGCTTACCACCACCTTCTTGAAGGCAAATTGGGATGAGCAAGAAATCCTGACCTTGACATTAACACCCAGATCATAAAAAACAAAAATGTAATTAAAAAAAGGCAGAGCCCATGTGATTAGACGTTCTACACATCCCATCCCAGGGCGGCACGGTGGCACAGCGGTAGATGTGCTGCCTTACAGCTAATGCAGCACCGGAGACCCGGGTTCGATCCCAACTATGGTTGCTGTCTGTACAGAATTTGTACGTTCTCCCCATGACCTGCGTGGGTTTTCTCTGAGATCTTCGGTTTCCTCTCACACTCCAAAGATATACAGGTATGTAGGTTAATTGGTTTGGTAAATGTAAAAATTGTCCCTGGTGTGTGTAGGAAGAGTTCATATGCGGGGATTGCTGGTCGGCGCGGACCTGGTGGGCCGAAAGCCCTGTTTCCACGCTGTATCTCTAAACTAAACTCAAAAGCACTGTAGCCATCAACATTCAGCTGATGCTGCAATGGAGAAGTCAAGCAAACTTAAAAAACTATAGATGCTTTCATATAGGGGTTTCCAAGATATTTAGCCCTAACCCATCATTATACCCAGTAACTGCATTTATACGGCGAAAGTAGACACAAAATGCTGGAGTAACTCAGCGGGACAGGCAGCATCTCTGGAGAGAAGGAATGGGTGACGTTTCGGGAAGGGTCTCAACCTGAAACGTCACCTATTCCTTCTCTCTAGAGATGCTGCCTGTCCCACTGAGTTACTCTAGCATTTTTTGTCTATCTTCGATTTTAACCAGCATCTGCAGTTCTTTCCTACACATTTTGATGCGAAAGACTGCTACACATTTCATGCCTCTTCTATTCTTATCTCACTATCATTGGTCCTTTCATCTCTGCCCATTGTCCAACTATCTGCCAATCAATAGAAACCCTCACCTGTATCCACTCCACGCTATTGAGGGCGTGCAGCGTAGGTTTACTAGGTTAATTCCCGGAATGGCGGGACTTTCATATGTTGAAAGACTGGAGCGACTAGGCTTGTATACACTGGAATTTAGAAGGATGTGAGGAGATCTTATCGAAACGTATAAGATTATTAAGGGGTTGGACACGTTAAAGGCAGGAAACTTGTTCCCAATGTTGGGGGAGTCCAGAACAAGGGGCCACAGTTTAAGAATAAGGGGTAGGCCATTTAGAACTGAGATGAGGAAAAACATTTTCAGTCAGAGAGTTGTGAATCTGTGGAATTCTCTGCCTCAGAAGGCAGTGGGGGCCAATTCTCTGAATGCATTCAAGAGAGAGCTGGATAGAGATCTTAAGGATAACGGAGTCTGGGGGTATGGGGAGAAGGCAGGAACGGGGTACTGATTGAGAATGATCAGCCATGATCACATTGAATGGCGGTGCTGGCTCGAAGGGCCGAATGGCCTCCTCCTGCACCTATTGTCTATCACTTGCCAGGCTTTGTCTCGCTCCCAACTCTCTTCCAGCTTGCTCTCCCGACTATAATCAGTCTGTAGAAGGGCCTCAACCCAAAACGTCACCTATCCATGTTCTCCAGAGATGCTGCCTGACCCGTTGAATTACAAGAGCACTTTGTGCCTTTTAGGATTGTAAACAAGCATTTGCTGCCAATATCAGAAATGAATCACTATTTCCCAAATTGCGGTTCTAATCCAGACGCAATTCTAGACCAGCAGAAGGATGTACTTAATGAACTACTAACACTGTTTGCTTACAAATCCGGAACATTAGGAGGAATTATATTGCTGAATGTGAAATAAAAGCCACCGATTGGTAAATGCAAATTTGTAACTAGACGCAAAAACCCAATGATGTGATAATCCAAGTCGTTATTAATTCTATACTACTAATGCCCCAGTCTGTATTTAAGTGCAAAGAGAAATTCTTGAAGCGTGCATTACTTTCTTGATCAGTGTTACATGTGGTCCTGTGAATAAAACTGTTCCGGATTTGGTGCTGTGAAATATTTCATTAGGAAAAGAGCTATATTTCATGATCACACTTAGAAAAGTTATAGAAATAAAACAATGTAAAATAATCTATAAAATACTTCACTTCCTCGTATTGTTCTCCACCCATATCCCCCTCCTGTGCCAATCCCCTTGGGGGTGGGTTGGGTAAACAAACCTCTCTCAAACCACTTCATAGTTTTGGTCAAGTTGTTTCCCCTGCATTGGTCAGAACATATCTGTGGCTACTAACTTGCTACACAACATTGTTTTCGCCATCATTAACAGAATCGTCACTAAATACATGCTCGCATCTCCACTCAATTAAATCAACATATGCAAATGACAACTGGTTAATAAAATCATATCATAATCTTGTTAAACTGTCACTCCTCCATTAGATTTTTATTCCTGGTCTATCTTTTCCCCTTCCCATAACCATGCTAAACATCATCTAATTATATTTGCTACCTCCAAAATGCTCACATACTGTCATACTTTATGTTTTCTTCAGAACAAATGGAGGATTACCCCCTCTCTTGTTACATTTACCAATTTAAAGGTTCTCCAGAGATCCCACATGACCACATCGTAATATTTGTGCTTTTAGGCATAGAGTCATACATCATTGGAAACAGGCCCTTTGGTACAAAAAGCCTGTGCCGACCAAGATGCCCATCTATGCTTGTCTCACCTGCCCTTGTTTGGCTCATATCTCTCAAAACCTTTCCTATCCATGTACCTATCCAAATGTCTTTTAAATGTAGTTACAATACTCACCTCAACTCCTCTTCTGGCAGTCATCGCATCTATCAGCATCAAACTCCATTAACCGCTCCACAGCACACTTGCCCAGCTGATCAAGATCCTGCTGTAATTTTTGATAACCATCTTTGCTATCTACTATACAATCCACTTTAATGTCATCTGTAAACTTACTAATCATGCCTTATACATTCTCATCCAAATTGTTGATATCAACTACAAACAGCAAATGGGCCCAGCACCGATCCCGGAACCTCATCACTCATCTCAGTGCCACCAGTCCAAAACACAACCCTCCACCAACATCCTCCGCTTCTTTCCACAAAGCCAATGCTCTGGTTAGCTCTCCCTGGATCCCTGCGACCTGACTTTCCAGAACAGCCTACCATACGAAACCTTATCAAATGCCTTGCTGAAATCTGTATAGACATCTAAAGCTTTGCCATTATCAAAGTTACTTCTTTTTAGTTACTTCTTTAAAAAATGAAATCAGATTCATAGTAGTTTTAAATAGAGTACAACACAGCTCTTTGCCCCACAATATATGATGCCAAGACCAATTCTTATCTGCCTGCACACAATCCATAAGTTTCCATTCCCTGCATACCCATTTGCCTATCCAAAAGAATCTTAAATGCCACTATTGTATCTGCCTCGCCACCTCCCCCCGGCAATGTTCTCCAGGCACACGCCACCCTCTGTAAAAAAACGTCCCACACATCTCCTTTAAAAACGTTGCCCCCGCCCCCCCCCAACCTTAAAGCTAGGCCCTCTAATATTTGACATTTCAATCCTGGGGAAACGGTCCTGTCTACCTTATCTATGCCTCTCATAATTTTCTACTGTCAGATCTCCCCTCAATATCCAGCATTCCAGAGAAAACATTCCAGGTCTGTCTAACTTCTCCTTGTAGCTAATACCCTCTAATCCAAGCATCATTCTGATAAACCTCTGCACCCTTTCCCAAGCCTCCATATTCTTTCTGGGGCGACCATAACTGCACACAATACTCCAAATGCCGCCTAACTAAAGTCCTATAAAGAACTGGCCAACTCTAATGCCGGCTTGTAATATTAGTTTGTCTCATTCTTAGATGCTAACTGACTTGCTGAGGTTTCCCAAAATTCTCTTTAGATTATCCTTTTATGAACCGTTTTTTTAATATCTGACAATTTAATTTCCCCCTTTATTAACAACACCTCTTCCAGGCAGATTAGCTGCCATTTATTAATCTTCACCCTACTCTCTCAGCTGGCACCATTGTATGTCATCCATTTGCTCTTATTCTCTCCGCCCTACCCTCTTTTCTACTAACTTAAAACACAACAGTTTTCTAAAGTCTATTGAAAGGTCACATTAACCCTGTACTTCTCTCTCATTCAGCATTACCAGATCTGCTGAGTATTAACCACACCCTGTTTTAGTTTTAGGTTTAGGTTCTGGAAGGCAAGTTTGTCTTCTGAAGGTTTGCCTTCTGAAGAAAGATTAATTAGAGTGGGCATCTGTTCTTGAGTTTAGAAGAATGCAGGATTCTCATTGAAATACACAACATTCTTCAATGCTTCATCAACTTTATCAGGCTGCTTATATTTCTTATGATTAGTATATCAAGAACCAGTTTCAAAATAAAGGGACTGGCTATTCAAAACTGAGACAAAAAAAACATTTAATTTCAAATAAAGTAATACAATTAATTTAATTATCTTTTTATGCCACTATAAACTCCAAGAATATTTAAACATGGTTCATTTCAATCTTGATTTGACTCAAAGTACTTCAGTCTTTAGAATATCGAAAAAATTCTGGCACTAAAGAATGTTACAAGTACTAAATAAATGACAATTCTCACATTTTTTTTAAAACGGTGCTTTTGCTTTCTGTCCCAACAGAACTTTAAAAATTAATTCCTCCTGAATGCTAGAGCATGTTTTTTTTGTTGCAAATTTCCAACGGTACATAATGTAAATATGTGAATTTTGTGATTTTACTTTGAAAGTAAATTCGTTATAAAGGAATAATTTCAAAGAATAGTCATACCTGCTAGATTGGTGATGGCCACTGGTATGCCTTGCACCTGGACTCCACCTGAACTCAAACTCCCAATGTTGACTGTGTGAAGGTTAGGAACAGATGCAAGCTGGGCAGCACTTAAATTAACAGTAACAGGGGTAAGTTGGGCAATAGAAGTTCCGCCAGAATTACTTGAAGATGCAGGAGTTACAGTAAGCTGCTGAGCATTTTGAATCTGTACGCCTGAAAGGTTCTGGATGTTTTGTAGTTGAATGGTTTGCCAGTTTATTTGCCCAGATGGTGTCAAACTTGGTGCCCTGATGATCACCTGAGTTGGATTCTGCATTGTTGATAACTGAGCATTTTGGACATTTTGTCCTGAAACAGTAGCACTTTGGATGGCCTGAAGAGCATGTTGCGGGATTGTCTGAATAATCTGTTGATGGATCTGAGACGAATGTTGTTGCTGAGTTGGCACCTGCTGTCCCATAGCCAACTGCACTTGATGAAACTGACCATGTTCTGGCAAATTTTGCAACCCATTGGACTGAGAAAGAATTGTACCTTCGCCTTCAGTCACAGCTGATGATGGGTCGTCTTCGATGTTCTCGGAACTTGATGTGGTACGAAAGATAGCCTGGGCAGTCTCGGAAGAATTTGCCAGTGAAGTCACACATGACAGCGATGGGGAGGCGGTGGTAACGCAGGTCGAAGTGGAAGAAGGAGACGACGAAGGAGATTCGGGCATGCTGCTCAAAGAGGCGGTGGAAATGGGCGTGGAAACCATTTGATTTCCATTCGAGACCCCGCCATCTAAAGGCTGTACAAACTGGATGGTTCCTCCTCCACCCGCCAGACTGTTTATAGGCACGGCCAGGGTCACACCGCCTCCAATATTAATTGGCAAAGTGGCGACCATCTGGGTCTGCGCCCCGGAAATGTTAATTCCTTGCAGCTGCAGCGGAATGGAGAGGCCCGGTCGGATCTGGATGGGGACGCCGGCGGACGACTGAGAAAATACAGTGCTGGACGAGACTGTGCCTGCAGAGGTCGTCCTGGTCAGTGGGCTGATGAGAGCCGTTTGGCCATGGCCGGTGGTCAAGATCTGGATCTGCCCGTGCAAATCCTGCTGCAGATTGGCCGAGCTAATCTGAATCTGCTGCCCGTCCACAGTCTGCAGTTGCGGTATGATTTGATACTGGACGCTGTTGGAAGAGCCGCCGGCAGTGGCTGCTGCGTTGACCACCATGCTAGAATTTGGTAATGACTGCACTGGCACCACATTGTACTGTCCCGCTGCTGAGACGATGGGCCTGGCTTTGATTGATAAACCCGTGCCGTCTTGCACACTTGCAACATTACCGTTGGTGGTGGTGGTAATTGTGCTGATGCAGCTACTGCTGGCAGACGTCCCTTGGTGTTGTGCAACGCTCTCTTTGGTTGTTGCGGGGCCGGCGGCGATGATCTGCCAGCCGTTTCCACTAAGCTGGGCCGTCACAATCTCCAGTTGCTGCTGCTGCACCGCTCCAGAGCTCTGGTCGATTAGTAATTGTCCGCTTTGCAGGGTGTTAGAGGCAGTCGCACCGTCAGCAGGGCCTGGGGAACCGATCTTGCTGCAAGTCGCGGCGAGCAGGGCCAGAGGAGACGGCTGGGTGTCCTACCCACATAGACACACAGTGGGCGGGTTTAGAGAGGAAAGAGTGGGTGTGAATTTACATTAACACAAAAAGGGGCTTCACTCAGGAAGTACAGAGCGATTAACGATTAAAACACTAGTATTTAAATAAGAAAACACAATATGAAACCGTGCAATTTCGAGTTTTTTAAATCAGGAAGTAGGTGCACAGATCTGCAAGAAAATGGCTTCACTTACAAATGCAACATAGACAAGTGGTTAGCAAAATTAGTTCAACAGCTAGCAGTTGGTAGTAGAAATATTTATTTTACATCTAAACACGTAATACAAATTGTTAGATACGTATTATTCAAGCCTTGATTAGAAATTTGTTTTCGTACCTGTGAGCCTGATGTTTTGATTTGCAAATATTCACCAGGTTTCCCTCCTTCAGTTAGGGTGGCCATACTTTCCTCCTTTTGATCTGTGAACGGAAAAAATACAAATAATCATAACAAAATAATTCATTTTTTATGATATACCCTACTTTCGCGTAGTTGCTTCAATCACTCATTAATTCCCCGGGAGGGGAGGGGGAAAAAACCAGAAACGTGGTTTGAAACCCGACCCAGTGGATACAAAGTAACACCCAAAAGAGGGTTGGCTCAGTCAACTCACTACTGTAGATTGTTGTTGTCAAGCTGATCAATTAGCAGAAAGCTTGTCACCAAGGTAAATTGACTTTTCCCTCTTGTTTTTTTTTAAGGAGGGAGGGATAGAGGGGGGGGGGGGGGGCTACGTACCACTCATTCTGCATTGCTTAAGAAGGGAGGAAAAAATAAGGCCAGTACAAAATGTAGGCAGAACAAGGCAGGGCTGGCCCTTTCTTTCCACGAATGGCTGTTTGCGTAGGACGGAATAATCAGGTTCCTCTTGATTGACGGAAATGGAAGTGGGAGGCGGCGCTGCGAATCCAGTCACAGCACCAGCAGCGCCGACCACTTGCCGCCCGCTCGATTGGCTCTGGGGCTGCGGCGGGCTGGGGATGGCGATGGGAGGGAAGGGGTGGGAGGGGTGGGGGAAATGGCTTGGTGCGCACCGCCCGACGGGAATTGTAGTCAGCTTACTGGGGCTGAATTCGCGACCAATGGATGAGCGGAACTACACGCCCCGATAGGCGGCGGGCGGGGCTGGGCGCATGCGCGGACTGTGTTTACGTGTTCCCGCCCCGGAGCGCCCTCCCTCCCCCTCCCCCTCCCTCCCCCTGGTGTCGGCCGCCCTGCCTCGAGCGCACACGAACAAAGGCGGCGCTTGAGCGGTGGGCGGCTGGGCGCTCGGTCTCCAGGTCTCCAAAACCCACGGAGCATCAGGTTTCGGGGGTTTCGTGCCATCTGTTTCTTGAGTTTCAACAACATTCCGCACTGCCCTGAAGCAGATTTAAGAGGAATTAAAATGGATTCAACTCCGTGATGTACACGTAGGTGTGGACCGAGTTTTAAAATGCATCCGGGGTTAGCATGGGGCAGTAAAGACTGAAATTGGGGACACCTTCGCCACAGTCCATCGCCAGTCAGTGTGATGCCAAAGAAGGGCCGGAACAGTGAATACCAGATCGCCATAATTTTCAATAAAGGGAGTAGGATGAGCAAACATCCTGCATTTGTCCCCAGGGTCTCCAGTGGGTTGTGAACACCATGGGGCTCGTCATGCTTATTGACATGCACAAGTACAGTGAGGTACAGGTACAATGAAAATCTTTTTCATGTACTGGTTTCTTCGATATGAACATTTGGCCCTCTGCAATTTATTTCCCCTGGATTATTTTTTAAAGGCACTGTGACCCCCCCGAGCTGTAAATGTCCTTGAGACTGCACCTACAACATTGGTCTCGACCGAGTGATCTACTTGTCAAAGAGGAAGTTATGGTTTGAGGGAAAGCAAGGTTGCTGTATGAGGTGAGATCGAGTAGACTAGAGCTGTATTCTCCAGAATCTAAAAGAATAACAACGTTATTTAGAACAGAACAGTACAACACAGGAGCAGGCCCTTCAACCCACAATGTATGTACCGAACATAATGCCAAATTAAACTAATCTCTACCTGCACGTGACCCATATCCACCCATGTCCTGAATATTCATATCTTAAATCCTCAAACACCATTAGCTTATCTGCTTTCACCATCACCTCTGACATCAAGTTCCAGGCATCCATAACTGTTTAAAAATAATTTGCCCACTCATCATCTAAATTTCTCCCTTTGACCTTTAAAACTATGTACTCTAATATTTAACATTTCCACCCTGGGGCAAAAGGTTCTGACTGCCTACGGCTCTCATAAACTTCATATATAATATCGCCACTCAGCCTTTGATGCTCCAGAGAAACCAATCCAGGTTTGTCCAATCTCTCCTCGTAGTTAATACCCTCGAATCCAGGTAGCCTGTAAAGCTTTTTCTGCGCTCTAGCCAAAGCTTCCACATATTTCCTGTAATGGGGTGACCAGAAAGCACTTAATACTCCAGATTCAACCTAACCAAAGTTTTATGAATTAACCGGGAATTAACCTGGTGAACCCACGCTGCACTCCCTCAATAGCAGTAATGTCCTTCCTCAAATTAGGACAATACTCCAGGTGTGGTCTCATCAGGGCCCTGTACAACTGCAGTAAGACCGCCCTGCTCCTAAATTCAAATCCTCTTGCAATGAAGGCCAACATGCCATTGGCTTTCCTCACTGCCTGCTGTACTTGCATGCTTACTTTCAGTGACTGATGTACAAGCACACCCAGGTCTTGTTGCACCTCCCCTTCTAATCTGACACCATTCAGATAATTTGCCTTTCTGTTCTTGCCACCAAAGTGGATAACCTCACATTTATCTATGTTATACTGCATCTGCCATGCTTCTGCCCACTAACCCCACCTATCCAGGTCACCCTGCAGCCTTATAGTATCCTCGCAGCTCACACTGCCACCCAACTTTGTGTCATCTGCAAACTTAGAGATGTTACATTTAATTCCCGCGCCTAAATTGTTAATATATATTGTAAACAACTGGGGTCCCAGCACTGAGCCTTATAGCACCCCACTAGTCACTGCCTGCCATTCTGAAAAGGACCCGTTAATTCCTACTCATTGCTTTATCATATCATATCATATCATATATCTACAGCCGGAAACAGGCCTTTTCGGCCCTCCAAGTCCGTGCCGCCCAGTGATCCCCGTACATTAACACTATCCTACACCCACTAGGGACAATTTTTACATTTACCCAGCCAATTAACCTACATACCTGTACGTCTTTGTGTCTGCCAACCACTCCAGCATTTTGTGTCTACCTTCGATTTAAACCAGCATCTGCTGTTCTTTCTTACACACTTCTCTATCCATGTCAATACCCTACCCCCAATACCATGTGGTCTAATTTTGCACATTAATCTCTTGTGTGGGACCTTGTCAAAGGCTTTTTGAAAGTCCAGGTACACCACATCCACTGGCTCTCCCTTATCCATTCTACTTGTAACATCCTCAAAAACTTCCAAAAGATTAGTCATGCATGATTTCCCCTTCATAAATCCATGCTAACTTTGACCATTCCCATCACTGCTTTCCAAATGTGCTGCTATAACATCTTTAATAATCGACTACAGCATCTTCCCCACTACCGATGTAAGGCAAACTGGTCTATAATTCCCCATTTTCTTGCTCCTTTCTTAAAAAGTGGAGTTACATTGGCTACCCTCCAGTCCTCAGGAACTGATCCAGAGTCGAGAGAACATTGAAAAATGATCACCAATGCATCCTCCATTTCTAGGACCACCTCCTTGAGTATGATCTATCACGAGGGATTTACTAAAATCCATTGTAGACAACATCCACTGCCTTCATCACATCCTTCAAAAAAACCTCAATCAAGTTTGTAAGACTTTGTGACCTGCTGTGGACAAAGTCAGGCTGATAATTCCCACAGGCCATCAGGACTGTCAACTTTTATAACCCCAGACACTAAATTTTTGTCGACACTAATAGTAACTTATTAACTTTATTTATATGCTGTAACTAATTCTTTTTGTGCACAACCCGCAGGCATTGCCACTTTCATTTCACTGCACATCGTGTATGTGTATGTGACAAATAAATTTTGACTTGACTTGACTTGACATTCCTTAATTAGTCCATTCTCTTCCATATCCGAGTAAATCCTATACCTAAGAATTATCTCCAATAGCTTCCTTACCACTGATGGGAGGTTCACCAGCCTATAATTTCTTGGATAATCTCTCCCTTAAACAAAGGAACAAGATTGACAATTTCCCAGTCTTCCGTGACATCCCCTTGTGACTAGAGATACAAAGATCTTTGTCAAGGCCTCTGGAAAATCTTCTCTTGCCTCTCGATAATCTGGATAAGTCACAACATTCTTTCACTAGGGGTGGTTGTAGTAGGATATTTGGCCTCATTGTCCATGGGTCACAGTCTGAGAATTAGGAGTTATCCATTTAGAAATGAATTGAAGAGAATTGTTTTGGAGAGGGTGACAAACCTAGATAAACTTTGAGGATATATGTGCACAAATCGTTAACAGCAGGGGATCAAATAGAATATCAGTTTAAAAGAATAAGGTACCTTGCATATGTACAAAACTATGGTTAAGCTTTGACTTGATAATACATTCTTTACTCCTCACTTTCTATATCTTGTTCATTAATGGACAGAGGTTTTAGTAAATACTAGACCAAGTGGACACGTTGGGCCCAAACCACTCCTGCATTGGTGCAGCACCCTCTCCTCCCCCCTCCCCTCTCCTCCCCACCTCGCCCCCTTCCCTCCCCATCCCTCCCCCTGTTCGCCTTCCCCCCTCCCCCCTAGGGTTGCCTCCTGCATTAGTGCAGTGCCCTGTCCTCCCTCTCCCCCCATTCCCCCCTCCATCTCCCCTCCAACCCCCCACTCCCCCCCTCCCCTTGGAGATGTTCATTCTGTTGGGTTGATCTAAAATTCAATATGTCACGGGGTTTCTGAGGATTAGCATTGTGGTATTGACAGTGATTTGGAAAGATACGAATATATATAGTCTGGTATGACCCATGTCAAAAACTGTATATTTATCTGCCTTTTAAAAGTACATGTATATGTCACCTCTCCAAAATATATAATATTTTTTATTTATAGACCTGAAACTCCACCCATTATGAATAAATGCTTAAACAAAAACAAGAAAATCGATGATCTTTTTACTATCAGTTCTCGGAAGGAAAATTAGCCATAGTCACACTATGTGACAAGTGTTGATAATTTGACACAAGTGAGGTCTGCATTTTATATGGCTATTGCACAAATCACACAGCAGTTGAAAAACCCATGACTTTCAAGAACTTGGAGGCCCATCAGACATAGCTACTCCTGCAATATACCCGAGGAAGATTACTCTAGAAGAGGGGAGTAGAGAAACGTAACTAGAAAAAAAGGCCTAAAAGTCTGAATAAAGATTTTTTGTAAACTTGGATATGCAGCAGATAATAAGCATACAACACAAAGATGGAGATTACGTGAATAATTATTGATTACGTGCCTTGATACTATGTTGTGGTCTTATCAATATGCCATTAATTTCATCACATTTCCTTCACACACCAGAGTTTCATTATAACTTGTAGTTAGAGTTCTTGACTAAGTGAACTCTATCACTATTTCAATAAATATTCCATGTTGATCACTATTATGTTAACATTTTTTATTTTTGGAAAGATGGTCATATCGTTAAATCTTATTACTTAACATTGCCATTCAGTGTTGGTTCTTCAGAAACCTTGTATCCTGATGACCAATCAGCAACAAAGCTACTAATATTTTCAGAGTATAGGTTAGTCAATAGACAATAGACAATAGGTGCAGGAGTAGGCCATTCAGCCCTTCGAGCCAGCACCGCCATTCAATGTGATCATGGCTGATCACTCTCAATCAGTACCCCTGCCTTCTCCCCATACCCCCTCACTCCGCTATCCTTAAGAGCTCTATCCAGCTCTCTCTTGAAAGCATCCAACGAACTGGCCTCCACTGCCTTCTGAGGCAGAGAATTCCACACCTTCACCACTCTCTGACTGAAAAAAGTCTTCCTCATCTCCGTTCTAAATGGCCTACCCCTTATTCTTAAACTGTGGCCCCTTGTTCTGGACTCCCCCAACATTGGGAACATGTTTCCTGCCTCTAATGTGTCCAATCCCCTAATTATCTTATACGTTTCAATAAGATCCCCCCTCATCCTTCTAAATTCCAGTGTATACAAGCCTAATTGCTCCAGCCTTTCAACATACGACAGTCCCGCCATTCCGGGAATCAACCTAGTGAACCTACGCTGCACGCCCTCAATTGCAAGAATATCCTTCCTCAAATTTGGAGACCAAAACTGCACACAGTACTCCAGGTGCGGTCTCACCAGGGCCCGGTACAACTGTAGAAGGACCTCTTTGCTCCTATACTCAACTCCTCTTGTTACGAAGGCCAACATTCCATTGGCTTTCTTCACTGCCTGCTGTACCTGCATGCTTCCTTTCAGTGACTGATGCACTAGGACACCCAGATCTCGTTGAACATCCCCTCTTCCTAACTTGACACCATTCAGATAATAATCTGCCTTTCTATTCTTACTTCCAAAGTGAATAACCTCACACTTATCTACATTAAACTGCATCTGCCATGTATCCGCCCACTCACACAACCTGTCCAAGTCACCCTGCAGCCTTATTGCATCTTCCTCACAATTCACACTACCCCCAGCTTAGTATCATCTGCAAATTTGCTAATGGTACTTTTAATAATAATAATAATGCATTTTATTTATATAGCGCTTTTCATATACTCAAAGACGCTTTACAGAGATTTTGAGAACATAGGGAAATGAATAAATAGATAAATAAGTAAATAAATAAATGAACAGAGAAAGGAGACAGAAGGTGAGGTGACCTTCAGTGGTTGAAGGCAGTACTGAACAGGTGAGACTTCAGCGATGTTTTGAATGTGGTGAGTGTGGGGGAGTCTCTAACGGTTTGGGGTAGTGTTCCATAGGGTGGGAGCAGCGATGGAGAAAGCCCTGTCCCCCCAGGATCAGAGTTTAGTCCGGATGTGGGGGGATAGGAGATTGGCAGCGGCAGAGCGGAGGGTGCAGGTGGGAGTGTGCCTGTGGAGGAGGTCGGTCAGGTAGGATGGGGCCAGGTTATGGAGGGCTTTGTAGGTTATGGAGGATTTTGTACTGGATTCTCTGGGGGATGGGGAGCCAGTGGAGTTTATAAAAGACCGGGGTGATATGGTCACGGATCGAGGTGTGTGTGAGTAGACGGGCAGCGGAGTTTTGAATGTATTGAAGTTTATTGATGATTTTTGAGGGTGCGCCATAGAGGAGGCTGTTGCAGTAGTCCAGACGGGAGGTGATGAAGGCGTGGATGAGGGTTTCTGCAGCTGTGGAGGAGAGGGATGGACGGAGACGGGCAATGTTTTTGAGGTGGAAGAAGGCTGTCTTTGTGATGTGTTTGATGTGTTTGTCGAAGGAGAGGGTTTGATCAAGGATGATTCCAAGATTCCGGATGTGAGATTAATCCCTTCATCTAAGTCATTAATGTATATCGTAAATAGCTGGGGTCCCAGCACCGAACCTTGCGGTACCCCACTGGTCACTGCCTGCCATTCCGAAAGGGACCCATTTATTCCCACTCTTTGCTTTCTGTCTGTCAACCAATTTTCTATCCATGTCAGTACCCTACCCCCAATACCATGTGCTCTAATTTTGCCCACTAATCTCCTATGTGGGACCTTGTCGAAGGCTTTCTGAAAGTCGTGGTACACCACATCCACTGACTCTCCCCTGTCAATTTTCCTAGTTACATCCTCAAAAAATTCCAGTAGATTTGTCAAGCATGATTTCCCCTTCGTAAATCCATGCTGACTCAGAATGATCCTGTTACTGCTATCCAAATGCTCAGCAATTTCGTCTTTTATAATTGACTCTAGCATCTTCCCCACCACTGATGTCAGACTAACTGGTCTATAATTACCCGTTTTCTCTCTCCCTCCTTTCTTAAAAAGTGGGATAACATTTGCTATCCTCCAATCCACAGGAACTGATCCTGAATCTATAGAACATTGAAAAATGATCTCCAATGCTTCCACTATTTCTAGAGCCACCTCCTTAAGTACCCTGGGATGCAGACCATCAGGCCCTGGGGATTTATCAGCCTTCAGTCCCATCAGTCTACCCAAAACCATTTCCTGCCTAATGTGGATTTCCTTCAGTTCCTCCATCACCCTAGGTTCTCTGGCCCCTAGAACATTTGGGAGATTGTGTGTATCCTCCTCAGTAAACACAGATCCAAAGTAACGGTTTAACTCGTCTGCCATTTCTTTGTTCCCCATAATAAATTCCCCTGCTTCTGTCTTCAAGGGACCCACATTTGCCTTGACTATTTTTTTCCTCTTCACGTACCTAAAAAAACTTTTGCTATCCTCCTTTATATTATTGGCTAGTTTACCCTCGAACCTCATCTTTTCTCCCCGTATTGCCTTTTTAGTTAACTTTTGTTGCTCTTTAAAAGAGTCCCAATCCTCTGTCTTCTCACTCTTCTTTGCTATGTTATACTTCCTCTCCTTAATTTTTATGCTGTCCTTGACTTCCCTCGTCAACCACAGGTGTCTTTTACTCCCCTTAGAGTCTTTCCGCCTCTTTGGGATAAATTGATCCTGCAACCTCTGCATTATTCCCAGGAATACCTGCCATTGCTGTTCTACCGTCTTCCCTGCTATGGCCTCCTTCCAGTCAATTTTGGCCAGCTCCTGCCTCATGCCTCTGTAATCCCCTTTGCTATACTGTAATACCGACACTTCCGATTTTCCCTTCTGCCTTTCCATTTGCAGAGTAAAACTTATCATGTTGTGATCACTGCCTCCTAATGGCTCTTTTACCTCTAGTCCCCTTATCAGATCAGGATCATTACACAACACTAAATCCAGAATTGCCTTCTCCCTGGTAGGCTCCAGTACAAGCTGTTCTAAGAATCCATCTCGAAGGCACTCTACAAACTCTCTTTCCTGGGGTCCATTTCCAACCTGATTTTCCCAGTCTACCTGCATGTTGAAATCTCCCATAACCACCGTAGCATTACATTTGTGACACGCCAATTTTATCTCCTGATTCAACTTGCACCCTATGTCGAGGCTACTGTTTGGGGGCCTATAGATAACTCCCATTAGGGTCTTTTTACCCTTACAATTCCTCATTTCTATCCATACTGATTCAACATCTCCTGTTTCTATGTCACCCCTTGCAAGGGAATGAATATCATTCCTTACCAGCAGAGCAACCCCACCCCCTCTGCCCACCTGTCTGTCTTTTCTATACGTTGTGTACCCCTGAATATTCAGTTCCCAGCCCTGGTCCTCTTGTAGCCATGTCTCAGTGATCCCTACAACATCATACTTGTCCATGACTAACTGAGCCTCAAGCTCATCCACTTTATTTTTTATACTACGCGCATTTAAGTACAACACTTTAACTTCTGTATTTACCTCCCCTCTCACATCGGTATTTACCTCCCCGCTCACAAATGGCCCTGCCCTTAATCTCTTTTCCCCTCTAGAACTTCTGTTCCCATTCTTCCGAGAGTCTTCTGCAATATCTCCTGTATTCCCTTTAACCTCATCTTCATATTCCCAATTTGTTAACCCCTCCCCCCCACTACTTAGTTTAAAGCCACAGGTGTCGCACTAGCAAACCTGCCTGCCAGAATGTTTGGCCCCTGCTGTTAAGATGTAACCCGTCCCTTTTGTACACGTCACCCCTAGCCCAGAAGAGATCCCAGTGGTCCAGAAATCTAAATCCCTGCTCTCTGCACCAGCCCCTCAGCCATAAATTCATACCCTCTATCTCTCTGTTCTTGGCCTCACCAGCACGAGGTACCGGTAGCAGTCCAGATAACCACCTTCGACGTCCTACTTCTCAGTCTTTTTCCTAACTCTCTAAACTCCCGCTGTAGCACCTCCTTCCTCTTCCGCCCGACGTCATTCCTGCCCACGTGCACAACGACTTCAGGTTGATTGCCTTCCCTCACTAGGATTTTCTGAAGCCGGTCCGTGATGTGCTGAACCCTGGCACCAGGGAGGCAACAGACCATCCTCAAGTCCCTCCTGCTGCCACAGAATCTTCTGTCCGTCCCTCGGACGATGGAGTCACCCACCACTACGGCTCTTCCTGACTTCGGTCTCCCCTGTCGAGTATCCTTGCCAACAGGTCCGCTGATAGTCGACCTGATAACAGAAATTAGTTTAGAGACTCTCACGAGTGTATAGTGAATTAGTAATAACAAATAACACTGAAACACTATAATGTATAAGCCTTGCACCTAGGGGGTTAGGGCTTGAATTTTTGTTTAGTTTAGTTTAGAGTTACAGTCCAGAAACAGCTTCTTTGGCCCACCGAGTCCGCGCTGACCAGTGACACCCACACCCTAACACTATCCTACACATACACTAGGAACAATTTACAATTTTACCAAGCCAACCAGGCTACAAACATGTAGGTCTTTGGAGTGTGGGAGGAAACTGGAGCTTCTAGAGAAAACCCATGCAAGTCACATGGAGAATGTACAGACAGCACCTGAAGTCAGGATCAAATCTGGGTCCTGGTGCTATAAGGCAGTAGCTTTACCATTGTACCACCGTGGTTTAACTAATTATTGTAAAGAACATCTTTAAGTACTTACTCTGAAAATTTGGGGTGCTCAACATCAAACTCTGTTTTGATAATATAATTTGTAATTTTAACCATGTATTTTGCCTGAAGGATGTAGGTTTCAAAATGCAGATATTGTTTATAGATTATTGACCAATCACATTTGTTGTGAACATGTACTATAATACATCAGTCAGCAACCTTAATGGGGAAACATGGGAAGGGATGAGACAGAAATGAAAGATTATAAAAGCTGGTAGAAGTAAAAAACGGGGGGGGGGGGGGGGTTATTAGTATCAATATCAAGTTAGGTGAGATTTTTTAATAGAAACCAAATGTTTTATTACCTTTTTATGCCGACTAAAGGCCCCAATAAATCAAGCCATAAAGCATGTTACATAATTAACAAAAGTAATCTTCAGCCAGGATGTTCCACTTTGGGGTTCTTCCTGAAGGTTTTTTTCCCCTAAATTTCTCTATTTCTCTCTCTGGCACATAAAATCTGTACTTCTCACAAATGAGTAGATTTTTCACCTATTCGTAGTCAATGGGCTGAGTACTACCCAATATTCTGCAAACATACTGCTATTATATGAGAAGCAGATGTCACACATTGTAGCATGGTAGATATAGCATTGAACGGATATCTGAGAGGTTGCGAGTTCAATGTTTACAACTGAAGTTCAAGAGTTAAGAATGTTTTATTGTCATACTAGACCAAGTGGACCGTTGGGCCCAAACCTTTCCTGCATTGGTGCAGCACCCCCCTTCCCCTCCCCCTTTAGTTTTAGTATATAGATGTTCCAAATAGAACAATGAAATGCTTACTTGCAGCAGCATAACAGAATATGTAAACACAGAATATGTCAATTTAGAGTTGCTCACTTACAGCGCTTGCAGCGGCAGTGACCCGGGTTCGATCCCGACTATGGGTGCTGTCTGTGCGGAATTTGTACATTCTCCTCGTGACCACGTGGGTTTTCTCAGATCTTCGGTTTCCTCCCACACTCCAAAGACGTACAGATTTGTAGGTTAATTGGTTTGGGTTTGTATACTTGGTATGTGCAAATTGGGTTTAATAGACTCAAAACCACTACTGTTCGCTGCAGTGGGAGACTGAAGACTGGTCTCGTGCCAAAATCCCTGCTACTTATCTCCGTAGCTGGGAGCCGCTCCCGGACCTGTCCATCACCATGCCGAGGGGGATGACCCAAGGAGTGGCCTAATCCCCAGGGACAACCACAGGCATTAAACGGACAGGGGGGGCGCACAAGGATACAAACAATCTCCCAGATGTTCTAGTGGCCAGAGATCCTAGGGTGACAGAGGAACTGGAGGAAATCCACATTAGGCAGGAAAAAGTTTTGGGCAGACTAATGGGACTCAAGGCTGATAAATCCCCAGGGCCTGATGGTCTGCATCCCAGGGTGCTTAAGGAGGTGGCTCTAGAAATTGTGGATGCATTAGTAATGATTTTCCAATGTTCTATAGATTCCGGGTCAGTTCCTGTGGATTGAAGGGTAGCTAATGATATCACACTTTTCAAGAAAGGAGGGAGAGAGAAAACGGGAAATTATAGACCGGTTAGTCTGACATCAGTGGTGGGGAAGATGCTGGAGTCAATTATAAAAGACAAAATTGCGGAGCATTTGGATCGCAGTAACAGGATCGTTCCGAGTCAGCATGGATTTACGAAGGGGAGGAGGCCATGTCTTCTTTGGGTGCAGTGCGTATCCCCAGCAAAACCCACGGCATGGCGTCTGGGTCAGTGAGCCATGCCTTTAGGGCCGCCTTGAGTTGGCGGTGGAAGCGTTCAACCAGGCCGTTCGCCTGCAGATGATACGCTGTAGTGTGGTGTAGGTGAATTCCCAGGAGGCGTGCCATGGCCGACCACAGTTCCGACGTGAACTGAGGCCCCCGGTCGGATGTTATGTCCAGCGGCACCCCGAACCGGGCAATCCAGTGCAACGCTAAGGCCCGAGCGCAGGTGGCCTTCGAGGTGTCCGCCAGCGTAATGGCATCAGGCCCTGACCTGCTGCGCGCTTCCCGACACCGCGGGGAGGACGGCCACTGCGTCCAGGTCCCGCTGACGGGACATTCACAGGTATCACAAAATGCTGGAGTAACTCAGCAGGTCAGGCAGCATCTTGGAGATAAGGAATGGGTGACATTTCGGGTCGAGACCCTTCTTCAGACTGATGTCAGGGGAAGGGGTGGGACAAAGAAAGGATATAGCTGGAGACAGGAAGACAGGGGGAGAACTGGGAAGGGGGAGGGGAAGAGAGGGACAGAGGATCTATCTAAAGTTAGAGAAGTCAATGTTCATACCGCTGGGCTGTAAGCTGCTCAATCGAAATATGAGGTGCTGTTCCTCCAATTTCCTGTGGGTCTCACTATGACACTGGAAGAGGCCCATGACAGAAAGGTCGGACTGGGAGTGGGAGTTGAAGTGCTCAGCCACCAGGAGATCAGGTTGGTTAAGGCGGACTGAGCAAAGGTGTTGAGCGAAACGATCGCCGATGGTCTCGCCGATGTAGAGAAGTTGACATCTGGAACAGCGGATACAACAGATGAGGTTGGAGGAGGTGCAGGTGAACCTCTGTCTCACTTAGAAAGACTGGGTCCTTGGATGGAATCGAGGGGGGAGGTAAAGGGACAGATGTTGCATCTCCTGCGGTTGCAGGGGAAAGTGCCTGGGGAGGGGGTGGTTTGGGTAGGAAGGGACGAGTGGACCAGGGAGTTATGGAGGGAACGGTCTCTGCGGAACGCAGATAGGGGAGGAGATAGGAAGATGTGGCCAGTAGTGGGATCCCGTTGGAGGTGACTTTTTATCCATGCACATTTTGCATTCCAGTTTGTTCAGATCAGATTGGCACATAACCACAGGATTTTGTAATTGGACATTTCAAATGTGGTTAATGATGTGAAAATAATTGGGTGTATGAGTAGTAATGCAAAGAATCTTAAAAAAATTAAAGATGGCTGAAGTGAGTGAGCAACAATGTGGCAGGTCGAATATTGTGTACAATTCAGGTAATCTGAAGTATAAACCAGAAAATGCTGAAAAAAATCAGGCGAAGCACTTGGGTAGTACTTGAGAAACAGTTAAAAAAACAAAAAACTGTATACTTCCATAAAATACCAATTTTATTTTCTTCTGATGTTCTTTTGTAGATTTTCATTTTTAGGAAAACTTTTTAAAATAGGAATTTCATTTTTTACTGACATCAGTTTGAATTTTGCATTGACAGCGGTTGGGCTATTTTGTGAGCTTCCATTTTGTCAGTGACTCAAAAATATTTGGGCTTGTTTTGAACAAGTATTGATATTGCTTCATTTTAGGTCTATGCACTGAAAGAATGGGAAACTATATAGTTATTTAAAAGGGAAAGACCTTTTGGAAAGAACCAAAACATGGGAAATGACAAAAACAGGAAGAAATCATGTATCTGAAGCATTTGAGATCAATATGGTAAAGGCAGGAACTGCACCTGAGAAAAGCAAGATATTACAAACAACAAAGTTCCATTCAGCACATTAAAAGGTTAATGGCATCACAAAGTTGATCATTGCAAGTAAACTCTTTATTCTTCGTGTACACTTTGTAAGAATACTGGACATTGCCCAGTCCATGGATATTAACCTCCCCACCTTAGAAGGGATCTACAGGAAATTCTGCATCAAGAAGGCAGCTAATATCATCAAGAGACCTGCACCCACCTAACCACACTCTCATCTCACTACTACAATTGGAAAGAAGGTACAGGAGCATGAGAACCGTTATCTCTAGGTCCGAGAACAGTTTTGCATGCTCTTGTTTTCTGGTGTATGGAAAATAGAAATAATAGGACCAGGAGTAGGTCATTTCTGCCCTGCAGGCCTGCTCTGCCATTCTATCAAGAAATGTATCTGTCTCCTTTTTAAATATATTTAATGACTTGGTCTCAAAGTCATGATAGACAATTCCACAAAGTCAACCCCCCCCACCCACACTGAATCCCAAATTAATTGCATATCATCAAATAGTGATTCCCTATTTCTAGATCGTCCCTGCATCCAGTCTGTCAAGCCCTGTAGGAATGTTGTGCTTTTCACGATCAACGGGTGGTGTAGTTTTAGAGTTGCTGCCTACAGCGCCAGAGATCCGGGTTCGATCCTGACTACAGGTGTTTGTATGAATTTTGTATGTTCTTCCTGTGACCACGTGGGTATTCTCCGAGTACATTTGTTTTCTCCCACATTTCAAAGATGGGTTTGGTAGGTAATTGACCTCAGTAAATTGTACCTAGTGTGTAGGATATAACTAGTACACAGGTAAACATTGGTCAGTGTGGACTTGGTGGGCCAAAGGGCCTGTTTCAATGCTTTATCTCTAAATTAAATTAAACTCAATCTTTTTGTATATCTTTCTGACATCCTTATTCCTGCATCAAAATTTCTTGGCAATGTTGTGCAAGCCATGTCATTCACCTGTCCAAAAATTAGACTCCCAAAATAGACATGCCACTCTGAAATTTGTCATAGGAAGAGATTGCCATGCAGAAGAAAGGATTACCACAGAGGAAAGGATTCAAGGATGTCCTCAAATCCTTTTTTGCAGAAATGCAACATCTTTGTTGACTTCTGGGAATCTTTGGTCCTTAACTATGCTCTCTTCACAGCAACCCATGTGGAGTAAGAAGATTTGGGCTGGTGTTGAGAACTTGGGGCCATCCACAGGAAGAAGACACAAAAAGCTGGAGTATCTCAACGGGACGGGCAGCATTGCTGGAGAGGAATGGGTGACGTTTCGGGTCAGGACCCTTCTTCAGACTGGTTGGGGATGAGGGAAACGAGAGATATAGACGGTGATGCGGAGAGATAATGAACAATGAATGAAAGATATGCAAAAAAGTAATGATGATAAAGGAAACATGCCATTGATAGCTGTTTATAGGGTGAAAACGAGAAGCTCGTGCAACTTGGGTGGGGGAGGGATAGAGAGAGAGGGAATGCCGGGTGACCTGAAGTGAGAGAAATCAATATTCATACCACTGGGTTGTAAGCTGCCCAAGTCAGAGACACAGTGTAAGTGATAAGATTGGGCCACCTCATAAATGTTCCACCCCATCACTCAGCATCTGCCTGATGGAAGTATGTAGTTCCCTGAGCTGTCCTCAACAGCTGCCACTAAACTGGATTGGAGTTGAGTCATCCCCGATCCAAGTGTCTGCCTAAGAATACAGTAGTTGTTATGATCACCAGTCAATCAACCTGGGCCAAGTTTGTGACTCATCAGAGCTGGGTATTGTGGATTGGCACATAAGAGCAATACAAACAATGACAGCTGGATTGTCTGGATTGTTTCCTAGTGTGGGGTATTAATGTGTAGGATGTAATCGCCGGCATATGCTACATTTAAATCTTAATCGGATGAAATTGAAGTTGAGGAGATGATTTTAATGCTTTCTCCCCATATAGCCTTTAAAATGTTGTTTTTTTCTGTTATGAATTCCATTGAAAATGTAAATGAGCATCTTTTCATAGTGACTAACAAATGTGATTAAAGCTATTTCAAAAAAATAGAATGGAGAAAAATTCTATGCATTCACTTTCCCTATAGAAATAATCCCACGCCCGACATTAATGTGGGCTTTTAGCCAAGAGCACTTTTGATTGCCTGATGGACAGAGGGTTTGGATAAAATCCTCCAATCAAGATCTTTCTACCTATGAAACTTCCTCTTTAGAAGACCAGAATTCTCAAAGCCGGGTCCATTCCTTGCTTTATAAACGAAAATTTCAATCTGTCCAGCTGAAATGTTAAATGACAAAACAAATGAAGATCAAATAATCAGAATTAATTTCCAATTATTAATGTCAATGAATAATTTTAATACTAAACTTAAATTCAGATCTTTCAGTTAAAGCATCAAAATTCAGTTAAAGCATCAAAAGGCTAATAATAAATCTGCATTGAGGTAAACAGAAAAGTAAATGTTATGGTGTTAAGACAAAATAACCAGACCACACGCAAAATTATGCATTTAATATGGATATACAAATAATGATACAAAGAAGTGCTTGTTGTAATCCAAAATGATGCTTGACTTTGTCTGTTATTAGCTGTGGTGTTTTTATCTGCTCTGCGTTTAACAACTGGTTGTATCAGATTTTGTAACCAATATTCAATATGTTAAGAAAATAGTAATGAAAACTAATGGAAAATATATTTAAGAAAATAAACTGAACCCAACAGACAAAACAAAAGATCAAATTCTTAGGACATAAGGTAACTCCTCATTGTATACACATTGCAGGATGTGTATACATTGTGCACATATAAATTGCCAGAACCTCAAGTTTTGAAAGGAAGTTGGGTGCAGTCATGTTAAGCTAAAATGTATGATGCTTTTTTGATGTGGTAGCATAGATCAGGTATCTCAAACACAGATCATTTATCATTTCAATCAATTGCAAAGATACTAGAGGAACAAGATGGACCACTCCGTTGAAATCGCCTATACTGAAGTGTAGTACGCAAAGGAGCGTAACGTCTGCCATTTAGTAGGCAAAACCCGCAGTCCGTTATGCCTCTCGCAGTGTAATCAGTGTTTTGGGGGAACAGTATGTGAGATGATATCATTAAAATGCAGAATATATCTCATCTATCAATTCACAGATTTTTGTTATTTTTCTTTTTAAATGTTTGCAAGTTTCTGCCTACTAAAATGACGCCAAGGCATACTACGGTTTTTAGGGTCGCGTGGTCTATCTTGTGCCTCTAGTATCTTTGATCAATTGTGCCACTATAGCATTCTACAATCCAGGTAAAATTTGTGCCCAGGAGTTAATTTGAAGTTGTTAAGAGGAACCATGTTAAAATGACTTACCTAAATCTAATCAAAGAAATTAAGCATTAAATTGACATGTGCTTAATATAAAAATTAAACTGCTACAACAGTTATTACAAAAGCTTAATGGAATTATTTTAATTTTTCTTTGTTGTAAGAATCTGGCCAAGGAACTGAAAAGGAAATTCATAGATTATTATTATTATGCACTGAAGTACAGTGAAATATAATGACAAATGAGGTACAGGCAGAGTGAAATAGTTCACAAAAAGTATTCAAACCACTTAAAATTGACGTACAGTATCTCCCAAATGTTCCTCTTAATCTAAAATCTTGCAGGCATTCCTCATTCTGTTTAAGACTAACCATGTGTAGGAAGGAGGTGAGATGCTGGTTTAAACCGAAGATAGGCACAAAATGCTGGAGTAACTCAGCGGGACAAGCAGCATATCTGGGGAGAAGGAATGGGTGACGTTTTGGGTTGAGACCCTTCTTCAGACTGATCCATTGTCATCTTCAACTTTAATCACTCTTGGACCCAACTACAGTTGAACAATGCTAAAATTCTCTTCATTTTGTTGGAAAATACTAACTTTAATTCTCTATTTTAGTTTAGAGATACAGCGCAGAAACAGGCCCTTCGGCCCACTGAGTCCACACCGAGCAGTGATCCCCGCACACTTACACTCTCCTACACACACGAGGGACAATTTTACACATACATCGAGCCAATTAACTTACATAACTGCGTCTTTGAAGTGTGGGAGGTAACTGAAGATCTCGGAGAAAACCCACGCAGGTCACGGGGGGAATGTACAAATTCCGGACAGACAGCACCCATAGTCGGGACTGAACCCAGGTCTGTAAGGCAGCAACTCTACCCCTGTGCCACCGTGCTGCCAAAATATTAATTGACTCTCTTCTCACTTGACCCTGAATTCTCCAATCCAAATGTGGTTGTCAATATAATTGCTCAAATAATTTAAAAGAGAACCAAATTTCTTCAATTGTAATAGTTTACAAAATCTCTGACTTAGTATATCATGAAATAACCTTTTTGTACTTATTTAATAAATTCTTCTACAAACTATGGTCATTATTGAAATCAAACTTGGTAGCTAACTGACAATATTTAACAATCAAATATTTGTTTTCAAGGGAAAAGAAAACTAAGCAACTTTGTTTTGGAAATGGAGAGATGTTACTTCTCCCATTTCAACACAAGAGCCTCCTTAAGCTTGGGAAGCTGACAGTCATTTCTAATTATAAAATGCTGGAGTAACTCAGTGGGACAGGCAGCATCTCTGGAGAGAAGGAATGGGTGATGTTTCGGGTTGAGACCAGATTTTCTGAGATTCTGAATTCTATAGAGACCTATCCTCTAACGTGACCTCCCCACCACACCCACTCCCCAGTTGACATGGCAAAAGTTGCTTTCTCACTGATGTCTGAGATAAGTCTGAGATTTTGAACTTCAAACACCCTTTTCCTCAACCTACCAAAATCTTACTGGATTAACTCAGTTAATGAGAATCAATTAAAGAGTTAGTATTTACTTATTGGTCACTGTTGTAACTTAAGGTACAAATGCTGGAGTCTATGTACCTTTGGAAGGTTATTTATTTTGTTCAAGCCTACTGAGTGCACAAGATTGCAAACCCTTGCAGAGATCAACCAGATTGTGCCTTCTGAAGATCACCTGCTGTCCATTGTCACTATCTTCTTTCCATTGTCTCCATCTACACTTCATGCTGCCTCGGCAAGGCTGCCAGTATAGTCAAGGATGGGTCTCATCCTGGTTTCTCCCTCTTTTCCCCTCTCCCATCAGGCAACAGGTACAGAAGTTTAAAAAAGCATATCGCCAGATTCAGGGACAGTTCATTCCAAGCTGCAGTTAGGCAACTGGACACTCCTCTCACCAGCTAGAGTGCAATCCTGACCTCCCATCTACCTCATTGGAGATCTTTGAACTATCTTTAATTGGACTTTATCGGATTTTATCTTGCACTAAATGTTGTACTCTTCATCCTTTATCTGTGCACTGTGAACTGCTTGATTGTAATCATGTTTCGCCTTTTCTTTGACTGGATAGCACACAAACAAGCTTTTCACTGTACTGCGGTACACGTGCTAATGATAAACTAAATAAACTAAACTATATTATAATATATGTATAATATATATATATTATCTCTTACTGATTAAACATATAACTTACATTCAGGGCAATGCAATGTAGAATCATTTGTTCTCACTGTTTGATTTGCACAGTATTCACAGGCAATATGCCTGATGTCCATCACTAGCATTTACTATTCCTTCAACACCAGTCATCTCTAGCACTGCAATAGTGACGAAGAGCATCTAAGCATTCATGGTATTTCCCTGCTTTGGAGACGACTATATATTCATAGGCTTTCATGGTCAAAGCTCATTTTTGAACATGAGGAAACCATTTAAGGCACTGGATGGAACAGGGAAATCACGTTTTTGTGACTGTAAATGGTGAAATGACATATATAAATATAATTAACAAATCTCTGCTTCCTAATCATGATTGCTAAACCTTCTTTATCTGGCTGAGAGCACTCTTTCACTGCCTTTAATTGGACGCATACCCTATTGGCTTTTCAGGACCACGTCCATTTGATGGGATAGCACAGTACCATGGCGATGCATCACAAACTAAAATTAACTCTCCGTTTATGGATCAGTGGGCCTAACATCATCAGATGGTAACAATCCTCTGCAATGTACAAAAGCTTTTTCTGTAGCTTTAGTCCACCTCTACATCCTTTCACGATTGTGTTTTGGAGATAACAGCTAATGCTTAATTTGGTACGAATGTATAATAATTCAACAACCCCAGAACATCCATGTAATTGCAAAGAAAGCTTATTAACATCTCTACTTCCTTAGAAGATTGAGGAGATTCAATATATTGGTGAATATTCTATCAAACTTCTGCATATGTATGGTAGAGAATCTACTTTCTGGTTCTGTTACAGTCTGGTTCAGCAACTCGAACCTCATGATCGAAGAAATTACAGTCCATTACAGAGAATGATCTTGTCACCATTGAAGGGATCTATAGAAGGTGTGCCACAAAATGACAGCCAATATCATCAAAGACCGCACTATCCTGGCATAGTTTCATTTCGCTACTACCATCAGGAAGAAGGTACAGGAGCCTGAAAACCGTGACCACTAGGTTCAAGAACAATTTTGTGGCAAACATCAGGTTCTTGAACACCACACACTATGATTTTCCATGGATGTGTTTCTGGTTACAATATGGACTTTGGCTTTTGCACTATTATGGTTACCATATTTTGTTTTTGTGTTTTTGATTACCATTGTTGCCATAACATTAATTTATTGTAGTATAATTATTAGATATGTGTGTGTTATTGCGTTTATGGGCCTGTTAAGCTGCAGCAAATAAGAATTTCATTGCTCCATTGTCAGTACACAGAAAAATTGGACACTCTTTACTCTTGACTCTTGAACCCGCCAAGATCCGTGGAAGAGAGCAGTTCAGTTCAGTTTAGTTTATTGTCAGGTACAGTGAAAAACTTGTGTGCAAACCAGCCAACGGAAAGGCAATACATGATTACCATTGAGCCATTCACAGTGTACGGATACATGATAAGGGAATAACGTTTAATCCAAGGTAAAGACAGTAAAGTCTGATCAAAGATAGTGCGAGGGTCCCCGATGAGGTCGATAGTAGTTGAGGACTGGTTGTGGTAAGATGGTTCAGTTGCCTGATAACAACTGGGACGAAACTGGCCCTGAATCTAGAGGTATGCAGTTTCACAGTTCTATACCATTTGCCCGATGGGAGAGAGGAAAAGAGGGACTGGCCAGGGTGTGAATCAACCTTGATTATGCTGCTGGCCTTGCTGAGACAGTGTGAGGTACATATGGAGTCAATGGAAGGGAGGTTGGTTTGTATGATGGTCTGGGCTGCTTCCACAATTCGCTGCAATTTTGTGCAGTCTTGGATGGAGCTGTTCCCAAACTAAGCTGTTATGCATTCCGAAAAAATGCTCTCTACGGACCATCAGCTTTCCATGGTGCATCTGTACAAGTTGGTGAGGGTTGTTGGGGACATGTCAAACTTCCTAAACCTTCTTAGGAAGTAGAGGTGTTGGTGTGCTTTCTTGGTTGCTTCAATATGGGTGCTCCAGGAGAAGTTGTTGGAGATATTTACTCCTAGAAATTTTTCAACCGTCTATATTTCGGCACCGTCAATGCAAACTAGGGTATGTGTACCGCTACGCATTAAATCTCTGAAATGTCGTCCGTTACATGTAAAAGCCAATGTGTCTGTTGCATGACACTAAGTGCTGAAATAACTAAGTGGGTCTGGCTGGATCTGTGGAGGAAATTAATAAGTGACATTTCAAGTCAGAATCCTTCTTTGCGACCTGTAACGTACCCTACTATTCCCTCCACAGATGCTGCCTGACCAGCTGAGTTACTCCAGCATTTTGTGCTTTGCTCATGATTCCAGCATCTGCAGTTCCTTGTGTGTGTCTGTTGTTAGCCAAACATTTTGTAGACTGATCCTCTGGAATTATGCACTGATGTACATGATTTATAATCAATTTAGTAAATTGCTGTCCACCAGATAAAATTGCAAATATGTCTCCTATTCTTAGATTGTTAAACTGTTCCAAAGATGAGACTTAATTGACAATCACCTATAACCTCCACAAATTCTGAAGGATCCATTCAAAGTACTAAACAGATTCAATCATTTTCTCCCTTGAAAGACCTGAACATTTCTGCTTCCAATTTTAGGTTCATTGTTTCGGGCACTTGCCTTGGTTTTGAAGTACCACGAAGGAGCATTGAGAATGTTGTGAATTTTGGGTACTTTTCAAATTCATCATGTCTTCATAGCATCTCCAATAATGTTCTAATCTCACCCATCTTAATGTGATTCTAATCTAGGAAAGGTAGATACAAAATGCAAGAGTAACTCAGCGGGACAGGCAGCATCTCTGGAGAGAAGGAATGGGTGATGTTTCAGGTTGAGTCCCTTCTTCAGACTCCAATCTAGGGAAATTTATTTTAGTCAGCCTCTTCCCGACAATGGTTCAGAGTTTGCAAAAAAAATCAGCGTTTTCTTGGGATTTCAATATAATTATTTAAATATGTTTATCGACATAAGTTTTCAGATAAAGCAATGCTTTTTTTAACATCATGTGTAATGTTTTTAGTCAACCAACCACATGTTGTGTCTATCTTCAGTTTAAACCAGCATCTGCAGTTCCTTCTTACACATGTTGAATCTGGTTCAGCAGTGTAACTACACTCGGTGTCAAGCTCAAATCTTATCCCATTATTCACTTTCATGAGAGCTGGATAGAGCTCTTAAGGATAGCGGAGTGAGGGGGTATGGGGAGAAGGCAGGAACGGGGTACTGATTGAGAGTGATCAGCCATGATCGCATTGAATGGCGGTGCTGGCTCGAAGGGCTGAATGACCTACTCCTGCACCTATCGTCTTTTGTCTTTTGTTTTGTCTATGGCAACAATCAGTAGTTCTACTTTTGTTAAGCGAGACAAATTTCTTTAAACATTGTGAACACTTCCCAAGTAATAAAGCCTACACTTCCTTTCTTTATATGGTGAGAATGGTAGAAACGGTGGAAGCTTTGAGTGGCTTACTTTCATTTTGCTTATTCTTACAAGGTGTAAAGTTGTAGCCTTTTAAACCACAGGTGCAAAGCTGTTCTTTCTTGAATCGCAGTTACCTGTTGTGGCCGTGCCTTTTATCTTTTTTAAATAATGTTCGGTTTGCTTCAGAATAATACGCTTTGCTACTTGCCCCTTATGTATGCTGTAACATGACAATCCAGTCTCATTTACGGGTTCTGGACATTTTTACTTGCACATTCCACTGCTGAGGCAATTTTCAGTGCAATCTCAGAAATCAGGTTCACCTCTGATAACAACCTCCTCTGAATCTGGTCATCATTGATTCTGCACACTAATCTCACCCTTGCCAAGCGAGAGAATATATTGCCATAATTACAGTCTTGTGATAACTTCCTCGATTCAGTTACATACTCAGCTCTTATTTTCTTAGGTTTTCTTAATTGTGAATCAAATTTAAACCTTTGCACAATCTTGCCTGGCTTTGGGTTACAATAATTTTATAACAAGTCTATCAGTTCTTCCACTTTTTTATACCGGGTTTCCCATCAGTGTTATGACAGCCTTAACATGTAGTTTAGCTGCAGTATTAATAGACTGAGGTGGACCCGTTGGGTCTAAATCTCTCCTGCGGGCCTCACCTGGGGCATCCTCCCCCAACTGACGATCCTGCAGGCTTGGCAACCCTTTCCAACTGACAAAGCCTGTTTCTGGGCGGGGAGTGTCCCCGGGGCCATGGGCGGGCGAGGGGGGACAGGGAAGGGGAGAGGGAGCCACTCACCTCGCCCCTTGTCGCTAGTGCTGCAGCCAGAGTGAGCCATGGGCCCAAAGCCTCTCCTGCAGCACGGCAGCGATCGTCGGCGAACAACGGTGACGGCCATCTTGTTGGACCCTCTGCCGCTGCACTGCACCATGGGAGGAAGGTCAGGCGCGGAGCCCACTGGAACGGGCGCCCGCCCTCCCGGAGCAGTTGGGGGGGGGGGGAGGGGGAGTGCATCTATTAAAGATAGTGTTACATATGCTACATATTCATTGTAGCAGTCCCAACCTCCTGCACTACTTTGTATCAGGCACACTCACCACACACACACACACACTGTGATTAGGTATGTAAGCACTTTTCAGTATCACTACGCCACACAGGCAAGGAGCTGAATAAAGGAGTAAATTAAGGCAACTGAAACAACCTGAATTGTGTCGTTATTATCAGGACATCAAACCCGAAGACACAACATGGTGGCAGCGGTGACTTTCGAGTAAAAACCCGCGCTATTGTGAATCGCTATTGTGAATTAGGAACAGCGGCTGCAGAGAAATTGATTTTTTTTGTGCACCCGCCTAACAACACAAGATGGCGGCCTCCACAGCAGCAATGAGCCTCCACCCTACGATGAACTGGGACGCCGATGATGTGGTGGAGGCGTTCAAGAAATTCAAACAAAAGAGCCAGCTGGCATTTAAAAGCTTCCTGAAAGGAACTGCAGATGAAGAGAAGGTCAGTTATATTTTACTATGGCTCGGGGAGAAGGGTCTAGACATTTTTAACAGTTGGAGCTTAACAGAGCCTGACTGCAATAATCCGGGAATAGTCCTTGAAAGGTTTGCGAACCATATGGAGCCCAAATCAAACCACAGAATCCATCGGTATGAGTTCCAAGGGCTAAGACAAGACCCACAAGAAACAACCGACACTTTCCTTTCGAGACTAAGGAACGTGGCCAAGAAATGCAGATTTGGTGATGAAGATGACAGAATTGTCGACCAGCTAATATGGGGGTGCGCCCACCAAGAGGTCCAAAAGTCCCTAATAGGGAAAGACACCCTCAACCTAAAAGACGCCGTAGATGCTGCCAGAGCTTTCGAAGCCACAAGGAAACAAATGTCCTCCCTCTGCCTTCAAGTTGGCTCATCTCAGAGCAGCACCAGAGTGAATATAGACGCTCTCTCAAAACGTGACCCTGGCTCCACCTTAAAGGCTCCAAAGCAGACATTTTCTAGGCATGCAAACAAACAAGCAAGCCAAAGAAGCTGCTGGAACTGCGGTACAGAGCATGCATTTGATGATCGCAGGGCGTGCCCAGCATACGGGACTACCTGCAACTCATGTGGGAGGCCTAACCACTGGAAGAAAATGTGTAGGTCAACAAAATCATACAGCACCAAGCCAAAGCAGCAATGGTCAAAGAACGATAGAAATACGAGAAGGAAACAAATACACGCACACGTCCAACAGGAAGAGGAGATAACCTCAGATACCTCTGAGGAAGAATTCCTTTCCGTTGGGACCATTGACGTCCACGAAATGGGAAACAGCAAAACACATAGCAACAGAGAGGAAGCATATACTATAATACAACTACAGAAAAAAGTGGGAAAGAAAAGAACAACGATTAATCTAAGGCTCAAAATTGATACTGGAGCCCAGAGCAATATCTTACCAGTCAATCTTTACGGAAAGATATTCCCTGAACACATGACAAAAGATGGCAGCGTCAGGAAAGGAATCCTTGGAAGTAGCGATGTAGTCCTAGCTGCATACGGAGGTTCCATAATCCCACAGCTAGGCAAAATAATCATAGCAGGAACATACAAAGGGAAAGAAGTGAAATGCCCCTTCTTCATCACTAAATCGAAAGGACCTGCTATTCTCGGCCTGAACACGTGCCAAAGACTGAAGATTGTGTCAATCAACTATGAAATCAAGACAAACTCCTGCAGAATTGACAGAAACATACCCATCAAAAACCGGCCGCCCATCAGGAACAAAGAAGAATTGATGGACATGTACCCAGAGTGTTTTGACGATACCGTTGGTTGTTTTGAGGAATACGAATACCATATCACAGTAGACCCCAGTGTGAAGCCAGTGATCCACCCACCCCGCCGTGTTCCCCTTGAACTGAAAGAGAGGCTAAGGGAACAACTAAACGAAATGGAAGAAAAGGGCATCATCACAGCAATAACTAAACCAACTGATTGGGTAAATTCAATTGTTATCAAAGAAAAGCCAAACGGAAAACTAAGGATATGCCTTGATCCCAGGGATCTGAACAATGCATTGAAGCGCGACCATTATCCAACTCCAACCCTTGAAGAGATCACACCCGCACTAGCCGGTTCCAAGGTGTTCAGCAAGCTGGATGCTAGCAATGGATATTGGAACGTCAAAATAGACCGGAAGTCATCAATGCTCACCACTTTCAACACGCCATTTGGCAGATTCAGATTCAACAGGCTCCCATTCGGGCTGAAGGTGAGTCAAGATGTCTTCCAGCGGAAAATAGATGAAACATACAAAGGCTGTAAAGGGGCAATCGGGATAGCAGATGATATCCAAGTATACGGCAGAGATGAAAACACGCATGATTACAACCTCCATGAGGCTATGGAAAAAACTCGAAGAGCCGGCATAAAGCTCAATGCAGACAAATGCATAATCAAAGAAAGGGAGTGCAAATTCTTTGGACTGATTTACTCTGCAGAAGGAGTGAAACCGGACCCTACAAAAGTGGATGCTATCAACCACATGGAGGAACCCAAAGACAAGAAACAGTTAAGAAGTTTCCTAGGGCTCATACAATACATGGGAGTCTTCATACCTAAGCTTGCTAATCATACAGCAAATCTCCGTGAATTGATGAAAGACGACGCTGAATTTGATTGGTGTGCTTCACATAGCCAAGATTTTGGGAAATTAAAACAACTCATCAGCAAAGAAACGATCCTGCAGTACTATGACAGACAGAAACCTGTAACACTCCAAGTTGATGCCTCCATGAGAGGAGTTGGAGCAGTACTGATACAAAATGGCCGACCTATTGCGTATGCATCCAAAGCACTCACTCCTACAGAATCAAGGTACGCAAACATAGAGAGAGAACTCTTAGCAGTAGTCTATGGCTGCGAGAAATTTCACACTTACCTATATGGAAGGTATTTCGACATCGAAACAGACCACCGCCCTCTAGAACAAATCGGAAAAAAAAACCTCACCAAAGCACCAGCCAGACTACAGAGACTATTACTGAGGCTACAGAGCTACGACTACAACATCAGATACAAGCCAGGAAAAGACCTGCTGCTAGCTGACGCCCTATCCAGACTATCAACACATGACAAACAAGAGATGGAAGGGCTGAGCATAAAGATCCACCACATTGTGAGTGTGACAAGCGTGAAGCTGGAACAGATTAAAGAGGAAACAGCCAGAGATGAAGAACTCCAGCTCCTCACCCAAATGGTAATACAGGGGTGGCCAGAAAAGAGACAACAAGTTCAGCCTATCCTCCGCGAATACTGGACCATCCGTGATGATATTTCGGTAGAGAATGGAGTCCTGCTGGCCGGATCACGAATCATCATACCCAAGTCCATGAAAAAAGAAATCCTCGAAAAGATCCACCAAGGACACTTAGGAATGGAAAAGTGCAGACTCCGTGCTAAATCCGCTGTGTACTGGATAGGCATGTACAAGGACATAGAAAAGCTGGTATCTACATGCCACATATGCCAAAAATACAGGAATTCACAACAGAAGGAGGAAATGACACCCAGTGATATCCCAAGCCGGCCATGGCAAACCATCGGAGCAGACCTGTTCACAGAGAACCAGCAATGGTATTTGATTATGGCCTGCTACTACTCCAAATTCCCATTTGTGAGAAACATAAAGGACTTGAAAGCTAAAACAATTGTGTCAATTGTTAGAGGGTTGTTTGCAGAGCAAGGAATACCTGAGCAGATCGTATGTGACAATGGAACCCAATTCACATCTCGGGAATTCAGAGAGCTGGCCACCGAATACGGGTTCAAAATCACAACATCTTCACCACATTACCCAAAGGGCCATGGGTTTATTGAAAGGCAAGTACAGACAGCCAAGAAAATACTAATAAAATGCCGAGAGGCAAAGGAGGATCCAAACCTGGCACTATTATCCTTACGGGCAACTCCACTAAAGGCTGACATGAAGTCTCCTGCAGAAATGCTAAATGGCAGGAAATACAAAACCACCCTGCCAAGCAAAATCCAACCCCCTATCGACCAAGAAGAAACAAGGGCAAAATTGGCAGCTGCCCAGGAGGAGGGGCTGAAACAATACAACAAAAATGCACAGTACTTGCCTGAACTATTTCAAGGCCAAAACGTACATGCTCAGGATCCAATAACAAAGAAATGGACCCCAGCACAAATCACCAGTAGGGCTGGAACCCCAAAATCATATATCATAGAGACAGAACCGGGCAGGCAGTTGAGACGAAACAGAATTCACATCCGCCCGACACCTGAAATGTCAACACCTGCAACTTCAAAGACAACACCAGCAACTCCTAGGACACCACCCACAGCAACAGCAACACCTGCCATTGATGACAACACATTCTCACAAACTGCTACCAGTGAGTTATATAGTCAACCAGCACCAACCAATGGCCAGGAAACGACTCAACAAGTCACCAATACATCGAGTGCAACACTGCAGGCAACAACCAGATCTACTAGATCCAGGAGCAACATCTTACCCCCAGCGCGTTATCGCTAGCACTGGAAGGGACAAGTCACAAGTCACGCCAAGACATGACTCTTGACTGGCTACGCACTACCTGAAAGAAAACAAGCTGCCATTATATATTTTGTTGTGTAGTATAGTAGAAAGCAGAATGCCATGAATGTGGGCAGAATAATCCCACGGTATCTGCTACAGGATTGCCACCCTCGCTCTGGAAATCCTCTAGTGTCACTAACTTTTATTCTTTTCTTTTGAGAAGGGGGGATGTTACATATGCTACATATTCATTGTAGCAGTCCCAACCTCCTGCACTACTTTGTATCAGGCACACTCACCACACACACACACACACTGTGATTAGGTATGTAAGCACTTTTCAGTATCACTACGCCACACAGGCAAGGAGCTGAATAAAGGAGTAAATTAAGGCAACTGAAACAACCTGAATTGTGTCGTTATTATCAGGACATCAAACCCGAAGACACAACAGATAGCGGCAGCTTGTGGGCTCAGCAGTCCCCTACCCCTCATTGGCCCCAAACCTCTCCTGCATTGGTCCAGCACTCTCCTCCCCCACTCCCCCTTTCCCCTCCCCCACCACTCCCCCCTCCCCCACCCCCTACTCACCCACTCCATCCCCGCTCAACCCCCCTCCTCCCTTCCCCCCCACTCACCCACTCTATCCCCCCTGAACCCCCCTCCTCCCCTCCCCCCACTCATGCACTCAATCCCCCCTCAACCACGCCATCTCTCCTAAACCCCCATTATCCCCCCTCCTCCCCTCAGCCCCCTCCCTCACCCACTCCCGCTCCATCCTGCCTCAACCCCCTAAACCTCTCCTGCATTGGTCTAGCACCCTCCCCTCCCCCTCCCCACTCCCCCTTCCCATCCTCTCCCACTCACCTACTCCATCCCCCCTTAACCAGCCCTCATCCCCCACTCACCCACTCCATCCCCCCTCAACCCCGTCCTCCCCTCCCCCCCACTCACCCACTCCATCCCCCCTCCCCCCTCACTCACTCATCCCCTCTCAACTCCCGTTATCCCCCCCTCTCCTCACCCTCCCCATCGCCCACTCTCCCAACTCCATCCCCCCTCAACCTCCCTTATCTCCCCCCTTCCGCCCCCCCCGCCCCCCTTACCCACTCAACCACTTCACCTCCCCTTACGTGGCCGGAAGTGAGCTTCGGCTCGCTATGGATCACTGCCGTTTGCACCATCGCAGGCACGGAGTGACGTCAAAAACGCAGCTCGTCCTCCCAGCTGGGGGGGGGGGGGGGGGGTTGTGGGGGGGAGGGTGAGCAGGTGAGTGGGTGATAGAAGGGGGGGTGAAGGATAAGGGAGGGTTGATGGGTGATGGAGTGGGTGAGTGGGGGGAGGGGGGGGGTTGAAGGGGGAAGGAGTGGGTGAGCAGGGGGGACGGGAAGAGGGGGTTCAGGGGGGATGGAATGGGTGAGCTAGCGGCAGTTCCTCGGCCCACAGACCCCCCTCCCTCATTGGCCGCCACTCCCATCACTCTGGTGGGTCCCGCCCCTGGCGGTCATCGTGGCCCCCCCCCCCCCATTAGTCGTCACTCGGGCGGTTCCCATTGTGACATCATACGCTGAACATTGGCAAGCATCGGTTTAATAAGGTCATTTTTAAACTTTAAAATCTCTCTAACTTTAAAAATATAAGACCAATTTGAATGAAACTGGTGTTAAACACTCCCCAGGACAATGATAAGTAAGATAGTCTTAAAATTGTCGCGCTACCGTTTTTTAGATGAAAACTACACAAAGTAACAACTGCACAAACATACGGAACAAACAAGATGAGAGATAGATAGATAGATAGATAGATAGATAGATAGATAGATAGATAGATAGATAGACAGACAGACAGACAGGCAGACAGACAGACAGACAGACAGACAGACGTTCTGCGCAACAAAGAAATGTGACATCTCACAATTTTCCACAAATATCTGGATTTTTGCATCATGTTTTGGATATTCTCCTTTACTTAATATTTTCTATTTTGTTACAGTAGTTGTTTGTTAAACATTCCTTCTCTTGCACCTTTTCTTTTGGAAATCAGTTTCTTTTCAATCCCACCTGCCTTGGGGAACTCGTTTTCTTGACTGCAGTGTGATATATATCTTAACAGAAAATTGGTAGAGGCGTAGAGGCTGATTTTCTTCATTTACTGAGCTTATTAATTTTCTTCTAGTCCTTTGAAATCACACAACCACAAGCCCTTGCAAATATCAATCAAAGTAGCATCTACCAAAGATCAATAGTGACACAAGCTGAGCCCCCAAAAGCATCTTGAACCCTGCTGGCTTGGAGGAAAATAATGATCAGCTATTATGTAATAAAAACAAAACGTTGAAAAGACTCAGTGGTTAGATAACATCTGTGGAAAGAGAAAAAGTTAATGTTTCAGTTTTACGAGCCTTTGTTAAAATTGGGAAAGAAAAATAAGTTTTCAGTTGGAAAAAAGGTGGGAGAAGGATTGGTAGAGCAAAGAAATATCTCTGACGAAGTTGACGGGGCATAAACAAACAGGTTTAGCTTCTTTGCTTGCATATCTGTTGTAATTAGCAAGACTGGGACATTCCCAGTTGGCCAGACTATAGGAGTAGATTAAGAAAATTAAGACAAAATGATGCCAGGCAGAAATAGTCACTTCTGATAACAAAACAAAGAGTGAGCTACCTACAGTTGGAGAATGTAATATTGAGTCTGAAAGGCTGCAATATGCCCAAACAGATGAGGTATTATTTCTCAAGCTTGCATTGGGCTCCATTGCAATTGTGCAGGAGATCACAATGAGTGGGATTGGGAATTAAAGTAGTTGGCAATGGACGGGTTCAAGGTCACTCCTTTGGGTTAAATTCAAGTGCAATTCAAATTCAACCTAACTGCATTCGGTTCATTCTTTGCCGAAGCGACCGCACTGTGAACACTGAATGCAGTACATTGAATTGGAAGTTCAGGTGAATTGTTGCTTTAACTGGAAGGATCTTTTAGGCCCTTGGATGATGTAAAATGCAGAGGTGAAAAGACAGAAACAAAGAACTGCAGGTGCATAGTTTACAAAAAAAGACACATAATGCTGGAGTAACTCAGCGGGTTAGGCAGCATCACTGGAGGAATGGATAGGTGATGTTTCGGGTCAGACTGAAGTGGGGTCGTGACCCGAATTGTCCACGTTCTCCAAAAATGCTGCCTGACCCAGTGAGTCCAGCACTTTGTGTCTTTTTCAGGTGAAAGGACAGGTTTTCATCTACTGCAGTGGCGTGTGAAAGTTCCATATGACAGGACATGGTTGGTGGGGACCGAAGAGTGGACCATGCAGTTAGCAAGAGAGTGATCCGTTCAAAATGGCAAAAAGAGATAGGAATTTGTCCCTGATGGTGGAATATTGTAGGAGTTGGTGGAAATGATGAAGAATGATGTGTTGAATGTGGATGTTAATGGGTTGAAAAGGGGATGAGGACAGAAATGTGAGAAATAGATGTGATCAGGACATTGTCCACAATGATAAGAGGGAAATCATAGTTTAGGAAGAGCTATGTGTGTTCAACTGTGCACAGGCCATCCGGGGATAACAAATGGGTTCTGATTATATAGACATCCATAAGTTGATTTTGCCCTTAGGATAGAAAGTACACATAAATCATACAATGTGGTAAACTTACTTACGTAATACTGTAGTGAATGGCATCAATGGAAAAATAAAATTGGTCAGAGAGAACAATTACTAAAAGCAGAAAGAGAGAAAGGGCCATTCGTAGGAATGAATGTTTATACATACTTCAGACTTTTGAAATTTAATAATATTATGGGAGTTTGTACGTCACTGCATTCTTAAGTTGGATAATAATAATAATAATAATAATAATACATTTCATTTGTATAGCGCTTTTCTGGAAACTCAAAGACGCTTTACAGAGTAAGTAAAACATAAAAATAAATAAATAAACGAACAAAAAAAGGAAGGATAAGGAGAAGCGATGGTCAATGGTTGAAGGCAGTGTTGAACAGGTGAGTCTTAAGTGATGATTTGAATGTGGTGAGTGAGGAGGAGTCTCTGATGGTTTGAGGTAGTGAGTTCCAGAGGGTGGGAGCAGCGATGGAGAAAGCCCTGTCCCCCCAGGATCTGAGTTTGGTCCGGATGGGGGGGGACAGGAGGTTAGCAGCAGCAGAGCGGAGGGTGCGGGTGGGAGTGTGTCTGTGGAGGAGGTCAGTCAGGTAGGATGGGGCCAGGTTATGGAGGGCTTTGTAGGTCATGATGAGGATTTTGTACTGGATTCTCTGGGGGATGGGGAGCCAGTGGAGCTTGTAAAGGACGGGGGTGATGTGGTCACGGGTCGGGGAGTAGGTGAGTAGACTGGCAGCAGAGTTCTGGATGTATTGATGATTTTTGAGGGTGAACCATAGAGGAAGCTGTTACAGTAGTCCAGACGGGAGGTGATGAAGGCGTGGATGAGGGTTTCTGCAGCTGTGGAGGAGAGGGATGGACGGAGACGGGCGATGTTTTTGAAGTGGAAGAAGGCTGTCTTGGTGATGTGTTTAGTGTGTTTGTCGAAGGAGAGGGTTTGATCAAAGATGATGCCAAGATTCCAGATGTGAGGGGAGGTGGATACTGAGAAACCGCCAATGTTGAGGGTGAAGTTGTGGGTGGATTTGGTGGGCGTTTTTGGTCCAATGATGATGATTTCGGATTTGTCACAGTTTAGTTTGAGGAAATTGATTTGAAGCCAAGATTTTATTTCAGTGATGCAGTTTGTCAGGATAGAGTGTGTAGCGGTGGAGATTGACTTGGTGGAGATGAGGAGCTGGATATCATCGGCGAAGCAGTGGAATTGGAGACCATGACGGCGGATTAAGTGACCAAGGGGGAATAAGTACAGGATGAAGAGGAGGGGGCTGAGAACTCATAAGCCAGGGGCAGACTTTACATTCAAGCAGATAGAGTTATTGCTACTATATAAATTACGCACATTGCTACACTGAGCAAATTATTTTCTGTAAAGATAATCTTAGTAATCTAGTTTTACAAGTGTGTTTTGGTCGACTTTCTATTTTCCTAGGCTGCAAAAACCTGAAGTTGCCCAAAACCATCTTATCCATTTCCTCACTCTCACCAAGCCCCCATGCAAACAGTGCTTGGCTCTTGGCTGGCAATAATTGAATTCTCATTCTAAGCCTAGCTCTTACTGTAAATTGTCCCTTTTACACACATCTCCTTGTCGAAGCTTTTGGTTACATATGCAAACAATTTCACATGACTAGATGTTAATTTTTAGGTGATAATATCCTTTTAGAGCAGTTTGAGATTTAATTTAGAGATAAAACATGGAAATAGGCCCTTCAGCCCACTGAGTCCACATCGACCTTCAGTCACCCATTCACACTAGTTCTATGCTATTCTACTTTCTCATCCGTTTCCTAAACACTAGGGGCAATTTAGAGCAGCCAATTATCCTTCAAACCCGTACGTCTTTGGGATGTGGGAGGAAGCCAGAAACCCACGCAGTAAGAGCAGGGAAAACTCCACACAAACAGCATCCAAGTTCAGGATCAAACTTGGATCTCTGGCACTGTGAGGCAGCAGCTTGTAGTCAGTATTAAAATGGCTATTTAATGAAGGTCCCTGTTATTGTGCATGTTAATGTATTATCAAATGAGTGAAATTTGAAGAATTAAATTGTGGTAGGCTTTCCAGCTCCCCACCCCCATACCATTCCCCCAAATTACTCACCTTCAAAGTTTCACTGACAATCCTGGTATCACTTATCATTACTATGTAAAAGGACTCACTTTATGCCATGATTCCCTTTATGCACTGACATCCAATGCTCAGGTCAGTAAAATAAAATATAATTTAAATGTAAATGTTGGAACTTGGAAAAGTAAAAAGGCCCATTATAAAAGGGAAACCAAGTTTGTGGATGAAATGAAGATAGGTGGAGGGGCAGGTAGTGTAGAGGAAGCAGGGAGTCTGCAGGAAGATTTGGACAGGTTGGGATAGTGGGCAAAGAAATGGCAGATGAAATACAGCAGAGCAAAGCGTGGAGTCTTGCACTTTGGTAGTAGGAATAAAGACGTAGACTATTTTCTAAATGGGGAGAGGATGCAGAAATTGAGGTGCAAAGGGACTTGGGAGTGCTGGTGCAGGATTCCCAAAGGATTAATGAATCGATAGACTAGAATATTAAAGCAGGCATGTAATACTGAGGCTTTATAAGACACTGGTTAGACTGCATTTGGAGTATTGTGAGCAGTTTTGGACCACATATCTGAGCTGGGATGTCCTGGTTTAGACTTTAGAGATACCACACAGAAACAGGCCCTTCGGCCTACCGAGTCCGTGCCGACCAGCAATTAAACTATGCACTAGCACTATCCTACACACTAGGGTCAATTTACAGTTTAAAAAAATAAAGATAATTAACCTACAAACCTATTACAATCCAAAATTAATCTACATCTTTGGATTGTGGGAGGAAACCCATGTGTTCACAGAGAGAATGTACAAACTCCGTACAGACAACACCCATAGTCAGGATCAAACCCAGGTCTTTGGCGCTGTGAGACAGCAACTCTACTGCTGCACCACTCTGCCACCCTTGGTGTTGGAGATGGTCCAGAGGGGGTTTATGAGAATAATCCCAGGGATGATTGGGTGTTTGATGGTTCTGGGCCTGTACTTGCTTGAGTTTAGAACCTTGTTGTAACTTACCGAATAGTGAAAGGCCTGGACAGAGTGGATGTGGAGAGGATGTATCCACTAGTGGGAGAGGCCAGGAACAGCGGGCGCAGCTTTCGAATAAAAGGACGTACCTTTAGAAATGAGATGAGAAGAAATTTTCGAATGAAATTTTTAATGTAAATAAATTGAATTTCGTGCGTTCATAAGTCATAAGAGCAGAATTAGGCCATTTGGCCCATCGAGTCTACTCCCCCATCCAGTCATGGCTGATCAATCTTTCTCTCTCAACCCCATTTTCCTGCCTTCTCCACGTAATCTTTGACACCTTTACTAATGAAGAACCTGTCAATCTCCACACTGACTAGAGTGGTGAATCTGTGGAATTCATTGCCATAGACGGCTGCGGAGGTCAAGTCATTGGGTATTTTTTAAATGGAGATTGACAGGTTCTTCATTAGTAAAGGTGTCAAAGATTACGCGGAGAAGGCAGGAAAATGGGAGATTCTCTTAGACTGGTACTGTTAGGCAACAAATAGATTGTTTAGTATATGGGCAGCACGGTGACACAGTGGTAGTTGCTGCCTTACAGCACTTGCACTGCCATAGACTCGGGTTCGATCCCAACAATGGGTGCTGTCTGTACGGAGTTTTGACATTTTCCCCGTGACCCACGTGGGTTTTCTCCAAGATCTTCGGTTTCCTCCCACATTCCCAAAACGTACAGGTATGTAGGTAAATTGGCTTGGTAAATGTAAAAATTGCCTCTAGTGTGTGTAGGATAGTGTTAATATGTGGGGGTCGCTGGTCGGAGCGGACACGGTGGGCCAAAGGGCATGTTTCCACGCTGTATCTCTAAACTATACTTTTTAGTTTAGTTTAGTTTAGTTTAGAGATACAGCGCGGAAACAGGCCCTTCAACCAGCAATCACTCATGCACTAGTTAGAAACATAGAAACATAGAAAATAGGTGCAGGAGTAGGCCATTCGGCCCTTCGAGCCTGCACTGCCATTCAATATGATCATGGCTGATCATCCAGCTCAGTAACCTATACCTGCCTTCTCTCCATACCCCCTGATCCCTTTAGCCACAAGAGCCACATCTAACTCCCTCTTAAATATAGCCAATGAACTGGCCTCAACTACCTTCTGTGGCAGAGAATTCCACAGACTCACCACTCTCTGTGTGAAGAAATGTTTTCTCATCTCGGTCCTAAAAGACTTCCCCCTTATCCTTAAGCTGTGACCCCTGGTTCTGGACTCCCCCAACATCGGGAACAATCTTCCCACATCTAGCCTCTCCAACCCCTTAAGAATTTTATATGCTCGTCACTAGGGCCAATTTTACAGAAACCAATTAAGCTACAAACCTGCACATCTTTGGAATGTGGGAGGAAACTGGAACATCCAGAGAAAACCCACACAGTCACAGGGTGAATGTACAATCTCTGCAAGACAGCACCGTAGTCAGGATCGAACCTAGGTCTCCGGCACTGTCAGGCAGCAACTATACCACTGTGCTGCCCGTGCTTTTGTGTTTAGATTTGTGGATATAAGGACCTGTTATATAAGCAATTGAATTAGGTTGCCTAATCTTTCCAGTGAGTAACCTGACATTAAATCATTTAAATTGGATATTCAAATATTCAATTTAAAAAATGACAGCAAATTGTTTAATATCTTAATTTGAAATATTTTTTATTCAATAAATTAAATACTTTTTAACAGGTGAAGAAACAAATTTTAAAACATGCTACTTTGTGTTTAAGAAAGATTAGCTTTATTGGAAGACTTCTGCATGCCACAACTCACTATCCTCATTATTTTGCAACTAGTTTTGTTGCCGGGCTGACATGTGGGAGTCTTATCGTGCAGAAGGTTGCAGAGTTAAAATGGTCTGATGCTTAATCTTGAGCTAGCTTGGCTGATTTCACCCAGATTGAAACTAGAACAAATAAGTGCATGTTTTAGATTTATATATGTTCCACACACCTAAGATGACAAGTATTATTTAGCCTTAATACGTAATTACAAATGCTGCGTGCAGTAATTTCAGACCTTCTATCGATCCAATTGCACCTTATAAGAAATTAAACTATTTGTCAAATATTTATATTGAAATACAGCCTTGACATGACATGACAGCCTTCATGTTTGCCAGAGGCAAAAAAGTTTGGTTGAAAGAACTGCATCGTGATCCTATGGAAAAAAAAAAGAGATTCATATAATAATGTACATGATAGTTTGGTGCTGAGCAGATTTGCTTGTACAGATTAATGGAGAAATGCAACTTAATTTCCAAGCTTCAATGTACAAAAACTGAAAAATCAGTTGCTGCATTAATTTAACTTCTGGACTGTTTAACATTTCTAACAGCTGGAAATTACTGCTAATTATTGATGGTAATTGAGTATAACAGCATTAATACCATTGCAAGTGTGGGGCAAAACTCAATAACTGTTTCCTGATGTAACACAATGCTGCATGGCTAAAAATCAAACTTGAGTGCCAATGTGTTTAAAGTCGATGCCATGTATTTATCTTATCCATATAAAACAGGTATAAAGGAAATGGCTGTGGAGGTAAAGCTAATGTCTGTAGAGATTCTTTTTTTGAATACGCGCTGACAGGAATGGAACCTTGCTTATGGCCACATTGATATTAAAAAAAATTGTATCCCAAGAATCAGAATCAGAATAGCCTTTATTCTCATCCAAAAATGTATTTTGGACGAGATTCCATTACCCACAGTCCAACAATAAAAGCAATAAAAATAAGCGATAACACACACAATCACAAACCAACACAAAATAAAAAAGAAACATCCATCACAGTGAGTCTCCTCCAGTCACCTCCTCACTGTGATGGAAGGCCAGAATGTCTTTTCTCTTCCCCTGCCGTCTTCTCCCGCGGTCAGGCTGTTGAAGTTGCCACGTTCCAGTCCGCTCCGGACGGTGAAAGGTCTGCAGCGGGCCGACCTAAGCCCCACGATTCGGGGCGGACGAAGACACTGCCGCTGCACGTCGGGGCGGTCGTGGCTCCTGACATTGAAGCCCCCACCAGGCAGAGAAAAATCCCGCGGCCTATTTCAGGCCACGCCGGACGGTGGAAGGTCTGCAGTGGGCCGACCCAAGCCCCGCGATTCGGGGCGGGCGAAGACGTTGCTGCTGCCGGAGCTCCCGATGTTGGCCCCCATCCAGGGACCTGCGGGCTTCCGATATCCACGCGGCCCGCGGCCGAAGAAGCCTTCGGAACCTCCGAAGGTGAGTCGCAGCCGCTCTCACAGAGCCACCAGTGCCTCCGAAGGCAGCCAGCTCCGCAGATAGTGAGTACAGTCCACGGGCTCTGCGAACCAGAGCCCAGGTGTTCCCAGCTGGAGGCCGCCAGCTCCAGGTGTTTGACCGATGGTAGGCCGCAGCGGGAACGGAGACACGACCCAGAAAAAAAGGTTGCGTCACCGTTCGGAAGAGACAATTTTACAGTCCCCCCCCCCACACATAGTACTCAACCACAAAAAAATACTACATCACATCTAAACACTACAATTAAGACAAAAAACAACAAAAAACACAAAAGACAAACGGACTGCAGGTAAGCCGCAGCTGCTGGGCAGCACCGCCATTTTGCAAGTTGGCACATCAGATAAATGTTTGATGCAAATAGTAAATGAGGAAGGCTTCTTGCTGACAGGATCGATTCACTATCACAGTGAATCTAAAGTGATATTTTACAATCTCAGTGTCGACAACCAGATTCTTTCAAAATTACATCTTTTGAAATTCATCATCAGTTCTATCTTTATAGGAAGAATAGGGAAGAAAAGATGATGCCATCAAAACAAAGGTCTTATACCAACACAATAGAAGTGCAAATATGATGGATTTATAATTCAGTTGTGGCAACCAGAATTATAAATCCATCATATTTGCACTTCTATCAGTCTGAAGAAGGGTTTTGACCCAAAACGCCACCCATACCTTCTCTCCAGAGATGCTACTTGTCCAGTTGAGTTACTCCAGCTTTTTGTGTCTTTCTTTGGTGGCAACCAGATTGATGGAAGCACAGCTGGGAATTTCCTGCCAGTCCTTGCCGCTGCCTTGTATTAAATTCATAACCAAAGTTATTTGAGTTCTTGTCAATGACTTGCATGGTAGTTGTGCCTTTGCACTTGTTAAGGGCATCAAATGGGTGATGATTCAAAACAAGATTCAAGTATGTGAAAGAGACTCAAAGAGCCTGAAAGCCATCTGAGTCACAGTCTGGTGGGCTTCAGTCATGCATTGGTGCATCAAACACCTGGAGGATACAGGATTGTTTACTCAGTCATGGTGTCAGGTCAACAACCTACTCCTTAATGTCAACAAGATAAAAGATGACCAAGATAAAGGCCTGTTTCCTCCCTGCATGATTCTTTGACTCTTGAACTGTGTTCATTTTTGTGGAATTCTGCCTTGTATCATTCATTTTGCTGTCACTAGTTCAATGTAAACTAATGTGTACAATGCTGACACATGCAAATTTCAGTACAGTGTGAATGATACATCCTTAAATTTCTAGATAGATGACCTTACCTCCTGGCTTCAACAGCATGGATGGATTTTCTTCTGCGTTCTTGTGATAGTCAAATGAAAACTTCCCCACTCCCATCAATATAACCAACCTCATTGCATAGTTTATCCTTACCAAGTCCTTGATTAAACAGCATTTCTGCTTTGATTAACCTAATTATCATTTCTGCCAACCCTTCAATCTTTATGCTTTAACTGCCAATTATCTATATACTAAAACTCTCGTTTGTTATCTTGTTTGTGACTGAACTTCAGCCACAATAGAGCGACAATTTTAGGCCCACCTTACTCACCGTCGTCACTTTAATGGTAAAAATGGTGGTTTTATTGAAATCAGTGTTATATTTTTAAAGTTATTCACATTTTAAAGTTTAAATCTATCTCCTAGGGAGGGGGGAGGGGGGAGAGGGGGAGGGGAGGGGGTGGAGGGAGGGGAGGAGGTGGAGGGAGTGGAGGAGAGGGGATGGGGGGAGGAGAAGGTGCTGCACCAATGCAGGAGAGGTTTGGGCCCAACGGGTCCACTTGGTCTAATAACATTTTAAAATTGCTGACTTTTTTCACTTTTGAAATATGTAACTATATAACATCTGATATCATTTGACATTGACATGAATTTACTTTAGTTTCCACTTTCTAAGTGAAAAATAGAATGAAGGCAAATGGGATTTCACTATTTCAATAACCTATATATATTTAAATGCTACAATGTGTGTTTTGCAGTCATCAAAACGATCATTATGTAATAATCCTTCTATAGATTGGCAGCCTTACAAATACTTCAGTACAATTTGTTATAGCTATTTTCACACAAAATAATATGTCATTAAATTTCATCTCTGAATATAAGAATATCAGTTCACATGTTATTATATGGGATAATAATATATAAGATTATTATTATCTCATATAATACTATGAGAACTAATTGGATGGATGGAGATATGCAATCAAACCTTTGTCTTGCTTGATACATACAAAGTATTATTGTGATCAAGGCATATGTTAAAAGAGGCATTCGAATGTTTCTTGTAATAGCTTTATTGTTAATTTTACTTGCTCAGCATTAGAAGTACACTGAAACACTGAGCATTCATATAAATAGTTTCCACATTGGTCATGTTAAGAAATCATATACTGAAAGGACAATATCATTAGAAATGATAGTTCTCAGCTCCTTACTATATTCCCAATACACTAACGCGGGCGCAGCCACATTTTGCTCGAACTATTTACACATTTAGGTTTATAGATGACATCATCATAATGTGCTGAATCTTGAAAAAATGACAAGATAGCTAATTAAATTATTGCATCGTGTGGGAGGCGCATTCCCAATCTCATTGTACCCCTGTACAATGACAATAAAGATATATTGTATTGTATTGTATTGTAAGGAGGTACAGGGAAGAGGTGTCACAGATCAAGGTGTCAAGATAATAACCTCTCCCTCGAAGTCAGCAAAATGAATGAGCTAGACATTGGCTTCAGGAAGCAAGATAGAGTATATGCCCTGGTCTGCCCCGGTGGAGTAGGGGCAAATGTAGCAGATGGGGCAGAGTAGGGGCGGTGGAACCTCCCCTAGTGCTGAAGTGGAGAATGTCAAGAAAAGGTTGAGAGCTTCAAGTTTTCTTTTTGCACTACCTGTTATACTCATGTGTGGTTGAATGTTCTCATGTGTGGTATTATTTGCCTGGATGTAAACAAACTCATACTGAGTCGCACAGTGTCCGTTCTTTCATTGTCACTGGGTCTAAATTCCAGAACACCTGACCTACACTAATCAATACCCTGACCAATATCATCTCTGGAGGAATTCAGCAATTCAAGAGGTGGAGTTTTGAATGGGTGTGCCAGGATCTGAGGCAACAATGCATTTCCCTAAAAACAAAGCAACATTATGGACCAGAAGGTGATAAGGTGAAAACAGTTGCGTAACATTCCCACACAAACTCAGATGCCAACATGACAACAGAATAAATGAACTTTTAAAATACATTGTAAATTAAACAAAATGTAGGAGGATTTATTTATAGTGGCACAACAGGATGCATTTTATTGATTTATTGGTTTGTATCATTTAATTGTCGAGACAGTACGGTGAGTTTGTTTGTTTAATCTGTCTATCCTGTCCATCATACTCCAGTGGTTAGGCTATTAACAAGATATGTGCATCAGTGTTGCAGGTAATCGCCAGTTACCCAGATAATCTGGATTTGAAAATATGAACATTGAAGCCGTTGTTAGAATAAAATTAATTCATACTTTTCTTCTGTTAACAGTCAAACATTAGGGAGAATATCTCTTTAAAGTGGCAATTTACTGGATCAACCATCTCATAGATTTATAACAAACAAGCAGGATTAAAATGATACAGTCAATCGGTGGGTGGAGGGCAGGGGGATGCATAAGTTCTGTATTGTAAAGGGGTATAGGGGTATATTTCAGGTCAAATTTTAGCAACTTGGAAAATAATTGTACATGTGAAAACAGAATCCTCCAATTGATTGATGACATGAATATTATTTGAAATCACACGGAGTTAAATAGATGACACAAAGTGCTGGAATAACTCAGCATCCGTGGAGAACATGGATAGGTGACATTTCTGGTTGGGACCTTTCTTCAGACCTGACCCAAAACATCACCTATCCATGTTCTCCAGGGATGCTGCTGAGTTGCTTCAGCACTTTGTGTCTTTTTTTTTGTAAACCAGCATCTGCAGCTCCTTGTTTTTACAGTTTAATAGATCTGTGCATGTAAGTGTTATTTATTGTTAAAGGAAACAGTGGGTTATTAGGGTCTGCACTAATTACTGGTATTTTAGTAATTGTGAGTAGAATAAACAATTGAAAGATTCCTGAGATTTTTTTGTGTTGACCGTTTTTACCCGATTCAGATGGGTTTTTCCCAGAAGAGAAAGTTGTCCATACAAGCAATGAATACTGCTCTTGCCAGTGACGCCCACAATCCCAAAAAATGAATATATTTAAAAAAACATACTCTTACAAACTCTATACACAGGAAATATTGACTAATCGTACAATGTGCCAAAACTCAGCTATTAATCAGGCAATATTCCTTGTGTCAGATAAATAATCTCTTCTTGCAGCAGTTTGTGCGCTATGATTGTTATGGGTGGGTCTTGAATCAGCACTGTACTGTTATATACTGTACTGTTACTATGTCTGCCCATTTGGTATCCTTCCTAATCTGCTAAATGAAAGAGTTTAAATTTGGCAATTATGTTGCTCTATTTAAGCAATAACAAGCATCATTTTAAGAGCTGTGTAGAAAGGAACTGCAGATGCTAGTTTATACTGAAGATAGAAGGGTCAGTCTGAAGAAGGGTCCTGACCTGAAAGGTCACCCATCCTTTTTTCTCCAGAGATGCTGCCTGACCCATTGAGTTACTCTAGCACTTTGTGTCCTTCATCCCTTTAAGAGCTGCTAACTCACTTGATATCCTCAATTTATGCATCCAGCCTGGGTCCATATATGAGCCAATAAATGGAAACAAATGTAAGATTTTCTTCAAGTTTGTATCTTAGCCAATATCTATTCTCTGTTCTACTTGTTTGTTTGTAGGATTATAGAGTCAAATAGGATGAAAGGAGCTCAAATTGATTGTGCTGGTTCCCAAAACAATTTTCCATTTAGTTCCTTTTCTCTACCAATTCCCTTAACACAGAAATATGCTCTCTTTATTTATTTTTATCTGATTCCCTTTTTAAGTTGTTATGGACTTTGCTTCCATATAGATCAAAGAATTGTATGGCTCATGAACAGGCCCTTTGACCCACAATGTTTGTGCTAAGTATGATGCCAAATTAAATGACATAGCCCCTTCTGCCTGCACATTATCCATATTCCTCCATTCCTGCATATTCTTGTGCTTATCTAAAAGTCTCTAAAATACCCCTATTGCATCTGCTTCCGCCACCACTCCTGGCAGCAAGTGCCAGATACCCACCACTCTCTGCGTAAAAAAAACTTGCCTTAAACTTTCCCCCTCACACCTTAAAGCTATACCCTTGAGTATTTAACATTTCCAGTCAGGGAAAAAGATTCTGTCTGCCCTATCTATGCTGCTCATAAACTTCTAATGCTTTTGTCAGATAGCCTCTCAGCCTCTGAAGCTCCAGAGAAAACAGTCTATGTTTGTCCAACCTCTCCTTGTAACTAATACCTTCTATTTGAGGCAGCATCATTGTAAACCTCTTCTGCACCCTCTCTAAAAACTCCACATCCTGCCTGCAATGGGGCAATGGGAACTGTACATAATATCCCAATGCAGTCCAATGCATGAATGATAAACCTGCAACAGAATTTCTTGACTCTTGTACTCAATGCTCTGAGCGATGAAGGCAAGCGAACCATATGCCTACTTTACCACTCTATGTATTTGTATTGCTACTTTCAAGGAGCTATAGGCTTGGACCCCAAGATCCCTGTATATATATCAATGCTGCCACTAACTTGTATACTTTCTCCTTACATTTGACGTCCTGAAGTGCCACACCTCACATTAGCCCTCATCAACGATGATCTGCCATTTATTTATCCAGGGTGGTACGGTGGAGCAGCGGTAGAGTTGCTGCCTCACAGTGCCAGAGACTCGAGTTCGATCCTGACCATGGGTGCTGCCTGTGTGGAGTTTGTTCATTCTCCCCATGACCTGCGTGGGGTTTCTCCGGGTGCTCCGGTTTCCTCCCGCATTCCAAAGACGTGCAGGTTTGTAGGTTAATTGGTTTCAGTAAAGATTGTAAATTGCCCCCAGTGTGTGTAGGATAGTGTTAGTGTGTGGGGATCGCTGGTCGGCATGGACTCGGTGGGCCAAAGGGCCTGTTTCTGCACTGTACCTCTAAACTAAAACTAAACATATCTGTAACTGATCTATACTCTTCTGTATCCTTTGACAGTTTTCTTCACTGTCCACAATGCCACAATGATTTGTGATGCCTGTGTTTATGTCATTATCTAACCCATTGTGGTGACACCTGGTGGCAACCCCAGGGCACAACGAACTATCGGCTCTATCACGTCGGCGTCTTGTCTCCCATCCCAACGTCGCGTCATGGAGTGGCCCCTTCCCATGTGCCACTGCCGCTGATGAGCTGCCCGTACGGTTTTCTTCGCTGTGACTCCCACGGGTCGCTCTTGCGGCGCCCGTATGAAGTTCCCTTTTGCGTGCTGCGGCACGGGACTACTACATTTGATTTGGACATGGGAGGCCGGCACGAAACTGTGTCTGTGGCTCATTTGAAACCGGCCCACTTGGACCAGAGCGAGCCAGTCCATGTGGCTCATCCGCCCCGTCGCGGGCATCCGCCCCGTCGCGGGCATCCGCCGTCCCAGATTCCCGGCGATTCTTCCGAACCGAGCAAGCCCCCAGGGCGTGGGATTGCATCTACGCATTCGGTGCCTCTGGTTCCTCGGGGGGGGGGGGTCATGTGGTGATACCTGATGGCAACCCCAGGGCACAATGAACCATCAGCTCTAGAGGGCGGCGTCTTGGTGTGGGAGGCGCCAGCCACGGGGGATGTACCTGTGTTGGTATTTAAGGCCGGGCAACGCCCGTGTCTAGGGGGAGTAGTAGGGAGCTGTACTGGAGAGAATAAACACGTCTAGTGCACGCAACTCGTGTCCGATTAGTTTTTGGCTGGGTTCCATCGCGTTCCTGCTACACCATCTACTTTTTCATCCAAAATGTATATATATATCACAAACAACAGAGGTCGCAGCACTGGTCCTGCGGAACACTATGGGTCATGGATCTCCAAACAGAATAACACTCTTCCTCCTCTATTCAGTGTCTTCAATGTGTAAGCCAGTTCTGAATCCAAACTACCAAATCATCATGGATCTCATGCACCTTAATGTCCTGGATATGCCTACCATGAAGGACCTTCTCATATACCTGAAGAAGGGTCTCGACCCGAAACGTCACCCATTCCTTCTCTCCAAAGATGCGGCCTGTCCCACTGAGTTACTCCAGCTTTTTGTGTCTATCTTTTGTCATATACCTTACTATTTTGTCAGGAAGTGCAGTCCAGATTATGGCAGCTCACTCCTCACACCTTATCCCTGGTTTACAAACACGAAAAATCTGTGTCTTCTATTTATTTACTATTTTTGCATGGAAACAGTTTCCATTTATTTACTTTGCTAAAACACTTAATTGTTTTGAACACTTTTATTAAATTTCCACTTAGCATTCTTTACTTTCAGCTCGAAGATAGATACAAAAAGCTGGAGTAACTCAGCGGGACAGGCAGCATCTCTGGGGAGAAGGAATGGGTGACGTTTAGGGTCGAGACCCTTCTTTCAGTTCTCTAATCTCTCTAAAATCCGTCATTTGCAATCAGTCAAAGTCACTCTTGAGGCAAAAATGGCTGCCATTACACCACAGATGCTGCAACAAGCTTTGCACCATGGGAGATTTCCAGGCAGAGTGAGCTGGAGGCTTTAATTCTCTTAGGATTCTTCCCACTAAAGTAAATGCCCACTGGATACTCATGAGTGCATCTTCACAAAGTTTAGCTAATCTATGATGTTGATTAGTCAAGCCTCACTTGGCTCAAATCTTTTGTCCTGATTTAGTCTGCTAATTCCAAAATTGATTCCCAATTTCCTGAAAGTCAGTCTCACGATAGTCCTTGGCAAACTTCATCCAAATTCTAACCAGGCCTGAGTCTGCTTACCTTTTGAGATGAGGCATGATCTGACATAGACACATGAGTGTTCATTGTTCCAGTCCGATGCTAATGGCAATTAAACACACGTGACTCTCTTGTGTCTTGAGTACTGATAAACCCCATCTCTAATACTATTCTGGTAAATCTCTCGGTACCCTCTGCAAGGATTCAAAGGGCTGGATTCAAAGGTGCTTCCAGCACAAGCATTCAGCTGGGATCGATTAGGAAGGCCAATTGAGCTGAATTTCCAACCCCAGGAGGAATTTATTGAGGCATAACATGCATCAATGACAAGTCAGTCTTAGAAAGTATTGCTGAAGTTCACCTCTGAAAACCATTTAAGTGCTTTAAAAATATGTTAAAAGTCCATTGCACTAAAAATGATGAGCTGATTTAAAGAAAATAAGTTAGAAATAATATTTCCCTTATTATCTTCACACCAAGATTTGCCATTCAACTGAGTCTTCTATACTATGCCAGGTCTGACTGGTGTTGAATGGGAGGACCAATATCTCCAGTGTAATCCAATATGGAAGGGGTATCAAAAACCAGAAGACTTAGGTTTAAGGCAAAGATACTAGAGGAGCAAGATGGACCACTCCGTTGAAATCGCCTAAACTGAAGTGTAGTATGCAAAGGAGTGTAACGTCCGCCATTTTAGTAGGCAAAGCCCGCCGTTCGCTATGCCTCTCGCAGTGTAATCAGTGTTTTGGGAGAACAGTATGTGTGATGATACCATAAAAATGTAGAATATATCTCATCTATCAATTCACAGATTTTTGTTATTTTTATTTTTAAATGTTTCTGCAAGTTTCTGCCTACTAAAATGGCGTCATGACATACTATGGCTTTTAGGGTCGAGTGGTCTATCTTGCTCTGCTATATTATCTTTGGTTTAAGGTGAGAGGAAGGAGTTTAAAGAGAATCAGAGGGGAAAGCATTTTACAAAAAGAATGGTTGATACTGGAACACACCACCAGAGGAAGTGGTGGAAACATAGAATCACTGTGGTCTGAGAAGGACGTTCAATATGCCAAATGCACCATCTGGAGCTCTCTATATTTCCTTTGTGCACTCTGCATATTATTACATTGGACCATTGGAGACCAAGAACTCACAGGGGTATTTCTACTACAATAAGAAACAGAGAGTTTATTCTTGTTGGGCTTATTTTTGCCCACTCCTCTCAGCAGAAAAATAACATTATGTGTTCCTCATTTCGGAGATCCCTTCTATACCATCAGCGGAAGTTCAGCACAGGTTTCCCAAGCATCTCAATTGCTATATCGTTTGTGAAAGCCATTGATCTCCTACATGTACAAAGTGAAATGGTGAAAGCCATTGATCTCCTACATGTACAAAGGGTGACCTTCACCACATGTGACTAACTTGACCTGCTGCTTGTGAGTTTATGTTTGTACTTCAAATAACAAAATCCTCAAATTTTCAGGAAATATTTCATCATTAACACCATGATCAGTTACATTCTTGCACCTTCATTGGCAAATAATAATTTATTTGTTTCCTTTCATTATCTTTATTGAAAGATCAAAACACGAAGGATTACATTATAGCAGCAATATTATAATTTTGTAATTTGGACAGGACACATGCAAAGAATCACAGACTATTCCTCTTAGTGAAGTCTCGTATCAGCTGACATATTTTCTCCTATGTGGTCATGGGATGATAATTTGATGTCCAAATAACACTATTACTATTACTCCTGCCTCTAAAATTTGGAATCAGGTTCAAATGTCCCAGTGACACACTGGACACATGGATGGTGGTCACTTCAGCAACTGTTTAATAGCAGGACATTGCACTTTCCCTTTGGCCTCATGGTGGCGTTGTTTCACCTTCTGGCAATGAATTCACATTATATTGAACATAGAACAGTGCAGGACAGGCCCTTTGGCCTTCAATGTGTACTGGACATAATGTCAAGATAAACTAATTTTATATACCTGCACATGATCGACATCCCTCCAATTCCCTGCATATCCCTGTCCCTTATGTGAAAGTCTTTTAAAAACTGCAAACATATCTGCCTCCACCACCACCACCACCTCTGGCAGTGCATTCCAGGTCCCCAACACCTTGTGTGTAAAAAAACTTACCATGTGCATCTCCTTTAAACTTTGCCCCTTTCAACTTAAAGTTATGCTCTCTAGTCTTTGACATTTCCAGCCTGGGGAAAAGGTTCTGACTGCTACCCTATCAATGCCTCTCATAATTTAAAGTCACCGGGGTAGCGGCTTTTCGTTCCCAGCAGGTAAAGATCATCACTCCTCCACCTCTTCTACCAAGGCTTCCACAGATTTGTGGAGCGCAGTATCTCCCATGTTGTTCCTTGGCATCTATCAAGTTTCCACCTCTTCCACAATGTCTCCCACCACCTGCTGTGTCCATAAAGTACCTTCCTGCTACATGGTTTGAGCCAGTTTTGAACAGTAAACACAGGCTTGAGCTGGTGCTAGCGATTCACAAAATTGGACCCTCTGATGATGCAACAAACATTGTTCATGATGGTTGAATACTGAAGTGATTAGAATGAGCAGGCAGCACAGATTTAGACCATGATTCATGTGCCAATATTCTTGGGCTATCCCATTTTTGTTCCTAACTACCTTTCCCATAATGGAACAACATTAAGTTTATATAATATAATAGCTCCCTCTGTTGGTTCCTGTACAAAATGGTCAAGGAAAATTTATGTCCAGATCCTGGAAAATCTGGATAATTGTGCATTTCAAATCCACCAGTTTAAGATTTGTACAATTATATTCCATCTATTCAATGTTCTGATCTAATTGTAGAATGCTAGATGATATGTATTAACATTTATTTCGGCATCTGAGATTCCTGCACCTATGTTATTGCATATCACACAAAATAATACACCTCTGTCTCCCTCAGTATGTATAACAACATCTTTACATCCAAGAAAGTGGTGTAAATTTAAATCAAGAATAAACCAAAATGTTCTTTCTTATGTATTGTGTGTGTGCAAGTATTTCTATGAGTTCAGGTTGGAATCTTAGAATTATGTGGTACAAAGAGAGAGCCTTTCAGTTTACCATGGCCTATGGTTCTTTGAAGAAGCTGACCAATTAGTCCCACATCCCACCTTTTACTGCATGGGCCTGATTTTTATTATTAATGAAGTATTGGACTCCTTTCGGACATTATAGTGAAAAGTGCATTTGTGATCTTTTGAATTAAATCTATTCTTTAAATTAAATATAGCTATATAGTGTAATGCACATTAAAGGCAAATATACCCTCAACATTATTAAGCAGAATGCAGTAGTTATTTTAGAATTTGTCTTGAAGTTTGAATAAAGCTATTTAATTTTATTGCATTGCTGCTGCCTTCTTATGAAAAATGTCACAGATAGACAGCCTGGTAAAATTAACATACAGCTTGTATTCTTTGGGAAATAACGCCATTTTACAAGTATAAGAGGATTAGGCAGGTGCTGTGCTTTCCAATGTAAACAGAAAAGTGGTAATACTTCAATAGAATACTTCACTGATTTGAAAATAAATAACTAAAACACATTTGAAAATAAATAACTAAATACTGACCTAGAAACAAATACTAAAATATGTACCTGGAGTTGATCAGGATAAACAGTCCCTGGGACTAATTATAAGGTGCTAAGTTCCCTCCACATTGCCACAGCTGGTATTATTTACTAAGTGTCAGACTTGTGAAATAAGCCAATAGATATACATGGCAGCAAATTAAACCTTTAATTCATTATTGCACCTGAATCCTACTGTTGTCAACTGTAAAGACCGTAATTTGCTTGTCTCCAAGTTTGAAAGATAATTAAATTAATTTAGAGTCCAAATTTAATCTAAAACCAGTTATCTGATATACTGCAATCAGGGATGAAATTTAAATTGCAAAGTCACTTGCCGAAGATGGAATCAGAAAAGACAAACCAGTTTACCAAGGCCTACAAAGTCTTGAACATACCAGTAATAGTTTCAAGGTTTCCAGGTCAGTTTATTGTCACTTACCATTTAAGGTAGTGTGAAATTTGAGTTACCATACAGCCATACCGAAAAGCAACAAGACACACAGCCACATAAAATAAAAGTTAACATAAACATCCACCACAGTGGCTCCCCACATTCCTCACTGTGATGGAAGATAATAAAGTCCAATCTTCTCCCTCTTTATTCTCCCATGGTCGAACCATCCGCAGTCGGGGCCATCAAAGCTCCCGCAGCTGGCGATCTGAAGTTCGCGTCGGGGTGATCGAAACTCCCTCGTAGGGACGGTGGAAACTCTCCTTGGCTTGGAGCTCCTGAATCGGTCACTGAGCAGGGATCGTGGGCTCCACAATGTTAAAGTCCACAGGACCACAGTTGGAGCTCTCCATAGTCGATCCCCAGCAAAGGGATCACAAGCTCCATGATGGTAAGTCCGCGCCGCGCCCGCAGCACCGGGTCGGTCTCCAGGAAAGGCCGCGCCACTCCACGATGTTAGGCCGCAGTGCGGACGGAGATACGATACGGAAAAAAAATCGCATCTCCGTCAAGGTAAGAGCCCCCACCCCCCCCCCACATAAAACAAACCAAGGAACACTAAAACATACTCTTTAACACGTACTTAAAATAGCAAAAACAGAAGAAAAGGCAGACAGACTGTTGGTGAGGCAGCCACTTGCTAGTAGGTAGCAATGAAAATGATAATCATAAGATCTTCTGACCAGTTCATTTCTGCATAGAAATGTAAGGAAAGACTAGACTTGTGAGCATCATTCTTTCTTTAAAATATAAATGAAAAATGTGTAGGTTTTGCACATAATTTAGTTCTATAAAGTATGTGGTACAGTTCCATGCTGATTATAATTGTCTCTCTCAATATGAAGCATGGAAACAAAGGTTCAAAATTGGTTTAACTCTGCTGTTGATTTGGTGCCTAGCATGAGATTGGGGTCACTGGGAGTTACATTTTACTGATACTGAAGGGTATCTTTAGAAACAAGCTAATCGTAATAAGGATACACAGGGGATACCAATGATAGCTGTGAAAAATTGGTTAATCATTTTTTATTGTGCACTGGGGAGTTTAGTGATTGCAGTATAAATGGCGGTTTGCTCATCTTTTGATTCTTACAGGGCTTGTAGGAGGGTCTCATAATCTGTAAGGTTCAGCACAGGTATAAATGTCTCATACTGTTGTTCCATTCTTTTGCAGGTGCTATTTAGTATAAATGACAGATTCATTAAATTGTTAGCTAATACATGTACTAATGCTAAGTTTTATAGTAGTAATTTGTGGTGCTAATATTGACATATTGCTGGCTATCATCAAAAAACATTCTAACATAGTTCAAGAAAATTTATGCTAACAGAATTGAGCTTTAATACTGGAATTTTTGCAATTTAACACAAAAACAAATTCTAAGTTAATAAATCTTAATCTTTAAAATCAAAATATGCATTCAGCAATGACCTTTGTGAAGTTATGTACTCAGAATACAATACCACCAAAGAAAATTTGTCATTCTTTTTAAAGAAAAGTTTTACAACTTTTTTTAATTGTGTTTCTTGCAAAACAGTGAAGCTCTTGCTAATTTGATAGGTTACGTCTAATGATTGTTACAGAGATTGTATTACCAAGATCTTTGAATATGCCCATCTGTTTTTTAATTAGTTATTTGAAAGTGGAATTAAAGACAGCAGTCATTAGAGCTTGTTCCACCATTCAGTGTGATCACTGCTGCTCTGTCATTCACCTTCATATAGATAGTTGTCTTACCCCATATCGCTAAACGTGCTTATTTAACAGAAATTATTAATATTAGATTTAATGTTAACGGTCAATTTTACCTGAAGGCATTTCCAAACTTATGCCATCTTTTGCAGACAGAAGTGTTTCCTAAATACAGTCCTGGTTGAAGGTCATTATCTCCCTGTAGATGCTCTTGGACTGCTTAATATTTCCTGTATTTTCTATTTTATTTCAGTTTTTCAGCATCTAGGATATTTAGCTTCGGACAGTATTTTTATATTTTTGTTTATCTATCTTCCCAAATCAAAAATACTCCAACTTATAAATGTTTTTTGTACCATTCAGTCCAGGGTAACCTGCACTGTATCGAATGCAAAAAAAGTTCCTACTAAATATAAGGTGTACTAAACCTCTCACGGTATAGTATTACTTTGTTAATCCAATCTGTTTGGGAACTTGACTCTAGATTTGCAGATTCTCCAGAGTATTGGATGTTATTCTCATTAACACCCCCAAAACACTTTTAAATTCATTTTTTTAAAGTTACACAGTAGAAAAAAACATTTTTCAAAGACTTGATAATTTTAAAGATAAGGCAGGGTTTCAACCAACTGGGAAAAACTGAACTAGATGAGTTTCAAGGGAGAATAGGAAATCGAACAAGGTGAATTTAAAGGGGGCATGAGAACTGGGACCCTTATATGTCAAAGAAAATATGGAACCAAGGTTCTGCTATGTCAAAAGTAGTATGGTATCAGCACCCAGTGAATCAGATGCCCAATTATCAGGTTTTCTGAATAGTTGGATAGCAGACTATCAGAGATTTACTGTATTCCAACCCTCATTCAGCCTATGGTTTCATTCTGTCTTTTAACCATAGTTCTGAGCCTCCCGAACACAAAATGCTATTGTGTTTAGTTCCATTACCTGTGCATGGCATTTTTAATAATCCATATACATGGGCCTTTCAAGACTGTTTGGACATCCACTACTCTTAGCTTTTCACTATTTCAAAAGTAAACTTCATCTCTTTGAGATCAAACACATGAATTCCACTTGGTGATATCAAAATCCATTTGCTGCACTTTTGACCATTCACTTCATCTGTAAATATCCCTTTCTTTCTTCATACTTGCTTGTATACTATTTATAGTATAAAGTTGCCGATCTTGGTCCCAACAACAACTATGGAAATGCGGCTTTATATTTTATCATCTAACTTATTAGTAAATACAATTAATTTTTCAGATCCCTGCAGTGGAGCACAAACTGCCTATTAGGAAGCTTACCAATTATCTTTATGCTTTGAGACCTGTTGATGTTTCCAGACAATTTCCTAACAAGGTCAATAAAATAATGTTTAATTCACTTACAGGACGTGAACACTATTAGCAATTCTATCATTTATTTTCCATCTGAAATTGACCCTTATAAAGTGTCATATGCAACTCATACCAGGTAATGATAGCATAATGCATTCAAGAGGGACATTAGTAAAGCAAAGGTGCTTTTATGACATCCGCAGGGTTCTGTATTTACTGTTATAAAACTGGGTTCTCCTATAATCTTTTTTTTTAAACTCCCCAGCTGTCATGGTGAAATTTGCACTCATTTAGTCAAAATCTCAGGCTGCTAGTCCAGAAACATAACCACTGTACTTTATATGGAACCATTTCTTTTTGAATGTCAATATTAATAATAAGCATCATCAGTCTCCAAAGATTTTTTTCCATAGCCTCACTCAATACCAAGACTTTTTATGAATTACAATTAATATTTAGTATTTTACTATGTCATTGTCTGTGAAAGTGAAAGGCAATAATTGTTATTTTTAAATAATTAATAATTTCTAATGTTATGACTTAAATTCATTGGTCATGCACCAGCAGTGGCACACACAAAAATATAAAATCTGAAAAATAAATTGCTGCTTCAAATAGTGCAAATGAAGGTTTATTTATGTAATTACACTGACATGCACTGAATTCCTACAGCTGTAATGAATTGTGAATAAGATCAGAGATTGGTTCTAAGTGCCTAATTCACTGCTCTGTTAGCTACAATGTATATTTTACAGACTTAAATGCCTAGAAATTGGGTTGTGGCCATACTTGATCTGTAAAATGTGTGGCATAGTATTGCTGGAGGTAGAGTAGCTGTCTCACATCTCCAATGACCTGGTGCTGGCAGTGCAGAGTTTATAAATTTCACTATAATTGCATAGGCTTCCCTGGGGTTCTGGATTCCTTCCACTGTCTAAGGATGTAATGGTTAATTGGCTGCTGTAAATTACCCCTATTTTAAGTGGATCATTGAAAAAATCAAATGGTTGTTAATGAACATGTGAGGGAGAATGGCCACAGGCTATCCCTCGCAGTGGATGGGTTCTGGGTTTTACAGAATATCCTTAAGTCTATTTTGTCAGCAAGTCGGAAATTTCTCAAAATCGCTCCATGTTAACCATGCTACCACAGTATTCAACAGTTCAACAGAGCTTTATTTGTCATTCGGTACCAAGGTACCGAACGAAACTACATAGCAGTCACACACAAAAAAGAACACAAGACACATGACCCCAACACAAACGTCCATCACAGTGACTCCAAACACCCCCTCACTGTGATGGAGGCAACAAAACTTCCACTCTCTTCCCCACGCCCACGGACAGACAGCTCGTCCCCGACCGACCCGCACAGTCCCCGCAAGGGGATGGAAGTCCCCGCGGCCGAGTCGCACCGGGCGCTGAAACGTCTCGTGGCCGAGCCGGGCGATGGAAGGCCCCGCGACCGAGCCGTGCGCAGCTAAGTCCGGCGGCCGAGCCGGGCGATGTTAGGCCCCGCGGCCGAGCCGCACCGGGCGATGGAAGGCCCCGTGGCCAAGCCGCACCGGGCGATGTTAAGTCCAGCGGCCGAGCCGCACTAGTGATGAAAAGTCCCGCGGCCGAGCCGCGCCGGGCGATGTTCGGCCCCGCGGCCGAGCCGCACCGGGCACTGTTAAGTCCATATTGTAATGAATGGTATTAAAACACTGAAGACGGATCAGAAAGACCATTGACAAAAAGTGAAGAAAGGAAGCCCGTTCCACCCTTTGTCGGAATGAACGTATGTACGTATGTAGGATTTTTTAATTTACTAATATAATGGGAGCTCATTTTATGTAGGAGTGTCTATAAATCAGGCGTCCGTAACCTGTGGTGGCCTGTACATGGAAAATAAGTGGAACAATAGATTGGATGTTATTGGTCTGAGAGCTTGGAAATACTCAATGGTCAAATGGCTTCTTTTATGCCATAAGAAAGATAATTTAAAAGAGAATCTTAAAGAAAATATGTCACCACAACAATCTCTTAAAACAAGGACATTCCAATTTCATGATTTTCCTGTAGTGACACATGATTTTCCTTTGAACGAAAAAATTGTGCCTGTTTTCAAACTGACAGGTGGCCTCCTGACTTCTTTTTTTTGAAGCCAATGTTAACGTTGAGTGAGAGATTGATGTTCCGGCACCACTCAATTAGTTGTTCAATCCCTCTCCTCTGTGCTGACTCAGTGCCACCAGTGATTTGGTCAACAATAGTGGAGTTGTCAGCAAGGTTATGCATGGTATTGGAGTTGTGCCCTAGCCATGCCGATGTAAAGAGAACAGAGCAGGACATAAGCACACAGACCTGAGGTGCAGCTGTGTTGATCATCAGTGAGGAAGAGATGTTAGCAATTTGCAGTGATTGAGGTAATCCGATGAGGAAGTCAAATATCCAGTTGCAAAGGGAGGTACAGTCTCAGGTCTTGGTGGTGATGAGTTGAATACTGAGCTCTAGTCAATGAACATACGTGTTCCTGTTACCAAAATAGTTCAGAGCAGACAGTAGAGCCAGTGAGATGACATCTGCTGTTGACCTGTTGTGGTGATAGGAAAATTGACATGGATCCAGGCCACTTCTGAGGGAGGAGTTAATTTGCAACACAACCAACCTCTTGAAGTATTTCATTACAATGGATGTACAGTAAGTGCTCCTGAATGGGAGTCATTGAGGCAGGCACCATGCTCTTCATGGGTATTGATATGATAGATGCCCTTTTGAAGCAGGAGAATAACTCAGACAACCAAAGTGAGAGTTGATGATATCCTTGAATTCTCCAGCAAGTTAGTCTTCAACATTCGTCCAGTTAGATGCCTGGGCCAGGCGCTTTGCGTGGATTGATCCTCTTGAATGATGTTCTGATGTTGGCCTTAGAGACTGAGATCATAAGGTTGTCAGGGGCTGTGGGATTGTTGTAGGTGTGTTAATGTAAGCATGCAGAAAAAGCATTTAGCTCATCGGGAACTGATGCACCACTGCCACATGCTGTCCAGTTTCAACTTGTCGGAGCTGATAACATGCAAGCCCTGCCACAGTTGTCGAGCGTCCATCTGTGACTCCAGCTTAGTCCAGAATGGTCTATATATGCTCCAAGTGGCCTTCAGGCGGTCCATTACTAATCACACTGGTCTGAAAATTGCCCGAAGGAATTACACACTTTGTGTTTTTTTTGTTTTGCTGGTTGCAGCCTCAGACGTAGATAATGGCGAATGGTAAAAGTAATTTTCATTTGGTGATTTTGTTGACTAGAACCGAGACATTAATTTCAATTTGTGACAGGCGCATTAATATTTAATTTGATAATGAACATTTGAAAGAATTTTCATGTAAAAAGGCAAATCTTGCAATCAGCAATTTTGACAACTGACAACGGGATGGAAATTACTTATAAATTAAGTTATAAAGAGGTCAACTTTTCATACTTTTTTTATCTTCAATAAAATTCCCACAGGCCCTTCGTAGAGTCATAGTGAAACAGTGTGGAAACAGGCCCTTCAGCCCAACTTGCCTGCACTGGCCAACAATGTCCCAGCTACACTAGTCCCACTTGCCTGCGCTTGGTCCATATCCCTCCAAACCTGTCCTATCCATGTACCTGTCTAACTGTTTATATTCAGATTGATTCTAGAGGGGTAGTGAAGAAAACTAGAAGAGTGGACAGGCAGGACAAATGTGTGGCAGGTAATAAGCGGATGCAGGCGAGGGAGGATTTAGATAGGCAGATGATTGGAACAAAGGCCAGATATCTAAGTAGAAGGTGTGAGACAGAGTTGAAGAGTTACAAATTGTAAACAAGATGGGGGCGAAAATAGCAGGAGGGATGTGGGGGGGGAAATAGTGGGAATCTAGGTGGGGCACAGGGGAGAAGATGGGGAAGGGGGAAGGAAAAGGGATGTTTGAGGGAGGAAGGGGAGGCTGTAGGGAGTTGATTTAGTAGGAGGTTCCCTAAGATTGGAGAATTCAATGTTCATACTGTTGTGTTGTGAGCTAAGTGGAATATGAGGTGCTATTCCTCCACATTGCATGTGACCTCACTCTGGCAATGAAGGAGGCCCAGAACAGAAATGTCTGTGTGGGAATGGGAAGGGGAATTAAAATGGTTAGCAACCGGGAGATTCAGTCGGCCTTAGTGGATCGAATGCAAGTGTTCAGCGAAACGGTCGGCAAGTCTATGCTTGGTCTTGCTAATGTATCTGTACAATGAAGAACATGGATAGGTTACATTTTGGGTTGGAAACCTTCTTCTCTCCTGACCTGATACTTCACCTGTCTTTGTTCTCCAGAGAAGCTGCCCCACCCACTGAGTTACACCAGTGTATTTGTGTCTTTCCTTGGTAAATCAGCATTAGAAGTGCCTTGTTTCTGCACAGTAAGGAAGAATCTTATTGCAAATAAACAAATTATAAAGTAAGCGGATAAACGTTCCTGTGTTCATGGTGGGGATCATCTCCTGGAAAAAGAATGCATAACTTAGTCACAGTGTACACTGTAGTGTTTGGCAGTGACTGCCCACCTTACTGGAACTACTGCAAGAACTGCAAGTCTTAGTTCACGTATAGTCTTAATCAATCTCAGTTTCCTATTGCTCAGGCCACACAATCTAAACCCCATGACATCTCTACCACCAGATCCATCAATTGAGATGTGACCATTTTGAGTGGTTGCTGAACGCCCTCTATTTTTTAAGAAATGCAGCAGCTGCTCTCTTCAGCAAAATGTTTGTTCACTTTTGGCATGTCTTTGTTTTGACTAATATATATGGATAAGTATGATAGAAAGTGTGATATATATTTCCAAATCCTGAAAAAACAGCTTTTGAGGAGTTCCCAAAGATGTAATCTTGCTCACTAGCTAAATACAGTAATCTTGGTTGCTAATAATATAATTATACCAAAGGTGGAGACCTATTTCTATTTCCACACCATGTTCCCTTTGTATATAAATAATTTAGTATGTTCTAGTTAGTCTCATCATCATGAACAACAAATGCCAATAATGCTAATTTGTGTGTGTGAAAATAATTTTAAGTGTTTACATGCAGATCAAGCTTGCTTGCATTCATCAGTAGTGGCAGCAATCAACAGTTCATGAATAATAAACCGTGCTGATTAGCAGAGATGCAGTGAATGTTCAGTTAACTTTCAGATTCCTTGTAATTTCGCTCTTAAACATGGTGTAAAAAAACTAGTAGGTGTCGGTATACTCGTTTATAAGACACGACCTTGGTGTACTCGTTTATAAGACACAAAAACCACACTTGCAGAAACAGCAAACAATTGCGAAGAGATTGGAGTAGAAAAGTCATATTTGTAGTCACCTTATGCAGTTTTGCTCATTGTACTGAAGGAAAGATAAACTTTCTTTCCACTGTAGGTTTACCAAGTTGATTCTGGTAACCTACACCCAATGTATTTTTTTTCTTGCTCATATTGATCCATCCAGGTTTTTTCAATCCCACATCCCCACTTCCTCCCAACTGTCCCTCCGCAACCTTTTCTTTCCCATTCTCCATTTTGGTTACCTGTGCCCATCACCCACACACTGCCACCACTGGGTCTATGTTTTCCATGCCACTGGCCCCACCTGCCCATCTTCCCTCCCTTATCTGGATCCACTAACCATCTTCCTTACTTTTTAGATTCCAGAATATGTAATTTTTTGTTGTTTCCACTTGTCACCTTCCAACCTCTGACTCTAACCTCCCTTCCCCCCTTCTGGCTCAATCTACTGATCATCTCCCACCTTGTAAAGGCATTTAGATAGGTTCATGGATGGGAAAGGTTTAGACAATAGACAATAGACAATAGGTGCAGGAGTAGGCCATTCGGCCCTTTGAGCCAGCACCGACATTCAATGTGATCATGGCTGATCATTCTCAATCAGTACCCCGTTCCTGCTTTCTCCCCATACCCCCTGACTCCGCTATCCTTAAGAGCTCTATCTAGCTCTCTCTTGAATGTATTCAGAGACTTGGCCTCCACTGCCCTCTGAGGCAGAGAATTCCACAGATTCACAACTCTCTGACTAAAAATGTTTTTCCTCATCTCTGTTCTAAATGGCCTACCCCTTATTCTTAAACTGTGGCCCCTGGTTCTGGACTCCCCCAACATTGGGAACATGCTTCCTGCCTCTAATGTGTCCAACCCCTTAATAATCTTATACGTTTCGATAAGATCCCCTCTCATCCTTCTAATTTCCAGTGTATACAAACCTAGTCCCTCCAGTCTTTCAACATATAACAGTCCCGCCATTCCGGGAATTAACCTAGTAAACCTACGCTGCATGCCCTCAATAGCAAGAATATCCTTCCTCAAATTTGGAGACCAAAACTGCACACAGTACTCCAGGTGCGGTCTCACTAGGGCCCTGTACAACTGCAGGTTTAGTGGGATTGGGACCAAATGCACCAAAATGGCACTGGCTCATGAAGGCACTTTGATTGGCATGAATGCATTGTACCAAAGAGTCTGCTTATATGCTGTATAATTATTTGACTTGATCCACCTATCACTTGCCTGTTCTTATCACATCATACCCTTCTCACCTATTTATACTAGCTAGTTGCCCTCTACACTCTCAATCCTGATAGAGGGTCTCAGCCCAAAAAATAATCTCAATCATGCGGAATCAGTCATTTTGGGCCAAATGCAGGTTGAAACTCTTTACCCCAGATAATTGTGAATACTCGATGACTGATAGATTTTTGGACCTAAGGAAATCAAAGGATAGACGGATCAGGTAGAACATGGAAATAGTGAAAGATCAGTTATGAGGAAATCTCCAGAATTACTCCAGAACTTCGAGATATCCAATTTCCAGTGTACAGTGCATTCAGAAAGTATTCAGACCCCTTCACTTTTTCCACATTTTATTACGTTGCAGCCATATTTTAAAATGGATTAAATTCATTTTTTAAAAATCATCAATCTACACACAATACCCCATAATAAAAAAGCGAAAACAGGTGTTTAGAAATTTTTGCAAAGTAATTAAAAAGATATAACTGAAATATCACATTTACATAAGTATTCAGACCCTTTACTCAATACTTTGTCGAGGCACCTTTGGCAGCGATTACAGCCTCAAGTCTTCTTGGATATGACGCTACAATCTTGGCACACCTGTGGCTGGGTAATTTCTCTCAATCTTCTCTGCAGATCCTCTCAAACTCTGTCAGGTTGGATGGGGAGTGTCGATACACAACTATTTTCAGGTTCCTCCAGAGATGTTCGATTGGGTTAAGTCCGGGCTCCGGCTGGGCCACTCAAGGACATTCACAGACTTGTTACAAAGCCACTCCTGCGTTGTCTTGGCTTTGTGCTTAGGGTCGTTGTCCTGTTGGAAGGTGAACCTCTGCCCCAGTCTGAGGTCCAGAACGCTCTGGAGCAGGTTTTCATCAAGGATCTCTCTGTACTTTGCTCCGTTCATCTTTCCCTGAATCCTGACTAGTCTCCCAGTTCCTACCGCTGAAAATGATCCCTACAGAATGATGCTGCCACCACCATGCTTCACCGTAGGTATGGTATTGGCCAGGCGATGAGTGGTGCCTGGTTTCCTCCAGATGTGACGCTTGGTATTCAGGCCAAATAGCTCAATCTTGGTTTCATCAGACCAGAGAATCTTGTTTCTCATGGTCTGAGAGTCCTTTAGATGCCTTTTGGCAAACTCCAAGCGGGCTTTCATGTGCCTTTTACTGAGGAGTGGCTTCCGTCTGGCCACTCTACCATAAAGGCCTGATTGGTGAAGTGCTGCAGATATAGTTGTCCTTCTGGAAGGTTCTCCCATCTCCACAGAGGAACTCTGGAGCTCTGACAGAGTGACCATCGGGTTCTTGCTCATTTCCCTGACCAAGGCCCTTCTCCCCCAATTGCTCAGTTTGGCCGGGCGGCCAGCTCTATGAAGAGTCCTGGTGGTTCCAAAGTTCTTCCATTTAAGAATGATAGAGGCCACTGTGCTCTTCGGGACCTGCAATGCTGCAGAAATCGTTTTATATCCTTCCCCAGATCTGTGTCTCAACACAATCCTGTCTCGGAGGTCTACGGACAATTCCTTCGTCTTCATGGCTTGGTTTTTGCTCTGACATGCACTGTCATCTGTGGGACCTTATATAGATAGGTGTGTGCCTTTCAAAATCATGTCCAGTCAATTTAATCTACCACTGGTGGACTCCAATCAAGTTGTAGAAACATCTCAAGGATAATCAATGGAAACAGGATGAACCTAAGCTCAATTTTGAGTGTCATAGCAAAGGGGTCTGAACACATATGTAAATGTGATATTTCTTTTTAATTACTTTGCAAAAATTTCTAATCACCTGTTTTCGCATTTTTATTATGGGGTATTGTGTGTGGATTGATGTTAAAAAAAAAGAATTTAATCCATTTTAAAACAAGGCTGTAACATAACAAAATGTGGAGAAAGTGAAGGGGTCTGAATACTTTCTGAATGCACTGTATGCCACAAAGTGGAGGCCAATTCACTGGATGTTTCCAAGAGAGAGTTAGATATAGCTCTCTAACGGAATCAAGGCATATGTGGAAAAAGCAGGATACTGATTTTGGATGATCAGCCATGAACATATTGAAGGGCCGAATGGCCTACTGCAAATTCTATGTTTCTATATACTATGTTTGGTGTCGGAAACGTCAGGTTAAAGAAGGGTCTTGACCCTAAAAAACGTTGCCTGTCCATTCCTTCCACAGTTGCTGCCTGACCCACTGAGTTACTCTAGAGCAGGGGTGTCAAACTCATTTTCACCCCGGGCCACATCAGCGTTATGGTTGCCCTCAAAGGTCCGGTTGTAACTGGCCCCCCTTTCCCCCCACTCTCTCCTTCCCCACCCCCACCCCCCCACATTCTCTCCTCCCCCAGCCCCTCTCACTCTCCCCAGCCCCACACTCTCCTCCACCCCTCCTCACCCACCCCCGCCTCCCCCACTCTCTCCTCCCCTCACCCCTCCCCTCTCCTCCACCCACCCGCCCCACCTGCATTCTCACCGTCCCCATCCCCCCACTCTCCCCCTTCCCCCCACTATCTTCCCTCCTTTCACTCTCACTGTCCCCTTCCCCCTCCCCCACCTTTTCCTCCCTCCCCCCACTCTTCCCTGATCCCCACTGTCCCCCTTCCCCCTCCTCCTCCACTCTCTCAACCCCCCACCATCACCACCCTCCCCTGCTGTCCCCTGCTGTCCCCTTCCCCCACCCCTCCTCCTCCCCACCCGCACTCTGCCCTCCTCCCCAGTCCCACTCTCCCTCCCACCCGCACTCGCACTCTCCCCCACCCCTCTTTCCCCACCATCCCCCTTTCCCCCTCTCTCCACCCCCTCATTCTCTCCTCCCCAGCCCCAATCTCACTCTCCCCCCCCCTTTCCACTACTCTCTCCTCCCCAGCCCCTCTCTCCCACTCCTCCTGCCCCCACCCTCACCCCCCTCCTACCCCCACCCTCCCCTCCACACACTCGCCCCACCCCCATTCTCACTGCCCTTCCCAACCCCCATTCTCACTGCCCCTCCCCACCCCCATTCTCACTGCCCCTCCACACCCCCACTCTCCCCTCTTCCCTGACCCCCACTCTCTCTTCCCCCAACCACCCCCCACCTCTGCTGTCCCCCTCCCCAGTCCCACTCTCCCCCTACTCTCTCCTCACCCACTCTCACTCCCCCCCCCTTTCCACACCACCCCCTTTCCCCCACTCTCTCCTCCCCCACCCTCACCCCCCTCCTTCCCTCCACCCACTCGGCCCCCCACGTCCACTCCCCTCCGTGGAGCCGTTGGCGGCGAAAGGCACTTACCGAGCGTGCGGGGAGGAGGAGGGAGCTCCAGACTACTCGAGGCGGGCGGCGGAGGTGGTACTACTCGAGGCGGGCGGCGGAGGTGGCAGCGGCCCTGATCGACGCCGCCGCCATCGGTGGAAGCGGCCCGCTGCGCTGCGGCCTGTGTGCGGTAACGGTGCAGGGCCCGGGCGGGAGGGGGGACTCGAGGACGCCGTGGCGTGGGTTGCAGGGACGGATGAGCGGACCATTAGTCCGACCATCTCCCTCCTGCTCGGGAGTGGCCCCCGGGTGTGGGAGAGTGCGGGGAGAGCGTGGAGAGCGAGGGGAGGCGGTGATTGCAGGCGGGCGGCTCCACTAACGGTGTCCATCTTGTTGGTGCGAGTGAGGAGAGGCCGTGACGTCAGACGCACAGCACTTTAAAAAATGTGTTTAGAAATGAAACTTTTAAAGTTTAAAATGTCTGTAACTTAAAAGATATTCGATCAATGACAATTAAGCACTCATGGGCCACATAAAATGACGTGGCGGGCCGGATTCGGCCCGCGGGCCTTGAGTTTGACACATGTGCTCTAGAGCATTGTGATTTGCTCAAGTTTCCAACATCTGCAGTCCTGTATTTGGAGCTCTGTTCTTAAAAAACAGGTTTTTTAGAAACAAGAATGTTTGCAATACATTCAACATAATTGAAACCTATTAGCAGGGCTAGTTAGCAATTTCCAGAAATGTTAGTGATGTGTTGTAAATGTGGCTCTGCAGTGCTTTGTGGTGCTTTGTCAGATGGTTTGCTCATTTGCGTGTTTACTGGTGTATTGGAGTGAAAGACTCAACATACAGAATCTTTAGTTTTCAAAATACTTTTCAACCCAAACTTTATTGGTGAACAATGCAGAATAGTGCAAACAGTAAAGTAGGAAGATAGACACAGAAAGCTGGAGTAATGCAGCGGGTCAGGCAGCATCTCTGGAGAAAAGGAATTTCAAGTCGAGACCCTTCTTCGGACTTGTCCTTCCTAAACATAGTAAAGTAGGAAGATTGCTTTTGGCTGTTCATTTATTTCTCTAATTATTTCACTGCATATTTTACAAACAGTTTTATTTCATTTGTACAGAATAGTTGAGTGTCAACTGTGTCCAGAAGGCATCTGGGCAGGAAGCCAAACAAGAGGAGGAGAATACACAGCAACAGCAGATTGGATGGAATAATGGCATCAAAACTGTTAGTGTTCACTGTAATTACACCTCAAAACTGGCTGCAATTTGCGTTTTCAGTGCTTGCCTGTACAAGCACAAAAGTAATATGGTTCAAGAAAATGGGCTCTTTTCTGATGCCTGATTCATCCAGTGTGAGTGGGAATTTGGGCTATGCTGGACATCAGGTATCTACCTACACTATTCATTTGCCATTATGAGCCCATAGCCTACTCTGCCATGGTGTTTCAAGTACTCATTTAAACACCTCTAAAGTTGTCAGTGTACCTGCCTCCACCACCCGCTCTGTGAATGTTTACCAGATTTAAACCACACTCTGGCTGAAAAGAAATTTCCTCAAATACCACATAAATCTGCTCCTTACCTTAAGCACATTCCATCTGATGGTGGACACCTCTGGTCAAAGAAAAGCATTTTCATATCTACCTTATCTGTGATGCCTACAGTGTGTTTTTCCTAATTAAAATTTAAAAAAGCTGGAGATAATAGAAATAAAAATGGAACAAGCCAGAAACATTCTGGAGGCCAGGCAGCATCTGCAGAAAGAGAATGTCTGGACATTAGGTCATAGACCTTTTGTCAAAACTAGGAGGGAAGAAAAGAAGGCAGTATCAAGGTGTAGGCAGGATTGAGGAAGAATGGATAGGACAATGAGAATATCCTTGGGTTGACTTGAGGACAAACTGTAAATTAAGTGATCTGGTTGATGTTAACGGGGACATTTAGCGAGAGAGAAACTGCCCTTTGTTTATAAAAGCTATGAAATGAGGGGAGTTATAGAGTGAGAACACTGACAAAAGAGTGAAGAGTTGTGAAGTGAAATGGTAGGACATGCCTAACAGGTCAGATAGTACAAATGGAGAAACAAACACTCTGTCATTATCACTGTTGGATGACCTAACATGTTCTGAAACAGACAGAGAAGAGAATTGCCTTAATTTGTTGAAGTCTGGAAGAATGCAGTGTACCCAGACAATTTTAACAATGCAGGAGGCCACAGAGAGATAGGTCAGAGTGGGAGTGAGATGGGGAAGTAATGTGCATGCAGCTGCCCCTACAAATGAAAATGTTCCATAAAGTGGTTATGCATTCTGCATTTGGTTTCTCAAATGTGGTGGAGATTACATTGTGAACACCTAATGCTTCACACTAGATGGACGAAGCTTTGCCTGGAAGGACTGATTGGGTCACCAGGATGATGGTAAAGAAAGAAGTGAAAGGACAGGTGTTGCATCTCCTGCTATTAGTTTTCAGTTTAGAGATACAGCTTGGAAACATGCCCTTTGGTACACAGAGTCCACGCCGACCAGCGATCCCCGTACACTAATACTATCCTATACACATTAGGGACAATTTACAATTATACCAAGCCAATTAACCTACAAATGCATATGTCTTTGGAGTGTGGGAGGAAACCAGAACACCCAGAGAAAACCCATGTTGGTCAAATATTTTGAAGGTGTACCAATTAAGGCACAGTGATATGCGAATTACGGGGAGAACGTACAAACTCCATACAGATAAACACCCGTAGTCAGGATCAAACCTGGATCTCAGGTGCTGTAATGCAACAACTCTACTGCTGCGCCACCATGCTGCCCATAATATATGTGAAAGTTCGAGAAAGGTTAAAATGCAAGAATGCACTGGGAAGTCTCAAAGGTAATAGTCCTTTAGAAATCCTGAAATGGGAGGTGAAAGGAAGATGTCTAACAGTGGAATCTCTTTGAAAATGGCAGCAATCGTGGATGATCCATGAAATGTGAAGGCTGAAAGTGGAGGACCGAGGGAATGTTCTTTGCAGAAAGATGAGGACTGACAGTAGAGGCGCAGAAATTGATAAGGTGCAGACAATGGCTCTTTAACTATGACGAAGGGAAAGCTATGGTTCAGGAGGAAGAAGGCTATCTCAAAAGCATCGATGCAGAAAGTTAGCAAAGCAAACACAATGGAGACTGGTTGGAGATTAGGGTGGGGTCAGGAATAGAATGAAGTCCTTATGGAAAGCAGAATGGGATGAAGAGTGGTTGAGAAAGCTTTGGGAGTCTGTGGGTTTATTATGGATGTTTGTGGATTTATTATGGATGGCTTTTAGGAAACATTTGAAAAAGCCCCAAAAGAGATGATTAGCTAAGATTAAAGATTCCAGGACATTGGGTAAATCATTGACCTGGCTAGGAAATGTCAGAGACCGACAAGAGGATAATGAAAAGGAACTGCAATTGATAGATGTAACTAATGGAGCCATACTTTCAATACTGATAGTTTATTGACAGTTTAAGAATAAGGGGTAGGCCATTTAGAACGGAGATGAGGAAGAACTTTTTCAGTCAGAGAGTGGTGAAGGTGTGGAATTCTCTGCCTCAGAAGGCAGTGGAGGCCAGTTCGTTGGATACTTTCAAGAGAGAGCTGGATAGAGCTCTTAAGGATAGCGGAGTGAGGGGGTATGGGGAGAAGGCAGGAACGGGGTACTGATTGAGAGTGATCAGCCATGATCGCATTGAATGTCGGTGCTGGCTCGAAGGGCTGAATGGCCTACTCCTGCACCTATTGTCTATTGTCTATTAAATATGGAAATGATAGCATTTTCTTGCAAAATCTTTAGTATTTAGTTTTAACCTAACCATCATGCAGACATACCTCAGTAATGTTACTGTATTCCTCCAAAGGGGAGATTAGGTTTTAACCTTAAGAAATTGTTATGGTCATAAATGGAATTAATGCTGTTAGCGGCGTCTTCCATTATGGGGAGTTTCTTAAGACTATTTCCCAACTGCATTATTATTAGCTATCCTCAAGCAGCTTAGAATTCATTGGAGGCTCTACTTAAAATGAAGTAAATTAAACTTGTAATGTTGCTATGCTAGAATTATTAAATAAAATTATTTACCTATCTTTGAATTAGAGCAGAAGATTTAATAAAATCAGTCTGAAGAAGGATCCCGACCAGAAATGCCAACTATTGATGTTCTCCAGAGAGGTGCCTGACCCACTGAGTTACTCCAGCACTTTGTATCTTTTTTTTGTAAACCGGCATCTGCCACGATATGTACATTTGTATGGAACAACACTATACACTGGGGAGACTAAGAATAACAATTTGGTTTACTTAGATAGACTATGAACCGTTTTAACGAAAGTAAACCAAACTGCATTCTTGTGTTTATGTAAAGATTTTCCTATCCAAACAAAAATATGCTGAAGGAGTATTCCTACCTCCCCAGCTCCACCAGCTCTGATCCTCTGAATTACAGCATGGAGAATGGGGTCCGAATGTAGTAAGCATTTCCAGTTAGCAGTTTGAAAAATAAAGGCTTGTGGTATTGATACAGTGAAGGCACAATTTTTTACCCGAGGTAGGGGTATCAAGAACGAGAGGGCATAGGTTTAAGATGAGAGGAGAAAGATTTAATAGGAAACTGAGAGGCAACATTTCCACGCAGAGGGTGGTGGGTATATGGAATGAGGTGCAAGATGAAGAAGTAGAGCCAGGAACTATAACAACATTTAAAAGACATTCAGACAGGTACATTGGTAGGAATATGGGCCAAACATGGATAAATGGGACTAGCTCAGAGGGAGCTTGATTTACATGAATGGGTTGGGCAGAAGGCCCTTTTCTGTGCTGTAGGAAGCTATGACTCCATGAAATTGAATTGTTAATGTCAGCTTAAAATCTAGATACACCATCAACGTGAAGAGATGCAAATGATTTTATGTAGTCAAATGTCTGCTAGCTCTGAAGGAAATTATTTCTGAAAAATATTTTCTGAAACAAGCAGAAGGAATGAAACAATAGAGAGAGGCAAGACATGGAACCGAGCAACAAAGGCGCACAAATGGATGTCCATTTTCGGAGGTGACATTCCATAGTGTCGACTCCATTATACTGTGCACAGCAGTTCAACGACATTGCCAGGTCAGGTAAGATATAGAGGGACCAATCATCATTTCAAAGAATGTACTGAACTGTGTTTGCTAGCCACTTATAATCATCTAGCTGAGTTAAAGAGCTCGAAGAGCTTAGCAGTATTCCTTCACTAACACTATAACATACTGTACACCCATCTTCCTAAAAGCTTTGGATGGTGTGCAGTTATTTAGCTCCCTGCATCTGTAATCACCCTCATCACAGTTCACGTGTTGATGCCTGAATCTAATGACACCTCTTTCACCAATGATAATTTTAAAAGTTATTTTAAAGAAGAAATCTATTTTCAAAGGAGAGTTTGCTAACAGTGAAAGGAGCCCCTAACCTTTACCTTTTCATTCCAAACAAGGAACTGATTTAAAGTGTTTCACACCAATGTGATGATTAAGTGCTTCAGTGCATTTACTTCCTTAGGCATCTGAGAGGATTTTGAATGTCCAGACTTTATTGAACTTCCGCAGAAGCGCTATAGAAAGTATTGTGACGAGATGCATCTCAGCCTAGTATGGCAACTACTACTCTTGACCATTCAAGCTGCAGAGTGGTGAGCACAGCCCAGTCCATCATTTATTTCCATCCAGTTATCTTCATGGTTCGTTGCTTTAGGAAGCTGGAAGTATCATTATGGATGTCTGCTACTTTGGCCATTCCCTTTTCTCCCTTCTACCTTTTGGGAGAAGATACAGGAGCTTGAAAGGTCAGATGTCCAGACTTAAGAACAGTTTCTTCCCTACTACTATCAGACTCTTGAACTAATCACCATTTTCTCACCCCCTTACCAGAGGTGCTACCATGTATTCTTAACTCCACCTCCTTTGGTTATTCTGTTATTGCACATGAGTATTTTATTTTGTACTGCTTCAGATTACATGACAATTTTTGTACTATTTTGCATTTGTCATTTTACATATACCATGCACTCCATGAGCTTAATGCGAACAAGTAATTTCACTGCAACCTACAGTATATGACAATAAATCTGAATGTGAGTTACTGATTGTGGGATAGCAGGACTGGAAGGAGACAGGAAATAGAAGCCAAGGCAACATTTGCAAATTTTCCTCTTTCTTACTATAGTATTGTGCCTTCCTTACATATCGAGAAACTGGATTATAACATCTCAGTCCCTAAGTATTTACTCCCTTTCAATTGAGTCACCATTGACTTGCCTTGGTGCCACTCAAATGCCTATGTTCCATAATCTTTGACATTCTTAACTAGCTAAGGTTGCATGTTTTAATCTACAAATTGAGAGGGAGAAGGGAAAATCGGAAGTGTCAGTATTACCGTATAACAAAAGGGATTACAGAGGCATGAGGCAGGAGCTGGCCAGATTTGACTGGAAGGAGGCCCTAGCAGGGAAGACGGTGGAACAGCAATGGCAGGTATTCCTGGGAACAATGCAGAAGTTGCAGGATCAATTTATCCCAAAGAGGAGGAAAGATTCTAAGGGGAGTAAGAGGCACCCATGGCTGACAAGGGCAGTCAAGGACAGCATAAAAATAAAGAGAAGAAGTATATGATAGCAAAGAAGAGTGGGAAGCAAGAGGATTAGGAATCATTTAAAGAGCAACAGAAGATAACTAAAAAGGCAATACCGGGAGAAAAGATGAGGTACGAGGGTAAGCTAGCCAATAATATAAAGGAGGATAGTAAAAGCTTTTTTAGGTATGTGAAGAGGAAAAAAATAGCCAAGGCAAATGTGGGTCCCTTGAAGTCAGAAGCAGGGTAATTTATTATGGGGAACAAGGAAATGGCAGACGAGTTGAACCGGTACTTTGGATCTGTCTTCACTAAGGAAGATACAAACAATCTCCCAGATGTTCTCGTGGCCAGAGATCCTAGGGTGACGGAGGAACTGAAGGAGATTCACATTAGGCAGGAAATGGTGTTGGGTAGACTGATGGGACTGAAGGCTGATAAATCCCCAGGGCCTGATGGTCTGCATCCCAGGGTACTTAAGGAGGTGGCGCTAGAAATTGTGGACGCATTGGTGATCATTTTCCAATGTTCTATAGATTCAGGATCAGTTCCTGTGGATTGGAGGGTAGCTAATGTTATCCCACTTTTTAAGAAAGGAGGGAGAGAGAAAACGGGAAATTATAGACCAGTTAGTCTGACATCAGTGGTGGGGAAGATGCTGGAGTCAATTATAAAGGACGAAATTGCGGAGCATTTGGATAGCAGTAACAAGATCATTCCGAGCCAGCATGGATTTACGAAGGGGAAATTATGCTTGACTAATCTTCTGGAATTTTTTGAGGATGTAACTTGGAAAATTGACAGGGGACAGGGGAGGGATGTGGTGTACCTCGACTTTCAGAAAGCCTTCGACAAGGTCCCACATAGGAGATTAGTGGGCAAAATTAGAGCACATGATATTGGGGGTAGGGTCCTGGATAGAAAATTGGTTGACAGACAGAAAGCAAAGAGAGGGGATAAATGGGTCCCTTTCAGAATGGCAGGCAATGACTAGTGGGGTACCGCAAGGTTCGGTGCTGGGACCGCAGCTATTTACAACTACATTAATGACTTGGATGAAGGGATTAAAAGTAACATTAGCAAATTTGCAGAGATACAAAGCTGGGTGGTAGTGTGAACTGTGAGGAAGATGCTATGAGGTTGCAGGGTGACTTGGACAGGTTGTGTGAGTGGGCGGATGCATGGCAGATGCAGTTTAATGTGGATAAGTGTGAGGTTATCCACAAAATGATCCCAAAATGGCGGCGCTGCCCTATCAGCTGCGGCTTACCTGTGGTCCGTTTGTCTTTGTGTTTTTTTTGTCTTAATTGTAGATGTGATGTCGTGTTTTTTTGTGGTTGTGTACTATGTGTGTGTGTGTGTGGGGGGGAGGGAACTGTAAAATTGTAAATTTGTCCCTTCCGAACGGAGACCCGACCTTTGTTTTCTGGGTCGGGTCTCCGTTCCTGCTGCGGCCTACCATCGGCCAAACTCCTGGACCTGGCGGCCTCCAGGGCTCTGGTTCGTAGAGCCTGCGGACCAGACACACCATCAGCGGAGCCGGCTGTCTTCGGAGGCTGCGGGAGCGGCTGCGACTCACTTTCGGCTCAGGCCGCGTGGATGCCGAAATCGGGAGCTCTGGCAGCGGCAGCGTCTTCGCCCGCTCAGGATCGCGGGGCTTGGGTCGGCCCGCTGTGGACCTTTCACCGTCCAGCGCGGCCTGGAACGTGGCAAGTACAACAGCCTGACCGCGGGAGAGGACAGCAGGGGAAGAGAAAATACATTCTGGCCTTCCACCACAGTGAGGAGGTGACTGGAGGAGACTCACTGTGATGAATGTTTCTTTTTTTTTTGTGTTTTGTTTTGGTCGGGGTTGTGTAATTTGCTTATTTTATTGCTCTTATTGTTGGACTGTGGGTGTCGAAATCTCCTCCAAAAGTCTCGTTTTTTGGATGACAAATAAAGATATCCTGAATCCTGAATCCTGAGGTTATCCACTTTGGTGGTAAGAATAAGAAGGCAGATTATTATCTGAATGGTGTCAAGTTAGGAAAACGGGACGTACAACGAGATCTTGGTGTCCTAGTCCATCAGTCACTGAAAGGAAGCATGCAGGTACAGCAGACAGTGAAGAAAGCCAATGGAATGTTGGCCATAACAAGAGGAGTTGAGTATAGGAGCAAATAGGTCCTTCTGCAGTTGAATAGGGCCCTAGTGAGACCGCACCTGGAGTACTGTGTGCAGTTTTGGTCTCCAAATTTGAGGAAGGATATTCTTGCTATTGAGAGGGTGCAGCGTAGGTTTACTAGGTTAATTCCGGAATGGTGGAACTGTCGTATGTTGAAAGACTGGAGTGGCTAGGCTTGTATACACTGGAATTTAGAAGAATGAGGGGATCTTATTGAAACATATAGGATTATTAAGGGGTTGGACACGTTAGAGGCAGGAAACATGTTCCCAATGTTGGGGGAGTCCAGAACCCGGGGCCACAGTTTAAGAATAAGGGGTAAGCCATTTAGAACGGAGATGAGGAAAAACCTTTTCAGTCAGAGAGTTGTAAATCTGTGGAATTCACTGCCTCAGAAGGCAGTGGAGGCCAAGTCTCTGAATGCATTCAAGAGAGAGCTAGATAGAGCTTTTAAGGATAGCGGAGTTAGGGGGTATGGGGAGAAGGCAGGTACGGGGTACTGATTGAGAATGATCAGCCATGATCACATTGAACGGTGGTGCTGGCTCGAAGGGCTGAATGGCCTACTCCTGCACCTATTGTCTATTGTAATAGTAATTAGATACTGTATCTCAGTGGCGCGGTGGTAGAGCTGCTGTCCCACAGTGCCAGAGACTCGGGTTCGATCCTTCCTCCGGGTATTGTCTGTATGGCGTTTGCACGTTCTTCCTGTGACGCATGGGCTTTCTCTGGGTGCGCCGGTTTCCTCCCACACTCCAATGAGTTTGTAGGTTAATTGGCTTTGGTAAATTATCCCTAGTGTGTAGGATAGATCTAGTGTGCGGGTGATCATTGCAAGGACTCGATGGGCTAAAGAGCCTTTTTCACCCTTTATCTCTAAACTAAGCTACATGCAAAGTGTGCATGTGGCCAACAGGAACTGCAAAAAGAACACAAGGAAAACTTGATTGTTGGTTGAGTCAGTGGAAATCCCAGTCCTAAGCAGTTTACTGAAACAGAAAGAATTCAAGAACATCAAACATAGTCAGATATTGAAAACTGTTTCTGAAAATATGCAGCAGGTGGCAGGTCAGTCCACCACCTGCATCTGTTACACCTGAATCCTTCCATTCCAGTTCACCCAGGAACAGGAGCAGCTCACACTCAAGTCGACTGTATAACTGCTGTGAATGATCAAAACTAGCTGCATGGAAATAGAATGCAATGTGGAGATAGCTATACATACAGGCTTTGGGTGTAGCCAAGCATAATGCTGTATTTTGTGAGGAGATAGGACAGGTATTATTCACTTAGCCCTTTCTGCCATTGTCAAATCATTGCTGATCTGTACCCATATGCCATCTTCTGCAGCACATATTCTTCTGACATTTAATTGCATAAAATATCATTTGTAAAAAATAATGTTCCCAACTTTTGCACAACAAATTGTTTCCTAAACTTTTTTGATAGAAAATCTAAAGAAAAGGCCCCTGCAGATGAAGCCTGATGAAAGATCTGTTTTTCCATCCACAGGTATGCCTGACCTGCTGAGATGTTCCATCATTTTCTGTCTTCCATTTCTTCGCTTCTAATAGGCCTGGTATTCACAACAAAAATGGAATCATAGAAATTTGATAATGTGGGTGGAGGTTATTGGGGTCATTGTGTTAGTGGCCGTCAAAAATAGGCTGCACAACCTTAACCTACCTTTTAGCACTAGCTCCATAGCCCTGCAGGTCACAACTCTGCATATACACATCAAGTGCAGTTTAAGTGTGAGGAAGATTGCATTATTCATCAGGTTTTCAAGCCAATTAATTTTAGTGCCCTACCACTCTATGGGTGTAATTTAATTTCTACTGATCTCCACTCTAAATTACCACTCCAAATTACTTTTAAGTTCCTGCGTGTTTTTAATTTTTTTTTGACCCTTTGAGATGGCATCAATGTGCTAGGCCCAGGACAAATATTCAGAGATGTGCACGCCCAGGAACTTGAAGTTATTGACTCGCTCCACCGCTGTCCCATTGATGAAGACAGGTTCATGGATCCTTGCCTTTATCTTCCTGAAGTCAACAATCAGCTCATTGATTTTGCTAATGTTAAGAGCAAGATTGTTGTTCTGGCACCATTCACTCAGGTTATCATTGAGATTGCCGAGGTCAATGCCACGTACTCAGTCACTTTCATTCATATTATGGTTTGATATTTTGGGTTTAATATAACTAAATGGCTTACATTGCCATTGATGAGTTCAAGTTTATATGTTGCTGCAGATTAGGAATCCCGTAAGAAACAGAATGGGTCAGGATGGCAGATGTTCACCTTTACAGGAATGACTTTAATGAATGAGGTGAGTTTTGAGCATTACTAAGATTAGCTTTGTTCAAAAAAAAGATTATTTAATTAACTGAATTAAAATTCTTTTTCTGCTGTGCAGGAATTTGAATGAATCTGTCTATCACGCAACAGTATTACAGACAAAGAAAAATCACCACCATACAAAATCATAGTACATACAATAGCCAAAGTACGTTCTTATAATTTTTGTCTACAATGTAATGCAATGATAACGACCCTGGAAAGACGAATAGGATATATCAAATAAATCCTGTTCATTTGGGATTAGTAGTGAATAGATCTGAAAGAGCACCCGGTCCCACATTAGAGTCATAGGTTCATAGAGTCATACAGTGTGGAAACAGGGCCTTTGGCCCAACTTGCTCACACCGACCAGCATCCCATGGCCCGTATCCTTCTAAACCTGTCCTATCTATGTACCTATCTAAATGTTTCTTGAACATTGCAATAGTTCCTGCCTCAACTACCTCCTCTGGCTGCTCGTTCCATACATCCCCCACCCTTTGTGTGTAAAAGTTACTCAAGGCCCTATTAAATCTATCCTCTCATCTTAAACCCATGTCCTCTGGCTCTTGACCGGGCACGAGACTCTGTGCGTTTCCTGATCTATTCCTCTCGTGATTTTGTACACCTCTGTAAGATCACCCCTCATCCTCCTGTGCTCCAAGGAATAGAGTCCTATCCTGCTCAGCCTCTCCCTATAGTGCAGGTCCTCAAGTCCTGGCAACATCTTTGTAAATCTCTGCACCCTTTCCAGCTTGACAACATCTTTCCTATGACATGGTGCCCAGAACTGAACACAATAGTCTAAATGCAGCCTCACCAACGTCTTATATAACTGCACATGACCTCCCAACTTCTATACTCAGAAAAACTCTGATTGATGAAGGCCAATGTGCCAAAAGCCTTTTTGACCACCCTATCGCCCAGTGACGCCACTTTCAGGGAATTGTGTACCTGCACTCCTACATCTCTCTGCTCTACAACACTCCCTAGAGCCCTACCATTTACTGTTTAGGTCCTGCCATTGTTAGACTCCCAAAATGTAACACTTCACATTTCTCTGTATTAAATTCCGTTAACCATACTTCAGCCCACCTGTAAGGGGTTTCTGCGCCGAGCTTTCGCCCGACCTAAGGTCCCTGTGCCTTGCTCTGATCCCTTGACCAGGCCGCGCACACTGGTTCCCCGTGAGTGGTTCGACCCATTCACCCCTTACGGTTCTAGACACTGGACTTAGATGCAGGAGCGTTTATAGTGCAGAAAAATTCAACCAGACCAGATTTGAAGACCAGGGTTTAAATGGAAAAAGCTTTTATTGAGCGCTTGGGACTATTGTCCATGAATACTTATACAGTTCTATAAGACATATTTATAAGACACATACCAAATTACATGAATACTTTTGACTATGAATCATAAAACGCACAGTTCTACAAGACATATACATGAATACTTTTTACTCTGAATTCTAAAACGCACAGTTCTACAAGACATATACACGACTGTAAGATGGGGAACGTACGACACATCGCAAAATTGACCAACACATATTCCTTTACACACCCACGTTTATTCAAACCACCCTCCCCTCTACACTAAACTATGTCCAGGATATGCAGGATCGGGGTACATGCTCACCATGGGGCTATTACTGGGGGTTACTGGCTGTTCGTGCTGCTTGTCCTCTGCTTTCCATGAGGGTCGTGCTTGTCCCCTGAGTTCCTTCCGTTTCTTGCGTTCCTTGCAGATTTTCTTGCAGTATTTCTTCTCGAGTTGCGTGCCGGTTCCTCTCTCTTGCACTTCGCTTCTTCTTGCCTGTCTTTTCTTCCTCCTGCATCCGTTTGACTTCTTTCTTGCATGAGTTTAAAACCCAAAAATCGTGGCCAGTTATACTAATCTGACCCGTCCTATCTCCCGCCAGATCTTGGGATCTCTTTGTTTAAAAGATATGTATGAGTTTTCTCTCTGATCTGCGCTTATGTCCGGGGGTACCGGGGATGGCCAGACGGTGTTAATTGGTATTTCGTTGCGAGGTGATGGGTTTAACTGGTTTCCCATCACCTACCAGGTAGTTTTCTATGGGCTATTGTGCCCCCTTAACGAGATTAACTGTGTAGGTCGGCTTGGGGCATTGTGAGTATGCTGATGTCAGCGCCCCAGTGTCTGGACTTCGACCTGGTTTCGCAGGTTTCTGCATGGCCAATACCCATCCATTGTTCTGGCCGTGGCTTTGCAGAAACCTAGAGACTGGGCTGTAAGGTTTTTACTTTTGTGGCTGGTCACGAGGTCCTGCAGCCATTTTAGGACCCACAGATTGTGACATCCCTTGGTAAACTGACCGCAGCCTTTCTCCGCTATCAGCCCCAGTCTCCCGTTTAAAATGTCCAAACTGCAGCTCTTTGGTTTGGTGTTGCTTTCAGAATGAGGGAAAACTTCTCAAATCTTACACACCCGCCCAAACGATCAAGATCCTGCTACAATTTTTGACAACCATTTTCTCTATCTGCAATATCACCCACTTGCTAATCACGCCATGTACATTCTCATCCAAATCATTGATATAGATGACAAACAGCAATGGGCCAAGCACCGAACCCTGAGGCACGCCAACAGTTACAAGCCTCCAGTCTTGAAACCACTCTTCCACCATCACCCTCTGCTTCCTTGCATGAAGCCAATTTTCTATCCATTCAGCTATCTCTCCTTGGATCCCATGCAATCTAACCTTCCAGAGCAGCATACCATGCGGAACCTTGTCAAATGCCTTACTGATATCCATGTATACAATGTCTACAGTTCTGACCCCATCAACCTTTTGGGTCACATCTTCAAAAAACTCAATCAGATTTATGAGACACATAAAAACCCATGCTGAATATCCCTAATCAGTCCTTGTCCTTCTAAATGCACGTATATTTTATCTCAGAATACTCTCTAATAACTTTCCGACCACTGATGTTGGGATCACTGGTTAGTAGCCCTTCTTGAATAGAGGCACAACATTTGCCACCCTCCAATCTTCCGGCATCTCACCTGTATTTAATGATGACTCGTAAATCTCAGCCAGAGATTTATGAATAATTTATGAATAAATCTGTGCAGGGGCAATTGCATTACAGTTGTTCTACTTAAAGTTAAGGATCAATATTGGAGATTTATTTACGAAAGAGTTATAGTCTTGGTACTTCATTATTTAGTGTGGGATAAAGCCTCTCTTTCTTTTTATAAGGGGAGGGGAGGTGGAAAGAATCGAAGACTCTCCCAGATGTACTGAAATAGATTCTGCTCATCAGCAATGATCCCGAGTGCATTTGGCATGTTGTGGAGGTCAAAGCAGTGATGTTCATAAACCAGTAAACCCACTGGGCTTTTTGAACTTAAATAACACAATATGGCAGAAATGTGAATTCAAGAGAGAGGCAGGCAAATTTGGAATTCATGCGTGGAAATTCTTTGTGTAAAATGTAATAGATAAGCAAAGCGAGAATTGAGAAAAAATACATTTTGGAATGATTTAAGAAACAATTGAATTAATACTATCGGTTGGAAGGAATGCATCCTTCCAGGGTGAACCAGGATGCTCTGAGAGATGTTTATCTGTGATCACCGTGAACTGAGCTCACCTGAAAATGGGAGCATGTTGACTGCACAATTGGAAATATAAGCCGAAAATAAACCCTCACAATGCTTTTCTGATACCATAAACTCTTGGTCTTATACATTAAACCTTATGAAAAGGGGAGTATTTACACCAATTTATTTGACGACTTGTTTACAAAGGGACCCAATCTTTTATGATGTTATAAAATAGCTTGGAGAGGCCTAGTCAGTTGAATAGGTTTTTACATCTTTGTGTAAAGATCAGAAAGTAACACCTGCTACAGACAGCTGTCTGCTGCTATTGAGCTTTATAACACTAACCTGTGACTTCACATAAACTGTGCAAGATTTCAAGATTTCCTTCCGAGCTGTTGAATGCTGCATTGTGCTGCCAGCAAGTGAGCTCTGCTCTACATCATTAATCCTTAAATGTTGAATTTGTGATCTTAGTCACACTGAAATATACCTTAATTGATCTCAGAGTGCAGGTGAAGTTAAACCCCCAGTTGGTAACCATCCCTATTCAATATTCAGTGTAGGAAAATAACTGCAGATGCTGGTACAAATCGAAGGTATCACAAAATGCTGGAGTAACTCAGCAGGTCAGGCAGCATCTCAGGAGAGAAGGAATGGGTGATATTCAATATTCATATGCATTAACTTCAGATAATGACAGGATCCGGCTTGCCTGGAATTTTCCAGCCTGCATTCAAATATCTTACGGATATGGCCTTCCCAGAGTCACACATAAGGAATGATCACTTGGACATGGTACAAGGGCGATCATCACAGTTGGTGGACAAGACTGATTTTAGTTGGAGAGAAAATGCAAGAATATTTGAACAAAATGCTGGAGGAGCCCAATAGGCCAGGCAGCATCTGGGGAGGGAAATGGACTGACGACATTTTGCGTTTGGACCCCTCCACAGCATACTGAGTTCCTCCAACAGTTTGTGTTTTTGTTCAAGATTCCACCATCTGCAGTCTCTTGTGTCTCCAGGAACATTTGAAAATTACTTATTTTCTGGAAATGTAGGGCTAAATATTAACACCCCCACAATAATGAGGTTTAAAATGGGAACACTTTGTCCAACTGAGTTTGTATCTAATGCTTCTCAGGAATTGCTTACTGGGTAGGGTTGAGGGCAGGAGAGATACATTTTCACCGCAAAGCATAGAAGAAGCGTATTACTATTATCAAGAGGAATTGTTTGGTGGTGTCGGGATGCAGCAAAGTCATGTGTCTGCCGATGGCTTTCATTTGTTAATTCTTCCAGCATGAACAATTGGTAGAACTTTATGAGCATCTGGGAATACAAGACGTCCAGGTGAGTGGAACATCTGGCTAGTCTGTGGATGGAAATGTCTCCTGTGAGTCAACCATCCTTCCCAGAACTAAAAGTTCTTGTCTAAGGAGCTGCTGCAGAATGAAACCATTTTGACAACTTCCAGGGATTCTTGCTCATGCCTGTCCAATCCTCTTCCTGTTGTCCCTGGACAGACGCAAAATCATGAAATAATAATATTAAATAATATTAATCTATATACTAAGGGAGGGAGGAGGGGAGGGAGGGGGGAGGGACGGGGAGGGGGAGGGAGAGGGGGAGGGAGAGGGGAGGGAAGGGGGCTGGGGGAGGGACGGGGTGGAGGAATATGATTCCCAACATTATCTTGAGGAATAATATATTATTCTCCTTCTGGATATCTAGCTGCGTTCTGCACAATATTGAATTATATAATTTTAATTAACTAGTGATTCTCTTTGTATCAGAACTGGTTCTTCTATATTCTGATATTCTGTAACATAATCATTTGTAATATTTACTTCATTTCTTACCACCACCATGGACTGACCTGCATTTTACAGCATTTGTTTCCCTCTCCCTCTCCCTCTCCCTCTCCCTCTCCCTCTCCCTCTCCCTCTCCCTCTCCCTCTCCCTCTCCCTCTCCCTCTCCCTCTCCCTCTCCCTCTCCCTCTCCCTCTCCCTCTCCCTCTCCCTCTCCCTCTCCCTCTCCCTCTCCCTCTCCCTCTCCCTCTCCCTCTCCCTCTCCCTCTCCCTCTCCCTCTCCCTCTCCCTCTCCCTCTCCCTCTCCCTCTCCCTCTCCCTCTCCCTCTCTCTCTCTCTCTCTCTTTCTCTTCACCTTTCTCACTTTCTTTTCTCTCCTCTTGCAGCCTGCATTTTCTAGATTTTTTCTCCTTTCCCCCTGCTCTGTCTCTATTTTCCCGCATGAATCTACCAGTCAGTTGGCTGCATCTACAAAGTTGGGACATATTGTGAATAAGGCATCCTGAAAATCAACAATCTTTTCCTGAGGACCCCCTGACAAGAAGTTCAAAATCAGTTGGTGCCTGGGGGGCCAGGTAGAAAAGTACCTCATGGAATGAGGTGTATGTTGACTGTTATTTCCAAGCTGTTAATGGTGGAGTGCAGGGAGAGCAGTGTGGGCTGAGGTATATTAAACAACCAGAATCAGATACAATGATTGGGTGTGAGAACTAAAGGAGTTAAGTGTGCAGTGGGTCATTATGAATCAGTAGATAAGTGTTTCACTGATTCTGCTCCCCAGTGTACAATATAATAAAATAACATGACAGAGATAAAGAAGCCTCTGGGCTATTCTGTCTGCTCCAATCCATTTTTCTCTGTAAACAATGCTGCCTTGCTGAGTCATTTCTGGTCATTGGTCCTGTTTCCTAACCTATTTTTTATTAAATAACCCTCACTTCCACTTCTATATATTTTTGGATTACAACAGTCACCACCTTTCATAAGTAGTTAATTGGCTGTAAAACAACAAAAGCAGCTCGTAATTATGGAGCACGTTTAATTTCAGCAGAACACCCCTAGGTACTTCACAGGAGGAATAGTAAAGACAATTTTGTTGCTGATCCAGATAATGAGAGACTGGTGAAGATGACCAAAAATTGGCAGAAGGACCAGGCTTATAGACAGAACAGTGTAAAAGAATGGAGAGATTTGAAAATGAAGAGGAGAAATTTAAAATCCACTTTCAGCTTAATCAGAAGCAAATGCAAGCGCTGGGGTGATGGGTTAGAGAGGTTTAGAGTTGCAGCATGGACAACGGAGTTTTGGATTGCTTCAGAGTTAAAACTGTCCAGGAGTATATTGCAATAATCTGATCCTGAGGAAGCACAGAGTGAAAGGTTTCAGCTACAAATGAGCTGAGTCAGGTGACGCTGTAGACGTGGTAGGAGATTGTCATTGTGAAAGTCCAGACATGATCAGGTGCCGATCTTGGAATCCAAGATGCCAGCAAGAGGGTGGCCCAGTGGCACAGCGGTAGAGTTGCTGCCTTACAGTGCCAGGAAACCTGGGTTTGATCCTGAATTGTCTGTACGGAGTTTGTACATTCTCCCTGTGACCTGCGTGGATTTTCTCCGGGTTGGAGAAAGGCTAATTTTGAGGAGATGAGAAAGGATTTAAAAGGAGTGAAATGGAACTTTTTGTTTTATGAAAAGGATATAATAGAGAAATGGAGGATATTTAAAGGTGACATTTTGAGAGTACAGAGTCTTTATGTCCCTGTTCGGTGGAAAGGAAAGAATAATAATTTGAAAGAGCCGTGGTTTTCCAGGGAAATTGGACACTTGGTTCGGAAAAAGAGGGAGATATATAATAAATATAAGCGGCAGGGAGTAAATGAGGTTCTTGAGGAATATAAAGAATGTAAAAGGAATCTTAAGAAGGAAATTAGAAAAGCGAAAAAAAGATATGGCTGCTTTGGCAAGTAATGTAAAAGTAAACCCCAAGGGGTTCTACAGATATGTCAATAGCAAAAGGATAGTGAGGGATAAAATTGGTCCATTAGAGAGTCAGAGTGGACAGCTATGTGCTGAGCCGGAAGAAATGGGGGAGATATTAAACAATTTATTTTCTTCGGTATTCACCGAGGAGAAGGATATTGAATTATGTGAGGTAAGCGAAACAAGTAGAGTAGTGATGGAAATTATGAGGATTAAAGAAGAGGAGATACGGACACTTTTGAAAAATATAAAAGTGGATAAGTTTCCAGGTCCTGATAGGATATTCCCTAGGACATTGAGGGAAGTTAGTGCAGAAATAGCAGGGGCTATGACGGAAATATTTCAAACGTCATTAGAAACGGGGATGGTGCCGGAAGATTGGCGCATTGCGCATGTTGTGCCTTTGTTTAAAAAAGGTTCTAAAAGTAAACCTAGCAATTATAGACCTGTTAGTTTGACGTCTGTGGTGGGGAAATTAATGGAAAAGATACTTAGGGACAATATATATAATTATTTGGATAAACAAGGCCTGATTAGAAACAGTCAACATGGATTTGTGCCTGGAAGGTCATGTTTGACTAATCTTCTTGAATTTTTTGAAGAGGTTACCAGGGAAATTGATAAGGGCAAGGCTGTGGATGTTGTCTATATGGACTTCAGTAAGGCATTTGACAAGGTTCCACATGGAAGGTTGATTAAGAAGGTTAAATCGTTGGGTATTAATAATGAGGTTGCAAGATGGATTCAACAATGGCTGAATGGGAGATACCAGAGGGTAATGGTTGACAATTGTATGTCAGGTTGGAGGCCAGTGTCTAGTGGAGTACCCCAAGGATCTGTGTTGGGTCCACTGTTGTTTGTCATTTACATTAATGATCTGGATGATGGTGTGGCAAATTGGATTAGTAAATATGCAGACGATACTAAGATAGGTGGTGTAGTTAATAATGAAGTAGAGTTTCAAAGTCTACAGAGAGACTTGGGCCTTTTGGAAGGGTGGGCTGAAAGATGGCAGATGGAGTTTAATGCTGATAAGTGTGAGGTGCTGCATTTTGGTAGGACAAATCAAAATAGGACGTACAGGGTAAATGGTAGGGAATTGAGAAATGCAGTGGAACAGAGGGATCTGGGAATAACTGCATTGTTCCCTGAAGGTGGAATCTCATGTGGATAGGGTGGTGAAGAAGGCGTTTGGTATGCTTGCCTTTATAAATCAGAGCATCGAGTATAGAAGTTGGGATGTAATGTTAAAATTATACAGGGCATTGGTGAGGCCAAATCTGGAGTATGGTGTGCAGTTCTGGTCGCCAAATTATAGGAAGGATGTCGACAAAATGGAGAGGGTACAGAGGAGATTTACTAGAATGTTGCCTGGGTTTCAGCACTTAAGCTACAGAGAGAGGTTGAACAGGTTGGGTCTTTATTCTTTGGAGCGTAGAAGGTTGAGGGGGGACTTGATAGAGGTTTTTAAAATTTTGAGAGGGACGGACAGAGTTGACGTGGGTAGGCTTTTCCCTTTGAGAGTGGGGAAGATTCCAACAAGGGGACATAGCTTTAGAATTGAGGGACAAAAGTTTAGGGGTAACATGAGGGGTAACTTCTTTACTCAGAGGGTGGTGGCTGTATGGAATGGGCTTCCGGTGGAAGTGGTGGAGGCTGGCTCGATTTTATTATTTAAGAGTAAATTGGATAGGTATATGGATAAGAGGGGATTAGAGGGTTATGGTCTGAGTGCAGGTAGATGAGACTAGGTCAGGGAGAGTGGTCGGCGTGGACTGGTAGGGCCGGACAGGCCTGTTTCCATGCTGTAGTTGTTATATGGTTATATGTTATATGGTTATATGGTTCCGATTTCCTCCCACACTCCAAAGACGTACAGGTTTATAGGCTAATTGTCTTGGTAAAATTGTAAATTGTCCCTAGTGTGTGCAGGAAAGTGTTAATGTGCGGGGATCACTGGTCGGCACAGACTCGATGGGCCGAAGGGCCTGTTTTCACGCTATCTCTAAAAACTAACAAACTAAAACTAAAGACCAGATCACAGGGGAAAAGGATGAAGTCAAATCTGGAGAGTGACATTTGTGATTGAGCTTCAGTCTTCTCAAAAATTTCTGCTTATCCAGTGAAATATCTTGGAACATCCTTCGGCCATGAAGACCTTTCTCTTTAATTAGAAAATTTATAAATATATACTGATTTAATTGCTGAAACCAATCACAATTAAATGACAACAGATTTTATTGAACTGCTGGGTGTTCAATCAGAAATATTCTGTTAAATACTTGCTGCTTCAATTTAATTTACCCATTGTTGAAACAACCCTATGAAACACATGTCATTTGATTTGATTTAATTAAACTTTTGCACTGTTCATTGGGCAGCACCATGAAATCTTTGCTGAACAGAAATGGAAATGATGTCAAAAGCACATAGATGTGGATATTTCTCTGGAAAATCATTGATTTTAAAAATCATTATCTTTTTTTCTGCCCAAAACATAATAAAATTGCTGCATTTGTTCCTCACCCTGGAGCTTGTGTACCAATGCCCTCTGGTGGCAGTACTGGTAATGAATGATTATCACTGCACTTATCTAGTTTACTTGCCCTTTTTCAAACACGGTTGAAGTCAGATTTATTTTCAACTATTGAGAGTAAATATTGTCAATAACATAATAATACCTATTTATCATGCTCAGTCTTAGTGCTAACCTGCAGAGTGCTGCTTCATTGTAGCATTTTAGGTCCTCCCTTCAGTCCAAACACTCACAGGTACACGTATCCAATACTTAAAAAAGATATCCACTCGGGCTGCACATTGCTCTGCCAGGAACGAGGGTGATGGGAATCTAGTGAAATCCCTCCCTTCTCCCCTGCTGTGTTGGGAACTTGGTTGACAGAAACCTGGCAAGGCCTCCTGTGCTCTCATGGCACTCCCCCATGGCTCAGTGTGGAGAGGCTGCCTGTGAGGGATGATATTGGGCAGAGTGGAGCAGTGTCTCTCCTCACTTCCCGCTAAATGCAATGAAACCAACTGTCTCCCACTCTCCGCCCAGACATTTCTCTGTGGTAAAAATCTCGATGGCTGGTGACCATCGTTGTGCTTTATTGAACTAATAAAATGATACAATGGCAGGCAATTCCACTGCATAAAGCTTCCTGTGCTTTTCCAACCTATTGTCCTCCACCTCAACCGATTCTTTAAGTTAGCACTGAACAAGAACAAAAAAATAAGAGCAGGAGTGGGTCACCTGACCGCTCAAGACTGCTGCACCATTCAATAGGATCATGACTCGTACCCAGGCCTCTGCGACTCTTCTGTGCCTGTTGCCCATGGCCCTCATTTCCTTGATCTTTCAAAAATTAGTCTACCCATTTTGAAATACTGCCAATGTTGTGGCCTCCCCACCTCTGATCCAGAGATTCATCATGCTCTGCAAGAATGGTCTGCCATCATCTACTCAAATCACTAGATAGGTTCAAGGACACAAAGTTTCCCGTTCCAACATAAAGCACTGTCTCATTGTAATCTCCGAAAGGGGAAGTTCAGATTTTATTTATTATATTTCCATATGCAGCCTGAAGGATCTGGTCAAAAAGGATGACTCATTTATAAGTTAAAAAATTGCATGACATTGCTGAGTGATGAATAAAGTCGGCATATTTTGATCCTCATGAATCACTTCCTTGAAAATAAAGAGATGGAGGCAGGTTTCCAATGCTTGTTTCAATTATATTGTGAGGGCAGAAGATTTGCAAAAGTGATAGCCAGGCATATCAGTTGCTTCTCAAGAGAACAATGGCAAGGACAGCATATTTCAACAAAATATTGCCAATAACAACAAAGATTTATATAAATGAAGACTGACAATGAATTAAGGTTAATCTCCCAGTATGTTGAGAAATACGGATAATCCATGTACCGCAAGATCCTGCATGCATCCTGTTAATGGTTTTTTTCCCGTTTGGTCATTGTGAGATGCACGTTGGACCGGAAATAGCAAAGTTGCTGCTCTTCTTTTGATACCATGCCATCTTTACGTTGACCTAAAGGACATAACGTTAACATTTGAAGGTAGAAACAAGGAAGTGCAGATGCTGGATAATACACAAAAGGACACAAAGACAAAAACTCAGCAGGTCAGGCAGCATCCCTGGAGAACATGGATAGGTGATGTTTTGGGTCGAGACCCTTCTTCATTATCATTGCTTTTATAAAGTTGCAAATAGCACAGCTATTGTGTTCGGAATGCCAGTAAAAGTCAGGAGCACTAACTGCTGAGAGTTCAGAATTTTCTTGCTACACTCTAATCTCTGCTTGTTCTTCATACTGCACGAGACAGCCCAACTGTTGGCGGTTGTGCAGTAGAAAACAGAAAAATACTCATCCACCTTTGCCATTTTAACTACACTGAACATCCAGTACCAGTTGTTTGCCTAGCTCCACTGTGATGTTCCTGTTGAGGTGACCACTAGTCATTGTCGGCTGTACTTTAGTTAACTGAACACCTAGCCTTCATCTCTGGTTTTAATCTCTTCCTAACTTCCCTTGCACCCCCTTCCTCAGAAAGCTTTTGATAAGGCCCCACATAGGAGATTAGTGGGCAAGATTAGAGCATATGGTGTTGGGGGTAGGGTATTGACATGGATAGAAAATTGGTTGGCAGTCAGGAAACAAAGAGTAGGGATAAATGGGTCCCTTTCAGAATGGCAGGCAGTGACTAGTGGGGTACCGCAAGGCTCGGTGCTGGGACCGCAGCTATTTATAATATACATCAATGACAGATGAAGGGATTAAAAGTAACATTAGCAAATTTGCGGATGACACAAAGCTGGGTGGCAGTGTGAACTGTGAGGAGGATGTTATGAGGATGCAGGGTGACTTGGACAAGTTGTGTGAATGGGCAGATGCATGGCAGATGCAGTTTAATGTGGATAAATAACCATATAACCATATAACAACTGCAGCACGGAAACAGGCCCGTTCGGCCCTACCAATCCACGCCGACCACTCTCCCTGACCTAGTCTCATCTACCTGCACTCAGACCATAACCCTCTAATCCCCTCTTATCCATATACCTATCCAATTTACTCTTAAATAATAAAATCGAGCCAGCCTCCACCACTTCCACCGGAAGCCCATTCCATACAGCCACCACCCTCTGAGTAAAGAAGTTACCCCTCATGTTACCCCTAAACTTTTGTCCCTCAATTCTGAAGCTATGTCCCCTTGTTGGAATCTTCCCCACTCTCAAAGGGAAAAGCCTACCCACGTCAACTCTGTCCGTCCCTCTCAAAATTTAAAAAACCTCTATCAAGTCCCCCCTCAACCTTCTACGCTCCAAAGAATAAAGACCCAACCTGTTCAACCTCTCTCTGTAGCTTAAGTGCTGAAACCCAGGCAACATTCTAGTAAATCTCCTCTGTACCCTCTCCATTTTGTCGACATCCTTCCTATAATTTGGCGACCAGAATTACACACCATACTCCAGATTCGGCCTCACCAATGCCCTGTATAATTTTAACATTACATCCCAACTTCTATACTCGATGCTCTGATTTATAAAGGCAAGCATACCAAACGCCTTCTTCACCACCCTATCCACATGAGATTCCACCTTCAGGGAACAATGCACAGTTATTCCCAGATCCCTCTGTTCCACTGCATTCCCCAATTCCCTACCATTTACCCTGTACGTCCTATTTTGATTTGTCCTACCAAAATGCAGCACCTCACACTTATCAGCATTAAACTCCATCTGCCATCTTTCAGCCCACCCTTCCAAAAGGCCCAAGTCTCTCTGTAGACTTTGAAACTCTACTTCATTATTAACTACACCACCTATCTTAGTATCATCTGCATATTTACTAATCCAATTTGCCACACCATCATCCAGATCATTAATGTAAATGACAAACAACAGTGGACCCAACACAGATCCTTGGGGTTATCCACTTTGGTGGTAAGAATAGGAAGGCAGATTATTGTCTGAATGGTGTCAAGTTAGGAAATGGGGAAGTACAAAGAGATCTGAGTGTCCTTGTTCATCAGTCACTTAAAGTTAGCATGCAGGTACAGCAGGCAATGAAGAAAGCTAATGGCATGTTGGCCTTTATGACAAGAGGAGTTGAGTATAGGGGCAAAGAGGTCCTTCTGCAGTTGTACAGGGCCCTAGTGAGACCGCACCTGGAGTACTGTGTGCAGTTTTGGTCTCCAAATTTGAGGAAGGATATTCTTGCTATTGAGGGCGTGCAGCGTAGGTTTACTAGGTTGATTCCCAGAATGGCGGGACTGTCGCATGTTGAAAGACTGGAGCGACTAGGCTTGTATACACTGGAATTTAGGATGAGAGGGGATCTTATTGAAACATATAAGCTTATTAAGGGATTGGACACGTTAGAGGCAGGAAACATGTTCCCAATGTTGGGGGAGTCCCGAACCAGGGGCCACAGTTTAAGAATAAGGAGTAGGTAATTTAGAACGGAGATGAGGAAAAACTTTTTCACTCAGAGAGTTGTAAATCTGTGGAATTCTCTGCCTCAGAAGGCAATGGAGGCCAATTCTCTGGATGCTTTCAAGAGAGAGCTAGATAGAGCTCATAATGATAGCGGAGTCAGGAGAAGGCAGGAACGCTGTACTGATTGTGAATGATCAGCCATGATCACATTGAATGGTGGCGCTGGCTCGAAGGGCCGAATGGCCTTCTCCGGCACTTATTGTCTATTGTCTACTGTCTATTCCCTTAAATCCTTCCCATTCCTAATCTCAGACTGCATTAAACCAATCACTGCTCATTTTATACATTCTCCCAATGTACAGCTAACCATTCACCCACTTTTCCATTTGTAATTTCTGCTTCTTGGTGAAACAAATGGTTCCCTTTTTCCAGAGCCATTTTCCCTTTTCCCTTCAACATTGATCATGGAAAAGGCTGACCACTCTTTCTTTTCTTTCATTCTATTGGCCATACCGAATTTTTCTTTTCCAAAATAATTTGGGATTTATGACTCCCACCCACTCCTGCCCCAGCTCTCACCTCACCATTGAAAAGGGAATGAATTGAAAATGCCTTCCCTTTTCAATTCTGGAATGTTAGCTTGACCGTAACAACAGCATTAAGATTAGACCATTCAGAGTTGCAGTGGCATCCCCACAACTGTTGCTGTGGTGTACACTTCTTTTTTTGTTCCTTTTACCATCTAATGGGGAAAACAGGAAGGAACAGCACACCATATTCCTAATGAATGAAACCAAAATAGTGTCATGCACACAAGGGTAATCAAAACCTGGAACTCCCTCTTCTCCAAATCTCTCGATCAAGTTGTTTTTAACATAAATCCACACACCTTTGTTCAGTAAAGGTATTCATTCAATAAGGGTAAATGGGATTGTTGTACAGAATAAACATGATCAAACTGAACTACATAACAGACTAAATGGCCTTTGCTGTTGTAAATGGCATTTGATATACTCCACTCCTTTCATCTCCTCCATTATGTTTCCGCATTATTTCCCACTCTTGAACTGTGAAGAAAGGTGTTCCAGGTCATAACAGGATATTAATTAACTGGGAAAGTGGGCAAGGGGATGGTAGATGGAATTTAACTCGAACAAATGTGAAGGGATGTATTCGGAAAAGTTAAAGCAGTGAATGGCAGGGCCCTGGGGTGACTTATGGAACAGAGAGATCTGAGGGTACAAGTACATAGTTACCTGAAAGTGGTAAGAGTGGCGAAAAAGGAATATGGTATACTTTATTTCATTGGCCGAGGCATTGAGTATAGGAGTTGGGATGTCATATTACAGTTGTAAAAAATGTTGGTTATTCCACAGCTGGAATAGTGTGTGCACTACACACTACCCAAAATATCAACAAATAGTGTCACCACACTACCCAAAATATGTGATTAAGTTTGAGAATGTGCAGAAATGATTTCCAAGGATGTTACAAGGATTGGAGAGCTTGAGTTATAAGGAAAGATTGGATAGGCTTTGTCTGTTTTCCTTAGGACAAAGGAGGCTTAGTAGTGATCTTTGAGGTTATTAACAACATGAGAGGCACAGTTCGGATATATATCTAATGTCTATTTCGATGGAGCAAAACATAAACTGCTGAAGGAACCCAGCAGATCAAGTAGTATCCATGGAGGCAAAGGGATGGTTTGGGTCAAGATCTGATGTGCTTAGCAGGTGAGGTGATTTCAATAACATGTCCACCGATTATAGAGGTGTACAAAATCATGGGTCGAGTAGATGCACTGAGTCTCTTTTGCAGAGTAGGGAAATTGAGAACCAGACATAGGTTTAAGGTGAGGGGGGCAAGGATTTAAAAGGAACCTGAGGGGTAACTTTTTCACACAAAGGGTGGTAGGGGTATGGAATGAGCTGTCGGAGGAGCAAGTTGAGGCAGGTAATATTGTAATGTTTAAGAAACATTTAGACAGGTACATGGAAAGGACAGGTTTAGAGGGATATGGGCCAAACGCAGACAGGTGGGACTAGTGTAAATTGGACATGTTGACTTTGTGGGCAAGTTGGGCTGAAGGGCCTGTTTCCATGTTGTTAGACTCTATGACTCCATGACATGGACTATAAGATGGGGAGTCCACAGAGGACTTGGATGCACTTTGTTTCAGCCTAAAATTGCCAGTGATCACCAAAGATACAGTCAGATATACCCAGTAAAGCTGAATGATGAAAACCTCACAACTTATAGTACAGCAAAATCATGACCATTAAACCAAGGCTCCAGTTGGCTGCTCAGCTGGATATTATAGATTCAACATTATTTTAATGTTACATTATCAAGAGTATTATTTGAAGAAGAGGAGGAGAATTCTCAGTTACCTGGTGTTCTGGTCAATACACCCCTCAATCCCAACACCACCAGCAGGGATGATAAATTATTACTGCATTGTTGTTTGTTCAACCTTGCAACATGCAAATTGCTGGTCTTGTTTATCTATATAACACAGTGTCCAGACTTCAAAAAGTTATTTATTGCTTGTGAAATTCTTTCAGGATGTCCTGGGAACACAAAAGAAAATGTGTAAATTCAACGTCATTCTTTTCTTCCCACACGTTAGACATAATGTCTTAGCAGTCGGAAAGTAAAACTAAATTACAGATTGTCATGTAAAACATCAGCAAAAGATAGGTGTAAATGCCAAGTAATATTGCATAATTTAACTTATTGAATATGGAATTCCATTTTCTCCCCCTGCATTTTCTATTCCTGTTTTAAACCTCCCTTCTTAAGTTAAAAGAAACAGCACAAATCAGTGCTGTAACAGACACAGAGCAGTTGTGATCTCCTGAGAACAAGGGGATTCCCCGGCCCTGCGATCTACATAAACAGTGAGTATAGTACCTGGAAGAGCAGGGAAGGTCTTTATTACGCCTAGAAACATATTCATAGGTGATGGCCTGCAGGTATGATTGAAGTGCAGGGAACTACGAGCCCACCCCTCTCCCTAGCATTCTATTGGCCAATGAACAGTCCCTAGAAAATAGGATTGACGACAAAACAAGATGGCTTTACTGAAATGGGCATGAGGGAATTTTGCATACTGTATTCCACAAAAAATGGCTCACCCCAACTCCCCAACTCTGGCCTCCAGCCTGAAGGTTTCTCGATCCACCTCACTTACTGGAGGGCATTATGGGGGAAAGGGAGAGGTAGTGGCATCTGCCTGATAGTATTCTCTTTGTGGCACACAGATGTAGTGGCCTTGTCCAACTCCTACTCTCTGCACCCAGAACATCTAACAGTGAAATGCTGACATTTTTGCATCCCAAGGGAATTCACTTCCATCGTCATGTCTGCGGTCTACAAGCCCCACCCAGGCAGACATTCAGCTAGCACTGGTGGAACTGGTATTTCAGATTTCCAGCTTCTTCTGCATTCTATTTTCCTCCCATTCAGATTGCTTTGCAATCGTCGTAATCCTCTCTGTTTTCACCAATCTGTGTTGCTGTATTCATCTCCATCCTGCCTGGACATTCACTTTGTTTTCTTCATTATCTCCCACTACCACTTCCCTGCAATTTAAATTTTGCCTATTTTTAAAACTTTCCTAGTTCTGATGAAAATCATCAACTTGAATGTTATCTCTGTTTCAGTCTCCACAGATGTTGCCGAATATTTCCAATGTTTATTGTTTGTATTTTTTGCTTTACAATATTATCTCTTTGATCTATTTTTCTTTTGCTTGTTTGACCAAACATAGAGTTACGTGATTATTCGATCAAGAGAAATCTCTACATTGGATCTGCAGATGCAGGAGATCGGCAACAAAAATAGAAAATGCTGGAGACATTCAGTGGACATGGAAGCATCTATGGAGAGAGAAACAGACAATGAAAGTTCATCGAGCCACAACACCAACCTTGTCCACCCACAGATGCCTCCTCAGCATCTGCAGCCTTCCACAACTACCCAATTCTGATGTAAACTGAAAAGACTGGTTATCTGAAATTGATATGATTTCACATAGATCGACACAAAAAGCTGGAGTAACTCAGCGGGACAGGCAGCATCTCTGGAGAGAAGGAATGGGTGACGTTTCGGGTCATGACCCTTCCTCAGACACACATATATCCCATTGAATGTGGCACAGTCTTTGTTTACAAAGATGCCACCCTGCAGTGTGAGCCATAAATGGAGTGCTTCTTGTCAAGGAAATGTGAGTCAGTAGGCAGCTCAACTTCCATTATTTCGATATTTATGTATAGTCCAAATTCACCTGACATTTTCTGATATTTTGCAAATAAAGTACAAATAATTAAATGATTCAGTTTTGAAAATAGTGGAGCTTTTCTTCCCTCTATAATTTCAATATCATAAGAAAGTAAAATATTTGTTGTGAGTAAAATAAACCAGGTGTAATCAGACTCCAGAAATGTTTACACATCCTGGCTGTGTTTGCTTTGGGTCTAGATGATCTGATCATAATATGCCCCTGATGCTTATATTTTAAATGTCCACCACTTAGATTCAATATTCCAAAGCAAGCTTTGATTTTCTGTTTAAAGTCAGAACACAATTATCAGTTTGAAAGTGCCATTGCGTGTTTTCAGTCATTAATTCTTCAACCAATATATTTTGCCTTTCCTCCCTTGTAAAAAAATAATTCAATGTAAAATAACCTTAAAAGGATTGTGTTAGGCAGGTTGATTAACTGCTTTAGTGCTGGCTTCCAGGAACCAACCCAATATGTGTTGGTGGGCAGTGATCTTTCAGGACAGGCTGCAAGTCCAGGTTGAGGTGATAAATTATCCAATGAATGCACCATGTGTGTCCAGCTGGCACCAGCATGTCAGAAGATTTGCATCCAGCTGTTTAACTTGGCCTGCTGCAAGGCCCTCATTCTCAGTTTGTTTGGAGTCTATATTGAAGCAGTGGGAGATGAAACTCTGCAGATCAAGGTAAATAACTCCATGGTAGTAATTTTGCTGCTTGTCAGCTGCAGATTCGCAACAAAGGTGAACATACAGCTGTGGTGTGCAAATGAGGCTTGAGCATGAAATTGTACTACGAGATTTGAAAAGAGTGCCTGGTAAACTGTACACACCAATTAAACTTCATTATTGCTTTATATAACCTTGAAAAGTAGGTGGCTGATGTGGGATTAACAGACACCTTCCGAAGGTTTTAACAGTGCTTAACTATTACTAACATAGTGACAGAATTTGGACAGAGAAAGGCAAAATCTATTTAGGTTAGTGAATGCAGCATATTCCACACTTGCAAAGAATTTCTGTAACTTAATGGTAGCCTACAATTTTTTGTGAATTCTGATAGACATGAAAAAGGTGCAAAACAATTGAGACAAAAAAGAAGCCACAAAGGCTGGTAATACGTGAGTTAAAGATGAAAAATACGGAAAATGTTCGCTGTGTTGGGCAACATTTGAACGGGAAAGGATGTTACTAACTCATGTGTGCACTTTTACCACAGCTGATGAAAAACTCTGACCAAAGGGCACAAATCAAATAATAATCTGTTTTATCAACTGGCGCTGCTGATTGAGCATGTTTGTATTTTTATGTTAATGGAAAGAACAGTTTATATATTGAAAGAGTTATTCTTTAAAACAAGCATGTATTTTTAGTCGTATAGTTTATTATATGTTTATATACTGAATTAAACTTATGTAAATGCACACATTTTGATTTGCAGAAAACTTGGTATCCTTTAGGACGTTATCCTCGTTTTATGATAAAAGCATTATGGCTTTGAAAGACCTTTCTTGAAATATTTAGCTATTCTTTTCATGCGGCCAACATAGGAGGATGCTGATAAGGATGTCAAACCATCATTTACTTAACAAGATGATGGTTGCTGTGATCCTCAACTCCATTTATTCACCGTTGCACGGCTGAAATCTGACAATCTCAGTTTTCAGGAGAGAAAGACACCCATTCCAATTCCAACCATTTCTGATTTTATTACTTCCGGCTCTCTGCCCTCTAAAGCCTCCAACCTTTATTGTTCCCCAGCACTGCACAACTCGATTTTATCTTCACCCCAAAATCCACAAACAAAACTGTCCTGGCAGACCCATTGTTTCTGCTTGTCCATGTCCACCAAATTAATTTCCACATACCTCGATTCCATCCTATCTCCTCTGGTCCAATCCCACCCTACCTATGTCCAAGACACCTCACATGCTCTTCGTCTCTTCAACGATTTCCGCTTTCCAGGTCCCCACTCCCTCATCTTTACCATGGATGTCCAGTCATTCTACACCTCCATCCCCCATCAAGAAGGTCTTAAAGCCTTCCGTTTCTTCCTCGACTGTAGAACCAGACAATTTCCATCTATTAATACTCTCCTCCGCCTAGCAGAGCTGGTCGTTACACTTAACAACTTCTCCTTTGACTCCTCCCACTTCCTCCAAACCCGAGGCGTAGCTATGGGCACTCGCATGGGCCCTGGCTATGCCTGCCTCTTTCTTGGGTACATCGAAAAATCACTATTCCAGGCGTACATTGGCCCTATCCCCAAATTCTACTTCCGCTACATTGACGACTGCATCGGTGCTGCCTCCTGCACCCATGCAGAACTCACTGACTTCATCAACTCCGCTCTTGTGCCCCCTCCCCCCATTCGCAACAAGGACAGAGTCCCCTTATTGTCCTCACCTTCCACCCCATCAGCCGTCGCATACACCATATAATCCTCCAACACTTTCGCCACCTCCAATGGGATCCCACTACTGGCCACATCTTCCCATCTCCATCCCTTTCTGCTTTCCGCAGAGACCATTCCCTCTGCAACTCCCTGGTCCACTCGTTCCTTCCCACCCAAACCACCCCCTCCCCAGGGTACTTTCCCCTGCAACTGCAGGAAGTGCAACACCTGTCCCTTTACCTCCCCCATCGACTCCATCCAAGGACCCAACAGTTTTTTCAGGTGAGGCAGAGGTTCACTTGCACCTCCTCCAACCCCATCTACTGTATCTGCTGTTCCAGGTGCCAACTTCTGTACATCGGCGAGACCAAGCACAGGCTCGGAGATCATCTCACTGAACACCTCCGCTCAGTCTGCCTAACTTACCTGATCTCCTGGTTGCTCAGCACTTTAACTCCCCCTCCCATTCCCAATCTGACCTTTCTATCCTGGGCCTCCTCCATTGTCAGAGTGAGGTCCAACGCAAATTGGAGGAACAACACCTCATATTTCGCTTGGGTAGCTTCCACCCCAGTGGTATGAACATTGACTTCTCTAACTTCAAATAGCCCTTGCTTTCCCTCTCTCTCCATTCCCCTCTCCCTTCCCAGTTCTCCCACCAGTCTTACTGTCTCCGACTACATTCTATCTCTATCCTGCCCACTCCCCTGACATCAGTATGAAGAAGGGCCTCGACCCGAAACGTCACCCATTCCTTCTCTCCAGAGATGCTGCCTGTGCCACTGAGTTAATCCAACATTTTGTGTCTACCCCGGATTTCCAATATCCCTGCGATTAAAATGTTTTTCACTCTTAGTTTTAAGGGTCAGCTTCTGGATCCTCCAACCAATGTAGCAGTTATACCCTTTCAAACGAATTAATGTCTCTCTTTTGAAAGAGGGCAATCTGTTTTTATTTCATTTTTGTGTGAAAACATACTTTATGACATTTTGGGTCTATTTTAAGATGATGTCCTTTTGTTCTGAATTCATTTTCCAAAGAAAATTGTGTTACTGCATGTACACTCTAAACTCTTTAATAATGTTAAGCCCTTAAAATGATTCTTAAGTTCAAAGGAATACAAACCAGCTCTATGCACCCAGTCCTTCTAATTTATTTATCAAAATCCTGGTCTCATTCTCGAGAATCTACTTGGTGTTCACTTAAAGCAATGTATTTTTCTTTTGCGGTATTTATCACCATTTTCTATTATGAGTTTTGATTTCCATAATTAGAATGAATTCCTTTTTGTTCCAAGCTTTTAGTTTCTCTTGGACAGTTGAATATAATATGTGTATTTGAGGTGCTAAGATAAAAGATTCAGCAACATGTTACATGAATTGTTCCTTCAGTGCATTATCTATCTTTATCATTTTACATCAGTTGGTGTAAATCAATCTTTTAAAAGTGCACATAAATTGTAAATAAAAACAACTTAACCGATTAGCAATAAATCTCATAATCCTTGAACATCTTTCCTAAAAAATATTAAGCTTCATAATTGCCAATAATATTGAGAGGTTGTCTAAGAATTTTGGAAGGACTATTTCTTTTTGTTGAAGTTGTTATCAATATTATAAATTTCTCAAGGAGAAGTATTTCATGATTTAAAAAAGAAAGAAATGCACCAACACCATAGTCTAAAGACCTAAGTGTAGAGAGTACGTCTAGATGTTAGTAATCATAATTCCTATTCTTAATATTGGTGTAAAAGTTGAAACAATGTGAATCGACATGTACAGTTACAGGGTGATTGTACTTGTTCTGAGGACCATTGGTAATAATAGTTGCCGATGTGTCGATCGCTGTTATGTATCCAAGGTCACTTTTTGTTGTTGTTCTGTCCCTTTGCTGAAGAACTACAATTGTTTTCATCTGAATGTTGGAAGATAAAGCTATCTCTCTTATTTTCCCCCATGAAACTCCGCCCGCTTGGAACTGACACCATCTATCGTCTAGCCATATTCTTAGAGAGATTCATGATATCATACCGCACGGAAACATGCCCTTTGGTCCAACTCATCCATGCCGACCAAGTTGCCGCATCTAAGTTAGTCCCACTTGCCCATGCCTGGCCCATATCACTGTAAATCTTTCCTATAAATGTCCCCGTACATATGTCTTTTAAATAAATGTTATGGTACTTGCAGCAACTACTTACTCTGGCAGATCTGCAGCTTACTTTCAAATCCCTAACATTACTGAGGTATTTTACTTCAATCTTAACAACATTACTTAACTGCTCCTTCCCTCCCTTTGAAATCCTGATCCACATTTTAAAAATCATTCCCATGGCCTTTACTTTCAGCTATCTCCTACTACCTCAAATACTTTTGACAATTGTGATCATTTATGCTTCATATCTCCCTCTCCTACCCTGCATAGCAGATGTCTAGAAGTCTGTCTTTAAACCACTCTCCTGCACTTCTCTTTCCACACAGAGAAAAACTAATCAAAGTTCTCTTTTTTTATGGAGGCTTTGAGATAAATTTCCAAATATTTCTCTCTGTGGTTTACAGCTTATTTTATAGGTTGCCATAATGTGCTTATAGTTATGGGAATCCTTGCAGCTTTGTGAGATAACACAGTCCGGATTAAATTGTGCTGTAATCATACAGAATTGCTTCACCTCTGTGTAAGTAGAAACAACTTACTGTGAGTATTGGAATTGTGATTTCAGATTAGACGTTATGCAAGTGTAAGTATTAAATGGGGCGTTGAAGTCAGTGAGAAATAAAGCTGGACATGGTAAAGAAGTAATTAATCCATTCCTTTCAGTTCTTCTCTGAGAGGATGAAGTTAAAATTACTAATGCAATGTCTCAAATTAATTTACTCTTTTTGGAAATTGTGTTTGGATTGATGAAAATCAAGGTAATGTACAAATTTAGACCATGTCCTTACAGTTTAGATGTAAAGAATTTGCTGTGTAGGATAAGCTGGGATTTTACTACTGAAAGGCTGGGCTCTTTTCCCCTGTACGGTGACTCATGTTGGGCATGACTCCATTGGTCCAGTCCACCTCACAGCACTTTGCCTACGTTCAATCCTGACCACTGCTGTCTGTACGGAGTTTGTACGTTCTCCCTGTGACCGCGTGAATTTTCCCCAGGTGCTCCGGTTTCTTCCCATATCCCAAAGACATATCAGCTTGTAGGTTAATTGGCTTTGCTAAAATTGTAGATTGTCCCAAGCGTGTAGGATAGTGTTAATGTACCGAATGATCGCTGGTTGACGCGGACTGGGTGGGTCGAAGGGCCTGTTTCTGCATTGTATCTCTAAAGTCTAAAGCTAAATGTATGAAACATAGTAATTGATGGTGCTAGCCTGTGCAGATGATCCATCACTGTTCTATCCAGTTTCACGGCAGCAGCTTAGTTTGCACACTTTAAGTGGCTATGTGTGATTGCTGCTTCATGCAATTGGAAGCTTCACACTGTTAGATATGAGGGACAGGGAATAGCATGCTCTGAAGTATTGGAAGATCTGTAGCAGTTTAATGCCAGCCTTTTCAGGGGAAGTGTTGTTCCCAATGAAGAGACACATTGTTTGCTAAATAGCAGAGAAGATATCTTCCATGTGTAAATCACCTAAATTGTGTAATCGAAAGATGGATGATGGGAAAAGCCTGTTCTGCCTATTGAATTTGAGTTTGGTTTTAGTTTATGATCACGTGTGCCGAAGTACAGTGAAAAGCTTTTGTTGCGTGCTAACCAGTCAGCGGAAAGACAATACATGGTTACAATTGAGCCATCCACAATGCATGAATACATGATAAAGGGAATAACGTGAATAACGTTCAGTGCAAGATAAAACCAGTAAGGTCTGATCAAAGATAGACCGAGTGTCTCGAACGAGGTAGATAGCAGTTCAGGACCGCTCTCTAGTTGCGGTAGGATGGTTCAGTTGCTGATAACAGCTGGGAAGAAACTATCCCTGAACCTGGAGGTGTGTGTTTTCACACTTCTTCTACCTTTTACCTGAGGGGAGAGAGGAATATGAAAGGAAGGCCATGTTGGGCATGACTCCATTGGTCCAGTCCACTTCACAGCAGCACAAAGTAGAGAAGAAGCCTCGGCAATAATTAAGGCAAACATCCAGGATATCGTTAACAAATCAACTCGGAAAAAACTGTCAGCTATATCACTAAAAAATGCAGTGAGATAATCGTGTTTATCACTTAAAACGCGTTTCATCCTTAAGTGTTAAACACGCTCAAGAAGTGATAGTCTGGGAGGTTTCCTGAAGCGCCTTTCAGTGCTTAACCTGAAGCTGAATTTGTTATTGACTCAGAGGATTGCGTGCTTGTACTTCACAAAATTCCTCATGTGACTCATAATTGTGTACTTCCTGCACCCATCATCGGCTCGTTATAGTCTGCCTGTTGACACCTGGATTGTTCAGCATTTCTCATCAACCAGAAGGCATTTACACTGTCGGCATTCCTTCCAAAGGAGAAGATGATCCACGATGCAAGGAGAAGCTTGGCCGCAGGTGTTGCTCCACCCAACCTTAGATCAATCGCCTCTTAAGAAGAGGCAACTTCTTAAGACAGGCAATAGACAAATTAAGGAACGAGGGGAAACGAGACAGCTGAGGAATTGTTATGATATTCTGCTCCTTCTCCTCATGCAATGGGATACACATTAGATCTTAGCCACCGGGTCGTAAATTATCATCCAGTTCCTTTTGCTATGTCATCAGACATGAGCTGCAATCACCTGAACTCAGTTCTATCTATTTCTTTTCCTCCTTGACATTACGCAGCACGACAATGGTCTTCTTTCTGCTGTAACGACATTGTAGTGGCCATCATTTACCACCTGCTCCTCAAACATCAGACAGAGAAGAGAGAGAGAAAAGAGGGAGAGAAAGAGAGGGGAAGAAAACAGAGAAAAGAATTAAGTAAGTAACCTCATGCCCCCCTCTGCCCAGCTAACCCCCCACCCCCCCACCATACATCCCCTCCACCTGCCCCCCTGCCTCCATCCGACCCCAACCCCCACCATTGCCGGGTGTTCACCATCCCCCCTGACCTCCCCCTTTCAGACACCGAACGGTCGGTCCTCAGCAGAGGCCTTACCTTTGTTCCCCTCCGCCCCCACATCAACGAGTTCCGCGTCCGCCATGACGTGGAGCTCTTCTTCCTCCGCCTCCGAGCCTTTTACCACGGGAAGGAGTCCCGACCCCCCACTGATGACCCCTTCTCCCGTCTCCAATGGACCCCCTCCACTTTTACCCCCCAGTGTGGCCTACTACCCTCACTAGAACTTTTTATCTCAAACTGCCGGCGTGACATCAGCCGCCTCAAATTTTCCACTCCCCTGACTAACTCCAACCTCTCCCCTCCTGAACGTGCAGCCCTCCACTCACTCCGCAACAACCCGGACTTAATCATTAAACCCGCTGACAAGGAAGGGGCTGTGGTAGTCTGGCGTGCTGACCTCTACCGCACCGAGGCCAGACGACAACTATCAGACACCTCTTCCTACCTATCCCTGGACCATGACCCCACCGATAAACACCAGACCTTTATCAGCAGCACCATCACCGACCTCATCACCTCCGGCGATCTACCCCTCAGTGCCTCCAATCTCATAGTTCCCCAGCCCCGCACAGCCCGATTCTACCTCCTACCCAAAATCCACAAACACAACTGTCCCGGCAGACCCATTGTCTCTGCCTGCTCATGCCCTACCGAACTTATCTCTACCTACCTCGACTCCATCCTATCCCCGCTGGTTAAATCCCTCCCCACCTACGTCCAAGACACCTCACACCCTCTCCATCTCCTGGATAACTTCCGGTTCCCAGGCCCCCACTCCCTCATTTTCACCATGGATGTCCAGTCACTCTACACCTCCATCGCCCACAAGGATGGTCTCGAAGCCCTCCGTTTCTTCCTCGACCGTAGAACCAGCCAATCCCCATCGACCAACACTCTCCTCCGCCTAGCAGAGCTGGTTCTTACCCTCAACAACTTCTCCTTTGACTCCTCCCACTTCCTCTAAACCAGAGGCGTAGCTATGGGCACTCGCATGGGCCCTAGCTATGCCTGCCTCTTTGTCGAGTACGTCGAACAATCCCTGTTCCAGACATACACTGGCCCCATCCCCGAACTCTACCTCCGCTACATCGACGACTGCATTGGTGCTACCTCTTGCACCCATGCAGAATTCACTGACTTCATACACTTCACCTCCAATTTCCATCCTGCCCTTAAATATATCTGGACTACCTCTGACATCTCCCTCCCGTTTCTGGACCTCACCATCTCCATCACAGGAGACAGACTAGTGACGGACATTTACTACAAGCCCACTGACTCGCACAGCTATCTGGACTACACTTCTTCCCACCCGGTCCCCTGCAAAAAGTCTATCCCCTACTCCCAATTCCTCCGTCTACGCCGCATCTGCGCCCAGGATGAGGTGTTTCAGACTAGGGCTTCCGAGATGTCCTCGTTCTTCAGAAAACGGGGCTTCCCCTCCTCCATTATAGATGAGGCTCTCACTAGGGTCTCTTCTACATCCCGCAGCTCCGCTCTTGCTCCCCCTCCCCCCACTCGCAACAAGGACAGGATCCCCCTCGTTCTCACCTTCCACCCCACCAGCCAGCGGATCCAACATATCATCCACCAACATTTCCGTCACATACAACGGGACCCCACCACTGGCCATATCTTCCCATCCTCTCCCCTCTCTGCGTTCCGCAGAGACCGTTCCCTCCGTAACTCCCTGGTCCACTCGTCCCTTCCTACCCAAACCACCCCAACCCCGGGCACTTTCCCCTGCAACCGCACGAGATGCAACACCTGTCCCTTTACCTCCCCCCTCAACTCCATCAAAGGACCCAAACAGTCTTTCCAGGTGAGACAGAGGTTCACCTGCACCTCCTCCAACCTCATCTATTGCATCCGCTGCTCTAGATGTCAACTTATTTATATCGGCGAAACCAAGCGCAGGCTCGGCGATCGCTTCGCTGAACACCTGCGCTCGGTCCGCATTAACGCAACTGATCTCCCGGTGGCCCAGCACTTTAACTCCCCCTCCCATTCCCAGTCTGACCTCTCTGTCATGGGCCTTCTCCAGTGCCATAGTGAGGCCCGCCGGAAATTGGAGGAGCAGCACCTCATATTTCGCCTGGGCAGTTTGCAGCCCGGTGGTATGAACGTCGACTTCTCCAACTTCAGATAGCTCCTCTGTCCCTCCCTTCCCCTCCTCCTTCCCAGATCTCCCTCTATCTTCCTGTCTCCACCTATATCCTTCCTTTGTCCCACCCCTGACATCAGTCTGAAGAAGGGTCTCGACCCGAAACGTCACCCATTCCTTCTCTCCCGAGATGCTGCCTGACCTGCTGAGTTACTCCAGCATTTTGTGAATAAATCGATTTGTACCAGCATCTGCAGTTATTTTCTTATAAGTAAGTAAGCAAATGAGTTGATCATTTGAATTCATACATGGCCACATTGGTATTGGTTTATTATTGCCATGCACCAAGCTACAGTGAAAACCTTTGTTTTGTGTGTTATCCAGGCAAGTCATCCCATACATGAGTACAACAGATAAAATGTAAAGGATAAAATAAACAGATTGCAGAATGCAGTGGTGCAGCCACAGAAATAGAGCAGATTTAAAAAGTGCAAGGGCTGCAATGGCGTAGATTGGAAGATTGGATATTCATCCCAAACGAATGAGAGGTCTGTTCAAGAGGCTGATAACAGCGGGGAAGAAACTGTCCTTGAATCCGGTGGTATGTGCTTTCAAGCTTTTGTCTCCTCTGTTCAATGGGATAGGGGAGAAGAGGGAATGATGCGGGTATGAGTAGTCCTTAATAATTTTGGCTGATTTCCAGAGGCAACGTAAGATGGCGTTGATGGGAGAAGGCTGGTTTTTGTGTTGGATAGGGACCTCTGTGTGTTTCAGTACTTCACAGTCAATGTACTCAAGGGAATAGAGTGGCACAGTGGTGTAGCGGTTAGCACTGTTGCCTCACAAGTCCATGGATTTGATTCAGATCTCAGGTGCTGCCTATGTGGAGCTTGTATGTTCTCTCCATGACCATATGGGTTTCTACCAGGTATGCTCGTTTCCTTCCTTATCCATAGATTAATTGCTCCAAGTTATCAAAGGGAAATTGATATACATTTGAGAGGGAGAAAGTAGCAGTGATAAAGAAAAGTATGAAGGGCGAAATGGAACTGATGGTGATTGTTCTGCTGGGGAGGAGGCATGGATCTGATGGGCTGAACTTAGTAAGTCCTTCAGTATTGTAGTATGTATTCATTCACTCTTCTAAACAAAATGCAAAACAGACTTACACTTAACAATTTGAGCACAGAATTCTATTTCAAGTTCATTGCCATATGCATGAGTACAGCAAGATACAACAACAGTGAAAAATCCTGCTTGCAACAGCAACACAGGCACATCGTGCCAAATAAACATACAAAAACAAAATGTACATACATTATACATAAATGTCACATGAAATTCTGTGCAACGATTGTGCACAAAACAAATGATTAGTGTAAAATATAATTAGCAAAAAAACGTCCACAGTAATCCAAGAGGTGGCCCGTAGTGTTTCTTTATAGAGGTGGGATTAGGGAGTTTCAAGAACTGATAGTCATAAGAAAGTAGCTGTTCCTGAACCTGGTGGTGTGCGACTTCAAGCCGTTTTCCTTCTTCCCTGATGGTACCAGTGAGAAGAGGGCATGGCCTGGATAGTGAGGATCCTTGATGATGGATGCCACCTTCTTGAAACAGTGCCTCATGTAGTTGCTGTTGATGGAGGGGAGAGCTGTGCCCATGCTGGGCTGGGCTGAGGCAACCACTCTTAGCAGCCATGTGTGTTCCTTTGCATTCAGTGTTGCAGTGCTATTCTTTAGGTGCCGGAGCTGTCACTGGTGCCGGAGCGGCCGCTGTTAAATTCCCCGCTAGTTGAAATTCCACGCTGTTTATTTGGGCTTTTTTTTTACAGAGGTGCCGGAGCGGCGCCCCGGTGAGCACAGGCGGTATTGCACCCCTGTGTGCATTGAAATTGCCATGATGCAACCAAGCAGAATACTTTCTCGAGTACATGTGTAAAAGTTTGTTAGAATATTCGGAGACATATCAAATCTCTTTAAACTTTCAAGAAAGTAGAAGTGCTGGTGCATCTTTGTGAATGCATCTATGTGCTGGGCCCTGGGCAGGTCATCTGAGATGTGAACACCCAGGAATTTAAAGCTGTTAACTCTCTCTCTACTAGTGATCCATCAATAAAAAGTGGCATGGGTTTCCTGATTTACCCTTTCTGAAGTCAACGATCACTTCCTTGGGTTTGTTGACATTAGTGAGGGGTTCTTGTTGCAGCACCATTCAATCAGGTGTTCACTCTCGCTTCTGTACGCTGACTCATCACCACTGGTGATATGGCCAACCACGGTGGTATCGTTGACAAATTTATAGATGGCGTTTGTCCTGTGCATAGCACTTATGCAAATATTTACTAGAGGTCATTGTCATACAGCACGGAAACATGGCCTTTGGCCTATATCATCCACACTGACCTTGATGCCCCATCTGAGCTAGTCCCACTTACCCACATTTGGCTCATATCCATCTAAATCTTTCCTATCCATTTGCGTGTCCAAATGTCTTTAAATGTTGTTATTGAACCTGCCTCAATTACATCCTCTGGCAACTCGTTCCATATGCCCACTACCCTCTGGGTGATAAAGTTGCCCAGGTTCCTATTAAATCTTTTCCTACTTATCTTAAACCTATGCCCACTAGTTCTTGATTCCCTTTCCCTGGAAAAAGGATCCTGTATGTTCACCCCATCTATTTCCCTGATATTTAAACACCTCTAAAAGATCACCTTTATCCTCCTGCACTCCAAGGAATAAAGTCCTAGCCTGTTTAACCTGTCCCTATGGCCCATGTCCTTGTAAATGTTCTCTGCACTCATTTGACTTAAATGGCATATTTCCTTTAGCTGGGTAACCAAAACAAACCACAATAGTCCAAGTGTACCCTCACCAATGTCTTGTACAACTATAACATAGAGTCCCAACTTCTATACTCAATTCCCTGACTGATGAAGGCTAGCATGCCAAATGCCTTCTTCACTTCCTGTAATGTCACCTTCATGGGAACTAAGTATCTAGATCCCCTGCTCTGTCACACTTCCCAAGGCCCGACCATTTATTGTGAAGGTCCTGTTCTGGTTTGACTACCCAAAATGCTACATATTATTCCTGAATTGAACTTAATTTGCCACTCCTCAGTCCAGTTACATACCAGCTGATCAAGAACCTGCTTTAATTCTTGATAACCCTCTTCACTGTCTATGATGCCACCTATTTTAGTGTCATCTTACTGCAAAATTCTCATCTTCCTGCATATCACTGATCCCTGAGGCATACAACTCATCACAGACCTTCAGTCTGAAAAGCAACCTTCCTCTCTGCATCCGACCATAAATCAGTTCTGTATTCAGTTAGCTCGTTCTCCCTGGATCCCATGTGATCTAACCTTCCAGACCAGCTTACCAAGTGGAAACAAATTCTTGCTGAAGTCCATATAGATTATGTCCACCCCCCTGCCCTCATCAACCTTCTTGATTACTTCAATCAAATTCATGAGACACGACCTCCCATGACCAAAACCATGCTGACTCTCCCAAATTGGCTTCAGTAAAAATGCGAAGAATTAATGTTTATTAATTTAAAGATATTGGACAGAATCATAGAGGGGAATTGGTAAAGAAAATCAAGAATTTGTTTTGAGGACATTGTGCATTTCTGTACACAGTGATAAAGAAAGGAACCATTTTATGATAGGTAGATACATATTTGATGCAGGAAAAGATGGGAGAAAGCATAGTAGTAGCATTAGTCTTAGATTTCAGTGTCAGCTAAGGTCACAGTTACACTTAATCTTGTTGGAACCTTCCAAGTTACCAAAATGATATGCTACATATCGCAAAATTCTGCACTTTAGCACATAGTACTGCATGCTCCACAGAATGATTATACATTATATCCTCTTGCCAGAGAAGCATGGAAGCTGAGGGCTGTAGGATTTGATGGGATTGTTGAAGCATCTGTGGTCTCGGCAGTTATTGACTTCACCCATTTGTCTATGCATGCTCCTTCCTTTAACCTGTATATGTTTGGAAAAGGTAATGACAAATTTCCTGTAAATGTTCAGCTTACCTGCAAACAATAGTGTTGATTCACTTTCTGTTGGCTTTTCCCATTCCTACCTTCATTCACTTCACACCATTCCTCCATTACTCATTCAATCTCTCCTTCCTTCTAACAGACTACTTGCCTTCCTTTGCTTCTCTGTGTATGTGTACTCTTTTATTGCATGTCAACACTTGTTTTTTTATTTCTTTTATTCAATTTTGATTAAAGTTAAATGGCCTGAAATACTATCTCCATTTCTCACTCTGCAAATGCTGAACAACCCACTGAGTGTTTCCAGCAAGCAGTAGAAAAGAGGAACTGCAGATGCTGGTTAATCCACAAAAGGACACAAAGTGCTGGAGTAACTCAGCGGGTCAGGCAGCATCTCTGGAGAACGTGGAGAGGCAATGTTTTAGGTTGGGACTACAAGGGTCTATTCTTGAGACTGAAGATGGTTCCCGACTCAAAATGTCACCTATCCATGTTCTTTGGCGATCCTGCCTGACCCACTAAGTTACTCCTCCAGTTTGTGTCTGTACAGTAAACCCTTGTTATTACAGATCTACAAATGATTTAGGTTATAGCTGACTGTCTCTTTAAGAACACAGGCTGCTAGTTACATTGTGGAAACAGCCTTTCATATTTTTACTTTACAGCAACAAAAGTACATTTTAGCTGTTAAAAAAAACTTTGTACACTCAGCAGGTTAGGCAGGTTGGTGTGTTTGGAAGGAGAAACAGAGTTAACATTTAAGATCGATGTCCTTTCACCCGGAATGGCGGGTGGGCAGTTGGTGGTGGGAATCTCACAGAGGGGGCAGGGTTTCCGCATCCTCTCACACCACCACCCCAACGTCCCAGACCTCGCAGTTTGTTCTCCATCTCTGAATGCGGGAATCAGCAACAGGAACAGCGGGTATTGCCATCCCCAGCTGCGCTGGTCAAGGTGGAGCCGGGTGGCCTTCTTGAGCCACTGCGCTCCGTGTGGTGAGGGAGGTCCCACTGGGGCTCTTAGTGATGGGGGTCCAGGATTATGACCCAGGCAGTGACGACAATGGGGATAAACCCTTACTCGATTATAGTGGACTGTCAGTAATAATGGACACCATTCCCTCCCCCCCCCCCCCCTCCCCATGGTCCCTTATAACAAGGGTTTACTGTATTCATAAAGTTCAATATAGTGTTGGACAACAGATATTCAGTGATTTTATAGGAGTTAGTTGTCAATTATATCCTGTGAGATATAGATCCAAAAAAGAAATGTTCCCATCAAAAAGCATATGAACAGTGACAAAATGATGTGTGACATCTTTTTGTAAATAAGCAGGTTAATTAGTAAATCGTTGCTTTGCAATTGGGTGGAGCGATGTTGTTTACTTCCACTAGATAATTACTTAATTTTCCTCCATCAGAAAATGAAGTTGTCATTTTGACAAGTTAAATATATATGATCTAACAGTCAGATCTCTGCATACAATTCTGCCGAGTATTTGTATGAGAGTATTGTAATGCTGTGGCTCAGTACAGGACATGCACAGAAGATCCTTCTGGCTAATTTGTGTCAAAACAATTTTTACCAAAGCTAATTAACCTACAAACCTACACGTCTTTGGAGTGTGGGCAGAAACCCGGCGAAAAACTAGACGGTCATGGGGAGAATGTACAAACTCTGTACAGACAGCACTGGTAGTCAGGATCGAACCCAGGTGTCTTGTGCTATAAGGCAGCAACTCTACCGCTGCTCCACTGTGCTGCCCCTAAAACTCCTAATACTCTGCAGATAGTTGGATCTCAGAGAAGCCACAATGGTCTTAAGCTGGCATTTCCAATACTGCCTTCAGAGGGGTTATCTGCCATTAACAGGGCAACAACACGTTAACCTCTATCTAGCCTGCTGGTATCCAGCTATCAACAATTAAATGCTGAGCAGTGTTTCTATTCAGTACATTGTAACAATGCAAATGAAGCAAACTTGGCCAATTTGTTAGAAATCGTTTACCTTACTTTGTTTGTATAACATTTTGTACTATTGCTAAAAACGAAGGAGGTGCCAGTGTAATTTATGGGAGATCCTGTAGGCCATGTTTTGAGTCAACATTTGTCAGGGTAATATGTGACTTGGAAGGGATCTTGGTGATGACGATGAGGTTTCTGTGCACCTGCTGTTCAAGTTCTTCTAGATGAAGAAGCGTTGGTGACTTGTGGCTGTGCATATTACAGATGGTGTACCCTGCAGCCATGCAAACTACAGAGCGGAGGTGCAGAACCTGGCGGACTGGTGCTCTGATAACAACCTGTCCCTAAATACCACCAAGACCAAGGAGCTGATCATCAACTTCTGTAGATCACACAACGGGGAATACGCCCCGATCTTTATCAACGGGGACAGTGTGGAGAGAGTGTCCAGCTTCAAGTTTCTGGGCACTCACATTTCGGAGGACCTAACATGGTCCAATAACACTGCTGCGCTGGTCAAGAAGGCACAGCAACGACTGTTCTACCTCAGGCCGATTTTACAGCATTATGGGCCCCCGGGCAAAGCAGTGTACTGGGGCCCCTACCGTTACACTCCCCCACCCCCCTTTCCCTACCAGCCCCCCCCCCCCTGTCGTGCCGGCAAAAAGCACTTACCGAAAAGCACTTAGCGATGGACTTAGGGTGCTACATTGTTGCAAAAAGCACTTACAGATCGCTGTGAGAAGCACTTAGGGATGGAAAAGCAAAGCACTTATGGAGCTAATTGTTGCGAAACAGATCACTGTGAGAAGCACTTAGGGACCGAAAATGTTGCGAAAAAAGCACTTATTGAACCTACATTTTAAAAATAGTATTTATTTATTGCAAGTCACTTAACATACACAGATCAGCATGGGGCCCCTATGCTCGTGGGGCCCCGGGCAAGTGCCCATCAGGCCCATGCGTTAAGACGGCCCTGTTCTACCTAAGAACACTGAAAAAGTCTGGTCTATCCCAACAGCTGCTGACGACCTTCTACCGCTGCACCATAGAGAGCATCCTAACACATGGCATCCCTGTGTGGTATCTCAGCTGCACGGAGGTAGAGAGGAAAGCTCTTCAGCGGGTAGTCCATAGAGCTCGGAGGACCATCGGAACACAGCTACCAGCCTTGGAGGGCATCTACAACACACGATGCCTCAGAAAAGTCACTAGCATCCACAAAGACTCTTCACACCCCTGCAACAGTCTGTTCGAACTTCTACCATCGGGCAGACGATACAAGGCCTTCTACGCCCGCACCAGACTCAGGAACAGCTTCATCGCCAGGGCCATAGCTGCTATGAACCGGTCCTGCTGAGCCGGATGGTCACATCGCACAGTGAACCGGCACAGACCTACTTGCACTTTATTATGTTTTAAAACTGTTCTAATTTGTTTCATTGGGTTGATTAAATGAATACTGGCTAGCTAATTAATTTATTGTATCGTATGGGAGGCGCATTCCCAATCTTGTTGTACCCCTGTACAATGACAATAAAGATATATTGTATTGTATTGTATTGTATCCTGTTGATGGTTCATAGACTGTAGCAGCATAAATGCTGGAGCTACAAAAGCAGTGCAAAAGCTGGACATTGCACAGTGACTGGTGGATCCTCTGATTCCTCAAAGCACCTCCACTATCTGCAAGACACATGTAAGGATCTATATCTAAACAGATATAATTGACAAGTAACTCCTATAAAATCACTGAATATCTGTTTTCCAACACCATTGGACTTTGTGAATACAGTAAACCCTTGTTAAAACGGACCTTAGGGGGACAATTAGAGTTTAGGGTGGAGCAGCTAGGAATGTCAATGGTAAAAGATGTGGGTGTTAAAGCTAGAGGATGGGTACCTATAAAATAATTCCTTGTCCATCCTATTGTGCTTCTTAAGTGTCTATTCATTGGACTCTGAGAGGGGAGAGGGGGACGGGGGAGGTGGGTTGGGGAAGGAGGGAGGGAGGGGAGGGAGGGGAGGGGGAGGGGGGTTGGGGATGGGGATGGGGGGAGGGAGGGGAGGGGAGGGGGGATAGGGGAGAGGGAAGTGAAAGGGGAGGAGGGGAGGAGGGAGGGAAGGGGAGGGGGTGAGGGTGGGGGGTTTGGCAGGGGGAGGAGAGGAGGAGGGTTCTGCACCAATACAGGAGAGATTTGGGCCCAACGGGTCCACTTGGTCTAGTAAGATATAAAAGGTTGACAGCATGTGCTACCAGACTCAAGAACAGCTTCTTCCCCTCTGTTATCAGAGTACTTACTGCTCTTCCAGCCTACCTTTATTGTGGATGCTGGAATCTTTTCTTTGTAACGATAACGCTACAAAGCTATATGCTGCACTCTGGTATTTTTCCCTTTGCACTATTGTTGTACGTATAGCTTGATTGTACTCATGTATAGTATGATCTGATTTAATTGGATAGTATGAAAACAAACGTTTTTCACTCTACCTCAGTATATGCGACAATGATAAACCAATACCAATACCAACATATGTTGTCGTTCCATTTGAGAAGTACTGAAACATAATAAAACTGATTTTATATTTTTTCTCTCAGCTCTTACATAGAATGAGAATCAATACCGACTGCAAGATTATTGCTGAAATTATATTGACCTCCACACATGTTGCTTGGAATCATTCAGGACTCTCGGAGTTAATGCAGAAATGTTAAGTAGAGCTGTCACACTGGGTGAAATACTGCTGTAAAACAATCTGGTTAAAATGTGTTGACACTGTGTTGTTTCCCTGCAATGGAAAAGAAATATTCTCTGACCATCACTCACAGGAATAACATGGTAAGATAAGCTGTTGTAACCGGACACATTGCTGTCTATTTCCTGAGCCTGAGGGATTTCTTAAATCATGCACAGTAATTTAAACAGTGTATCAACATCGCCACAGGTAGTTCTTATTCGAATGTACATGGACAATAAAGTTCAGATAGACAGACTTCAAAGATCAAGATTAAAATCAATAACATAAAAACTTAGAACAAAATTTTTGACCTTGGCTCTGTAAGGCCAACGGCAAAGTAGAATTTGTATGGATTTAATTTCCAAGTGGAACTATGACTATCATATGTACTGGTGGGTTTTTAGGACTTGAAATCTTTAAAGACATTGTATTTCTTCATGAAAACTGTGAAAACACAGAGGATTAGGAAATGGATTATTGTGAAGGATTGTGATCCAATTGCCTGAAGAGTAACCATTAATGCCTGGTAATTGCCTGCAATCTGAGAGCAGGTTCAGCCGATCAGAAGTAATGGCGTCCGGGTTCTTAAGCTGACACTGCTGACGTACTTGCCTTTGTCTTGTCTACTAATGGTCATAATGAATGCTCCACTGTGTTAAATGCTGTGATAGGGGACCTCAAGGTGGTGAGATTACTCATCTACCCTCTACAATTTAATCAGCTCTCTATCCCCTAATCAACTCCTGCCTCAGTAATGACTTGGATCCACTTCAATTCATTGACTCCGACAACAGATCGACAGTGGATACGATCTCACTGCCTCTCCATTTTGCACTGGACAACTTGGACAATAGAAACACATATGTCAGGTTGATGTTCATTAACTATGGCTTGGTGTTCAACACCATCATCCCTTCCAAACTCAGGGAACTGGGCTCCACTAATCCCTATGTAATTGGTTTCACAACTTCGTTATCGGCAGACATCAATCAGTATGAATCGGCAACAACTGCTCCTCGCAGATCATCATCACAGGGGCACCTCAAGGCTTTATGGTCTTTACCTGCTCTACTCTCTCTCTCTAGACTCATGACTACAGTCATGCACAGCTCCTATGTGATCTTTAAATTTGACTACAATATCACAGTGGGTGAATGGTGTCAGAACAACAATTTTGCTCTCAACTTTTGCAAGACACAGAGCTAATTGTTGATTTCAGGAAGGGAAAACCTGTCTTCATGAGCTTTAAGTTCCCGGCCATACACATCTATGATGAAATGTTCTAGATCCAGCACATTGATGTAATTGTAAAGAAAGCTCACCAAAGCCTTTACTTCCTAAGATGTTTGAGGAGATGTGGTTTGTTACTGAATACTCTATCAACCTACAAGTGTACTGTAGTGACCTCCTCACCATCGAAGGAATGTACAAAATGCTGCCTCAAGAAGGCTACTAATATCATCAAAGATCTGCACCTTTCTGGCTATGCTCACTTCTCATTGCTATCATCAGGAAGGTACAGGAGCCTGAAAACCACTCCTCCAGGTTTAAGAATAGTTTCCTCCCATCAACCATCTGGATCTTGAACCATTCTGTATAATCCCAACCACAACCTTCCCTCAGCATCACACCACTATGGATTTTGCCCTATTATGGTGATTCAATGTACTTTGGTTTTTGCACTATCATGATCTAAGTACTCAGAATAACTGATAATTTTGGGGATATTTATTGTTGTTGTTGTTACATCTAATGTGTCTGCAAAGCTACGAGAAGTAAGAATTTAATTGTTTTGCACCATATCTGACACATACGATGAATAAACACTCTTGAACTCATGAGATGCTGAATGCAAGTTGTCAACGTGGCTAGTATTTTACAATAATTACTACACTTCATAAGTATTTGCTTGACAATAAATTAAGCATTGATCAAGCACTGCAAGACTACCTTACTGCTCCCTTTGCATGAAGTCCTCTGCCAGTGCTGGCAAGAAGGAGCTGTACTGCAGGACATGAGGGATGCCACGATCATTACCCTCTACAAGAACAAGGGCGAGAGAAGCGACTGCAACAATTACAGAGGCATCTCCCTCCTCAACATCGTCGGCAAGGTCTTTGCTCGGGTCATCTTGATCCGCCTGCAGAAGCTGGCAGAACGTGTCTACCCAGAGTCACAGTGCGGTTTCCGAGCTGGAAGGTCAACAGTAGACATGGTCTTCTCCCTTCGCCAGCTCCAGGAGAAGTGCAGAGAACAGCGGATGCCCCTGTATATTGCTTTCATTGACCTCACCGAGGCGTTCGACTTCGTCAGCAGAGATGGCCTATTCAAGGCTCTCCCAAAGATCGGCTGCCCACCAAAACTGCAGAGCATGATAGAACCCTTCCACATCAACATGAAGGGGACAGTGCCATTCAATGGCAGTTTCTCGGAGCCCTTCGACATCCGCAGTGGCGTCAAACAAGGCTGCGTCCTCGCTCCCACACTCTTTGGGATTTTCTTCGCTCTGCTCCTGAAACATGCCTTTGGCACTGCAACAGAGGGGATCTACCTGCGTACTAGATCAGACGGCAGGCTCTTCAACCTCACCCACCTCCGAGCCAAGACAAAAGTACGTGAAGCTCTCATCAGAGACATGTTGTTCGCCGATGACGCAGCAGTTGTGACCCACACCCAGCAGGAACTACAGTCACTGATGGACCGCTTCTATCAGGCTTGCAAGGACTTTGGGCTGACCATCAGCCTGAAGAAGACGATCGTCCTGGGGCAGGATACCGAGGCACCGCCTGTCATCAACATCGACGACTACGAACTCGATGCCGTCCATCAGTTCACGTACCTCGGCTCCACCATTACCGACGACCTGTCCTTGGACACAGAGATTGACAAGAGGATCGGGAAGGCAGCTACAACTCTCGCTCGCCTCACAACTCGAGTGTGGACCAATCCAAAGCTGACAGTGAAGACAAAGATAGCAGTCTACAATGCCTGTGTCAACAGCACGCTGCTGTACAGCAGTGAGGCATGGACTACATGCGCCAGACTGGAGAGAAGACTCAACACCTTCCACCTTAGAAGCATCCGCTGTATTCTGGGTATATCCTGGCAAGACAGAGTGTCTAACGCCGAGACTCTGTCTCGCGCTGGCTTTCCGAGTGTGTACACTCTACTGAGGCAGCGCAGGCTATGGTGGCTGGGCCATGTCCATCGCATGGAGGATGGCCGTATTCCAAAAGACATCCTCTATGGAGAGCTAACATCTGGGAGGAGAACCATCAGCCGCCCCCAGCTACATTGCAAGGATGTCTGCAAGAGAGATTTGAAGGTGCTCAACATCGATGTGGAGTCCTGGGAGAGCCTTGCAGCTGACCGTACGAGGTGGAGAGGTACCATGAACCAACATCTCAAAACGGGAGAAGAGAAACCGATGAACACAGCGGCAGACAAGTGGGCACGCAGAAAGGAGCACAGCAACTTCAACAGACCAGAGACCACACACAAATGTGACCTTTGCAACAGAGACTGTCACTCCCGCATTGGTCTCTAACCGAGGTGTGGAGCAAGCAGCCAACTAGGATGCATTACCCATGGTCAGCCATGACCGAGGGGGCCTTAGAAGAAATTAGGACGACGGGGAGATTGTGAAAGATACTATTTAAATGTGCGACATAAAGACTCTATGAAAGGCATTCTATAAAAGCAGATCTCTCTTTTTTTTCATTTGTAAATAGTTAACTAGCATGGTAGAAAGTAGGAACTGAAAATGAAAGTCAAGTCAAGTCAAGTCAATTTTATTTGTATAGCACATTTAAAAACAACCCACGTTGACCAAAGTGCTGCACATCTGATTAGGAAGGTCAAGAGTCAAGCGTGTTTTATTGTCATATATCCCAGATAGAACAATAAAATTCTTACTTGCTGCAGCACAACAGAATATGTAAACATAGTACACAGTAAATAATAATAATAATAATAATAATAATAATAATAATAATAATAATAATAATAATAATAATAATAATAATAATAATAATAATAATAATAATAATAATAATAATAATAATAATAATAATAATAATAATAATAGTCTATTGTAGTCTATTGTAGTTCAGAGCTTATTTGAGGTTGTAGTGTTTAATAGCTTGATGGCTGTAGGGAAGAAGCTGTTCCTGTACCTGGACGTTACAGATTTCAGGCTCCTATACCTTCTGAAATCAGTGTAGGGCCAGGATGGTGTGGGTCTCTGATGATGCTGGCTGCCTTTTTGAGGCAGCGACTCCGATAAATCCTTTCGATGGTGGGGAGGTCAGAGTCGGTAAAGGACTGGGTAGTGTTCACAACTTTTTGCAGTCTTTTCCGTTCCTGAACGTTCATCACAGTGGGAATATGGAAGCTAATAGTTCTACTTTTTATTAATGCTGTGAAGAAATATATAAATTATTCATAAGCTCAATTAAGGGTAACGACTCATCAGTTGCCAGTTTGGTTGTTTTGTATTTGTGAGCATTAATCAGATTAGATTGGGGCAGCCTGTTGGAGTCTGGGTTGCTTTTGGAAATCAGGTTGATGTTTCCAGCAGGAGTCCAGTCACTTCAGGGCCCTTCAATTTAGTTGCATTATTAGTGTGGGACCGCAGGTACCGTTGTGCTATTTGGTTGGCGAATAAGGGGATGGCCCACCTGCTTCCTTTCTCTTAAAATGCGCCTCTGCTTTTACCAGTTGTTTGTTTCAAATTTCATTCTATTGATCATAAAACTATCTTACAGATATAACTGAGAGGAGTAAGTTCTGCATTTTTGTAATATGCGAAGAAATCTCATCAATAAGATTGCCATGGGGGTTTTGAAGAGGATGCAGATAGGTTTATTTGAATGCTGCCTGCTTTAGAGGGTATTAGGTATGAGGAGAGGTTGCACAGACTTGAATTGTTTTCTCTGGATGCTAGAGGTTGAGGGGAGACCTGATAGAAGTGTATAAAATTTTGAGTGGCATAGATAGGGTAGACAGTCTGAACCTTTTTCCGAGGTTAAAAATGTCAAAGACTAGAGGGGATAGATAGGAGGATCGTGGCAGGATTTTATACACAGAGGCCAGTGGGTGCTTGCAACACACTGTCAGGGGTGTTGGTGGAGGCAGATACATTAGTCACACTTAAGAGGCTTTTAGAGAGGTACATGGCTATGCAGGAATATGAATCATGCACAGCAGAGGAGATTAGTTTATCTTGGCATCATGTTCAGCACGGACATTATGGACTGAAGGGCCTGTTCCTGTGCTGAACTTTTCTATGTTCTAGGACTTTAAAGTATTTAAAATGCATTTTTGTGTGTTTTTGTTAGCAAACTCTCACACACTTATTTAAATATTTGCAGAAAAAAATTGGAAGAATGATTTTACAGTCAGGATTGTAACCATCTGCTGTACCCTAAACTAAACTGTGGCTGGGGCTAAGGCTGCAACATGAAAAAAGCTTTTAAAATTGTATTATGGCGAATCACTTCAACTTGTGTGTGGCCTCAACAATTATCTGGTGTTATTTTAATGCAGTGTCCCTCGCTCTCGAGCAGAATTTCTGACTTCTGCTTCTCTGTCAGTTTTATGCATAGATGCGGCAGATTTATTGTTCAATATTGACAACAGGTTTTGCTCTCTGTGTTTTTTGGCAGTCCTTCGACATAGACTGCCTAGGGTCAGAGTCAATGGTATTTGATGGGATGGGCCTGTTAGCTTCAATGACCCATTCTTACAATTTGTTTGTATTATATCCAGCCTCGATTTTTCTACGCCGATTTGGTGCCATTCTCTACTTCCTGGCAGATAATTACTGGGATTATTTTTCTCTGAGTTTATGTGGTTTTAGGTTGACTGCTTCTTTCCTTCCTTATCACATTAAAATAACATTTGAAATTCTTGTGATTTTACAGCCACAAAATAGTTTAAACCAGTTTTGATATTTTTTATTTTGAATTATGCAGCCTTGCAGAGAAAGGAATGACTTAAATATTAGATACAAATGAAAAACAGGCAAAATGTGAAAAAATGGGCTCATGCAGATTGGTTTAAATTAAAAATAAAGTTTAAAGTATAGCTTGTTCGTAAAGTGCCCTCACAAGCCAAAAACCACTTGGGTAGTAACTTTTTATTTAACATCTTAATCAATCTACTTTTTAATATCAAGTTGTTTATTCACTTTTTCACCATTTTATTTACCATATCTGCTACTCTTATTTCTAGATATGTTTTGAAGCAGAAATTAGGGATAGTTTTACATGAAAACGTGCAAATACCATTGAATTTTTTTACACTGTGAATTAAAGGAACATGTAATTTAATAAAAAACAAAAGCATTTTGAAAATGCGATGCAAAATGAAATTGGCATTTTTCTGAAGATAGACACAAAATGCTGGAGTAACTCAGCAGGGCAGGTAGCATCTCTGGAAAGATGGAATTGGTGATGTATCGGGGCGAGACCCTTCTTCAGATCTGACCTGAAATGTCACCCATTCCTTCTCTCTGGAGATGCTGCCTGTCCTGCTGGGTTACACCAGCATTTTGTGTCTATCTTCAGTTTAAACAAACATCTGCCGTTTCTTCCTACACACTTGGCATTTGTTTTTCTTGTTTGTGAACATTTCTTTTCTGCATTGTCTTGCTTCCCCAAATAGTACAAACATGATTCATTTCCTTTAGATATGTTTCGACTGCTTAGAAAGTACCACTGCACAAGTGAAATTAGGAGGTTTAATTAGCTACAACTATGAAATACTGTATATCATGCCACAGCTGTGGCTTCCATGAACCACAGATGATCCATCGGGTGAAGGTGAATGAGATATACTTATTTGTGAGTTACTGCAATCCAGGTGAATTTATTTTTCTGTTAACTTATTGCTATTGAACCAGCAGGACATTGAAATGCTCTTGCAAATAAAACCACAAAACAGTGATGAACGTTGAGGTTTAAATTTAAAGTGCCAGATCTGTATATTAAAGGGAAAATACAATGAAGAGGTAAGAATAATGAGATATAAACTAATAATATTCTAGAAGAATTAATCTTTATATTATATGTAATCTAGCTAATAGGATGTAAAAACATTTATTTACACAGTGATTTCTCCAGACATGTTAAACAAAATAAAAACTAATCTTGAACAAAACTTGTTAACAAAATTTGTTAACCTTGCTGAAACAAATCTGTTAAGAATCTCACCAAATTAATGCAATCTGTGACAAACAACTTGAAGATTAAAGTTTTCAACCCTTTTCCTGCCCTCAGTTGAGAACTCAGAAGAAAGCCTTTTGCTCTGAACATAAGATTTAATTTTAGTTTGGAATTTAAAAGCATTTATTTTCCAAATTTAGCCGCATTTAACAAGGAAACAATGCATTAGCCAGTTCTTGCTCTCAGTCAGGACACAGTAAAATTTGAAAAAAGAGATAAAACTGGAATGTATCATCTGAAAGGATGATGGGACTAGCTTTAATAGTTGCTTTCAATAGAAAAGAAAATTGCACGACTACTCGGAAAGAGTTTGGAAGTGGAAATAATCAGATAACTTTCTGTGAAGCTTGGCACGAGATTGACTGATCAAACTCCTTGTGCGGCGTAAGACAATCAAAATGATGCCTTTCAAAAACAGTCTTTGTACTTCCAAGTACGGAAATAAGCACATCTATTAATAAAGAGCATTTTGACAAATAAATGTTTTTGTTATCAATAAAAGCCTGTTCATTTGAAATTATTTCCATTCCCCTACTTGTTAAGGCAAATGATTCCTTGGGCAATTGGTATCCCCTGAATTCTGACTTTATTCAGCAAGGGTATGATTGAGAAGCAATTACATTCTGGAGAAAACTGTATCTGTATAACCAACCCATTTCCTGATTGTTTTAAAAATTCTTTTGGGATATTAATTACTACTTTGTTCATAGATATCTGGGAAAATACAGGTCTTTCATTTAAAAAAAAGGACACAAAGTGCTAGAATAAATCAGCAGGTCAGGCAGCATCTCTGGAGAACATGGATAGGTGATCTTTCAAGTCAGGACCCTTCTTTTCATTGTTTAAGATCTATTTAGTACTTACACATATGATGTAATTCTGCATTATTTGGATTTATTTAATAGCTAAAATTAAAATAAATCCTGGAATATAAATATTTGATTGCAAAGATGCGTCTGGTTTTATTTCAGATCAGTGTGTAGCCTGATCTGAAAAAGTTGACCAAAGTTGACCAAAGAATTAAAGATTGTGTGCATTCAAACGTAGAAAAAATATTTTTAGTAGTGATAGAAAATGAAACAGGTAGCTTTTTACATTTCATTTTGGATTTGATATTTTTTGTATGTTGTATCGTTTTCAACTGTACTGAATTTTATCAGGATAACATTTATTTTTCACCTGGAAGCCAGCATTCTTATTATCTTCAAATATCACCACTAAGTGGCAATATTGAGAAGTCTTGTTCCTTTAAAGGGCAACCCAGGGCTGTAGATAAGGATTTGTCTGCTGTCTAATTTGCAATAATGAAGTGCAAGCTCAGTTAGGAACTATTACCCATTGTATCGGCAACAGTATATGAGAAAAGAAGCTTTGTGTGTCTGGCATTTATAGGAGCAGCACGATTTTAGTGCTGTGTCAAAGCAGCTGGATATTGCGCTGGTAAGAAATATGATGAAGTATTTAGAGTAATCTGCATTCACTCAGTAATTTGGATGTTTGTTGAATTGCCTCATTGCACTCATGGATCTAAAAGTAGGAAGCACCTAAAAATATCTAAAAGATTCCAGGAGAACAAAGACAGATAATTTGAAAATGAAAATACATGAAAAAGTGGCAATTTTATCGGAAGGAATTGCGTTGATATATTATCCTCAGGATGTCTCTGTGCTTCACATTGCATTAAAATGAAGCCACTTATGGTTTATGAATGTAATAAACAAGCAAGAAATTTTGCACATTGGAAAATCCTGCAAACGATAATTGAATGATTGCACAGTTAATTTGATTTTGAAGGTATTGGCTGGGGGAAAAAACATTGCCCAAGCTAACAAGGGAGCTCCCTGTACTCATTCAAGTAGTCCAATGTTACCCTTCATTCCTACTTGAAGAACAAGCTGATTGCATTTCCTTTAGCAAATACCTGAAAAACATTTTCAATATAGTATCTATAATTTGTAATTTGCTTTTTAAAAATAAAATTACTGGTTCTTCATTATTCTGTTCTTCATTTGAGCAAAAGTACATTTTAATAGCATCCCTTTCTAATCAAGCAAACTAGTTAATGTAATTTAGATTCTCATACTTTCCAGGTTTCATACTCCTCCTCCATTCCAAACTAGCAGGACGAGTCTTCTATTTCACAAATCACTTTGTCAATCACCTTTTAACAATGTGCATTTCCAAAAATACACTGGGAGAGAGATGATGAAAATAATTTCACTAAACAGTTAAAAGACTGGTTCATAACTGAAGCACTGATCAGTGGAAACCTTAAACCGAGCAATCAGACCACTTAACAAAATGAAAACCTTAATAACAGTTAGTGGTTTACAAGAAAAAGAGACACACCAAACTGGGTTACTTTGCCAAATTCTTAGAACTTGCACAACTGGGGAACTTGCTGCTTGAATTGGTCTTCACTCTAAATCTATATTTAAAACTACTTAATGTGGATGGCCAAAATGTGCCTCTGAGCTTTTGTTGCTCCATTTTATATTTCCCATTATAAATTTCCAGACCATAAAAATAATTTCCAGACAAGTAGGCTCTAGTCTGTTTTTGTTTCATTAATGATTGAAAGTGAATTTGGAAGGAAAGGTTTCAATCTTGTGTGGGTATGTAATTGTCTGATTCTTGTATTGTGTATGAATCTGATCTTATGGGTAAATATCTTAGAATTCTTTCATTATTACAGGACTTGGGGTATTTTGTCTTGCGGAAGATACAAGGCAGTTTAACATTTCCAGAAAAGTGTACTTTTTTTTTGCAAAGCAATATGATGGACACAACAAAAAAGCTTTTCACTAGACTTTTCATACAGGTTAAATCACTATCATTTGAAAAAATCATAAGGGGCTCTCTTCAGTTTACAACTTGGTGCACTGGATCACTATAGACCTTGGAAAGCGAACATTAGGAGCATTCTTGTAAAAATAATTCATCCAATTTTCTCTGTTAATTTAGATCTTCAAGTAATTTATGTGATTAGTGTGCCTGGGCAAAAAATCATAAGAACCTTTCACCAAATGACTAAGCTTGATGCTAACACTTGAAGAAATAGTTCAGATTGAAAGTGTTTCATCTCAGTGCCAGCAACATCTCTTGACAAGTGTAAAGCAATTATTTGCGTCAGTTGGACTCGGTAGACAGATAGATATAATTCTATTCACTGGCATGCTTTTTCTTAATGTGGTTTAGCACTTCTATCCTTTTGTTTAGGAAGGTGTGGCTCATGCCAGGTACAATTGCTCTCTTGTACCTCATCCAGATGGTAATTGTTCATGTCAGTCCTGTCATTTATAAAGTATTACCTTTTATGACAATGAATGTTAATAGTTTATTCTATCATGACAAACGTCACAGTTCAACCGGAACTGACATCCTTACACAGGAACAAGTAGCTCCGGATAAATATTAAGTGCCGATCTGAAGTTTAACCTTCTTGCTCTGGGATGTGTTGTTAACCATTTATTCATTCACTGATATGGATATCAATGGCTAAGTCAGCACTTATTGTCCATCTTGAACTGATAAGACACTGAAGAGTCAACCACACAGATGAGTTGTTTATAGAGCAAAACAGGCCACGTAGTAAGTAGATTTCCTTAAATGTTGTCTATCGTAAGCAGTTTTCTTGGCCAGTTACTTGAAAAAGAGGAAAATTAAAGGGTCAGAACAGAGTACAGTGGAATGGAATCAACTAAATGGCTCAATTGGAAAAGAGTTGTTTTTTGGGCTGGAAACTTTTATCAATACTGTAACATTTGTGATCTATTTTTTTTTAAACAGGAACAAATCTGGGATGTTCCTGCTAAGTGTACATAGCATATGATACACAAACTGAGCCAGTGCTTTTTTTGTAGACAAATATCAATGGTGTATATATCATTCCTTGCTGTTGGTGTTTATGGCAGATCATGGTCCTATAAGCTGCTTAAGTTGTTTAAGGGTCTATCGCCTAATATACATTTTTTTTTAAATTAAATATATTTAACATTAATCATCTTCTGTAATATTAAAAATTCAAAGAATTTTAAAATCTAGCTTTTAATCGTTTAAACATCCCGTATGCCATACCGAAGGGTGCTGTCACTAAAGATAGCACTGCACTAAGCTATCGCACACTGCACTGAGCTATCACATGTATGGTTTGTATGGAATTATATTTGTTGTCATATCAGTGGCTATTTTTATATTTTTATGATATTGATGGTAATCTTCCCTTTAATGCATTCCTGTCTATTAAGGCAGGAACGGGGTACTGATTGAAAGTGATCAGCCATGATCGCATTGAATGGCGGTGCTGGCTCGAAGGGCTGAATGGCCTACTCCTGCACCTATTGTCTATTGTCTATTGTCTATCAATTCAGAGTATCAATGGAAAAATAAACATAGAGCTTTTCTTCCATCGCCTCCGCCTCCGTGCCTTTTTCTATGGGAAGGTGTCCTCACCACCCAGTGATGACCCCCTTCTCCCGTCTCCACCTGTCCCCTCCTCTTGGACTCCCCAGAACGACCCTATACGCTCTCTAGACCTCTTTATTTCTAACTGCCGACATGACCTAATCAACCTTTCCACTCCCCTTACCGACTCCAACCTCATTCCCTCTGAACGTACAGCCCTCCATTCATTTTGCAGCAACCCTGACATTATAATCAAACCTGCTGACAAGGGAGGTGCCATTGGTAGTCTGGCATGCTGACCTCTACTGGGTTGAGGCCAGGTGACAACTCTCAGACTCCTCCTCCTACTTATCCTTGGACCATGATCCCACAGGTGAGCACTAGGCCTTAATCTCAAACACCATTACTGATTTCATCACTTCTGGCTGTCTGTCTTCCACACCCTCCAACCTTGTCGTTTCCCAGCCCCACCCAGCCTGTTTTTACCTTCTCCCCAAAATCTACAAACGCAACGTCCCTGGCAGACCCATTGTTTCTGCCTGCTCCTGTCCCACGGAAATGATCTCCACGTACCTCGACTCCATCCTACCCCCCCTGGTCCAATCTCTCCCGACCTATGTCCAAGATACCTCACATGCCCTTCGTCTCTTTAATGACTTCCGCTTTCCTAGCCCCCACTCCCTCATCCTTACTATGAACGTTCAGTCACTCTCCATCTCCAGCCCCCACCAGGAAGGCCTTAAAGCCCTCCGTTTCTTCCTCGACTGCAGATCAATCCAACTGCCCTCTACTAACACTCTACTCCGCCTAGTGGAGCTGGTCCTCACCCTCAACAACTTCTCCTTTGACTCCTTCCACATCCTCCAAGTACAAGGCATGGCTACGGGCACCTGCATGGGACCCAGCTATGCCTGCCTCTTTGTAGGGTACGTGGAACAATCCCTGTTCCAGGTGTACACTGGCCCTATCCCTGAACTCTATCTCCATTACATTGTTGATTGCATCGGTGCTACCTCCTGCACCCATGCAGAACTTATGGGCTTCATCAACTCCACCACCAATTTTCATCCTGCACTCAAATTTACTTGGACCATCTCCAACACGTACATCCACTTTCTTGATCTCAGTCTCCATCACAGGAAATAGACTATTGACTGATGTCTATTACAAACCCACTGACTCCTACAACTATCTCAACCACACTTCTTCCCATCCTGCTTCCTGCAAAGACTCTATCCCCTACTCCCAATTCCTCCGTCTACGCCGCATCTGCACCGAAGATGAGGTGTTCCATACAAGAACATCCGAGATGAACTCCTTCTTTAAGGAACGTGGGCTTCCCTCTCCCATCATAGATGAGGTCCTTACTCGTACCATCTCGGTACCCCACAGCTCCGCTCTTGCTCCCCCTCTCCCTAGTCGCAACAGAGGCAGAGTCCCCCTGGTCCTTACCTTCCACCCTATTAGCCGTCGCATACAACACATAATCCTCCAAAATTTCCGCCACCTCCAACAGGATCCCACCACTAGCCACATTTACCCATCTCCACCCCTTTCCGCCGTCAGCAGAGACCGTTCCCTCCGCAACTTCCCGGTTAACTCATCCCTTCCCACCCAAACCACCCCCTCCCCAGGTACCTTCCCCAGCAACCGCAGAAGATGCAACACCTGTCGCTTTTCCTCCTCCCTCGACTCTGTTCAGGGACCCGGACAGTCCTTTCAAGTTAGGCAGAGGTTCACTTGCATCTCCTCCAACCTCATCTGCTGTATCCGTTGTTCAAGAAGTGAACTCTTATTCATCAGCGAGACCAAACGCAGACTGGGCGATGGTTTCACAGAACACCTTTGCTCAGCCCGCCTGAACCAACCTGATCTCCCGGTTGATGGACAATTTAATTCTCCTTCCCATTCCTACACAGACCTTTCTGTCCTTGGTCTCCTCCATTGCCAGAGTGAGGCTAAACTCAAATTGGAGGAACAGCATCTCATATTTCGCTTGGGCAGCTTACAGCCCAGTGGTATGATATATTGATTTCTCTCATTTCAGGTAGCCCCGGCATTCCCTCTCTCTCTATCCCTCCCCCTACCCAAGTCGCACTAGCTTCTCATTTTCTCCCTACAAACAGTTTACAATGGCCTGTTTCCTCTATCATCATTACTTTTTTGCATATCTTTCATTCATGGTTCTTTATCTCTCCACATTACCGTCTATATCTCTCGTTTCCCTTATCCCTAACCAGTCTGAAGAAAGGTCTCGATCCGAAACATCACCCATCCCTTCTCTCCAGAGATGCTGCCTGTCCCACTGAGTTACTCCAGCTTTTTGTGTCTATCTTCAGACTACCTCATTGTTTTTTTTAAGACTAAGGCGACTTTATTTAATATCATTGTTTCTTCTGAAGTCGGGTGGAAAAGAATTGGCAGGGTTTTCATTTCTCAACATAGGCACAAGTCCCTGATAAAGACATGAGCACAAATATCTGAGTAGACATTCCACTGAGGGAGTGCTGAATTTTCTGGGCTGACATCATTCAGATGAACCTTTTGAACTATGCACCTTTTGCTATCTCAGGAGCCTGAAAACTCAGGAAAGAAGACCTGGGTGAAGGAAGAAGTGTTCTGGTTATCCCTGATATCCAGGCTATTATTTATCTCTTAATCAATATTGATTACAAAACAATTACCTGATCATTAACCCATACAATTTGTGGGAGCTATCCACATGCAAAGTAGATGCAACGTTTTTCATCACAACTATGTCTACACCGCAGAAATATGTCATTCGGCTGTTGTGTGTTTTGGAATGTTGTGCTTTGTGAAAAATGCTACAAAAATGCAAATCTTTCTTCCTGGTTTAGGCAGGTTCCTTAACTACCTGCAGGGCTTTGCAGGTTAGGGTCACAGGTGATATAGACTGGTGATATAGGAACATTCAGCCCATCTGGCCTATTCCATCATTCAATTTAGATGTGTTAATTTGCATCTCAAACTCATTTCCCATAATTTAATAAATTTACGTCCCAAAATGTTTTAATTTTGTATTTTACAGTATTCCTACTACTCTTTCAGTGAAAATGTCTGCATTCCTTCCTGGATGGCTTGGGTCTCATTTTAATATTCTGATTTTCATTTTGGATTCTTTAACCAGAGGTTAATATAATTTTTCCGTATCAATCTTATTCCTTTCAGTCTTTTAATCAGCAAAGTTAGATGATCCTTTTGAAATTTCTTTGGGAATGGGGATGTCGAAGCGAGGATAATCAGCGAATTTTAAAAAAACTGTTTACAAGGAGACCAATTAGAAGAAAATCGTGGTGTAAAACACTTATTTTGAAGCATCAAAGTTGCTTCTTTATTCAAAAAATTAAGAGCTTTGTTAACCCATTGGTTATAAATTTTCCAGCTTTTCCCTTAAAAAAAGATTGCACTAAAATAACTGCTCTGGCTTTTCTGAATACTTTTGCAATAGGGCTGAGAAAACTTAGCCCAATTATATATACATATATTTGATATCGTCTTCCGGAATTCTGTTTTAATTATAATTTCAATGTGTGCACATAGGGTCTTTTCCAGTGTTAATGAGACATTCAAGCAGGCTGTGAAGGTTTGACCCTGGTAAAGCCTTTATTTTATGAATCATGAAACCATGGAACCCCACTTTATTGTAATTCTACTAATGTACATATGATTGCATTGGAGAATTATGACATTGCCCCAAAACATTCAAAATATGAAAACTTTGTTTCACAGTTTATTAGCTGTTGTTCAGTTTCCCATCACAGGCGCTTCAGATGGTGGAAATTAATTACCTCAAACAGGATATGAATTTGACTATCAAGAACTTAAAACATAATTATTTAAGATGGTACAATTTTTTTATTGCAAATAATTGTTTGTGAGTTTTTGCAACTCTTTAGATTAAATATATTCGAAAGCATAATTAAAACATGATTTGTGAATTGTAAGTGGTGAGACAGTCATTTGTTTTATTTTCCTACTTTATAAACTTCAATGGAGGTTAAAATTGGGTATGTGCTAAAGCAAGTCATTAAACCTCATTCATCCATTTCCTGACCTGGAGGAACATATCAATGTGACGCCACAGTTGTTTGGTCTGAGGGATATGGAACAAGCTGCCAGAGGAGGTAGTTGAGGCTCGTTTAAGAAACTATTGGACAGGTACATGGATAGGACAGGTTTGGAGGAATATGGACCAAGTGCAGGCAAGTGGGACGAGGGTAGCTGGGACATTGTTGGCCGGTGTGGGTGAGTTGGGCTGAAGGGCCTGTTTCCACACTGTATCATTCTATGACTCTATGACTCTATGACATTTTGCTCATGTGTGCAGGTGGCATCCATATCAAACATCAATGTTGTTAATATTGACTCCTTCTCAGAACTGCTGGGAGGACTTGAAGCTGTCACCCAGGATCTGGCCTCCAATTAATCATTTCCTATTGGAATGCTTAACAAGAACACTGCCACACTTTTGTAATGGATGAAAATGGGTTCTGCAAAACTTTAGTTTCCTAGGTTGTACACTTAATTGAGATTTGCAAACACAAGCCGACCTTGGAAACTACATTAGGATCCAATGATATAAGAATTTACAAGATGCACATATTAGTCACAGCTTTTCTGAAAAGATAACTCCCTTCATATTTACATACTCTTTAAATCTGCATATTATAACTTCCAACATAAAATATTGAGGGAAACACTGACAGAAACCTAGAAACATAGAAAATAGGTGCAGGAGTAAGTCATTTGGCCCTTCGAGGCAGCAACGCCATTCATTGTGATCATGGCAGATCACCCACAATCAGTAACCCGTGCCTGCCTTCTCCCCGTATCCCTTGATTCCACTAACCCCTAGAGCTCTATCTAACTCTCTTTTAAATTCATCCAGTGAATTGGCCTCCACTGCCTTCTGTGGCAGAGAATTCCACAAATTCAAACTCTCTGGGTGAAAAAGTTTTTCCTCATCTCACTTTTAAGTGGCCTCCCCTTTATTCTTAGACTGGCCCCTGGTTCTGGACTCCCCTAACATTGGGAACATTTTTCCTGCATTTAGCTTGTCCAGTAGTAGTAGTAGTAGTAGTAGTAGTAGTAGTAGTAGTAGTAGTAGTAGTAGTAGTAGTAGTAGTAGTATTATAATTATAATAATAATAATAATAATAATAATAATAATAATAATAATAATAATAATAATAATAATAATAATAATAATAATAATAATAATAATAATAATAATAATAATAATAATAATAATAATAATAATAATAATAATAATAATAATAATTATTATTATTATAATATTTTATTTTATTCTTTCTATTCTTCTTTATTTTCTTCTCCCCCCCCTCCCACCCCCCCCCCCCCTCCTCCTCCCCCACCCCCTCCTCCTTCTTCTTCTATATCTGCACCTGGGCTGCCCAATCACATTATACTAAAAGGACTATCCCTTGGGAACTGCAGCCATTTAAGATATATACAGGGACGTTCGCTACTCTGAAGAACCTATTTGTGTTCAATGATGTAAATGGGCTATTAGGAACCTTTGTTAGCAACATCTGAGCAATATATAGACTGTGTGGCAGGATATTTATTTTAATGAAGTTCACTCGATCTATTACGGCAATAAGAAGCTTTGTCTAACATGCAAGGTCAGAGTAAATATATTTCATCAGCTTGGATCAATAGGATGTTGTTAATATGGGGAATGTCTTGCATGCTAAGTCTTCAAAACCTTATCTACATCACATTCTCTGGTACATCAACTTTTGTGGCACAGCAGCCATAGCCATTTGTTCTCTGTTACAAAATGGATAAATGTTTCATGAAAATGACTGATGATTGATGGATTTTATTCTAAAATAAATGTCGCAGATGACACCATTTTATGGAAATGTTGCAATAAATTAGATATTTAATAACATATACACTATTTAGGATGAAGACCAGTGATTGAGATTTTCTTTTGATATTCAGAAAAGGAACAAGATGAGTTACTAAATGTGACCCCATACGGGAGAATGGGCGTTGGGGTGTTGGGAATGTGTCTTCTGCACGCTATATTGCCTGGACAATCTTTCAGTGTCTTTGCATCAGAGGGGAATTTGCAAGAGCTTTTATTCACACCAATTAGTCTTTCCTTTGTTTATTGCCGGTCCCTGGAGCTTCCACAGTTGTCTCGTAAAGCAGTCCACTCTTGGAGGTACTCTCTCTCAGGTTGTGTTAAACTTAGGCCTTGTTTGTTTCTTGCGTTCGGATATCCGAAACCTGGAGAGACATTTCATAGATGTATGATTGCAAAGATAGTTAAATTGGAAATTAAAAAACCCGGAAGAATGCTGGGAATGGATCGTGTGACCTTTGTGCTTTGTACATTAATAAAAAGTCTTTGAGTGAACTTCAAGGGCAAGTTCATTATAGGGTGAAGACTTCATGATATATGACACAATAACATTTGAAGTCAAAAGTAGGATGAGTCTCTGATAGAGTCATGGATTTGTATAACACAGAAACAGGTTCTTTGGCCCAGCATGTCCATACTGTCCATTGCATCTAGATGCACTAATCCCTTTTACCTGTATTAGACCCATAGCCTTCTATGCCTTGGCAATGCAAGTATTTGCATTCACCATCGCTTAGGCAGTACACTCCAGACTCATCTTCGTATAATCCCCAACTTGGCCACAAAGCCTTCAATTCCCTCATCCAGATCAATGATATACAATGTGAGGTGTAGCAGCCCCAACACTGACCCCTGTGGAACATCACTTGTCACTGGCAGCCAACCAGAAAAGGTCCGCTTTATTCCTACTCTATGCCTTCTGCCATTCAGCCAACCTTTTTTCCATGCTAGTATCTTCCCTCTAATATCAAGGGCTCTCATCTTCTTTAGCAGCCTCAAGTGGCTTATCAAAGGCCTTCTGAACATCCAGTTAAACAACATCCACTGACTCTCCTTTGTCGATCCTGCCATTTACTTCCTCAATGAATTCCAACAGATTCATCAGGCAAGATCTCCCCTTCACAAAACCTTGCTGACTTACAGTAGCCCTATTTTATCATGTGCTTCTAAGTACTCGGAAATCTCATCCTTTATAATGGACTCTAAAATCTTACCAACCACTGAGGTCAGGCTAACTGAACTATAGTTTCCCATATTTTGATTCACTCCCTTCTTGACCAGCAGAGTAACATTTACCATTTTCAAGTCCTCTGGGCTCACTCCTGAGTTTAGTGATTTTAGTTTAGTTTAGTTTAGAGATATAGTGAGGATAAAGGCCCTTGGAGCCCACAGAGTCCGCACCGACCAGCAATCCCCGCACACCAATGTTATCCAACGCACATTAGGGATAATTTACATTTATAGCAAGCCAATTAACCTATAAACATACGTCTCTGGAGTATGGGAGGAAACCAAAGATCTCGGAGAAAACCCACGCAGGTCACGGGGAGAACGTACAAACTCTGTACAAGCAAGCGCTCTTAGTCAGGATCGAACCCGGGTCTCTGGCGCACTACCGCTACACCACTGTGCCACCCTAAAGATTCTTGAAAGATAACCACTAATGCCGCCACAATCTCTAAAGCTACCTCTTTCAGAACCTCCTCCCTCTTACTTTAAATCTATGCTCTTCTGTCCCCAGCCATGGGGAAAAAAAAGTTTTACTATATACCCCATCTATACCCCTCATAATTCCAAATACCTCTATCAGGTCATCCTCCACTTGTCTTCTCCACTCCAGGGAAAACAAACCCAACCTACCTGGTCTCTTCTTATACCAGCTAGTCTCCAATCCACATAGCATTCAAGTGTACATGCTCTGCACTTCCTCCAGCACAATCACAACCTTCCTGTGGTGTGGCAACCAGACTGCATACAACACTCCAGGAGTGGTCCAGTCAATGTTTTATAACATTGTATCAGTTCTTATATTCTATGCCAAGGCCAATAAAGCTCACCATCCCACATGCCCTCTTCACCATCTTGGTCATCAATGCAGCCACTTTCAGGGATCTGTGGATTTGTACCCAAGATCCTTCGAGAGTCCTACAATTTAATGTGTACTAGACCAAGTGGACCCGTTGAGTGCAAATCTCTCCTGCATTGATGCTGCACCTCCTCCTCCCCCCCCCCCTACCCCCCTCCCCTCCCTCCCTCCCTCCCTCCCTTCCCTTGTTAGCAGGTATGACAATCTCGTTTTCAACTGTATATTGGCACGGTGGCGCAGCGGTAGAGTTGCTGCCTTACAGCGAATGCAGCGCCGGAGACTCGGGTTCGATCCTGACTACGGGTGCTGTACTGTACGGAGTTTGTACGTTCTCCCCGTGACCTGCGTGGGTTTTTTCCGAGATCTTCGGATTCCTCCCACACTCCAAAGACGTACAGGTATGTAGGTTAATTGACTGGGTAAATGTAAAAAAAATTGTCCCTAGTGTGTGTAGGATAGTGTTAATGTGCAGGGATCGCTGGGCGGTGCGGACTTGGTGGGCCGAAAAGGCCTGTTTCCGCGCTGTATATGAAATATGAAAATATAATAAAATATTGGGGCAGAGCTAGTGGATTTTTTGATATGCTGATTAAGGAATATGGAGATAATACAGGAGAATGATGATTTGGTAAATGATCAGCCGTAATGTTATTGGATAGCGGACCAGGGGGCAAGGCACAAATGGCTGAATGACCCCTACTTGGTGTTCTTTTAGTTCTTGTGGCATCCAAAGCTTAGGCACTGCACATTTGGGTCACATCTACTTGCAGTAATGGAAAAATTCTCTTCTACACATAAAGCCTTGTCACCTTTATGCCAGATGGCTCTGTGCTTGAATGTGTAGCAGGGTGATTGATGACTGGTACATGACCCACAGGCTAATGAAGGCTCTGTGGCCCATTAAGTATCTTCCCTTTAAAGATAATTACATGTAGAGCACACTGTTACTTTCCCCAGACATGTAAGTATGTGAGGTGAGTTTAGAGAGCAAAGACTGAGCAAGGTTGGATTGAAGAGGTGAACAATACGGAATGCAGTCTTGCATTGTGAAAAGTACATTGGGAACTTGGCTTGTTCAAGGATTATTGTTTGTACATGGTGGCTCTCACAACAGTAGGAGATTCATTGTGATTGATATTAAATGGAGGCTTTCCTTCGACTTTGAGTTAAGAAAATAAAACAAATTAATTATATATTTTTACTTTTGTGCTTAATTAAACTGCTTGATTCCTGACATTTATAGCACAGGTGAATTTTAACATTTCGTTAGAAAGATCCTTGCCTGAAAATAACAAATGCTCCTGTAAGTCCTCATTTGTATCACTTCAAAATGGTATATTTTAGGAAAGATTTTTATTCAATTGAGTGAGTTAATATCTAATTATAGCGAATAACATATATTATGGGTGAATAATTCACATTCTCATCTGTGTGGATAGAAGTATATTTCAGGGGGCATTATTCAAGGGAATAAGAACAGCTTATTAAGTTTAAATCAAGAACTGCATTATTTTAACCTGAATTAGCCTCTTAGTCGCCCCAGCACCCAATTGCATATTGTCTCTGGTATGTTGTGACATGGTGCACATGTTTTCATTCAAATGTACAGGTAACTTTTGTAATCATAAATGTAATTGACTGCAATCAATGTGATATGGTTATAAATGGAATATTGTCAAACAAAATCAGTAGCCAACGTCTTTGACATTGTTAATTATTCATTTTCATAAAGGCTGGAGCTTGACAGTCAAACCAACACTCTGAACAATTTGGGTTGTCATATTTGAAAGCTGCCAACTGTTGGTTTGTGCTTCTTTCTTCATTCTCTTCCAATCAATATTTCCTCAGTCTACTTTCAGCAGCTGTCCATGTCATCCCTCTGGGTTTTTTCAGCAACATTGTTGAGTTTTATGGTGGAAACTTGGACAGAGGTAGCATAGAGGTATTAGGTAATTGATCCCCGTGCATGCACCTTCATAAAACCTTCTAATTTTCCCTCGCTGATTCAAGGGGCAAACTGGTGCTTCTGGATCTGCCAACAGCACAGGATGGATAGTCAAACTGTGTGCTCAATTGTTTCTCAAAGATTCTTGCTGAGCCAAAATTCATGAGAAAATGACTTAATTACAGGCGATTATGAGGCACAGGATGTTTCAGTGTTTAAAGCTCTTCTTTTTTGTTGGTATTCCATTGTCATAGAGTCTGCAAATGTGAAGTTTAAAAGTTTTTATCTTACACTTATCTCAACTAAAACGATGGAAATAGTAAAACAAAATCTGATTCTATGTTGCTCTGGTGCTTTGCGAGCTTAATGTCTGGGATTTCAGTGCAACAATCTCATTAAACCATGGAAAAATATAGGAATATGTATGCTACCTGCACAGATTAGGATGTGAATTGTCCATTCTCTGTCACCCTTGAAATAAATAGAAAATACTCCATTCCAACCATCCCAGAAAGCAACTATACATCAGACCCCTTTGGGCCTAGATAACTTTGCAATAAATATGACATTGGATAAGTAGAATAAAGTAACTTCCATCTCTTCTGCATTATTATAATTCCACTAGTAATGGAGTGTAACAGAAATGTATAATATAATATAGCAACCTTGGAGATGAGCAGAAAACCGATTTTATGAATTTTCTCAGAGGCGATGTTGTCGCTTCCAGAATTGCTGAATAGTTTGCAGAGAATAGTACAGCACAGGGACAGGCCCTTCTGCCAACAATGTTAGTAGAAGTTACTTAAAATTAGAGAATTCAACATTCATATCATTGGGTTGTTAGCTACCCAAGCAAAATATGGGGAGGCTATTCAGTGTGATGGACTGGACTACATCCACAACTCTACAATTTATTGGAATCTTGGGCACCACTGTTCCCAAACCAAGCGATGATGCTTCCCAATATTATGCTTACTACAGAGCATCTGTAGAAGTTGGGAAGAGTCTAGTTTAGTTTAGTTTAGTTTAGATCCAGCACGGGAACAGACCCTTGGGCCCATTGAGTTCGCACTGACCAGAGATTCCCGCAGACACATTATGGACAAATTATTCCAAGCCAATAAACCTACAAACCTATATGTCTTTGGAGTGTGGGAAGAAACCGAAGATCTCGGAGAAAATGTAAAAACTCCATACAGACAGCACTCATAGTCGGGATCGAACTTGGGTCTCCGGCGCTGCAAGTGCTGTAAGGCAGCAACTCTACTGCTGCACTGAGTCATTGGAGATATGCCTCTGTAGTATTTCACATATATTTTGATGATTTGAATGAGAATGTAGGTGGGATTAAGGATAGGATATTAATCAATTGGGAAAGTAGGAAAGGGAACGCCTGATGGAATTTAATTCAAACTAGAACTAAGTGATGCATTTTTCTAAATTAAACCAGGACGGTACATAGGCAATAAATGCCAGGGCCCTTGGGAGTGCTGTTGAATGGACAGACCTGAACCATGTATAGGTACATTGTTCCCTGAAAGTGGCAGCACAGATGGACAGGGTGGTGAGGAAAGTGTCATGCCTTAATCACTCAAAGCATTGATTACAGGAGTTGGGATATCATATGTTACAGTTGTACAACATGTGAATTAGACTCCACTTTTTTTATTAACCTTTTACCAATTTTTATTTAGACATAATTCCTCAACAATTGTTGTCAAGTCCTCCACTGTTAGTCCTTGAGCACGGCCTTAACAGTGTGCTCTGGCTAGAGACTCTATGAATATTCTGGAGACACTCTGAACAGTCTGGAGTCAATAGGCGGAGTGCAGTCAGATGAACACTGGTGAGCAATGCCAGTAAGCTCACTTTTGCATTCATGTGTGTATGTACAAGAATCTGGAACCTGCTTACATTTGTGCTGGAAATACCAACAGTTTCAATTCTGTTGAGCATTTCCTTAGAAAATTAACGCAATCATTCATAAACAGCATAGAACTATGGGTCGAATGGCCACCTTCTGTGTTAGAATAAGGATGTCTGTGCAAAGATGGTCCTTTGTTCTATTTTCTTCTATGCTGACACCCAGCAGAGCAATTCCATCAATCCCATTCAAAGAAACATAGAAAATAGGTGCAGGAGTAGGTCATTCAGCCCTTTGAGCCAGCACCACCATTCAATATGCACATTCAGATAATAATCTGCCTTCTTGTTCTTGCCACCAAAGTGGATAACCTCACATTAAACTGCATCTGCCGTGCATCTGCCCACTCACCCAACCTATCCAAGTCACCCTGCAGTCTTATAGCATCCTCCTCGCATCTCACACTGCCACCCAGCTTGTGTCATCCGCAAACTTGGAGATGTTACATTTAATTCCTTCGTCTAAATTGTTAATATATATTGTAAATAACTGTAAATAACTGGGGACCCAGCACCGAGCCTTGAGGCACCCCACTAGTCATTGTTGAGTTCCTCCTACCATTCTGAAAAGGACCCATTAATTCCTACTCTTTGCTTCCTGTCTGCCAACCAGTTCTATCCATGTCATAGGCGGCATGGTAGCACAGCGGTAGAGTTGCTGCTTTACAGCGAATGCAGCGCCGGAGACTCAGGTTCGATCCTGACTACGGGTGCTGCACTGTAAGGAGTTTGTACGTTCTCCCCGTGACCTGCGTGGGTTTTCTCCGAGATCTTCGGTTTCCTCCCACACTCCAAAGACGTACAGGTATGTAGGTTAATTGGCTGGGTAAATGTAAAAATTGTCCCTAGTGGGTGTAGGATAGTGTTAATGTGCGGGGATCGCTGGGCGGCACGGACTTGGAGGGCCGAAAAGGCCTGTTTCCGGCTGTATATATATGATATGATAATGCCCTACCGCCAATACCATGTGCTCTAATTTTGCACACTGATCTCTTGTGTGGGACCTTGTCAAAGGCTTTTTGAAGGTCCAGATACACCACATTCACTGGCTCTTATCCATTCTACTTGTTACTTCCTTAAAAAATTCCAGAAGATTAGTCAAGAATTATTTCCTCTTCATAAATCCATGCTGACTGACCGATCCTGTCACTGCCTCCCAAATGCTCTGCTATTACATCTTTAATAATCGACTCAAGCATCTTCGCCACTACCGATGTCAGGCTAACTGGTCTGTATTCGTCCTCGTCTTATTCTCCTTGAATTTGATCACCACCTTCCCCTTATTTTTATTCCTTTGCCACTTATCTATACTAAGTGGCCAACTCACCTGCTGACACATCTTTGGATGTGGGAGGAAACCAAAGCACCAACAGGACACCCAAGGGGAAAAATGTGTAAACTCCATGCAGACTGCACCCGAGATCAGGATCAAACCTTTATCTCTGGAGCTGTGAAGCAGTAGCTTTTCCAAGAAGTACCACAAAAGCAGTATTTAAATGGAAAATTCCATTCACAAATTGCAATATTCACTATTGCAATTTTGTAGTGTGTACACAGAATACATTCAGTAATGGAAAGTAACTAGAAATCATCTCACAATCAGGATTTACTGGCTTGCAAGCTGGGAATGTACTGTGAAGATTCTACATCTCCGATGGTGGAAAATATTGTGTTTACGGAGCAAAACACAAAGTGCTGGAAGAACTCAACGGGTCAGGCAGCATCTGTGGAGGGAGTGGACATGCAATGCTTTGGGTTGAGGCTCTTCATGGGTTTCCTGATATATGCCATGAGCATTGAGGTACAAAAGCCCAGACAATACATGACAGGCACAAAATTTCATTTCAAATTATAAATGTTAAGGTGGAGGAAAACACGGTAAGGAAATATAATTTGCAGATGAGATATCCAGGGTGCTGAAATATATTTCTTAGCAACAAGCAACACAACTAAATTATCATCTTAAGATGTCTTTTACTGACATCCACACTCTCAATGTACAGTGTGTATTCTCTGCAGGATTCCAGGATTCATTACAGCATCAGCAAGGCTCCTTCGGCAGTATTAGTAAACCTGTGATGGACATACTGAGCTCAGCCCGCCATGTGATCTCCTGGTTGCCAAACATTTTAACTCCCCTTCCCATTCCCTTACTGACCTTTCTGTCCTGGGCCTCCTCCACTGACAGAATGAGGCCACATGCAAATTGAAGGGACAGCACCTCATATTTCGCCTGGGCAGCTTACAAGCCAGCGGTATGAATATTGATTTCTCTAATTTCAAGTAACCCTGCCCCCCTCCCCTACCCTAATCATATTACTTGTTCCACAGTTCACATCCTTGTATCCCTTTATTATCACCTCTTCCCCAGCCAACAATGGGCCATTATAAGCTCCACCCTTCCTTGGTCATCTGTCGCCGGCCCTGCTTTGTTCTGGCATTTTCTTGCCTCCAGTTCCCTCTCGTATACTGAAGATGAGTCCCAACCCGAAACGTCACGCATTCTTTTTCTACGGAGATGCTGCCTGACCCGCTGAGTTACTCCAGCATTTTTTTTTCCTCTTCATACTATTTGACATATTTTTGACTTGGAAGTACACATATATGGAATGATTTTGACTGAATAGCACATAAACAAAGTTTTACACTATATTTCAGTACACGTGGCAATAATAAACCAACAATAATACCAATACCTAAGAATTTGTGTCTCACGAATCTGAGTTTTTTTGAAGATGTCACCAAAAAGATTGATGAGGGCAGAGCAATTGACTTTGCATATATGGATTGCAGCAAGGCATTGGACAAGGTTCCGCATGATAGGCTGCTCTGGAAGGTTGGTGCACGGTGACTTGGGTAGGTTGAGTGAGTGGGCAGATGCATGGCAGATGAAGTATAATGTAAATAAATGTGAGGTTATCCACTTTGGCGGCAAAAACAAGGAGGCAGATTATTATCTCAATGGTGTCAGATTAGGTAAAGGGGAAATGCACTGAAAGTAAGCGTGCTTGTACAGCAGGCTGTGAAGAAAGCTAATGGCATGTGGGCCTCCATAACTAGAGGATTTGAGTATAGGAGCCAAGAGGCCCTCCTGCAGTTGTATAGGGCCCTGGTAAGACCACATCTGGAGTATTGTATGCAGTTTTGGTCACCTAATTTGAGGAAGGACATCTTTGCTATTGAGGCAGTACAACGTAGGTTCACGAGGATAATCCCCGGGATGGCGGGACTGTCATATGAGGAAAGATTGGAAAGACTGGGCTTGTATTCACTGGAGTTTAGAAGGACGAGAGGGGATCTGATAGAGACGTATAAAATTATGAAAGGACTGGACAAGTTACATGCAGGAAAAATGTTCCCAAAGTTGGGGGAGTCCAGAACCAGGGGCCACAGTCTAAGAATAAAGGGGAGGCCATTTAAAACTGAGGTGAGAAAAAACTTTTTCACCCAGAGAGTTGTGAATTTGTCGAATTTTCTAGCACAGAAGGCAGTGGAGGCCTGTTCACTGGATGCATTTAAAAAAAAGAGTTAGATAGAGCTCTAGGGGCTAGTGGAATCAAGGGAAATGGGGAGAAGGCAGGCACAGGATACTGATGATCAGCCGTGATCACAAAGAATGGTGGTGTTGGCTCGAAGGGCTGAATGGCCTCCTGCACCTATTTTCTACGTTTCTATGTTTCTATGACTATAATATTGGTGTTGATTTTTCTATTTTGCTACTTACTTCCTTCCCTTCCTTGTTGGAGAAGTGAGGTAGTTTGTTCCATCCTGCATAAAGGTTTTCAGATGTAACCAGCAAGCATTAAACTTGGGTTCCATACATAAAAGCGAGCCTCAGAATTGATAATTCCATGGTCAGTAATGGATGTGGGGTAGGGTTTTTACCCAGTTTAACTGCTGTCAATTGCATAACTAACAATGTCCATGAACTAAATTAAAGACCATTTAAACAGTGAATTATGAAGAAATCACAGCAAGATAGCTTGGGTGTCAGAGGTTTTAGGGAGAAGGCAGGAGAATGGGGTTAGGAGGGAGGGATGGATCAGCCATGATTGAATGGCGGAGTAGACTTGATGGGCTGAAATGGCCTAATTCGGCTCCTGTTCCTTATGAACTCATGATAATATTTTCACCAGAAACACAGGGCCTACTAGATAGTTGTACACAAATTTTGGACTTTAGTCTTAAATGTAGCCCTCAGACAGCATGTTTGGTTGATAGTCATGCTGCTTTGGTTTTGCATTGCCACGATATGCAGGCTTCATTAAGTAAGCCATTAGAGGAAGGTTTAACATGGTAAGAAATGACATCTGGCCTGTACGAGTGTGTTAATGGTTGAAACCTAATAATTTTTAAGAACAGTACTAAGTAGTTTCATTATTGTGCTGGAACTATTTCATTGCCTGATCTATCCTTTATTCTGCCAGTTAAATTAATAAGTAGAATGCCAGGTAAACTATTTAATGAAGCTTATATTCTACAAAATAAAGGTGGCTGGAGCTTTAAAAAGTGTGCACTGTAAAGCATTTAAAACATTTAACAATTAATTACTGGGGATTTTCTACTCTCCCCCTCAGATGTGTGGTGATAATTTTTTTCTAACTAACAAGATTGTTGTACTAATTGCATTTGGATTAATCATACAAGGGTAACCAAGTATGAAAAATGTTAGTGAGTTACTACCTTGAGCAGTTATAGATTTATTGACATTATTTGGCACTGGTACAACCTATAGTTCTTCTGACATTATTTACTGATATCTAGATCTATCAGTGTATATTACAATGTAAGTGTAGCATAAAATACACAGGGTCCAATGTTTAAGCCATACTTAATTCTGATTGCATTCTGACCCCCCTAAACTGGTGGTCTGTCAGTAGAGGTCATACACTACTATACTTCAATGCACAACATGAAGTGTTGACTTCATGTCAACTTTAGAGCTGTCCAACTTACATAAGTGTGAACCTTGGGGTTGACAGACTTTCAGTGGGTAAATTATATATGGGATTAAATCGGCTGCTCCTAACTTTCTTTCAAATTTCGACCATCCCTTTGCCTAGATAAACGCATGCACCAAGCACAAATGAGCAATAACAGACACACAGTGCTGGAGTAACTCAGCGGGTCAGGTAGCTTCTCTGGAAAAAATGGATAGGTGATGTTTCAGGTTGGGACTCTTCTTCAGATTGATTGCAAAAGGTGGGTGGGGCAGAAAACTGGGAGAGAAGAAAGGCAGCACAAAGCAAGGCTGGTTATAGGTGAACACAATCATGCCATTCTCTCTCCCAACTTTCTCCCCTCCCACCCCACAATCAGTCTGAAGAATGGTCCAAGAAGTTACCTATCGATGTTCTCCTGAAATGCTGCCTCCCCCAGGGCCACAAATCAAAATGTCACCTATCCATGTTCTCAAGAAATGGTGCCTGGCCCGTTGAGTTACTCCAGCACGTTGTGCCCTTTTGTGTAAACTAGCAGCTGCAGTTCCTTGTTTCTACAAATGAGGAATAGTGTTTAGATTTTTCTGGGGAGTTAGAGTTTACTCTGTGCAGCAGTTAAGCGACTGATTTTAGATTTGCTGCTTCATTTGTGCTGGTGTATTGCTGTGACGTAGGAGTGAGGAGTCCTGTGATACTGTTGAGTGAAACATCTGCTGATCAAGCTGAGAACCCACTTAGTTACTCTCAGGTTTTTAGCTGTCTTTGATTCCCCAGCTGGGCATCCCGGGTTTTGTTCCCTTAAACAAGCAACAGGATAACATTTATGGACAGTTTTCCATCCCTTTCCCCAAATGGCCTCACAAATGATTTTCTCCATGGTTGCTTTGGACAATTGTGGCACTCACTGAACCCCATCTCCAGCTGAGAAATTGCTGAGAGGTGAGACCATGTTTCTGTTATTTTGCTGTTTGCCCAACCGGCTGGTCAAGATCGGTAAATTGTCTAAGTGAGAATGTGACAGCTTGGGCTGTGATTTAAACGCTGTAAAAGTCCATAGGTGTTTTAGCTTCCCGCACCAACAAATTTGCTCGTTCTAACCATTTATTATAAATCTGCAACTTTATAAGTAGATGTAGAGTAGCCCTGTGTCTCCAGGCTCAGAAGCGGACTATGTTTTAAACTTGCCTCCTTGGGCTGTGTTTCTCCTGGCCTCTGTTCCTATGTTTAGCCTGGCAGGATAGCCATTGCTGCTCTCTGCCCAGATTTCAGGTTGAAATACTGGATCAGAAACCCATCTCTATAATCACAAAGAAACCATTAGTTTAATCAGTCTGTAATTTAGATTAGTTTAGTTTAGCGATACAGCATGGAAACAGGCCCTTCGGCCCACCGAGTCCACGCCGACCAACGATTCCTGCACACTAACACTACCCCACACACACCAGGGAAAGTTTTACATTTATGCCAAGCCAACAAACCTATAAATTTACAATGGCAGTCAATCCAGACCACAAACTGAGGCGGTTATGTGGGTGTGGTGGAGGGAAGGGGGAGGAGAGGGGGAGGGAAGGGGGAGGAGAGGGGGAGGGGAGGGGAGGGTGGGGGAGGGCAGGGGAGGGGAGGGTGGGGGGAGGAGCAAACAGCCACCTATTGCAATTTAACTGCCCTTCCTCTTGTGTTACACTGGGGTGGAGGGAGTTCAAATCCAGCTCAGGTAGGTCCGAGCTTCAAAAGCTGGTCTATGATGAATTGTAAGATATTACCTAGGGTAGAAATGAAGTTGGTGTAAAAATCTCAGAGCCCTGGAATAGGGGAATGAAAAAACTACTGGTAAAATTTATAATTCCCTTACAGGTGTTTTTTAATATCAATGATTCAGAAAAGTATACATAGATTTGAGGCAAAAACATTTCACCCCCCCCCCCCCCTTTTCCCCCCAAAGTCCAGTTGATTAAACAGAGAGACACAGGAGACTGCAGATTCTGAGAGAAACAGACTGCTGGAGGAACTCAGTGGGCCTGGCAGCTTCTTTGACGGGAAATGAACAGACAATGTCAGAACCCTTCTTCAGTGAAGATATCTGTACTTCCTTTTCTATCAACATTTTAGCTAACCTATTCTTAGTTGTGGTGCCATCTCCATTTCATCCATTAAAGCTGCTCAAGCATTTAACCATCCTTCTGTCTCAGCCATATTTTCTTCCACTTCATTATATATTGATAGTTTTTGATTAATTAATGGAAATATTACAGCATGGAAACAGGCCCTTCAACCCACCAAGTCCATGCTGACCATTGATCACCCATTCATGCTAGTTCTAAGTTAACCCACTTTTGCATTGGCTTCCGACATATTGGGGCAATTTACAGAGGCAAGTTCACCCTATTAAGCCCACACGTCTCCAGCATGTGAGTGGAAACAGGAGCACCCGGAGGAAACCTGCTGGTCACTGGGAGAATGTACAAACTCCATACAGTCAGTAACTGAAATCAGGATCAAACCTGGGTCTCTGGCCTCTTGTGACTGTAGCTCTCTCTACCAGCGGTGCCACTGACATCCTGTGTTAACATAGAAACATAGAAAACAGGTGCAGGAGGAAGCCATTTGGCCCTTCGAGCCTGTACGCACCGCCATTCATTGTGATCTTGGCTGACCACCCACAATCAGTAACCTGTGCCTGCCTTCTCCCCATATCCCTTGATTCCACTAGCCCCTAGAGCTCTATCTAACTCTCTTTTAAATTCATCCAGTGAATTGGCCTCCACTGCCTTCTGTGGCAGAGAATTCCACAAATTTACAACTCTCTGGGTTGTAAAATTTACAACTTACAAGTTTCTTCTCACCTCAGTTTTAAATGGCCTTCCCTTTATTCTTAGATTGTGGCCCCTGGTTCTGGACTCCCCCAACATTGGGAACATTTTTCCTGCATCTAGTTTGTCCAAAACTTTTATAATTTTATATGTCTTTATTAGATCCCCTCTCATCCTTCTAAACTCCAGTGAATACAAGCCCAGTCTTTCCAATCTTTCCTCATATGACAGTCCTGTCATCCCAGGGATTAACCTCGTGAATCTACACTGCACTGCCTCAATAGCAAGGACATCCTTTCTCAAATTAGGAGACCAAAACTGCACACAATACTCCAGATGTGGTCTTACCAGGGCCCTCTACAACTACAGAAGGACCTCTTTGCTCCTATACTCAAATCCTCTCGCTATGAAGGCCAACATGCCATTAGCTTTCTTCACTGCCTGCTGTACCTGCACGCTTACTTTCAGTGACTGGTGTACAAGGACACCCAGGTCTCATTGCACTTCCCCTTTCCCTAATCTGAAACCATTGAGATAATGTTCTTTTGTTACGTTTATTAATTGCAAATTTTCTCTATTTACACTGCCCAACATTATAAAGTGTTTAAAATTGCAAACACGTTTTAATTTTTATACACTGCTATCGTATCACCTTTTAATCTCCATACTCAAACAGAAATCACCTAATCTGGAAATTTATTGATTCGGGGGAACGGTGAGAGTGGATCCAGTTATTCCTCCATCCAGACAACCAATGCTAGTTAATAGGAAATCGCTCCACCACAACTCACTAACAGGACCCTGAATGTAGCCGGGAGGGTAACCAGACATGTTCTCATGGTACTGCCCTACAAACGCACAGGGAACGTGTGTCAGGCTAAGACGGGAATGAGGTCATCATCTGCCTCCTGACAGGACGCCCCTTTGTACACAAAGTGCAGCTGAGAATATGTGTCCTGATTCATCTCCCACATCTGAAATACATACGGTGCTGTGATTCATAGCCTGAGACACACACCATGATGAACATTAACCACAGGTGAGAGACCATCTCCTCAATGAAAGTGCCCACGTTATCTACCCAAGACTTTGCTGATTTTCCAGCTGAAGATGTTGTCCATGATCAAGTGTTCCCGATTGGGATACTAGTTCATAGGTTTTAGGAACTTATGTGGAAACACATAAAGGATGCATGCAGGATCACGTGATGTGCTGTCGCTGCATGATGTGGGAGCTGGTGGACCGTTTGGTGCTTCTTTCTTACAGCCATCAGGCTATTAAACACTACAACCTCAAATAAGCTCTGAACTACAATAGACTATTATTGTTATTATTGCACTACTATTGTTTGTTTATTGTGTGTACGTATGTGTGGATGTGTATGTGTGGGTGGGTGCGTACATATATATGTATATCTGTGTATGTGTGTGTGTACTTGTGAGTATGTGTATACATACACACACTGAACTTTTGTTTCTCTCTCGTTTATTATATTGTTTATAGTGTACTATGTTTACATATTCTGTTGTGCTGCAGCAAGTAAGAATTTCATTGTTCTATCTGGGACATGTGACAATAAAACACTCCTGACTCTTGACTGTTCTTGGTGACCACATCTGCAGCAAGTGTTGGTTGATTAAGTTGATGATTTTGCTGAGGCACTTGCTGCATTTGGGATATTGTGAACAGTTTTGGGCATCACATCTGTGGAAGGATGTGCTGGATCTGGAGAGGGCCCAGAGGAGGTTTACAAGAATGATCCCAGGAATTAGTAGGTTAACATATGATGAGTGTTTGACGGCACTGGGCCCGCACTCACTGGAGTTTAAAAGAATGAGGTGGATCTCATTGAAATGTACAGAATAGTGGAAAGCTCGGATAGAGTGGATGTGGAGAGGATGTTTCCAAAAGTGGGAGAGTCTAAGACTAGAGGTCATAGCCTCAGAATTAAAGGACGTTCTTTCAGGAGATGTGAAGGAATTTATTTAGTCAATGGTTGGTGAATCTGTGGAATTCTTTGCCACAGAAGGCTGGGGAGGCCAAATCAGTGGATATATTTAAGGCAGAGATAGATGGATTTGTGATTAGTACAGGTGTCAGAGGCTATGGGGAGGAGAATGGGGTTAGGAGGGAGAGATAGATCAGCCACGATTGAATGGCGGAGTAAATGATGGGCCGAATGGCCTAATTCTGCTCCTATCATTTATGATCTTATGACCTGGGGTCTGAGCTTCAAATGCTGTGGCACATCAGGGGCGGAGAGAATTTCCTGGATACTGTGTTTTTGGAGGCAGTCACGCCTGTTAGTGTAGAAGGACTAAAAGGACATACCTTTAGAAATGAGATGAGGAGGAATTTCTTCAGTCAGAGGGCGGTGAATCTGTGGAATTCATTGCCACAGACAGCTGTGGAGGCCAAGTCAATGGATATTTTTAAGCCGTAGGTTGATAGGTTCCTGATTAGTAAGACGATCTAAGGTTACAGGGAGAAGGCAGGAGAATGGGGTTGAGAGGGAAAATAAATTATTCAGGTAGGATGATACAGTTGCCTGATAACAGCTGGGAAGAAATTGTCCCTGAATCTGAATATGTACATTTTCACACATCAGGCAAAAGGTGTAGAAGTGTGAAAACGCACACCTCCAGATTCAGGGACAGTTTCTTCCAAAGATAGACACAAAAAGCTGGAGTAACTCAGCAGGTCAAACAGCATCTCTGGAGAAAAGGAATAGGTGATGTTTTGGGTCGAGACCCTTATCTGATTGGTAGATAGGTGGATTAAGTGACGAAGGCTAAAGATAAAAAGGAGACAACCAGGTTGGATTGGTTCACAGGATGGGATAAATCCCGGGTAATGGAAAAGGGATTGTTGGGGAAGGGATGGGCCAGCCATTGGGAGAAGAGAATCAAAGATGGTTTTCTGAGGGAAGAAGAGGCTGTATCTCTGAACAACTTCCTTCAGCTCCAGCTCCTGCTGATCCATAAACGGTGGAAGAGCATCTATCTCTTGGATTTGGCATTCCTGAGCTAATGGCTTTCTCAAGTCTTGACGTGTTTAAATTTTTGACAAAATGGAAGAAAACCTGTCTCATTTAATGAATAAACTTATGGACTTCCCTCTGAGCTGAATCCAACCCTGCCCTGGTTGTACCATAAGTAGGTAGGGGTGTCAGTGGGGAGCAGGGACTATGTTTCCTCGATCTTCATATTTTATCACCCCAACCTTTTTTCATTCTCAGAGGTGGGAATTACCTCCACAGAGCCCTGATTTGCATATAATGATGCGATTGCAACAGTCCGCTGAGTGCCTCAGATGCTGAAATGAAGTGCACTGTTTAAAATGGTGCTAGGCACAAAAATAGCAGGAAATGGTAGTAAGTCCTCCCATTAGATTCTCAGCTTGTAGTTATTCTGGCCTCGCCAGTGGAAATTGCTCTAATTCCCACTGGGGCTGAATATACAGATTGTGGTACAGAGCACAATAGTTGAAGATATTCATGAGAATATCATTAATGCTTTGGTAATGTATTGAAACCTTTCAAAAATGCAATGAATTGCCTTTGAAGAGTAAACGCTGATATTATATTATTGTGGCAAGATTTCTTAGCCAGTAATTGAATCCTTTCTAATATTCCTTTGTTAAAATACAGCTATGGAATTCTTTGAAACTACCATTCTGCTATCACAGCTTCACTGACCATTTGATACAAACCCCTTTTGTATTCAGGAAATGATTTGCAGGCTCACTTTTTATTTAGTCAGTCAGTCAGAAAGCTTTTGAGGAAATTCACCCTATCTACCTTGACTGAAAAGCCCAGCGTATACTCTACTTAAAAGTTTTAAATCTCACTCTATTAACAGCTTTTACTCTTGACCTGGAGTTCATCAGGTGTGCTCCCTCACTCAGTAGAACTATTCCTGGTGAGATGCAGAGTGGTACCGTTGATAAGAATGATAGTCATTACATCACTTTAACTTTGGTTTAATTGAAAGCATGAATCTTATTGAATAGTCACTCTGCCTGCGATCTGCATCGTCTGACAGAAATGATCATGGACTAAAAAACCTCTTACAAACCCCTCACACATCTTCCATTTCAACTTGCTGGGAGATTGCTAGAAAACTGCACCAATTTACTGCTTCCAACTGCCTGATAATGGACACTTTACTGTACACTTTTCCTTCATTATGGCAGAGGTCATGGCTGTCGAGAAGGGTTCTGCCACATTTGACAGATAGTCAGGTGCTGTCTAGATGAATGGCACTGACCACATGACCACTTAAAGCTATGCTTACCCTTTTCAACTCCCTTAAAGCTTTCAAAATGTCCTCTTGAAAAAAAAAGTCATTTCATTTTTTAAGCCGACTGTTCTCAGAGAACAACATTAATTGATTGAAAGAGAAAGCCCAGGTGCTATAAATAAACTCTTCAGTGGGTAGGAAGTAGCAGATTTGAGTTGCCAGCATTTTGGTAATATGTTCAGTTCTTATGTATGTTTAATAATCGTGCACAATTGACGCACACAACCAAAGATTAATTGAATTAATTTGAATCTGCTTTTCCCTCAGCCAAGGTGGCTTGATTGCTTTGGAAATTTAACTTGAAGCAACTCACAACAAATAGTGCCTGTAGTAATTGTATCATCTGTTGATCACTGATTTTAAGAATACTTTATAAATATTTAACCGCAATGCAATTGAAATTGCAATGCAATTTTGGCAGAATTCTTGGAGTTTGGATCCAGATCCAGATTGGACCAATTTCTGTCATTTTGTCAATTTCACATAGATGATGAGTGGAAGGGGAAGGGGATGGGGAAGGAGCAGAAGGATGGTATACATGTGAACTAAAAACTAAACGATCACAATGCCTGAAGTGTTATCTCATCTAAATTCCCAGGATCTACAAGAACTGGAACTTGAGCTCCACCATTCCTATATTGCTTAGAACTTCTCTCTTGAGTAAGGTGAAGGTGCAGATTCTTTTTATTCATCACTTATGTCAGGGAAGTTCCCAAATGTTTTAAACCAACATAATCTAATACCTTTAATTACAAACTGTTTCTGTTCCTTTTCATTGCTCCATCTACTTCATTCTCCCACCACTCTGCCTTACCATATCCATAGGCATTATATGTGAATGTAATATTTTAAAGATTTTAATACGTTTGGTGTTCGCTGATGAAATTCCAATTGGAACAGATTTAAAAATATGCTGATTAATACAATACACTGGCAAAACAGTTTTCTTCCCTGATCCACTGACTGGGACTGATTCTGGTTGAAGACTGCTTTCATCAACGTGTAGAAACACCCAATCAAACATACTTCCCGTGTGATTCCTGAGCTTGGTGCTTTTCTCAGCATCTGACAATAGATGGTGACACTCGGATTTTTTTTCATGAGAGCTCCAGTGTGTGCAGTATTTCCCAGTTTTCTGTTATTTTTTGTTTTCCTAAATCTTTACGTCGAGCTTCTCTTTAGGTGTTGTAGAAACAAGGAACTGCAGATACTGGTTGACAAATAAGGATGCAGACCGCTGGAGTAACTCGGCAGGTCAGGCAGCATCAATGGAGAACATGGATGTGACATTGTGGGTCGGAAGGACCGGACTTCCTTTTTTCTCTTTAGTTTTACTTTTGCATAATGAAGAAAAGTATGAAGTTTTTCAAAGCTGGTTATGCTTGGCAAACACTGGAAGGAGTTCACTGCCTATCTGCCTGTATTTCCAGACTTGTATCAGTAAATATGTTTCATCATAGTGGAGCTCTACTGACATTGAACTGAACAAGTTGAAACTAAGAAACTGTTTCAAGAGACTGACTGGCAATCCCAATTTGCTAGAGTTATTCCCATGAGCTTTCCACCACCCGCTCCAATGCAAGCAATGAATGCTCTAACTATTTGCAGATACGACAGACAAAACAATATTCTCCTCCACAGATTAAAGAAGTGTGAGCAGTTTGGCTGTAGATGTGTAACTATTGCTGAGGGAGAAAAAGTAATAACACTTCTTAAATTTCGGGTTAAGTCTTGAGACAAATATTCCTCATCATTTCCCATTCACGAATATAATAAAAACAATAAATGATAAGCAAGATGCCAATTTTTACATTACTCCAAAGAGAGACTCGTGTAATTCAATCATGAATTAACAACTTATATCTCACTCCTCGTCATCTATTATCCTATTACTCTGATACAAATCATAGTTCTGTGATACAGTAAAATCAAAATATTTAAATGGCTGTGATTACAGATGAATCATGTGCTCATTACTAGGAAGAGCTTTTCTAGCCCAGAAATTTTCCACTTCAAATAATGTAAAACAGACACTTGTGAATCTTAATTTTGCATTTATTTAGTCTGCTGTTTCTTATTGATGCCACTGTTATATTTCTCCATTAGTTTGAGAAGTAGCCATTTGCAAGATCACCTGGAAACTGACATCAATTGCCAACTTTTCGCCTCCAGTTTCCCCTCTCACCTATGATATCTCTCCCTGAGGCTCTGTCTCCCATCTGCTCTCTTCAGAAGCCACTGTGACTTTTGTTGGCTGATAAGAACTGTTAAGGTATGGAGTGGTTCCCAAAGACGTGTGGGTTTGTAGGTTAATTGGCCTTCTGTAAAATTGCTCCAAGTGTGTAGGGAGTGTATGAGAGAGTGGGATAACGTGATAACTTTTGTGATGGGTGATCGATAGTGTGGACTCGATAGGTTGAAGTGTCTGTTGCTATGATCTAAACTAAACTAAACTAGGAACTAGAGCAGAAATGCACAATACAGCCCTGTATGGTCCCTCATTCATTAAGATCACATCTCATCTTCTACTTCAACGACATTTCTTCATTATCGTCATATTCCTTTAATATCCAGGTATGTATCAATCTAGGTTTTGAATGTCAGTTTCAATTACACCAACAGCTCTCTGCTTCCCAGAGCTATTGAGGCTTTGTAAGAACCTTCAGAATTACAAATGCAAAGAGTCGGGAATAAAACTGAAGCAATGAAAACAATGATATTACAGGTACTATAAAAGCTTTAGAAATTCTATCATGCACTATAATATTGTAAGATTGGAGATCCTGTGGGTGTGAATGAGGTATATTTCTTTATATCATAGTCTATATATCTCGTTTCCCTTTCCCCTGACTCTCAGTCCGAAGAAGGGTCTCGACCCGAAATGTCATCTATTGCTTTTCTCCAGAGATGCTGTCTGACCCAATGAGTTATTCCAGCTTTTTGTGTCTATCTTCGGTTTGAACCAGCATCTGCAGTTCCTTCTTACACATTGCTGCACTGATACCAGGGTAAAGGATGTCTCTGAGCTGCTCAAGCAAAAGGGTGAATGGCCAGAGATCATTGGTACCAATAACATAGGGAGAAAAAGGAATATAAGGAGTTAAGCAGAAGGTTAAAAAAACAGGATCTCTAAGATTGTAATTTCCAGGTTCCTCCTGTTACCACACGCTAGTGAGAGGAATTGGATGATAGGACAAATGAATGATTCGCTGTAGAGCTGGTGCAAGTGGGCAGATTTCAGTTTCTTGGACTATTGGGATCTCTTCTGGTGCATTTGAAATGGAGGGACATGAAGGGTCTCGACCCGAAACGTCGCCCATTCCTTCTCTCCTGAGATGCTGACTGCCCTGCTGAGTTACTCCAGCATTTTGTGAATAAATACCTTCGATTTGTACCAGCATCTGTAGTTATTTTCTTACACTCAATATGGCGGTGGTGAGATTTGCTAGAGCTACTCAGGAGGTTAATACTTGCCTGGCAGTGGGGTGGGGCACAATGCAGTAGTGTAGTAGACGAGAAACATGAAGCAATGTGTAGTTAAAGTGAGCAAGTCCAGTAGGCAAGTTAGGCACAGGCATGGCAGGGACCAAGGAAGGTCCAATAGGCTAAACTACATTTTTAAAAATGCAATAGCCTGACTGGTAAGGGTATGGGTCAGAATATGATCGTAATATTATAGCTATTGCAGAAATATGGTTGAGGGATGGGCTGGACTGGACCAACATTCTGGGTTACAGATGCTTCTAAAAACATAGAAACATCGAAAAATAGGTGCAGGAGTAGCCCTTTCGGCCCTTCAAGTCAGCACCGCCATTCAATATGATCATGGCTAATCATCTAAAATTAGTACCCCATTCCTGCTGTTTTCCCATATCCTTTGATTCCTTCAGCCCTAAGAGCTAAATCTAACTCTCCCTTGAAAACATCCAGTGAATTTGCCTCCACTGCCTTCTGTGGCAGAGAATTCCACAGATTCACAACTCTCTGGGTGAAGGCTTTTCCTCATCTCAATCCTAAATGTCTTATTCTGTCGTGATAGAGGTGGGGATAAGAGTGGAGGGGTAGTTGATTGTAGGGGTTTATAACATGATGAGGTTTATAAATTTATAGCGTTTTATAGAACTGATAAATAGCCAAGGGAGAGGAGTCTAGAGGTTTAAGATATGAAGGGGTAGATTTAAAGGGGATCTCAAAGCAAACTTAACTTAATCCATACCAATTTCACCTCATCTCATCTGATTTTGATTTACCTATAAATAAGACATCAGCAAGGGGATAACATTTGACTTCTACAGAAACTGGCATAAAATGTTCTGTGGCAAAGAAAATCCTGATGTGATAGCACCCTCTCCCTCGGATGCCATTCTAATCCCTATCACTGGCTGACAGTTTTTTGAACTATTGGGATGTCTTCTGGTGCAGAGGTGACCTGTACTAGAGGGATGGATTGCACCTGGAGAGGCCAATCCCCAACATCACTGGTAACAGCTGGGACCAATTAACTGCTATTGGTTTGGCCACCTGAACCTCGTCAGCAGGCATTCTAGCCAGAAGAGAAAGGGTGAGAGAAGAAGCAGGAGGGGAAGAAAGAGAGATGAGATGAGATGAGATGAGATGAGATGAGATGAGATGAGATGAGATGAGATGAGATGAGATGAGATGAGATGAGATGAGATGAGATGAGATGAGATGAGATGAGATGAGATGAGATGAGATGAGATGAGATGAGGGTCACCTCTCTTATGGCTCTATTCCCCTGTTGTAGGTTTGGGGAAGTTGAAACACTCAGGCAAACCTCAGACCATCAGCATCATCATGTGAGCTGAGCTATTGGGAAGAAGCCCAAAATAACTAGCGCCTCTACTGCAGCCAAGACTGAGTGGTCGGGACAAGCCTATCTCAGTGCGTCTTAGCTCCCCACAGTCAATGAGTGACAATGCCCACACACATTGGCAAAGACTCAGCTGCTAGGATGACCCTGAGACTGCCAGCGCTTCCTCTCAAGGCAAGGGTGAACTGCAGGGAGAAGCCTAAGATCACTGTGTGTCCTTCAAGACCAGGACTGAGTTGCTGGTCTTGAGATTACCAAGGCCACCTCACATGCACTCTGATGGCGAGAGACAGTGCCCTTATGTGGACCAGGACTTTGTGTCACTGCAAGTAAACCATATCATGTGAGTTCACCCTACTACGCGTGTTGATGTGCTCATTGCTGAATCAGGCGTTATCCCCGATGCAACACTCTTGATCGATTATTAATAGTTTAAAACTATTTCTGCCTCTCCGTAACATTGAAAAGCGTTCAATCAACTTGATAACATTGATAGCTGATAAAGCTGGGTAAATAGTTTAACAGGCTCTAGTTATTTTTGTCATGATGTGTTCATTTATGTATCCACATTAGATATGGAATTTGATATTGTGTAACGCTCATTTGATGTTAGCAAAGGTTCTGAAAGAATGGCTTACAAGTATACACTGGAGAAGGACAGCACAAATTTCAAATTAAAACTCTTTCTTTTCTTGGGCATTTAACACATGCGTCCGTTATTGAATAATATAAAAAGGAATTCGTTTGATGGATTAATTGATAAAGGCAGCATATGTTGGAAATGCTCAACATCATTTATAATGGAGATGAGGAGGAATTTCTTTAGCCAGAGGGTGGTGAATCTGTGGAATTCATTGCCAGAGACGGCTGTAGAGGACGTCAATGGATATTTTTAAAGCGGTGATTGATGGTTCCTTGATTAGTAAGGGTGTCAAAGGTTATAGAGAGAAGGCAGAAAATGGGGTTTGAGAGGGAAAGATAGATCAGCTATGATCAAGTGGCAGAGCAGGCTCGATGGGTTGAATGGCCTAATTTTGTTCCTCCGTCTTATGAAGCAAAACAGATTTAACATTGCAGGTTTTACGTTACATCTTTCACCAGTAATGGGAAGAAATTAGAATGGAGTAAATTTAAGAAGCAGAGAAGAAGAGGAAAAACAATTAAGAAAATTTGCACAGTTGGAATTATAAGTTAGAAAGAATAATGATCCTCAGCAAATGACAGTGATAGTGGGACAAGTAAAGAAACAGAAGATGGATTTAGTGGATGCAGGATTATTGACTTTCAACTTGTAATAAAATTTTGGCAATTTCACTACTTACCACTAGCATTTACCTGCATGAGTTTGATCAAACTAATGGTTCCCGAGTGGAAAGAGAAAACTTTAATCTGCTCGCTGGGCCTGGGCTTCATGGTTGCTTTGGTGATTTCCAACTTTGAAAATCACATTGAGTTCACTGGAGTGCAAGAAATCGCTGAATTCCTAATGCTTTGAAATTTGCCCATTGAACCGGCATCCGAGACTGAACCAAGACATTTGAATGGACGGGAGAGGCTGTGAATGAGAAAGGTAATTTACATGATCTTTTATTTAATTGAGTTTGCTTTAATGTACTTTAATTGCGCTTAAGTACTTTAATTTGTTTTAAATCTTTAACAATTAAAAAAATGTTTAATTGACTTTTAATATGACTTTTAATTGACTTTGAATATTCTGGCTATCAGTAACATTCGAAAGCCTTCAAAAATTTGACAGTTTTGACATTTGGTAAAGCTGGCTATGTGCTTTTACATTTTTTTTCTTGTCATCATTTCACGATGGGCTTCTTTCATCCTGTTCGTGGGCCAATTATGCATCAGGCAGCATCTGCAACCAATAAAAGGGCTTGGCATTGTGGATATGAAGCTTATGATTCAGCAAGGTTCTATCGGCGTATGTGCAAAAGATAAGTTTAAAGTTTTTCCATATATCAGCGGTGAACGTAAATAATGTGCTGCTGTCTGAAAGTCCAGCACTTTATCTGAAATCATTTGACAGCACTGGACCTGTATTCGCTGGAGTTTGGAAGGATGAGGGGGGACCTTATTGAAACTTACCGAATAATGAAAGAATAGAGTGGATGTGGAGAGGATGTTTCCATTAGTGGGAGAGTCTTAAACTAGAGGGCTTAGCCTCAGAATAAAAGGACATTGTAGAAGTTCACGCGTTGTATGAACTCTCGTTTTAATATTTAACTGATACAGCTCCATCGTTCACACGCACACCCAAGTAAATATTTAACCGCTAAGCTCCGTAGTTCGCGCGCCAGGTCGGACTGCCCAGGTCGGCGTTGATTGGTCAGCCCAGATCACGTCCAGTCCACGCGAGTGTTCGAGCTTGACGAACGACGGTTCAAGCCCAAAGTGGCTTGGCCCGCCACAACATACCTTTTAGAAAGGAGGAGGAATTTCTTTAGTCAGAGGGTGGTGAATCTGTGGAATTAATTACCATAGAAGACTGTGGAAGTCAAGTCGGATATTTTTAAGGCGCATATTGACAAATTCTTGATTAGTATGGGTGTCGGGGGTTATGGGGAGAAGGCAGGAGAGTGGGGTTGAGAGGGAAAGATAGATCAGCCATGATTAAATAGTGGTGTAGATGATGGGCTGCATGGCCTAATTCTGCTCTTCTAACTTATGAACTGTAGAAGAGGTTGAAGGCAAGGAGCTCGGAGCGGGACTGAGGATGAGCACTAAAGTGGAAGGTGACCTAAAATGTTAACCTCATTAAACAGAAGTATTCAGCCATCTGCCATCTACACTATCGCAAACTGGGCTAAAATACAAAGATAGACACAAAAAGCTGGAGTAACTCAGCGGGACAGTCAGCATCTCTGAAGAGAAGGAATGGGTGATGTTTCAGGTTGAGACCCTTCTTCAGACTGATACAATCAAAATACAAAGCGTTGTATAAACATGCAATAAAATAGTATTTTATGAGATCTGCATTAATTCTGCAGATTGCTGGTCGTGCGTGACTTTTATATCCATTCCTCATGCACGCATTTATGCACTTTGGCAGTACCAATCAAAATGTTTTCTTCTCCCATTAACATGGTTTAAATGTGTGTAGTTTCTGTTGTCTAATGCTAAAACTGTCCAACACTGATTTATGTCATGGGTGCACCTTGTAAAGTGGAGGTGTTTGCTGACTCCAACCACAGTTGGAAGTCATTATGCAGACTGAGGGGCCCTTGGAGCAGCTGGGTCAGTGCAAGTGTGGGAGTGGGCATCCTTGACACCAATGCGGTCCTGGAAACTTCAGTGCAAGGGGAAATTCTGAATATCAAATAACCGAGGAAGTAAGAGTGAGCCGAATCGATCAATGGCTGGAATGATACCACAAGACCCTGGTTCCAGTGTTGTTAACCTGCCACCCAGAGTAGGCACGGGTCATGGCCAATAGTGGAAAAAAAACTTGCCAGTGAACAGGTTAAGGGCCTTATATTTGCAGCCAAAATCAGTGGAAAAAGAAAAAAACAACACATTGATGAACATATGCAGAGTATAGAGCACATTACTGCAGTAGAGCTCAATATGTATCTCGCATGTATTTAGTTAGTCAGCCATGGGAAGTATTTCATGCTTGCAGACTGCAATGTCGTCATGGAAGAAGAACGTTCCCACATAGGAGATTAGTGGGCAAAATTAGAGCACGTGGTATTGGGGGTAGGGTACTGACATGGATAGAAAATTGGTTGGCAGACAGAAAGCAAAGAGTGGGGATAAATGGGTCCCTTTCAGAATGGCAGGCAGTAACTAGTGGGGTACCGCAAGGCTCGGTGCTGGGACCGCAGCTATTTACAATATACATTAATGACTTGGATGAAGGGATTAAAAGTATCATTAGCAAATTTGCAGGTAACACAAAGCTGGGTGGCAGTGTGAATTGTGAGGAAGATGCTATGAGGTTGCAGGGTGACTTGGACAGGCTGTGTGAGTGGGCAGATGCATGGCAGATGCAGTTTAATGTGGATAAGTGTGAGGTTATCCACTTTGGTGGTAAAAATAGGAAGGCAGATTATTATCTGAATGGTGTCAAGTTAGGAAAAGGGGACGTACGACGAGATCTGGGTGCCCTAGTGCATCAGTCACTGAAAGGAAGCATGCAGGTACAGCAGGTAGTGAAGAAAGCCAATGGAATGTTGGCGTTCATAACAAGAGGAGTTGAGTATAGGAGCAAAGAGGTCCTTCTACAGTTGTACAGGGCCCTGGTGAGACCGCGCCTGGAGTACTGTGTGCAGTTTTGGTCTCCAAATTTGACGAAGGATATTCTTGCTATTGAGGGCGTGCAGCGTAGGTTTACTAGGTTAATTCCCGGAATGGCGGGACTGTTGTATGTTGAAAGACTGGTGGAGGGCCTCCATTAGTCCACTCCACCATCTCCTTGATCCGGATCTGCACATCAGCCAGCAAACTGTAATCCCTTGCCTCTCTCAGCCATCATTCAGTCTTTGTGCACTGGAGGCACCTCCCGCAGCTGATCTCATGGCATCCATTTGAGGGCACTGTACGTAAGACCTCCCATTCCGCTTTCCAGCCCTTTGTTTCCTTGCACCGCTGCCGGTGCCATCTTGAATCTCTTCACCCTTCTCTCCAGCCCTGGGGGGATGAGCAGGACAGGGGCCGGAGGCTTGCCTCTTGGGGACGGGTTTCCCGGCTCCACAGTGGGCCTGTTGCTGGGGAAATTCACGGCACAACAGGCTGCCGCGGGGCACCACAATTTAAATTATGTAGCCTATCACTGGAATATAAATGGAAATCTGATGAGATATAAATTGAATTGGTATTTTTGCCATTGATAAACATATAAGTTGAAAGAATGTAAGAGCTAGTAAAAGCTAGAGGCGAAGTTCTGTATTTGTACTTTGTTCAGCTCCAAATGCATCTGAATTCATTTCGGATTCATTTGGAATAAGAGTGCGCTGCATTTTCACTGCGATGGAAATAGTTACTGAAGAAACAGCACAATGGTGAAAGAGTTAATGGCTTTAGTAATTCAGAAGCGAAAGGCATCAATTGGCCCTCAAAATAAAGGTAGTATTATTAAAATAAATCCGCTTTAAAATATTTCACAAGGCTGTATTTAAAATTATTTTCAAATCAATAAGTCTTATTTGAATTATGGAAAAAGTCAGTGAGATCCAAAACTGCTGGAAATCTGAAATTAAAATGTTTGGCACATACATTGTAGCCTGAAAGGCATGTTCTTGTGTGGTAGTCTTTCAAGTTTGATGATCCATGAAAACAGAAAATGTTGGGAACACAGCAGGCCAGGTAGCGTCTGTGGAAAGAGAAACAGAACTTCTGACAAAGGATTTTCAAACTGGAACATTCACTTCGGAATAAAATTTGTGATCCATGTGCAGGGATAACACAGAAGTCGAGTGGAAAGAACACACCTCCTCAAAAACTCGGCGGTTCTCACTGATCGGGCACCTCCTTTCCCATCTGTGGAAGAGTGTATGGTTCCCTCATTGGTCTCATCAGTCATCTCAGAAGTACAAAACTGGAGTTCCTGAGGGACTGCCTAATAAGAAAACGTAACAGTAAGATGCATGGTTAAAGAGAACATCATTTCTGTTACAGATTTATATTGATTAGAATTTTCATTGTTAAATAATATAATTTCCCAAACTATCTAAGAATGGTTTTAACTAATTACTTCTGAATATATGAAATGTTATTTTTTAGAGTGCTCTGGTTTACAGAAAGTTTATCATTGCACATTATTCCAAAATTGAATGAAATAATGTGGCACGGGCTGACATTTTGTTGAATTAGACATTCAGAAGAACCCAGGAGCCAAAAATAAGTATTCCATTCGTATTTACTGGTCTGCAGAGTTTATCCGTGAGTGCTTAACTTCTAAATTTAGTGTAGTTTATTGTCACACGCACTGGGGCACAGTGATAAGCTGCTTTGGTACAGGCTATCCAATCAACGGAAAGACACCAAAAATGTAAACCCCCCAAAAAGTAACAAGTTCCATGACAAATTGTGCTGCTACTGATTTTATTTATTGCAATTGACATCTGGCTTTTAATTTTTAATGTGATAGCAATGAAAGAGAAGCTGTTGATGTTCCCCCAACTACAGCACATCAGTTCCCTGGTAGAGGTCCTTCCCCATCCAAAGACTTTCCATCATCTAACAGCAGATTTCGTTTAGTTTAGTTTAGAGATACAGTGCGGAAACAGGCCCTTCCGGCCCCCGAGTCCGCGCCGACCAGCGATCCCCGCACATTAACACCATCCTGCACACACTAGGGACAATTTTACACATACACCAAGCCAATTAACCCACACACCAGTATGTCTGGATTGTGGGAGGAAACTGAAGATCTCGGCGAAAACCCACGCGGTCACGGGCAGAACGTACAAACTCCATGCAGACAGCACCCGTAGTCGAGATTGAGTACGGGTCTCTAGTGCTGCAAGCGCTGTAAGGCAGCAACTCTACCGCTACGCCACCCTGCTGCCCTTGTATGTGGAAAATGGATCTGGGTTATTTGTGATATAAGCACAGAAGCTTAAGCACCTCCAGGAAAGGGGTGATTGGTTTTATTCGTCGGGAAGAGCTTTTCTTAAGTCTGGACATATGGGCTTTCAAGCTCCTGTATCTTCTCCCAGAAGATGGACGAGAGAAAAAAGGAATGGCCAGGGTGTCAGGCATCCTTGACAATACTTCCAACCATCCTGATGCATCGCACCATGAAGATAGACTACATGGAATGAAGTGATGACCCTGTAATGAACTGGGTTACACCATGGTGTAGCTTTTGCTGATCTTCTAAGACAGCAACTATATTATGGGGATTTTAATGGATAATTTGCTGCTAGAAAACTCTGTCTAAGCTTTTTGACCAAATACCTCAAACTTCACCACTCTCTACAGGTTCAGGCTGTCAAGAGTAGAGCAGATCCCGTCAAAATACTTACTACAGTGCATTTGTAAAAAATTGAGGGAATTTTGGGAATCTTCTCAGATGTCCAAGGAATTAAATATATCATTGCACTTCTTGATCATTACCCAGTATGAAGGGACCAGGTTAGGATGCTGGTGAGATGCCTAGGTACTTGAAGATGTTGACCATAGAAACATAGAAACATAAAAACATAGAAAATAGGTGCAGGAGTAGGCCATTCGGCCCTTCGAGCCTGCACCACCATTCAATATGATCATGGCTGATCATCCAGCTCAGTAGCCTGTACCTGCCTTCTCTCCATACCCCCTGATCCCTTTAGCAAAAAGGGCCACATCTAACTCCCTCTTAAATATAGCCAATGAACTGGCCTCAACTACCTTCTGTGGCAGAGAATTCCACAGACTCACCACTCTCTGTGTGAAGAAATGTTTTCTCATCTCGGTCCTAAAAGACTTCCCCCTTATCCTTAAGCTGTGACCCCTGGTTCTGGACTCCCCCAACATCGGGAACAATCTTCCCGCATCTAGCCTCTCCAACCCCTTAAGAATTTTAGACTTCTAAATTCCAGCGAGTACAAGCCTAGTCTATCCAATCTTTCCTCATATGAAAGTCCCGCCATCCCAGGGATCAATCTGGTGAACCTTCTCTGTACTCCCTCTAAGGCAAGAACGTCTTTCCTCAGGTTAGGAGACCAAAACTGCACACAATACTCCAGGTGCGGTCTCACCAAGGCCCTGTACAACTGCAGCAGAACCTCCCTGACCATTTCTACAGCAGCTCCATAGATGGGTTGTGTGCACCCCCTCACTTCCCTCAGTCAACAATCAACTCTTTAATTTTACTGACTTTAAGGGCTAGGTTATTGTCCTGACACCATGAAACAAGGTTCTCGATCACTTCCAAAACATAAGCACGTGGATAATGGTTAATATGAATATCGCAGTCATCAGTATGATGATATCTACAGGATGTCCTCAGACGTATTATCCAAGAAAATTCAGAATTATTTCCTGACAAATTAAGCAGTCTGGTTAAAAACATACATTTTTCCGATAATTACTCGGCATTCAATTTACAAAAGGGAATGCAAATTGACTTTGGTTTTGCAACAAACTATTGCTATTCCAAAATTTGCTGTTCTCAATTCCCCAAGGCAGGGCATCACAAAGACTGTGCAGGGCATCACAAAGACTGGGCAGGGCATCACAAAGGGGGAAGTCTTTTAGGACCGAGATGAGAAAACATTCAATTTATTTTCCCTTTGTGGAAACATTTGTTTCTTCGTCCATCATTCTCTGTCTTTACTTTCTGTCAATCAATGCCAGAAATCTTATTTCCTTTCTCACTCTTGCACTCCTTCCAGCTATTGTCCTTCCTCAAGTTATTCTCCTCTCAAAACTCGATCCTCTTGGAATTATCAGGAGTACGCTGGATAAACCAAATAGTTTCAAGGATAGACATCAAGTACTGGAGTAACTCAGCGGGTCAAGCAGCATCTCTGGAGAAAAAGGATGGGGGATGTTTCAAGTCGGGACCCTTCTTCAGACTGAAGTTGGAAGGGAGGGCACTGGAGGTTAGAAAAGGTGAAAGCCCCAAGGCATGATGGAGGCACAGGCAAACGCAAAACACACATGGTTGTGGGAGCGAGTCCGGGTTAAAACATGGTCGTGGTGCCGGGCAGCAGTGAGAGGGATCTCGCAGAACTCCCATTGGAGAGAGGAGGGGAACCTCTTCAAAGTAGGCATACCCTGAGGAGATTGTGCAGTGGAGGTGACAAAATGTGCAAAAAGGAAATGCGGATGGTGGTTTACACCTAAGATAAACACTAAACGCTGGAGTTACTCAGCGGGTCAGGCAGCATCTCTGGGGAAAAAAGGATGAGCGACTTTTCGGGTCTGAACCCGTCTTCAGACTGAAGGTAGAGTAGACGGAACTTGAGGTAAGAAAAGGGCCCAAGTGTTTCAAGGACTTTGCTTTGTGCATGGATAATTATAATCCCAGATGAGATGTGAAAAGTATCATGCTGATTAGTTGTGGCAGTATTGGATAAGGAAAAACAATATCAGTGAATGCTCCGTCAGTTGATGGGATCTCTTGAGGTTTGTTAAGAAATGAAGTGTTTGTCATGGGAGGACAGAATTGGACTTTGCAGTATTGGCCTCTGCAGTGAAACATTTTTATAAGCAACATTCAGGAAATGTTATGGATTTGAGAATCTAATGACAGTGAGATGGATGATGAGTCAAAATGCTGCCACCTGTTTGTCCTCTCATAAACATTCCCCTCCAATGGTCTCAAACCTATACATGCTGTACGGCAGGAAGAAGCAAACTGTCAGTGATCGACAATCACACAAGCAGTCTGAAACCACCCAAAGGTGTCATTCAGACAAACACTTTCTCCCTATTTATGTGAGCCACCAAAATATGATTGGAGGATTAACATTAAAGTGAATATGATGTATTTTGCATTATCCTGAACACATATCAAATTTACTAGAGCCCTGGCATCATCCATCAATGACTTTGGGACAAATCTGGAGAGATATGAGAATTTTAATCACCATTTCAGTAGTGAGATATTGATAGATTGAAAGGCAAAAGTATGGAAGGATAGAGGTTTAATCTGATGATTAAAGCCTTTAACTTTTAAATGTGCAGAGGATACAATATGCCATTTTAAATAAAAATTAAACCGAGTGTTAGAAAATGCAAACATTTGACAAAATACCTACATGCATTACAAGTAGCATTAAAGCTTGTTGAAAATACTAAAAAGCCTGCATGCAATGTCTGTAGACATCCACTGTAATTTAAATCTTTAAACGTTTTTCTTGTCTAAGGGGGTCACTGTGAGACAGGCATAGCACAAAGCAGGTTTAGAAAGGAGAGTCAAAAGCAACAAACAAGCAAGCAAAATGGAGAGATGATTATCAGAATCTAGTGACCTCTGGTATTCCTCGATATTGCTTTATCACTGGGTAATAAAATTGTACCCCAATTTGTGTCAATGTCATTGTACTGTGCGGAAAAGACACGGGTCCATTAAACCCTTCAGAGAAAAAAAATTGAGATCTTCTTTGTTTTTAAAATAACAACCTTTGAAACGCTCTTGCCAGAATTCTTAGAAAATTGCATTTCATCTCTCGTGTGCCCTATCTTTCACAATATGTTTTCATAGGGTGTTAAAATATTTCCCTCCTCGCTAGGCAAAAGAAAGCATGAGCATATCTTTGTCCTGCACATACCTTTCTGTCGTCAGACGCTATATAACTTTTCCCATGTCCATTAGGCCTTGCAGTCTAATCTTGTAGTACCAATAGCTCCCATGGTGAGATCATTAAGTGAATTATTTTAAGATCAAACAGCCAGCAGTGACAATGAGGTCCAATGTAAGGTGAATGCTTCAAAGGCTTCCTCCTCAAATTATGGCTCTACAGGCTATTCATCACCTCTCGATGGGGCTTGCCCCACTATTAGTTGGCTTTAGCTGCAGGCTAAGGTAGCACCACTAATTGGCCTTTGCAACAAAACTGACCTATGGACAGGATAAAACGTGCTAAGCTTAAAAAAAATGGAATGATTATCAAACCAATACTGCGACAGGCCTCGGCTATAGCAGCAAAAATAAATTTCTTCTTCAGCTAGTTCATATTAAGAGACAGCTAAATTTGCTAGCTGGGTAAAACAACTCTTTTCCGAAGGAGCCCTCTCTTAAACGTGAAGGACAAATGGGTCTATCATTTTCTTCATTTTCTCGTTCCTCACAGTGTGAGCCTTTGATCTCTGAGAATAATGGCAGACAGAGCAATTTAACTGCTTCTTACAGGTGCAAGGAGTTTATTTAGCAGGTTGTCCCTTTTCCCCTAGCACATTAGCGGACTGCATACAAATAGAATTTTACTGATAAATGCAGGTGAAATGGCATAAGAATCACAACAAAGACTTTGGTCACACCTGCAGGAATACGCATTTTAAAACACTACATAATTAAAGTCGAGGAAAATAGGATTCCCTCCACTCCCAAACCCCTGCTGACAATGAAACTCTTTGGCCAAAGTAGAACAAGATCATGCAAGGGTAAAAGGAAGCTTACCTGTGAACACATCTCAACTGTTTCCCACAGATAAAGGATTTCCAATTACTGTAGAGCCGCATTTGAAAGAAAACATTTGCCCTAGGTCCATTGCTATATCCTGTATTACACAAACATAAAGTGTGGGGGAGGGGAATGGCTCACGGTAAGCTGTAAATCTCCATCTAGTCTGCAAAAAAATTAAAAGGGACATGTGTTGGTTAATGCCATTCACAGTCAAAGGTTTAAGCTTTTAGTAATTTCCATACACTTTTTTTCAATGCCTGCTTATCCTAATTCTTCATCCTTGGGGGAAACTGTTCAACTGAACAAGGGAATTTTCCTCAACCCTTCCAGTACTATTGGAATATAGTGATCAAAATTACTGTTTCTCCCACCCTCTTCATCACCAAATACTGCAGTACCATAAACCCCTGTTTATTGTCACACGTACTAAGATGCAGCATAAAACTTTGTTTCGTGATCAATCCAGGCAAATCATCCCATACATGAGTTTATCAGCAAGTAAAAAAAGATACAGAATGCAAAACATAGTTTTAGAAATACAGCAGGGAAACAAGCCCTTTGGCCCAGTAAGTCCACAATGATCAGCGATCACCCGCTCATACTAGATCTGTTATTCCACTTTCTCAACCACAACCTACGCATTAGGGGCATTTTGCAGAGGCCAATTACCCAACAAACCATCAGGTCTTTGGGATGCGGGAGGAAACTGGAGCATCCGGAGGAAACCTACGTGGTCATAGGGAGAGAGTGCAAACTCCACAGAGAGCATCCAAGGTCAGGATCGAACCCAAGTCTACGGGGCTCTGAGACAGCAGTTCTACCAGCTGTGCCACTGTATTACAGCTACAGAGAAAGGGCAAATAAAAACGTGCAAGAGCAGCAACGAGCTAGAGTGGAAAATTGGGATGATATGGATGGCACAGCTTGTGCAGCTGATGTCCCACTGACTCAGCGACCCAGGTTTAATTGTACCCTCAGGTTCTAATTGTGTGGTGTTTGCACATTCTCCCTGTGATTGCATGGATGTTTCTGGGGTGCTCTGGTTTCCTCCCACATCCCAAAAACGTGTGGGTTGGTGCGTTAGTTGGTCACTATAAATTATCCATATTTGCAGGCGAATGGTAGAATCTGGAGAGAGTTGATGGGAAAGTGGGGATTTAAAAAAAATGGTACTAAGGTAATTGGGTGGTTGATATTCTGCACAGATTTGTTGGGCTGAAGCCCTTTTTCCATGGTGTATCTATGATTCTATGCTTCAGTGGAATTCTCTGCCTCAGAGTGGAATTCTCTGCCTCAGAAGGCAGTGGAGGCCAATTCTCTGAATACATTCAAGAGAGAGCTGGATAGAGCTCTTAAGGATAGCGGAGTCAGGGGGTATGGGGAGAAGGCAGGAATGGGGTACTGATTGAGAATGATCAGCCATGATCACATTGAATGGCAGTGCTGGCTCGAAGGGCCGAATGGCCTCCTCCTGCACCTATTGTCTATTGTCTATTGTCTATTATCCCAGGCAAATAAGTGATCTCATATGCTAGGGATAGTGGTAGATCCATAAATAAACAAAACAATGGGTGTCATACAAAGAAAAGCATGAATACTTGAAACGCATCAAGATAGGTCTAGTTTATTGTCATATGCACAAGTACAGTAAGGTACAGGTAGAATAAACATTCTGTTTGCTGCAGCATCACATGCACAGAGTCTCAGACACGTACAAAAACAAAATGTGTATAAATTATAGATGAATTTGCACACATGATTTCTAAAAGACTGTGCAAAAAATGATCAGTTTCACATTTTGACCATTCCCTGACCACCACAGACCCAGCTCAACATTTCTCTACTCACCAATCCCCATCCCCACCTTCCCCTATAATTCTGTTACTTCTCAGATCTTCAACATTTTCCAATTCCTTGACACCGTAAACAGCAACTGTTTTGTGTTTTTCATTACCCTCTCCATTGTTTGAACGCAAGATTTTTCAGCTTGGATTAAGATTTCATCAGCATCATTTTGTATTTTGTTTAAGTTGTTGGTTCTTTACTTTGATTTCTAGCAGTCTGGAGCCCGTGAGTAAGCTCCTGGCACTTACTCAATAACATTTGGCCCCCCTTAGTTTGGCCTCTATGTCAATCTAATTTTATTGATGTCATGATGAACCAGCCACCATCGTAAGTGAGCAGATTTAATCGTGTAAATGTTAATAAATTGCTCATAGTTTCAAGTACCCAGGAGTCCAAACTAAAGCAGAGCAGCATAAAAATAGTTAGTGTGGTAAGGCAAGAACTGACTCTCTCTCTCTCCCTCTCTCCCTCTCTCCCCCCCTCCCCCCTCTCTCTCTCCCTCTCTCCCTCTCTGCCTCTCTCTCTCTCTCTCTCTCTCTCTCTCTCTCTCTGCCTCTCTTTCTCTCTCTCTCTCTCTGCTTCTGTGTGTGTCTCTCTCTCTCTCTGCCTCTGTGTGTGTTTCTCTCTCACTGCCTCTGTCTCTCTCTGTGTCTCTCCACTGCAACAAAGTAGATCTTTGCTTCACCAACTCTCCCCTTGAAGTCCTCCTTTTCACTGTTTTTAACAAATCATTAAATGGAGGAGATGTGTAGGAAGGAACTGCAGATGCTGGTTTAAACCAAAGATAGACACAAAATGCTGGAGTAACTCAGCGGGACAGGCAGCATCTCTGGAGAGAAGGAATGGGTGGGTGCCTGTCCTGCTGAGTTACTCCAGCATTTTGTGTCCATGTTCTATTATATGTAATTGTGTAACTTGATCCCTTCCTGTACAAATGCCGCATACATTTGTAGAGAGACACGCCCTTTGGTCCATCGAGTCCACATTGACGATCAACCACCTATTCACTAAACTGACACTAATCCAATCCAACTTTATTCTCTCCATATTGCTATCAATCCCACCCAGATTCTACAAACTCATCTACACTAGGGGCATTTATTCACAAAATGCCCCTAGTGCAAGTTACAGCTGCCAATTTACCTACCACGTCTATGGAATGTGGGGGAATCCAAAGTACCCTATGCGGTGGAAACCAATGCGGGAGAACGGGCAAATTTCACACAGGCAGCACCCGAGGTCAGGATTGAACCCGGGTCTCTGATGCCACTACCAGCACTGTGCGAAACATCAGCAGTTCTCTTTCTCCCAGTTTTTCAGCCTCATATCCCTGTCATTCTAAATGCCTCCAGGATCGTATGCTATTGTTCTTTCATAAATATTTTCTAACTTTGCTGGGAGAAATTAATTATTGCCGAGGATTTTTTGGATGGATAAAACGAAAACTAAAGGGACAATCGGTGGTTGGCCTCTGCTGAGAGAGCATTATCCAGTAAACCGGACGTGGTGACAAGGAATCTGCAGAAGGGTCTCGACCCAAAACATCACCTATCCATGCTGCCTGATGTGCTGAGTTCTCCAGGTGCGTGTTATGAAATACCTGGCTGAAACAAGGTGTTATGAAATACCTGGCTGAAACAAGGTGTAAGATGCCTGGCATAAAGTGGACGTGTCTTTACACTGGACGTAAAACTCTAATGTAAAAGAGCAGAATTTGTGTCTGCAAACACCACCAAGTTGTATCAGTCTTAACCTTCTCAGGCAGTAAGCCCTGAAAAAAATTGAGCCCAGCTATTCAAGAGATCTATTTAAAGTTTTTATTTCAGTAGGAACGGAAGGACTAGGAATGGTCCCACAAATGGTATACAGGAGTCTGACAACCTGGCTTTCTCTTTCTTTTATTCCTTACCAACCCTATTACGACTCTTGGTCAACTACCAACTGCTAGAACTGTGTAAAATAAAGGATAGGCCATAGCTATTCCATTGTGTACACGTCTGGTTAGTTCACTGCAGAGAGGATGGAAAGGAACCAGAGAGGGTTCAGACGAGATTGAAAAGAATGAAGAATGATGGCTATGAGGAACGATTGTCATCTCAGCTTACCTTCTTTAGAAAATTGGTCAAGTGGACATTTACTTAAAGTGAGGAAACCACAGAATACTGGAGTAGCTCAGCGGGTCAGGCAGCATCCCAGGAGAACATCGAGAGACGACATTTCGAGTAGGGACTTTTCTTCAGACTGAAGGGCCCCGATATGAAAAGTTGTGTATGTTCTTCTGATCTGCAATTCCTTTTTTCTACTTTTACTTAAAGTGAAGAGAATTATGAAAAGACTAGAAAGGATATACAAAAACAAATTAATGTTTCTCAGTAAAGAATCAAAAACACAGAATGTATAAATGTAAGGTTATTACTAAAAGGATTAGAGGGTGTGAGGAACATATTTCATGAAAGAGTTGTAGAACCTTAAACACACTGGGGTGGGCAAATGCCCACAACTCTATGAACTTTGAGCTGGACATCCTAAAATGGATACAATAGGGTGAATGCTTTCCTTCTATAAAACAAACCTTGAATTTTCTGTGATGCTGCTCACAGCACAGATATAGGCTATATGGCCAATCCCATCTGTACTGCTACAAAATCCATAATTAATCTAACATCTCAACTGCCTCCCTTGGCTTTATATTTACTCTGACACTGCCTGGTCCATCACAGATACTAACCTTTCCATCTTCAAAGGGATTTATAGGAGAGCTGTACCAATAAAAGGCAGCCAATATCATCAAAGATCCATATGACCCTGGCTACACCCTCATTTCACTCCTACCATTGGGAAGAAGATATAGGTATCTGAAAACCATGATCACTAAATTCAAGAATAGCTTCTTCCCAACAACTACCAGGCTCTTGAATACTGCACAACAATAATCTCAACCATGAACATCTATGGACTATCTTTGGTTGCACCTGTGGGATTTTTGCACCAGTATTGTGTTACTAATTTATTGATATTTTGTACATTATATATAATATATATTATAGGTCTGTTATGCTGCTACAAGTAAGAATTTTGTTGTTCCTTTTTCGACTTCATATGACAATTAAACATGTTTGAATCTTGATTCTTGAGTATTTATCCACTTTCAGCAATGGCACAGATTATGTATTCGCAATTAAATTTCTATTTTCCATCCTTATCCACTTTCAGAGACAGCTGGAGCAAGAGAACTCTGTGTTCTGCAATTCTCCTTTAAACCACAGGTCATCCTGAATTGAAAGAGTTGTAACAGATGTAACCTCAGGAAATCTAGCTGAGGAAGCCATTCTAACTCCACAAAAGTGTCCCGCCATGTCTTCATTGTTATTTGGCCAAAGTCCTTACTGAATAGCACTGTGGGAATCGTACCTCATGGATTGTAGTGGATCAAGCTTTGCTTGGATTAAGAAGAATGGTTCTCCTTAAGGCAACTAAGATAGGTAGGAGGTTATGGCCAGGCCAGCAACATTCATATCCCATGTATGGATAATAAATGGTCGTTTCCAGCATCATTTTTTAAAACTTAAGCAGAATAATAATTTAACAGTAATCCACAGATGTCTGGCCTGATAAGAATTTCCATCATTCTCTGTTAGTTCTGATTTGGTTAACATCTTTGATGCATCATTAACGACTATGATTGGGCTCCCTTCTTCAAATCCTCAAATGCTGTGTCATACATTAGCATATTTCTTTACATTTTTAAATATATATTTAAAAAATCCATACCATTTGTTTGCTTGTTATTCACTGATCTTTTTGGACTTTACACTTCCACTAATCCAAACATTCCTTGGCAATCTTATCAATATGCAAGCACCTACCAACCAAATGCAGTGGTTTAGAAAAACTCAAAGTGTTGAAGTGACTCAGTGGGTCAGGCAGCATCTGTGGAGGGAATAGATAGGCGATGTAGGGGCCTTTCTTCAGACTAATTCAATAACCCACTGAATTACTCCAGCACATTGCATTTTCCTCAAGATTCCAGCATCTGCTGCCACCTGTGTCTTAGTGGTTTAGAAAACTAGATTTTTTAATTTTATCCCCGAAGTAAATTATAATTCCCGCTGAGATCAGTAACTCAACACAAAGCATAGAGAAATTATTTTGTTCAGATCCACAACGAACAGTGCATTTACCAAGAGAGCCATATATGCAGGTTGTAGTTGGCTATTTGTCTGCTCTTATTCTGTTACTAATGTGCTTTGAGCTATTCTCTGCACTGAGACAGAAATTAAAGATCATTGCACTATTAATGCTCCTGTAAAATGGATCCATTTTACAAATAAGAAATGTGCATAATTTATTAAACCATATTTTAAACAGTAATTACAAGATAGTTTGGTATACTGTGAAAGAAGTAATTATGGCACAGTCAATGTGATTTAATAATAAGTGGACATATTCTGCCTGGGACCCATTCATAGTTTATAGGTCTATAAATCCACATATTAAATTCCAATTACCTCTATTTGTAGCTCCTAGAAAATGCAATGATTACAACATAAAATATGGAATAATAAACACGGAATCATCTGTGGAATTGGACTTCTGTGGTGTATCAAATAAAATTGACCAGAACTACCTTCACATCACCTGAGAAACAACAGATTCATGCACCTAGCCAAAGAAATGCCGTAATAAGCACCTGAAGGGTTAAGAAAACCTCCCTTAAGCTGATACTGCTTGTTAAATATGGCTTAAACTAAAAGAGCTTTATTGCCCTTTTGATCTTTGGAAGTTGGGGGTAGAAAAGAAGAGCTTGCAATGCATGTTCAGTAAAGCTGACACCACTACAGATTTTGACTCTCGCCTCAGGATATAAACGTCAATCACTGATGTTGTTTTGCTGTACTGCAGACATAAAAAGATGGAAATGCCATTTACAGGAAACATTAGAGGCTAAGTGGATAATTTAAAAGTTATATCCCTTTCTTTTGATTGGCCTGGACAGGCATTTTTTAACCATCAAAATTTTGTCACCCATTCCAGGCGACTTAGGTGTTCCTATTTAAACAGCTCTAATCTCATCATAGTACTCTATGTTTTGTTTAGTTCGAAAAGGTGCATGTCCAAAATGTTACCCATGTTACATTCCCTCATGAGCACTCTGAAGCAAGTATGCTTTTGAGATGCCATGGATTGAACATTGTAGCTTTCTGACTAGCTTAAACTGGCATTCCAGAGTTATCCATAAGTGACTATCTGTCAAATGTTTAAAGGAGCAATTTCATCTGTTTCATTGATTATAAGTACGTAGGCCCACTGCTGCTATACATCGAATCAAGTTCAAAGTGTGCCAACTTTATCAATTTAGTGGAGACGCATTATCATTCTTTCCTGTATGAAAACTGATTTTGTTAATTTTGTAATAATCCTTGAAACAGTCCAAAAACAGTGGAAAAGCTGTTCAAATAGAAAGTGCTTAACTTTCACCCTATATATTGTGCATGGATCAGTTATTCAAAGGGGAAGAGAATAATTATTTATGGTAAATACACATTTATTTCAAGAGGGATAGAATACAAAATCAGGGATGTAATGCTGTGTATCAGGCACTGGTCAGACCGCATTTGGAGTATTGTGAGCAATTTTAGGCACCATATCTGAGGAAGGATGTACTGGCCCTGGCGACAGTCCAGTGGAGGTTTTCAAGAATGATCCCAGGAATGAGTGGGTTAACATATAATGAGCATTTGATGACACTGGGCATCTACTCACTGGAGTTTAGGATGAGGGGGGACGTCATTGAAACTTACTGAATAGTGAATGGCTTGGATAGAGTGCATGTGGAGAGGATGTTTCCACTAGTGGGAGAATCTAGGACTAGAGGCTATAGCTTCAGAATTAAAGAAGGAGATGAAGAGGATTTTTTTTTAATCAGTAGGTGGTGAATCTGTGGCATTCTTTGCCACAGAAAGCTGTGGAAGCCAGGTAAATGGAAATTCTTAAGGCAGAGATAGATAGATTCTTGATTAATATGGGTGTCAGTGGTTAAGGGAAGAATGCAGGAGAATCGGGTTACGAGGGAAAGATAGATCAGCCATGATTGAATGGCGGAGTAGACTTGATTAATCCAAATGGCCTAATTCTGCTCCAGACACTTATGACCTTATGACATCTGCCACTGCCTTGGTCGGCATTTTTTGTATTTTATTCCTTGAAAATGAGCAAGAACGGCTTACGGCATATGTTGCATTTTAAAAACAATATATATTCATCCATATTAAAATAAATGGCTCTGAGATAATTAATAATTAAGATGATCAATGGTTCCCAAGGATGAACAAATCATTAATTTGTTTTAAAAGAGGATTTACTCCTTATGGCCATCATTTTAGGGGTCACGGTTGCTTGACAGGAGTTCAGCTAGCCCCTTGTCTCTTTGGCCGTGAATAAGATAAAAACAAAAAAATATAGACATGCGTTTTTGAAATGGAATGCAGTGACACATCTGAAGAAGGGTCTCGACCCGAAACGTCACCCATTCCTTCTCTCCTGAAATGCTGGCTGACCCGCTGAGTTACTCCAGCATTTTGTGTCTACCTTCAATTTGAACCAGCATTTACAGTTATTTTCCTACGCATCTAAGGCTGTGATAATGTTTGATTGTCAGAGAGGTTTGTCAACAAAATTTTGATTATGATAATTCAACTGACCTCCTAATTTGGGAGACTCAAGAGTGTCTGTAATGTTTTGTTTTGTGGACAAGTTGTACTGATTGAACCGTGTGAAATGTTGCTTGGCATATTCACCTACTTTAAAATACGATTTGCATTGTGTTCTCAGTTAATGTTTGCACAGATTGTTTGAAAAGAAATGGATGTGCAAAAACTGATTTATGTCATAAGAAATGTTATTGCAACAAGTCCCTCCAGCCCATTTTTATTATGATGCCAATAGATATAAGGCAGTGTATGTCAATTCCCTTCAAAGTTAGCTGAGATGAGACAACTGAACCCAAGAAGGTATTTATGGCAGATCACTACACTTTCTGTTAGAATACAAATGTGCTAATAGTTTAAACCAAGCGGAATTAGCTGCAGGGAAATATATAAATGTGTTCAAACATTCATATAAAATCCTTGGGCTGTACTTTAAGTCACCACAGTCAGACAGTGTGGAAACAGGTCCTTCAGCCCAACTTTCCCATGCCGCCCAACATGCCCCACGAGATCCACCTGCCTGTGTTTGGCCCATATCTCTCTAAACCTTTCTTATTCATGTGCCTGTCTAAATGCGTCTTAAACATTGCAATAGTACCTGCCGCAACTACCTCCTCTGGCTCACTAGCCTGTTGTACACAGGCTTTTCCCTGCCTATCTACTTGAATAGAGGCATAATATTTGCCACCCTCCAGTCTTCCAGTACTTCACCTGTATTTAATGACGAATTATACCTTTTGTAAATTTGAGAGTGACTTCACATTAAGTTCTCTGTAATATTTTGTTGTTTTTGGTCAATTCATGCTTTCATTGTATTCAGTCTCTTCTTATCTGTATACTGACCTTCCACATTTTAGGCCTTTATCTACAAAGCCCATTCCTTCTGTAAGTTCCATTCTGGGAATCGTCATTTGTTTCAATGGTGCCACTCTGGCCTTACCCATAACTGCAAAATGGCTCCTACACTTTCTATCCATAGTGATGAAGGGTCTCGACCTGAAACGTCACCTATTCCTTTTCTCCAAAGATGCTGCCTGTCCCGCTGAGTAACTCCAGCATTTTGTGTCTATCTTCGGTGTAAACCAGCATCGGCAGTTCCTTCCTACAGTATTAAGCTACAAATTTAGTTTTCTACACAGTAAAGGCTATTTTCAGCAGGATGTTCAGATGCTAAAGACCTTGAGATGACTTTGACAGGGTCTTAATCTGTAAAAAAAAGATACAAACTGCTGGAGTAACTTAGCTATCAGGCAGTATCTCTTGGAAAACATGCATAGGTGACATTTTGGGTCGGGACCCTTCTTCAGACTGATACAGATTTTATCTGTAATGCTGGTTTAGTTCAGGTAGAGTAAAAATTGCCAAATAGTAAGTTGAAACTAAGGCTGTGAACATTCACAAAAAAATAGTTAACCAGCTGGTAGCTACTTAAAAAATCAGTTAGGACTCGCTAAAGAGGTCACCCTTCACTCTGCTGGCTAGTGGCTTTAGACAATAGACAATAGGTGCAGGAGTAGGCCATTCGACCCTTCGAGCCAGCACCACCATTCAATGTGATCATGGCTGATCATTCTCAATCAGTACCCCGTTCCTGTCTTCTCCCCTTACCCCCTGACTCCACTATCCTTAAGAGCTCTATCTAGCTCTCTCTTGAATGCATTCAGAGAACTGGCCTCCACTGCCTTCTGAGGCAGAGAATTCCACAAATTTACAACTCTCTGACTGAAAAAGCTTTTCCTCATCTCCGTTCTAAATGGTCCACCCCTTATTCTCAAACTGTGGCCCCTGGTTCTGGACTCCCCCAACATTGGGAACATGTTGAGCATTGAAATTGCCAGGGACATGAAGGCCAAATGCTGGGATTAATATCGATGCGCGCCCACTGAATTGTGTGGACATAGTGGGCCGAATGGCCCATTCCCATGCAATATGACTGATGGCATTTTTCATATCCCTTTCAGAATGTTCTAAACCATTTTACAGCCAATGAAGCATTGCTATTAGGTAGAAATCCTAGAACAACCTTCCCAACAACACTGTGGGAGCACTTTTACCAGAAGGACTGTGAGTCTTCAAGAAGGTTTCTCATCACCATCTTCTCAATGTCATTCACAACAAACATCTCAGTTCGGTTTTTAAAATATCCAATCCACCCTTCGATCACGATCACTAGCTTGTAATGTGTTTATTGAAGAATTTTGGGTTCTCTTTAAAGTTATCCACAATCTAATTTCATACGAAGGTAGACACAGAATGCTGGAGTAACTCAGCGGATCAGGCAGCATTTCAGGAGAGAAGGAATGAGTGACTTTTCGGGTCTTGACCCATCCTCAGACATTTCCTACACATCTAATTTCATACACTCTATTAGTTCCTTTGCTTGTTTTCCCTTGTGTTTTTGTTACTCATCTTTATTTTCTTTGGAATGAATTATGAACTAGATATTTGAACAAAGAACAAAACATATAATAATAATAATAATAATATTCATTTATTGTCATTGCAACGAGTACAACGAAATTTAAAAAATAGCCAATCCTGACGGTGCGTACAAACATATATGCAATAAATGCAAAAACAAATAAATACATAAATACAATTAAATACAATTATATTAAGTACAAGATTTTTTAATGGTGTTGCCTAGTGCAAAGGTAGTGTTCAGTTCTCGTATGGCCCTGGGGTAAAAACTGTTCTTAAGTCTGTTTGTTCGGGATTTGATCGACCTGAAACGTCGACCAGAGGGCAGATGAACAAACAGACGGTGGCCGGGGTGGGATGGATCTTTTATTATTTTGCCTGCTCTACTGAGGCAGCGTAGGCTGAACAGGTGCTCCAGGGAGGGCAGTGAGCAGCCGATGATCTTCTGGGCCGTCGTGATGACCCTCTGAAGGGCCTTCCTGTCCTTTTCTGAGCAGCTGGCATACCATGTGGTTATACAGTCAAACGATTTGGGGATTTTAGATGAATTCTGAGATATGGGTTTAATGTAGTAAAGTGGCATTGAGATAAAAGACCAAAAATTATTTTAATGAGTAGTGGAAGAAGCAGCTGTGTCAAATGACCTACAGAGTCATAGATTCAGAGAGGTATTGAAACAAGTCCTTCGGCTCACCAAGTCTGCACTGACTATTAAATATCCATTCACAATAATCTTATATTAATCTCATTTTATTCTCCTCAAGAAGTATCTCAGAAGATTGACAAAGGAAAGCCCATAGACGTTGTCTATACGGACTTCAGCAAGGCCTTTGTTAAGGTTCTGCATGGTAGGTTACTCTGGAAGGTTCGATTGCTTGGCACGCAGGGAGAACTGGCTAGCTGGATAGAGAATTAGCTCCATGGAAGGAAGCAGAGGGTGGTAGTGGAAGGTTTTTTTTGGACTGCGAGGCTGTGACTAGTGGTGTTCCAATGGGGATCGGTGCTGGGCCCATTGCTGTTTGTGGTTTATATCAATGATTTAGATAGAATGTACAAGGCATGATTGGTAAGTTTGTAGATGACACAAAAATGGCTGGTATCATAGACAGTGCAGAGGGTATTAAGAATAACAACAGTCTTGATCAGCTGGGAAAGTGGGTTGAAGAATGGAGTTTAATGGAGATAAGTGTGAGGTATTGTATTTTGGGAAGTCAAATTAGGCCAGGACCTCCACAGCGAATGGTAGGGCCCTGAGAGGTAGGGCCCTGAATGGTAGGGCCCTGAATGGTAGGGCCCTGAGAGGTAGGGCCCTGAGAGGTAGGGCCCTGAATGGTAGGGCCCTGAGAGGTGTTGTAGATCAGAGGGATTAAGGAGTACAGGTTCATAATAATGATGCTCATAATAAGTCATAAGAGCAGAATTAGGCCTTTTGTCCCATCGAGCCTACTCCACCATTCAACCATGGCTGATCTATCTTTTCCTCTCAACCCCATTTGCCTGGTTTCTCCCCGTAATCTTTGATACCCTTACTAATTAAGAACCTTTCAATCTCCGCTTTAAAAATAACTTGGCCTCCTCCGCTCTCTGTGGCAATTAATTCCACAGATTCACCACCCTCTGACTAAAGAAATTCCTGCTCGCCTCCTTTCTAAAGATACATCCTTTTAATTTGAGGCTCTGCCCTCTGGTTCTAGACTCTCCCCCTAATGGAACCATCCTCTCCACAACTACTCTACCCTGCCCTTTCAATATTTGGTAAATTTCAATTAGGTCTCCCCTCATCCTTCTAAACTCCAGCGAGTAAAGGCCCAGAGCTGTCAAATGCTCATCATACATCAACCCAATCATCCCCGGGTTCATTCTTGTAAACTTTCTGAGGATCTTCTCCAATGCCAGCACATCCCTCCTCAGATATGGCCCAAAATTCTCATAATAGTCTCATAAATGTGGTCTGACCAGTGCCTTATAAAGCCTCAAAATTACATCCCTGCTGTTATATTCTAGACCCCTTGAAATGAATGATAACATTGCGTTTGCCTTCCATACTACCGATTCAATTTGCAAATGACCCAAATTATTCCATCTGCCACTTCTTTTTCCACTCTCCCAACCTGTGCAGTCTTTCTGCAGACTCCCTGCTTTGAGTAATTCAGAAGAAGCAGGATCTTTTCATCCCAAAGATATGTAATGAGTAAAATGACGGCTGGAAAATGATGCTGGAGAAGTAGTGCTGGAGAATAAAGAAAAGGAAAAAAATATTTTTTGGGTCAGTCTTCTCAGCGGAAGACACCATCAATTATTCAGAAATTCAAGACACTTCAGGGGACAGAAGTTAGTGGAGTTGCTATTACTAAGGAGTAGGTGATTGGGAAGCTGAAAAGTCGAAGGTGGATAAGTCACCTAGACCAGATGAACTACGCACCAAGGTTCTGAAAGAGGTAGCTTTAGAGATTGTGGAGGCTTTATTGGTGATCTTTCAAGAATCACTAACTTCATGAGTGGTCCCAGCGGACTAGAAATTTGCAAATATTACTCTGCTGTCCAAGAAGGAAGCGAGGCAAAATAGGGGGAAACAATGGGACGGTTTGCAAATATCCCCCCACAATTAAAATGTGGATTATAGAAATGACGGAGACCTTAAACGTGGAAAGAATCAGATTTTCCCTGTTGGACAAACAGGAATTATTCATTGAAACATGGTCTCCTTTTATTGATTACTTAAAGGGTCAGAATAGTTCAGCACAGGAACCTGACTAGCACTCGGACTAAAGAATGAATGAAATGCTATACTTTGGAATGTACGAATATATCTCGAATGAAGTTTTTGTTATTTTAATAAATTTTTCCATTCTTCTTTAACTAATTTTTTCCTTATTTTTATTTTTTTTTTTGTTTTTAGTTATTTTTTCTTTTAAATTGGTTTTTGTTTTTAGTTTTCTTCTCTCTCTTTTCTTTCTTCACTTCATCTACTTCGTTAGCTTTATTTAGTTTATATAAAATAAATTTAAAAAAAGGGGTAAAAGGTATATAATAATAATTGACAATATTATCAATTCAAAAATGTATGACTGTAAAGATGTAAACAGGTTATGTACCTATCCCCAATAAAATTTTATTTAAAAAAAAAAAAAAGAAATTTGCAAATATTACTCTGCTGTCCAAGAAGGAAGCGAGGCAAAATAGGGGGAAACAATGGGACGGTTTGCTTGATTTCAGTGGTTCTTAAAATTTTAGTCCATTATTAAGGAAGAGATTTCCAAGTACTTAGAAGCACATGATAAAATAGGCCAAAGACAGCATGGTTTTGTGAAGAGGAGATCTTGCCTAACAAATCTGTTGGAATTCTTTGAGGAAATAAATAGTAGTATAGACAAAGGCGAGTCAGTGGATTTGTTTGGTTGTAATTTCATAAGGCCTTTGATAATGTGTCACGCATGAGACTGCGTAACAAGATGAGAGCTCATGGTATTTGCGGGGCAATACTACCATGGATCGAAGGTTGGTTGAACGGCAGAAATCAAAGAGTGGGAATAAAGCGGGGGTTTCTCTGGTTGGCCGCTAGTGACGAGTATTGTTCCACAGTGGTCGGCTTCTCTTCACATTGAGTTCTCTGAAAGTGGCGTACCAGGTAAATAGGGTGGTAAAGAAGGCTCTTGGTACATTGACCTTTATCAGTCAGTGAATATATAAGTTGGGACATAATGTTACATTTGTAGAGGACATTGTGAGGCTGAGTTTGGAGTATTGTCTTTAGTTTTGGTCACTCTGGTGTCATTAGGGTGTCATTAAGCTGGAAACTGCAGAAAAGGTTTACAAGGGTGCTTCCAGGACTAGAGGGCCTGAGCAATAGGGAGAGACTGGGCAAACTGGGACTTTATTCCTTGGAGCAGAGAAGGCTAAGGAATAACTGATAGGGTGAATAGTTTTTTTTATCCAGAGTAGGAATCAAGAACCAGAGGACATAGGTTAAGGTTTAAGGTGAGAGGGGACAAATTTAATAGGACCCTGAGCAGCAACCTTTTCACACAGAGGGTGGTGGGCATTTGGAATGAGCTGCCAGATAGAGGTACTGGAAACATTTGGACGTTTTAGAGGGATATGCGCCAAATATGGGTAAATGGGACTAGCTTAGGTGAGGCATGCAGAGCTTCATTTGGGGAATGGCATTATCCCTGATAGTAGAGAAAATTGGTCAAAGGAGATTCCATCCTGGGAAGTCTTTGGCCTGGTCCCCCTGTAAACAAAGGATCTGGATGCTTGGTTGTCTCTCACGTGTAGCTTTTTCTGACGTACATAGATCTCTTACAAAGCTTATTTAGAGATTGAACAAAACCAGCATAATGTGTAGCATGATTTGTAAATATCCAATGATATATTTGACTCGCATGTGGTCATAGTCTGTGGATCTATTAGTGATATCAGCCTTCCTTACAAAACAGAGGTGAAATGGCAAAATTAAAGATGATCCTGCTGGGGCAGGGCTGACACTGTTTTTCTCATTCTTGCTCTCGAGCTACATGCCCAAAATGCACTCATAAGGATGATCCCAAAGAGAACCCCAGTACTGTGGTTAAGTCAAGTGCATTGGCACAAAGCCAAGAATGTTATGCCACATCATTATTTAATCTTCTGCACAGTAGAAGCTGTTAAGTGTATCAGAATAAAAATGATTTCTGGACGTGATTGCCATCATTAAGATTTGTAATTTAAGCGCTGTGAGCATAGATAGTAAAACACGGCACATTTTCTAAAGAGGATTCCTGATATTACATTCACATGTGTGTGTTATTTTACTGATTATCAACATAGTCAGTTTCATAAATTTCCCATCGCACATTACCTATTGTTATCCAGCCGACAAGCGTTGTACAGTGTGAGGGAGAAATATATTTTAGTGATCACAAACCATGTTTCTTTCGAAAATAAAGTGGGAGATAGAAAATGGTCCCTTCCAACTCATTACAATTCTACAGTATTTGTCTTGGACTTTCAGTAAACTTGATGTAATCAGTATAAGATGGCTGAAGGGAAGCTCCTAGCAAAGGGGAGAAGGGGAGCTCAAACAGGGCAGACCAGGGTATGGGAGTGCTCAGACACAAAGCATATCACTGTCTTTCCACCGCCAATTACTTCCCTCAGTACTGTGGCAGCCTTTACTGCAGCTATTCTATATCAGTGGCTGCAATTGTATTTTACCTAACACTGCAAGCTATACACACAGCACCTGGTGGAAACTGATTCTGTTTTGCAAAGCACCAGGGTGCTGTTTTCAACTCATTTCTGCAGGGGTTCTCACTGGGCAGTAACTCTGTGAATAACACATGTTTTGCACACCAAAAGGGTAAAACCCAATTTCTGAGCAGCCTTCTTCCCACAACTCCAAATGATTTTTTTCACTTAATAATGCCCAAATCAACAGTAATTTGACATCTCAACAGGCAGCTTAGCCTTTTTAGTCAAGCTCCAAGTGTTTAATACACTTGTGATTGCAGCTCAACAACTGATTTATCGGATTTACTGCTGTTTCTTTCTCACTAGTGGGTTGATGGTAGGGATAATAATTCCAACTCTTTTGCTCACAGTCGGAATTGGTGTGGTGTGTAAGAGAACTTCATCCAAGAGTCCATATTTGCCCATCATCAGCAAGTAACAGCAGTTTTCCTTTAGATTTGAAGACATTTTGTAATCAAGTAATGCCTGTTTTTGTATTGGCAATGGGAACAGCCCTTGTTGCAAGCCTATTCTAACAACCACCACGCACCCCCCCCCCCTCATCCCCACAACTTTTTCTCTGCTACATCAATCACTGCATTCCTGCTGCTTCCTCCACTTGTGCATTCTGACCTGAATGAAAGGGGACTGAATGAAAAGATACAAGTAAATGATCAGAAATGATCTTCTCTGTAATTCATGCAACGTGACGAGAAAGGCAACATGACATATGCAGCTCAAGGTATTCTCATGAATAGGGTTGGGTATGGGTGTTAATGCAGGGGAACAGTCCCCAGCAGACTGGTTGAGAAGCTGCTGGAACTGGGGCTTAGCACCCCTGTGTGCTTGGGTCCTGGACTTTCTCACCGCCAGGCCCCAAGTGGTCAGGATGGGGGAACACACATCTAGCTCCCTCACCCTGAACATAGGACTCCCCCAGGGTTGCGTCCTTAGCCCCCTACTGTACTCCCTGTACACACATGATTGTGGGGCCAGGTTCAGTTCAAACTCCATCATCAAGTTTGCTGATGATACTGTGGTGGTGGGCCGGATCTCCGACAACGATGAGAAGGCCTACCGGGAGGAGGTGGCTGATCTGGCACTCTGGGGTCAGGACAATAGCCTCCTCTTGAATGTCACTAAAACTAAGGAGCTGATTGTGGACTTTAGAAGGGCTAAACATCCAAGGACGTACACGCCACTGGAGATAAATGAGTCTTCTGTGGATAGGGTGAGCAGTTTTAAATACTTGGGAGTCCACATCACAGAGGATCTGACATGGGCAACGCACATTGCCGCACTGGTGGGTAAGGCAAAGCAGCGCCTTTACCACCTTAGACAGCTGAGGAAATTCAGAGTGTCTCTGAGGATCCTTCATTGCTTCTACCCTGGGGCTGTAGAGAGCATCCTGTCCGGCAACATTACAGTCTGGTTTGGGAACAGCTCTGCCCAGGACAGGATGGCCCTGCAGAGAGTAGTGCGTTCGGGAACTACACTCGTCCCCCTGCAGGACCTATACATCAGGAGGTGCAGATCCAGAGCAAGCAAGATCATGAGGGACCCCTACCACCCCAGCAACGGACTGTTCCAGATGCTACGGTCAGGCAAACGCCTCCGCTGTCACGCTGCGAAAACGGAGAGGTTGAGACGGAGTTTCTTCCCACAGGCCATCATGACTGTTAACTTTTATAACTCCAGGGACTAAATTTTGTCTTCTCTATATTAACTTATTAACTTTATTGATATGCTGTAACTATAATTATTTTTTGTGCACAATCCGTAGGCATTGGCCACTTTCATTTCACTGCACATCGTGTGTGTGTATGTGACAAATAAACTTGACTTGACAGGAGGACAGTGAAATCTGAAGAGTGAGTGTACAATGAGCTGAGCTGAAATGAAATGAAATAAAATCAAATCCATGGAGATTTTGTGAAAGGGATGTTGTTTCATGCTAATACTTTCATTGTGATTTCCATATCCCACTTGGCTTCTTATTCTAGAAGCTTAAAGGAAGTTATGAACAAGATAAGAGATCACGAAAAAGCAGACACGAGGGAGGGATTTTTGAGAGAGAATAATATGTTTTGACAAATGATATATCTCAGATGAGTATGATAACTGCAATAACATCAAATCTGAAAAAGTAATCAGCACTTGGAACAGTGTCATCAGAACATAGGACAAATGCACAAGGAAGTTACAGGAATAGGGTGACTGGAAGACCAAGGGTAATAAAAGAACCAAAGCTGCTGGAACACCTTGTCAAGTTACAAAAGAGATTTTATGAAAATAAATGAAATTGAACCCCAATTCATTCATTCATCGGAGGCAATAGGGGGTTTCCAAAATAAAAGGTCAAGAGAAATGAGCCCATTGAATAGAAACATAGAAAATAGGTGCAGGAGTAGGCCATTCGGCCCTTCGAGCCTGCACCGCCATTCAATATGATCATGGCTGAGCATCCAGCTCAGTAACCTGTACCTGCCTTCTCTCCATACCCCCTGATCTCTTTAGCCACAAGGGCCACATCTAACTCCCTCTTAAATATAGCCAATGAACTGGCCTCAACTACCTTCTGTGGCAGAGAATTCCACAGACTCACCACTCTCCAATAATAGCCTAACTTTGTGTCTCTTTATCATTCCTTTGCAGTTGATGGTTGTGTTTGTGGATGCTGTACAACAAGCATGGTATCCACCTACTTTTAGCACTAAACCTTCATTGCTGTATTTATTTTTAATTTTTCTGCAACATATTTCCACAAAATATCATGCCATTCATAGAACATGAAGAGGTGCAGCGTAGAAGCAGAGCCGATGGCCACCATGTCTGCACTGACCACAACGCCAATCTAGACTAATCTTATTTACTTGCACATGGTCCATATCTTTCTTTCCCTGCTTGTTTGAGCACCTTAACAATTGCTATCATATTTGCTTTGACCACTTTCATTGGCAGCGCTTTATAGGCACTTGCAGGTAAAACAATTCGCCTCTTAAATCCACTTTAATCTTTCTCCCTCTCACTGTAAAGCTATGGCCTCCTGTATTCGACTTCTCCATTCTGGGAAAACACTCTGACCATCTAGCCTATTTGTCTCCCATAAGTTTATATACTTTTATCAGGTTGCCCTTTAGCTTACTATGCTCCATCAAAAATCATCAAAGTTTGTCCAACCTTTCCTTTTAAGTAAAACTCTCCAATCTAAGCAACATCTTGTTGCAGATAACAACTCTTGTGCAGTCACACCAAAGCCTCCACATCCTTCCTGTAATGCAGCAACAAAAACTGCAAATGTGGTTTAATTAAAGTTTTATATCGCAGCAACCTCTCTCTGACAATAAAGTGTTGTTATGTTATGTTATGTTATGTTATAAGTTCATAAATTATAGCTGCAGAATTAGGCCATTTAGCCCATCAGGTCTACTCCACTATTGAATCATGGCTGATCTATTTGTCCTTCTCAACCCCATTCTCCTGCCTTCTTCCCATAACCTCTGAGATCCTTACTGATCAAGTCTTGCCAAATTTTACACTTAATACCCCGACTGATGAAGGGAAGCTTTTGTCCATTTAGCCAATTGGGGAATTTAGGCCATTAACCTGAACTTTAAAAAAAAATCTTTGCAAAGGATAGAAGATAGAAATATTCCATAAGCCAGTATTGTAGCAAAGTTCCTAACTTTTCCTCTTCTAGCCAAGATTAGAATCATTTGTTACAGTGTAAATTAAGTTCCAGCAAAGAGAGAGAATGAACCAATTGTACATTTATCCTGACCCGATTTAAAGTGAATCATCGGCGTGCAGGAGAATTGTACACAAATTATGAGTAACAACTTGTTTCCATCCACAAATATTTAAAAGTTTGATATGAATCGTTTAATGTTAATACGCTAACATATCCATCTACTGAATGGGGAAAATACATCAAGGTATACACCAACTGCTCTTGTGGTTTCTTCACTAACAAGCCAATGCACAGCGACTAGACAGTGATTACACATGCAATGTCATCTACAGTCAGACGTTATGTAACCATAAGCTGACTGTTCTTCAATAGAAGGTCAGGTAATTACACATTCAGCGGCTGTTGCTGAAATGAAAAGTCTGGAAACCCCAAGCTTTCTCAGTGGTTCATTCAGGACAAAGAAGCTTGGCACTTACCTGGAGATTGCTTGTTGCCACTGGTTTCTATGAATCTCAACAGAAAAAGAATACAGCATTGGAATTTGTTAGATCTTCCTGGCAAGCATTTGTATTGTTTGAAGAAACATCCCAACCCAAACATTGCCTGTCCATTTTCTCGACAGATGCTACCTGACCCACTGAGTTACTCAAACACATTGTATTTTGCTCAAGTATTTGTATTAATTGCTTCTGCTACCTTGGAGTGTACATGTGGGAAGACACAGGACAGGTAGAGCAAAGTGAACAGGAGACGATTATGTCCAGTTGAGACCAGCGTAGATCAGCTACGATCATATTGAGTGGCAGGACAGGCACAAAGAATTGAATGGCCTACTCCTGCTCTTATTTTCTTGTGTTCTTGCAATGGGAATTGTATTTATTTGTAATATCCTCTTCACTGGCAGAAACATTGTTTAGTGTTAAATCTGTGAGCCCATTTTCTGCAGGTAATGGTTTTATGGGGAATGCAAGTGAATGGTTGGAATTACAACTTTGTAGGTCCAATCCATCTTACCTCTATGGATTGACCACTGGGTGTCCTTTTATTATTTTTTTTATTTATTTGTTTTCTAAGAAGATATTGCGTACACTTCAAGAGTGGAGATGCCAACATATCTAGATTTTTCAAGTCTCCAGGGATTTAAAATATAGTATCCAGGAAATTAGGACCAAGTGATTCAGAGGGAAAATTATAGGCTTAAAGTCTTTTAATTCATTTATAATTAGTTTGTTAGAAAAATATCACGCATGGGGGTGGGTGGAGGGGGTTGGTGCTATAGGGCAAGGCAGGAGATTGGCCAGTAATTTGGGTGACGATAGTGGAAGACATCCAATTGGATAATGAGGCGTCTTTTTGCAGAGCAGTTGTGTTGGGCAACTGATGGCAGGATAGTGGGATTGATGACATTGGAGGCAGAAGGCCACATGATGATGGCTCCAAGCAGAAGATCATGTTATGATAGCTCCAACTACAGTTGACAATGTGATTTTAAGGGAACGAGCAGCCTGCTGATATCTTCCCCTCATGCTCATTCTTGACACATCTCCTGGACACTTGGCTATACAAATTCAGTAAGTCACTTGAATGCACGACCAAAGGAATCCCGGCAAAACCTGCCCGCGGTGAAAGTAATCCCAGCGAGCCGAGGTCCATCCCAACAACAGTCTTGGGTCGCCCACCACGAACCAGGAACCCGCCTAGACAGGGAAGCCGTGGGAATGGAGGGAAAATGTACTGATTTCTTAGTATCCAAACATATCAAACTTAGCAATGCTCCTATAAAAATGTCCTGGAACTCTTTAGTCACTAAAACTATTACTTAAATGCAAGTTATTGCTGTTTGAGCAAAGAATATGGAGACTAAACAAGCGTCTGAGGTTAGGCTGGCATGCTTATGGGGAGAAAAACACAAGTACAGATTTACCGTACTAAACGGGCTGTTGTTACACTGTAAAATTCTTTCGTTTCTGGATTTTCTTTTCATTTCCAGGGTTCAAGTGAACCACTCTTTGAACTTTGAGGTTCAGTAAATTTATGTTTTGGTATTGGACAAGTAAAAGCCTCACCTGCTTCTACTACTCCTCTCAAAACATTTACTTTATATCAAAAGTAATACTCCTATGAGGGTAAAGGGTTAAACAAATATGTACATTTGCTCAGTATATTTTCTATTCCCCGTCAGGCATGTTGTGACCAGTTATCATTTGCCAACTCCTGCTCCATTGAGATGAAGCTTACCCTCTCAACAGGGGTTTGGTGCTCAACATACTTATTGAATTGGAATAAATCCATGCATAAATAAATAGAATGCACGTAAATAAAGTCGAGGATAGGTTCTTCAGTTATTCACTTACCAGAAACAAAAGGCTTGTCATGTCTTTGCTTTATGTGACATTGACAATGTGATTATTTAAAACATATCATTTGATGGCTCTCAAAAAGGAGTCACAATATTGCGTTAAAGGACTACTGTCGCACAGCATCTTTATTGCAAAACTTACCAGCCAGTGCATTGCTTTTCTAATTCCATCTAATTTCATCAAAATAAATCTAAAACGAGGCAAGGGTTGCAATCATTACCAGAAAGGCAAAACAATGGCAGCTTTTAAAGTTAAGCAACCATTCAAATGCTAAAACAGCAAAGACTAATTAAACAGTATTCACTGGCCACTTACAACCCTTTCATCCCAGCAGTCTAGTCACTCAAATGCAGTCAGCCAGTGTTTTGTTATTTTGCATTTGCAGTCATTAATTTAGAAGAGTGACATACAATCTCTATTGTGCATGATTTTTTTTGGCATACAGTACTTAAGTGAGTTGAAGATGGAAGCTTTCATAGAGCTGCTATGAAGAATTTAATTAACGCCAATTTGTTTCAGAAAAATAGGTCCTGAGGTGAATTTTGATCCGTCAGCATGAATATTGGAAATTAATAGAAAACTATCTTCATCAACACTTTATCATTTCACAAACGTTATTCTTGTTTGAGTTTCTTTGCCACTAACGAGCTTCAGAGCTCTAAACACTTTCCCACAAGAAGGTAACATTGTTTTGATCTGTGTGAGCAAATGAGTTTACAAGAGAGAAAAAAAGCATTTGTGAAGCACTGAGATGAAAGGAATGTTGTCCAGGCTGCTTTATAAATCATAACCTTCTTTGCTTAACTGTATACTTGTTTCTATAGAAACCTGGTAAATGTAGACCAATTAGGGACTTTTTCACCCCCGTGTATAGATTTACAGTGTATACATACAATCTACATTTCAGCAGTAGAATAAATGTCATCCATTCTCACTTTTGTAATTGCTAATCTCTTAATTATTTGTCTAAACAAGCCGGCTTAGCGTCTCATTATTCACTGGCTGTTAAAGTATAGCGGGTATAAAGGTCATGGAATGGATTTTACCTACTGTCCCGTGATCGTGAAGACCCAATGCTTGTTGCTGGATCCCATTCATTTCTTGAAATATCTATATCACTTTATATGACCAATTCCCAGATATTGTTTTTTTCAATGTAAAACAATGTTTTTGTGAATACATACTTCATGGCAGTGCTTTGTTCCTTCATGGAGTATTAGCCTGCTCTAATACAATTACAATCACCACAATAACAGCCATTGCAATTAAAATCAGTTCTTTTGGAAGCGTTCTTTGAGAGAAAGAGGCATTGTATTAGAATTGACATTTTCACATTTATAGTTGTTTTGTTGTTTTGCAGAGATTTAAAGGAACACCAAAATTATCATGTGTAGGAAGGAACTGCAGATGCTGGTTACATCGAAGATAGACACAATATGTTGGAGTAAGTCAGTGGGACAGGCAGCATCTCTGGATAGAAGCAATGGGTGATGCTTTGTGTCGAGACCCTTCTTCAGGTTTGACCCGAAACATCGCCCATTCCTACTGTCCAGAGATGCTGCCTGTCCTGCTGAGTTACCTCAGCATTTTGTCTACCAAAATGACAGTGTTCAATTTTTATCAGCAACCCAGGACCGTTGGCCCATGCGACAGAAGGACCATTGGGCTGCGGCTATCTCCTGGCAGCAGGCTTAGTTCGCCTCCGCGGAATCTAAAGAGGGAAGCTGCCGAGCCCTGCCACTGTTCGTCCCAGAAGACCAAAAAAACAGGGAGTAGGGGAAGACGCCGGCGGCAAATGCAAGAAAAAAGGGCCGGTGAGAGGATCTGGGGTCTTACAATCCACAACCTCAAGGTCGGCAGCAGGAAGCGCCCCCGGGGCACAGGATCTGAAGGTGAGGAGAAGGCACAAAGTGCGATGAGAGGGATGACAGTTCTCTGGCCGATCTGGATCGAGGTGATGGCTGGAACCCCTGCAGCCAGGGCAATGGGAGTTTATGACCACCTACAGCTAGGACGTTGAAAATGGTGCCAAACCCTTTGGCACCATTATATTTGACACCATTTGGCACCACAACCTCTTATAAACTGTCTCAGTGGGCTATTTCTATACAGTGTTGCGCCTCAGGTTTCAGTGCTGGGCCCATTACCATCTATATCTATGATTTGGATGAGAACGTACATGGCATAATTAGCAAGTTTGCAGATGACATTACAGGGGATGGTATTTTACATAGTGAAAAAGGTTGTCATAAAATGCAGCAGGATATTGATCGGTTGGGCAGGTGGGCTGAGGAATGTTTGATAGATTTTAATACAGAGAAATGTGAGGTGTTTAGGAAGTCTAACATGGGCAGGACCTACACAGTGAATGGTGGAGAACTGGGGAGTTTTGGAAACCAGAGGGATCTAGGAGTGCAGGTACACATTGGGCCTTTTGGAACGGTGGGCTGAAAGATGGCAGATGGAGTTTAATGCTGATAAGTGTGAGGTGCTGCATTTTGGTAGGACAAATCAAAATAGGATGTACAGGGTAAATGGTAGGGAATTGAGGAATGCAGTGGAACAGAAGGATCTGGGAATAACTGTGCATTGTTTCCTGAAGGTGGAATCTCATGTGGATAGGGTGGTGAAGAAGGCGTTTGGTATGCTTGCCTTTATAAATCAGAGCATCGAATATAGAAGTTGGGATGTAATGTTAAAATTGTACAGGGCATTGGTGAGGCCGAATCTGGAGTATGGTGTGCAGTTCTGGTCGCCAAATTATAGGAAGGATGTCGACAAAATGGAGAGGGTACAGAGGAGATTTACTAGAATGTTGCCTGGGTTTCAGCACTTAAGCTCCAGAGAGAGGTTGAACAGGTTGGGTCTTTATTCTTTGGAGCGTAGAAGGTTGAGTGGGGACTTGATAGAGGTTTTAAAAAATTTAAGAGGGACGGACAGAGTTGACGTGGGTAGGCTTTTCCCTTTGAGAGTGGGGAAGATTCCAACAAGGGGACATAGCTTCAGAATTGAGGGACAAAAGTTTAGGGGTAACATGAGGGGTAACTTCTTTACTCAGAGGGTGGTGGCTGTATGGAATGGGCTTCCGGTGGAAGTGGTGGAGGCAGGCTTGATTTTATTATTTAAGAGTAAATTGGATAGGTATATGGATAAGAGGGGATTAGAGGGTTATGGTCTGAGAGCAGGTAGATGAGACTAGGTCAGAGAGAGTGGTCGGCGTGGACTGGTAGGGCCGGACAGGCCTGTTTCCGTGCTGTAGTTGTTATATGGTTATATGGTTATATATGGTTATATATGGTTAGAGGTTGATCGGGTGGTCAAAAAGCATTTCAGCACATTAGCCTTCATCGGTCAGAATATTGAGTGGAGAAGTTGGGATGTCATGTTATGTAGGAAAATAACTGCAGATGCTGGTACAAATCGAAGGTATCACAAAATGCTGGAGTAACTCAGCAGGTCAGGCAGCATCTCTGGAGAGAAGGAATGGGTGACGTTTCGGGTCGAGACACTTCTTCGGGCTGAGGAAGGGTCTCGACCCAAACATCACCCATTCTTTCTCTCAAGTGCTGCCTGACCCGCTGAGTTACTCCAGCATCTTGTGATACCTTCGGGAGGTCATGTTATAGTTATATAAGATGTTGGTGAGGCCACCTTTAGAGTATTGTGTTCAGTTCGGGCACCATGTTATCGGAAAGATAATGTCAAACTGGAAAGGGTGCAGAGAGATTTACAAGGATATTGCCAGGACTCAAGGGCCTGAGCTATAGAGAGGTTGAGAAGGCACTCTATTCCCTGGAGCATAGGAGGATGAAGAGTGATGTTCATCTTATCGAACTGTACAAAATCATGAGAGGAATAGATTGGATAAACACACAGTCTCTTGCCCAGAGTAGGGAAATTGAAAACCAGATATAGGTTTAAGGTGACGTGAGAAAGATTTAATAGGAACCTGAGGGGTGACATTTTTACACAAATGGAGGTGGGTGTATGGAACGAGCTGCCAGAGGAGGTACTTGAGGCATGTACTATTACAACTTTTAAGAAACATTTAGACAGGGACATAGATAGGACAGGTTTGGAGAGATGATGGGCAAACACATGCAGGTGGGACCAATGTAGACTGGACATGTTGGTTGGCGTGGGCAAGTTGGGCCAAATGGCCTGATTTCACACTGTATTACTCTAAATGACAATTAAACACTTAATTATAGACTCTTGAGGTGCATTCATGAAAGTCCCCACAGTAGTGTTGGTGAGATGATTTAGTATTGGAGGCAACACTTCAACATGGGTCTCGACCCAAAACATCACCCATTCATTCTCTCCTGAGATGCTGCCTGACCCGCTGAGTTACTCCAGCATTTTGTGTCTACCTTCGATTTAAACCAGCATCTGCAGGTTTTTTTCCTACACTTCAACATGGGAAGTGAATTGAGTAGGAGCTGAAAGAGTTGAATGCACTCAATTGATATGATGTTATTGTTATTCTAGTGATCTAACAGACTGTTTGTTACACAGATGAAGTAATATATTTTGACAGAAGAAATAAGGAGAAGCAAGAAAAGTTTGATAACAAATGTGAAAGAGTGTGCTGGAAAAGTGGCCCTTTGGGTTCATGTGCATGGATCTTTGAAGCAGGCAAGATATAACACAAATCAATAAATATATGGGATCGAAATTCATAAACGGAAATATTGAGTACAAATAGCAGGGAGATCATGCCAAATTTTGGATAAAAAACACAAGAATATTATAGACAATAGACAATAGACAATAGATGCAGGAGTAGGCCATTCGGCCCTTCGAGCCAGCACCACCATTCAATGTAATCATGGCTGATCATTCACAATCAATACCCCATTCCTGCCTTCTCCCCATACCCCCTGACTCCGCTCTCTTTAAGAGCTCTATCTAGCTCTCTCTTGAAAGCATCCAGAGAATTGGCCTCCACTGTCTTCTGAGGCAGAGAATTCCACAGATTTACAACTCTGAAAAGGTTTTTCCTCATCTCCATTCAAAATGGCCTACCCCTTATTCGTAAACTGTGGCCCCTGGTTCTGGACTCCCCCAACATTGGGAACATGTTTCCTCCTCTAGCATGTTTAATCCCTTAATAATCTTATATGTTTCAATAAGATCCCCTCTCATCCTTCTAAATTCCAGCGTATACATGCCTAGTCGCTCCAGTCTTTCAACATACAACAGTCCAGCCACTCCGGGAATTAACCCTCAATAGCAAGAATATCCTTCCTCAAATTTGGAGACCAAAACTGCACACAGCACTCCAGGTGCGGTCTCACTAGGGCCTTGTACAACTGCCGAAGGACTTCTTTGCTCCTATACTCAACTCCTCTTGTCATAAAGGCCAACATGCCATTAGCTTTCTTCACTGCCTGCTGTACCTGCATGTTAACTTTAAGTGACTGAGGAAAAGGACACACAGATCTCTTTGTACTTCCCCATTTCCTAACTTGACTCCATTCAGATAATAATCTGCCTTCCTGTTCTTACCACCAAAGTGGATAACCTCACATTTATCCACATTAACCTGCATCTGCCATGCATCTGCCCACTCACACAACCTGTCCAAGTCACCCTGCATCCTCATAGCATCCTCCTCACAGTTCACACTACCACCCAGAGAGATAGAGACTCAAGGGTCTGTAGATGCTGGAATCCTGAGCAAAGCACAAACTGCTGGACGAACTCAGTGGGCCTGGCAACATCCAGGGAGAGAAAGAACAGAAGATGTACCCTTCTTCAGACAGGATACAATGCTAGAGTATTGTACATTGTCCCAGTCACCACACCTAAGGCTGTGAAGGTGCTTGGGAGAGTGCAGAAAAGATCAGCCAGAATAGTTTCCAGGATAAGGAATTTTAAGGAGAAAATATTCTTAATTTCCTGACAAAATTAAGGCTGCTAACTCAGTAGGTAATGAAGAATAAAGATGAGTTTGCAGAAACTATGAATTACATTAACAGGTAAAATTTTGGCAGGTAGAATTCATTGATCAGAATGTGTTCCAAATGGCAAGATTTGGGGAACGGAGAAGAGTGCTATGCAGTGTGAAAGCAGTCCCTCTCCTCCCCCCCCCTTCCAATGCCGAACAAGTTGGCATACAGGGCTTGTCCCATTTGGCCTATAACCCTGTACCCTTCCTATCGATATACCTGTCCAAATGACTGAAAAGTCATAATTTTTACCTGTTTCTATAGGTTCCTCTGGCTGCTCATTTCAGATATGGACCACAAGTTAAAAGGTTGTCTCTGAGGTCTCTCTTAAATCTTGTCCCTCTCACCTTCAGCCGGTGTCTTCTAGTTTTAGAATCCTCTACCCTAGGCATTCACTGTATTTCAAGTGTCATTCCAAGTGTCCACACAGTACTTCAAGTGTGGTCTCGCCAATGATTTGCACAGCTGCATCATGATCTCCCAACTTTTGTACTCAGTACGCTTTCCAAAGAGGGCAAGCATGCCAAACATCTTCCTTGTCCCCTGTCCATTTGACTCGCCACTTTCAGGGGACCATGCACCCATCCGAACAGATCTTTCTGTTCTGCAACACTCTCCAGGGCATTTCCATTTACTGTGTAAGTCCTGCCCTGGTGTGACAGACCAAAATGCAACTCCTCACACTTGTCAGAGTAATTTAATTCACCATTCCTTGGCCCACTTTCCCAAAGGGACAAAGATATGTTCCACTTATATTGAGCTCTGATTAGACTGGAATCCGATTAGGGCTCTGAATCTGAGAGTGGAGAATTCAGATTTGGAGGAGCAACAACAGAGAAAGATACATGAACTAGAAGGGTTAATTTCTGCAAACACATTATATAGATCAGGCTTGTATTCCCTTGAGTGTGTAAGACTAAGGAGAGTTCTAACTCGATCTAATTCTAGTGTTTAAGATGATTAAAATAATTGATTGGAGAAATGAGGAAATGGTATTTCCTTTAATGCAGGTCCTTGTACAAGAGGATTAAATATTAAATTTAGAGGCAGGTTGTTCAGTATGATCATCGAACATATAAAAGTACAGCACAAGATCAGACCATGTTTGTGCCGAATTTGATGAAACAAATCCCATCTGCCCACAATGGTCCGTATCCCTCTATTACCTGCCTGTGCACAGGTCTATCAAAAATATTACAATTGTTTCTGCTTCTACCACCTTGCCTGGGAGACCATTCCAGATGCCTACTCTAAAAAATACTTGTCATACCAATCTCCTTTATACTTCCTCCCTCTCATCTTAAACATACCCTCTTACATTTGATCTTTGCACCCTGGGAAAGATCAGCCATGATTCAATATCAAAGATCAGCCATGATTCAATAGTGGAGTAGACCTGATGGGCTAAATGGCCTAATTCTGCCTCTCAAATCTCAACCCTGAAAATGAGATTGACTGTCTACCCCTATGCCATTCATGATCAAAAATACTTCTAACAGGACACCCGCAAGCCTTTTTTCACTGTAATAAAAATTATCCAAGTTTGTCCATCCTCTCATTACAGCTAATACACTCCAATCAAAGCAATGTCCAGGTAAACTTTTTCTACCATGGTTAGCCGAATCACCAGTGGTATACTTGCTATTGTATACTTGCAGCTTTCTCCCGTTTCTTTCCTACCTCCCCTCAATATCTCTTTGAATTTATCTTGGCATTGAGATTCAAAAGACTTTTGGACAGATACATGGATAGGAATGGCTTGGAGGGATACAGCCAAATGCGGGCAAATGGGACTAATCCAGAATGCCAGCTTAGTCGGCATGGACAAGGTGGACCAAAGGGGCTATTTTTGAGCTGTATAGCTCTATGACACTCTGACCATGCATTTTCTGCCCCCTCAAACCTATTCACTTTAAACTGTGGAACACCCAACTTATCTCTCTGACCCCATATGTTGCGGATGGTTTTCTCACCACCAGTGCTATCCTCATACCCCTCAAATCTGCTGTCATCACCATTCTCCTCATAACATTTGTCTGATTTATTCCTGTAAAGTTGAAGTCATCCAAAGAGAAAAGATGTTCTGGGATATTTAAAATCCCCCAGGCTTTCTATTCCATCCTTGATTCAGATGAATCCTCCCAAATCTGGGTCCACTTTTTGTAAGTCCTTGTTTGACTCCCTTCAGTCCTTCAGCCTCAAGCAGAGTACTGAAATATATAGTTCATTAATGTGAGGAAATGAAATTGTGATTTATCCGCAGTCTTTGACATGGATGACTGCACCATCTTTAACCAATGTACTTACACCATCATTCACATGGATGTACTTGCTTGGTTCCATTCTTATCCATTGGTTTTCTGGGAAACATTTTTGGGGCTTCCCTTATTCTACCCATGTCATCAAACTTGGCCTCTTTCGTATTTCTCACCAATAGGCATTACTTTTGAGTTAAATCATCCGAAAACATATATGTGGTGACACTCAGCTGTTCCCCACCGTCATCCCTCTCAACATCTCCATCACCTCTAAACTACTGGACCACGATTGTAGAGGAAGAAATAACAAGTTATTGGGGCCCAATTAACCCATTGTCTTTGGTGGCCAACACAAATGTTATACCTTACTCACTGCCTCTGGCTCAATCAACTGAAACTGAAAAAGTTAAATTTGACTCGTCAGATTCAGACCTTAGATCCAAGCCATAATTAAAGTCTATTTTCACTTTCTAACATTGCTTCCTTCCTTCCTTCCACCTCTACTGGAGCTCACCTCATTCTCTCACTCGTTCCATATTGATCTGAATGCTCTATCAATCTCCTGAGGGATTTCATCAAACACATTTCTGTAGGTATCATGTCTTTCAAAACAGAATTAAATTAAAATTCCCACCTTAGCTTACATAACTTTCTGCCATCTCAACTCTCCCTCTCTCTGTTATCCCCATCAGTCCTCCAAAATACCTGGACTCTTTCGAACTTGGGTTCTCAATTGTTCCTGATTTCAATTGATGTGGTATGCCTGGAATTGAGCTTAGTTGAGTTTATAAATACAATGTGGAAACAGGCCCTTCGGTCCATCGAGTCCATGCCAACCAACGATCACCCCCGTACATTAGCACTATCCCATACACTAGGGACAATTTTACAATTTTTCTGAAGCCAAACGTGCAAATTCCGTACACACAGCTCCTGTAATCAAGATAAAATCCGTGTCTGTGGCGCTGTAAGGCAGCAACTCTACTGCTGCACCACCATGCTGCCCTGGAATCTTGTCTCTAATCCTCTCTGTCTCCTCTCTGTCCTTCAGCATTTACATCACCATTTTGGGCACCCTTCAAAATGTTTGTCGTTTTCCTCGTCAGGAAATTTTCAGTAAGTAGTTTCAGATCACTTCCTTGCACTAAAATTTCAGTAAGTAGTTTCAGATCAACTATTGCTTGGTTATGCTTGGGTGAAACACCTTAGAATTTTATACTATACTAATGGCACTCTGCAAGTACAAATTGTTATTGTTATAAGTCCTGTTGTAAGGTGACATAAAACAAGATGTGAAAATTGTTGTGACAGAAAATGTGTAATAAGAGAGTCATGAAATGGATTGTGAATTCAACTGTGATTCGACCTCGAAGCTAATACAATGGAAAATCTGGTACATCAGAAAACAATACCATGTAAAATGTGACGTAATATAAATACAAGGTAAAAATGTATCTTAAAGTGGGATACAGCCAAAATATTACATGATGTAAAATATGATATCATGCATATTAAAAAAAGGAAAATGCAATGTGACAGGAAACATGAAACTGTAAAGTAAAATGTAGTGAGAAATGAGAAATAAAACTTTGCTGTGACAAACGTGAGACCTAAAATAGATCACAAAATAAAGGCAAAGTGCTTTTGAATAGTAAACAGGTGAATATTGCAGAAAACATGGGCTCGCTCTTGAACACGATTTGATGTTAAGTCTGACCTAATGTAAAGTGTAACAGTTTTAAAAGCAGGAAGACACAAAATGTAGCATTAGAGGCAATGTAGCATAAAATGTGATGTAAAGCCAGGCACAAAACATGTCATAACGGAACACATGACACTTCAGCAGAAATGACTTGCTAAAAAATGAGCTGTGTATGTTTTTCATCGCAATATGATGCAACTTTCAACGTGACCTGATGGAAAATGTAGTGCAACTTAAACACGGCACCATGTGAAAAGTGAACATGATGTGGAAAGCATTGCAGTGGAAAATATGTCTGAGACAGAATAAAATGTGACATGATGGCAAATTGTTAAGCATAATGACGACAGTTTAATTTTAAAAAAGTGAAAATATAAAGCAATGCAACAGGATAAATGACAGAAAGGTGAGATCAAATACGTTACACCATAAACAATGATGCAATATTACATTTGATATGTGTAAACTGTGATATGAAACATGACATGCCATAAACGGAGAACTGAAATTGTGCCATGATAAAATATATGCCAAGTGGTTAAGTCTAAATGTACGGTGTAAAATGTGACATGGAGATCCAGATGTTATGGTTTCCTACCACATCCCAAAGATGGGCTAGTTGGTAGATTAATTGTCTATGGCAATTATCCCTAATGTAGGCAGATGGTAATGGAATGAATGGGGAATTGATATGCATGTGAGAGAGGTTTAGCAGTCAGGAAATAGATAGGGGAGTAGGATTTATGTTATTTCTCTGAGAGCTGGCAGAGGCTAGATGGGCTGAATAGCTCCTATGTCATAGCGTAATATTAAATAAAAGAAAATATGCCATTAACTTTGATACTAAACATCACCACATTAAATGTTACTTTGAAAAACATGGCAAAATAGAAAACATCATAAAAATATCTGCCACAAAGTACAACATAATATATCATAGGTCAGAAAGAGTGATAAAAGAAAAATATGCCAATGTCAAATATAACAAAAATGTATGCGACATAATAAATACATCACCAATGTAAAACATAACATAAAACATAGTGCTAAAACATTACCTAAAACAAGTTTGGTATAATATTAGACAGCACGTAAGCCATGAGGTAATTGTAAAACAAGAAGTACTATAAGTATGTCATATCAGAAGAGATGTTAATGATGCAATGTGAAATTATGAGGTAATATGTGATGTGCAGTAAGAAAAAGGTCTCATTAAGACTTTACACAGGAACAAGAAATAAAATGCTATCTAAAAGAAGTAAATTGTAATATGATGTAAAACATGTGATTATATAAAAGGAGTAAAATATACACCCTTAAATACGAAAGCTGAAATAAGAACAGAGAATGCTGGAAATACTAAGCAAGTCAAGCAGAATCCATGAGGCCACTATAAATGACCTGGATGTAAATGTAGATGGATTGGTGAGTAAGTTTGCTGATGATACCAAAATTGGAAGTGTTGCAGACTGCAAGGAAGGCTGTTTGAAGATACAGTGGGATAGAGATCAGCTGCAGAAATAGGCAAAGAAACTGCACATGGGTTTTAACCTGAGCAAGTCCATGGTGTTACACTTTGGGAGGTTGGATATAAGGGGAAAGTTACAGTTAATGGCAAGATTGTCAATGGCATTGATGAGCAGAGGGATCATGGAATGCAAATTCATAGCTCTCCGTATGTGGCAGCGCAAGTAGATACGGTGGTAAAGAAGGCACATTGCATTCTTGCCTTCATTGCTAGGGGCATTGAATATAATAGACAAGAAGTCATGATGCAGCTCTACAGGTCTTTGGTTAGGCCATATTTGGATGATTGTGTGTAGTTCTGGTCTCCTCATTACAGGAAAGATGTGATGGTTATGGAGATGTTGCAGATGACGTTTACCAGAATGCTGTCTGGATTAGAAGGTTTCACCTATGGGAGGCGATGAGTGGGACGGGTAGAGCGGGGAGTGGGATGGGGAGAGCGGGGCCACAGAGGTGATGAATGTGCCGTGGAGAATGGGGAGTGGAACGGGGAGAGCGGGGCCTTAGAAGCGATGAGTGGGCCGTGGAAAGCGGGGAGTGGGGCGGGGAGAGCGGAGCCATAGAGGCGGTGAGAGGTGTCGGGGTGAGCGGGGTTGGGGAGAGCAGGGCCATAGAGGCGGTGAGTGGGTCGGGGAGAGCAGGGTTGGGGAGAGCGAGGTCGGGGAGAGCGGGGCCATAGAGACGGTCAATCGGCCGGGGAGAGTGGGGCCATAGAGGCGGTGCTTGGGTCGGGGAGAGCGGGGTTGGGGTGAGTGGGTCGGGGAGAGTGGGGTTGGGGTGAGTGGGTCGGGGAGAGTGGGGTCATAGAGGCGGTGCTTGGGTCGGGGAGAGTGAGGTTGGGGTGAGTGGGTCGGGGAGAGTGGGGTTGGGGAGAGTGAGGCCGTAGAGGCGGTGAGTGGGTCGGGGAGAGTGGGTTTGGGGTGAGTGGGTCGGGGAGAGTGAGGTTGGGGTGAGTGGGTCGGGGAGAGCGGGGTTGGGGTGAGTGGGTCGGGGAGAGTGGGGTTGGGGAGAGTGAGGCCGTAGAGGCGGTGAGTGGGCCTGGGAGAGTGAGGATGTAGAGGGGGTCAGCGCGCTGCTCCCAAAGAGCTCCACTAGTCTCTGCTACCTCCAAACCTCCATGGATTCCTATGTAAAACTTGCCTCCCTCAGCCAAGGAAGGGGCAAGATTTTCAGAACTACTCAGTATGCATGCATATTACTAAATTGTCTCATTCACGAGAATGGCAGCGACAAGGAGCTGGCTGCCAAACTTAAACATCTGGAATCTAACTTGAGTTCAGGACGCAAGTCTGTGCTTGGGGACTTCAATGCCCGCCTCGGACCTGAGGATGTCTGTTGCACCTATTACCCTTGGCCGACCCAAAGGCAACTCGGGCAGACAAACACAGGGAGGTCGGGAATTCTTCCCGCCTCGGGTATCAAGTGATCCCGTGCTACCTGCTCCATGGTCGGATAGCCGGCGACTAAACCGTCTCCCCCACCTGGTTTGCTGGGTGAGGAGGGGGCTGTAGGCCCCCAGCAGGACCAAAAACAAGGCCTGTCAAAGGGCAGATGAGCTCCTATCGAGCCAATGGCCATCTTCAGTAGAAGTTGCGATCACTGTCATACATAGCATTGTAAGGAATGATGATAAAGCACACACACCAAAATCCTATACTTCCAGCGGCGGACGTCCACAGCAACTTAGCAGCTAGTCGAGGTTCTGGGCCATCTGGGCACCATGATGATGGGTCTTTAAACCTTAGGCACTCCCCAGGGAGGGATCCGTCCGACTTCAGGACTAAGGCCGCTGCACCCCTTCTTAAGTGCAAGAAGTTATTGATGTTCTCAACTTTCAGTGCTTTAATTATTCATGAAGAGTCAAGGTCTACCGAGATGGCAGTGTGTAGTCGGAGATGCAGGGCTGACGTCCTGGGCATTCAAGAGCATCGTCGTGTCCACCGAGATGTGGAGATCGAGTTTGACACAGCGGATGGTATGGACCTCATCACGTCGTCAGCGTGGAGAGGTCCCATAAACAACTGTGCTCAGGGAGGAGTGGGTCTGTTAATGAGTCGGAGAGCAAGGAATGTGCTACAGGGTGTCCCCCCTGTCAGTCCTCGAGTCCTTATTGCTGAGTTTAGTGGTAACCCTGTCACCACTGTCATAGTGTGCTACTCCCCTCACCACAGCAGCCCTGAGGCCGAAGTGGAACAATTCTACTCTGTCCTCCAAGTTGCGATGGAGCGAGTACCAGCGCACAATGTTCTGGCTGTGCTTGGGGACTTCAATGTCCGCCTTGGACCGGAGGATGTCTGTTACACCTATCACACTGGTGACACCAACCGTAATGGTCAATACCTAGCCAGCTTTCTCCAGGAGTAGTCTCTTAGCAGTCAACACATTGTTCAAGAAGTGACAAGGAATGCTGTGGACACATCAGGACCGGTGCACAGAAGAAAAGAGGCAGCTAGGTTACATCATGGTGCGACTCAAATGGCGCAACAGTGTCATGGACGCTGAAGCGTACAGCACCTTTGTGACCATGAGCTCGGATTACCGAGTGGGAACAATGCGAGTGATGCTTAACCTGAGACAGCCTAAATCTACAGACCACAAGGAAAAAGTGGACTCAAAGTTGTTTTCCTCTCGACCAGATCTACAGGCCCAATACACAGTAGAGTTGGTGAACCGCTTCCAGATGCTGGAGGAGAAGAAACGAGAAGAGAGGAGGAGGAGCTGAGGCGAGGGAAAATGCTACGGTTCATTACGAACGGTTCATAGAGGCCGACTCTGAAGCAATGAAGAGACTCCCCAAAGTGAAGCGTGTGAAGAGAAGCCGCAACTCTGAGCACCCGGCAGTTGTTGCAATACGGAAAGTAGTTGTTGAATACCACGAGGCCTACACTAGGAACAGGAATGAGCAGCTCAAGGAGGACCTGAAGGCAGCCAAATCCCAACTCTTTGAGGTGTACGACAAACTGAAGGAGGAGGAGGTTGCGAGAATGATAGAGCGAGTAGAGGCTGCCAACGATGGCAAGCAGTATAGCGAGGCATGGAGGGTCGCGAACGAGATCAGGTCAAGTCAACGGGAACTCTCCAGAGGGCCGAGTCACCAGGTGGTTCACCCACTTCAAGAACCTACTTGGATCACCTCCAACTGTCACTGAGGAAGATGAGGAGATTGAGACTGTCCTCATGGATGTACAGATTCACGACGGCCCTTTTACCTTGGAGGAGCTGCGAAAAGTGAAGACCTCCCTGAAGCAAGGGAAGAGTCCAGGCCCTGATAACATCCCTTCAGAGGTGTTGGAAAACTGTGAGCTCGACGACATCATGCTCAAGTTCTGCAACACAACGCTAATGACAAATGACAAGCCAACACAACGGTCACAATCCAACATCATCCCCTTCCCCAAATCTGGGAGCCTGAACAAGACTGACAGCTATCGTGGCATCAGTCTGACACATGTCTTGGCCAAGGTCTACAACCACTAGATTCTCAACCGGATTAGGACTGCTATCGATCTGACGCTACGTTACAATCAGAACGCTTCAGAGAGCAAAGGAACATGGTCACACAGATTCTGGCCCTCCGAAGAATCATTGAGGAGGTGAAGAATAATAACCTGCCGGCGGTCCTAACCTTCATTGACTTCAAGAATGCGTTTGACTCGATTCATCGATGCAAATTAATGAGGATTTTGAAGGCTTGTGGTATTCCTCCTCATCTCCTGAGAGCCATTGAGGATATGCACGTGGGCACCACGGCCAAGATTGTCACCCTGGATGGCGAGAGCAAAGTGTTCAAAGCCCTCATGGGGGTGGTACAGGGACACACGCTGGCACCCTTTCTCTTTGTCATTGTCCTTGATTATGCAATGAGGCAGGCGTTCAAGGAACACGAGGACCTCGGCTTCACAATCACCCCAAGGCGTTCGAGAAGAATCGGGTCAGTCAACTTGTCAGACTTCGACTTCGCTGATGACATCGTCCTGCTGTCAGACCAAGTTGGGGAGGCGCAGGAGCTGCTCGGCAGGGTCGAGACGGAGTGCGAGAATGTGGGCCTCCTTCTCAATGCCAAGAAGACGGAATACATGGCATTCAATGGTGGTTACCACAAGCCTCTTAAGACCAATGGTGGTGCATCTCTCAAGAAAGTGGAGGACTTTAAGTACCTGGGAGTGAGGATGCAAAGCTCGTAGAATGACATCAAGGTCCGGAAAGCGCTCGCATGGAAATCCCTTCATAACATGGGGAAAATCTGGATGTCTCGGATGTCTAAGGGTCTCAAACTGAGATTCTTCCATGCACCTAGAGACAATATTATTGTACAGGTGTGAGGCATGGACTCTCACTCGAGCACTGTCCAAGCCTCTCGATGATGTCTACACCCAAATGCTCAGAAAAGTTCAACCAACGCCCCTATGGGGAGATTCCACCTCTGACCGAGAAGATCAGGTTGAGAAGGATGAGGCTCGCTGGTCATTGCCACCGCCATCCAGAAATACCAGCAAACATGGTTGTGCTGTGGGAACCCACCCATGGAAGATGGAACCCGGGACGACCAAATAAGACGTTGCTGAAGACAAAAGAGGAGCTGGCGAGCTGTTTGGAGGACAGGGATGTGTGGTGCATCCATCACCGTGGCCGCCGTAAACCAGCACCACTACGTCGCTAATGTTTTCAACAATTTTAAATTGAATTAAATTAAATTCAGCCACAGGGAGAGGCTGGATAGATGTGGATTGTGTTCTCTGGAAAGTCGGAAGTTGAGGGAAGACTGATAGAAGTAAGTAAAATTATGAGAGGCATAGATAGGGTAGACAGTCAGAACCTTTTTCCCAGTTGGAAATGTTCAACACTAGAGGACATAGCAATAAAGTGAGAGGTGGAAAGATTAATAGAGATGTAAGGGGGAGATTTTTTTACACAGAGAGAAGGTAGATAGATTCTTGATTAATACGAGTGTCAGAGGTTATGGGGAGAAGACAGGAGAACGGGTTTAGGAGGGAGAGATAGATCAGCCATGATTGAATGGCGGAGACTTGATAGACCGAGTGGCTTAATTCTGCTCTTATCACTTATGACCTTATAACTTTATGAGAGTGGTGGGGCTTGGAATGCATTGCCAGGAGTGGTTATGGAGGCAGATATGATAATTTAGAGGCTTTTAGATAGGTACAGGGAAGTGCAGGAATAGAGGGATATGGATAATGTGCAAGCAGATGAGATCAGTTTAACGGCAGGATGTTTGGCACAAACATTGTGGGCCGAAGGGCCCTGTCTTATGCTGTACTGTCTTATGTTCTATGATTTAAAAAATTGCAAGGTAAACCATGCAACGAAGAGGAACATAAAAACATTGTAGCTAAAACAGAAATGCTGGAGGAATTCAGCCAGTCAAGCAGCATTGGTAGAAAGAGAAGACAGTCAATATTTCAGGTCTCTGACTCTTTCTCTCAACTGCTGTGGGAAGTGGGGTATGAGGGGGGGTTGAGGAGTGAGGTTTAAGATAAAAGCCTATATGGAGATAGGTTAAGAAAGATCAGGTGAAAAGGAGTATTAGACCAACTTGTTTGCAAGACATTAAAAGAAACAATGTGAGAAAGGGACATAAACATGATAATGGGAATTGATGGAAGAATATCTTACCTGAAGAGCATTCTGTAAGAACATTGCACATTGATGAAAGGATATCCATTTAGTCTTTCCAGGTGAGGCAGAGGTTCACCTGCACCTCCTCCAACCTCATCTATTGTATCCGCTGTTCCAGGTGTCAACTTCTCTACATCGGCAAGATCAAACGCAGGCTCAGGCTCGGCGATTGTTTTGCTCAACACCTTCGCTCAGTCTGCCTTAACCAACCTGATCTCTCGGTGGCTCAGCACTTCAACTCCCCCTCCCACTCCCAGTCTGACCTTTCTGTCATGAGCCTCCTCCATTGTCATAGTGAGGCCCAGCGCAAATTGGAGGAACAGCATCTCATATTTCGCTTGTGCAGCTTACACCGCAGCGGTATGAACATTGACTTCTCTAACTTCAGATAGTTCCTCTGTCCCTCTCTTTCCCCTCCCCCTTCTCAGTTCTCCAACTGTCTTCCTGTCTCTTTCTACATCTTATTTTTGTCCCACCCCCTCCCCTGACATCAGTCTGAAGAAGGGTCTCGACCCGAAACGTCATCCATTCTTTCTCTCCTGAGATGCTGCCTGACCCACTGAGTTACTCCAGCATTTTGTGTCTACCTTCGATTTGAACCAGCATTTGCAGTTATTTTCCTACACATCCATTTAGTACATGTTCTCCCATTCATTGAGATCAGGGTTGATTTGTGATCTACCACTATAAATGGGCATTTATTTCACATTCTTTAATATATTTGGTGATTAAAAGCCTATCAATCTCAGATTTAAAATGAATATTTGAACTTGCAACAATTGCTTTTGGCAAGAAATTGCCAAACTCCATCTACAGAAGGGTTTTCCAACTTCATCGCAAAAAGGCCTGGCTCCAATTTTTAAATTTTGGTCCCTGGTCCTGTACTGGAAATAATTAATCTCTATGTGCCTCGTCGACTTCTCCTTACATCTAAAAATCTTTTATCAAATCATCTCTTAAAAAATTAAAAGTACTTTTATTTTATGTTCATATCTGTAACATTTTAATGATCTCTTGTTGCTTTACTTCCATTCTGTCAGGTTTTTATCATTCAAAAAGTATTCTAATGTAGAAAAAAGAAACTGCAAATGCAGACTTTACAAAAAAAAGGCATAAAGTGCTGGAGTAACTCAGTCGGTCAGGCAGCATCTCTGGAGAATATGGTTAGGTCACATTTTGGGTCGGAACTCATCTTCAGAGTATATCAGTCTAATATATTTTGGAGACACAAGGAACTGCAGATCCTGGAATCTGAAGCAAAACCTAAAGTGCGGGAGGAACTCAGCGGGTCAGGCGGCATCTGTGGAGGAAACGGAAGGGCAACGTTTCATCAGACTGAAGAAAGGCCCTGATTAGAAAGGCTGCCTGTACATTTCCTCCACAAATGTTGCCTGACCTGCTGAGTTCCTGCAGTGCACTGCATTTTGCCCTAATGTGTCATTTTAGGTTCAAAATAGATATTTGTCTCAGCTCAATTCAATATTCCACCGTTTACCTACTTTCTTAATTTATTAATATTTCTTTGTGGATTTAATTCCTCCATCTACATTTGTTACAAAGCTACTTCACGGTGAGTCATAGGAAAACATGGATAGGATGTGCCTCATTATTTTTGTAGCGATGTGGTTCTATATAAATCAATATGTTTTGTTACTTTATCACTAATTTTCTGGTAAGACCTGAAACAATGTAAAATACAATGTGATTTAAAATATGGTGCAAAACACTATCCAGTTTTTTAATGTGATTTTATACTAAGATGCAGTGATATAATATGTATGGTGGAAAACATAATGTAATAGTAACCATGAAAGATAACGCTGCCCTCAAATGGACACAACAAATAAAATGACACACCTTTGCACAGGAGCAGGAAATACAACCCTTTGCACTGACCAATATATCATTGAAAACAAAGTGCAATTTTTCAATTATAAACCAAAGGGTTTCTTACACAAAGAGTGGTAGGGAAATGGAACGAACTGCAAGAAGAAGTAGTTAAAACAGGTAGTACCACAACATTTAAAAAACATTTTGACCGGTACATGGACAGGATAGGTTTAGAAGGATATGGACCAAACGCAGGAAGGTGGGACTAGAGTAGATGGGCCATTAGTAGTCAATGTGGGCAAGTTGGGCCAAAGGGCCTGTTTCCATGCTATTTAACTCTACAACTCCATCAAGACTGAAATCATGGATGAATGCCTGCCTTCTCAGTCTTTATTCTTTGTGAATGTCTCTTTTTTCGTGATTTTTTTCAGAATGAACTTTGGCCTTAATAATTCTTACAAATGCTTACAGGGATATATATTTATTTTCATATTTGGCTGGTTTATAAAAGTTTTTTCACAGATCCCTCTATATTTAGTCAAAGGGTGGTGAATCTGTGGAATTCTTTGCCACAGAAGACTGTGGAGGTCAAGTCAGTGGATATTTTTAGGACAGAGATAGATAGATTCTTGATTAGTACAGGTGTTAGAGGTTAAGGGGGGAAGGGCAGGAGAATGGTGTTAGGGAGAGTTAGATCAGCCATGATTGACTGGCGGAGTAGACTTGATGGGCCGAATGGTAATTCTACTCCTATCACATGACCTTATGACCTTATATTATCTCTGTTAAGTCTAAAATGTGAGTCAAGGTAAAATCTTTCCAACATCCTTCAAATTTGTATTCCTTATACAAAAAATAACAATGTATGCATTATTTAGAAGTATTCTGAATTGTATTCTGAAGTATACTTTCGATTTGTGAATTCAGAAGTATTCTGAATTCTTCAGTGTCAAGTTTTGGGTTTGTAACTATATTGTTTATGAATCCATCTTCTCTTTCCTTTATTAAATATACAGAGATATCTGTCAGCCTGTTCCTGATTGATCCTGACCTGAGGGGGGTCCATAAAATTATGAGGATAATAAGGTAAATGGTCAGAATCTTTTGGCCATGATACAGATATCAATAACAAAAGGGCATAGGTTTAGGTGAGAGGAAGACATTTTAAAAGGTATCTGAAGGAAACGTTTTTACACAGAAATTGGTTGAGATCTGGAACATACTGCGAGGAGGTAGTAGAATTAGCATGATGGGAAGTTTGAGGTTCGGACCAGTAAGTATTTAATCAAGGTTAGGCAAGGAGAGATGAAGGGATATGGTGCTGATCATACTTGCTCAGTGCTAAAGGCTTAGATGGGGCAGTATCTTTGGGATGTATCAAAGAGGGTTTCTTGAAACAATATGTGGATAGATACTGTGGATAGATGTAGAGGGAACATACTGGACTTTGTGTTGGGAAATGAACTTGTCCAGGTGACCTGTGTTTCAGTGAAACAGCATTTTGGGGAAAGACACAATATGCTGGAATGACTCAGCGGGACAGGCAGCATCCCTGGAGAGAAGGAATGGGTGATGTTTCGGGTCGAGACCCTTCTTCAGAGTGATCTCTGAAGGGTCTCGACCCAAAACGCCACCCATTCCTTCTCTCCAGAGATGCCGCCTTTCCCGCTGAGTCACTCCAGCATTTTGTATTTACCAATTTAAACCAGCATCTGCAGTTCTTTCCTACTTATCTTAAGCATTTTGGGGATAGTGATCATAATTATATAGGTTTTAAGATTGTTTTGAATAGGAAAAAGGCTGGACCTTGCAAGAAGTTGCTAAATTGGAGTAAGGCAAACTACAAGGTTATTAGGGAGGAGCTTGGGAAGATACACTGGGAGCAATTGTTATTGGGTAAATCCACATCTACCATGTGGGAGTTGTTTCAAGGCCAGTTGATTGATGTTCAGAACCGATATGTTCAAGTTGGGAGGAGGGATCAGGATGGCAAAGGATGGGAACCTTGGATGACCAAAGAGGCTGTAAATTTGGCCAGAAAGAAAAAGGAAGTGCATGCAAGGTTCAAGAGGTTGGAATCAGACAGCACCCTTGAGGAATATAAAGAAAGGGGGAAAGAACTCAATGGCATTGTATACGGCAGGTTGTGCCTTACTAACTTGATCGAGATTTTTGAGGAGGTGACGATGGTGATTGATGAGGCTGGGGTGGTGGATGTTGTCTATCTACATGGATTCAGTGAGGCATTTAGTAAAGTCCCCCATGTCAGGCTGATCCAGAAGATTAACACCACTCCCTGAAAGTAGCAACACGAATAGAGAGAGTAGTAAAGAAGACACATGGTATGCTTCCTCTCATAGGTCAAGGGCATTGAACATAAGAGGAGTCAGGAAGTCATGATGCAGAATTTTAGGACTTTGGTTAGGCTGGATTTGGAGTATTGTGTGCATTTCTGGTTGGTCCATTAAAAGAAGAATGTGGAGGCTTTGGAAAGTGTGCAGAAGAAATTTACCAGAAGGATGCCTGGATTAGGGGATATTAGCTGCAGGGAGAGGTTGGACAGGCTTGGATTGCTTTCTTTGAGACACCAGAGATTGCAGGGAGACCTGATAGTAGTATATAAAATTATGAGAATATAGAAAGGGTAGACAGCCTGAATCTTTTCCCAGGGTGGCAAATTAAATACTAGAGGGCATAGCTTTAAGGTGAGAGGGGAAAAGCTTGGAGGAAATGTGTGGGGCAAGTTTTTTTAAACAGAGGGTGGTGAGCTCCTTGAATGAGTTGCCATGGTTGGTGGTAGAAGTAGGTACATTTGTGGCATTTAAAATACGTTTTGATAGGCATATGGATATGCAGGGAATGGAGAGATGTGGATTATGTGCAAGTAGGTAAATGATGGTCTTTGATTCATGTTCGACACAGACATTGTGGGCCAAATGGCCTGTTCTTATGCTGTGCTGTTTTATGTTCTAAACCAAACCTGCAATGCCTAATCTACCAGATGCTGAAAATATTTTAAAACCTTATATAAAATGGGCATGTGAAATGCTAATGAATAAGCCATTTGTGTTTTTAAGCTTGTTTTGCATTCAACAGTTGATTAAAATATCTAACCTTAATGAAAAACACTTTGCAAAAAATTGTTGCTTCAATTGATTGAGGTATATAATCGTAACAAAAGATAAAACATGCTCACTGATTGCCTGCTTGATTAGCTCTTGCAGCCAATACCTTACCTACAGGACAATTTCTAACTGTGGCGTCTCAAGCAGACACTTCAGGCTTACATCACACAAATCTGTCAGTAACTGTTGAAGGCAGAAAATTGTCATCTCAGATGTTACAGTACAGCAAGATCGCCTCACTGCACATGCTGCCAAAAATGACAGCTTAATTTATGCCATGCTCGAGCCACATCATATAGCCATTCAGTATGGCAGCTAAATTCACTCCCAATGTACATCGCCACTCTTACCAAGTAACCTGCAGCCTGACAGCCAGAGGAATTGCTATGTGTGCAACAGTATCAAAAAAATCCTAACAGCAATGGTATGAATTTGCATTTCTTTGTGGTAATCTACATTTTGGAACCAGCCAAACTGTCTCCACTCGCTCAGCAGTGTGGAGCAGATTTAGATGTAAATGTGCTTGCAAGTTATAACAGATATTATATAATGTTCCTTATGGAAATATTCTATGACAGGCGGCTGAATACTATAGCTGAAAAGCTGAACATTTTATAGGGAGTAGGCAAAGTCAGAAGGCTGTATTTTAACAGATTGAGTGCTGTGGTAGTGGGTGAGGGGGTGCTGTTTGGTGAGGTGGTAGTGACTGGGTGTCTTCTCCTCCGGCAGGGACATCAGGCTGTCCTGATTCCCAGACCTCAGACATAAGGCTGTGGTCGAAACATGGCAAAATCCAATAGTAAGCTTGTGACTGGATGGGTGAGGAAATTCAAATGGCAGGAACACTTCTGATACTCATGCAAATGAGACAGGGAAATACACAAAGTTCTGGAGTAACTCAACGGGTCAAGCAGCGTATATGGAGAACATGGTTAGGTGACGTTTCGGGTCGAACCCTTCCTCAGACTGATTGTAGAAGGGGGAGAAAGTTAGAAGAGATGAAGGAAGCCAGGCAAGTGTGTGGTGGATGCAGGTAAAGGGGGTTTTGATTGTCAGATGGATGGACAAAGGCCAGAGATGGGAAGAAGACCAGAGACTGTGAGAAAAGGGGGGAGAAGAGGTGCAAAATGTGAAACCAGAGGAAGGGATATAGGTGGAAGGGAATGGGAAAAAGGTGGGGGGGGGGTGGAGAGGGGAGAATCATATTGTAGTTAGCCCCCACCTCTCTTCCAGCTTTCGCCTCCCACTGCAATCGTTCCAATGAAGTCCTGACCCAAATTATCACCTATCCATGTTCACAATGGATGCTGCCTGACCTGTTTAGTTACTCCAGCATTTGGTGTCTTTTTTTTGTAAACCAGCGTCTGCAGTTCCTTGTGTTTAAATGAGGCAGGGGTTTCTAAGGAGAACAATGTCATGCGGGGAATATCCATGGGCACTGGGGAATATTCATGCTTCCTCAGAACTGCAGGAAAACCCTACTTATTTGAATTGAAGCTCTTGCTGCGTTAAATTCACTTGTCTAACCGTGACTCAGCCATTAACCTGGCATCGGAAAGGAGTATCATGAAAATGGAAGGTGAGTGTCTGACTGATTTTAATCTCCTGTAGCTTAAGCAATGTAAAGGGTTCTATGAGGTGGTTAGTTAAAAATAAGGAATTGATCCACTAAAATTACTGTCATTGCAAAATACAGCAGGCTTCTTGGAAAAACAAAGAAAAGTTGCCAAATATTTCCTCTTGTTTAATTCTGCGAAAAGAGAAATTAATGATCTACCCACACATTTCTATAACAAAACACCAAGAGTTTTCAATGAGACAATGCTCAGCCATCAATAATATGAAATAAATGAATAATTGGAAGAAAAGGGGTCAAGAGGTAATACAAGTCTAATTATTTTGATGGTTAATGTGGATGATAAATTGTTCTGTTGACATTCCTAAACTGAGCTGACCTGATCCTCTGTCATTAAGCAGCAATATGCATAGAACATTTGCATCTGCATGTGTTTGCCGGCTGAGTTTAAAGCCATCGTTGCATCAGATGAGAGAATGAGCCTCAAGACAAAGGTCCTCTACCAATCCAACCTTGCTGTACACTGACTGCCAGTGCAGGTTCCAGGCAAGTCTCTGGAAAATGTGGATCACTTCCCAAATCTTGGGATCGCTGCTTGGCAAACTATGACATTTTTAATGAAATTCACCACAGCATTTAATGTATCAGTACAGACTGTGGTCAACTATGGATTGGGAATTTCTAAATCAAGACCTCAGAGTTGATATCTCATCATATCTCATAGTAGCACTGATCCCTACCTGCTTAGAAGCTTCTGACACTTGGTGCCTAAAGCAAGCTTCTCAAAGCACAAGGGAGATGCCACCAGTTAGCCCCATATCCTTCATATCTGCTGGCAGGATAAACAAGCTAATCGCAGTGACTACTTCTAGCCCAACATCCTGCATTTAGGGCTGATTTACATTCACTCAACCTCGAAGGACAACTCTTTTGCATACTTAATAAAGATCTCTGAAAGAGGTATACACCCTGATTTCCATCATGGCAAGTGATTACGAGATGGACAGAGGAACATTTTCATCCATGAGAGAATCTGTGGTGCCCACATTGGCCTCATTGGTCACATCAGTTTTCAAGGGAGAGTTAGATTTAGCTCTTGGGGCTAAAGGAATAATGGGATATGGGGAAAAAGCAGGAACGGAGTACTGATTGTAGATGATCAGCCAGGATCATATTGAATGGCGGTGCTGACTTGAAGGGCCAAATGGCCTACTCATGCTCCTATTTTTCTATGTTTCTATAACAATCTACAAAACCAGACGTAGTGAATCATCTCAATCCAGAGTGACTGCCTCAGAAGAAGTAATAGATGATCCTTTAGAAAAAGAGTAACTACAATCCTATTCCTCCAACTACTTCCCTGCAACCAGATGGATTCCTGGAACAATAGTGACACTGAAACTAGACTAAGACTGTTTTGTAGCCTTTGGTACTTTGGGTAGGATGCCCCAGTTAGATGGTAAGATTTGTCCTCCTGCATGTGCTGGACATCCAAAGTGGTAACTTAACTCAGCTTTTGTTTAACTCAGCTTTTGAAGTTGATGTTCTTTGAAGTCAATGGAACTTATTTTCAGAAACAGAATGCAGGGCACACAATATCTTCCAAAATGTGTTTAAAGCATATAGGATACATTTCTCCATCTAGATATTTAATTAATTTACATTAGAAGGCAGAAAGACTGCATATTGTTCATTTTATTTTATTAATTCCAAATTATTTACAAGTGATTTTGTGGCAATCAGGATTAGTGGCCTCATTGGAAAAGCAGAGAAGAAAAATGTCAAATTCACACATTTTTACTTTGTCTATCATTTATCAAACATTCAGGCATTGATACACAACAGTGAGAATTAAGCATCTGCACTACAAAACTTCTGGATAAAAATAGATTTTATGTTTTTTTCTGCACAACCTAAAATGTAATGTTCACACTTTAATTCCTAAGTCTCTGGAAATCCTTATTTGGATAAGAAACGGCTGTGTATAGTAAACTTTTGCTTCAGAAATATGCCTAAAGGATTAAAAACGAAAGCGTAAAAGTTCTATTTATTTCCTGACAATCCAAAATATGAAAAGTAATCTTAAATACATTGAAGCAAATATTAAATGTCTATATTTATTAGCACATTAATGTGCCATCCTCCATTATGAAAAATAGGTTTTGTTTTTAGTAACAACATCTCACATTAAAACTTAGCCATTTGAAATGAGGTAAAACTAGTTTGTTTTGGCCCATCAAAAGTGAGATGACTAAAGATGTAGTCAACAGCAAGAATTTCCGAAGCACAATGAAATACAATAAAAAGGAGCTCAGATTTCTAGTTGCTAGGAGACGTGCATTACAAACTATGGCTGTTGAATTGTGACTCAAATTGATCTGCAATTTAACTCTTTGTGATCTATCTAATTCACCAAAACCTACTGGAAGCCATTTGATTGTCAGCCTGTAATTTGATCACAGACCAACACCAACTATTCTGCTAAAGCTCAGTAGGAAACACAAGAAAGGTGGCAATCTGATAAAATGGCATCATGTGGGGTGTGTGTTTTTAAATGAGTAGGAAGAAACATTCATATCAACCCAAAATCATTATACGAATAATAATAACTTGCTTATTTCAACATTATTTTGGTCTAATTATGAAATTACAGCACAGGGCCATCACAAAAAGGGAATGTAGACAGCTTTCTGGTGCTATCTATTTCTAAGACTTGCTCCATGTTTTTTTTTCTGTAAGTGATGAAGAGAATTTGAGTTTTTCCTCACGTTGCTCGAGACAATACTTTGCGTAGTGAAAATGAAATATACTGCAATCCTATTAGCTGCAAGATTTCAATATCTGACACATTTTTCACCATTGCTAGTTTATAAACAGGTAATAAATAATATTAAATAAAACTGTCTTGCTTACAATGTTTTTTGATTTATGGATGACCTGCACGTTGAACAAAACCTGAGAAAGTAGCTGGTGACGTGATTGCTTTGTCACGTTGGAGCAATCCAGAGAAGTCAAACCATTTCCTGCTTCTCTCAGTGTTCAACGCACATACAGAGGCTTCAACATGTTTATTTTCTTGAAATTTACAAATTACAGTTACAATGTATGCATTTAGGATGAACTATCTCTTCAAATGAATGACATTGGTGTAATCTCTGTGAATTCAGCAAACTATAAGTCATGTCATTCCGTTCCCTCCATCTTTACAAGACTGCAGGTTCCTAATCAATCTCACAGTCATGTTTTTAATCCAAAATGTTTAACCTTGCCCATTTACAATGTCATGTCTTGCAAACATGCATTACAAACCAGACTCATTTTCCTGCTCAGAAATTGTCCCTAATAATTCTCTATATGTAAGGACTCATAAAATACGCCAGTGTCAGCAATGATGCAGGATTCCTGAAACCAATATTCAAATATTGAAAACAATAAACATCACTGGAATATATCCATTACATAATCAATTGTAATGAGAATGGAGAACAAAAGATATGGGAATATGATAATGATAAAAATAATACTGATTTTGGTTTAAAACCAGGTACATTTACAGGAGAAAAATAATTTGAATGCACACCACAAAGAAGGAATAAAGAAAAAGAACTGCCCTGCAATATGGTTGCAAACTGAGAATGTTTATGTCAAAAATAGAAATGACTAAAAACGTATTATACCCTCATATGTGCCAGGAAGGAAGAACACTAATGAGAAGAAGAGTGATTGTGACAAGTAATTATGTCACCTATGTGAACAGCTTAATTTTCTAAATTAGCCACTTTGATAATTATGACATCTCATTTGTCTTGCATTCCATGAACCCTGAAGTTTACCTTTTGATTTTCTTTTCTCAATCAGATAACAGGCATGAATATTAAGTTCGCTGGGTAACTCGGATTTCAAGGTGATTGGAGTAGCTGATTTGTCTGAGCTAGGATTCTAACAGTAATCCTAAAACACACCTTGTGTGAGATCACTTCAAAACAGATTTGGTTTCATATGTTTGTATAGTCCATGAAAATGTGTACTAAGCAGATTAGAAGTCTTAAGAAAAGGGCTATTTACACTACTTGACTCCAGGAGTAAACACGATTGTTAAAACTGCAGCACCTTCACTTACTATTGTGAAACACAGAATTATAACTTTTCATAATTTCACAATTGGATTTCACAATTACTTTACACAATCACAAATAATTTTACTCTTATGAATTTGAAGCAAACTGCTTTAAACAAGTAAATAGACCAGAACCTGTGCCTCGCATTTTCTGCTGCTTTTATGGTTCTTTTAAAATCAGTTTTAGAATTTGATTTGATTAGTTTAGTTTAGTTTAGAGATACAGTGTGGAAACAGGCCCTTCGGCTCACCGAGTCCGTGCCAACCAATGACCCCTGCCCACTCACACTATCCTACACACATTATGTTCCATTTACAATAATACCAAGCCAATTAATCTACAAACCTGTTTGTCTTTGGAGTGTGGGAGGAAACAGGAAACACCAAAGAAAACTCACACAGGTCACGAGGTGAATTTACAAATTCTATACCGACAACATCCGTAGTCAGGATCGAACCTGGGTCTCTGGCACTGTAAGGCAGCAACTCTATCGCAGCACCACAGTCCTGCCCTGTACATTAGTTTCAGTCATATCCACCAGGGTGCAATAAAATGTTATTGTTTGCATTCAGCTTGTATTGTAAACAATAAATATAAAAAGTACTACAATAAATACAATAACAAATGTAAAACAGCAGAATGGTGCAAGATTGTAGAACAATTTGAAATTGTTTTAAAAGATGCTAAAGTTGAAATACAGAATAACTGAATGAGATAGAGTTAAGAATAAGAATGCATGGCAGCACCTCCAGGAAGGGAATGTGAACAAAGTGGATGTGTTCAGGAGTCTGATGGCTGTGGGGAAGAAGCTGCTCTTATGTCTGGATGTCTGGCTTTCAAGCCCCTGTGTCTTCTCCCAGAAGATATAAAGTAACAGGCATCCTTAATGATACTTCCAACCTTGCTGATGCAGTGCACCATGAAGATAGTCTGGATGGAAGGAAGCGATGAGCCTATGAACTAGGCTGTGTTCACTAATCTCTACAGGTTCAGGCAGTAAAGCAGTTGCGATACCAGGCTGAGCTGCATTCCATCAGAATACTTTCTATAACACATCTGTGGAGGTTCAATAGAATCACCGTGGACATGCTGAACCTTCTGACGCCTAATAACGTCAGAAATATGCTGATGCACTTTCATAATCAGTACATCAATGTGAGGGGACCAGATTAGATTGTTGATGATATGGATGCCCAGAAGTCTGAAGCTGTCGTCCATCAGTACAGCATCTCCATTGATGAAGAGAGGGCTGTGTTCACCACTGTCCGCCACTCCCCCCTCTCCCCCCCCCCCTCCCCCCCTCCCCCCAGCAATCTCCCTTTCATCGGTCAACAGCCAATTCTCCCATTTTCTTGGATATGCAGCAAATCCTGCTATATTAAGAGACATGAAGTATCTGCCATGTCATTGATATATTCAATCTGAGAAAGGGCAAGTTTATTAATCTCATTTTAATGCAGTGTTGTGAAGGATTCCTGCAAATGTTCAATTTGTAAAGTGAAGAATACCATTGCTTTTCTGCTGACTCTATAAATCTATCCTCCCTTAGCTAACTTACCATCCAGGTTTCAAGTTTAATTTCTCTACACATAACCTGTCCTACATACCTTTGTGACTTCCTTTATGAGATAATTCTTTTAATTACTGAAGAGGCTGTGGTAATCAAATCATTTCTCATCACTTTCCCCATTGACACCATGCCTCATTACACTCTCTAATGCTTTTCAGGTCCCTGTAGATGCTGGATCAAGCTTAAATGTTTGTGAATAAGTGAACATGATTGATAGACATCTGTAATGATTATCGTGAGCTGTGCAGAAAAGATGGATAAAAAATAGATGAACATGTGATCTAATTAAATGTTGGAACAGGCTTAAAGGGCTGAATGGCTCATGCCTGTTCTTATGTTTTCATCGAAGGTAAAATGGCAAACATAAGAAAAAGAAAAGGCCATTTGACCCTTCAAGCCTGTTCTGTCATGCAATTAGTTCATGACTGAACATTGCCTTTGCTTCTCATGATGCTCTTGCCAAATAAAACATGCTTAACATTCAAATTTAAACCTGACCCTGCATACGTCACATTTTGAAGGAAAAAGGTTGCAGAATTCCCCTGGCCTTTGTGTGAGAATGTACTTCCTGATATTACACATAATTAATCTACCTCTAAATGTTCCCTTGTCCAAAATTCCCTTTCATTTAGGCTATCCTTCAACTTTCTAATTTCATGGCAAAAATAAATCAATTTATTATTATTTGCCCTCCTAAATAAATCCTTTAACCCTGATGTCATTTGCATCTATCTATGCTGCATGCAATCTCTAGCTTTTCTGAATGTTGGCGTCCATATGTGAACACAGTACATCAGATAAATCTGTACAAATGAAGCCTCACTTCAGTAATACAACCTTTACTGAGGTAAAGTTCAATATTTTATGAATCGTTTTGATTACTTTATGTACAAAACAGTAGATTTAAGTAATATATGTATGTGAACATCTCAATCATTTTATACTCCAGAGCTGTCTTCTATCATTATGAAAATTATCTTTCTTTGATTTATCTTTCTCAGAATGAAAGTAGATGATCTCAGAGATCCACAAATTGAAATCCAGGTGCCACAGTTTGCCCAATCACTTGCTCTTTCTTTGTTTCTCCCAAGTTAATGTCATTTTGCAAACTTGGATTTAAAATGGTCCAAGTTATTAGTACTTAGGATAAAATATTGAAGACCCAAAAGAATCCTCAGAAAACATCACAAGTGAGACCTTACCAGGCAGAATACGTTTATGAAGATAAAATGGGGCTTAATAATAGTGAAAACAAGATAAATGAGCAAATAGAGTTATAGTGCAACAGAGATATACAGCATGAACTAATTAGTCCCATGGACTAATGTGTCCACACTGGCCAGCAAGTACCGAGCTATACTAATCCAGTTTTCCAGCACTCAGCCTTCTATATCAGTGTTTCAAGTGGTCATAAAAATACTTCTTAAATGTTGTGCAAGTACCTGACATTTCCTCAGATAGCACATACCAGATCTCAATCACCATTTGGGTAAACACATTGCCTTAAACCTATGATCTCTAATAATAGGGGAATTATTTCTCACTAGCCACCCTATCTGTGCCCTTCATATTTTTTTATACTTTGATCCTTCAGTTTTATCAACTGCAAGATTAAAACATCCAGCTTATCCTCAAAGCTGAAATGCTCTATTGCAGGCAACATCCTGGTGAATAGTCTCCAATGCAAGTTCAAGCTTCTTATAGTGTGGTGGCCTAACTATTGATTCATATAGTTGCGTCACAATGACCTGTTCTGATATCCCTGCTCCAGTTAAAGGCCTACTACTCCCACAGATATTTCTTAAACACCTTCTGTTGCCTCCTTCAGATGCTCAGAACTTCCGAGGGTTCTGCCATTCAATATCTATATTCTAGACATAAAGGACATCTTAAAATACAAGCAGCAGAGGCATAGATACTCAATTAGTTGCTTGCTATATCGGCTCCTCTGACTCCAGCAAGGTATGGAACCTGCACATATGCACGTATGCAGTGATAGCAAAAATAAGCTGTGGTTTGCAGCTTGGCTACATCTCCAGCAGCATGGTACAATGCCAACTCTTGGAACATTCTAATAGAATTGCAGAGCAAAGAACTTTCCTTGTATACATCTCATGTTCTATCAGCTGCACATCAAAAGCTATTAAAAAATGTTTCTGGTCTGTTCCAGAGCTTGTCCTCAGGTACATGCCCGAACCTTTTTGTCACTTTCCCTTCATCCAGATCTGGTGTTTCTTAACTGACCTTTCTGTCCTGAGCCTCCTCCACTGTCAGAGTGGGGCCCAGCGCAAATTGGAGGAACAGCAACTTGCATTTTGCAGCTTACACTTCAGCGATACCTTCTCTAACTTCAAGCAACTTCCTTGCTTTCTCTCTCCATCCCTCCCCTTCCTAGTTCTTCGGCCAATCTGACTGTCCCCCCGATTAAATTTTATCTCTGTACGCTTCCTTGTCATCTTCTAGCTAACAACGATCTATTCAACATTTACCTTGATCTGAATCTCCTTCGATGTCTCGTTTTCACACCTTACCCTTCCTGCGGCTCGGCCGCGGGACTGAACAGCGCCCGGTGCGGCTCGGCCGCGGGGCCTTCCATCGCCCGGTGCGGCGCGGCCGCGGGACACCATTCTGCTTTAGTTAAACATTTTGTTCAAGATGGCCGCGCCGTTGTGTTTGGCTGCCTGCCACTGTATGTTTCTTTTTTTTTTCCTAATCAGATGTGCAGCACTTTGGTCAACGTGGGTTGTTTTTAAATGTGCTATACAAATAAACTTGACTTGACTTGATTTGACTTGACTTTTCATCCTCGGTAAACGTTTTTCTTGCTTTTTAAAGCTCACTCTGGTAATTTTCTCTATTTATTGCCCTTACCTTTAATCTTTGGCTGACATGTGCTTTTACGGAGATAGATGAAGGAATGGTAGTGTGGAGGAATCAGAGAGTCTGCGGAAAGACTTGGACAGGTTGAGAGAGAAAGCAAAGAAATGACAAAATGTGTGGTCATGCACTTCGGTAGTAGGAAAGATGTCATTAAGCTGGGAGGAGTGCTAAAAGAATTTGTAAGAATGTTTCCAGGATTCGAGGGAGTGAATTATAGGGTGAGGTTGGCAGTTAAGAAACTTTATCCCTTTCAGGATAGGAGACCAAGGGATGGCCTTCTAGAGATATTGAGTCATACAGCATGGAAACAGCCAACTTGCCCATATAGACCAAGATGCCCCATCTACACTCGTCACACTTACCTGCATTTGGCTCATATTTTCTAAACTTTTCCTATCCATGTACCTGTCCAAATATTTTTTAAATGTTAAAGAGGTGTATAAAATTATGAACACTCAGTCTTTTTCCCAGGGAAGGAAAATCAAAAAGCAGAGGGCAAAATTTTAAGTTGTAAAGCTTGAAAGATTTAAAAGGGACTTGAGGGGCAAATTCTTCACACAGAGGGCCAAGTGTATATGGAATGAGTTGTCAGAGAAATTGAATAAGGTAGGTACAAAAACAATATTTAAAAAACATTTGGACATCTTTGGAGGGATATGGGACAAATGTAGGCAAATGGGACTGATTTGGATGTGTGTCTTGATCAACATGGATGAGTTGGGCCAAAGAGCCTTTTCCATTCTCTCTGACTCTATGACTGGTTGACAGTTAACATGCCTCGTACTTAACATTGCGATTTTCGCTGGCCTCTGAGGCCATCTCAGATTGTTTGCTGATACCAATCAAGCATACGAGTATAAGAAATGCTTGAAAGTAAAGTCCATGGTCCAGTTAGTTTGTCACCCATAAAACTGGTAGTTACATGATCTGACAATCAACATTTATCAGTTCAAGTGTGAGAGATGATGTGAGAAAGCCCTCAGTGTTGTAGAGGCTCGGGAGCCACTGGCATACAGCTATCTCTATTTTCTTAAGTGTGTTACTCTGACTACAAACTAGATTTCTTAAAAACAATATATGAAATAGATTTTATTGAAATCAACCTTCTTAATTGCACAGTTCCTTGGGAGTTTATTCTGTAAGTTGATAACATGCTAATTGGAACATGAAACTTGAATTTGTTTTCAGTCTGTCACTTATGTTGCTGAAATGTGGCAGAACAAACTGAAAACCAAGCTTGAGAAACATTAAAAGTCTTGATAATATTTTTTGTTAGCATCCTGCTATCTTCTTAGAATGGAAAGATGTTTATTGTAAAAAGATCTAATGAGAATGGGGGTTTGGTTTTAAGCCACATGCTTATGTGATTGATGACATTTCTGTTTGGACACCTGATTCCCTAAAGAAAAGCAAGAACAAACTTGTATGCATTTTTTGCTTACTCTTAGTTTTTGTACATAGCACTGAGGAAATGCACTCTTGCTATCACGCAGCATAGTTTGTTTTGTCTGGTGTATGTTTCAATAACAAATAACCAATTGTAAAATAGGACGGCTTATTAGAAATTGATATTTGAAAAGGAAGAACTATACATCGAGATTTTTAAAGTTACTGAAATTGTCGGCCACTTTTGTGAGCTTTATAAACTATTTTCTTTCCAAAACAATTCTCACCTAATGATATTTTTCCTCATTTCAATTCTCAGATGCCTAATTGATGTTGGATGATTTAAGTGCTCTCTAATTTTATTGAAATTATTTTGCACAGATTAGAGGTACTTTGCGGACTTTTTAAATGCTTTGCCATTAAGCCAACTTGTTTAATTTGTAATATTATTTTGATATGATTTGATATGATTCCCTTGATGCCACAAAGAAGTATTTTTTTTCCCTGACTTCAAATAATAATATCTCATTAGAATTATGATAACCTAAGACTTCAGTTTGTGAATACCTTTTCAAAGAAAGCTAAGATACATCTTAATGTATCATTTAAAGTAAATGTTTCAAGTTAAAAAGGTTGAAGTGACCTGAAATCCACATTCATTGAGTATAGATAAATGAGAATATACAGGGGCATAAAAAAAGGATCTGCACATCATAAACATCACTGCGGGACTTTGCTGAAGCAACTACAAGATTTGGCTTGTACTGAGCCATGCCTTCAAGGGATGAATGCAGAATATGCCTGACGCCAGTCACTACTGTTTCTGTCTCTGTTTATTAGTGCAAGAGGCACCAAGCTGCAAATACCTTGTACACTAGCCAAAGGCTATCTCTACATTGCATATAATTCATTTGTAGAAATGTTTAATCTTTTGTTACATGATAGGCATACAATACAAAATATATCTGTGTGCATGAACAAGCTTTCACATCACCAAAGTTAAAATGCACAAAAGCAGAAATACTTAGACCTTGCCCAAAATGCAAAGATCATGTGTTCTGAGGACATCTGTTGTTTTGAAACAAGCTCTCAATATGATGATTACATCCTTAGTGAAACTCCCAGGCTTCTAACCGTGGTTATGTGAGTAACTGATAGATGATTGCATTCATGAGTAAACCCACTTCTCAGATCAAGACAACTACTTCCTACAGGTGACAAGTAATCTACTGCAATGTCTTCACCTGACTAGTCATTTTGGGCATGATCACAAGGGTTGGAGAATGATGAAATTATCCCAGTCAACATCAAACGCAAAGTGGTTGTAAATCAGCTGAGGCCAACGACAGAAGGCAACCTACTCATGTTTTATGGTCCTTTTTCTTAGCTTTTTTTTTTGGTGGCTTTCTTAAAAATCCAAATGTTAGCAGATTATCTGAGCTGCTTAATTTTTCATGGTGAAGGTGAAATTGATAGATTCATTATGACTGCTTTAATGCTTGAAGAAACAGTTTAAACTCCTTTTTATCCCTTCAGCGGATTCTCAGCTCTTGAGTTTGGAGAAGTAGAGTGATAAAGTGTGGAAATAGGCCCTTTGGCCCAACTTGCCCACACTGGCCAGATATCCAGATACGCAATTCCAAGATACTGTGATTGTTGTGAAGTTTGTGAAGCTGACTTCAATTATTTTTTATCGATTTGATAATTTAAAATTTATTCTGTGTGCTATTTTGTAAGTGGAGAAATAACAAAAACAGAGTAGCTTTCATTATTATTTTTAACTGTGGGGAGAGACATTTGAAAAGAACATACTGCGGCTTTAGTACCAGACCAGACCAAAAGCAACATATTGAACATAAGCCAGTTAGAGAATTCTCCATTTTGTGGAATTTCTGAGCAATCAGTGGTTTTGTGGTGTAGAGGTGTATTTACTGTTTGAGACACCGGATTGATTATCTATAGTCACCAGCTTCAGTTATGGAATTATTCTATTGATCATTAGCTACCAGCAGCACTACTGGGTCAGGCATTGCATAACAATAGATGCCTCATGAAAATAAAATAATACTGCAGATGCTGCAAACCTGAGATAAAAACAGAGAATGTTGGAAAAGTAGGTCAGGCAACATCCGTACAAAGAGAAACATTAACGTTTCAGGGTTCAGAAGCCGTTATCAGAACCACAGCTTTCAGTTCTGACAATAGATATCCAATTCTTGCTTGAAAAATTGGCGATTTCCAATTGGAGGTCCAGAGGGTACTTGGTGCACCTAACTACCCTGCCAGAATTGACATTCATCAGCATCACATAGGTGCTCAGCACGTCCACCAAATGTTGTTGTTGTGAAAATCGGTTTCCTCTACATGTTTTAAGATGCTATTGCATCTTTCAAGATGAAATGTCTAGCTCTGCACAGCCTTTGCCAGGTCCATTTTTCCACACGTTAAGAGTCGTAAACAATAAAATGGCCAAAGTTGTCAATACAATGGCTCAATAGAGGTTGTAAGACACAGCAAATGTTAAATTTTTGGCAAAGTCTGAGGTGATATCGATGAGAACAATTAGTAGGTCTGAAGGTGTTTTGTAAGATTATCCATGGTGGGCTTGCTGAGTAAGGAGGGTATTGAGAGAACAAAATTGAGGATGTTGGAGTTGCTGCTTCTAGATTCAGCAACAGGTGCCTCAAAGGGATCTTTGGTGATCACTGAGTGGCATAAAAGGTTGTGGAGCTTTATTTAAAGATAATTTGTGCTTGAAACCATGACAGGGATTAGGAAGGCATAACGATAACAAGAAAGGATTGGGATTTATGCTGCGAGAAGACAAGCTAAAATGGACAGAAGCTATTACAGAAGCAGGTTATATTATCGTCGGCATTAGAAAATATTCACAGTCGAGCATAATATTCAGTTCATGTTTTAAATGCAAAATTCAACTGCCACTTGATTTTAGGGAAATAACTAGACCAAGTGGACCCGTTGGGCCCAAACCTCTTCTGCATTGGTGCTGCACCCTCCTCCCCTCCCCTCCCTCCCTCCCTCCCTCCCCCTCCCTCCCTCCCTCCCTCCCTCCCTCCCTCCCTCCCTCCCTCCCTCCCTCCCTCCCTCCCTCCCTCCCTCCCTCCCTCCCTCCCTCCCTCCCTCCCTCCCTCCCTCCCTCCCTCCCTCCCTCCCTCCCTCCCTCCCTCCCTCCCTCCCTCCCTCCCTCCATCCCTCCCTCCCTCCCTCCCTCCCTCCCTCCCTCCCTCCCTCCCTCCCTCCCTCCCTCCCTCCCTCCCTCCCTCCCTCCCTCCCTCCTCCCCTTCTCTCCCCTACCTCTCCCCTCCCCCATCCTCTCCGTCCCTCCCTCTCCCCTCCCCCCTCCTCCCATTCCCCCTCCCCTCCCCCCCACTCCATCCCCCTCAACCCCCCTTATCCTCCCTCCCTCACTCCCCCCCTCCCTCTCTAGGAGATAGATTTAAACTTTAAAATGCGAATAACTTAAAAAATATAACACCGATTTCAATGAAACTCCTTCCATTAGCACCAAAGAGACGAAGATGAGTAAGGTGGGCCTAAAACTGTTGTGCTACCGTGTGCCGTTTTGGCTGTAGTTGAGGAACAAACAAATAAACAAATGAGAGTTTTAGTACATAGATAGTCTTAGAGGCAGGTTTGATCTATAGCTTGTATTGAGTTTGCAGATATCTACAAAGATGTGCAGCAGGAAGAAATATATCAACAAGAATTCTTTAATATCTCTTTACTTTTTATTAAAAATATGTTTCTGGGGACATTGGCCAAGCATTTATCAGAAACCAATGATAAATTAATTTCTCCCCTGCTGAGTTTGAATGAATATTTTTGGTGTGGGTGAAATGACCCTAATGTTCATGAGATCTTTAACATGAACCTGCTGATAATTGCATAATTAAAATCATGGATAGAGAGCTGCATGAATACATATTCTTTTTTATTTTGCTCCATCTGTCATATCTCATGTTTTACAGTATGAGTCATAGAGTTTAACAGTTCAGAAACAGGTCCTTCAGCTTAGCATATCCATGCCGAACAAATTGCCTACATGAGCTATTTTCTTTTGCTTGCATTTGGCCTATATCCCTGTAAACCTTCCCTATCAATGTACCTGTCTAAGTGTCTTAAATTTATAATTATACCCACCTCTATCACTTCCTCTGGCAGCTTGTCCCACATACCCACCATCCTCTGGGTGAAAAAGTTGTCCCTTGAGTGCCTTTTAAATTTCTTCCGACTTTATCTCAAAACTATGCCTTCTATTTTCTGACTTCTCTCGCCTGGAAAAATAAACTATGACCATTCGTTTAGCTGTGCCCCACATGATTTTACATACCTCCATAAGGGCATCCCTCAGTCTCCCAAGCTCCAGAGAAAAAAAAGGCCCCAGTTTTATCCATTCTCTCCTTATAACACATCATTCCAGTCCCCATAAGAACCTTGTGATTTTTTTCTACATGTTTTCCAACTTGATGACAGCCTTCCCATAGCTCGCCAACCAGAACTGCGCACAATATTGTGAATGCGGTTTCAACAAGAAGAGGCTTTTAGATAGGGATATGGAAGTGCAGGGAATAGATGGATATGGCTCATGTGCGGGCAGATAAGATCAGTTTAACGAGGCATCATGGTCGGCAAGAGCTAAAGGGCTCATTCCTGTGCTGTACTGTTCTATGTTCTATGTTTTATGTTCTTCTAGTAGTTACAATGCCAAAATGGTTGCTCTGCTTGGTTTGGGATAATGCTCAGATTATTGTCTTGGCAATGGTCGTGCCATTAATCTAAAGCAGTAATTTGGGTTCCCCTTGTTTGAAATGATTACTTTGTGGCATTTGTGTAATAACAATGCCAATTTACCACTTGTCAGTCATGGCCTGGATGTTATAAGTCAAGAGAAATGCTGATTTACTTATGGAATCTCAGAATACTTCCAGCATCTCAGAAGGGCATTTAGCCTGCCAATTTGTTAAAGCAAACCAAGTAGTTCCACTCCCCTGCCTGTAAACATGTACTTGCTGACTTAGACCATATAGGTACGGAGTTAAGTTTCATGTTAAGCTGATATTTGTTAGTTCCTCTGAAGCATACAAAAATACTTCACAATGACATTAGGTTGTCAATAAAGCTTGGCAACACTATCTGTGCTCCTGAATGCCATTGGCATACTGCTTCTGTTTTGTTTTTCAGTGCTGTCTTAACCACGCCTTCTCCAGTCTGTCAGAAGGCATCAGATTCCACCCTCAGTTTCCAATATGCAGTCATTGTGTGGAATTCATTTGACAAATCACGGTTTAATTTGCTCTATAATTTCCAGTCTCTTTTCAATTGCTTCCACTTTCCCAATGCTGTATTTACACCCCATTCCAAACCCATTTTCCCTGCAAACCTCTACTCCTGTGAAGAAATGATGACAATGCAATGCTCCCACTAATTTCATGACCTTGCAGTGTACACTAGCTGGTCTTTGTTTCTAATCTTTCTAACTAACAAACCGGCTACTGGTTCTATTCACTACATGGAATAGCTACTCTGACAATGAGGTATTTACACATTGCCACATTTCTGGCCATCCCCTCAGGTAAGTACAAAACCACAGATCTTTATCGCATTTAACAGAAACATCAAAACATGTAAGGTGTACACATCCGCTGCACAATTCTTGAATGCTAACTTACAGTAACACTAATCGTGTTTTTGTGATTACGATTTTATGATAGTTTACACGTAAAAATCAAAAAGGATTTGCTTTATAATACACACTCTCTCCTCCTAGACCTACAAATGATTTTTAGTTACTTATACAGCTATCTTTTGAACGGTATGATTGGATCTGCCTTAACTACCACCCCTGGCATTGCATTCCAGACCTGTGATGTAAGTAAAGTAAAGGGGGAGATGTGATGTAATTAAAGTAAAGGGGGAGATGTGATGTATATGTAATGTAAATGCCAGTGCCCCCTTGAGGCCAAGAGCAGAAGCTGGCCAATGGGCTTGTGCCTTGTGACTGAGGTCAGATGACCTTCTAGGGCCAATGGGCTTGTGCCTTGTGACTGAGGTCAGGTGACCTTCTAGAAGTTTCCTGGTGAAGGATCAGTAATAAAATCTTCTTACAAGATGTCGGATGTATATTCATTGTGCTAGCCACAACAGGGTCTTACAAAAGACATTACAAGACCCTAACCCCTCACGATGTAAAAACAATTTTTCTTGGGTCATCTTCAGTTCTTTTGCCATTCACCTTCATTCCTTGCCTCTTAGTTTTTGACTTCTCTGTCAAGCAATAGTTTTACTTTGTTTACTCTGTCTGCACACTTTAAATACTTCTATCAGATGCTTCTATTGGCTCCGATCCCAAGAGAATCACCAATTTTACCAGACTATCTGTGCAACATAAATATCTCATTTATTATTTAGAGTATGGACTCAATTTAGTCAATCTAATTTTACCTTTTTCAAGCCATCTTCCTAACATTTGGTGCCTGTTCAGGACACAACGTACAATTATGGTCAAACCAATATTTTATAAGGTTCAAAATGATTAATTCAGTGAAAGTCTTTAATGAAGAAGTTGAAGATTTTTAAACTGATGATATTTCTCTGAAGAACAATTGTAATGTTAGCCTGGACAGCAATGATTCACACCCGGTAACTGTAACAAAAACCCTTTGCACTGGTTTTTCAGATAGATGTCAAACTAAGATTCTGTTTGTTCTTTCAAGTTATATAAAAAAATCTCATAGCCCTATTTTGACGAAGATTAGAAGGGCATTTAGTTGTGGGAGCCTGTTATGTGCAAATTTGCTGCCACATTTTATATACGATTATAGCAACAGAACTGCAAAAGTCATCAAAGTAATAAATTGTGTTGCAATAAATTGTGTGAGACCGCATTTAGAGTATTGTGTGCAGTTCTGCCCTGCAACTGTAGGAAGAATGTGATCAAGGGGGCAGAAAAGATTCACAAAGATGTTTCTAGGACAGAAGTATTTGAACAATAAGGGAGGGCTGGATAGGCTGGGATTTTTATCCCTGAAGCCTGTATATAAAATCATGAGGGTGGTGTGGATGAGGTATTTTTTCCTGATATTTTTCCCAGGGTAGAGGTGTCAAAAGCTAGGGGGATAGACACAAAATTCTTGAGTAATTCAGCGGGATAGGCAGCATCTCTGAAGAAGGGATTCAACCCAAAACATCACCCATTCCTTCTATCCAGAGATGCTGCCTGTCCCGCTGAGTTATTCAAGCATTCTGTGTCTATCTTCGGTTTAAACCAGCATCTGCAGTTCCTTCCTACAACAAAAGCTAGGGGGCATTGATTTAGGATGAGAACAAAGATTTAAAAGGGACCTAACTGGCAACTTTTTCAAACAGAGTCCAGTGGGTAAATGGAACAAATTGCTGCAAGAAGCTGTAGAGGTGGGTACAGTTGTAACATTTAAAAGACATTTAAACAGGTACATGGATAGTTTAGTTTTTTTTAGTTTTGAGATACAGCGTGGAAATAGGCCCTTCGGCCCACCGAGTCTGCGCCGACCAGTGATCCCTGCGCATTAACACAAACTAGGGACAATTAATACATATACCAAGCCAATTAACCTACAAACCTGTACGTCTTTGGAGTGTGGAAGGAAACCAAAGATCTCGGAGAAAACCCACGCAGGTCACGAGGTGAATGTACAAACTCCGTGCAGACAGCACCCGTAGTTGGGAACGAACCCGGGTCTCCGGCGCTGCAAGCGGTGTAAGGCGCAACTCTATGCTGCACCACCAGCCTGCTGATAGGAAATGTTTAGAGCAATAGGGGTGAGATGCAAGCAATTCGGACTGGTTTAAATAGAAAACTTGGTCAGCATGGATGAGGTGGGCCAGAGGGACTGTTACTGTGCTGTATATGTCTACGATGCTATAAAAACAGAATTGCTGGAACCCCTCATCAGAACAACCAGCATTTGTGGAGAAATAAACAGAAATAATTTAGCATAACGTACAGTACCTTATTTCCTGTTGAACACTTTGGCATATCCTGAAATCATGGAAGGCGCAATGCAAACCTCTATTTCAAGTTATTGCAGGGTTTGTGCTTTGGTCGTCATTGACCAGTTTTGCTTCAATTCATCAATGCCATTTGTGACCAAATATTTAAAAAAAGTTGTTTTCATTTCTCCTCTACCATTGATCTCCATGAGTAAAATCTGAACCAAGCATTAACGAGCTGTTTGTGGGTGAATTTTTCCACGATGACATTGTCGATTAGGAATGGGCTTTGTGGATGATAATTAGTGGGCAGAAATTTTCTTGGATAAATGCCAGTTTAATCGTTCTAATGGAGCAGTTTGACTTGAGGAAGAGGATATTCTAATCCATGTGCTTTTGGAAGTACCACCACGATGTTGAAAACAATTCACTGTATCCAGTTCACAATTTCCATTGTGTTTGAGTTTGTGTTTGTGCAGAGTTTGACCTAGTTAGTAGAAACAAGGATCTGCAGGTGCTGGGTTTATACTGAAGATAGACTCAAAGTGCTAGAGTAACTCAACGTGTCAGGCAACATCTCTCGAGGAAAACCATGCATGACAATTTGGGTCGGGCCCTTCTTCAGCCTCCAGTAATTTATGGATGTCATAAGCAGCTGGGTTAGACAATAGACAATAGACAATAGACAATAGAAAATAGGTGCAGGAAAAGGCCATTCGGCCCTTCGAGCCAGCACCGCCATTCAATGTGGTCATGGCTGATCACTCTCAATCAGAACCTTCAATCAGTGTTCTTTGTCCATTTTAATTTGTATTGTGGTGTTACTACGTGGTGATAAATTACCTCAGAGTGGAATGACACCTCCACAGATGGCAGCAGAGGAGGTCTCATCCCCTTCTGAGGTTTGTGTTGTGCCATCCATCATCTCAGGATATCTCAAAATGTTCCACAGGGTTTGCTTCTGACATTCAGTTCCATAAATTGCAATGGATCCACATTTTGGAAGTAGAGCAAAATAGTTATCCACCACAATGTTCCATGTTCAGCATTCAGAGCCAAGGAAGAATTTCCATCCAGTATCTTGTCCAGAAGGAAAAAAAATCTAGAAATGCTGGAAGAATTCAGCCGGTCAAGCAGCCTCTGTGAAAAGAGACCACAGAGTTATTGCTTCAGGTCAACAACCTACCTCAGACTCTTTTGAAGAATGCTTGCTGACTTGACTTATTTTTCCACATCTGCTGGGTCAATTCTTCCAGGTTTTTTGTCTTTGTCTCAGATTTCAACACCGGCAGTTTTATTTGTCTTTCAGTATCTTGCCTATCGCAGCATTTCGCATAACATCAATCGCAGTCATGCAATTCTGGAGTTACCAACTGCTCAGTCCTTGCATACTTTCACCTGGAATGTCTCCAATAGGAACTATTCCTGCCCATCCCTTTGGCCTCCATCAGCTATAGGCAGGAGTCAGAGTTGAACAACCACAGGTTATAGTTTGCTTTCATCAGTGATCCGGGGAACTAGACAATTCTCCCCTTGCTTGGTTTTTACACACTAGATTCCAATCCCAAATTAAAATGCATCTTTTGGTAGCAGATCATGAATTCTCACTCACAATAGTACTCATTTCGTAATGCACAGTGCAAGAGACAGCTCTATTGCTTAGAATAAATTCAAACTCACCTTTGTTTCATTTTAACTTGGACACATTTTCTTATCAGGATACTTGCCATTTTAAGCGGAACAACAAAAATGCTCCAGAATTCCAAGTCATCAGCAGTCCACCCACAACCCTGGTATGTCACACTTCATGATCCGTTTGGGTCTTGCACCCTTGTGCATTGCACATATTAAGTGAACAGCCGATAAAGCACTTCCTTAGAAAAATATCAATATATTTAGCTGATATTTTCACTCGTGTGGCATATTTTTATTTGTTGTTTTTAATCCAAGCAGTTTTCCACTTTCTAGTGATACTGAAATCTATTCTCTGCACTTTGTTTGAAAATGCAAAGCTTTGTTTCAAATTGGAAATCATTCCCAATAGTTGCAATTGAAGAGATTTTATTTACCAAAATGCTAAATGGGGACAGAATTAGTTAGTAAAATAATCATTTGTAAAGTTTAAAAAGTGGATTTACACTGCTGCCTAGCCACATTACTGAAACATCTCTGATGACCCTCTTCCCCTATCTCCATTTATCTACTACTACTGTCCACTAATAGATTTCTGCTTTATGATTTATTGCAGAACAAATGTCACACAGGAATGGGCTTTTGATAAAACTGTTCAAGGGTTCTTGGCCAATAAATCCTAATCTATCTATCTGAGTTGAATGCTATTTTACTATCACTACTTTATTAATAATGCATGCCAGTTTTGACAATAAACCAATTTATTAAATTTTTTCAATTTTTTTAAAGCACAACGACTAGCATTTTTGATTAAAGCAATTGGAAAACTGTCCCACGTTTTAGACTTTTATTTCCACTTTGAACATGTTGAATAGCTGTGGCACGAACACAGGAACACAAAAAGGAGTAAAACAGTTAGCCTTTCTGCCATTCAAAGAGATCAAATTTGATTTGTGACTTAACAACATAATCTTGCCTTTACTCCATATCCCTTAGTAATTAATACAATCCAGATTCAAATTTAATAATTGATTTTGTATGAACTGCTGTTTGCAGAAGCAAGTGAGTGCCTTTCACACTCTACATGTTGAAATGTTTCTTAATTTTACTCATGAAAACTCCAGCTCCAACCTGTAGACTCTGCCTTCTAGTCCTGGTTTCCAAAACAATCCAAATTGCACTATCCCACTTACACTATCGACTTCCATTGAGATGTTGAAAGCTTTCATCAAAACATCCCTGATGTTCTATAATTCAGGAAATGCGGTCCTAATTTGTGTAATATTCCCTAAGAATGTAACTCTTTCAGTCTAGCTATCTTCTGATAATATTAAGTTGCACTCCATTTGCGACCAATAGACCCTTCTGTGATCTGGTACTTACATCTGTTCAGTGTAATCCAGGCACTGTTACAAAGTTTGAACAGCGTTATACAGTATGACTTCCAACGCTTTGTATTCTAGTTCTTTTGATACACAGTCCACTAGTCCTTATGACAATTTTCTGTATCTCTCCATGATACTTCAATGACCTTTGTCTCCTTGGCCTCCATCTTCATCATTAATAAGGTAGTCTACTCTATCTTTTATGTCCACAATAAATTGTTCCTCATTTTCAGTGCTTGTCTAAATAATGAGATTTATTAACTTATACACTGATAGCCAAATTTGTTCCTTGCCCTTTTCAATGGAATTTAATGTATTTAGATTGCTGTTAAGGTAATTTGAATTAATATGTATGAAACTACACCATTTATCAGACATGTAAAATAAATACTAATGTACTTCACATGTAGTATCTTTAAAGATATAAATTACATTGTAGGTAGCATCTAATGTAAGACTGTCTGACTCAAAAGGTGTCCTTCCTACACAGCAACAAATTGGAAAGTTAGAGTTGTTACATTTCACTGAAATTGAATAATTATAGACAAGGATTGTTATGGCCTATGTAATATGTTGCAGCACAAAGTGAAAACCAAAATTATTCTGGAGCTACCTCGGGATGAACCTTGGGATTATATGTTTGCAGAACATTTTCAAACAGCTAACACCTAATGTGTGTACAAAAACACTTAATTTTCCTAGTGAAAGACCTGGTTCTAAACTATAAATGATGTTTGCTTGTCCTAATTTCCCAACCAGGTGAAAGAGAGAATTTCTGTTAATTTTACTGGGTCCCCTTAAGAAATTGAAGGCAACTAATGCTATGTTCACCAATCACTTCTATCCAAGATGAGCTACATTGGACCATGATTAATCAACATCCCAGTTTTTAAATATTTGTCCTTTTCCTATCCTTTTTATTTCTGTAATATCTTCCAATCCTACAATTTTCTGACATATTTACTATTCTCCATTCCTGGCCTACTTGTTCAGCCCAAATTCAATTGCTCCATCAGATTTAGATTTTTCTTTAGATTTAGAGATACAGCGTGGAAACAGGCCCTTCGGCCCACCAGGTTCGCGCCGCCCAGCGATCCCCGCACATTAACACTATCTTACACACACTAGGGACAATTTTTATTTTTTTTACATTTGCCCAGCCAATTAACCTACATACCTGTACGTCTTTGGGGTGTGGGAGGAAACCGAAGATCTCGGAGAAAACCCACGCAGGTCATGGGGAGAACGTACAAACTCCGTGCAGACGGCGCCCGTAGTCAGGATCGAACCTGAGTCTCCGGCGCTGCATTCGCTGTAAGGCAGCAACTCTACTGCTGCGCCACCGTGCCACTCGTGACTTAGCTCTAAAATTCCTTCCCTCGAACCTCATCTCCCTTTCCCCTCTTCCCTTGAACTTTACTTCTCTGTCTTTTTTTAAGACAATCTATCTCTTTGACTAAGCTTTGGTCTTCAGCCTAACAGGTAAATTGATATCACATTTTGTTTGATGACCGTCCTGCAAAACACCATGAAACATTTTACTATATGTTTAATATAAATATGTGTTATTTAATGATGCTGTTGTAATGGGCTTGTGCATAGGTCAGATTACCTTCTCAATGAGCCAGAAAGATTTTTACTACAATCGGACTCCTTGAAGATTTAATTCAGATTTTATTAATTCAAGATATTTTGAAATTGAATTTCAGTACCCAAATTCTCTCGGTGGACTGTTATTGCTAAACTGGGGATTACTTGTCCAGAAAAATAATAAATGGTCTGCCATATCCACAAGGCACATTAATACATAATTTTCATGTGGGATATCAAGGTGAAGGATATTCCCATTAGGGAATGGAAAATTAACTATTTGGTTAGGAATGACAGATACATAGTTAAACTATGAGCCCTATACTACTACCTCAACACATTTGATCTCAAAGAACAATCATAAGACCATAAGACCGTAAGACATAGGAGCAAAATTAAGCCATTTGGCCCATGAAGTCTGCTCTGCCATTTGATCATGGCTGATCCATTTTTCTCTCTCAAGCCCATTCTCCTGCTTTCTTCCCATATCCTTTGATCTCCTTACTAATCAAGAACCTCCACTTTAAAAAATACCCAATGACTTGGCCCCCTTGGCTAAAGAAATTCCTCCTCATATCCATTCTAAAGGTACATACTTTCATTCTGAGGCTGTGTCCGCTGGTTGTAGACTCTCCCACTACTGGAAACGTCCTCTCCATATCAATTCTATCTAGGCCATTCATTATTCGATAGGTTTCAATGAAATCCTCCCTCATCCTTCTAAACTCCAGCGAGTACATGCCCAGAGCTTTCAAATGCTCCTCATATGTTATCATCTGCTGATAACCCAATCATCTGCTGGATCATTCTCGTATCATTCAGTCAATTTCCCAATCTTGTGCCATTTTGGTGATAGTTGTGGTGGGGATCCACATTAACTGAAAACTGAGGTGACACCACTTACTACCGTTATAAATAAGACACATTGCATCCAATTAGGCTCAAAAGGTGTAGGATAAGACAGGAAATATTGCTGGCAGCTGCATGGGTTGAGGATCCTTATTGATAAGTAGGTCACATCTCTGATATCTTTAGTTTAGTTTAGAGATACAGCGCGGAAATAGGCCCTTCGGCCCACCGAGTCCGCACCGACCTGCGATTCCCGCACACTAACACTGTCACACACACCAGGGGCATTTTACACATGCACCAAGCCAATTAACCTACATACCTGTATGTCTTTGGGGTGTGGGAGGAAAACAAAGATCTCGGAGAAAACCCACGCGGTCACGGGGAGAATTTACAAACTCCGTTCAGACAGCACCCGTAATCGGGATCGAACCCAGGTCTCCGGCACCGCAAACGCTATGAGGCAGAGATTCTAGCAGATGACAAACCAATTATTTTCCTCAAATGCAGTCCCAGGCTTCTAGTGCCAAATCTGCTTTGCTAGATTTTCATGCTACCGGCATTTCTCTACACCTGTCTGCACATATGTGTCCTCATACATCTTTACTTTATGGCATCCTTTCATTCTACACTATATTTAATTGTATCATTAAATTACCGATCCTTCATTCTATCAGAAATGTCTATTTTATATTTTCATCCTCCTCTTTCCCTCCTCATTGATGTTCCATTCTTAAATGTCCTAATTTTGACAAAATATCCTTGAAAATTTGAAGCTGCTGCAGGAATTCAACAGGTCAGGCAGCATCTGTGGAAAGAAATGGAAAGCTGACGTTTTGGATTGAGAATTTTTATCAGTCCAGTCTTGCGCCCAAACATTGACTGTACATTTCCCTCCATGAACACTGGGTGACCCACTGAGTTCCTCCAGCAGTCTGCATTTTTTGTTCCAGATTCCAATATCTGCAGTCTTTGTGACTCCTCAAAATCTTAACCCTATTTTCTCCAAACATGGATACTGTATAAATGTTGTGTTTTTTTCACCATTTAATACATTTTAATCTTTCAACGTATGCAGTCCTTTCAGTTTGAAGGCACATGATGAGACTGCAGATGCTGGAATTTCTGGCAAAAACAAACTGTCTTATAACACCATTTAAAAGACCTGAAACATCACCTCCACAGATGCTGCCTGACCCGCTGATTTAGCACTTTACCTTATAAACAACTTTTAAAAGACAAATACCTGGATAGGAAAGGTTTAGAGGGGCATGGGCTAGGTGCAGGTAAATGGGTTAACAAGGATGGAGCATCTTGGTCAACATGGATAAGTTGGGCCAAAAGGCCTGTTTCCATGTTGACTGGCTCAATGACGTTATTGATTGTAACATGCTTTGAGATATCCCGAAAGAGACTATGTAATATGTGCTTTATAATTAAATATCTTTCTTTCCTTGCCCTATCACCTGAAGATAACATTTGATCTTTACTTGCCACGTGCGTTACAAAGGGAGATTGGCCAATAATTCCATAATAATAACATACAGCTGTGTACATCGTACAAATAGCACTAACCACTTATCATCATCATGGGCGTTAATTAAAATGGATTAAGTGCACTGACAGTCTGAGCAGCTTTAATCAGCTGTTCATAATTTCTCATGGGCAATTACCTTAGTGACGTGTTGTCATCCTTAGATGTCTGTGACTTGAATAAGCCGCTTCCCCCACCTCTGCTCTCTGGGCCTCTGAAACTTGTGCACCCGTTGCAAGCTCTTGTTGCCAGCTTGTTGAACTCTTGTTGATGGCAATTTCCAGGTAATGAGTGTGAAGGAAGCCCAATGTCTTGTCTAAAAATGCATTAGCTTCTAGCCCCACATTCACAGCTGCCAGATATTTAAGGACAGTGGCCAAGTGAACCAGGTAATTACTGCAAAGCAGTTCCCAATGTAAAGATCAACCCCCAAACATTAGTTTCCTAAAACTAGTTATTCTGATTACTCTATTTACATTTCTTAGACCAGCATGAAACAGGGAAACAGAATGGATAATAATATGTCTCCTATAAGTTTCTTATAGAAATGTATAAAATTATAAAAGGTCTGGACAAGCTAGATGCAGGAAATATGTTCCCAATGTTGGGGGAGTCCAGAACCAGGGGCCACAGTCTAAGAATAAAGGGGAGGCCATTTAAAACTGAGGTGAGAAGAAACTTTTTCACCCAGAGAGTTGTGAATTTGTGAAATTCTCTGCCACAGAAGGCAGTGGAGACCAATTCACTGGATGAATTTAAAAGACAATTAGATAGAGCTCTAGGAGCCAGTGGAATCAAGGGATATGGGGAGAAGGCAGGCACAGGTTACTGATTGTGGATGATCAGCCATAATCACAATGAATGGCGGTGCTGGCTCGAAGGGCCAAATGTCCTCCTCCTGCACCTATTTTCTATCTTTCTATGTTTCTATGTTTCTAAGTGATGTGAGAAAAAAGAGAGAGGAAAATGTATGTCAATACATTTTAGATGGATTTGGCTCAACTTGCCCATGCTGACCATGATGCCCCATCTACACTATTTCCACCTGCCCACATTTGGCCATATCCCTCTAAACCCTTTCTATCCATGTATCTGCCCAAATGCCTTTTAAATGTTGTTATCGTACCTGACTCAACTATCTCTTCTGGCAGCTTGTGCCATGTTCCCACCACCCACTGTGTGAAAAAGTTGCTCCTCATTAAATCTTTCCTCTCTTACCTTAAACCTATGTCCTCTGATTCTTGAATACCTCCATAACTTGCTTTGTGGTATCTGAAAAGAATAAATTTGTTCTGTACATTTTCTCTCCATTTATCTAATTTCATAAAGTTCATTTCATTTTAGCCAATTGCATCCATGACACTCACCACAAATAGCTCCAACATTGATTCATGCTTGATAATGAGTTAATGTTAGTTTGAGATGAAGCATTTGTAATATAAGTCTTTGAGGGATTGTACATTGGCATCTGCAGTTTGCTGCAGTAAGTAAGACTTTCGTGTTTCCAGTTCACATCCGGTGCTTACGACAAATAAACACTCTTGATTTTCTGAAGACAAGCAGAAGGAAACCTGTTCCCAATAGGAAAAAATGATCAGCTCTGTAAATGCACCCTGGGGAACTGAGTATAAAAACTAAGGCAGCTATGTTGATGGTGTGGGGATGCTGGAAATTTGGAGTTGCTGCCATTAAGTACTCTCATGATGATGTAAAAGATCTCTGGGACTAATCAACGATGAGCTGGGGAATCACCCTGGGTTCCCAACCAAATTTCTATCCATCAACATATATCACTGAAATACAGAATTGGCCATTGGTGATGGTAGAACCATTGTATAAAAATTGGATGCCGTGTGTTCTACACTTTGACAGTGAAAGTTCAGTGAAAAATGTACTTAATTCACTGCAATGTTGTTGCAGTGTCCTGATGTAGCAAAATGCACAATTTAAATGCACGTATTTCTCTTCCACATAAATTGGTGGAACTTGCTAGTAATAAAGGTTTTCCAATACCCTGAAAGACAAAGATCTCTTGCAATAACACTTTCTAGCTAAATAAAAGAGAGTGTGCTATTAAAGAGATAAATGCTTGACTGACATCTAAGTTGAATGTTATTTATCTATTGGTGTCGTTGCAATGGGCCATTTGTCTCACGCCTGAGAGACACTTACAAACCAGTAGTTCTTATTTGCATAATGTAAATACTACCACACCAGAGTTGCTGCTGGCAGGGGACACAGAAGTTCTACAATCACCACTGCCAGAACAAATTGGACGTGAAATTGGACGTGAAATTGGAACGCACACTATATAATGCTGCACTGGCAAACAGAAAGTGTAGTTTGTGATACGCGGTAAGTCTGAAAAAAATATTGCTTGAAGAAAACTTAAAACAAGAAAGGCTTCTTATCTTACACAACCTATTACAAAGGTTAACTGTGGAAGTTTTATGAAAATTACTTTTGTTGCAAAATCAATGCTACTAGCCTTTGGCTAAAATTCAAAGATAATTTATAGTAACTATAATGATTAGCATCTGGAATCTCCGGTCTGACCTGTCACATGAATGTTATGTTCTCCTATAAAGATTTGTGCACCTAGCAAGCTGGCGCCACAACTGATGAGAGAATGAGCTTAATCACCACAGGATTGCCAGTTGCGGTCTTGCTGGCATGATCTGAATGAAGTACTTTGGGAAGAGCAGTGGCTGACAAGGATGCCTCACAAGACTGTACAGGTGATTTTCAACAAAGCCAAACATGTAAAAACAGGTACATTTAAACAACGGGATAAAGTCTTGGCGCCCTTAATAACAACCCTCTTCCTCATTTGTTAAACTGTACATTTGTTAGAGGCCTGGAGCAACCATAATTACAGCTGTCTTCTAATTTGTTCATAAAATAGAAAAAAATGTAACACGAGGATAATAGTCAGAATCAAAGCGTTTTCCACGAGGAGCATCGTCATTGTGGTTACTTTTTGGTTGTGCTTAATTGTAGAAACTATGCACTTACAAGATGGTCCAGTTACAAATTAATACTTCTAAATCTTAAAACTAATTATATCTTAAAAGGATACAGCTGCTAATATGATGTGAGCTTAAGATCATTGTAGTGTAAATCAAAGTCGCTGAACTTACTACAGAGCACAAAATCTGTTTGGTCTTCTGACAACATAAATACAGGATGTCCCAGTGACACATGTACACTGGCCAGTTGATTGTCTCTATACTGGGCTCTTTGACAATTGCCTTCTGAGCCACCAGATGGAGTGACAGGTAGATGCTGACAGGCTGGGGGTGGGGGTGATGGGTAGAGGGTGTTGGAATAATATTGACGAGCTTTCTCAACCTATATTAGGCTTAGAGCTGTCCAATTTGGAAATCAGTTCATTTGCTTCCTTCAGGCCAGTATTCTCTTTTTTAAGATAGACACAAAAAGCTGCAGTAACTCAGCGGGACAGGCAGCATCTCTGGAGAAAAGGAATGGGTGATGTTTCGGGTAGAGAACCTTCGTCTGACGAAGGGTTTCGACCCGAATCGTCACCCATTCCTTCTCTCCAGAGATGCTGCCTGTCCTGCTGAGTTACTCCAGCTTTTTGTGCCGATCTTCGGTATAAACCAGTATCTGCAGTTCCATCTTACATTCTCTTTTTTGAAATCATTTCAAAAACTCGGAGTGCCGTTGAATCTTGCAGTCTCAGTGCCGAATATGTGAAACAGGGGTACACAGGATAAATTGTAAAATTGAACAATTAAACAAATTTTGTACATTTATTCTCGTTGAATATTTTCCATGATCGTTCAGTTAATTTCTGATTTATTTTGCTATGCCAGCAGGATTATGTGCTAGAATGTACAAGTGACTTGAGCTGTATGTATCATTGAGATCACACAACCCAAAAGGAAACCTGTGCCAATTAGTTCAATTGTTTGATTGATTTTCCATCTGCTGTGATTAAACTGAACTGAAAAATTAATTATAAAGCACAAATAATGTTTCCTAATTTATTTGCATTTTTCTGCACATGTAATATTCCTGTGCAAAAGGAGATATTATCACTGGGACTATGTGCCTACCTTATGGAAATAAGTTGGAAAATGCAAATGACCACTTCTTGTTTATAGTGCCAGGAGAGCAAGGTCTCCAGTCCAAGGAGCCATGCACTTTGAGGCTGTGATCTTTAGTAACGGTGATGACTGAAATATATTCCAACTTCTGTGGACAGAAACTCAACAATGGAATCATGCTTGGAAGTTAATGAATATTTTAGCTGCTGCATCATTCCAGGTAGAGGTGCCATTCTTCATCATTACCGATGGGATGTCACCGATGTTTACTCAGAGAGTGGGCCTTTCATCTCCTTGCTGTTGAGTAAAGTGTCATGGGAAAGTGGACTGGCCAGTATTGCATCTCTGAAGGAGAGATAAACTATCAAACTTATTGTAAAATGTTAAGTCGCTGTCAAAGTAGTAATGACAGGCTTTACAGGATACCATCACAGGCAGTCCCTGGGGCAAACTATCAACAACCCTACCAATTTGATAGAGGGCAGATCACTGGATTGCCACAACATCCTAAAAGCTCCTGGCAAAAACTCAAGCCAAACAGCTGTAGGATGGCCGAAGACTGAATTTCTAGGACAACACTTTGCTGTAGCACAGGCTGTGCCTCACACCTTCACTTGCTGGACTATTGCAGATTCATAAGTGTTGACAGTATGTTGGCCATTATTACTTTATTGAAAAAGGACTTGCTCCAATGTCTGTGCAAAATTAGGTGCAATGTTGTACTTGATCTCCCACACTCCTGGACACACACTGCAGGATTTCCGACAGGTCAGATGATGTAATCACCCTCTCCATATGAATGCTGATCCGCCCTGATCTATAGACTAACTTGGCACAATCTACTTTGTGTGAACTCTGGCAAAGCAATTGAGCACAAACCTAATCTCCAGGAAGATAAGTTATGAACTCCCTTTTCCCCTTGACTTGGCTACAGTCCACTCATAACAAGTGATTCACATTGTGCAGGTTTCATCTCTATATTATCCCGTACTGTATGCAATCAGCCAGGATGTGAGCTAATATATTGCCAGTGACAGATGTCGTGATTTGGCGTCTTCTCCCTTCTCCTCTCAATGTCGAAATTATGAGAAAAAACTTTTTCAGTCAGAGAGTTGTGAATCTGTGGAATTCTCTGCCTCAGAAGGCAGTGGGGGCCAATTCTCTGAATGCATTCAAGAGAGAGCTGGAGAGAGCTCTTAAGGATAGCGGAGTCAGGGGGTATGGGGAGAAGGCAGGAACGGGGTACTGATTGACAATGATCAGCCATGATCACATTGGCTCGAAGGGCTGAATGGCCGCCTCCTGCACCTATTGTCTATTGTCTATTGTCTATTGAAATTCTGGTTCCATAGTGTGACCGAAGTTTCTGAAGTGGGAATGAACAAGCACATAGTCTTGGCGGAGAAGGTAAGAGGGGCATTTCTGAGCCGTTTGGATGTTATAAGTCACAAAAGACTGTGGAATGAATGTGGGGTGGGATGTGAGAGGTTCCTTTGGTCTGCAGCTACAGAGAATTTCCCAATGCTGGTATGAGGTGTTTATCCAAAATAAGCCACAAACGGCTTCTGGATAAAACTGCACTGGTTCACCATTCAGTGCTATATTAATGCATCATCTGAAGGAGTACTGAATTTATGGTCCCTTTTTCAAACCTATAAATCCACTTTCTAAAGGAATTACAAGATCAAGAAAAACACTGCCAGTCAGATGATAATAGCAATACTGGACTTGAGTGGTAAGTTTGCAGATAGAAAACATAGAAACATAGAAAAGTAGGTGCAGGAGTAGGCCCTTTGGCCCTTCGATCCGTTCAATATGATCATGGCTGATAATCTATAATCAATACCCCATTCCTGCTTTTCCCCCCATACCCCTTGATTCCTTTAGCCCTAAGAGCTACATCTAGCTCTCTCTTGAAAACATCCATGAATTTGCCTCCACTGCCTTCTGTGGCAGGGAATTCCGCAGATTCACAACTCTCTGGAAGAAAACGTTTTTCCTCATCTCAGTCCTAAATGGCCTACCCCTTATTCTTAAACTGATCCCTGGTTCTGGACTCCCCCAACATCTTCTCCAAGAAGCCCTTCTTGCTTAAGTCCATACTCTGCCACCTCCAGTTTAAATTCCATTTGGAATATTTTGGAGGACTAAAAACCAAGAACCAAGAATCGGGAACATTTTTCCTGCATCTAGCTTGTCCAATCCTTTAAGAATTGTATGTGTTTCTATAAGATCCCTTCTCTTCATTTCTAAATTCCAGTGAATACAAGCCCAGTCGACACATTCTTTCATTATATGTCAGTCCTGCCATCCCAGGAATTAACCTGGTTAACCTACGCTGCACTCCCTCAATAGCAAGTCTGTCCTTCCTCAAATTAGGAGACCAAAATTGCACACAATACTCCAGGTGTGGTCTCACAAGGGCCCTGTACAACTGCAGTTGGACCTCCTTGTTCCTAAACTCAAATCCTCTCACAATGAAGGCCAACATCCCATTAGCTTTATTCACTGCCTGCTGTACTTGCATGGCACCACTTGGCCATGACATTAAAGTGGGTGGTATTGTAGATAGTGAAGATGGATTTCAAAAATTGCAGCAGGATCTTGAATGGTTGGGCAGCAGGGCCGAGGAATGGTTGATGGAATTTAATACATAGAAATGTGAGGTGTTACATTTTGGGAAGTCTATCGAGGGCAGGACCTAAACAGCGAATGGTGGGAGTATTGGGTAGACTTATGGGACTGAAGGTTGATAAATCCCCTGGGCCTGGTGGTCTGCATACCAGGGTACTCAGGGAGATGGCTCTAGAAATAGTGGAAGCATTGGTGATTATTTTCCAATGTTCAATAGATTCAGGATCAGTTCCTGTGGATTGGAGGATAGCTAATGTTATCCCACTTTTCAAGAAAGGAGCGAGAGAGAAAACGGGGAATTACAAACCAGTTAGACATCGGTGGTGGGGAAGATGCTGGAGTCAATTATTAAAGAGGTAATAACGGTGCATTTAGATAGCAGTAAAAGGATAAGTCCAAGTCAGCATGGATTTATGAAAGGGAAATCTTGCTTGACTAATCTTCTGGAATTTTTTGAGGATGTGACAAGTAAAATGGATGAAGGGGAGCCAGTGAATGTAGTGTATCTAGACTTTCAGAAAGCCTTTGATAAGGTCCCAGACGGGAGATTGGTGAGCAAAATTAGAGCACATGGTATTGGGAGTAGGGACGGATTGGTTGGCAGACAGGAAGCAGAGTAGGAGTAAACGGGTCCTTTAAAGAATGGCAAGCAGTGGCGAGTGGAGTGTCGCAAGGCTCGGTGTTGGGGCCGCAACTGTTCACCATATATATTAATGATATGGATGAGGGAATTAGAAGCAACACTAGCAAGTTTGCGGATGACACAAAGCTGGGTGGCAGTGTAAACTGTGAAGAGGATGTTAGGAGGTTGCAGGGTGACTTGGACAGGTTGAGTGAGTAGGCAGATGCTTGGCAGATGCAGTATAATATAGATAAATGTGAGGTTATCCACTTTGGTGGCAAAAACAAGGAGGCAGATTATTATCTCAATGGTGTTAGGGTAGTTAAGGGGGAAGTGCAGCGAGACCTGGGTGTCGTTGTACACCAGTCACTGAAAGTTGGCGTGCAGGTACAGCAGGCAGTGAAGAAAGCTAATGGCATGTTGGCCTTCATAACGAGAGGATTTCAGTATAGGAGTAAAGAGGTTCTTCTGCAGTTGTATAGGGCCCCGGTAAGACCACATCTGGAGTATTGTGTACAGTTTTGGTCTCCTAATTTGAGGAAGGACATCCTTGTAATTGAGGCAGTGCAGCGTAGGTTCATGAGATTGACCCCTGGGATGGTGGGACTGTCATATGAGGAAAGGTTAAAAAGACTGGGCTTGTATTCACTGGAGTTTAGAAGGATGAGAGGGGATCTTGTAGAAACATATACAATTTTAAAAGGACTGGACAAGCTCGATGCAGGAAAAATATTCCCAATGTTGGGGGAGTCCAGAACCAGGGGCCACAGTCTTAGAATAAAGGGAGGCCATTTAAAACTGAGGTGAGAAGGAACTTTTTCACCCAGAGAGTTGTGAATTTGTGGAGTTCTCTGCCACAGAAAGCAGTGGAGGCAAAATCACTGGATGGATTTAAGAGAGAGTTAGATAGAGCTCTAGGGGCTAGTGGAATCAAGGGATATGGGAAGAAGGAAGGCACGGGTTATTGATTGTGGACGATCAGCCATGATCACAATGAATGGCGGTGCTGGCTCGAAGGGCCGAATGGCCTCCTCCTGCACCTATTTTCTATGTTTCTATGTTTCTATTAATTTAATGCTGAATCCCATGAGGGATTCACAATCTTTATCATAGCGCATTCTTGCTGCCTTCTGCCTAGTGATGCATAATTCCAATGAGTTATTATTGAAAAATTATGCCATCTGGCCCAGAGGTATTTGCTTTGTTATTGGTATGTAGGAAGTTATGAGGTCTGCTGGCATATTGGAACATTCCACTGTAGAGGCAGGACACAGCAACTGCCAGAACAAGGGGCAATTCTTAAGTCCATTTAAAAACATAGGGAACAATAACTGTTTGGCATGGTGGCATAGTGGTAGAGTTGCTGCCTTAAGTGGCAGTGCCAGAGACTCAGCTTCGATCCTGATCACGGGTGCTGTCTGTACAGAGTTTGTACGATCTCCCTGTGACCAGCGTGGGGTTTTCTCCGGGAGCTCCGGTTTCCTGTCACACTCTAAAGGTTTGTAGGTTAATTGGCTTGGTATAATTGTAAATTGTCCCTATTTTGTGTGGGGATCGCTGGTACGCGCGGACTTGGTGGGCCAAAGGACCCGCTTCCGTGCTGTATCACTAAACTAAACTAAACTAAACTAAACTAAACTAAACTAAACTAAACTAAGCTAAGCTAAACTAAACTAAACTAAACTAAACTAAACTAAACTAAACTAAACTAAACTAAACTAAACTAAACTAAACTAAACTAAACTAAACTAAACTAAACTAAACTAAACTAAACTAAACTAAACTAAAACTAAAACTAAACTAAAACTAAGCTAAACTAAACTAATATTACTGACAGGTAACATAACCTGCATTCTATTTCATTTGATTTATATTCTTTGAGGACTTACTGGAAAATTCATACTGTCAATAATATAGTTGAGGTCTACAGAGTACCCTATAATTTGAACACTGACATTAATATTTTTTTGACTGAAGTCATGGGTTTTTAAGTGCATAGTTTCTAAAATGCATGAATCTAAGAACAGTATTTCCATATTGATTGCTGGAAAGCTAACGTACACTTTAAAAAATAGTATATCTTTGCATGTCTTTTGTGCTCACTACAGCGTGTGTTTTGAGACAGTGGGGTAATAGTTTCTGTTCTGCTGCATGCTGATATCACTAACTGAAGATGATTGCCTGCTGACAAACCACCAATTTAACCAATTATTAGGGGGAGTGTCCAATCAACTTTGGACTCGTTGCAATTTTCCACCATCACTGCAGCTTTCCGCCAGGTGTGGAATTAAGGCTCAATGAAGCCAGGGTAAAAATTATGCATTTTGTTATATGAAAAAGTAAACCTATTTTACCATTGAAATCTAATGCTAGACTTGTCACACCATAAATATATCACATCATTCTTTACTTCCATGGGTTTTGGAAAAGAAATATACCTTCGTATTGTATTGGAAGTTAACAATTAACAATATAATTATATGTTTGCTTCGAATAAATGGCCACATATATTGGTTTAATATCGTCACGTGTACCAAGGTACTGTAAAAAGCTTTTGTTTGCCTGCCCTCCAATTAAATCACATCATATTGCACATGTACAAATAAGCCATGCACAAGTACAACAGGTTATGTAAAGAGAAAAGTTCAGTGCCAGAATATTGTTTACAACACTTTAGTGTTACAGATCCTGAGAAAATGTCCAATGTCCCCAATGAAGTAGATTGGAAGATCAGGACTAAACCCTAACTTATGAGAGGACTGTTCAGTATGTGTATGTGAATATGAATGTAATGACAAATAATTCATTTATTTATGAAATGGTACCATCTAGTTTGGAAGCTGCATTGCATTAATGAAGGTGAAACTTGTGTGTGAAACTGAGCTATACAAGGCAGATAACAGAAATAATTAATCATTCATAACCAGTTGCCTAAATGGGACTGAGCTGTTGTGTCCAAAAGGAAAATTGAAATCTATTATGATAAAGAAAATAGCAGGTGGTAAAACAGTAAAGTAAAAGCAAACAAAAAACCTGCAAATTCTGGACATCTGAAATAAAAATAGAAATTACTGGGTGTACCCAAGTGACCATGCAGCATCTATAGAGAGAGAGAAAAATTGTTAATGTTTCAGATTAAAGATCTCTTCATCAGCTCATCAATCTGCAATGTTTACTCTATTTACTCCCCAGAGTTGCTGCAGGAGCTGCTGAGAATCACCATTATTCTCTATTATTTTATTAAACTAAACTAGACTAAACTAAACTAAACTCTAGATTACAGAGCAAAGATAGTTTTAGGCATTTTTTTCTCAATAAAGATCAGATCATATTGTTGAAATTATTATGTTTAAAAGAATGAGATGTTTATTATGATTATTATGTTAAAAAGAAAAAAGAATGAGAAAAAAAAAGAATATGTCCCCCAACCCCCCAAAAATCTGACATCATTTTCACGATAAATCTTCATTGGTTCATGTAAAGGAATCGAGGATTTTCTTAAAGTGTGTTTTATCTACCTTATTGGTGGTCTGAATGGTGAGGTGTAAAGGATCGCAAGAATTTTAATTGGAATACAAAATTTATAAACTTGAGATTATCTGCAACAATAACTATATCCTGTAATATTGTGAAACTTTGTGCGATGTACACTTATTCTGATTTCATGTGGTTGGAACCTTGAATCTAGAAGGCAGGAACGGGGAGAAGGCAGGAACGGGGTACTGATTGAGAGTGATCAGCCATGATCGCATTGAATGGCGGTGCTGGCTCGAAGGGCTGAATGGCCTACTCCTGCACCTATTGTCTATTGTCTAGAATGAAGATCTATTTCCTGCAAGATCAGGAACTATAATGATGAATCATATCATATCATATCATATATATACAGCCGGAAACAGGCCTTTTCGGCCCACCAAGTCCGTGCCGCCCAGCGATCCCCGTACATTAACACTATCCTACACCCACTAGGGACAATTTTTACATTTACCCAGCCAATTAACCTACATACCTGTACGTCTTTGGAAGGAATAATTCCTGTAAGGTTAAGTAAAGGTACTCCTTTCAGAAGATTTGGTTTAATGGATCATGTCTTCAAATAAAAGGAGTCCTTCCATAGTTCAATCACACACTCAGGGGAATTAATTGCAATCCGACAACTCTTGGCCTTCTGTGCCTTCTTTTACGTTAACACCACCTATCTCTGTGGGAAGTTGATCGGTGATTATCCTTTGAGAAGATGTTAATGGCCAGTTGTATTGATCTCTCAGGAATGCGATTGTGGATACAACATTTATGGTGGTATAATGGAAATAAAACTTCTCCATTTACCTTACACCACAAAGAAAATAAGAATGAATTAAATTGCGTCAGGGGATACAACAGCAAAAATAACAGTGTTACCAATTTGTGAATCTGAGTGACCAAGACCTTTGAACGAGCTTTATATGGTATTCTACATAAAGCCTTGTTATTCGTGATACACAGTGTGTGGGAAATGATACCTAGATCTGTTCTGATAAATAACAGAGTAACAGAATGACAAAATATAATTCCTCAGGAATCAGTAAAGTCAGACCAAGTAATTGTGGAAATTGGAATAAGAAAGTCTTGGAATAAAAAGGAAATGAGAATAAATGGCCTGCTAACAGGCTTTTGTGGTGGGAAAACAGGTGTGAAACAAAAATCAGATTTTTCCTGCTGCACACTATAGATCATTTATGAGGCTTGATTGGTTTTCTTCAGTACATATGACTTTTGAAAACAGGATAATATTTTTGTTTGTTCCAATGGACAAATGTTTAAAATGCATGACATTTCTTTACATAATGTGTTTTAGTATTAACTCCTCAGATACAAATGTGTTGACTCCCAATCAACATGTATTCTCTCCGGTCCTCTCAGGACGCCTCTCCTTTTGTTCATCTTTTACATCCCTTCCCCCACCCCCGCCCCTTATTATCTGAACGTACGACCCTTCCGCACCTTTCCTACGCCCACATGCCTATTTGTCTGGGTTTCTTCACCTTGGTCCACCTTTTCTTTACCCTCCCCCACTTGGTTCCATCAGGTCATCATCCTTCCCATTTCTGGTTCTGTTGAGACTGCAGTATGACAAAGGTTAAGATAGCTGTGCAGCATAACAACCTTTAGGCATTCCTTGACACACACCACAATGTTCCTGATAGGTATTTTCCTTGATGCACACGACAAGGTTCTTGATCACCCTTACTAAATTTAAATAAAGGATTGAATAGCATGTAGTTTTACTTGTATTTGTGTTATTGCATTTGTATTAGTGTTTTCAGAACGTTTTGTTATTGATGAAAATAAATTAGAGAGTGCGCACAATTTCAAGGGTCAAAATCTATATAAAAAGCTGACAGTTCCGAGTGGAATTTCAGAGTAGTCCAGCAACTGGGACTGTGCTGCTCTCCTGGTGCACAAGTAAATAAAGTGTGTCTGGAAAACAAATGTCAGAGTCCAGTTGATCGGTGAATACAGTTCCATCTATGTGTAGGAAGGAACTGCAGATTCTTCAGAAGAAGGGTCTCGACCCGAAACATCACCCATTCCTTCTCTCCAGAGATGCTGCCTGCCCCGCTGAGTTACTCCAGCATTTTGTGTCTATCTACAGTTCCACCTATCATCTACCAGCCTCTTTCTCACCCCTCCCTCTCACTTCAATATACTGGCTATCTTCATTCTGCAGTCTCAATCCTGATGCAGCGTCTCGACCCAAAATGTTGATCATCCCTTTGCCTCCTCAGATGTTGCTTGACCCGGCAGTTCTATTAGCAATTTTATTTTGATGCCTAATTTAGTGGGCTAAGTTTTTGTTTTATCATGAACTGTCTTCGTTTCATTATTGTTTCACCGAAATGGATCCTTTTCCATTGAAAATTATGTATCTTATATATGATTTCCTTGAAGTGTTTTTTGTGGTAAAACCATAATTTGCGTGAATATGATTGCTATATCAGATTAATAAGTGGAAACTCCTCATTAGTAACCTATGTTTAATTGGAAGAGAAAATCCTGCTGCCCTCAGAATGTTTCAATTTATCATAGTGGATGATGAGTGGAACATTCTTCCTCCACATATCTAAATACTTAAAGTCTGATTTAGGTGCCTTGACATTCTTTTTCGGGATAATATAACATTATATATGTCTAAAGTCATAGAGTAATACAACATGGAAACAGGCTGAGGATGAAGTACTACCTTACACTAATTCCATTTTTGTTCTCTCTTCTTTCCCATCAACTTCCCCAGATTCAACCACTCAACTACACTAGGGGCAATATACCACTTCGCTGGAGGCAACTACACTGGGGGCAATATACAGAGGCAATGTACCAACCTTCATGTCTTTGGGACATGGGAGGAAACCAAAGATCACAAAGGCCACACTGTGCTGGGGAGAACGTGCAAAGTCCACACAACAGCCAACAGCACAGGAGATCATGATTGAACATGCATTACTGGAGCTATCAGGTAGCAGCTCTACACATTGTGTCACAGTGCCATTATTATATGGCATCATAAATGGAGAAGATCCTCATGACTATAAACTGTCCAATTTTTCCTACAGTTTATGATCTTTTGAGATAACTAAAGAAAAAGTTACATATATACATTTGCCTACCTTTATGCAAATATGAAATATTTAACTTACCAACAGTTAATTATGCATTAAGACATCAAATTTATTTTATAAATATAACTACATTATTTGACTTAAAGAACATGGGCCCACGATGTCCCTGCCGAACATAATGGCAAGTTAAACTAATCTCCTCTGCACGCACGTGATTCAAATCTCTCCATTCCTTGCTGATCCATGTGCCAATCTAAAAATCTCTTAAATGTCACTGTTGTATATCTCCCACAAACATCACCCCCAGCAATATTTTGCTGCTCTCACCTTAAAACTATGCCCCCTTGTGTTTGACATTTCTACACTGGTAAAAATGGTTCTGTTGTCCCTCTTATGCCTCACATAAATTTTTATACTTCAATCAGGCCTCCTCTCAACCTCTGACATTCCAGAGTAAACAATCTAAGTCTGTCCAACCTCTCCTTACAGCTAATATTGTCTAATCAACGCAGTGGTTTGGCAAACCTCTTTTGCACCTTCTCCAAAGCCTCCAAATCCTTCCTGTATTGGGGCAATCAGAACTACACACAATATTCCAAATTCAGCCTGACCAAAGTCCTATAAAGCTGCAACATGACTTCCTGACTCAGTCAATGCCCCTACCGATGAGGTAAGCATACCATATGTCTTCTATAGCAATCTATTAGCGTTACCACTTTCAGGGAGCTGTGGGCTTGGACCCAAGATCCATGAATAGATCAATGCCGTTAAGGGTCTTGCCATTAACTAGTTACTTTCCCCTTATATTCAACCTCCAAAGTGCACCACCTCATACTTGCTTTGAATTAACACCATCTGCCATTTCTTCACCTATTTCAGGCACTGGTCTATATCCCGTTGTGTACTTTGACAGCCTTCCTCACTCTCCGCAACTCCACTAATTTTGATGTAATCTGCAAACTTGCTGACAAACCTATCCAGATTTATGTCCAAACCATTTATATACATCACAAACAACAGAGGTCTGGCTGGAGGTCCATGACCAATGGAGTTCTGCAGGGATCTACAGATCTTCCACCACACCCTCTGTCTTCTATGGTTAAGTCAGTTCTGAATCTAACGACCAAGCCACCATGGATCCCGTGCATCTTATTCTTCTGCAAAGGAGTTCAAAGATTTTATATAATGTTGCATGATGAAAATATATGCTAACTGATAATTGCTATAAACAATCTGTTCTGAGAGACAATCAAATTTGAAAAATATTTTTACTCCTTGTATTTTTACTATAGTATTTCTGCATTTTGTTGACAATTTTATAAGTAAAATATTTGCTGATGAGATTACATTTTCCCATGTAATTTACTCATCATTATTCATGTCTGAACCTGTTACCAGCACAAACAATTAAAATCACAAATATTATCCATACTACACCATGATTAGATGTCTAAAATAATTTAAAATCAATAATCCACTCCTTCCCCTTCAGGGGTAATAATGCATATAACCACAAACTGTATCAGAACACAGTACTAAAGAATAACAACAACATTTATTGGAGTTAAATTTGAAACTCTTGAAAATCAGAATCACGATGTGTGTTCTTTCAGGGTAAAGCAGAAAATAAAGGAAACACTCAGTTGATCATGAAGCAACATGGAGAGAAAAAGAGTTAATGTTTCATTTCAGTCACATCAGGGTTTTGATGAAAAGTCATCAACCTGCAATGTCAACTGTATTTCTCTCCCCATAATTGCTCCCTGACCCACTGAGTTTTTCACATTTTCTGTTTGTATTTCAGGTTTCCAGCAGTTTGTTTTTCACCCAAGATCTTGCTTTCACTGATTATAATGAAGTCAGAGTGGCGACAGTGTTACCACTGACCTTACTAAGAGGGTGGTGAATCTGAGGAATTCATTGCCACAGAATGCTGTGGAGGCCAAGTCGATTGATATTTTTAAGACAGAGATAGATTCTTGATTAGTATGGGTGTCAGGGGTTATGGGGAGAAGGCAGAAGAATGATGTTAGGGGGAGAGATAGGTCAGCCATGGTTGAATGGCGGAGTAGACTTAATGGGCTGAATTGCCTAATTCTGCTCCTATCATCTATGAACCTATGAAGAGTTGAATCTTGGTAGTGCCTGTGCTAGTTGAAAAGGTCTATACTTCTTAAAACCACCCAACACCTCTGAAATAGGAACTACACAGTGGGTTCTGGCAGGCATCTTAGGTCCAAAGTTGATCTGGAATCCAATCAATAAATTGAAGCTGCCCCTTGATTTTCTGGCTGTAACTGAAGGCCTCAGTAAAGGTTGTGGAGAAGAATGAAGCCTTGTTTCTGCAGGAGCTCAGTAGATTTCTAACACAATCTCAGGAATAGGGGTCAACACAAGCAGCAGACGATGGGCTGAATTGTTTCCTATGTCATTTTGATTCTCTGCTCGGAGCCCTAAAGGGTCTGATTGCAGTGGTACAGGAAGGTCAATGAGCTCACAGGTATAGCCTGTCCATTTGCATTTCCACCCATCATATTCCAACTAGCCTCAGGTATAGAGATAGAATAGATCACATCTCCATCCCTCATATTCCAATAACCTCCATATACTGTTATCTGCTCCTTTGTCCCATTCCATCCAGGGGGGGGGGGGGGGGAAGGATAACACATAGATCTCAATTCACCAGAGGTCAAAGTCTCACATGCCTTCTGCTGTAGAAGGACAGATGAGGACTTCAAAGATGGGTATGTGCATTGCTTGGTGTATCGGCAGGTTGTTAGACAGACTGTGCTTTGTCAAAGCGAATGCGGAAGCAAGGATCAACTTCATGCAGAGTGCAGTGCAGAATGTCACAGTGGACAAGGAAACAAAGATGTTCCCAAACCGCAAACCATGGATGAACAAGGAGGTTCAGAATCTGTTGAGGGCACGCAACAATGCCTTTAAATCTGGTTACAGTGTTGCCAGGTCAAAAATGAACAAAGGTATAAAAAGGGCCAAAGACACCCACAGGCAATGGGTGGAAGACCACTTCAATACCACGGACACCAGTAGCATGTGGCAGGGTGTCAGGGACATCACTGGCTACAAGAGCAGCCCTGCCTGCCCCCACACTGATGTCACACTAACCAACGAGCTTAACACCTTCTTTGCCCGCTTTGAAACTGGCAACACCACCATGAGGGGAAGAACCCCAGCCAAGGCGGAGGGACAGGTCTTAACATTGAGCACGCAGGATGAACAACGCGCTGTGTGAAGGGTCAAACCACGCAAGGCTGCAGGCCCGGATGGAGTTCAAGGAAGCGTACTTAGGGACTGTGCTGAACAGCTCTCTGAGGTATTCACCAGGATCTTTAACCTGTCACTATCTCTGGCTACGGTCCCCAAGTACCTGAAGTCGGCTACCATAGTGCCGGTGCCGAAAAAAACAAAAATCACCAACCTGAACGACTACCGTCCGGTTGCCCTAACTCCGATAGTCATGAAGTGCTTTGAAAGGCTGGTCCTCTCACTCATCAAATCCAGCATCCCTGCCTCACTGGACTCGCATCAATTCGCATACAGGGCAAATAGATCCACAGAGGACGCCATCTCTCTGGCTCTTCACACTGTCCTGACTCACCTGGAGGGACAGGGCACGTACGTAAGGATGCTAATCATTGACTATAGCTCTGCCTTCAACACGGTCATCCCCACCAAGCTCATCACCAAACTCCACCAGCTAGGCCTCAGCTCGTCGTTATGCGACTGGATCCTGGATTTCTTGATGGAGCGACTGCAGGCAGTGAGAATGGGCACGCACCTGTCCTCCACTATCACCCTGAGTACCGGCACACCACAGGGCTGTGTATTGAGCCCCATGCTCTATTCCCTATTCACACACGACTGTTCCTGCGTTCAACACCAACACCATTGTCAAATTTGCAGACGACACAACGGTGATCGGGCTGATCACCAACGGTGATGAAACAAACTACAGAGCGGAGGTGCAGAACCTGGCGGACTGGTGCTCAGATAACAACCTGTCCCTAAACACCTCCAAGACCAAGGAGCTGATCATCAACTTCCGAAGTTCACATAATGGGGAATACGCTCCGATCTTTATCAACGGGGACAGTGTGGAGAGAGTGTCCAGCTTCAAGTTTCTGGGCACTCACATTTCGGAGGGCCTCACATGGTCCACTAACACTGCTGCGCTGGTCAAGAAGGTGCAGCAACGACTGTTCTACCAGAGAACACTGAAAAAGTCTGGTCTGCCCCAACAGCTGCTGACGACCTTCTACTGCTGCACCATAGAGAGCATCCTAACACATGGCATCCCTGTGTGGTATCTCAGCTGCACGGAGGCAGAGAGGAGAGCTCTTCAGCGGGTAGTCTATAGAGCTCGGAAGATTATCGGAACACAGCTACCAGCCTTGGAGGGCATCTACAACACACACAATGCCTCAGGAAAGCCACCAGCATTCACAAAGACTCCTCCCACCCCTGCAATAATCTGTTCGAACTTCTACCATCTGGCACACGCTATAAGGCCTTGTAAGCCCGCACCTCCAGACTCAGGAACAGCTTCATCCCCAGGGCCATAGCTGCTCTGAACTGGTCCTGCTGAGCCGGATGGTCACATCGCACAGCGACCCGGCACAGACCTATTTGCACTTTATTCTGTTTTAAAACTGTTTCTAATTTTGTTTCTCTAGGTTGTTTACGTTTATGCTGATTAGCTAATTAATTTATTGCATCGTATGGAAGTCGCATTCCCAATCTCGTTGTACCCCTGTACAATGACAATAAAGATATATTAATAATAATAATACATTTTATTTATATAGCGCTTTTCATATACTCAAAGACGCTTTACAGAGATTTTGAGAACATAGGGGAAATGAATAAATAGATAAATAAGTAAATAAATAAATGAACAGAGAAAGGAGACAGAAGGTGAGGTGATCTTCATGGTTGAAGGCAGTACTGAACAGGTGAGACTTCAGCGATGTTTTGAATGTGGTGAGTGTGGGGGAGTCTCTAACGGTTTGGGGTAGTGAGTTCCATAGGGTGGGAGCAGCGATGGAGAAAGCCCTGTCCCCCCAGGATCTGAGTTTAGTCCGGATGTGGGGGGATAGGAGAATGGCAGCGGCAGAGCGGAGGGTGCAGGTGGGAGTGTGCCTGTGGAGGAGGTCGGTCAGGTAGGATGGGGCCAGGTTATGGAGGGCTTTGTAGGTTATGAGGAGGATTTTGTACTGGATTCTCTGGGGGATGGGGAGCCAGTGGAGTTTATAAAGGACGGGGGTGATATGGTCACGGATCGAGGTGTGTGTGAGTAGACGGGCAGCGGAGTTTTGAATGTATTGAAGTTTATTGATGATTTTTGAGGGTGCGCCATAGAGGAGGCTGTTGCAGTAGTCCAGACGGGAGGTGATGAAGGCGTGGATGAGGGTTTCTGCAGCTGTGGAGGAGAGGGATGGACGGAGACGGGCAATGTTTTTGAGGTGGAAGAAGGCTGTCTTTGTGATGTGTTTGATGTGTTTGTCGAAGGAGAGGGTTTGATCAAGGATGATTCCAAGATTCCGGATGTGAGGTGAGGTGGATACTGGAAGACCATCAATGTTGAGGATGAAGTTTTGGGTGGATTTGGTGAGCATTTTTGGACCAATGATGATGATTTCAGATTTGTTGCAATTGAGTTTGAGGAAGTATTGTATTGTATTGTATTGTATTGTATTGTATTGTAACCTGGCGCCCATATGTTCCAGCATGAGGAATGCCATTACATGCAGACCTTAATTTGATGCAGTATCTAAGGGCTTGTCTCAGCTTCCAATGTCAAACAGGAGGAGCGCACTTATTGAATAGAGGCTGCAGTAGCAGCTCCGACACTTGTCTTCCAAGTTCAGATTGTAGTTATGCAAGTGCAGCAGCATTCAAATGGCCAGCAATGTATCATGGCAGTGTAACAATCTGCTCTGTAACAGATCACTTGGATTTGTGGATTTGGTTGCAATGTTTGTATTCATTTACAATTGTCACCACGCAAAGACTTTTATGTCTCAAGCAGAGTGAAGTTGACGTGTGGAATAGTGGGTGAATGGATGGTTGAGGTTGCGGTTTTGCAATTTTAATAGGTTGACTTGGTCATGGATAACCTGCCGAGCAACATGATGTTGTTGTGACATTCCCATCTTCTACTCAATCTTCTTTATTCCCCACCCCATTTCCTCCCCATCTGGTTCCACATATCACATACCAGCCTCTCTCCCACCAAGCCCAACCCTGCCACTCATAGCTATATATTGGCAGTCTTTCTCTTCTCCTCTCAGTCCTGATGCAAGGTCTCGACCAGAAACGTCAACCTTTTGCCTCCACCAATGCTGCTTGACCAACTGAGTTCTTCCAGCATTCTGTTCCTCATTCTAGTTTCAGCATCTGCAGTCTCTTTTGTCTTCTTCATTATCTATCCACGGCCATCCACCTCCTGCTCGGAAAGTTGCTGCCACAGAGCTGGTAATAAGATGTAAAGATTTATGATGGCAAGCCTGTGGAGCATATTACAGACCACAACAAACCTTGAGACCCTCTAGGCCAGATTCTGCAGGGGGCCTCCAGAGAAGACCTGGCAGTCGAATTGCTGCTTCAGCATGCCTACGATCTGCTTATCATTAATCTGGTCTTGACTGCCTGAACAGTGCAGCACAGTCCATCACAGGCTCACCACTTCCTTCCATCCAGTCTATCTGCACCATGCAATGCATCAGGACGGCTGGAAGTATCGCCAAGGATGCCTGCCATCCTGGCCATTCACTTTTTTCTCTTCTGTCTTCTGGGCTTGAAAGCTTGGACGTCCAGACTTAAGAGCAGCTTCTTCCCCACTGGTATTAGAGCCCTGAACCAATCTCTTCTTGCACACCCCTTCACGGAGTGCTGCAACGTATTCACACTCTTAACATGACCTCATACATGAGTATTTTATTATTGCACTTTAATATTATTTTCGTATACTTCAAATTGCACAACACACTCTTTGCACCATTCTGTGGTCTTGCATTTGGCTTTGTCATTATTGTTACATTTATCATTATCATGTACACTGTGTACACTGAGCTTCATGTGAACAAAGACTTTCATTGCACTCTGGTGTATACAACAATAAGATTCAAGATTCAAGATTCAAGATATCTTTATTTGTCATCCAAAAAACAAGTTTTTTGGACGAAATTTCGTCACCCACAGTCCAACAATAAGAGCAATAAAATAAGCAAATTACACAACCCCAACCAACACAAAACCCCCCAAAAAGAAACATCCATCACAGTGAGTCTCCTCCAGTCCCCTCCTCACTGTGATGGAAGGCCAGAATGTCTTTTTCTCTTCCCCTGCCGTCTTCTCCTGCGGTCAGGCTGTTGTCGTTGCCATGTTCCAGGCTGCGCCGGACGGTGAAATGTCCGCAACGGGCCGACCCAAGCCCCGCTGCAAGTCGGGGCGGTCGGGGCTCCCGACATTGAAGCCCCCGCCGAGCAGAGAAAATTCCGTGGCCTATTTCAGGCCGCGCCGGACGGTGAAATATCCGCGGCGGGCCGACCCAAGCCCCGCGATCCGGGGCGGGCGAACACGCTGCCGCTGCCGGAGCTCCCGATGTCGGCATCCACGCGGCCCGAGCCTAAGGCGAGTCGCAGCCGCTCCCGCAGCCTCCGAGAACGGCCGGCTCCGCTGATGGTGAGTCTGGTCCGTGGGCTCTGCGAACCAGAGCCCTGGAGGCCGCCAGCTCCAGGAGTTGGGCCGATGGTAGGCCGCAGCAGGAACGGAGACACGGCCCAGAACACAAAGGTCGGGTCTCCGTTCGGAAGGGACACATATTTACAATGTTACAGTTCCCCCCCTCCCCCCCACATACACACATAGTACAAAAACACAAAAACACCACATCACAACTACAATTAAGACAACAATTAAAACATCTGAATCTGATCTCAATGTCTGTTGTTGGCACAAGACCCAAAGTATGCATGCCATCCATGTGTGTAAGAGTCAAGGACCATGTTGCCAACAGTTAGCCCTTGTCATCCAACAAGCAAACATCACTTTGTAATGATAGCAAAAATGCAGATAATTCTGGATTGTTAGAGAAATAGGTATCATTGCAGATGTCGAGTTACCTAACACTAATTAGGATGATATACTGTGTATGGTTCCAAATTAGCTAGACACGGAGAGTGGAACCCTACCATTAGGTCTTTCTTCAACTTGATGTGGGTTAAAGAGTCATAGAGTGATACCGCGCAGAAATAGGCCTCCACACCAGCCAACATTTCCAAGCCACACTAGTCCCACCTGCTCGCTTTTGGCCTGTATCCCTCCAAACCTGTCCTATCCATGTACCTGTCTAACTGTTACTTTTTATTTGACAATAGGTGCAGGAGTAGGCCATTTGGCCCTTCGAGCCAGCACCACCATTCAATGTGATCATGGATGATCATCCACAATCGGTACCCCATTCCTGCCTTCTCCCCATACCCCTTGATTCCGCTAGCCCTAAGAGCTCTATCTAACTCTCTTTTGAATGCATCCAGTGAATTGGCCTCCATTGCCTTCTTAGGCAGAGAATTCCACAAATTCACAACTCTCTAAATGTTGGGATAGTCCCTGCTTCAACTACATCCTCTGGCAGCTTGCTCCATTCCGTTACCACCCTTTGTGTGAAAAATGTATCCCTCAGATTCCTATTAAATCTTATCCGCTTCACCTTAAACCTTGTCCTCTTGTCCTCAATTCCCCTACTCTGAGCAAGAGACTCTGTGGATCTACCTGATCTATTCCTCACATGATTTTATACACCTCTATGAGATCACCCCTCATCCTCCTGCACTCCAAGAAATTGAGCCCTAGCCTACTCAACCTCTCCCTATAGCTTAGATGCTCTAGTCCTGCAATATCCTTGTTCTTTTTTGCTGCGCCCTTTCCAGCTTAACAACATCTTTCCTCTAGCATGGTTACCAGAACTGAACATAATACTCAAAATGCAGCCTCACCGACGTCTTATACAAAACTGCAAATATGACTCCCAACTTCTGAACTCTGATGAAGGCCAAAGTGCCAAAAGCATTTTTGATCACCCGATCACCCGATCTACCTGCGACTCCACCTTCAAGGAACCATGCACTTGCACTCCTAGATCCTTCTGCTTTATAACACTCCCCAGAGCCCTACCATTCATTGTGTAGGTTCTGCCCATGTTAGACTTCCCAAAATGTAACTCCTCACATTTCTCTGTATTAATTTCCATCAACCATTCCTCAGTCCACCTGGTCAATTGATCAAGATCCTGCTGCAATTTTTCACAACCTTCTTCACTATCTGCAAAACCACCCACTTTTGTATCATCTGCATACTTGCTAATCTGCCATGTATGTTCTCATCAAAATCATTGATATATGAGTGTCTCCAAAATTATAATACTGCCAAAGTTACTCTTCACTGAGAATACTGAATCACAAAGTTAAATGTTGAATCCACTTAACATTGTCCAGGAGGAGAATGAAATTCATTCAGCTCTTTTGGAAAGTAGTGTGCCTGTGACTTTCCTTATGTAACAGTGAGGATAAACTGAGATTGCAGTATCTTTACCTTTATCCATGGAAGTCGTAATTTTCAGAGATTCGAATTGTGTTGGTAGAATGGTCACATATTTTCAAAAGTAGGTTCTAAACAAAGTTCAGGTTGGGAATTGCCCTCTGAAGAGATTGTTTGGATATGTCCTCCTGCAGGTAGCACTTCTTCTCCAATTCCTCTCTCTTCTAACATAGAAACATAGAAACATAGAAAATAGGTGCAGGAGTAGGCCATTCGGCCCTTCGAGCCTGCACCGCCATTCAATATGATCATGGCTGATCATCCAGCTCAGTAACCTGTACCTGCCTTCTCTCCATACCCCCTGATCCCTTTAACCACAAGGGCCACATCTAACTCCCTCTTAAATATAGCCAATGAACAGGCCTCAACTACCTTCTGTGGCACCTACCTTCTAGCTCTTGTCCTGCATTGTTGTTAATAAATCCACCGTTAGAGCAAACATTTCCAAATGCTGATGTCAAAAGTCATTCTTCAATTCTCTATCAGATAAAGTTCTTTTGATTCTGCTTAAATGTAAGTGTGCACTTGATCATTTGCAGGAGTTTCAGATTTGAGGCCATAATCAGTCATAGCACAAATACTGTGATTATATTGCGATAGAAGAGGGTTGGAAATATCTGAAGTCCTTCAAATTACTTGATTTAGCAAATATCACAGTGACATTTATTCTGCTCCTGTCCAGGGAAGCAGCAAAATATAATGATGTGATGTCAAAGACAAAGATCATGGCAACAATAACTTGCGTTCATTTATTGGCTCTGAAGTTTAAAATAAAAATTAATGGCTCTCTACAGGAGAGCTATCAAACTAAATCTTTGATAATTCTAAATGATAATGATAAAAAATTTGAGGAAGGATATTCTTGCTATTGAGGGCATGCAGCGTAGGTTCACTAGGTTAATTCCCGGAATGGCGGGACTGTCGTATGTTGAAAGGCTGGAGCAATTAGGCTTGTATACACTGGAATTTAGAAGGATGAGGGGGGATCTTATTGAAACATATAAGATAATTAGGGGATTGGACACATTAGAGGCAGGAAACATGTTCCCAATGTTGGGGGAGTCCAGAACAAGGGGCCACAGTTTACGAATAAGGGGTAGGCCATTTAGAACGGAGATGAGGAAGAACTTTTTCAGTCAGAGAGTGGTGAAGGTGTGGAATTCTCTGCCTCAGAAGGCAGTGGAAGCCAGTTCGTTGGATGCTTTCAAGAGAGAGCTGGATAGAGCTCTTAAGGATAGCGGAGTGAGGGGGTATGGGGAGAAGGCAGGAACGGGGTACTGATTGAGAGTGATCAGCCATGATCGCATTGAATGGCGGTGCTCGCTCGAAGGGCTGAATGGCCTACTCCTGCACCTATTGTCTATTGTCTATTGTCTATTGTCTATAAATGTGTCATTGAGACAACATAAGGAAATATTTATCCAGATGGCCAAAAGCTGGGTCATACGAGCAATTTAGAAAAGTGTCTAAAGAGAATGAGACAAGCTTAATAAAGGGAATTTGATGATGTAGTTGAAACATTTAGTGCCTAATGTGGCAAAGGCCTTCAATGTTTTTCACAACTTCTTAAAGAGAATATGGTTCAATTCTATCAGTCACCTGTAAATGTTTCTCCGTTTCAATTTTTTTTTTCACCACCTTCAGTCACAACACGTCACATTAGGTGCTACATAATTGGCCATGACAAGGTCACTGATGACATGAGAGAGTTTCCAGTCTATTGATCTGACTTGTGTTATTGACTTATCTGAATGGTTTCCCCTTGTCAGTACTGATCAGGGATTTGACAATTGTCTCAGCAGACAAAATTGAGGTCAGGTGTTTTGAGTTATGCTTGCAGATTAGCTTCTATGACCTTACATATCACTAACATGGATTTTCCCTTTGTAAATATGATATAATGAACTTGAAGAATACTTGGTGTGAGAAATAGACCCAGAATATTAAACTGAGTTATCTTTCTAGTGCAGTGCATTCAGGTGAAAAACAAATTTAGTGTCTGATGACAGGTCCAGCATAGAAACATAGAAATATAGAAAAATAGGTGCAGGAGTAGGCCATTTGGCCCTTCGAGCCTGTACGCACCACCATTCAATATGATCGTGGCTGATCATCTAGAGTCAGTACCCTGTTCCTGCTTTTTCCCCATATCCCTTGATTCCTTTAGCTCTAAGGGCTAAATCTAACTCTCTCTTGAAAAATCCAGTGAATTGGCCTCCTTTGCCTTCTGTGGCAGATAATTCCACAGATTCACAACTCTCTGGGTGAAGAAGTTTTTCCTCATCTCAGTCTTAAATGGCCTACCAATTATTCTTAAGCTGTGACCCCTGGTTCTGGACTCCCCCAACATCGAGAACATTTTTCCTGCATCTTGCCTGTCCTGTCCAATCCTTTAAGAATTTTATATGTTTCTATAAGATTCCCTCTCATCCTAAATTCCAGTGAATATAAGCCCAGTTGACCCATTCTTTCATCATATGGCAGAGTGCTGTGAAATCAAAAAGCAGAATCAAACAGTTATAGGTGCAATAATTATAAACAGTACAGAGAAGATTTACAAGGATGTTGCCAGGAATCGTGAGCTTGAATAATAGGGAGAGGTTGGGCAAGCTAGAACTTAATTCCTTTGAGTGCAGGAGGCCTTTTTAAAGATTTATAAAATCATGAGAATAGATAAAGTAAATGCACAGAATCTTTACCCAGAATCTTTACCCACTGCATCAGAAGGCAGTGGCCAATTCACTGGATGTTTTCAAGAGAGTGTTAGATTTAGCTCTTTGGGCTAACAGAATCAAGGGATATGGGGAAAAAGCAGGAACGTGGTACTGATTTTGGACGATCAGCCATGATCATATTGAATGGCGGTGCTGGCGCGAAGGGCCGAATGGCCTACTCCTGCACCTATTTTCTATGTTTCTATGAGTGGGGTAATCACAAACCAGAGGTTATAGATTTAAGGTAAGAGGGAAAAGATTTAATAGGAACCTGAGTGGCAAATTTTTCACTCAGGGCATGGTGAGTATATAGAATGAGCTGCCAGAGAAGGTATTCGAGGCAGACACTAAAACAGTATTTAAAAGACACACTGATGGGCAGGTACATGGATTAGAAAGTTTGAGAGGAATATGGGCCAAAAACAGGCAAATGGGATTAGCTTTGATGGGGTACCTTGCTCGGCATGGATGAATTGGGCCAAGTGGCCTGTTTCCATGCTAAATTACTATGACTAAGCTCCGAAGACGATCATGAGTTAAGGTGAAACCACTGTTTTCTGTGGCTGTGGACAGGTAGTGTGATAGCGCCCACTGATCCCTATCACTGGCTGACTGACCAGGAGTGGCCAATCCCCAGCAACATTGGTAGCAACTGAGTTCAATCAGCTGATATTGGTTTGGCCACTTGAACCTTGTCAACCCAGGCATTCTAGCCAGAGAGGAGAAGGGGGAGGAGAAGGGGGAGGAGAAGCGGAGTAGAAGGGGGAAGAAAAAGGGGAAAGAGATGGGGGGGGGGCACCATGTGGTCGCCTAAGCTGCCGGGTAGAAGCCCTAGATAGTCAGCACCTTTACTGAGGCTGACGAAGTGGCCGACGCAAACCTGAGATGCCAGTGCCTCTTCCTGCCGACAGCAACGAGAGACCACTCACAGATGAAAAGACTGAACTGCCAGGGTAACCCAGAGACCGCCAGCAGCGTCTCTTCAAGCAGAAATCTGAGCTGCCGGAATAAACCCCAGAACACCCAGTTTTGTGCAGCTCATTGAAGGGATACATTATGGCAGCCATCTCTATTTGTCCAGAATGGGTCCATTCAATTGAATGATTCAATGATACTTTATTGTCGTATGTACCTAGTTACAGTGCTTTTGCATACAATACACAAAGTACGCAAAGAGTCACCACGTATCTGGTGTCGACAAAGTTACACAGTTTTCATGAGAGTTCCGATGGTCCCTCTTTGTCTCGACGATTCCCCGCCCACGCTGGGTCCCTCTTTTGTGATTGTGATACTCAATTGTGAGTATCTTGTTTGTTTTCATTTATTAAGTCTGCGATTACTGCAATTTACAGATTTGAATATTCTTATAATTTGTGCAGTATCAAATGCCATTGAGTGACAAAAATCTGAAAAAATTCAGATGCGAGAAATCTGAACTCAAAAGGAATCTGAAATAAATCTGACAAAGAGTCGCACACCTGACACATGAACTGTTTCTATTTCCACAAAAGGTGCCTGGCTTTCTGAATTTTTCCAGCTTTTTCAATTTGTATTTCAGATTTCCAGCATCTGTGTTTGTCTTTTGATTTTCATGACTGTGGAATCATATTTTTCTCTTATATATATTGACGGTCAATTTACAAATGAATTTCTGTGCTTCCTCACTAAATTTTAGGCAAAAGCAAAGAGCATGATTCAAGCTAATGCACATTTGTATTTTGGTAATTAAGATGTGGCAGATATTCCAGCCAAGCATATAGATCTCCCTGTTCTTGCAAATGCATTTTGTTGATTCTTCTCAACGTTAATCAGCTATTGTTCTCCTCTGACAAAAGGACAGTAATACTAAAGCAGATTGTTATTGCGCACTGAATGTACAGGTCCACCGCCGATTTTCCGGCATCCTTGGTTCCAGAGCCTTTCTGGATTATCCATTTTGCCGGAGCAACAGAGGTCATGGCCTTGGGGGGGCTGAGATACCAGCCCGCAAAGTCAGCCGCGGAAGTTGGCTATGGGACCCAATCTGCTGGCTTTGACCGGTCTGGCGTTCCAGAGCTCGTCACAGAGGGCAGATTTGGCCCACCGATTGGCGCGTAAGTCCCGATGATGTAGAGATCAGCCGCCTCACCTGGCCTAGGAACTACATTTTCGAAGGGGGCCTGCGAGGTGGGGGAGGGGGGGGGTGATTCTGTCTGGATTAAAGGTGGGGGCCAGACCACCTGTTGCTGGAAATTGGTGGTGAACCTGTAATAGGCAACATAATACTCTTTCTTCCAATCGGCTCTGTATCCTGTTAGCTCCTTCTACATCCAGTTTTAACCTACCAAATTATTTGGGACTTGGTGAATGGTATAATGACTTACAGCCCTGTCCATTGACTTCTGGAATTTCAAATCAAATCCAATTAGACTGATGACGTTTCCCTCAGAGTTGCAAGATTTTTAACAGTAAATAACCTTTGCCACGAGTATAGTAACAATTGCCAGTGGCACCCAAAGTATAAAACTACCTAACATTTAGTATAACTCCTTCACCCCAAGTGCGTGAAGGAGACATAGGAGGTCCTTCCTACCCGCTGCTGTGAGACTGCACAACCAGCACTGCTCCCAGCAGACGAGTCAACAATAACAGATAAGAACACACAGAAAACTGATGACAATTTATGTATCTTTCATTTATAATGAATGATCTCTTGCTCTCTTGCTATCCACTTTGCTGCTGTAACACTGTAAATTTTCCCGGTGTGGGACGAATAAAGGAATATATTATTAACTCAGCAGTCCAATTCAAAATAATAGTGATGGCAGATCTGTGAGATGGTAATAACACAAGGAGTTATTATGAAGTAATTTTACAAATGACTTTGAACTACTCTATCACGCATTGTGAAATAGATTCACTTGGTTCTCATTGATGGTGAGATAGCTTCTTCTTCTTGTGTTTGTGGCAGCAGAAGTTATGTAACGCCCTCCAGGCGCTGTAGCCAGTGCAATGTGCTGTTGTCAAGGGCCGTGAAGTCTACCCCTCCACCAGGGGGACGGAGGACAGTGCAGTTGAAAATGACGTGCTGCGCTGTTTGCTGGTCTGCTCCACACTCGCAGGCTGCTGATGGACGCAACCCCCAACGATGCATGTTGGCGTTGAACCGGCCGACCCCTGGGGATTCTTTGCGGGGAATGTCCGAGCCGGGTAGGGCTGTGGTGTTCGGTGCGACAGTGAATTGAGGAGGTCACGATGTCTGTTCCCAGCTGGTTCTCCATGCTCCTAGTATGTTGAAACCGGAGCCACAGAGGGTCGCTGCATGACGGGAGAAGGGGTGACGAGATGACAGGCGTTGAGGTCCCAGTTGCTGTGAATCCTGGGCAAGGTGGTACAAAGGATGTTTGACGTCCGATGGGGGCTTGCACACCAGCCTATGAGTGAAGAACTCTCTGCGAAGCTTGGCGGGTGTGATACCTGCGAGCACCGGCAGGAGATCCGTCGGAGTAGGGCGTAGGCAGCCAGTGATGATCCGCATGGTGTCGTTGAGGGTGGCGTCTAGCTTGCTGGTATGAGCGCTGCGGCACCATGCTGGGGCGGCATACTCAGCGGCGCTGTACACGAGTGCAAGAGCACTGGTTCGAAGAGTAGATGTCCTGGCGCCCCATGACGATCTGGCCAAGCAACGCAGGAGGTTGTTCCGTGCCGAGACTTTAGCACGGAGAGCTTCAAGGTGTTGCTTGTAAGTCAGCTGCTGATCTAGTTTCACCCCGAGGTATGTAGGAAATGGGTTGTAGGGTAGGGGTGACCCATTGAGGGCGACGGTTAGCTGGCGTTGAGCTTCCTTGTTGTTCAGGTGAAAGGCCGTTGTAGTGGTTTTTGCCACACTCAGCTTTAGTCTCCAGGTCTTAAGGTAGCCCACAACAAGTTCCATATCCACCGAGAACACATCCTCAACATTTGACCAACTCCTGTCCGAGTGCAGTAGGGCCAAGTCATGTGCGTATCCATACTGTCGCGAGGTCGTGCGTGGCAGATCGCTGATATAGAGGTTGAAGAGCATGGGGGCCAGTACCGAGCCTTGGGGGACTCCATTTCTTAGGCGTCGCAGTCGGCTAGATTGTCCGTCACTGGTCTTGAGTACAAATTTGCGGTTGGCAAGGATGTTGCCAAGGAACCGCACTAAATGACGGTCAGGGATGGTGCGGAGGAGCTTCAAGATCAGGCCCTTGTGCCACACGGTATCATAAGCGGCGGTGGTGGGGCCCACCAGGGTGATGTCCGCCTTGTCACCCTTTTCAAAACTGTCTTCAATGTCATTGGTCAGCTTGACTATTTGATGGGTGGTGCAGCATCCACGGCGAAATCCGGCTTGTTCAGCGGGTAGTTGAGGGTCGACGATTGGGTCGAGCCGGGCCAGGAGAAGCCGTTCGAGGAGCTTGTAAAGGTCACAGAGGAGTGAGATGGGCCGATAGTTCCTTGGGTCGTCCGCAGGCTTGTTTGGTTTTGGTAGCGCAATGATGGTGGCTTTCCGCCAGATCTTCGGAATGGACTGACCAATGAGGCAAGAGGAGTAAAACTCACGGAGCCAGGCCAGGCATTTAGGACCGCAGTGTTTCAGGAATTCTGGGGGGATGTTATCAGGACCCTGGGCTTTTCCACATTTCAGTTGAGAGATGACAGAAGAAAGTTCTTCAGAGGAAAAGGGTGCTGACAGATGCCCATCAGTGCCTGGAGCTTTCCAAAGATTAATGGTTTCCTGTTTGACAGAATGAGTATGATTCTTGTCCGCGTCTTTGGAGTGGCTATTGGCCAGAAACTGGTGGGCGATGGAGTTGGCCGTGACAGGGCAATGCTTTGGGCGGGTTCTTCGACCAGTGAGGCAATTGAAGGTCTTCCACGTCACCCTACTGGAGTGTGTGAAGTCGATTCCTTGGACTGTCTCTTCCCGCCGTTCTCTGCGCTTCTTGTCAAGGCAGTTTGTCTGTTCCGCAGCGTTGGAGGCAGCCTCTTCGCCAGGTTCAGCGTACAGGAATGCTTCGTAGCATGCGTCACACTCTTCGTCCCATGTGGGGATGTACCGGCGATGATAGCCGCGAGGAATGGAACTCTTTGCTGCCCTGATGAGGAGCTTGCAGAGGGCTGAGTAGGCATTGTCCAGGTTGGTGGGGGTGGGGGTGGGAAGGCTGTCGATCCAGAAGTCCACCAGACTTGTGAACTGGTCCCACCTGGCCTTGCGGAAATTCCACTTCTTCGCAGGTTTGGTTGGGACCGGCTCAATGGAGTTGTCCAGGATAATCAGAGATGGACGATGTTCTGATTTTGGGAAGTGATCCAGGGTGATATAGTGTGGGGATGGTCCATTCAGGTTTGCAAAAGCCAAGTCAGGGTTTGTAGTGGTGTTCCACCTGCCAGAGCGGAAGCTGTCCGGTTGTTTTGGGTCGTACAGGAGTTGAACGCCAGTGCTGAGGCCCAGTCTTCTAGTGCAGCACCATCTGGGTTAGTTGAACGGCAGCCCCAGGTGGTGCTATGGCAATTAAAGTCTCCAGCGTACATGCAGGGCCAACCAAAGGCGGGGATGGAGTCTTTGTGAAGCTTGGTAGAAGGTGGCTTGTATACGTTGATGACAGTGACACCTTCGACTTGCGTTGCCGCCCATTCCACGTCGGAGTCAGGAGGAGACGCTGCAATCGCTTTCCATTTTGCTGTGTTCTTTACAAAAGTGGCAATCCTGTGGGTGTTGCTCTCAGTGTAGGCGGCCAGGGTATAACCAGGGATCTTCAGGTGGGAGCTGACACTTTTGAGAGTCTCTTGGAGCAGGATTGCAGTGACTTTGTGGGTCTGTAGCAGATGTTCAATGATGGTGGTCTTTGCCTTGGTGAGGCCTTCCGCATTCAGCTGCAGCAGGGCGATGCCATCCAGTTCGACATCCGTAGGTGCCCGCCCTAAGAAGGGCGCATGCTCCGGGTTGGCGCCAAGATGCAGCGACTGAGGTTGCATTTGGGCTGCAAGCTGTTTTTTTCTGCTTCTGCTGTCTCTGTTTGTTGTCGTTCGCCTGACTGAGGTTAGTTGACAGGGCTCACCACGGGGAGGTCGATAACATGAGACCCGTGAGATAGCTAATCTATGGTGAGTGGACAATCTGCTTCCCCTACTTATTGCACATTCATATACTGGGTACATCTCTGTAACAGGAATCAGGTGGGTTCCCACACTGCTCATGGATAGATCATTTGTTGTTGTCATTAAAGACGAGGCCTCTGGAAAAGAAGCATTTAGAAAATAAATCCCTACGAGGTTGTCTTTGGCTGCTTTGCTTATATTGAACAAAGAATATCAGATACATTCTCATGAGAAAAACATGATGATGAGATGGATTTAAACTGTGTGATTAGGTTCACTTAGATGTAGATCAGAAAGGTAGCAGCAGAAGAGAAAGTGAATAACTAATTCATTAATGTTTCCAGGTTGCACTTTGTGTAAGACATGGTTAGCAATTGTCGCATTTCACCATTGTTGAATGTGCAGATTAGTGGTGGTTGCACTTTGTGCTTGCTTTCCAAAGTTGATCTTCATTAAGATCAGTAGAAGCAGTAGGACGCAGAGCTGCGCATTTAGTGCCAGTGTCCAGGGATGAATTTCCAACCAAAAGATTCCAAAGAAGCATTTTTAAATTGTCATTCATGTCATATAGCACTTACATAGTACACACAAATATTTGAAAACAAATGGACTCATGCCAATCAATGCAAATTGCCTTCTATTCTTACTGCAAATCCACTTTGAAATCAGAAAGGAAAATAAAACAGGATTTTAAAACATGAATTTAAACATGTGTTTGAAACATGATTTTTTTTTCATGTTTGCCTGATGTAGAAGTTTGAATCTTTAGATTATATATGTTATGGACAACATGACAATCTACTCTGAATTATTTAAATGAGAAAGCTGCATCGGATCAATAAACAAGTTGCTCCGGCCATGGAGTGAGACAGGGGAAAAAATATAAGATATTTTAAATTAGTAGGATGGGGAAGTGATGCTGTGAAAATGCATCTGAAAATTAAAATGTGGATTGAGAGTAAAAATCTGACCAATTTAAGGAATAAATGTAATCTGTTTGATTGGGAAGAAAAGATTTTCATAAATTTGATAAATAATACAGATTGTACATCAATTCCAAACAAAACCGAAGAAACTGGAGAGATTTAAGTTCACAGTGATGTAATTTTGTGTGGTAGACGTAACTGAAACATATATATATATATATATATATATAATATATCCTCCCCTTTTCCAACATCCCTTTTTCCCCTCTTTTCCCTGTGCCCCAACCTAAATGCGTACCCATTTCTTCTTTTCCCCTTAACCCGTTATTTTCCACCTATCGTCCTTCTGCCAGCACTAAACCCTGTCGGGTTTTCACCATTCCCCCTGATTTCCCCCTTTCCCATTGCAGAACAGTCAATGTAAGCAGAGGCCTTATCTTTGCACCCCTACACCCACATCTCAATGAGTTTCCTGCCCTTCACGATGAGCTCTTCCTCTGTCGCCTCCGCCTTTGGGCCTTTTTCTCTGGCAGAGAATTCTCTCCTCCTAGTGAAAACCCCTTCTCCCATCTCCAACAGTCCTTCTCTTCATGGATTCCCACTCCTTCTACCCTCTCTGGACATTTTTATTTAGAACTGCTGGTGCAACATCAATCATCCTGACTTCTCCACTCCTCTTACCAACCCCAATGTAACTCCCTCTGAACACCAAGCCCTCCACTCACTCAGCAACAGTCCAAATATTGTTACAAAACCTGCTGACAAGGAAGGTGCCATTGTATTCTGGCAGGCTGTCCTCTATTGTGCTGAGGCCAGGTGCCAGGTCTCAGAAACCTCTTCATACCTACCCCTTGACCATGATCCCACAGATGAACACCAGGCCATCATCTCCCAGACCGTTACCAATCTCAATACCTTAGTGTAAGAAAATAACTGCAGATGCTGGTACAAAAATCGAAGGTATTTATTTCACAAAATGCTGGAGTAACTCAGCAGGTCAGGCAGCATCTCAGGAGAGACGGAATGGGTGACGTTTCGGGTCGAGGCCCTTCAGTCTGAAGAATACCTTTGACATTCTCTGCTCCACAGCCTCCAACCTCATAGGTGCCTAAGCCCCGTACTGCCTACTGCTGTCTCCTTCAGACAATCCACAAACAGGACTGCTCTGGAAGATCCATTGTTTCTGCCCGCTCCTGCCCCACAGAACTCCTCTCCAAATACCATGACTCCATCTTATCGCCCCTTGTCCAATCCCTTCTACCATCATCTGAGACACCTCAAATGCCCTTCAACTATTCAATAGCTTTCAATTCCTAGGGCCCCATTGCCTCATCTTTACCATGGACATCCAGTCCCGCTACACCTCCATCCTTCGTCCTTGAACAGAGAACCTATCAGTTCCCCTCTTCGAACACTCTCCCACACCTGGCGTAACTTGTCCTCACTCTCAACAGCTTCTCTTTTGAATCCTCTCATTTTCTTCAAGTTAAATGTGTAGCCGTGGGCACTCGCAGGGCCCCAGCAATGCCGGTCTTTTTCTTGGTTACATTGAACAGTCCTTGTTCCAAATGTACACTGGCACCACCCCCAACTCTTTCTCCGCTACATTGACTTCTACATTGGGGCTGCCTCCTGCACCTGTGCAAAACATATTGATTCCATTAACTTTAACTTCCATCCTGTACTCAAGTTCACTTGGACCATCTCCGGCACCTCTCTCCCCTATCTTGATCTCTCTGTCTCCATCACAGGAGACAGACTACCGACTGACATCTATTACAAACCCACCAACTCCCATACTTATCAGGCCTACACCTGCTCTCACCCTGTCTCTTGCAAAGACACTGTAACCTCAATTTCTACAGTTCTGCCCCATCTGCTTCCAACATAAGGCTTCACATTCTTGAACATCAGAAATATCCTCTTTCTTTAGGATATGTGATTGCCCCCTACTGTAATCGATGGATCCTTCACCCATGTCTCCTCTGTGACTCATAGTTCCGTTCTTGCTCCCCCTCCCCCAAATGAAACAAGGATAGAGTTCCCCTGGTCTTACCATAACTGGTCCTTACCTTTCACACCATCAACCTACTCATCCAACACATCATTCTCTGACATTTCTTCCATCTTCAATTTGATCCCACCACCAGTCACACCTTCATATCCCCACTCCTTTCCACTTTCTGTAGAGACTTGCCCTTTCAAAACACCCTGGTTTACTCATCCCATCCCACCCAAATTACCTCCCTCCCAGGTACTTTCCTCTGCAACCGCCAGAGATATAACACCTGTTCCAATTCATCACCTCTCACCTCCATCAGCGACCCCAGCAGTCCCCCTAGGTGAGACAGAGGCTCACATGCACCTCCATTAATCGCATCTACTGCATCTGGTATTCCCGGTATAGCTTCCTTTACATCAGCAAGACCAAGCAGTAGACTTGGCCACTGTTCCGTGGAGCAGTTGTGCTCGATCGTCAAAGCCTGCTGGATGTCCTGGTTGTTGACTATTTTACCTCTCCATTCCCATACTGACCTTTCTGTCCTGAGCCTGCTCCATTGCCAGAGCAAGGCCACATGCAAAATGGGGGAACAGCACCTTATATTCTGTTTGGGTAGCTTGCAGCCTAACAGTTTGAACATTGAATTCTCCAATTATAGGTAAATAACCCCTGGACATGCTCAAACTGCTGTTCACCCCTCCATTTTCCTGCTTCTCTTCCCAGTGCACCTTGAGGATGTGCACCCATTTCTCCCTTTCCGTTTTCTCCTGTTCCCTTATAATCTTTCCTCTGGCTTCCCATTTTGCACATCTTCTATCCTTATCTCCTTATCTCACATTTTTTGTCTTTTCGTCTGTGGCCTTTATCCAACCAACCACAACCAGTCTGATGAAGGATTCTGATTCACCTCCAGAGATGCTGGGTTACTCCAACACTTTGTCTATTTTCTAATTAAAGAATAAAATTGGCAGCCAAATATTGGGAAATGAGCCAAAGCAAATAAGGAAGTGAGTTTGGGATAAATATTTAAGCAATCACAATTGTAATATAATTTACAAATACACAAACGAAGAAAGATTGATGAAAAAAAGGACATTTTGGCAGGATGAGCGGGGCATTAGTGTGAGGATGTACTGGAACAACAAAGTGACAATTGGAGCAGTGAAAATATTTAAAATGGTAACGGATATGAATTTCTAAATACAAGAAAAATAAAAGCCAATTATGAAATACCATAGATTATTAAAGTAAAGGTAAAACTGAAAGTGAAAAAGAAAGCACACACAAAATGTACAGGCACTAAAAGGTATGACTATAAGAGCTTAAGAAAGAAGTAAAAACATTACCAATGCAGAGCTAAGGAGGAATAGTAAACCATTCCAAAGACGCATCAATAATAGAAAAAAAAAATAGAACAAAAGGACCCACTACGTGATTACAGGTAATATTCAAAGGAGGTTCAAAAATTTTGCCCCTGGTATTTGCCCAGAAACCAAACAAGTTGGCATGACATGACAAAGTTGTAGTATTTACAACAATAAAACCTGTTATTTGGGTGCAATATCCCCATGCATGTGTTTATGTTCCACATGCGTAAGAAGGAACTGCAGATGCTGGTTTACGCCGAAGATAGACACAAAATGCTGGAGTAACAGTGGGCAGGCAGCCACTCTGGATTGCTTCTATCCAGAGATGCTGCCTGTCTCGCTGATTTGCTGATGCTGCCTGTCCCGCTGATTTTATGTTCCATGTGTTTTCCTGCCTCTCGACACATTTTTATGTTTCCTTCTGTTTTGTGTGCTTATCAAGCCTACCTGAGTGAATCCTTTATTTTGCACAAAATACTTTATACTCACAACAAATATGTACTTACACAGGTCTTACAAATAGGGGAAGCAGTTTAAACATTTATTTATAACAAGACCAAGTGGACCCGTTGGGCCCAAACCTCTCCTGCATTGGTGCAGCACCCTCTCCTCCTCCCCCACTCCTCTCTCTCCCCTCCATCACCCTCCCCCTCCCTCATCCCCCTCCTCCCTCCCCCCTCCCCCTCCACCCCCTCCCCCTCCCCGCTTCCTTCCCCTCCATCCCTCCCTCCCCTCCTCCCCCTCTACTCTCCCCCACTCCATCCCCCTCAACCTCTTATCCTCCCTCCCTCCCACCATCCTCCCTCCCTCCCTCCCAGCCCCCTCCCTCTCTCTCTCCGTAGGAGATAGATTTAAACTTTAAAATGTGAATAACTTAAAAAATATAACACCGATTTCAATGAAACTTCTTCCATTAGCACCAAAGGGATGATGGTGAGTATGGTGGGCCTAAAATTGTCATGCTATCGTGTACCATTTTGGCTGTTGTTCAGGAACAAACAAACAAACAAACAAACAAGAGTTTTAGTACAGTGCATTCAGAAAGTATTCAGACCCCTTCATTTTTCCACATTTTGTTACGTTACAACCTTATTTTAAAATGGATTAAATTCATTTTTTAATTTATCAATCTACACACAATACCCCATAATAAAAAAGCAAAAACAGGTGTTTAGAAATTTTTGCAAATTAAAAAGAAATAACTGAAATATCAGATTTACATAAGTATTCAGAACCTTTACTCAGTACTATGGAAGCTCAGTGCCACTAAGATATGCCTGGAATCCCCCTTGTCCTCACCTTCCACCCCATCAGTCGTCGCATACAACAAATTATCCACCAACATTTCCGCCTCCTCCAACGGGATCCCAGTACTGGCCACATCTTCCCACCTCCACCCCTTTCTACTTTCCGCAGAGGCCGTTCCCTCCAAAACTCCCTGGTCCACTCGTCCCTTCGCACCCAAACCTCCCCCTCCCCAGGTACTTTCCCCTGCAACCGCAGGAGATGCAACACCTGTCCCCTTACCTCCCCCCTCGACTCCATCCAAGGACCCAAACAGCCTTTCCAGGTGAGGCAGAGGTTCACCTGCACCTCCTCCAATCTCATCTATTGTATCTGCTGTTCCAGATGTCAACTTCTCTACATCGGCGAGACCAAGTCCAGGCTTGGCGATTGTTTCGCTGAACACTTCCGCTCAACCAACCTGATCTCCCGGTGGCTCAGCTCTTCAACACCCTCCCATTCCCAATCTGACCTTTCTGTCCTGGGCCTCCTCCATTGTCAGAGTGAGGCCCAGCTCAAATTGGAGGAACAGCACCGCATATTTGGTTGGGCAGTTTACACCCCAGGGGTATGAACTTTGACTTCTCTAACTTCAGGTAGTCCCTGCTTCCCCTCTCTATCCCCTCCCCCTTCCCAGTTCTCCCACTAATCTTCCTGTCTCTGACCTCATCCTATCTTTGTCCCACCCCCTGCCCTGGCATCAGTCTGAAGAAGGGTATCGACACGAAACTTCACCCATTCTTCTCTCCCAAGATGCTGCCTGACACGCTGAGTTACTCCAGCATTTTGTGCCTACCTGAAGATTGATGTGCTAGACAAAAGAGACCAGTCAGGAAGCTAGGAAAATGCACACATCAGGAATTAGGTAAATGCGTCACACTCCTCAGTATTTTTAGTCCTGATGCTAAGATCATTCAAGTGCCTATAATCCTGAACCCATGAGCATGTTACTACTTTCTTTGTGCTAATCTCTGCAGCAAACTCTAGCCACACTGCCTTGGTTTCACCAAGAGACTTATTTCTTTGTCGACAGGGAATAATGTATCCATGTGCACAATCATACTCAATGAGGCATCACTGGGCCATGGGGAAGCCTTCGCTTGTTTGTTTCATTATTCTACTCCTGACTCAGGAATTCTTCACATGGCAGGTTTACAATGTTCCTTTGATTAGTGAAGCTGAACTGAACTAATGCTCGTCATCATAGTGTCCATTCAACTTAGGGATAATATATTGAGGCCGTGACTGAGTTTGAAAGCTGTTGACAGATGTGCTGCATAAACCCCTCAGTTTCTGATGTGCCAAAGAATATCCACCATGCCCAGTGCATCGGCAAAATTAAATTCAGTGCTGTGCTTAGAAATTGAAGCCCAAGGTCCTCTCAAGCACTAAATGGGTGAGAGTGCTGCTCAAACATTGAAGGTCCTGAGGACAGATCCTTGCCTCTCTTGCTCCAGCTCTTTGCACCCAGAGAGTTTGATGTTGCAAAACAGCATCAAGAGTAGTTAATAAGGATAGTTGTTGTTTTTGGAGTGCTGGTTATTACCATTTAAGTTAACCAGAATATTACACTTAAACAGGATGTGTTGGGACTGTAACATTGCTATGTACGTAGGTAATATTGTTAACCAATTACACCTCAAAACCTGTGCCCCCCATTTCAGTGAACAGTAAAGAACGGACTACTGATATTATTATATTTGAGCAAAGTTAAATTGTTAAAAAAGATAGATATAAAATGCTGGTGTAACTCAGCGGGTCAGACAGCACCTCTGGAGAAAATGGATAGATGATGTTTTGGGCCGTGATCCTTCTTGAGATCCTTCATTATATCGAGCTTACTGCTTTAACACTGCCTCCAGTGTCTGCACTAAATGAAAGTTTGTGTGTGAGCTTGGAACTATTTCTGGTACAGATTCCTTCTTATTTTGGAGGCTTCATTAGAGAAGCATCTTGGCTACCCACTGGTCAAGCTCATTTTGTATGGTGAGTACCTCATAGAAAGATCGGATTATGATAAACATACAGTAAGTTAATCAGTAGAAGGTTTAGCGTGATAACTGTAGGAATCTGGGTGCACATTTAGTATAGTAAAGGGGATTATTGGACATTGTGTGTCAGGAGGAACTGCAGGTGCTGGTTTAAACTGGACAGACACAAAATGCTGGATTAACTCAGCAGGTCAGATAGCATCTCTGGAAAAAAGGGAATAGGTGATGTTTCTGGTCAAAATCCTTCTTTAGACTGAGTCAGGGGAAAGGGATACGAGATATAGATGGTAATTAGGACAAATGCACAGAGGGGGTGCAGCAAGAGAGAGTGTTACAGAACTCTCGTTGGAGAGAGGGGAACTCCTTCAAAGTAGGCATACTTGGGGAGATTTCACAGTAGAGCAGACAAAATGTGTGGGGAGGAACTGCAGATGTTGGTTTAAACCAAAGACATACACAAAAAGGGCGGTCACAGTGGCGCAGCAGTAGAGCTGCTGCCTTACAGCGAATACAGCGCTGGAGACCCGGGTTCGATCCTGACTAGGAGTACTGTCTGTTTGGAGTTTGTATGTTCTCTCTGTGACCTGCGTGGGTTTTCTCCGTGATCTTCGGTTTCCTCCCACACTCCAAAGACGTACAGGTTTGTAGGAAAATTGGCTTGATAAATGTAAAAATTGTCCCTAGTGGGTGTAGGATAGTGTTAATGTGCGGGGATCGCTGGTCGGCGCGGACCCGGTGAGCCGAAGGGCCTGTTCTGGCGCTGTATCTCTAAACTAAAAAGCTGAGTAACTTTATCATATCATATCATATATATACAGCCGGAAACAGGCCTTTTCGGCCCACCAAGTCCGTGCCGCCCAGCGATCCCCGTACATTAACACTATCCTACACCCACTAGGGACAATTTTTACATTTACCCAGCCAATTAACCTACATACCTGTACGTCTTTGGAGTGTGGGAGGAAACTTTGTTTGATAATTGGACATTGTGCAGGAGTAGCACGCAACAAAAGCTTTTCACTGCACATGTGGCAATAAGCTAAACGAGACTAAAGTATAGTTTGGTCAATTGGTCAAGTAGCTTTCTTTGATGTAACTAACTACCGATATCTCGGAAGAGGTTCATTAGGTATTTCAATGTTTTTTGTCTATTGACAAATAACCCTTAATTCCCTCCTTTCCATGATCACTTGAGGCATGGATTCACCTTTCCTTCTACTCATGAAACTCAACCAACTCCTCAATCCCTTCATTTTGTTATGTAACAGGAGCTTTGTGCTCCCACGGTATCCTCATCACAAATCTTCTTTATGCACACAGGCCCCAGAAACTGAATGGCTTTCTTCATCGTGAATCTTGCTGCAATCGTTAACAAGGTTTCACCACACTCATAAAACCAACACTATTCTGCTGTATACATTTGTTCTTGATATCCACTGCCTTACAGGCATTCTCTTTAGTCTCCTCAACCCTCCATCTCTACAACTTATAGCAGTTTTTTCAAATGTTCCGACCTTTCACAAAAGATCATTGATCTTAAACATGAATGGTTTCTTTCTTTCTCAGATGCTGCCTGGTCCAAATATTTTCAGCATTTTCTGTGTTAGATTTATTACATCTGCTGTGTTTTTTCTTTGTTTTTCCATCTGTCACCAAACACTATCTACCTCAAAAATATTTTATCAATGCCCATAAAACAAACTATACTGTGGCAATTAGATTAATGTTTGAGGAAGGGAAGGTTTTAGGGTATTAATTTGTATAAAATAAATAATTCTGAGATAATCCCTACAGCAAAAATAAAATGGCCAACAATCATCTAGACTTAAGCCAGGCAATTGATAAATTGTCAAAAAAGTACTCACTACCTCCATTTCGATTACAATCACAAAGTTCCCTTTAACAGTGCTGTTTAGCTCTCCTTGTATTTGTGGTAGAAGCAGCTGTTTAGTTAGTAGCTGACTGCTTCAATATATAAACCTCTTGAATAAATGCTACAGATCAATGAAGTGTTGACTGTGATTAATTAATAATGATATTCCTTGATAAATTTATTCCGTTATTGATTGAGTGTCTCACCTCTCAGCTCTCTTTCCGTTCTTCTCCGAATACTGGCCAATGCCTTTATTTGCCCTATTGTTCCAATGTACAAAAACATTAAAAATAAATGTAGAATGCGACCATTCGGCCCCTCATATCTGCTCCACCAATCATTAGGATTATGACTGATCATATACCTCAATCTCATTTTCCTTCAGAGGCTCAATATCTCTTTAATCCCTGAACATTTAGGAATATATGAAACTTCTTCTTGAATATACTTAGCAAATGACTCTCACAGCCCTTCTGAACTGCGTCTCATCATCTTAAATTGTTTCCTTAACTCTCTGAATCCAGTATCATTTCCTGTATCAATATTTTGCCTATGGTGTAAACATCTGTGAACTACCTGATGGCCGCAGTGAACCATCTTAAAATGTAGATGTGGGGAAACAGTGAATGTATGCCCTCCATCAAATAGAGTCTGCACAGATAAACTGATCAAATGGGAAATCTACTAGAAGTAATTCACCATCAGGAATCTGAAGTGGTAGTTTTTTAGTTAAACATAATGAAGGAGTAGCTTTCATACTAATTGCTTGAGTTGTAAATTAGTGCAGTATTTTGCTCACCCCAATCTGATTTGGCCAATATAAAAATTTGGCACTGAACACAATAGATACCGAACCTAGAGCTTCACTTTTATGCTCAGGCTGTGAGTGGCAGATCAAAAAGGCACCATTAAACTTTGAAGTACCATTAACCTTAATAAACATAATGAACCAGTGCAGTAGTTTAATTCAAATGCTACAAATACTTAAAAAAGGAGTAGGAGAGTATGTCTTCCTCCTAGAAATGATGTCTTTCCTCAAATTAGGAGACCAAAACTGCACTCATACTCCACATGCGGTCACACCAGGGCCCTGTACAACTACAGAAGGACCTCTTTACTCCTATACTCAAATCCTCTCGTTATGAAGCCTAACATGCCATTAGCTTTCTTCACGGCCTGCTGTACCTGCATGTTTGCTTTCAGTGACTGGTGTACAAGGACCCCCAGGTCACGTTGCACTTCCCTTTTTCTTAATCTGACATAATTGAGATAATAATCTGCCTCCTTGTTTTTGCCGCCAAAGTGGATAACCTCACATTTATCTACATTATACTGCATTTGCCGTGCATCTGCCCACTCACTTAACCTGTCCAAGTCACCCTGCAACCTCCAAGCATCCTCTTCGCAGTTCACATTTACACCCAGCTTTGTGTCATCTGCGAATTTGCTATTGCTACTTTTAATTCCATCATCCAAATCATTAATATATATTGTAAATAGTTGCTGCCCCAGCACCGAGCCTGGCGGCACTCCACTCGCCATTGCCTGCCATTCTGACAGGGACCCGTTTATTCCAACACTTTGTTTCCTGTCTGCCAGCCAATTCTCTACCCATGTCAATATCCTACCCCCAATACCATGTGCTCTAATTTTGTCCACTAATCTCCTTTGTGGGACCTTATCAAAGGCTTTCTGAGTCCAGATATACTACATCCACAGGCTCTCCTTCATTCATTTTACTTGTCATCCTAAAAAAAAACTCCAGAAGTTTAGTCAAGCAGGATTTCCCCTTCATAGATCCATGGTGACTTGGACCAATCCTTTTACTGCTATCCAAATGCCCTGTTATTACTTCTTTAATAATTGACCAGCATCTTCCCCACCACCGATGTCAGGCTAACTGGTCTATAATTCCCTGTTTTCTCTCTCACTCCTTTCTTGAAAAATGGGATAACAGTAGCTACCCTCCAATCCACAGGAACTGATCCTGAATCTATAGAACATTGGAAAATGATCACCAATACATCAACGATTTCTAGAACCATATACTTGAGTACCCTGGGATGCAAACCCATCAGCCCCTGGGGATTCAGTCCCATCAGTCTACCCAATACTATTTCTCGCCTAATGCAAATTTCTATCAGTCCCTCTGACTCCCTAGCTCCTCTGTCCTCTAGTACATCTGGGAGATTGTTTGTGTTTTCCTTAGTGAAGACAGAACCAAAGTACCTGTTCAACTCTTCTGCCATTTCCTTGTTCCCCATAATAATTTCACCTGTTTCTGCCTGCAAGGGACCCACATTTGTCTTTACTAATCTTTTTCTCTTAACAGACCCAAAGAAGCTTTTACAATCCTTCTTTATATTCTTGGCCAGCTTACCTTCGTACTTCATTTTTTCACCCCATATTGCCCTTTTTGTTATCTTCCGATATCCTTTGAAAATTTTCCAATCATCTGGCTTCCCGCTACTCTTTGCTATGTTACACACCTTTTTTTAAAGTTTTATTCCATCCCTAACTTCCCTTGTAAGTCACGGTTGCCTCTTACTCCCCTTAGAATCTTTCTTCCTCTTTGGAATGAAATGATCCTGCATCTTCTGGATTATGCCCCGAAATCCCTGCCATTGCTGTTCCACAGTCATTCCTGCTAGGATCCTTTTCCAGTCAACCTTGGCCAGCTCCTCTCTCATGCCTTCATTGTCCTCTTTGTTCAATTGCAACACTAACACTTCTGATTTATCCTTCTCCCTCTCAAATTGCAGATGAAAACATCATATTATGGTCACTACCTCCAAGTGGCTCCTTTACCTTGAGTTCCCTTATTAAATCTGGTTCATTGGACAACACTAAATCCAGAATTGCCTTCTCTCTGGTAGGCTCCAATACAAGCTGCTCTAAAAATCCATCTCGGAGGCATTCGACAAATTCCCTTTCTTGGGCTCCAGAACCAACCTGATTTTCCCAGTCTACCTGCATATTGAAATCTCCCATAACCACAGTGGCATTACCTTTGTTACATGCCAATTTTAACTCCTGCTGCAACTTGCGCCTGAGATCGAGGCTACTGTTTAAGGGCCTGTAGATAATTCCTATTTAGTGTCTTCTTAACTTTACAATTCCTCAATTCTATCCACAGTGACTCTACATCGTCAGTCCCTTTGTCACCCCTTGCTAGGGACTGAATTTCATCCCTCACCAACAGAGCTACCCCACCTCTTCTGCCCACCTGCCTGTCCTTTCTTTTGGATGTATAACCCTGAATATTCAGTTCCCAGCCCCGATCCTCCAGCAGTCATATCGCTGTAATCCCCACAATGTCATATCTACCAATCTCTAACTGAGCCTCAAACTCATCCACTTTACTTGTTATACTTCGAATATTCATATATAATACTTTTAATCCATTACTCACCTCACCTTTCACATCGATTCCTATTTCACTGGGCCATACTCTCCTATCCCTTTGTAAGCTTTCTGTTCCGTTAATTCTGGTGTCTTTCTTAACTTTTCCTATACTTTCTTTCCCTTTAACTCCATCCTTGTATTTCCAATTTGTCTCCCCCCCCCCCCCTCCCCCCCGCACTATTTAGTTTAAACACACCTATGTAGCAGTGGCAAACCTGCCTGCCACAATGCTGGTCCCCCGCCTGTTAAGGTGCAACCCGTCCCTTTTGTACAATTCACCCTTACCCCAAAACAGATCCCAGTGGTCTAAGAATCTAAATCCCTGCCCCCTGCACCAGCTCCTCAGCCACACATTCAGCTTGCTCTAAATCCCCTATCTCCCTGTTCCTGCCCTCACCAGCTTGAGGTACTGGAAGCAAACCGGAGATAACCACCCTGGAGGTCCTGCTTTTCAGCCTTCTTCCGAGCTCTATAAAGCCATGCTGCAGAATCTCTTTCCTCTTCTTCCCAACGTTGTTTGTGCCGATATGCACTACCACGTCCGGCTGCCCCCTTTCTCCCTTGAGGATGCCCTGCAATCTGTCCGTGACGTCCTGAAACCTGGCACCCGGGAGGCAACACACCATCCTTGAATCCCGCCTATTGCCGCAGAAACTCCTGTCTGTACCTCTCACTATGGAGTCCCCTACTACCATGGCTCTGATGTAGTTGCTATAATAAATAAAGCCAATAAATAAAGATCTACAGTATAATTCCTATTTTGTTATTCAGGAAGTACCTATAGAATTTAAAAAATGGGAGCATATTTATAGGAAAATCATCATGGATATCTGTTAAAATGTTTTTAAATATGTTATGTGTGGTATACAGAGAGATTAAGGAGAACAAGCACTTATCTGAAAGTAGCATCATAGGTGGATAGGGTGTTGAATAAAGCTTTTAGCATCTTGACTGTCTTCAGAAAGGGTGCTGAGCATGGACATTGATTGGGACATTATGTTGCAGTTGCACAAGATGTTATTGAGACTGCATTTGGCTCAGGTTGCCAAGTCCTGCTGGATCTCCCGGTTGTTAACCATGTTGCTAACTCCCCTTCCCATCCCTATACCAACCTTTCTCTCCTAGGTCTCTTCCATTGCCAGCGTGGATCCACATGTAAACTGAAGGGAACAGCACCATCTGTTCCCCCTGGGTGACTTACAACTGAACAGTATGAACATTGAATTCTCCAATTTTAAGTAACTTCCGCCTTTCCACTCTGTGTCCTGTGCTCTCCCCCCCCACCCCCACCCCGCTGTGCTTCCATTACTCCCACTATCCTGCGCCTCTTTCCATTCCTTGTCCCTCTTATCCCCTTCCACCTACATCCCTTCCTCTGACTTTACTCCACTTGTCTCCTTAGCTGACACCTTTTTATCTCTATTTCATCTCCAGTCTTCGTCACTTACTCCACCCATCTGCCAACCAATCCCCCTCACCTATATCCACCTATCACTTGCCAGACTTTGTCCCACCCCCACCTCTCTTTTCCAGCTTTTCTCTCCTCTACTACAATCAGTCTGAAGGAGGATCCCCAGGCAAAATGTCAGCTATCCATTTCCTCCACAGATGCCCCCTGACCCACTGTTACTCCAGTGCTTTGTGTTTTACTTGGTGTAGTATTTTAGAGCTGTGCTCCTTTATAAATTCAGTAGCAGGAAGATTTCCACCCCAGACTCCGAATAGCATCTCTAACCATCGTTGAAGGAGGTGAACTCTGGAGCTTAGGTGAGCTTAGCACCAATAGCAACATATGAGCATGATGTGATACATATACAGAAATGTGTTTGCAGAATGGCCAGGACTGGGTGCTCACTATGCCAGGTTAAACACTGTTTCAAAAAGGGAAAGTAGGGTGGAGTTGTTGATCAAGGAAGGTACCAGAGCAGTGCTGAGTTGTGACATAAATGCAGTAGATAGTGATCGGTTTTGTTTGAAATCATGAATAGCGTGGGGAGGAAGACACATTTAAGAGTAGCACTAGGGCCCAATATATGACCTCTCATAGCATAGAATGGGAAATATCAAGGGCATGTTTGAAGGGAACTGCAACCCTCATGGGAGATTTTAATCTACATATTGATTTGATGAACCAACTAGCAAGGCTGTCAATGTAGAAGAATTTGTGAACGCTTCATAAATTGTTTTTTTAGAGCAGTACATTGTGGAGCCAATTTAGGAATGGGCTATTTGAAATTTGGTCATGTAATGAGGAGGGATTTGAATGTAGAACAAAGAACAGTACAGCACGGGAACTGGTCTTTCAGCCTACCATATCTGTGTGGACTGCAGTACCCATATAAACAAATCATATCCCTTGGAGGAATAAATAATGGATCTTGTGGTTAAAGTTCCCCTAGGGGGCAATGAGCATAATATGATTGAATTCCTAATGCAATTTGAGGATAAGTATCATATTTCCATAGCAAGCATCTTCATTTTAAATAAGGGCAATTGTAATGGTATGAGTGAGGAGTTGTTGGAGGTAGACTGGGTAAATAAGCTTAGACACAGGTCAGTGGGGGAACGGTGGCAGATTTTCAAGCAGCTGTTCCGTGATGCTCAGCAAGAGTTAATCCCATGCAAACTCTGGCACAACCCTGGATAACAATAGTGAAGGATAAAGCTAATTGAATACTCGGGTATACAAAGTGACATGGGCTGGTGGTAGACCAGAGGACTGGGAAAAGTAGAATCAGCAGCAGGAGACTGAAAAGGTCAAAAGAAGGGGGAAAGTAAATATTGAGAGAAAAATTGGAAGTTTCCTCCCACATCCCAAAGATGTCTAAGTTGGTAGGTTAATTGGCCACTGTAAACTATGTAGGTGAATGGTAGGATCTTGGGATAGTTGATGAGCATGTGGGAAGATTTAAAGATGGGATTAATGTAGGATGTGTTTAGATTAGAGTTTAGAGATACAATGTGGAAACAGGCCCTTTGGCCCACCAAGTCCGCTATGGCCATCAATCACCCAAACACTAGTTCTAACCTACAATTTACAGAGGTCAATAAACCTACAAACTTGCACGTCTTTGAAATGTGGGAGGAAACTGGAGCACCCAGTGAAAACCTACACGGTCACAGGGAGAATGTACAAACTCCATACAGAAGACACCCATAGCCAGCATCACACCTAGGCGTTGTAAGGCAGCAACTCTAATGCTGCGCCATTGTGCTGCCCTAAATGTGTGGTTGATGGTTGGTGTGGACTCTGGGCCAACGGGCCTGTTTCTGTGCTGTTCCTTTGTTTAATTTTATTATTATATGTAAGTACTTCACAATTTCATACACCTTAATTAAATCTCTCTTTAGACTCCACTGTTCCAAGGAAAAGAACCTTGGTAGATTTAATCTTTCCTCATAGCTAAACCTTTCCAGTCTTGGCAACATCCTTGTGAATTCACTCGTGCCTTCATTGGAACAATTATATCTTTCCAGGTCTGACAATGGATCATTGACCTGTAATGTTTACTCTGTTTTTTCAATGTAGATGCTGATCATGATTGTTTCACCTGGCAAACCTCATCCAAACTTGATTTGCGATCAGTGAATAGAGCCAGTGTGGCAGGACAGAAGATTAGCAACATAAATCTTAGCATGTTCGGTGTTAATCAAGGAACCTACTGAGCAAGTGTTATCACTTGCTCAGTATGATACAATTTAAAGCATGACCTGCCCTGACCAGTCACTCATATTTCAAATTTCATATTTCATGAGTTCTCCTGAGCCAACAGAAACAAAACCAACCACATATGTTATGGCCATCTTTGTCCTGAAAGGAGAAATATTCAACCAGATCCCGAAGAGTTAAATTTTGAAGACTAGTTAAAAAATCTTGACTTTTGCAGATTTCGTGATCCAATTGAAATGTGTAAAATTATTAAAGGATTTGATGGGGAAGATACGGAGAAACTATTTCCTCTGGTTTGAAATCAAGTACTGGGGAGGATTATCTAAAGTTTGATCTAGGTCTTATAGAATTGAAACCAAAAATTAATCTCACTAAGAGCAGTAGAAATTTGGAATGTGCCTGGGCCCAATAGGCAATTTGAATTGACTCAGAATCATTACAGACGGTGGCCTACAATTGCTTACCAGTTTGAAAAAATGACTGATATGCAGTAATTAATTTATTTACATTTGTGGTAATGCATATTCTTCATGTGTTTTGTTGCTAAAATAATGAAAACTAGCAGCCAATTGTGAAGAACGGGCAATAATGATTCTGAGCCAAATCAATATTTTAAATCTGAAGTCAGTTGCAAAGTGTATCGAGTATCAAAGTACAGTAAATATTAAGGCATAGATCAACTGTGATCTAATTGAATGATGGAACAGACAAGGATCTGACTGACTCAATCTTGTCCCAATCCTACTTTGTCAGGTTTTATAGGACTGGTGAATTTACTGATCCAAGGGGTAGTAAAAGCAATCGGTACACCAAGCTTCTGTTCACGCTTTGAAAAGTTAATACTTCGTTGATGTGCATGTGGGTTATCTTATGGTTTTGTGCTTTTGGTGCTGGGCCATAGATTGGGAGCTCATAATTGTATCATAGCAAATAATGAATTTAATTTGAGTAAGCTTCATATACTCAATTTTGTACTTTGGTTTGCACTATTGCGGTTTGGTTGCCTAGCAAACTGATTGTTAACTTATTATATTATTGATTATTGTATATTTATTTGTGTGCAGCAAGCTAGAAACTCATTATTCTATTGCCGATACATTTAACAATTAAACACTCTTGACACTTGACTCTCTTGACTGGAATTTCTCAACTAAAATGTATTTGAGATGATTTGATTTTGAAGGAATTATAAAATTATTTATGCTTTTTGTACTTTTTTTTGCTTTTGAGATTTTTAATTTTAAGTGAACTAAATAATATCAATAGCAAGACACCAGGTGGCATAAGGAGTGAATCTCAGGATTGTGGGAAAAGGAATAAATTGTTTAGGTTCTTGAATTTGCTCTGCTATTGTGAAATTATGTCTGACCTATAGACGTAGATTTGACCATTTTTAATGACACATTAGTCAACAAGCTATCAATATTGATTTTAAAGTTAACAGGCTAACAGTTAACAGTAACATCAATTTCTATTTACTATTTATGTGGGTTTTCCAGATTTCTGCATTAAACCATTAAAAAAATAATTAGCTACACACAGTAAGTTAAATATGACATTGCTTATTTATGATCGCCAGAAGAGCTCTTCCCGCCTAGTAGCCACAGATGTCCATTAGAGGAAAAGTGCCTGCCTGCCTGCCGGTTTCTATGCTTGCTCTGCCCATCGGAGCCTGTGTCAATGCATCTGTGCCAAAGTGAATGAGTTCAGGCTGTTTAACTACAATTCCCAGAATCTGGCTGTGGGCAATGGGAGAGCAATCTTACGATTTTCTTGGCAGGCAGTAAAGAATGGTAAACAGTTCTAGTTTGGATGTTTATATCTGGTCTATCAAGGAACTCCTAGATTCAACACAATTTATTTTATTAAATTGTCATCAGATTTCTCCTCCTCAATTTCTCCTCCTGTAAATTAATAATAAGCTGAAAAAGAGGCTGGTAAATAGTCATAATGTGGTTATGCCTTTTACTTGCAAAGAGCGATTGAAATATAGTAATTAATTGACTAAGACTTGTGGGGAAATACAGACTCTTCAGGAGTTATGTTGATGGCGAAGTGAAAACTAGGAACCTGCAATAAGAATTTATCAATACTAGTGAATCACTCAGCTACTTCAAATTTGTTGTGCAGTATGGACCTGTAATAGAGCGTAGCTGAACTGAAACAAACACAGTTAAATGATACAAAATAAAAACTGGGCTCATAAAACTATGAAGATCCATATAACTTTTCTCAGGACCAAACACGCAAGGGAAGGTGAAAGTGCTGCAGAAATAGTTAACTTTTGTAAACTAGAAAATAACTAAAAAGATAAGCGCTTGTTAAACAGCATAAAGAAAAGCATAAGCAAGAATGAGTATTATGCTTCATTGATTCAATGACACTTCATTGTCACATGTACAGTGCCCTAGGTACAGTGAAATTCGCTGTTTTTGCATACAATACACAAAGTACGCAAGAGGCACCACATATCTGGCACCGACAAAGTTACAAAAGTACTTATTACTGGCCTGAAGGTCAGTTCTCTGTTCTTGGCGGAGATCGTCTTTTCTCCGTAAGGCAGACACAAAATGCTGGAGTAACTCAGCGGGTCAGGCAGCATCTTGGGAGAGAAGGAATGGGTGACGTTTCGGATCGAGACCCTTCTTCACACTGATGTCAGGGGAGGAGGCGGGACAAAGATAGGATGTAGTTGGAGACAGGAAGACTAGTGGGAGAACTGGGAAGGGGAGGGGATAGAGAGGAAAGCAGGGATTACCTGAACTTAGAGGTCAATGTTCATACTGCTGGGGTGTAAACTCCCCCACTGTACAAGTTCCTCCAATTTGTGCTGGGCCTCACTCTGACAATGGAGGAGGCCCAGGACAGAAAGGTCAGATTGGGAATGGGAGGGGGAGTTGAAGTGCTGAGCCACCGGGAGATCAGGTTGGTTAAGGCAAACTGAGCGGAGGTGTTGAGCAAAACGATGGCCGAGCCTGCGCTTGGTCTCGCTGATGTAGAGAAGTTGACATCTGGAACAGTGGATGCAATAGATGAGGTTGGAGGAGGTTCAGGTGAACCTCTGCCTCATCTGGAAAGACAGTTTGGGTCCTTGGATGGAGTCGAGGGGGGAGGTAAAGGGACAGGTGTTGCATCTCCTGCGGTTGCAGTGGAAAGTACTTGGGGAGGGGGTGGTTTGGGTGGGAAGGGAGGAGTGGACCAGAGAGTTATGGAGGGAATGGTCTCTGCGGAAAGCAGAAAGGGGTGGAGATGGGAAGATGTGGCCAGTAGCGGGATCCCATTGGAGGTGGCGGAAATGTTGGAGGATAATTTGTTGTATGTGATGCTGATGGAGTGGAAGGTGAGGACAAGGGGGCCTCTATCCTTGTTACGAATAGGGGGAGGGGGAGCAAGAGCGGAGCTGCGGGATATTGAGGAGACCCTAGTGAGAGCCTCATCTATAATGGAAGAGGGGAACCCCCGTTTCCTAAAGAATGAGGACATCTCCGATGCCCTAGTATGGAACACCTCATCCTGGGTGCAGATGCGGCCTAGATGGAGGAATTGGGAGTAGGGGATTGAGTTTTTACAGAAACAGGGTGGGAAGAAGTGTAGTCAAGATAGCTATGGGAGTCAGTAGATGGGAGTAGTAGATGGGAGTATGGGAGTAGTAGATGTCAGTCACTAGTCTGTCTCCTGTGATGGAGATGGTGAGATCCAGAAACTGTAGGGAGATGTCGGAGATGGTCCATGTATATTTAAGAGCAGGATGGAAATTAGTAGTGAAATTGATGGTTAGTGAGTTCTGCATGGGTACAAGAGGTAGCACCAATACAGTCGTCAATGTAGCGGAGGTAGAGCTCGGGGATAGGGCCAGTGTATGCCTGGAACAGGGATTGTTTGACGTACCCTACAAAGAGGCAGGCATAGCTGGGGCCCATGCGAGCGCCTTAGATTTGAAAGAAGTGGGAGGAGTCAAAGGAGAAGTTGTTGAGGGTAAGAACCAACTCTGCTAGGCGGAAGAGTATTGGTAGATGGAAATTGGCTGGTTCTGCGGTCGAGGAAGAAACGGAGGGCTTTAAGACCATCCTTGTGGGGGATGGAGGTGTATAGTGACTGGACATCCATAGTAAAGATGCGGGAGTGGGGGCCTTGAAAACGGAAGTTATTGAGGAGACGGAGAGCATGTGAAGTGTCTTGGACATCGGTAGGGAGGGATTGGACCAGGGGGGATAGGATTGAGTCGAGGGAGGTGGAAATTAATTTGGTGGGACATGAACAGGCAGAAACAATGGGTCTTCCAGGACAGTTCTGTATGTGGATTTTGGGGAGAAGGTAAAATCGGGCCATGCGGGACTGGGGAACGATAAGGTTGGAGGCTTTAGAGGGCAGAGAACCGGAAGTGATGAGATCAGTGATGGTGTTAGAGATTAAGGCCTGATGCTCGTCTGTGGGGTCATGGACAAGAATAAGTAGGAGGAGGTGTCTGAGAGTTATCGTCTGGCCTCAGTCCGGTAGAGGTCAGCCAGACTACCACAGCACCTCTCTTGTCAGCGGGTTTGATAACTAAGTTGGGGTTGCTGAAGAGTGAGCAGAGGGCTGCACGTTCAGGAGGGGAGAGGTTAGAGTAAGTCAGGGGTGGAAAATTTGAGGCAGTTGATGTCCCGCCGGCAGTTAGAAATGAAAAGGTCTAGTGAAGGTAGATGGCCAGCCGGGGGAGTCCAAGAGGAGGGGTTCCGCTGGAGACGGGTCATCACTGGGTGGTGAGGACTCCTTCCCGTGGAAAAAGGCCCAGAGGAGGAGGCGACGGAAGAAGAGCTCCACATCGTGGCGAACCCCGCACCCGTTGAGGCCTCGTTGAGAACAAAGGTGAGGCCTCTGCTGAGGACAGACTGCTTGGTATCGGAAAGGGGGAGGTCAGGGGGGATGGTGAACACACGTCAAGTCTGGGGGTTGCGGTCGGATGAAGGCAGGTGAGCAGATGGAGGCCGAGGCGATATCTGGTGGTGGGGGGGGTGGTTGGTTTTCAAAGAGGAGGAGGGGGGCATGAGGACCATGAGGACCATTGTATGGGTGGGAGGTAGCTGGGGCCACCTGGTTAAACGGAGAACAAACATGCTGCTCCCTCTCAGGAGGAGAGCCTGTATTCTCTATTTTCCACCACACTGACTGAGATGCTGCCTGCCAACCAACGGATCATGACTATGGCTGCTTAAACTACAGGCAATAAGGTTGTACACAGCGGAGTTGCCCTGAGCCTGAGCTGATCAAAATTATTTGCATAATCCTCCACTGAAAGTGACTGTTAAATACCTCTTAAATGTTGGAATTGTGTCTGATTCCATCACCTCCTGGGGCAGGCTTTCCTGATATTAACCATAAGGATGGCATCCACCCATCTGGTAGAGCTTGGCCTGCCCCGAAGTTGCTATTGTGACTGGAGCAGGTGATAGTTTGATTTCAATAGTCATGAGTCAAGAGTATTTAATTGTCATAAGCATCGGAACCAGAACAATGAAATTCATACTTGCTTCAGTTTTACAAGCCGATTAATGCAATAACATGATAAATACGCATGCAATAATTCAATAAATTAATAGTTAGTAATACTAAGTAACCAGACCATAATAGTGCAAAACTAAAGTATGTAGTGCAACAAAAAAACAAGTCCATAGCAGAATGTTGCTGAGATACGGTGGCAATTAGTGTTGTTAGGGTTATTTGGGTTCTTATTAAAGTTCAGGAAGTAATTACTACCCGAGGGCATGGCAGCAATGATGTGAGATATTCTTCTCCACTCTTTCCCTGTTCCTAGCAGCTTGTTCTACTCTGCATGCTCTTTGCTCATTTTGCCAATTTTGCAGAATTCCAAGGGGTCAGGTCACTAATGTACTCATCTCTGCTTATTGAAACACTGCTACCCTGCTAGAGGTGGTACAACTAATGTGCTTTGGGTAAGGGATTTGAATAAAGTTCTACTGAAAGACATGATATATTTCCAAGTCACGATATTAGACAATGGACAATAGACAATAGACAATAGGTGCAGGAGTAGGCCATTCGGCCCTTCGAGCCAGCACCGCCGTTCACCGTGATCATGGCTAATCATGCACAATCTGTACCCTGTTCCTGCCTTCTCCCCATATCCCTTGACTCCGCTATCATTAAGAGCTCTATCTAACTCTCTCTTGAAAGCATCCAAAGAATTGACCTCCACTACCTTCTGAGGCAGAGAATTCCACAGCTTCACAACTCTCTGACTGAAAAAGTTTTTCCTCATCTCCGTTCTAAATGGCCTTATTCTTAAACTGTGGCCCCTGGTTCGGGATTCCCCCAACATCGGGAACATGTTTCTTGCCTCTAGCATGTCCAATCCCTTAATAATCTTATATGTTTTAATAAGATCCCCTCTTATCCTTCTAAATTCCAGAGAATACAAGCACAGTCGCTCCAGTCTTTCAACGTACGACAGTCCCACCATTCTGAAAATTAACCTCAATAGCAAGAATGTCCTTTCTCAAGTTTGGAGACCAAAACTGCACACAATACTCCACTTGGGCCCTGTACAACTGCAGAAGGACATCTTTGCTCCTATATTCAACTCCTCTTGTTATGAAGGCCAACATTCCATTGGCTTTCTTCACTGCCTGCTGTACCTGCATGCTTCCTTTCAGTGACTGATGAACTAGGACACCCAGATCTCATTGTACTTTCCCTTTTCCTAACTTGACACCATTCAGATAATAATCTGCCTTCCTAGATAATAAGTGGATAACCTCATATTTATCCACATTAAACTGCATCTGCCATGCATCTGCCCACTCACACAACCTGTCCAAGTCACCCTGCAACCTCATAGCATCTTCCTCACAGTTCACACTGCCACCCAGCTTTGTGTCATCTGCAAATTTGCTAATGTTACTATTAATCCCTTCATCCAAGTCATTAATGTATATTATAAATAGCTGCGGTCCCAGCACCAAGCCTTGCAGTACCCCACTAGTCACTGCCTGCCATTCTCAAAGGGACCCATTTATCCCTACTCTTTGTTTCCTGCCTGCCAACCAATTTTCTATCCATGTCATTACCCTACCTCCAATACCATGTGCTCTAATTTTGCCCACTAATCTCCTATGTGGGACCTTGTCGAAGGCTTTCTGAAAGTCCAGGTACACTACATCCACTGGCACTCCCCAGTCCATTTTCCTAGTTACATCCTCAAAAAACTCCAGAAGATTAGTCAAGCATGATTTCCCCTTCGTAAATCCATGCTGACTCGAAACGATCCTGTTACTGCTCTTCAAATGTTCCGCAATTTCTTCTTTTATAATTGGCTCCAGCATCTTCCCCATCACCGATGTCAGACTAACTGGTCTATAATTTCCTGTTTTCTCTCTCCCTCCTTTCTTAAAAAGTGGGATAACATTAGCTACCTTCCAATCCACAGGAACTGACCCTGAATCTATAAAACATTGGAAAATGATCACCAATGTGGTGTATTGGGTGTATTGGAGAGGTTCCATCAGGTGGTTTAAAAAAAAAAGAGCTGCTGGAGGAATTCAGTAGGTCAGGCAACATCTGCAGCAGCAAAAGGATAGCTCATTTTTCTATCAAGACACTGCATCAGTCCTGATATCCCTTTGGCTCTGCAGATGCTGCCTAATGCACTGAGTCTGTCTAGAAGCTGGTTTCGTGTCCCAAATTTAGGATGATGGATGCAGTTCCAATCAAGCAGGGTGGTGTTGAACTATTTTTTTTGTTGTACTTTTGCACCAAGTTGAAAATATTCCATCGCATTCCTGACTTGTGCTTTGTAGATTGTAGAAAGGCTTTGGAGACCAGAGGTGTCATTTGCGATACCTAGTCTCTGAGCTGCATTTGTTACCATTGTATTTATGGGGTGGGTCCAATTGAGTTTCTGGTGAAGAGTGACTTACAGAAAGTCGATGGAGAGGACTTGGGGATGGTAATGCCACTGAATTCACAATAAAAGTGCTTGGACTTCCTTTCGTTGTAAATGGTCATTCCCTGACACCTAATATTTGTGGTTGAATAATGTCTAGATTTTGCTTCAGGAAAGTTTGTTCTGGTTAACTTGCTGAGAAGTTGTGAAAAGGATTGAATAAATGAAGTGAGTTGTGCCATGAAATTAGCACAAAAAAAGCCTTCTGCAGTTGCTGCTCCACCCTCTGTAAAACTTTGCTACTTGGTGCTGTTCTGGAAACCATTTAAGACTTGCAGAAGCATTGTAAGCACAAAGAGAAACAACCAGCACCTAACCTTTACCTTGTGGATCATTCTTTTAAATAGGGTTGTGGGGTAATTTATCCTCATGCTGAATGTGAATGAGTTACACAAGGTTGACAGAGGGCATTGACTGGGAATGGGCATTATCTAACATCAAGTTAGTGCTGTATGAAATGCTTGCTCGGCCTCCTCCCTGCAAATGTTCACTGCATGCACAATAACATCCTCACCTCTTTGGCATCCTAGCAATTTTCCCCACAAACTGTCAATGCCACTTTGCTATTTGTGGTACCGTGCTGTGTGTAAATTGGCTGCCACATTTCCTGTATTATAACGACATTACTTCAGAAGTAATTCATTGGTTCTGAAGCACTTTCCTGCTCCTGTGAAATGTGAAATAAAATTGCAAGTTCTTTAATGGACAGAAAATCACAGGCTGTGAGTTCCATGACATGCCTCTTGCTTTAAATACTCTGCTGCAGAATTGGCTTCTTGCTTCAGTCCCACTGTTCTACAGTTTAAAAGCACACTGTACAATTGTTGGATTTCCAGGCCCTATCCTACATAACAACATGAGAGAAGATATATGAGATTCTTAAGGAAGAGGAGTGCAGAAGGCATTGGAGATTGCAGGACCAAACCGTATACCCACATTAGTTGAATATCCCCCTTTACAAAATATGTGCAGGTGACGTGTTGACACGACAAGCTCGTAAGAGATTATGAAATAACAAAGGGGTGCTAATAACTTTGCCTACTTTTACTGTGATCCTAGTATTTCTAAATATTTCTTTAGACAAGTCAGTTGTGAGTGACAATAAAATACTAGAGTCATGGAATCATGGAGTCATACAGGACGAAAAACAGGCCCTTCGGCCAAGATGCCTTATTTACCCTGGTCCTGCCTGCGTTTGGCCCATTTCCCTCTAAGCTTTTACTATCCATGTACCTGTCCAAATGCCTTTTAAATGTTATTATAGTATTTGCCTCAACGACCTCCTCTGGCAGTTCGTTCCATATACTCCCCATCCTCTGTGTGAAAAAGCTGCTCCTCAGATTCCTAAAAAATGTTTCCTCTCACGTTAAACCTACACCCCCTGGTTCTTGATTGGGTAAACTACTCTGGGTACAATACTCATTGCATTCATCATATCCATTTAACTCATGATCATATATACCTCTATAAGATCACACCTCATCCTCCTGCACTCCAAGGAATACAGTCCTGGCCTGCCTAGCCTCTCCCAGTAATCAGACCCTCAAGTCCTGGCAACATCCTTGTAAATCTTTTCTGCACTCTTTCCAGCTTAACAACACCCATCTTATGGTAGGGTGACCAAAATTGAACACAATATTCCAAATACGGCCTCACAAACATCTTGTACTACATTTTTCCAATTTCTCTCCCCATCATGTAAGATTGCATATGTTTTTGTTTTGATTGGCCTTAATGTGTGCTACAAATCTAGACCAATTATTCACTTGAACTTTTTACTTTTATATGTTAATCCATTTAAGGGTGGAAGGAGAATCGATAGAATGATGATAAAGCAAGACTCCTGGCAACCAATTCCAAGGGTTTGTCTGGAACTGAATTTGATTGCTTGCAAACTTGCCATCATATGTGACCTTGAGATAATCGGAGCACACATCCATGCCACATCAAGCCTGTTTCAATGACTGTGACATCACCCTACTCTGTCCCATCTCAGTCTATCTGCTGCCTCATCCTTTCCTTTGTTATCCATAGGCTTGAATACCTCAACGTGCATTTGGTCACCTAACCACACTCTACTCTCAAGCTTAAAGTCATCCAAAACTCTGCAGCCCATGTTCTAACCACCATCCAGCACTGCTGTGCTTGACCACATTGCCTCTCAATATGATTTTAAAATTGCCGCTCTTATTTCAGAGACTCATTACCCGATAATCTAACCCCTGCCTTCCGAAAATATTGATGCTTCTTCAATTCTGGCTGCAAGATCATTCATAATTTAGAAACAAAGAACTTCAGATACAGATTTATACCAATGATAGACACAAAGTGCTGGAGCAACTCAGCAGGTCAGGCAGCCTCTCCGGAGAAACAGGATGTGTGACTTTTCGGGTCGGGATCCCCTCTCCACCTCCTCACCTCCCAGATGCCTCGTCAGAGGGAGGAAGAAAACTTCTTCAAAGTAGGCATATCTTGAGGAGATTTCATAGTGGAGTAAGCCAAACTGTAGAAACAATAAACTGCAGATGCGGTTTATACCAAAGATAGACACAAAGCCGCAGGAGCAACTCAGCGGGCCAGGTAGCATCACTGGAGAAAAAGGATAGATGATGTTCTGGGTCAGAAACCCCCCCCTCCCCAGATCCCATCAGAGAGACGAAGAGAACTTCTTCAAATTATGCTTTCCTTGAGGAGATTTGGCAGTGGAGTAAACCAAACTGTAGAAGAATGTTTCAGGTGGTGGTGGTGGTGGTGGGGGGGGGGGGTCCCCATCCTAGAACTTCACTGGTCCCTTTTCTCTGGAGATGCTGCCTGATCCTAATTTAATTGGTTTCTCATTCAATGCCTTGCCTTGATGTATCAAAACACTAAACTTTGAAGTTTCTTCATTAGTAAATACTTTTTTTTGGTGGCAATTGCTTTTCAGCGCTATGTGGCTCATTGATTTTAATTTGGATAACTGGTGCTGGAAGTAATTTTGGGGTGAAATTGCACCAGATGTGAAATTGGACCAGACACTTCCATATGCTTTTCATGTTGATGTTTTCCTGACATCTACTGAGCGCCAAATGAAAACCAAATCAGAGCAGAATGATGTAATGTATCATTGGACATTCTCAGTAGAACCAGGCAAACATTGTGCTAGTTTCTTGTATTTTAAAATATTTAATGGGACATCTACTCCCATTGGAAGGCCTGAATTGGCATCTTCAGAAGTGAATTCAACCATTCAAACACCTCATGACATCCATGGAGTGTGCTTAACCTAACAATGAGTCCTTAAGAACATTAAAAATAGAAACAGGAGTAGACCTTTGAGACTTCTCTGCCATTCATCAAGATATTGGCAAATTTTCTGTATCAATGCTATTTTTCACTACTCACAAATTCATAGATATTTTACATGTTTAAAAACATATTGACTTCTATTTTGAATGACAGAGCTTCTAGACCTCTCGGAGCTAAATAATTCCAAAGATTCACCACCCTCTGCATGAAGAAATCTTTCCTCATATCAGTCATCAATGCTTAGAACTTTGAAACAATGAAGACATGGCATTGAATGGGAAACCAATTAAATTAGGAATGATCTGTGATCCCTGAACCGGTCTACTGAATCTTCGCCACCATGCTAAAATGGGAAGTTTACCCTTTGTTTGGTTAAGAAGACCAAATCTGTACACAATATTCCAGTGCAATCCCAAAGTGTTTAGTTGCGGTAAAGCATCTTAACTCTTTCACTCAAAACTTCTTGTAAAAGCCAACATATTGTTTTCCCTTCGAAACATTTGCTGCACCTGATGTCAGCTTTCAGTGACTTGTGAGCCAAAAGAACATAGGTCCCTTTGAACATCCACATCATCCAATCTCTCACCATTTAAAAATATTCTGTTCTTTTGTCCTTTACTGAAAGGTGGATAACTTCACACTTTTTCATCTTATATTGCACCTGTAGTTCTTTCACCTCCCTTAGCTTGTCTACGTTCCCCTTGAAACCTCTTTGTATATTTCTTCCTACTCAAAATACTATCTAGTTTTGTATTACCAGTAAACTTGGAAATATAACTATTTCTTTCAGTATCAGTGGATACCTTAGGGTTGTCTCTGCTGACAGCATCCCAGTGCTGGAGGCATCATTATGGGCATAGCTGGTCACTCAATCTGAGTCTGGGACCTTGAAGCATAGACATGTCCATGAGTAAAGAAAGCTACAGCCATGGTGTGTTTGGGGACACCAATTTTCACCTGGACCTCTCTAATGAACATTGGATTTAGAGGCTCAGATCTACTCCTGTTCTGGGGAAGAGCTCTAGCCATAGTCCTCTCTGGACTATTCTCACAGTTGTCAAGATAACACTAATTCTCAACTTTCCTGCCACACGATCTTTTTCATGCTGCTGCAGCAGGACTCATCAGCATCTCCCAACTTGCTGCTCTCTGTAGATTGAAGCTACCTCCCAAGCTCTCTACTGAAGAAATGATTTCATCTCGGGACACAAAGTGCTGGAACAACACAGCAGGTCAGGCAGCATCTCTGGAGAGTATGGGTAGCTGATGTTTTGTGTCGAGACCTTTCTTCAGACTGATCCTACTTTGATTTTGATTAGGAATGGATTGCAGTTTGGCCACTTAGATTCATCAGGATCAGGATTACAGGATAATAGTATGAAATGAATTGACAGAAAGCTCTGCTTTAAGTGTCAAATAAGTCAGGAGGCTACATTATTGGCAACAATGCTGAATCCAAGATTCAACTGTCAGCTAGTTTACCCACTAAAAAAAATCAGATTTATTTCTGAATCAATCAGATACATGCAGCCATTGACTGTACTCAAATGACCATAAGGACTCCCTTTAATAACCTAGACCTTTACACTCCAAGGCCTTGTTGATTACAAGTGTTTCCTCATGCTATATGTCATCTTTCAGGGAGACATATGATTTCTTCAACTTGATGGAAAGTCAGACATTTTCAGGCATTGAAACACTCAGAAGGATTAAACATTTGGGGAAACAAAGCTACTACTATCGCCTTGGTGATTCATGTCAGGCTTTCTCCATCCACACCCATTGGAGTGCAACTACAACGACAGCCAAATACTGGGACTGTAGTGAAAACATTACAAGTTTCCCGAAGCACAATTTTCATTCCTTGCATCAGTCCAGGGGCTGTTTCCATGAAATGCCAGAGATATGGCAGAGGACATTTGGCCTTTCGAGCCAGAATGATCCTTTGCCTTTTGTCACCAACCATTGACCGCACCTGTGACCTTTGCACCTTTGCAGCGATAGACCCGGCCAAAATCATTCAGGTTGCAAGGCTTCTCCAGCCCTGGTGCATCTCCTGTGAAGCCCTATTAATCTATCACACAATTCCACCATCGCTGGGTGCACAAGACATTCTTCCAGACAGCAATCTCAGTAAAAAGGATCACTATCCCTTTCTGAGAATTGTAGAGCTCTCCCCCTCTCTCACTCTCATGGCAGCCACTGAATGGGTTCTGTGACGGGTGGTGTATTTTTAAGTGTGGACTCCATGCTGTGATTGCAGTGCAGCCAAGTGTCAGCAGGTTTACACAGTTGAACCCAGGTCAGTCCCATATTAGTGCTCAATTCTGGGCATAAATAATCCTAAGAAAAACACAAAGTCCTGGAGGAATTCAATGGGCCAGACAGCATTTGGGGACGGAAAGGAGAGTTGACTTTTTGGGTCGGGACCTTTCTTCAGACTGAATGCAAGAAGGTGTTTGGAACCAGATTTGGCCAATTTCATGGTTTTGGTGGAGGAAAGGCCAGATTTTGTATTAACATTAACCTGACCATTTTGGACATAATAAAAATATGTGCAATTCAATTTCAAGGCATTCCTCTTTGACTGAGATTTCAATTATCTCCCAAATCTTGTTTGATCCTGCTTCTGTGATGCTCAGTGGGGTATTTTACCACAATGAACATTCCACATAAATACAACTTACTACTATTGTTATTAGCAGCTTCTACCAATAATATACTCCACTGTTCATTCAAAGCTGCTGCTGACATTATAAAATCAGTACTGTTGGCTTCAAGAAGTCATCACAATGGGAATCAGAAATTTGTAGAAAAACGACAGAACAAATTGGAGACAAATATATTCACGTCAAGCAAAAAACGTTCTTGAGTACCACTAGACCATACTCAGGCATGTCTGGCGTTGCCATGGCCTCACATTATGTGGTCTATACCAGCATTGTTTCCACTTGTCTTTGACCTTAAGTGTTGCTCATAACATAGTGACTTACATGGTTAAACAGTGAACTTTGTATCATTAAAGTCAAACCATTTTCAAATTTGGTATATTTCTAGCATTTAGTTTTTCTGCACAAGGTTTACTGGCAGATGGCTACCAATAATATATTTGTATCATGATCCATGTTCCTCTCCTAAAACTATGTTAAATAACTGCTGCAAAGAACCAGTGTTAAAAGTAAAAGACATTTATAGAGAATGTCTAATGTGTCACTTTTTCATATAGGTAAAATACGATGGATAGATGAAAGAATTGCTTTGATTCTACGTCACACACCTTATTGCCTCTCTATTTTTGTACACTATTTTAAAAATAAAATATTGTTTCATGTATTAATTTAAAATGTGGTGACTGAAATGAAATGCACATCTCTTCAATGGACCTACAAATCTTTGTAAATCCCTATCATAGTAATTTCATCCTGATAACTTTACAAAGAAAATGGTGGGTTTAGGACAAAGCTTTAAGTGTTTATTTGCCATTTCAGTGTGTGGATAGAAAATAGCTCATGTTAATTTAATTTGCCTTCCAAATGATAGCAGCAGTATAAAAATGGTTGCTCTCATTCTTGTAATCAGTTGCTCAGAGCACAAGGGCACCATTCCCTCGTGTCTCATCTGTGAACTAATCTTTCATTTCATAGCAGATCTTTCCATATCAAACAACAGAAATGGCTCAATTTGCATGACAGGATTTGTAACGGGGCAAATCTAGTGTCAAACTCGATTAAAGATTACACTAGAGAGCTATCATAATCAGCACTCTAATGAGCCTAAGGAGTACATATAAAGTCTCCCCTCTTTGTCATTCTAGTCATGTAAAAAGGGAATGTGTTTCTTTTCATCCACAATCCAGTTCTTTATTTTGCTCATTATGCCCTGTGTGGATCGCAAGTCATGTCAGGCTGGTTTCAGAGAGGGAGAATGGGGAATAATAAAGCAAACATCACATCACAAATGACACTGCTTGGTATAAGCCAACGTTTGAAGCCCTAATTCTTCTAATCTGCAAAATAGTGAATACTAATGGGTTTTTGCTTTTGTGACTGCTGATGCATATAAAGAAAAACTTTAATGAGCTGCCTGAGTTGTGCTTACAGATACCTGTCAAATGTCTGTCATTTTAGCTATCATTCGTGCATTTTAAGGTAGGGAACAGCCAAAGGATGACAGTATTTGTGCAAGCATTCTTCATACTAAATTGTGCAATTTTTCCCATGTCATAATTTTATCATAACCAGCAAGCTAGGTGCTTTTAAAGATGGGAGAAAAGGGATGTACTCACTCTGACGAACTGTCTTGTAATAATTCAGACAATTCTTGTTCTCAAATGGATATTGTGTTAAGCCAAATCCACATATAATCACTAAAAGGTTTCAAACCTTAGACTATACTTAAGTCACAGAATCCTTTCCCTTCAAGTTGTTTCTAAACAATACATAAATCTTGGTCACAATTATTACAAATCTCTTCGGTACTGCATCCTGTGTCTCTGAAAGCTACCTCCCTGACCTAGTCAGTGTACCTCTGATCTTCTGCACCCCAGAAGCTGTCACAAGTCTCCCTCCTTCCCAGGAGTTGAACACACAATAGAGAATAGGCCCTGGCTGTGAGGTTCAGCAGCCATTAACCCCTACCAGCTGTTCCTGCAGGGAGGCTTCTGTGGATGAATGTCCTTTCTCTGTGGAGGCCCTCATTTCCACTAATCTAACTATTGTTAGTTAGGAATGCTGACAGAAGAAAAGAGATTTTTCTTGTGTCCACGCAAGCGTGTGTATCTGTGTGCAAGAGGAGAGAAACTGAAAGCTAATTTTTTCTTTTGCTTGCATCCTAGCAGAAGGAACAGGCTGCCATAAATTAGTGGAGATACTTCCTTGCTTGTTTACTTAAAATGGTTAAACAAGCCAAAATATTTTTGGAGCTATTCTTGGGAAAAAAATATAAAGTTTGCTCTGTAACGTTACATTCGTTAAGAAAATAAAGCAGGCGATCTCGATGTTTTCATTTTACGTATAAAGGAATTCATATTTTTTGCAGTATTTTTTACAGTGCAGTGAAGATTAAATAGAAATCACATTTGAAATATTCTGTTGATGTTTGAAGTTACAAAATATAACCAAAGCTATATCATTACGCATGCTTTTAGAATATCTCTTGAGCCAAGAAGAGATTATAAGCAAAAGACTGAGTAAAATCTATAGCAAACAAGCTTATTATAAGCCTGTATAGTTCCAAATAGTAACCTTTCCAGCACACAAATTAAATCTGGAAACAGAGACAGTTGCCAGATAATGTAGCATTTCTTGACGAAAAAGAGATCTCATTTGATTGCTTTAATAATTATGGTTCCAAGTGTGGAAGGAGGTTACAGTGATTGTTCAAAATAGTCTGGAAATAAAGCCAATCCAGGGCAGTGAAATGTGTGCAGGCTATTTCATGAGCAACCTTATGCACCAAAACCCTGAGCTTTCAAGAAGCAGCCTTTTTACAGACTCATATTTTTTCTTTAATTTTACCTAGGTCTTGATTATGGACACACAACAGTTGGCCCATTTCAATTCAAATTAACAATAATCCATGTAAAGATCGTATTTTCCAGGCAATTAGACTATATGGGTGAGGCAAAGCACTTTGAGTTAATAAACCTCCAATCTGCATCTGTTCCCATGTCCAGTCCATCGCAATTTTCTTTCACTGCGCCAGAAGAAATCAAAATGTCTTGTGCTAGCACAAAACTTGGACTTGTAGCTGTGAGAACACGTAAGCACGTTTGAAACATCTTTTAATCTGAAGTGGTTGAAAAAAAATGATAAACAACAGCTGAAGCATGTGGCACATACAGCACTCGTCCTGTTGTGACAGCCAGCACTATCAGCGTCAGTCAATTATCTTCACAAACGCCTCTTGTGCTAATGAGCACTCACAGAAATCACCAGACTTTTCTGGCAAGGAGAAAAGATCAGTTTCATTGCTTGCAGAACTAATTCAGCGCACAAAAGTGGAGGCTCCACCATCGCTGCCTCTTTTACTGCCCCTTTTGTGCCGTCTTTTGATGTGCACTGAAGAGATCGGCCTGTGTTTGGGGCTGTTCATCTCCAGTTCATTGCCTGTCATTAACATACATATCCATATGAAAAGTTTGGTAAGTCACCAACAGCTGTCCAGAATGGAGTTTCAGAAATAAGGAGAAAAAAGGACCAATTCCTTCTTAAAATGGTGACAGAACCTTTTCGCCCTTTTTGGCAATGATATACCTAACCATTTAAAGTGTCTTTCACTCAGAAAGTAACGCGCATAATACAACATTCACAGGCACAGCAGCCTCCATCGTCGCAAAGCAGTCATTATTCGAATTCAAAAAAGTTAGTGAGATCCCATGTCCATTTGAACTTTCACCACCCCTATCACAAGATAGCTCTGAATTGTATTTTCCCTGCTTTTTTTTTGTTGACGAAACGAGAACCTTTTAGCCAACTGCACCCCACTGAAAAGGTAACTGCGTGATTTCCAGTTTTTTCATAGACTGACAGAATGAAAGTAAATTGACAGTCAGGACAGGCAACCAGGCATGAAGCCCACTACATTCAGGAGACAGGAAGATTTACATCAGGCTACTGACGGACTGTCTGAAATTACTGCAAGCAAGTAGTTCCAAACCTCAGTGAACTATCAGAATAGAAATTCAACATCTCCACCAGATAGAGAAATAACATGTTTTGTAGGTGACAGCCCTCCTGGACACTGCAGGATGACTTTATCACATGCACACCTGTATTAAGCAAATGGTAAATAATTGAGTCTCGTACTGGTGTTTGCAAAGCAAGGCTTTCACTTCTTGCATGCCAATAACATCCTTTGCATTTGGTAGAAATAGTACAAATGTTTATTGTCATGGATTGCAGTAAGAACATGTACAATTTCCTTTCATTCATCCAAACTAAAGTTGAGCTCCTGACTTGCAACCTACTGATTTACAAATCCATCTCGTTTGCCTGGCCCACCCCGCCCCCAGAGTTCATGACCCTTGGGTCATAATTTACAATATGTGGCACCCAGAGTTTTCTAAATCTCAGTTTGAACTTGGATGGATGAATTTGTGTCCAATTATTAGGGCTCTGATGTGCTTTTACAAGGGCTATTACCAAAACCAAAACGCACAGCAGGCTACAAGCTACAAGTGCCAGCAACTTTTTTTTCCTACAATTGATCCTCCTGCCATATATCAGCTGCTTGTGTTGCATTTAAACAAGAGTTTAATCCCACTTGTTGCTTCCTTTTTTCATCTTCTGTACTCTTTCTCACAAGCATCTCTCCCAAATCAATCACCCAAGCACTTCTGCCTATCGTTATTTGAAAATTAAATCTTATTTATTATACATCCTGCTTATTGTCTTTTTTTTCAAATTCCAGCATTCACTCAAGAAGCCCCGAATGACTTCTTAAGCACATTTCTGTCTTTGCTGCAATTACACAAACTGCAGCTGTGATTAGTTCGCCGCAGGGGGAATAGAAAAAGACACCCTTGAATCAAAATGGAGGGACCTGACTGTGTATTATTGTCTCACAATGCTGAAGTTTATTGCTGAGACCTGCTTATCCATTTGCACTGCATACCATGGGAACTTCAGTCAGGTGGAAAGTGATTCTGTTCTCTGCCTGACGTAGCCCTAAGTATCGCAAGAGCAGCTAAACCCACTGAAGCCCTTTCCAGTAACTGAGACATTTAGGATAATCTTTATGAGAGTTTTGCATGAGCCTTGTGTTTGTCTGCTGTTGTTAGAAGTGGAGTTAATGATGAGCTTCCACTGACTGCCTTTCCTCCTAGGCCAAAAGCGGCTGTTTAAGTTAAGTACCCCCTCCCTCAAGCCCTTAGGAAACCACTCGAGAGGGATTTGCCTGGCTCAATGTTCATGACACATAATGAAAACAATTTTACGCTGCAGAGGGAAGTATCGGGCAATTACTGACGTGACAGCCACCTGCAGAAGCGAGCCCTCTGCTGCAGCGTTGGGCCATTCATGAATATTTTATGGTGTGATGTTATTCTGAATGGCTGGGGCAGGTGAAGGGGGCCAAGGGTGTAAGTACACAGCTGGAGGCTGTGTAGCAAGTCCTGTTTCTCTGCAGCAGTCCATAGTATAACACCAAGAAGATTTTTGACCCTGGATGAGTCTTTGCAAAAGTAGAAGGAGTAAAGGAAAGATGATGTGACAAGTCATGGTGGGCACTCCTCAGAAAACTCTTGTTGGCCAATTTTACACATCATGTCTCACTTGAAAAGCCACTGTATCAACTCTTTCAGAGGTTTGTGATATAATTTGCTAACTTGAGGTCTGAATTGTGATTAGAAAGGCAGTTCAATTAGGCTTGACCTCTGACCTGGTTCAACTGTTACCCTATGCTTGTTGCATTCTGTGATAAAAAAAAGTTATCATGTTATATGGGTAGATGCTGCATACAAATTTTAAAAGAGAATAAGAAGGCTACAAGTTGTCAGAAGAGATAGCAAATGTGAGCATCAGTATAATCAGATGTATGAATTTGATGTTCGCATGCTTGACCACTGTTGGTATGCATCTCAGAATAAAAGGGTGTACATTGCCACACGCTAACGTTAAAAGAAGGAGGTGGTGTGAGAGTTAAGTCGAGTGTAGAAAATGATGAAAGTGTTATCAAAGATTAAACATTTAAAGGACATACAACACTAAATTATGGTTGCCCTTCTGGAATGCTCCAAATGTTACTCAATCATTAGCAAAGGCAAAAGACACAGAGGTCCAGCAGGTCGTTGTCTATTTTTCTGCATTTATTATTTGTAGTGCAGCCAGCTGAGTGACGTATTTGTTAAGGTTATGCACATGTGAAAGAGGAGAATAACAACACAAATGCATTGAGGGCAGGGAGAAACCACAGCAGTGTATAAAGAGACATAATAAATTAGAATTTGTAGATATGGCGGATAAGGGGGGAGGGGGGTTGGGGTGGCAGTACATCTGAATGATTGTGAAAAATGTCCATGCTCAGACGGTGTGATCTGCAGAAAATAAAGCAGAGCTTAATGTAGAGTCCACAAGCAATTGCCTCACAGTGACCATTATTTAGGTTTCTATTCTCTATTAGGTACTAAAATCTGGAGTTATCAGATGGTTAATAGGTCTTTATGGTTTGCACTTTGGAGAAAAGAATTATCTGAGACAAATGCCCTGCATACAAATGGGTATCATTGTGGCACTTTTATTAATGGAGTAAAACAAGAGCAAAACGCATGAAAAGCACTGATCCAAAGATCCTACTAAATTCATTTTTATATTCAGAAATGTTATTGATTATATTTCATGAGTTTGCTTTGAATGAGTGAGATGAATACGTGGACACAAATGCAAATGAACATCCTCTCTCTCTCTCTCTCTCTCTCTCTCTCTCTCTCTCTCTCTCTCTCTCTCTCTCTCTCTCTCTCTCTCTCTCTCGCTCTCTCTCTCTCTCTTACATACACATTTTATATAAAACATAGGCCCATTTGTCATTATATTTATAAACAAAATGCATTTCATTCTAAAAATGTTCTCAGGCCAAGAAACTGAAGCAATGATCAATTACGCAGATTTTTTTTTTTTTATTCTTCCATTGTTGGAGCGGGAAAACAATAATTTTTGGATATTCCAAACTGCTGAAGATGATTTCTAATGTAATATGGATTCTGCTAAAGACAAACCACAAACAAAGAAAAGCACATTATGCCCACATACCATTAGAAAATGCTGTGTCAGAAGCTGAAGACAGCAAGATAGGAGTCAGAAATTTCAATGTGAATATTACAGAGAATTCATTAGCAAACATTTAGGAATTTTCAAACTGCATATTAATGAAATATAGATTATGCTAAATACAGGGAGAAGAAATAAACCTGTTTTCATTCAAAATGTTGTAGAAAGTAATCATGCATCTAAAAGGAATTGCTGTATTTATAACTGCTTGCAACAGAAAAATAGCTGCATGTGTATTAAGTAGGACTCCACAACATAAATAAAACATTTTAGAAATGCTCATTTTCCAGTAGAGCCATTTGTCAATTTCAATGTCAGTTTCATGAATTCAAATTCGGCTAAGGAGTAATCTTTGCATATGATGGCTGATTTAAATATCAACAAATCTATCACCAAAGTGAGCACTCAAATAGCTAAAATTACTGGAAAATAACACCATACACATGATACTAATTATAAAAGATAACATATTCTGATAAGACCCTTAATTTTCCATGATTTTCAAAGATCACAATTGTACACCATGTTAATCTTAAAATAAGCTAAATCAATGAAGAGTAATTCTGATTTTTCACTATTTTTGTGATTCCATTTATTGCTCATAAAAAGGACAGGAGATTGCAGCAATTAGAAGCTGCATGCATTCTAATTTAACAGATCTAGATATTCCCTCTGGAGGCACAACATTCTTGTTCTCAGTTTTAGCAACAGCTTCGAGCCGATTGTTGACTCCAGGAAGGGAAAGCTGAGAGACCATGCACCTATCTTCATTGATGGGACGGGAGTGAAGAGAGTCAACAGTTTCAGGTTTTTGAGTAGGAGGGAACAGCAGATGCTGGGTTACCCCGGAGATAGACACAATATGCTGGAGTAACTCAATGGGGCAGACGGCATCTCTGGATAGAAGGATTGTGTGATGTTTTGGGTCAAGACGTTTTCAGACTAAGAGTCAGGGGAGAGGGAGACACAAAGATGTGGAAGGGTAAGGTGTGAAAACAAGAGATCAAAGGGGATGCAAGATCAAGGAAAATGTAGATTAGATCTCTGTTAGCTTGGGGAAGGTGAGCATGAGGCATACAAAGATAAAATTGAATCAGGAGGACAGTCAGACTGGTCAGAGAATTAGGATGGGGAGGGATGGAGAGAGAGGGAAAGCAAGGGTTACTTGAAGTTAAATAAGTCAATACTCACACCATTGGGTTGTAAGCTGCCCAAGCAAAGTATGAGGTGCTGTTCCTCCAATTTGCATTGAGCCTCACTCTGACAGTGGAGGAGGCCCAGGAGAGAAAGGTCAGTGTAGTAATGGGAAGGGAAGTTAAAGTGTTTATCCACCGGGAGATCATGTAGGACTAGGTGGACTAGGTGGAGGTGTTCAGCGAAACGACTGCTGAGCCTGTGCTTGGTCTCACCAATATATAGGAGTCCACTCCTGGAACAGCGGATACAGTAGGTGAGGTTGGGAAAGTGAACTTCTGTGTCACCTGAAAGGACTGTCGGGTCCTTGGATGGAGTCGAAGGAGATATCATCATCATCATATCATCATATATATACAGCCGGAAACAGGCCTTTTCGGCCCACCAAGTCCGTGCCGCAGAGACAGGTGTTGGCACATAATCCTCCAAAAGCCGTCACACACAACACATAATCCTCCAACATTTAAGCCACCTCCAACGGGATCCCATCTCTAGCCACATCTCCACCGCTCTCTGCTTTCTGCAGAGACCGTTCCCTCCGCAACTCCCTGGTCAACTGATCCCTTCCCATCCAAACCACCCCCTCCCCAGGTACTTTCCCCTGCAACCGCAACACCTGTCCCATTACCCCCCCCCCTTCGACTCCGTCCAAGAACATAAAAGATTACACCTATGACAGTGCACTCGTGTAAATCTAAAACTCTATGTAAAAGAACTTGCACATCTCCTTAAAACTTTCCACTTGCGCATTACAGGTTTAATCCTGTAAAACATATGTAGCAACTGAGCCCACCAGTTTTTTTTAAATAAGGGAATCAATTAATTAAAGAAATGTTGAAAACTATTGTTTGGCTGCCATTATTTGCCCATTTCAAGAGTTATGAGTGTTTTATTGTTATGTGTTCTGGGAATGGAACAATTAACTTTTTACTTGCTGCTGCTTTACAGGCACATTAATGGAACACCACAACAAATAAATGGTTGAGCTTGAGGTTTGACAGGAAGTTGCTCTTGAATCTGGAGTTAACGGTTCTCAGGCTTCTTTACCTTCTTCTTAATGGTGGCAGTGAGATGAGACTGTGGCTGGGGTGATGTGATTCTAGGATGAAGGTATCACAAAATGCTGGAGTAACTCAGCAGGTCAGGCAGCATCTGGGAGAGAGGAAATGGGTGACGTTTCGGGGTCGAGACCCTTCTTCAGATTTCTTTGTACCAGCATCTGCAGTTATTTTCCTACACTGGATCTAGGATGATATGGCCAGCTTGACATTAGTTGCTTTTGAGGTATAACTTTCTGTAGATCTCTTCAATGATGGTGATGTCAATACCCATGATGGACCAGGCAATATCCCCCACTTTCTGCAGCCATCTTGGTTCATGAACCTTCAAGTTTCCTAACTAGACTATGATTCATTATGCTCTCTACCGGACACCTGTAGTAGTTGAAAAGAGTACTCATCGACATCCTGAATCTCCTCAAACTTCTGAAGAAGAAAAGGTGTTGATGAACCTTTTGTAATTGCATCAATGTGTTGGCCCAGGACAAATCTACAAAGATGTGAATATCCAGGAACTTAAAGTTGTTGACTCTCTTCACTACTGACCCATTGGTGAAAACTGGTTCATGACTCCTCTACTTTCCTTTGCGGATGTGTAGTATCAACTCCTTGGTTTTGTTAATGTTAAGAGCAAGATTGTTATTCTGGCACCATTCAATCAGATGATCAATTTCCCTCCTTTACTCTCATTCAGCTTCACTGGTCATTTGTCCAACAATGGGAGGTATCGTCGGCGAATTAAAATGTGGTAATGGAGCTGTGTTTGGCTACACACAGCTATTGGTATGGAGCAGGGGTGAGCATGCAGCCTTAGGTGCCCCTGTGCTGATGGTCAGCGAGAAGGAATTGTTGTTGCCAATTCGTATGATTGAAGTTTGTCCAGGATCAAATTACATAGGGGCGAGCAGAGTCTCAGTTCCCTGAGTTTAGAGGGATGATGGTGTTGATAGTCGATGATAGTCGATGAACAACAGCCTGCTCTACGTGTTTTCTTGTCCAAGTGGTGCAGTGCAGAGTGGGGAGCCACTGTTGATCTGTTTAGGCAGTAGTCAAATTGGAGTGGTCCAGGCCCTTACTAATGCAGGAGTTGATATGCATCAAAACCATCCTCTCAAAGCACTTTGTCAATGGATGTGAGTGCCACTGGTCAGTAATCATTGAGCAACATCACCATTCTCTCCTTGGGATATTCTTTATCCTTGGGACATTATGGATATTCTTTTAAAGCAGGTGGGGACCTCGGACAGTGGTAATCAGAAATTGAAGATATCTGTGAAAATTCCAGCCTGTCGGTCTGCGCAGGGTTTAAGGTGCATTACCAAGGCTGGACGTTTTCTGAGCATTTGCCCTCATCAAGGATCTTCTGATGTTGCCGTCAGGGACTCTCACTGCACTGTTGCGGGTTGTGGAGGTTCGTGAAGGTGCATCGTTGTTCTCACTTTGGAACTGAGCATAGAAAATATTAAGGTCACGCAGGGGTGATGCGATGTTGTCATCTGAGTTACTTGGTTTCACTGCATTAGAAATCATGGCATGAACACCCTGCCACAGATGCCAAACATCAGTCCAATCCTTTAGTATAGATCAAAAATAGCTCTGCATTCTCAATGGCCATCAAAAAGGCGAACTTGGACTTCTTGTATGTCTTGTATCACCTGACTTGAATGCCAAAAATCTTGTTCTCAGTAGATTATGGCTCCTAGATCATTTTACCAAAATGTTCCTCTCCAGAATAGACCAAGATGTTTTAGTGACCTCTCTGTGAATGCTTGGCCTGGCCAATTACTGTTTGTGCAAAAATAATCTGTTTTGTTTTCCTTCTTCATTCTTAAACTTAATTTTTAAATCATCTCGAATTGCCTTTCACAGTTCAAGAAATTTGTAAAGAATGTGTTGTGGCAGTACCTGGGGATTAGGCCACTCCCTGGATCACCCCCCTCGGCATGGGTTGGACAGGGCTGGGGAAGGGACTAGTGCTATGGGTTTGCCTGAAGGAACTAGAGAGATAACTCGTGCTTGAGACTGAAGAAAGTGTGGATGTTCTGTTGCTGCATCAAAATTACTGTTAATACCTACCTGGCTTCTTGCCTGATTCCTGCTGCGTCCAGACCCACTACACTGGTGACCCTCGACATTTCCTCACAAGTCGCAATGGACCCGAACGTTCCTCAACACGCACTACCCGGCCCTGCCGGTCAGCCGCCTCTGGACCCTGCCGCGTTTTTGCGTGGGATCGCCGCACCGGTGCTCGTTTCCTTGTGGACACAGGGGCTGAGGTGAGCATTCTTCCCCCTTCGAATGATGACATCCGCTATGGTAAACGCGGCCCCCTCCTCGCCGCGGCAAATGGGATGCGCACGCTCTCCCTCAACTTCAGAGAGGGACGCTTCTCATGGCCATTCGTCATTGCGGATGTGTCCCAGCTGCTGCTGGGCGCGGACTTTCTACGGGCACATTCCCTGCTCGTGGACGTCAAGCGGCAACGTTTGGTGCACTCCGTCACCTTGCAGCATGTTTCCCTCCGTGTGGGCGACCCGGTCGTGCTGCCTGATGGGCCCCTGTCGTCCGTGGACGCTACGTTCACGCGCATTCTGGCCGAGTTCCCTGAAATCCTCGACCCCCGGTTCCATTTCTCCGCCCCGAAGCACGGGGTGGAGCATCACATTCCCACCACTGGCCCGCCTCTGCACGCCCAGGCGCGGCGTCTTCCACCGGACAAGCTCCGTCTTGCTCGGGAGGAGTTTCGCCTTATGGAGTCCCTGGGTATTGTGGACAGCCCATGGGCGTCCCCGCTCCATATGGTCCCCAAGGCAGATGGTGGCTGGTGCCCTTGCGGAGACTACCGTCGGCTTAACGATGCCACCATCGCTGACAGTTATCCAGTCCCCCACATTCAGGACTTTAACGCACACCTGGCTGGGGTCGCGGTATTTTCCAAGGTCAATCTGGTGCGTGGCTACAATCAAATTCCCGTCCATCCATACGATGTCCCCAAGACAACCATTGTGACACCATTTGGCCTTTTCGTATTCCTCCGTATGCCGTTTGGACTTAAGAACACCGCGTAAGCCTTTCAGCAGCTTATGGACTGTGTGTGCCATGGCCTGGACTTTGTGTTTGTGTACCTTGATGACATTTTGGTGGCAAGCCGCTCGAGACAGGGGCATGCTGCCCATCTCCGCCAGCTATGCCGGCGCCTCAGCGATCACGGGCTGGCCATCAACATAGCTAAATGCCATTTCTGGGTGTCGTCCATCAATTTCCTGGGCCACCACGTGACTCCGCACGGGGCATTGCCGCTCCCTGGCAAGGTGGACGCGGTGCGCCAGTTTCCACGCCCGACCACCGTGAGGGGCCTCCAGGAGTTTGTTGGGATGGTGGCCTTTTACCACCGATTTGTGCCGTCTGCGGCCTGGATCATGCGCCTGCTGTTCCACCTCATGGCGGGCAAGCGCAAGGAGGTCGAATGGACTGACGATGAGGTGGTGGCGTTCCAACACACCAAGGAAGCCCTGGCTGTGGCCACGATGTTCGTGCACCCACGGGCGGATGCACCAACCAGCCTGACGGTTGAAGCTTCAGATGTGGCGGTTGAACAGTAGATTGCTGGGTGTTGGAAGCCTATCGCTTTCTTCAGCAGGCACCTCAGCGGCGCACAGCGGAACTACAGTGCCTTTGACCGTGAGCCCCTCACCCTTTACCTCGCAGTCTGCCTCTTCCGCTACTTCCTCGAGGGGCGAACCTTCACCGCGTACACTGATCACAAGCCCCTCACCTTTGCATTCGCCAAGGTGTCCGACCCGTGGTCAGCTCGCCAGCAGCGGCAGTTGGCTTTCGTCTCGGAGTACACTACCTACATCCGTTTCATCGGGGGCAAAGACAACAGAGTGGCCGACGCCTTGTCTCGACCAGCGGTCCACGCCGTCCTGCAAGTGGCCAATGGCATCGACTACAGCTGACGGACCTGCAGTTGGAGGACGTTCTCTGTGGCAGTGGGGGCGCAATGCTGCTGTGCGATGTATCCACCGGGCAGCCGCGCCACATCGTTCCCGTTGCCTGGCTGCGCAAAAAGGCATACTTGGACTTCTTGTATGATCTTGTATCACCTGACTTGAATGAAAAAAATCTCGCCCTCAGTAAATTATAGCTCCTAGATCATTTTACCAAAATGTCCCTCTCCAGAATAGACCAAGATGTTTTGGTGACCTCTCTGTGAATGCTTGGCACTGGCCAATTACTGTTTGTGCAAAAATAATCTGTTTTGTTTTCCTTCTTCATTCTTAAACTTAATTTTTAAATCATCTCGAATTGCCTTTCACAGTTCAAGAAATTTGTAAAGAATGTGTTGTGGCGGTACCCGGGGATTAGGAATCTCCCTGGATCACCCCCCTCGGCATGGGTTGGACAGGGCTGGGGAAGAGACCAGTGCCACACGGTTTGCCTGAAGTGGCTAGAGAGATAACTCATGCTTGAGACTGAAGAGAGTGTGGATGTTCTGTTGCTGCATTAAAATTACTGTTAATACCTACCTGGCGTCTTGCCTGATTCCTACTGCGTCCAGACCCACTACAGTGTTAGATTAACATTAACCTTCTTCATCTTGGAAGTTTCAATGAGTTCATCTATCCTAGAATTCCCAAATTGTATCTTTCAGTCGGAGCTAGGTACAAAATTATTCATGAAACTCTGGGCTGAGTTTTGCCTCTGAAAGAATTGAATATATGATTGTCAGAATGCATAGCTTTGTATCATTTTTTATTAATTTATGGGAAGTGGGAGTTGCTGATAATGGTGACATTTAATCCTAATTTCTAATTGCCCCCAAACTGATGAATCAGCTAAAAGATGGTATCAGATCTAGAATCACACTAGACCAAGTGGACCTGTTAGGCCCACAACTCATTGGGTTGCCATTGTGACGTGGGAAAATTTAGCTTTTTTCTTTAAAATAAATGGCTTTCAAAAAAACCCATCTCAATGAAAATCATGATGTTTCTTTAAAATGGTGTTTTTTTCTGCATTGGCCTAACACCTTCCTCCCCTCCCCTCCCTCAGTCCATCCCCTCAACCCCCCTTCTTCCCCATCCACTCCCCCTTCCCCTCCCACCCCCCAGTCACCCACTCCATCCCCCCTTATCCCCCCCTTCATTCTCAGGGGCTCTCCGGCGGCGCCGCCATTCCCGCCCGTCGGGTTTCCATTGTGACGTCGAACATGGAGGTATTACTGTGCATGGGCGGCTGACGGGCACAGCAAGTGGCGAGGTGATTCCCGACGAGGCGAGGCCCGGTGAGCGGCGAGGCGAGGCCTGGGCGGGCGGCGAGGTGAGGCCCGGGCGGGCGGCGAGGTGAGGCATGGGCGGGCGGGCCGCGAGGTGAGGCCCGGGTGGGCGGCGAGGCGAGGCCCGATGAGCGGAGAGGCCTGGCAGGTGTCGAGACGAGGCGAGGCCCGGCAAGCGGCGAGGCGGGGAGAGAGGGGGAGAGAGGGGGAGAGAGGGGGAGAGAGGGGGAGAGAGGGGGAGAGAGGGGGAGGGAGGGGGAGGGAGGGGGAGGGAGGGGGGAGGGGGGAGGGGGGAGGGGGGAGGGGGAGGGGGGAGGGGGGAGGGGGGGAGGGGGGGAGGGGGAAGAGGGGAAGAGGGGAAGAGGGGAAGAGGGGAAGAGGGGAAGAGGGGAAGAGGGGGGAGGTGGGAGAGGGAGGGGGAGAGGGGGAGAGGGAGGGGGAGAGGAGAGGGGGAGAAGAGAGGGAGCAGAGGAGAGGGGTGGGAGAGGAGAGGCAGGGAGAGGAGAGGCAGGGAGAGGAGAGGGGGGGAGGGGGGGGGAGAGGAGGAAGGGGAAGAGGAGGAGTGGGGGAGAGGAGAGGGGGGAGAGGAGAGGGGTTAGAGGAGAGGGGCGGGAGAGGAGAGGCAGAGAGAGGAGAGGGGGAGAGGAGGGGGAGAGGAGGAAGGGGGAGAGGAGGAGTGGGGGGAGAGAAGGGGGGAAAGGATAGGGGGGGAAAGGAGAGGGGGGAGAGGAGTGGGAGCTGGAGGGGTCGGGGGGGTCGGGTGCTGCGCGAATGCGGGAGGGGTTTGGGCCCAGCTGGTCCACCTGGTCTAATTAGTCTGACCTTTAACTGCTCGGCGGTGGCTCTGGGACTGAGTGGTGAAGGAGACGCCCGTGGCTGAGAGTGGCAGCGTTGCAAACAGCCGGGGTTTAGAGCGGGAAGAAGCAGTGGTGGCTCCGGGGCTGAGCGGTGAAGGAGACGCCCAGGGTTTAGAGCGGCAGCGGCGGCGGTGGTGGCGGGGCGAGGGCTCCGGGGCCCACCGAGACGGCAGCGATGGAGACGCCCGGGGTTTAGAGCGACAGCGGGAGCGGCAGCCATGATGGAGACGCCCGGGGTTTGGAGTGGCGGTAGTGGTGATGGTGGGGCGAGGACCCCGGGGTGGAGTGGCGGCCATGATGGAGATGCCTGAGGTCTGGAGCGGCGGCGGTGACGCTCCCCCCACTTGGGCCGCGGAAACAAACGGGCATCTGGCGGGAAGTGGGATCATGCAAATGACGACCTTCCCCCCCCCCACTGTGCACACGCAGTCACCCGGCGGCCATCTTATGTAAGTGTAGGCGCTGGTCTGGTGACCATCATAGATGAGGATCAGACCCAATTGTGCATGCGCTGGTTTTTAAAACCTTTAAAATGTGAATAACTTAAAAAATATAACACCAATTTCAATAAATACCATTTTTACCATTAAAGCGACGACGCTGAATAAGGTGGGCCTAAAAATGTTGTGCTATCTGGTACAGTTTTGGCTGAAGTTCAGTCACAAACAAACAAACAAATTAGAGTTTTTGTATATAGATATAAAGCACACTAGGTAAGGGTGGCAGATTTCCTTCCTTAGAGAACATTAATCTAACAGATGGATCTTTATGACAATACCAGAAAGTAAAATAATTTTGTGCTTTCTGGTATTGAGACGAGCTTATTTTTTAAATTCAGATTTATTTATGGACTTGAATTTAAAATTCCCAGCTGCCAAATATGAGTGTCTGGATTATTAATCCAAAACTCTGGCTAGTAATCAAGCAATTTAGCAATTAACCATTGACCCACCAAGTTTAAAATAGCCTCAGAAAATAGTCTGTGCATTTAGGTGGGATGCAATGGATGAAGACAAATAAACTATTAGCTATCTTGTAGATATTTCGCTTTTCTCACAAATCAACAGAGGAAGACAAAGGAATCACAGGCAGCACAGATGGGAAGTACTACATGTTTAAGGTTCAAGACAATGCTGACACACAGAAGAACTAGATAATATTAGGAAAACTTAAAACAACGATAGTTATCAGGCGAAGGAGGTAGGAACACTAATGTACACAATCTACCACTTGTGTGCCTTGTAAGTTATTAAATTTCAGGGAACCAATTCTGCAAATCAGCCGAATTATTATCATTCAGCGAAAGAAAGGAGAGAGAAAATCATGATTATGAAATTGGGTGGTGTCACATATAACACATTTGAATCTTTGGGATGCACTTGAATCATTTATACGCCTATGTGTAGTTGTATTAGATTTAACACAATGATGGAACAAAGAAAATTGAGTAGTTGAGATTAGAAGAAAATAAAATAAACAGTTGTCAAATTCAGAAGGTCCTTTGATTATCTAAATTATAGATTGCAAGTTATTCAGAAGATTGTTTTATGTATCTAACATTGAATGGATTTGTCCCACAATTGCTGAGAATTGAGTTTCAAGTGGAAGATTTCAGTTTAATTCTGCAGGCAAATTTCAGAACTGATTATTGATCTATATACATAGTTTTGTGCAGTACTTGGAGCCCATCCCTTTTGGTAGTCATGGCACTCATGGCCTCCAAAAGATTATAGGGATGCTCAAATGAATGGCTTCACAGAGCATGGCTTGACTCTTCCCTCTCAGAATAAAAGCAATTGCAATATCACCACCGCCACTCAATAAATAGATCATGGAACATAGAACAGTAGAGCATTGAAACAGGCCTTCGGCCCACAAGGTTTATGCAGACATGATGTCGTTAAACACAATTCTCTCTGCTTGCACGTTATCTATACCTTTCCATTCCCTCCTATCTCCATGTGCTAACTAAAGACCTCTTAAACACCACTGTGGTATCTATCTCCACAACCACCCCTGGCAGCAAGTTCCAAATACTCACCACAGTCTGTGTAAAAAAACTTGGCCCGCACATCTCCTTTAAACTTTGCTCCACTCACCATAAAGCTATGCCCTCCAGTATTTGATAATTTCACTCTGCGAAAAAAAATTCCAACCATCTATCATATCTATGCCTCTCATAATTTTATACATTTCTATCATGTCTCGCCTCAACCTCCAGCCTTTCAGAGAAAACGTTCCAAGTTTGTCCAATCTCTCCTTATAGCTAATACCCTCTAATCCAAATAACAATCTGGTAAACCTCTTCTGCACCCCCTCCAAAGCAATATTCCAACTGTGGTCTAACCAAAGTCCTATAAAGCTGCAGCATGCCTTCTTTTATCTTATACTCAATGCCCTGACTAATGAAGGCAGTCTATCAAGTGCACTTGAGTTAGCCAACTAGATTGGACTGCTGCCTTTTACAATGATGCCCCTGGGAGGCTCTGCTACATATTCTCCAGTTGCTCCCACTGCACAGAAGATCCCACAAGCTATGGTAATGCTACTTAGGTGCATTGTGAATGATTACCAGGACATGTGGAATCATGTATCAGTGAAGCAATAAGAGAATGGTCAAGGGAGAATATTTGATATTTCTATGCTTTTATTATTGGATGAATGAATATGGTTTGGATTGTTAATATGTTGTTGACTTGTCGTTATGATCAGTGAAAAATGGTGACTGTAATGTGATGGGGAATTGAGATGCATGGGACCTCATTGTGTTCAGTTGGTCAGGGAGACCCTGATCAGAAAAGGGCTTCCAGTGCTTTCTCCTTCTTCGTTCTTCTTATTTCACTTTGTCCACCACTTTTTTCTTCTTGCTTTGTCACATCGTGCTTGGCTCTTGCTGGCAAGGGCAGAGGGGACATGATTGCTAGATAATAGAGCATACATTGGCCCACTATTAACTTGCAGATCAACACTGCTGTGTATGACAAGCATCCAGACTGGTCCAGATAGTGGAAGTATTTTCTAAATAGGCCAATAGTCTAGTTGGCTCTCGTTGATGGCACCTTCTGCTCCTGTATGTGGGTTTCACATTGGAATTAACATATAAGTGGTGAAAGGACATTCCTTGTCTGTCAGTAAATAAGATTTGCTGTGGTGCTAGAGCAGATAGTGGGTATAGCATTGTAGCATAAAATTTAATTAAATCATATTGGTTGGTTGCTGGGTATCGGGCAATGACTACCATGATGTATTAGGTATGATTGCAGATCAGATGTATGCTTAAGGAGTGGAAGAACCCTTAATTGTAGAACATTCCAGGGGTCAAATGTGAGGCCTCAACGTCATGTGAATATTTTCAATGATTCCCAGCCCCATTGTGATTCCAACAATCCTGACAAAACCTCAAGCTCTTGCTGCATGCAAATGATCAGGTAATCTGTGTAGAGGCAGCATTTACCATTGGTGTTGATTCCCTGAGTCTAGGGCATCTGAAAGAGGCCCAATTTCAAGAGTGTCCTACACCAGCTAATGTGTACTGCCTACAAGTTCAGAAAACTGACCTATGCTCTGAAAGAAGATGAATATTGTTGCTGCAGCAGGTGCTGGAAAGTGATTACAAATCGGTTGAAGAGATGAGCTGATTCCACATTTTGTTAATGTTTTGGACCAGAGAACTGCTTTTTGAAGGCCCTGAGAGGATGTGCCCTCTGCACATTCTCCTTGTCATCCCTGTGTTGCCAGGAAGACTGGTCATAAAAGCAACCACGTCCAAGAGCAAATTAATGGAGAAATCTAGAAAATGTAGACAGACTCTACAGTTCTGGGCATACCAGTCTCTGTGGACATTAGCAATGCTGTGGACATTAGAAGAACCAACTAAGGTTGATTTAATGCAAAAATCAGTAGAATTCCTCCCACTACTCTGGTGGGTTAATGCATCATAAATCCAAGCTGCCTTACCAACATGGTAAATGGCAAGAACTATGCCACAGATTTATTGCTGTGTATTTGATGTCCTCAAAAAATTCCAGAAGATTAGTCAAGCATTCCCCTTTGTAAATCCATGCTGACTCAGAATGATCCCGTTACTGCTATCTGTTCATGCTAACCTTATCTGTTCATGCAAAATGTAATTTCCAAAATTAAATTTGAATTGGAGTCAAAAGCAATATGAAATACATAGAGGGCACATTGTGTTGAATTGCAAAGGATCATGAAGCATGGAATGATTCTTTAGAATAATCCATTCAGCCACATCAGTCTGTTCTACTGGTCACAATTTTTATCTACTTTCTGCAGTTTGATTATCGAGTTACTCACCAGAATATAATGTTGTGGGGAAAAAATGTCTCATTCCTGGATAAACTTCGAATGACCAGGACATTATCACAGCAGTTCTTATTACTGCTCCTAATTTGTACGTTTGATTGCAATTAAAAGCTCAGAGCCATGCTCAGAGACAGAAAATAAAGGGTAATAAAAAACACCCTCTAAATGCTGGAAATCTGAAACAAAGAAAGAAAATGGAGTACACCAGAAAGTCAGACGACATCTGTGGAAAGAGAAACCAAGTTAAACTAACTTGTCTTCTCTATTTCTCAGTTCTGATGAAGTATCTTCAACCTGAAATTTTAACTGTTTCTCTTTCCACAAATGCAGCCTGATCCACAGGTATTTTCCAGCATTTCTGTCTTTATCGTGAACCAGCATGTGTTGCTTTTCCTTGGTTTGCATAGGTTGTTATGGTAAGATAAGAGATTTTGGGGACAATGTAAGACTAAACCTGAAGGGATCAATTTTGGCAGAATTTTGAAAGGTGAAATTGTCTATGATTTTATAGAATCACACAGCATGGAAACAGGCCCTGTGATCGTCATGATGTGACCACATCCTTGATTATGCTGGTAGCCTTGCTGAGGTAGCGTAAAGTGCAATTGGAGTCAATGGAAGGGAAGTTGGTTTGTTTGATGGTCTGGGCTACATCCACAATTCTCAGCAATTTCTTGCGGTCTTGGGTGGAGCTGTTCCCAATCAAGCTGTGATGCATTCTGATGAAATACTTTGTACACCGCATCACAAGGTTCTCAATCTCTTTCCTCTACTCCGTCTCATCATTATTTGATATCCAACCTCCATCATCATCATCATCGGCGGTCACTCGAAGCGAGTATGACTGTCCAAGGACGCTTGTGCGTGACTTTGTTTAACGTGGGGAGACTGGTGCACAGACAGCCACCACACGGTCCTTGACAGATCTAGGTCAGGACCCAGTGGCATGGAGTCCAAGACGACCGGGGACCCTTTTCTGCTGCAGCCTTCATCCGCCTTCCCAGCCATTGTGACGCTCCACTAAAGTCAGCCATCATCCTCTGCCTGTTCCACCGTTGAGGTCTTGGTTGGATTGCTCATTGTCAGGGACCTCCCCCTCGACTCTACCGTCATGGGTGATCCTACCAGGAGCATAGCTCTGGATGGCATCGCTCTCAGGATCTCAGGACCACACAAGCTTTTCCACCATGACAAGGTGACAATCCACGGAGGATATCCAGCCCACAAGAGTGCTGTCGTTGGCAGATTTGTAAATTGAATTGGATTTGTACATGGCTGCATTGCCGTGGGTGTACAAGGAGTAAAGAAGGGGCTGAGAACGCATCCTTGCAGAGCGCTAGTGTTGAGGATTATCATAGAGAATGGTTTGTTCCCTAGTCTCACTGTTTGAGGTCTGTTGGTTAGGAAGTCATTTGAATTCAGTCCAACCCTTCCCTCATAGGTTAAAGATAAGAATTTCCCACGAGCAACATCGATCAATTCTTCGTAAATGCCATGATACTGCACACAGCCCACCACAATTTAGGCAGAGGATGATGGCTGCTTTTGTGACAGGCAGAGCGATGCCGTCTGGAGCTATGCTCCTGGTTGGGTCCCCCATGGCGGTAGGGTCGAGGTGGAGGTCCCTAATAAAGAAAAATCCAACCAAGACCTCAACGGAGGAACAGGCAGAGGATGATGACTGACTTTAGTGGAGCGTCACAACAGCTGGGAAAGCGGATGAAGGTTGCAGCAGAAAAGGGTCCCATGTCATCTTGGACTCCATGCCACTGGGTCCTGACCCAGATCTGTTAAGGACCGTGTGGTGGCAGTCTGCGCACCAGTCTCCCCACGTTAAACAAAGTCACGCACAGGCGTCCTTGGACAGTCGTACTCGCTTCGAGTGACCGCCGATGATGATGATGATGGAGGTTGGATATCAAATAATGATGAGATGGAGTACAGGAAAGAGATTGAGAACCTTGTGACCCGGCGTCGAGACAACAACCTTTCTCTCAATGTCAGCAAGACAGAGGAGATAGAGATCACAAGATTCATCACAAAGCACTTTCTTGAGGCTGAAGGCAAGCCCTGAGTCGAGAATGGGGATGCAACATGCCTCAAGAAATAATTATGTTCCATAGTAAAGTGGATGGAGATGATACCATCTACATTCAGCGTAAATGCTAAGACGTACACTGGATAACAAGCAACACTGAGGTATTATAATATTAGAGACAGCATTAATGTCTTCATTATTACCGCCTAATAAAAAACGCATCCTTGGCAGAGAATTGTGTACTTCCACAGTTGCATCATATACTCTTCTATGCAATCATTTACTAATTTGCTGGCAAATTGTGATTTTGTGTTGTTGATGTTGTTTTGTTAGGATTCAGGTGTGTTGCATAATGCAGATGTTCCAGTGTTGTTACTGACATTAACATGTTTAATTAACGCTAATTTGATGTATGTAGAACATAAAAGTTATGTAATTATTTTGCTATATTTGTGTATTGATTTACAGGGTAGGTGTGGTTTGATTTGCAACCAGAAGTAATTTTGAGCATCCTAAATGTAGGACATTGTTCAAATTATGCAAATATTTATTGTGCAATGGAATTGTGCAATGTCCATATTCATTCCCTTGCACAATTTAAAAACCTGAGACATCTTTTCAAATGCTAGACCCTCTCTGCATAGATAATTATTTACACACACAGGCATCATATAATCACATGTGCCTCTCGGCTACATTAAGAGATGTTAAACATTAACTGAGCAAAATGGAACTATGTAAATGGCTGATTTTAAACTGTAGTCATTTAGGCTCAATTACCTAGTAGAGGAATGGAAAGATGTGCAGAAAATGTTTATATCATCAAAACGATATTCAAAGGTGTTTAAAAATGATTCAGAATAATTTTTTTATTAGTTCACCCATTTTGTTATGGCTGGCTGTCCCTTGATTTTCTAAAGTATTCCCTGGTACAGCAAAGATATGTCATACCATTATGTGTTAATGTCATTGTAAACAATCAACTTCTTTATGCTTGATTGTTCCAGTAAAGTGGGAAATGTGTTCTAACTATGTACGTTTATGGTTTATCTGGATGCTATGAACATAGGCGGCAAGGATTTCTGCAAAGATTTCCTAGTGTGATTGCAGCTGTCGTCTGGTCGCATTGGTCGCTTACTAAAGTTATGGCAGGAAATTGGGAAAACCGTGCACATCCCAAAGACGTGCAGGTGTGCGGTTGAATTGTCCCCTGTAAAATGTCCTTAGTGTGTAGGGAGTTCATGAGAAAGTGGGATAGCTAGTAAGAACTAATGATAGTTGGCATGGACTTGTTGGGCTGAAGAGCCTGTTTCCATACTTCATTTCAAAAACTGTTCACCCATGAAATATTCTATCCTTTTCCAATATTGTCAACACACGTGTAACTAGCATGACATACACTTCCAATGATTTGTATTATTTTCTTGATTCTAAACAGTGTTACTTCCTGCAACCAAATCTATATACTAAAACTCTAATTTGTTTGTTTGTTCCTGAACTACAGCCAAAACGGTACATGATAGTGCAACAATTTTAGGCCCACCTTACTCACCGTTATCCCTTTGGTGCTAATGGAAGAAGTTTCAGTGAAATCGGTGTTATATTTTTTAAGTTATTCACATTTTAAAGTTTAAATCTATCTCCTAGGGAAGGAGGGGGGGAGGAGGGAGGATGAGGGGGGTTGAGGGGGAGGGCGTGAGGGGACGGGGAGAGGGGAGGGGCAGAGGGGAAGGGGAGGGGAGGGGAGGGGAGGGGAGGGGGAGAGGGGAGGGGGGAGGGGGAGAGGAGAGGGGGGAGGGGGAGGGGGAGGGGGAGGGGGAGGGGGAGGGGGAGGGGGAGGGGGAGGGGGAGGGGGAGGGGGAGGGGGAGGGGGAGGGGGAGGGGGAGGGGGAGGGGGAGGGGGAGGGGGAGGGGGAGGGGGAGGGGGAAGGGGGGAGGGGGAAGGGGGGAGGGGGGAGGGGGGAGGGGGAGGGGGGAGGGGGAGGGGGGAGGGGGAGGGGGGGAGGGGGGGAGGGGGGGAGGGAGGGAGCTGCACCAATGCAGGAGAGGTTTGGGCCCAACGGGTCCACTTGGTTTAGTAAACAATTAAAGCACTACAAATAAAATCTTTTCCAAAGGTTCCTTGATTATATTAATGTATTCATAACTATAGATATAATAATAATAATAATAATAATAATATATTACTATAAATATATAATAATAAATATAAAATAATGAATTCAGATTATTTGAAACGCTTAGAAAAGAAGAATGTATTTTGCATCTTACCTTTCAAAACATCTTATTTCACCAATACCAAAAATGCACCAGCTTTCGGAAGTATTTTCAATGTCATGGGGCAGGTCAAATGTATCATTAACAAAAGTTGTATCATTATTCTTCAAGGATCCTTTGAACAGATAAGGAAACTAAGTGTAGATTTAAGAAGGGATAGAGATAGATAGATAGAGGACAGATTACTGTGAGGTCACTGAGAAAATTTAATGGCAATTTAACTCTAGAAGATTAAATCATCAAATTTAGCCATAGGGCTTTGGCTAACTGATGGGATGGGCTGTGAATCCAACATGCTCCAGCAATACATGACAATCACATAATATGTAATTGTATAGATAGGGTATGAGAGATACAATAACATTAAAGCTGGTGGTTGACGAGCAGAAAAGTACAATTCAGAACATGAAAAACACAGAGGAAATTAAACAATAGTGGGAAAAAAGAAAAACATCTGATATAAAATAGATATACAAGCTGATTCAGAAAGTGAGGAGTTGTAGAAAGAATGAAGGGCAGCTGGAGATAAGGGAGCCGTGACATCCTTAACCCAACCTGTCTGTCGTGAAATTGATGGAACCAGGTAGAGGACTAGTTTAACTTCTTGCCCAATTTTATTGGGTGGGATGTAAAACTTGTTGCACCCAGTCCCATGGGTTCCCCGTACAGTGAGCGGGATTAAAACTACCCTCCAAGGTAACACCACGTAAACAAAAGGGAAGGGTAGAGGGATGTAGGAATGTGCAGGCAAACATCTGATTACCCACTGAAAAATTATCACTGGAGGAAGAACTGGCAGCAGAAAACAGTGGTCAGGGCAGATGGGGAAAGTAAATTAATCTTGCTGTCTTGAATAAGGGAAAAAGCTTGGTAGTCTTTATTTCATATAACAACTCAAGATAAATTACTACACGGAAGATATTAGTTTTGATGAAGGGCATGTGAGAAAGACAAAGGCTTTCCATTTTTAAATTAATCGACACTCAAGTGATGTATCTGTGAAAATAATAAATAGGATTAAATGTAATCAGGAACCAAGACAGTAAAGTGGCCAAGTGTGCTTTCTGACTGTGGAATCTCTCCAAAATGCAGATGAAACATGCATAATATTAGAAAAGACTGCTGTTGTTGAATGTCTGCAAAAAGAGCACCTGGAAGATTAAAGCTGTGGACACAACATTAACAAAGTGCAGGCCACACTGAATTAATGAGCACTACAGATAGATATTCAGTGGAGTCTTAATTTATTTTCCCTTTCAAGCCCATCCTTTACAAAAATGACAGCATCCCCTTATCGATTTTACACTCAGAGATCAATCAGAATTGCCCTGACTCAGACAAAATTTACAGCACTCACTGACAGAGCCTGGAGCATCTGGATCTGAGCAGTAGTTAACAAGGAAGCAATATATAATGTTTGTAGTGGGAGATAGGCTTGGTTCGAAAATAAGCTAATCTGTACTGGAATTTCCTCCTTTCTGTCAAGTCAGTCTGCCCAGCTTTTCGTCCTCTTGTTATGAATTTCCCTCAAGTCATACTATTAATTATAACATGTTCCTAGGATTCATGTATTTAGGCCCAGAGGGAGGTCATCTCCTCTGCTGTTTTAGATAAAATATAAACTAACAGATCACTCCTACTTAAACAATGTGAAATGTCATTTTGATGTACTCTGTAAAGAAGCCTGAGGTGTTCCATCAAGAACTATGATCAATTCTGACAGCCCAACAATATCAACACTAAATGATGGGCCTGTGTGTTCCTAAACAGCCTCAATGGAAATCACTGCATCCGGAGGCCCATTGTGTAACTAACCAGCTGTATCAAATGCAATAATTATGGAAATAAATGGAGCACAATTCTAATACAGATTTTGTATATTTTCAGTTGCTTCCAACAAATTATGTAGAATTACTTGTGTGTCAATTAGAACAATCTAAGGATGAAGTACACACGATGAACATCACAATCTCTGTAAAAATTATGTCAAAAAAAGTGGGCACAATTTATTTAAACAAGATATATGTTTCAGAAGGGCCTTCGAGGAGACAAAGATACAAACATGGCAGTGAATAATAATATAATTATTTTGGCTGGCTATCAATCTATTGCACGGCAAATACTTTTGAAAAAAATAAACCAATGAACTAGAAGACAAATAAAGTAACAATACACACTGTTATTTCATGCACCATACAATAACATTCATAGATCATACAGTGGAATAGAAACTCATATTTGTTGTGGTTTAATCAGGTGTAGCAATGATACTTCAGCTCAAATCATGTGATTTAATCATTGGGGACTATGCCATTTGTCACTATCCATTATAACACGCATCGGTGACTAAAAATATGTCCAATATGAAAGAGGGCTTTGAGTGCCACTGGTATAACCTGTTTCACAGAGTCAACATTGTGTTCCAAGAATGCTATTTGATGAACAGTTAAATCATCATGCTCATAGTCACACATTATCTGAATTGCTGCCTCACAGTGCCATAGACCAGGTTCGATCCTGACTATGGGTGCTGTCAGTATGGAGTTTGTATGGTCTCCCCATGACAGCGTGGTTTTTTTCCAGCTGCTCCAGTTTTCGCCCACACTCCGTGGACATACAGGTTTATAGGTTAATTGAACTTGGTAAAATTATAAATTGTTCCTCATGTGCACCATAGTGCTAGTGTATGAGATGATCGTTGGTTGGTGTGGACTTGATGGGTTGAAGGGCCTGTTTCTGTGTCATATCGTTAAAGTCTCTACAATCATATCATATCATCATATCATATATCTACAGCCGGAAACAGGCCTTTTCGGCCCTCCAAGTCCGTGCCGCCCAGTGATCCCCGTACATTAACACTATCCTACACCCACTAGGGACAATTTTTACATTTACCCAGCCAATTAACCTACATATCTGTACGTCTTTGGAGACTTAAGTCTAAATGTAGAATAGGAGAAACAGAAGAAGGAGAGAGACGAAGAGGAAGGGAGTGGATCATGTACACAATTCCCTGTGGCTCAAACCATCTGGAAACAACCAATCTGCCTGAGAAAACAACCAGTACAATGCCAATTCCTGTTCTCCAATTGACCTTATATTGATTTTTTTGATAAATATTGAAGTATTGTTTCTCTATTGCTAAAAAGGCATCCATTTGCCTATGATGGAAACTTTAAAGCAATCTCAATGCAAACATTGCAAACCAAAACACTTTCATATATCGAATTATGCTAAACACCATTTAAGCATCAATTAAGCATGCCTGCCTATTCGCAGTGTCAATTTTTCGATTGCCTTTGCCTTCCTGGTGTTTGTATGCAGGGTTTTGCCTTTGCAACAGGAAAGAGGTAAAAGGCTTTGAGAGAGATCTTGATTAAATCAGGGCAGCAAAGGCTTGACTGATTGGACCATCTTGGCATGGTCATCATCAGGCTGGTCTGGCTGCTGACAGGCAACAGCAGGATCACAGGTAGCATGACAGTGCAGGGAATATGAAGCAGACAACTGCTTCATAGCAGCACAAACACTCCCCTGGGATGGTACCCTCCCCCACCCCCGATCTTTGTAAGATGTTGGAGTAATGTTTGCATGACTGCAGTGGGAAATGCAAAATCTTCCCAATAATGTCATACAATTTCAACTAGCAGAAGAACTTGCAAGATGAATGCCAACACTTTCACTGCAACATTCAGATGTTCAGATGGCACCAACATAACATCAACAATTAGATGCCACAGAAGTGTGCTTATGGAGCTGCCCTTAACTTCCACACTGGAGGGTATAAACCAGCTCGGCGAGCAGTTGTATCTGGACTCCCCTTGCTCCTTGTCATTGCCTGAAGCTTTTCTGTTAGTGCTTCCATTCCACAAACATTTGATTGTGCGTACCCATTTGTACTCTCCTGAAATTGCCCTACTTGACTTGCCCTCTCAGTCCCTTGCCGAAACAATTGTGTGCAACGTCATTCAAAATGATACAGGCTCTTTTAGTTAAGTTTATTTTAGTTTAGTGATACAGCACGCCATCAGACACTTCGGCACATGAGTCCACGCTGACCAGCGATCCCCATACACTTGCACTCTCCTACACACTAGGGACAATTTACAATTTTTACCAAAGGCAATTAACCTACAAACCTATACGCCTTTGGAGTGTGTAAGAAAACCGGAACACCTGGAGAAAATCCACGTGGCTAGAGGGAGAACATTAAACTCCGTACTTGATGCTACCAATCCCCTATTCTAGCCTGTCCATTCAGGCTGTGTAGTGTTGTTCAGGGAGAGAGGAACCAAATTGTGACAACCCCACTGGTTTAACTTCTGCGGTGGACAAATGAATGGAAACCGTTGTTAGTAACATTATAAATACTTCATAAAAAAAAAAAAATGATTTATTCAGGGACAATCAGAATTTATTAAGGAAACATCATGCCTGACTAACTTACTGAAATCTTTGAGGTGACAAGGAAGGAAGGTGAGGGCAGTGCATTTGACAGTGTCTATATGGATTTTAGTAAGGCTTTTAACAAGGACCTGGTTAAGCAAGGACATGCCGGGTTAATAAAGGAAAAGCCACTGGAAACAAGGGATAGTGACAAACAGCTTCCAAAATGCACTCAGTGGTTAAAAGAAATGACATGGTTTTCAGGTCTTTTTTGACTTGAAAACTATTCCAGAAGGCTCAGCACTTAATACATTATATTTTTGTAACATCTATTAATGCCTTGACTTTAACATACTATATCGGGAGCATAATAATGAAGTTTGCTAATATTACAAAAATGGACCATGAGGAAAGTTTTAGACTGTAAGAGGATATATAGATATAAATATAGGAGTGATCAATTGGCAAGAAAAATAGCAAATTGGAATTTAAATGGAATCCAGTTAGAGACACAAAGTGCTGGAGCAACTCAATAGATCAGGCAGCATCTCTGGGGAACATGGATAGGTGGCAGTTTGGGTCGAGACCCTTCTTCAGACTAATGCATTCAGGGAGTGGAAGAAAGTAAATGAATATACAATATGTTTAAAGATTCATGTGTAGGAACTGAAGGATCTTGAATTCATCCACAAATCGTTAAAGGCAACAAAACTTGCCAACAAACTGGTTAAAAAGTCATAAGTGATGCCTGGCCTTACTAACAAAAGCACAGAATAGGAAGAATATGGTTGAATGATAGAAATATACCACATTAATTAGACCACAACCTGAGTAATTTGTACAGTATTAGTGTAGGATTATGGCCAGGTACTCAATTTGGCAGAATACAGATACTAAAGGAATAAGTGTTGGGGCCACAAATTGGAATGAGGATGTGCTCTTCAACCTTATCGTTATCCAGAACCAGGATAATTTGTGAGCTCCACTCTGCCTCATGAATGCTATCTTGGATGCGGATAATTAGTGTAGGGGAAGAATTAGCCCCACTTATTGGATTTTGTTTCCATTTGCTTTATTTTCTCCCTTCTTTTGATTGCTGAGAGAGAGCGATCATATCATATCATATCATATATATACAGCCGGAAACAGGCCTTTTCGGCCCTCCAAGTCCGTGCCGCCCAGCGATCCCCGTACATTAACACTATCCTACACACACTAGGGACAATTTTTACATTTACCCAGCCAATTAACCTACAAACATGTACGTCTTACGTCTTACGATGTTCTTTGATTTGGCTGGGATTCATCACATATTTATTGCCAACGGAATGGTTTCTTCAATTATAGGCTGCACGTGGTGCAGCTGGTAGAGCTGCTGACAGAGCGTCGGAAACCCAGGTTCAATTTGTTTCAGGTTCAGCTGCTGTTTGTGTGGAGTTTGCACATTCTCCCTGTGACTGCATTGTTTCTTCCGGGTGCTCTGGTTTGCTCCCACATCCCAAAGAATGAATGAATGAATGAATGAATGAATGAATGAATGAATGAATGATTGAATGAATGAATAAATGAATGAATGAATAAGTTTATCGGCCAAGTATGTACACATACAAGGAATGTGCCTTGGGGTTCTGCTCGCAAGTAACAACACGAACATACAGTAAACAATTAAGAATAAAGCATAAAACATTAAAACATTAAGAATACAACATTACAGTTTAAACATGCGAGTGAAATAAACCAGAGCAAAAAGAGCCGACAGACTTTTGGTTGTTGAGTAGAACTACTACTCGCGGAAAAAAAGCTGTTTTTATGTCTGGCTGTGGCGGCTTTGACAGTCCGGAGTGGCCTTCCAGAGGGAAGTGCTTCAAAGAGTTTGTGGCCAGGGTGAGAGGTGTCAAAGTTGATCTTGCCCGCTTGCCTCCTGGCCCTTGTTGTGTACAGTTCGTCAATGGGGGGTAGGTAGCAGCCAACAACTTGCTCAGCTGATCAAACGATTCGTTGCAGCCTCGGATGTCGTGCTTGGTGGCTGAGCCAAACCAGACCATGATGGAGAAGGTGAGGACGGACTCTACGATGGCAGTATAGAATTGGACCATCATTGCCTGTGGCAGATTGTGATTCCTCAGCTGCCGCAGGAAGTACATCCTCTGTTGGGCCTTTTTGACTGTAGAGTCGATGGTGGGCCCCCCATTTAAGGTCCTTGGAGATAATGGTTCCAAGGAACTTAAATGGCTCCACAGATGTGACTGTGGTGTTGTTGATAGTGAGTGGGGGGGCGGGGGAGCTCTCCTAAAGTCTACTATCAATTCCACTGTCTTAAGAGCATTGGGCTCCAGGTTGTTACGAAGGCGCCAGGACGCCAGCTGTGTCACTTCCTGTCTGTAGGAAGATTCCGACAGACATGTGGGTTTGCAGGTTTATTGGCCTCTGCAAAAAATGCCCCCAATGTGTAGTGAGTTGACGCGAGAATGAGATGAACAGAACTAGGATGAATGAGTGATTAATGGTTGGCATGGACTTGGTGGGCCAAAGGGGCTGTTTTCATGCGGTATCTCTAAACTAAACTAAAATTGAACATCCCAACCTACAGTATTAATTCCAGATTTCCTCAGAGAAGATTTGAGGATACCCTCATAGAGACATAGAGATGTACAGCACCGAAACACGCCCTTGTCTATGCTGACCAAGTTGAAATTCTGGGCCAGTCCTACGAGCCTGCTTTTGGCCCAGATCACTCTAAACCTTTCCTATCCATATATCTGTCCAAAGGTTTTTGTGAAAACTGTAATTGCATGGCTTCCTCTATCAGTTCACTCCAGATATGGATTACCCTCTGAATGAAAATGTTGCCCCTAAGATCCTTCTTAAATCTCTCCTCTCTCACCTTATCCCTATTTCCTCTCATTGTAGAATCCTCTACCTTGGGATAAAGGCAGAGAGTTCACTTTATTTGTGTCCCTCATGATCTTGTACACCTCAATGAAGTCATGCCTCAGCCTCCTGCTCCAAAAGAAGTCCCAGCTAATCCAACCTCTCCCTACAACTCAAGACTGCAAGACCTGGTAACATCCTGGTGAATCCCTTCTGCAGCCTTTGCAACGGAATGACATCCTTCCTATAGCTGGGTGGCCAGAGCTGCACACAGTACTCCAAGGGTGATCTCATTAATGTACAGCTGGATCATGATGTCCCAATTTTTGATTTATACTTACGTCTAAGGGGCATGATGAAGAGATTTGCCAGAGATACAAATAAGCACCATGAGGAGGAAAGCTTTGCACTGCAAGAAGATATAAACATTGGTCAGATCACTTGAGTGGAATGTGTAAGAAGGGACTGCAGATGCTGGTTTAAACCGAAGGTAGACACAAAAAGCTGGAGTAACTCAGCGGGACCAGCAGCATCTCTGGAGAGAAGGAATGGGTAATGTTTTGGATCGAGACCCTTCTTTAGACAGAGACAATAGACAATAGACAATAGACAATAGGGGCAGGAGTAGGCCATTCGGCCCTTCGAGTTAGCACCACCATTCAATGTGATCATGGCTGATCATTCTCAATCAGTACCCCGTTCCTGCCTTCTCCCCATACCCCGTGACTTCGCTATCCTTAAGAGCACTATCTAGCTCTTGGGATCAAAGGGTCTTGACCTGAAACGTTGCCCATTCCTTCTCTCTAGAGATGCTGCCTGTCCCGCTGAGTTACTCCAGCTTTTTGTGTCTAACTTGGATGGAATATTGGGAATTGGAATTTAATCCAGGTAAGTGTGAGGTGGAGCTGGGAAAAGAGCTGGGGAGATACTCATTTGACTTGAGCACACAGTGATGAGCCAAATGCAACAAACATCATAAGACACAAGAGCTGATTTAACTCAGTGGTTCAGGCAACGTTTCAGGCCGGGACAAAGCATGCAAATGCTATGTGGAGGAAGGAACGGCAGATGCTGGTTCAAACTGAAGATAGACACAAAAAGCTGGAATAACTCAGTGGGTCAGACAGCTTCTCTGGAGAAAAGGAATAAGTTCTCTGACTCTCAGTCTGAAGAAGGATCTCGACCTGCAACGTCACTTATTCCTTCTCTAAAGAGATGCTGTCTGTCCCGCTGAGTTACTCCAGCCTTTTGTGTCTAGGCGGTATGTGGCTGCAGGTGAGGTGGGTTTGATTGGCAGGTGAGTGGACAAAGGACAGAGATGGGAAGAAGACAAAGGGCTGTGAGATAAGGGGAGAAGAGTACCAAATGTGAAGTCAGAGCACAGTATGTAGGTGGAAGGGGACAGGGGAAAGGGAAAGGGTTGTAGTTGATTGGTTGCTTAAAAATGGAGAAATCAATGTTCATGCCATTGGGTTATAATCTACCTAAGCAGAATATGAGGTACTCCTCCTCCAGCTTACGTGTGGCATCACTTTGGCAGTAGAGGAGACCCATGACAGGAAAATTGGTATTGGAATGGAAAGGGGAGTTAAAATGGTTAGCAGCCAAGAGATCCAGCTAGCCACGGCAGACGAAGTATTCGGCTAAATGGTCGCCTATTCTACGCTTGGTCTCGTCGTTGAAAAGGAGGCCATATGGGGAGCATCGAATGCAGTAGATGAGGTTCGAAGAGGTGCACACGTAACTCTGTCTCACCTGAGGACTGCTGAAGTCACTGGATGGATATGAAGGAGGAGGAATAGGGACCAGTGTTATATCTCTTACGGTATATCTCCTGCCAACATCATACCGGCTTGAGACAAGACATTGGCATTTCTACTGTGGTCATCCCATTTGACCGTGAGGCTTCATCAAAGGCAGTGCTGATGGTGGTGTTCCAAACTTTCTCAATGTTTATGTTCAAAAGCCCTAGGTTTCACAGCCATAAAGAAATAATTGGTTTGATCACAGTATCATTTCTAGAGATATAAGAAAAGAACTGCAGATGCTGGTACAAATCGATTTATTCACAAAATGCTGGAGTAACTCAGCAGGTCAGGCAGCATCTCGGGAGAGAAGGAATGGGTGACGTTTCGGGTCGAGACCCTTCTTCAGACCTGATTTAATTTCTGAGATCTGAGGGGCAGAGGACTGGAGAATAGCCAATTTTGTTTCTTTGTTTAAGACGGGAAATAGAGATAATCCAAAAATTATAGGGTGGTGAGCCTCACATCAATTGTAGGGAAGCTGTTGGATAGGATTCTTTGGGATTATTCACATTAGCACGAGAATGGGCTAATTAGGGATAATCAGCATGGCTTTGTCCAGGGCAGGTTTTTACAAACTTGCTTGAGCTTTTTGATGAGGTGAGGAAGGTGACTATGTAAAAAAACGTGCTCCGCACATCTCCATTAAACGTTCCCCCTCTGACTTTATGGATATGCCCTCCAGTTTTGGACATTTCCAACCTGGGAAAAAAAACTCTCACTGTATGCCTTATCTATGCCTCTCATAATTGTGTATACTTCCAAGTAGATAAGTAGTCTCCCTACAACCTCTGACTTTCCAGAGAAAACAATCCAAGTCTGTCCAACCTCTCCTTGGAGCTAACACCCCCTAATCCAGGCATCATTCTGGTAAACATCCTCTGCACCCTTCCCAAAGTCTCAACATCCTGCTGGTAATGGGGCAACCAGAACTGCATGCAATACTCCAAACGTGGCCAAACCAAAGTCCTATCGAGCTGCATATTGTCATTAATTTATTGTATTATTGATTATTATGTACTATTTATGTATTATTGCATTAATGACCCTGTTAAGTGACAGCAAATAAGAATTTAATTGTTTTGTTGCCAGTACATATGACAATGAAACACTCTTGACTTGATTTTAAAATGCCATCAATATAATATTCCAAAAGACAAAGAGAAACGGCAGATGATCTACTGCTTTCATGCATGAAAGTTATCATTAAGTCCTAAAGCAGAGCCCTTAACCATTTGATTCATGGATTGGACAACCATTAAATGGACTTTGAACAAATTTAAACTCTGATATTTTTCATTTTTATTAAATTATTGCCTTATTTACTGCAAAATTCAAGAATGATAGGTTGTAACATATTTTAAGATAATTCATTTAATTTAGTTTTACAGTTTGAGGGGTTATATTTGTTTTATGTGCACTTATGTTGTACTTATCCCTTAGGTGCTGTTAACATTGCCTTTTAAATATGTGTCTGCTTGTTTTTACAGATCTCTACCAAGTTATCTTTGATCCTAGAGTACTGCTGCAGATAAGGAAGAGAGCCCTCCTACTTCGGGTTATAGCTCTATCAGGGGATAGTCAAGATATACAAAAGGTCATTTACTGTTATTGCAAACTTCCTGATGGACCTGCACCGACACAGGCCAGTTTTGCTTCCAGTCCTTTTGGTTTCAGGGGTCACGTCTATTGGTAGGTATGCAGGGAGATTTGATGGTTCAGAACTGTCACATCAAATCCCACACTGTCTACTTCTGTGCGAAGTAGCAGTCACATTGCCTATTGATATGTGTGAACTGTGGTTCTGTGTGCATTTTCAGAATTAGCATTTTATCATTGACTGTAACTTTTGTCCAAGCGTTTTGAAACAGCACTGCATCTAGGAGTTTCCTATCACAACTCTTCATGTTAATAGCGATGACATGAATGAAAGGTGTTTCCAATGTTGCACTGCCTAAAGCATTCATGACCTCGGCTTTCATTGCACATGATGCTCAAATCAATGTGTGGTAAATGACAGAAAATAATTTGTCTGGGAAATGCCTTTTCATATCAAGTCCTCCACTGCTCTGTGTAAGTGTGTATGTGATGATTCACTGCAGTTCTGTTTTCATCCCGAACTATATGGAAACAAAATCTGAGGATTGGGTGGCACAATGGCACAGTTAATAGAGCAACTGCCTTGCAGTGCTGTGGACTTGGGTTCAATTCCAACCTTGGGTGGTGCCTGCATGGAGTTTGCAATTTTTTTCTTACGCCAGTATAGATTTATTCCAGATGCTTTAGTTTCTGCCCACATCCCAAAGATGTGCGAGCTGGTAGATTAATTGGCCACTAACAATTACTTTGAATGTGTTGGTAAGTGGCAGAATCTAAGGGAAACTGGTGAAAATGTGGGAGAATACAAAATAGGATTAGTGTAGGATTGGTGTAAATGGGTGGTTGATGTTCAGCGTGGACTATATGGTTCAAAAGGCCTGTTCTGCACATATCTCTGTATGACTGATCCAAGATTCATATTCCATTATGACTCAGTAGAGACAATCATTATGTTTGGATCTGCATGTCTTGCTAACAACCTAGGAATTAACTTTGGTTCAAACAAGTTTCAGTTTCTAAGCAAATGCGTGCTTTTGGCAATTTAGTGTTTATTAGACATGTATTCTCCTATTGACTAAGAAAGGAAAGTGGGAGATCAGGACCAAGAAATTCAAAAGAATGGAGCTGGAACAGTGTGAATGTACAAACTTTTAAGAACGTGGGAAAGTTAGGTGTGTCATGTATAGTTAACTGTGTCTCCAGGAGGAGGAACTGGCTATGTAATTTGTATGTAAAGATGTTTAGAAATGTAGTTCTGATTAAAAAGTTACAAGATAAACAACATAACTTTATTTAGATAGGTATTGTGAAAGGATTCTGCAATATTATATAAATTTTAGACAACCAGTTTAATTTATTAGATATCATTCATGCTGCTCTCTCCTTCATTCTCCACAGTTGTATTATCATATACTCTTTTTTTGTGATAGCCTTCACAGCCTGTTTTATTTCTCTTTTCCCAAATGCCAATGTACCTGCTTGTTTCTGACTTGGATATCTGGTACTTAGTCTTTTTAAGTAATCTTCCCTTTAAGTCCAGGCTCAAAACCTATTTCTACTCCCTAGCGTTTGAGGCCCTCTGAGGGGGCGCTGTGAACTGTTATGTTTGTGTGCCATTGTATGTTCGTTCTCAGTACCTGAACTGATGTACAGCACTTTGGTCAACGTGGGTTGTTTTTAAATGTGCTATATAAATAAAATTGACTTGACTTGACTTTACAAATAAATCATATCATAGAGTTGCAGAGTCATAGAACTATACAATATGAAAATGGGTTATTTGGCCCATCTTGTCCATGGCAACCAAGTTGGCATTCTGGGCTAATCCCATTTGCCTGCATTTGGCCCATATCCCTCAAACCTTTCCAATCCATATATCTGTCCAAATGTCTTTTGAAAGTTGAAATTGTACGAAATGTGGCTTCTTCAAACGGACTGAGCTACTTAATATAAGATCAGTGTTGTATATTATGTTCTCCTATTAAGCATCATCTTTGCCTTTAAACGGGACGAAATGTGGTTATTGGTGTTGCTGCTGGATTTCCTCAAGAGTTCATCAAAAGCCCTCGGATTTCACCGTACTTCTGATGGAACCTACTAAATGGACCAGCAGGGACATTTTACTCTTGGACACTCCCAATTTTCTATTCAATCTTCTCCCATTCTTATAAGGTCACTGACATCAAAAGGATAATGTTGAGAGCAGAGCCTCCTTAAGCTGTGAGTTCTTGCCGACGCCATTTTTTTTGTTCTGTGCAAGCACAGTTCCTGGCATTTAACTAGGTGCAGTTAGGTCTTATTGATGGTGTTGAGGAGAGTGTAAGCTTAGGCTCGGGAATTTGCCTGGACTTCTAAATCAACTGAAGAAAAAAAATTCCATCAGCTCTCTAACACTAAGGTTTTAAAGCAGGTTTGAAAGAGTCAGAAGATAGACACAAATGCTGGAGTAACTCAGCAGGACAGGTAACATCTCTGGATAGAAGGAATGGGTGACGTTTCGGGTCGAGACCCTTCTTCAGAATGGCAGACAAAATGCTTGTCAATAGCTACATAATCATCTACTTATATGAAGTAGAATAGTGCTGGAACTGTTCCTTCACTAATTTGGGATCCATTGGTGCGTTGTATGTTAGATATTTTCTTACTGACCTGCTTGGTATCACAGTATATGAATTGTTTCCTCACTTAACCACATTTGGCAGGGGAGTGTCCCATTATGTTCAGTGTAATGTCCTTTCATAACCAATATTTTCACTTCAATTGTTGGCAAAGCTTACTAACTTTCAAGCTACTTATGCTTCACATGTTACTGATTTATAGGAGCATTTATGTCTTTTGTCTTAGGTCATTTTTGAGATGTATACTTTTTTCTCAAGACTACATGCTAATATTCTATGTAGTTGCATACTACATCATAGTATGCAGTATGCATTCATTACCTAATTTTGTCATTGACTTTCCTCCTTGGGCTTCCAATGAGCTACATTTTCAATGTGCACTGTGATCTCATTGTTCTTATTGCTTTCTCCAGACATCAGCTAGGATCTCACTGCTAAATTGTGCTTTTCACAGTTGGTGTTCGGACACTTTCTCCAACTGTGAACACTCCATAACTGGATTATCAAACTTATTCACATTCACCGCAGCTGAGTGGCTTGTTAGGTGCTTGAAAAACACTGAAGGATCATTATCGCTGGAGGTTGTTATTGGCTGTTACTTTTTGCAGATTCACACAAATTGCATGTTTGAAAGCTGTGAATTCCCAACATTTTATTAGTTTTGTTTAAAAAGAAGCATTTTCCTCCCAATTAAAGAAAACAGGAATCGTGGGCACCTGCTGGGAAACATACACTGCAAATCCGTTTCATTTTATAATATAATTAATAAGACAATACATCAAGGATGTAGAAAGTTTAAGAATGTAACAAGAATGGTAAGAAGCCAACATTGACACTGAGTAGCTTTTGTGTGAGTGTTAAGGTGCCAAAATATTTCTCCTATCCTAAGCTAATTGAACTGCAATGTAAGAAGTAATTGTGCAATAATATCATTGAGAGATCTGTGTGACAGATGGAAAGTAACCCTCACTGTCCATTTTCCTGTTTCTTGCAGACAATATAAAGGTTTGAAAATAGGACATTAAACAATACGAATGTTATTTTTGCTATTTTACATCTAAAAACATCATTGAAATCAGAAAGTTCATTTGCAAAGGACTGGCAGTTGCAATCAAAGCAATAATGTAGTGCTGAGAAAAAAGGGTAATTGGTTTGATTGGTTTGGTAAAGATCGCTTTCCATTACACCATAAAGCACTACACAATAGGAAAGGTCACCAATTAAGCAATCATGAATACCAAGTACTGAAGCTGATGAAAATAGGGCAGTGGTTTAAATAGATTTGCAAGCAATTTACTTTTTCACAATGTTGGCAATCTGATGCAATTTGCTTGCAATTTTGTCTGCTTTCAGTAGCACTCCAAACTGACACTACACAGACCAAATGGCAAGAAGGCCTACATAAAAAATGTACAACTATCTTGGCTACATCAGGGTACCAGGACAGTGGTTCATCAGGAAAATGACAACAATTAGCTTAAGTGCAGAAAAATCAACACTTTAAATGTCAGGCTCACTAGCGGTGCTGGGGTCTTTGAGAGCACCATCTCGACTGCTGGCTTAACTGTGAATACGAAGCAATCACCAACAAGCCTCGAGAACTGATGACTTGCAATTGGTGTGATAATTCTACGTGTATGAAAGGAGTCTTTCAGTCACCAATACTGAGCAAATATATATTTATCATCAGTTTTGCTCCATAGTTTTTTCATTTAAACATTTTGGAATAAACACCACTCACGAGTCCTGTACCAATAAGCAATTTACTCCGGGAGCAGATATAGAAAACTGTTTAAAATAACAGTATAATTATCGAAAGAAGATTATGACTGTAATAATTGAAAGAAGATTTAATATATATTTATATACATCCTTCTTATCCATTGATTCACTTGATGTGTAAAAATATAGAAGTTAATGCTGGACAGTGATACTGGGGGAAAAAAAGATCAGCCATGATTGTCTGGAATGTTGAAACAGGGACAGGGGGAGGAGAAGGAAGGGGAGCTGTGGGACATGGGGCATGGGGGAAGGTCCTCCTTATGGTTTAATTTCTCATGTTACATTCTTATGTTTATTTAATAGTTTGAAATATGCATTCAAATAAATTTATTTGATTAAAAGAAGCACCGGAAGATCTTTTATCTGGTTTTAACACAATTAGACATTTATTTCATTCAACGATTAAGATGTTACTGTAGTGTACTTAACGTAGGCCACAAGTAGGTATGTGGCTGCATTAAGCTACTCCCAGTTTAAGAGAACTCAGCTCTCCAGGTAAGTAATACTGCAAACTAAAAGATGCTGCAGGATCTAGTTCTCCAGTCATACCAGCACAACACTTATCAGTGACCTTTAGCATTGAGCATGCTGGAGTCCAGGTTCAGTGGGCACAGTTTCAAAATAAAATAAACCTTTAGAATGGAGATGAGGTTTGGCCAGAGAGTGGTGAATCAATGGAATTCATTGCTACAGATAGTGGTGGAGGCCAAGTCGTTGGGTATTTTTACAGTGGAAATTGATAGGTTCTTGATTAATAAGGGTGCTAAAGGTTATTGGGAGAAGGCAACAGAGTGGGATTGAGATGGAAAAATAGATCAGCTATGATCAAATGGCGGAACAGACTCAATGGGCTAACTGGCCTAATTCTGCTCCTATGCCTTATGAACATATGGAGTTAGTGAGAGGATAGTTGTTCATGTGGGTCTGTCTTCAGAATCTACTTATAGTCAGACTGGAAGTTCAATTTCTTTTCTCAGAAATGTCAGTCTGTATCTCGCCAACTCCTGTGCCAATCTGCCTGCACTGAAACGACAGCTAGATTCCCATCCCTGTCCCCAGCAAGTCGACATCATGTTCTGGAAAACATGCCCCTATCCATCTACCATCATTTCAACAGAGGCTGAGTCCAGCATTAGGCTCTCTCTTCACTTAATATATTGGTTCTAACTAACGAGAAAGCCATTGATGCATGGATTAACTCTCAGCACCATCATCCCTCCTTTTGTCTAAAGAAAGCTGAAGCTATAGTCACAAATAATGCCAAGGAAAAGGCAGCACAACTATTATCACTCGGAAGCATCCTGCTGAATCTGCAACTGTTTCACCATGGTCGTCATAAGTAAACCCTGATTTAAGAGTAAATTCAGTCCCTCAAATTTGCACAGCCCTCTGTATGTTCGTCCCTGCTGCAATACATTGTGGTTATTCCATAACTTTAACTTTGAGCAGGATGTAAAAACAGTTGCTAGTTCAGTCTGAGCCTCCTTTTCATAGGTTTATCCCTATGTTCCCTTGTAATTTGGTTAGTAGGGATTATAATTCTGGAAAACCTTTTTCCCAAACCCCAAAATGCATGGAAATTGCAAAATTCATTATATCAGTACTTAATATCTCAACCAACCTATTCACTTTTTAGTTTCCAATCTGACTGTGGACATGTCCTTTCATAATATAGTGCACAAGGCAACAATGCATTCAGTTTCTGTCACAATGTTAATAATGTGTGCATGTCCAATCATCTATTTCCCTGTTCAACTGCTTGTATTTCAAGACATAGATTTCTGACAGGTGTAATTGTGCAAACTCATGCTCTTTTTAAAACATGGAATTATAATTTTAATCTAATATTCAATCCCATATTTTAGATGATTTTTCATAGGTAATTTGATTGCATAATTAAAAACTAGTTAGCAAAATTTGGCCATAATATAGTGCTTCACAAGCTCAACGGTGTGATGTTTCAGCAGGGCCTAATGCTCACCTGTCGTCATTCTGAACAGCAGTAATAATTCTGTCAATAATTGATGACAGTGTTCCTTGGCAATCTTACAATTCACTGCTATGCTTCATATTCTGCCAAGATTTGCCCTTATTAAATGAAGACAAAGTGGTCAGGCAGGTATCGATTTTCCTTCAGTCTTCACCATGTGTAGTAGAGCGTCTTGGTCTTTAGAAGTAGTTTGTGATCAGATCTCGTTGTAATGGTCTAAGTAGAGGAACGACATTGTGAAACTATAGTTACTAGGAATAAAGGTAATGCACAGATGGGACAGAAGCTGACTTAAGCTCACTTCATTGTATTTCACGCAATCTCTAATTACGGAGGTACACTAGAGAAAGAGATTAGAAGGGCAGGTGACAGGAGAAGAGAAAAAACAGTTTTACTTACACAGTCGAGGATCCCTCACCATCAGACCTGATGTACATCAGCCTGACAGCTAATTAGGGAAGACATGAATTTTTCCAATGTAACAGATGTTCACTAATCAGGCCAGATTTGGAGCCCTTACACCAGGCAACATTTCATGCACAATTTAACTATCTAAAAGGAATAAACCACTTAATGCATTGCACTGAAGGCACAGCTGTTTTACAGTAAAAAAATTTGCCTTCTGAAATTTTCCTCTGTAAAACTGATGTATTTTCAAATACCTTGCTAGAACATTTGGAATGAATTAAAGTCATAAAAAGTCAGTGGCACTTAAAAACTAAATGCTTCTGCGCAGCAGTATAATGAAAGTTCATTATTGCACTTTGCCACTCAGAAGGTTGGCAAAGATTTTTTAAAGTCTTCCCTCATTGCATGTATAATAAATTAATCCTCTGTGTCACAACAGTGATCATTACATAGTGCTTGCGTTCATTTACATATCATTGGACGATTTGACAAAGTAATCTCATTATGACATTGTGAGATGCTCTCTTCCTAAATATAATTCATGTTGACTCGTAATTAACCAAAATGAAGACAAAACTAAATGTTTTGTATTTGCCATGGGATTAAGGAAGAAGTTTTTGCAAGGAGCTACACATCTTAAAACATCTTTGTATCGTGCATCTTGTGAAGGAAGTGTTGGTTTTTGGTCTGTTCCTCTCCATGTAATTACCTGACAATATTATTCATTACTGAATTTTAGCATTTATTATATATAGGAGCAGATTTCTTTGTATCTCCAAAACATTAATAACAGTGAAACATTTGATTTTGTCATAGCTAATCTGTATCTTTATTGTATCTACTGGCCCTTGGTCTGTAATATTTAATGCCATGATTAACAACAATCTATCAATGAAATCTATGTTTCAATGAACTAATCAACAGTTTTTTGAGGCAAGATTTCTAAGTCTCCTCCACCCCTTGTGGAAGAGTGATATTGCCCTGAATGAGCCCAGCTTTTATTTAAGGCTATGGTCTCTTGTTCTGGATTCTCTCTCCAAAGTAACTTATTTTCTTTTTCTACCTTATCACATCCATTAATAATCTTTAACAATCTTCAGCACCTCAATTATATCATTCCTCCATCTTTGATACACTTGACGGATGGGGGAAGGGGAGGGGGGTATTTAATTTATGCAACCTTTCTTCATAATTTAACCCTTTAAATCCAACATCATTCCTCAGCAACATTCCCAAAAACATTTTTGAGGAGGAATGTCCAGAATTAAACATTTCCTTATTTCATAGGAACCAGTCATTAAAACTATGTGACTGTCAAAAAAAATCTGTGCATTCTATAATTGTCTTAATGAACATTTCCAACATTGATCCAGCAAAATAGCATTAAACCGTTATTATTTCAGGCCTGTTACCAGCAAGTAGATTTTCATTTCCACCAATGAAATCCATTCTTTAGAAAAGCACTATCCCAGTTTCTGTTAACGAGTCTTATTGTCCTATAAAACTCAAAAAAGGTAAATGTGCATAATTGTTAAATAAACTTCACCATCCCTGTTCATTTGTCATAAAAGTGAATATAAAGCCCACCACTAATAATAAATTTTACTAGCATGTTAGATTATTTCAATTTTTGTCTTTAATAAAGAATAATAATTTTAAAGATATAGAGCCACATATCAGCTGAAGATTTTTCATATTTACTATTTTAACAAACAACATGAAGAAAATTTACTCTTGCTAAAAATATGTAATTGCGGGTTTTTCTGACTGAAACATAGGAACATTAAGGAACATTAAAATACCAAGGGATAAGTGAAAAGCCTTGTAAAACTGCCTCTGGGACCGAGATGTGCTTGATTGACTCATTAGACGATGTATACAAAATTTGAGTTGTGATCACAGTAATGTGAATTCAGTGAGCAGCCAGTGCTGACCACATTACTGGAAGTAAAAGAAACTCCAGATGCTGAAATTCCAAAAATGAGGACAGAAAATGCTGGAGACACACAACAGGTCAGGTAGCATCTGTGGAAAGAAGAACAGAGCTAATGTATGAAGTCAAAGTCCCTTCATCAGAAGTGGGAAAGAGAGAAAACTGTTTTGTTTAACTATGTTGTTGCTAACCATCGAATATCACCATAGGGTGCAAATTTGTGAGTGACCAACACTGATAGATTAAAGACAAAAGCAAAATATTACAACTTCCTTAAACTTAGTGCTTGATACCATAATATGGTCACCTCGACAATCGAGAAAAGAAATACAGATTGGGTGATGCTCCCAAAGGGGGCCTTTAAACTTCTAGTTGCCTGTCACTTTAAATCTCTTTATCATACTCCCACTCCAACTTCTTTGTCATTAGCTTCCTATAGTGTTTCACCAAAGCTTAATTTAAGCTTTAGGATCAGCATTTCAGTTTCCAATCTGGCACATTTCAGGCTTTAGTACTTAACCTCATATAGTTTCAGATAAACAGCCCTTCAAGTTGTTGTATCTCAGACTTTCAGCCCTCACTTTTCTTCTCTTGCCTCTTCTGGTGTTTCAAGTTTCATCTCACTCTTTCTTTTTGCAATTCCTCCAGACATCGTTTGTCATTCATTGGCTTTTAAGATACGATACAATACGATAAGATACGATACGGTAAAATGTTATTCATCCCCGGAGGGAAATTGGTCTGCAAAACAGTCACAATACACAATAAGGTACACGAAAACTTGAAATTAAAAGTGAAAAATGAAAAAGACAAGCAACTGTTGACTGGCTGCCGTGTGCACTCCCGCCTTCACCGGAACAATTGAACAAATGAACACAGACATATCCCCTGGGCAGAGGATCCTAAACTAGAGTGCCCACCCCCCTCCCCCACACCAGATCCCCCTTTGTTCTCCCACCGTCCTTCACAGCGGTCCCCCACTCCGGGTCCCCATTGTTATTCACGGCGGTCCATCTACGCTGAGTCCCCATTGTTCTTCCCCTCCCCCCTCACGCTCATCGACCGTTGATCGCGGGTCGATCGCAAGGCCCTCCCAACGCCGGTCTCTGAGGCCCCTGTTGCTGCCGAGGCCCCACCGCCGTTGAGGCTCCCGTTGCCGCCGAGACTCACGCTGCCGCCGAGGCTACCATCACCGTTGCCGAAGCTCCCATTGCCGCTGCCGCTCCTTCAGCCCCAACAGACCTCGCCGCCCGGCTTCTCCGTCGAATTGGGCCTACCGGTCGGCAGCGTGGTTGTTCGGTGGGTGGATCGGGCCTGGGCGGCTCCCCGGGACACTCCCACCACGCGCACGGATCCCCAGGACACTCCCGCTGCGCGTGGCTCCCCGTTACCATTCTCTCTGTCAGCGCCACCATTTGTGCCATTCAATCTCTCCTGTTGTATGCACTAAAGTGGAACTTCCCCTTGGCATCCTCTGCCCCTCATAAACTTTAAACCTATGTCATTCCTGCTGAAGGATTCTCAATTTGAAATGGTAACACCATTTTTCTTTCTATCGATCCCCTGGGCAGAGGATTCTAAAGTAAAGTGCCCCCCACCACACCAGGTCTCGCTTTATTCTCCCACTGTCCCTCATGGCGGTCCCCTGACACAGGGTCTCCATTTTTTTCCCCTCCCCACTCACGCTCATTGACCGCGAGGCCCCACCGCCACCGAGGTTCCCGTTGCCACCAAGGCCCACATTGCCGCCAAGGCTCCCATTGTTGCCGAGGCTCCCGCCGCTGCTGTGGCCCCACTGCCGCCGAGGCTCCTGCTGCCGCCACCAAGTGTTCTGCTGCCACCACCGAGTCACCCGCTGCCACAGTCGAGTCTCCTTCTGCCGCTGCCGAGGCTCCCATCGCCGCCACCGCTGAGGATCCTTCGGCCCAGACAAGCCTCACCGTCCGGCATCACCGCAGTCCCCTGGGAAGCCTGTGAGGCATTGGGGTTCGGTCGTCGTTGTAGTCGGCGACGGCGTGGTTGTCCGGCGGGTGGATCGGGCCCGCACGTCTCCCGGGACACTCCAGCCGTTTCCCCATTCGTTTCCCCATTTCTTTCCCCATTTCTTTCCCCATTTCTCTCTCTCTCTCCCTCCCTCCCTCCCTCCCTCCCTCCCTCCCTCCCTCTCTCTCTCTCTCTCTCTCTCTCTCTCTCTCTCTCTCTCTCTCTCTCTCTCTCTCTCTCTCTCTCTCTCTCTCTCTCTCTCTCTCTCTCTCTCTCTCTCTCCCCCCCCCCGTCATGCACACACAGTCCCCTTTCCTCCCAATTTCTATCTCACTCTCTCCCTAAAACACACACACAGTCCCAGATTCACTAATTTATCCCTCTCTCTCTCATACACAGTCCTTGTTTCTCTCATTTCTTGCTCCCTTTCCCTCCCCAAGACACAAACGGTCTTAGTTTCCCTAATCTCGCTCTCACACACACTGTTACTCTCCCTCCCTAAAACAAATGGTCCCAATTCCCTTAACCTCTCCCTCTCTCCCCCTCAAACACACATACGGTCCCCGTTTCCACATTTCTCTCTCTCTCCCTCCCTAAAACACATACACACAATCCCAGATTCCCAATTTATCTCTCGCTCTCACACATACTCACAAACACACGCATACCTCCCTGTGCCTCTCAGTACTCTATCCCTCATACACACACGATGCCCGTTTCCCTCACTAGACCAGTCACGCTCACATTATCACAATCACCCAAAGGCCTCCTTCCATACTTGCACCACTCATTCATTTGCACACAATAACTCAAGCTCCCCCCCCTCCATCCATCCAACCCCCCTTCATCCCCTCCTCCATCCCCCCTCTCCACCCCCCCCCCCTGATTCCCCACCCTCCATCCCACCCTCCCTCCATCCCCCCTCCCTCCCTTCCTCTCAGTTTCAGACATTTCCTACTCTTTCTCATCAGGCTGTTTCAACCATTTGGCAAATGTCGAGAAACTGCAGCGTGCCATGCTATCTAAATCCATAGCCAACTAGCAAGATAAGAAACAAAATAGTTTACCACTTTAGTAAATTAAAAACATTTGAAGGGTTGTAGATCTAAAACGTTGCCTGTTCTCTTTCCGCAGATGCTGGCAAACCTGCTGATTTTTCAACCAATTTCTGTTTTAGTTCTCCACTTCTTTCACCTCATTTTTTGGTGAAGACTCTGATCAGATTTCAATGGTTTATGGTCAAAATGATGATCAGATCTGAATTTCAAATCTGTGAAGTAACTGTTCCTCTTCTCCGGAGCAATAGACCTTTCCAAAATATCTATGTGATTTTATTCTCTATTAATTTTTTACTTTATTTATGAAGTTTGCTTGGACTTCTCACATCTAAATCAGATTAAGTAGTCATGCTTCAATTTCCACAGTAAAGTTGAGATCTGATTCAGGTCAATGTTCAATGCAGGAATGTATTTAGTAAACACTTTATCTATGGAACTGCCATCTTTCAATCATTTCACCAAAGTCTCGTCCGCCCTCAACATTGGATGTAACATAGAAACATAGAAAATAGGTGCGGGAGTAGGCCATTCAGCCCTTCAAGCCAGCACCGCCATTCAATATGATCATGGCTAATTATCTAAAATCAGTACCACATTCCTGCTTTTTCCCCATATCCCTTAATTCCTTTAGCCCTAAGAGCTAAATCTAACTCTCTCTTGAAAACATCCAGTGAATTGGCCTCCACTGCCTTCTGTGGCAGAGAATTCCACAGATTCACAACTCTTTGGGTGAAGAAGTGTTTCCTCATCTCAGTCCTAAATGGCCTACCCCGTATTCTTAAACTGTGATCCCTGGTTCTGGACTCCCCCAACATTGGGAACAATTTTCCTGCATCTAGCCTGTCCAATCCTTTAAGAATTTTACATGTTTCTCCTGTCTTCTCCACATAACCCCCGATACCCGTACTAATCAAGGATTTATCTATCTATGCCTCAAAAATATCTTTTGACGGCTTCCACCACCTTCGGTGGTAATTAATTCCACAGATCCACCACCCTCTGACTAAAGAAATTCCTCCTCATCTCCTTCCTAAAGGAACGTACTTTAATTCTGAGGCAATGGCCTCTGATCCTAAATTCTCCGACTAATGGAAACATCCTCTCCACATCTACTCTATCCAGGAATGGTGTTGATTCCATGAGCTTTTGACCTTTGTCTTTCTTCTCAGCAAAGTCATTGCCTTGGAGATTCCACTGAAGAAGCCTTGCTGCATTGGATCATGTAGACAGCACTTCAGGCAATGATGGGAGGAATTAATGTGGACTTATCCCCTTTAAAACATTACCATGAGACCAACTCTCTCAGAATATGCTGCAACAGAACTTGGAATGGAATATTTTGGAAAGACTGTCTGCTTCCAGAGACAATGGAAAACGAAAGTAAGAAAGCATACTTTGCACAATGTAGGTTCGATTAACTATGGTTGTTTGTTTTGTTATCCTCCAGTATCTTGGAGAGAGATACCGTGACATGCTGTCAGAAATGTTGTTTAAGAAATCATGAAATTGAGATGGTGGACCTGAATATGGGATCGCTTGCAAATGAGAGAATATGCGCCAAGAGTTAATGAAATCTGTGGTTCAATTGAGAGGCCTGACGGAACAAATAAAGAGATCCAAGCCATCAGAATACCAAGCAGGTAACCTTTCCAAAGAATGGAGTCGATGGAGGGAAGTGTTTAAACCCTGTATTGAGGTAGCTATGGCAGGTAAACCAGACTGGATGAAAGTTAAAATATTATTGTCGCTCAATGATCATAAGGGAAGACAATTGAACCATATCATAAAGCTCTCAATTGAGACCTGAGGGAATAGAATAAATCCATTACAAGCATATCACAACCACCTCAAAATGAATCTGTAAAATATTACCAGTTCTTTACAAGTAGCCAGAAGCAGGAATAATCTTTCAATTCTTTCATAATGGAGCTAGGATTGTCAGCATCATAATGGTGCTGAGATAGTCCACACACAAATGGAGTTCTGAAGATTTGAAGCACTCAATCATCAGAAATTGTTTTATTTATGGAACCTGGAGGAGCAGCCCAAGGTTGACAAACTGGGATGAGTTAACTCCAGAAAAGTGAAAAAGGAGAGGTAAAAGTTTAGAGTCAAGAGAAGGAAGTAGATATGTTGAAGCATTGAATCAAGGTTTTGTTACCTAGTATAACTGATAATTTATTGTGTTGTAATTATAATTAGAGGAATATTCTGGACTGGACAATATTAGTTCCTAAGGGTTATTTACACAGCTGTAGGGACATAGGGATTGGCCAGGTAATAGAACCCTCGGATTGGATTACGGTCACGGGGTGAGGAAGCGCGGGGTATTTAAATGCTTGGCGCCAAACCAGATTAGAGATTAGATTAGTAAGTGAAGTAGTGTTTGTCCAGGAAGAAGTCTGTCGCGTTTGTTACGGGTTTGATACTAATAAAGGATTCAGATAAAACCACTCGTCTGGACTCACTACATTGGTGACCTCGACGTGATGGTAGTCCGCTCTTTCCCCCGCCCGACTACCATCAAGGGCTTGCAGGAATTTGTGGGCATGGTCAATTTTTATCATCGGTTCGTGCCTGCAGCAGCTCGGGTTATGCGTCCCCTTTTTCAGTGTCTCGCAGGTAACCCCGCGGAGTTGGTGTGGTCCGTAGCTGCGGAGACGGCTTTTGTTGCGGTCAAACAGGCCCTCGCCAATGCCACCATGCTGGTGCACCCGCGCTCCTCCGCCCCCACAGCTCTGACGGTGGACGCCTCAGACGTGGCAGTGGGTGGGGTTTTGGAGCAGCAGGTTGACGGTGAATGGCAGCCTCTTGCGTTTTTCAGCAGGCAGCTCTCTCGAGCGGAGCTCAAGTACAGTGCGTTCGATAGGGAGCTCCTGGCCCTTTATTTAGCAGTCCGGCACTTCCGCTACTTTTTAGAAGGCCGTTCTTTCGTGGCCTACACGGATCACAAACCTTTGACATTCGCTTTTGCTAAGGTTTCTGATCCGTGGTCGGCTCGCCAGCAGCGGCACCTAACCCTCATTTCGGAGTTCACGACCGATGTCCGTCATATTGCGGGTAGGCTGAATGCTGTTGCTGATGCCCTGTCCCGGCCGGCCATTCCCTCCGTAGCCGTGGTTGGTAAACATGTGGATTTCCAGGAGCTAGCGGAGGCTCAGCGCCTGGAAGGAACTGCCGCGGTGTACGCCTCCACAACCTCGGGACTGCGTTTAGAACAGGTGGCGTGTGGCCCCACAGGTATCAAGTTGTGGTGCGACGTTACTCTCCCACGCCCTCGCCCGGTGGTGCCGGCCGCTCTGCGGCGTAAGGTTTTTGAGGCCATTCATGGCCTGGCACATCCGTCCATCAGGGCGACTTCAGCCATGGTGGCCGACCGGTTTGTCTGGCATGGCCTGCGGAAGCAGGTGGCAGCCTGGGCACGCGCCTGCATTCCGTGCCAGACCTCCAAAGTCCATCGTCATGTCCAGCCCCCGCACCAGACATTTGAGGTTCCCCCCGCCCGTTTTTTCCACATCCATGTGGATTTGGTGGGTCCATTGCCCTATTCTAGGGGTTACACCCATCTACTGATGGTGGTTGATCGGTTCACTCGTTGGCCGGAGGCGCTCCCGTTGTCGGACACCTCGGCGGCCTCCTGTGCACGGGCCCTGGCGTTGCATTGGGTGGCTCGTTTCGGGGTCCCGGCTATCATTACTACAGATCGGGGAGCCCAGTTCACCTCGTCTCTCTGGGCCGCGCTGGCGCAGCTTTATGGTGCTCGATTACAGCAGACCACCGCCTATCATCCCCAAGCCAACGGGATGGTTGAGCGTTTCCATCGGCAGCTGAAGGCGTCCCTCTGTGCTCTCCTGACTGGCTACGATTGGGCTGACCAGCTGCCTTGGGTCCTCCTTGGCATCCGTACGGCCCCGCGGGCGGAACTGGGCACATCTTCGGCCGAGCTCGTCTACGGTTCGCCCCTGCGGGTGCCAGGCGATATTCTCCCTCCCACTCCCGCCTTGCCGCCATCCGTCACGTCAGTCTTGGGCTCCCTCCGGGAACGGGTGGGTTCTCTGGCTCCAGTCCCCACCTCTAGTCACGGAAGCACAGCAGTTCACGTTCCTTCGGAATTGCGGAGCTGTGATTTCGTGTTTCTTCGGAAAGATTGCCACCGTCCCCCTCTGCAGCCGGTTTACCAGGGCCCGTTCCAGGTGCTCAAAAGAGGGACTGTAACCTTCACCTTGCAGGTAGGAAATCGTCAGGAGCTGGTTTCAGTGTCCCGTCTCAAGCCGGCCCATTTAGACCAGGACCTCCCCATGTCGGTGGCTCAGCCGCCGCGCCGGGGCCGGCCTGTGGCTGCTCGACTGGTCCCGTCAGCGGCGCCCAGTTTACCACCTTTTGGGCCTCCGCCGCCTATGGTTGGTCCCGGGCTGCCGTTGTTCATCAAGTGCCCCACGTCACCTGCACCCGCCGCTCCGGTGAACCTCCCATCGCCTCCAGCGGCGGCGTCCCCCCCGCCTCCTGTCACACTGGGGGTATCGGTTTCCCCCATCCGTACACGTTCTGGGCGGGAGGTTCGGCCGCCCGTGAGGTATGGTTTCGAGGGTTCTGGGGGGGGTCATGTAGGGACATAGGGATTGGCCAGGTAATAGAACCCTCGGATTGGATTACGGTCACGGGGTGAGGAAGCGCGGGGTATTTAAATGCTTGGCGCCAAACCAGATTAGAGATTAGATTAGTAAGTGAAGTAGTGTTTGTCCAGGAAGAAGTCTGTCGCGTTTGTTACGGGTTTGATACTAATAAAGGATTCAGATAAAACCACTCGTCTGGACTCACTACACAGCATTCATACTGGGCAAGTGAAGAGTATTTAATCGTTCCTGATTTGAAGGGGGTGTGGGAGGAGACTGGTGTGATGCTGCAGGGAGTAATTAGAGTGTGTGTTCGTCACGGGTTCACTCGCTACTGGATATTCAGCCTTTGACTTGCTCTTGCAACAATGAGTTTTATGTAATTGGTCCATTTGAGTGTTTGGTCAATGGTAATCACCAGGATTTTGATGTTGTGTTTTAAATGTTTATGACCATTGAGAATGGGTAAATTAATTCCCGTTTCCTGGAGGTAGCCATAGCCTGGCACCATTGCAAGTGAATATTATTACCCATTTACAGTACCAGCCCATTTTCCTCCAAATAGTTGCAGTAAAATAAATTACTTAGTGTGAACAAATTGACTGCCATAATTTCCCACAGTACAATCTTGACCACTCTTCCAAAAGTAGTACATTGGCTCTGGAAATATTTTAGATGTCCTATGAAATAAGCAACAGTTAAATAAATAAAGTTTCTTCTCCTTTCAATATTATTACATGATAATACTAAGTTTTACTTACCACATAGTAGGACAAAGTTATTCCTCCCATTCTAACTCTCAGAGGAGCAAACCATCAGTCCCATTCTCCTTTCTTTTGCTCCATGTACCTTTACAAAGGCATTCACTTTCACACATTCAGCAATTCAAGGTTTTATTATTTTGCTTCTTGTCTACACCAATGGGTAGGATACAGCAGCCAATTAATCCACCAGAATGTATTTGAGATGTGAGAAGAATCTGGAGCACTCAGATGAAACTCATATGGCCATAGAGAGATCATGTAAACTCTATGTAGACAGAACCTGTGGTTATGATTGATTCCAGGTTTGACACTGTGAATCAGTAATGCCAAATACTGACCCACCATGTCCACTAATGATGGTAAGCTGAAAAAAAATCATCTAATTTTCCTCAATTATCTTTCAGTTGAAATGGTTCAGAATTATTGAAAATTGCGGAGAAGATTCTGGGATTTGGGAATGTTTAAAATTAAGATCAGCAATGTTGTTTAGTTGTCAGCTTTCCTTGGATTGTGCAAATTTATTGAGGTGATAATTAGTTTTCCGTTTTGTGTAATATCAAGGGTTGGTGAAATCATAGTCATCACTTTGTAAAAGATACAAAGCTACCTTAAAACAAAAAGGGACTTTAACACAGTCATTGATCTGGGAATTTATGGGGAAGTGGAAGGGAGAGCAGAGGGAGCCGGGAAGAGGAATTCTAAATTATAAACCCAGAATGAATCCTGTATATTCTGCATGTGTAAACTGCTGGGTGTTTTTAAAATATCTTCTCAAAATCCATCTTACCTGTCTGTTACCAGACTGCCCCTGTGTCAGGTTAAAATCCTGCTGAACAAAGCTACAACCAAGGAGCGAAAGGGAGAGATAGAGAGATAACAGTAGGTAGTTGTACGAGAGAAGAAAGATAAAGGCTGTGGAGGAAGAGTTCATGTGAAGAAAGGAAGTCATGGTGAGGGGAGAACATGTGATGATGAAGTTGCATTGCAGGTATGCTAGTGTCAAGCGGGATTTAAGACCGAAAAAATTCAATGTTTTAATTTGTGAGATCGAAATCCAAATGTTCTTGGATGAAAATAAATATGTAAAAGGATTACAATTGTCCTTTAAATTAAATCAGCTGTTTACAGATTTGCAATTTGCTGGATTTGCCAATCTGGATCATAGGCTTAATAGTACAAGGTCAGCAAGCAATAAACTATGCATTGCGGTAACACCCACAGGCAATCTGCAAACTTCATTAATTATCTTCAAGATGATGAACATTCAGGCTCTTTTATGAAGATATACAAGTCCCATGCCAACTCAGGTCTGTAGTTGCATATATCCAGTTAGAATAAGGATTACCACTTTCATTTGAAAAGGAGCATCTTTCAAATAGCTATCCAGTAACAGCGGCCCATGAATGTTATAAAACAAATTAGGTTTTTAGTCCATTTAGAAATATCAGCTATAATTCAGTCAATGACACTTGCCTCTAAGTAACAAGACAGTGTTTATAAGTTCCATCCTGGTTACTTAGATTCAAAAAACAGTACCAGTACTACAGAACTGCTGAATTGCTGAGTTGTTGGAGGATGAGATGTTAAAATAAACAGTCTCTTCTTGGAAAGACTTCCAGTTGTCTTCGAGCAAAAGAATTTTCCTTCAAGCCGATTTTTTTTTTTTAAACCAACATTGATTTAAAAAAAAAAAATATTAGTGATGATTGCATTGTGTTTGGAAGAACTTGCGGAGAACAGAACTGGTTTTCATATTTCCTGTTTTGAAAAGTGATGAAATTACATCAATAATTGTAAGGCATTCCAGGGTGCCAGAGGAGTTGACAGATGGATTTTTAAATTCTCTTTTTTGAAAGTTACTGAGGATTTCATGTAGTTTTCAGGTTTTTTTTAAACAATGGTCGGCAAAGATTTTTTTTAAACTGGAAATCACGATAACCCTTGCAGATTTTTGTAATTAAATTATCTTCTTACCATGTGAACTTCTGTAAATTTTTCTAATCCCATTAATACAGACAAATCCATATATCATTTACAGTACAAGAGTTCAAAATAGATTACTACCACTACTAACAATTAGCTGGAAAACCTGCTTATTTCTACAAAAAAAAGGATGTCAACTGACTAATGTTCATACTTTGTGTGGGATTTATTTTAATCTTTTAAAACTTGTTTAATACAATCTCTTTCTCCTGCTAATCCTTACTGGTGATGGCAAGTGAGGTGCCTGGAGGCATCATCAGTAGGATATTTTAAGTAAACTACTACCTTGCAAAGTTATTTTAAATAATCTACAGGAGGTCTGGAAGCACATTCCTCCTTTCATATCCATTTTATTTTTCTCTTATCCCTACCTCCCCTGAAGACAGTGACATACTGAGAATTGTAGCTGTTACTGGGCATGGCAGTGCTTTGCTAGTTCAGTTAAGGGGCCATTATTTGTGTGTTAACCTGCTCCTTAAGTAAGAACAGACTATTGCAGTACGAGGTCATCACAAATGAGTCCTATTAAAATCTAATTTGATGTCAAAGATGTACTTTCTTCCAGCAGGGAATGGCCAGATTACAATTGGCAAGAGTCTAGTTACTTTGTTTTCATGTCTGACTCATCCCTCAACTAAAATTGAGTTACATGTCTTTTGTTGCCTGGCAACCACATCAATCACAAATATGATTTTTGAATTAATTTAACTGTTTGTTTTTTCTACGGATATAACTATGCTTACAATACTAATCTTAAATTAGCCTGTACATAGTGTGATGTGCGATTTCTTTTGCATTTGACCTTCAGGGACAAGGAATTTGCTTCAATTAAAATAGTTTTTGTCGTAAAAGGTATCAGGAACAACACACTAAGAAGAAAATGCATATTTAATAACATTATGTTTCTTTATACTGTACAGTGTAATTCCACAAATGCTTTTTGACAATTGTGGATGGTCTGACGATAATACATTGATCTGGAAGAGAAAAGTGCAGCTATCAGGCTAAAAAGAGGTCTCAAGTAATCAGTCACAAGACTTGAAGATGCAGAGTTTGCTCGACAATAATCTAAAACTTGAGTGCCGGCCAAGTGGAAACGGAGCTTGGCTGACGGAGATGGCGAGCGGGGAGAAGGGCTGGAGGGGCAGCAGGAGCGGCGAGGGGCCGAAGAGCCGCAGGAAGTGAGGCGGGAGCAGGTGCACCGAGCCTGTAGGAGCGAGGAGCGCAGGAATGGGGAGAGATGTCGAAGCGCCGGGAGGGAGCCGGAGACGCGCTATTGGGAGAAGACGGGGGAAGCCGTGCTGCAGCAAAGTGCAGCCACAATATTCAACTGCAACACCCTCTCAAATTAGGACTGGTGAATTGTTCCACAACAGAAGTCGTTCCAAACATAAAATAAAATAAAAAGACTAAGCAAATCTCCCAACTCTTCAATGGCAGCTATAGTAAGTGCTTTCCTGAAGTCCATCGCTTGCACTGCAGAAGGCTTTGCGTGGCAACAGTACGGGTCAGTGGTCGTGACCTCACCTGCAGTGCAATCCCCCTATAGCCCGCCGCACGGAACGTGTTAAGAGCTTGCTGCGGGCCGGATAAAATCTTGTGGCGGGCCATAGTTTGGAGACCCCTGATCTAAAACAATATGTTCCATACATAAACTGGAAAGAGTACATAGAAGATTTACGAGGATGGTTCCAAGCCTTGAGGGCTTCCAGAGGAGGGAGTTGAGACAGGTACTATAACAAGATTTAAAAGACATTTGGTAATGGATAGAAAATGTTTAGAGCTATATGAGCAGCTGGGGCTTTGTAGATGGGGCTTCTTGGTTGGCCTGGGCAAGTTGGGCTGAAGGGCCTATTGACCTGATGATTCTGTAGTTGAGGGTACAAAATTAATTTCACATCAGTGTGTGTCCTGTGACCAGAACAAAAAAAAACAAGCAGGGCAGCACATTGATGCAGTGATGGAGTTGCTCCTTTATAGCACCAGAGACACGGGTTGGATCCTGATAATGGGCACTGTCTGCACAATGTTTGTAAGTGTTCCCTATGACCGCGTGGGTTTTCCCAGGGTGCTCCAGTTTCCTCCCACACTCCAAAGTCATACAGGTTTGTAGGTTAATTGGCTTCGGTAAAAATTGTAAATTTTCCATTGTGAGTAGGATAGGGCAAGTGAACGGGGATAGCTGGTCAGGGTGGACTTGGTGTGCCAAACGTCCTGCTTCTGCACTATATCTCTCTAACATAGGCCCAGTCAACAAGGTTGACAATAGGCAGCTGGAAATTAAAATATAGCAGGTCCATTTTTCCTCAAAATGTACAAACTTCAAGTTAAATAAAGGTGACACAATATATATTGGTGTGAAGACTTGGGAAATGACTTTTTCTTTGGTAACGATGATGAAGTGAATGCATGAGTATCAGTAATTAGTTGTTCTTACCTTTAGACATTGTACATGTCTGAGCTTTGAGTTCAATAATCAAATTTCCTTTAGAAGTGGAGAGGGTTCTTGGTTTTGATACAAAAATCATCAAAGGTAGTGCCATAGATTAATAAGATCATAACAATAAAGCCATTGGATGTACTTCAAAAGGGATGGACCAAAGCATTTAAAAAATGTTAAAAGTGTAGTGAACATTCCTGCGGCCACACAGGATACAGTTTTCTTTTGTAAATGGCGGCAAAATATGGCGACAGGTGCAAGAATTTCATTGTGCAGTGCATACGTGACAATAAAAAACCATTGAACCATTGAATGGTTTGGCCCCTGGGCTACACTCGACACACTCGAGAAAATGTCAAAAAACCTTACTGGAATGTTACCAAAATTGAGAGTAAAATTTAATTGGGAAAGAATGAATGGACTGCTGAACGTTTCTCCAGAATAGCCGAGTGTTGAACTGACTGAAGTCCTTAGCAGTGTGAAGGAACTTGACACGATCGACTTGTTGGCAATCAAAGGGATGTACAAGAAGCGATGCCTCAAGAAGGCAGCTAATATCATCAAAGACCCACACCATCTGGGCCATGCTCTCATCTTGCTGCTATAGTTCAGAAGAAGTTACAAGAGCCTGAGAACCGCTGCATTTTGGTTCAAGAACAGCTTCCACCAATCAACCATCAGGTTCACCCCCCCCTTCCCTCTCCTCCCAATACAACCCTAATGACCAACCTTCCTCAACACCAAACCACTAAGGACTTTAGTCAATAGTCAATAGTCATTTATTTGTCACATACACATAAATGTGCAGTGAAATGAAAAATTACCCACAGTTCAACAATAAGACCAATAAGAATAATCAATAAAAATGCAATAACACATACAATCATAAACCAACACCAAACAAAAGAAACATCCATCACAGTGAGTCTCCTCCAGTCCCTCCTCACTGTGATGGAAGGCCAGAATGTATTTTCTCTTCCCCTGCCGTCTTCTCCCGCGGTCAGGCTGTTGGAGTTGCCACGTCGGGGCGGTCGGGGCTCCCGACATTGAAGCCCCCGCCGGGCGGAAAAATGCTTTACAGACATTGTTTTTTGCACTGTGGGCCAGTTTACTTAAATAACTAATAATTCAGTGTGTTTTTTTTATTTGGAGGGGGGGTGGGTGTTGCATCTAATATGATGATAAAGCTGCACCAATGAAGAATTTCATAGGTCTAGTTCATATCCAGTGCATATAAAAAATAAACACTTTTGGCTCTTGACCAGATCCATTTTTCACTAATATTTAATCGTCATTAATAAATCCTTTGGAAATTCAGGTGAACATCAATTAGATGGATTAGGAAACCTACTAACAAAGGGGCAGTTGAGGCAACTTTTAAGGGGAATGTAGATGAGTAACAAAGAAATAGAAGTATCTGATGATTAAATTAAATGAAGTTATCTAAGTAAATGCTCACCTGAAACATAAATACTGGCATAAGCCTGTCATGCTAATTGGCTAGTTTCAACATTGAAAGCAATATGTATTTGGATAGAAGCGAAAGGAAATAAAGCAGAACAGATATTTCATTATTTATTCAGGGTTGTGCGATTCGTTTTTATTATTTTATTTTATTATGGAAACTACTTTGGAAGAGGATTTAAAAAGAAATGGTACTTCATACAATCACATGTATTTTAAAAAAAAAGTACAATAGAAGTATTCATCAATTTCAACTCTCAAAAAATGGAAGATATAAATTTGCAACGATGTACCAGACTGAGATATGTGATGGAGAATACAATATCCTTTGGGCAAACCTATTATATGTGTGTCAGCTCTGGAGACTATGTGAGAGGCATGTGGTTATGAGAACAACCGATTACACTATTTTTATAGAAAGTACAAAACTTACAACAATTCTACCACTCTACTATTTGGTCCATATTAAATCTCATCAGAATGAAAACACATAGTCCAATTATTTTAAGTGCAAGACTCAATTTGTGCTTCATTAATACGTTCTATATAATTTTATTAGTTTCTGGAAATGTGTTTTAAAAGTTTAAATCATTATTGCAGATTCAGTGCAAATAATCCAAAGTTGTTATGTATGAATAACCCATATGATGCCCATGGGGATTATTTCTTCCTCTGTTCACTCTGTGTAGAAAAGTCATAAATGTGTTTGTAAAACATTCTAGTGTTTGATACTTTTAGTGAAATGTTCCTTTAGAAAGTGTTTATGATTAAGTTGGAAATAATGATCAAATGAAATTTTGATGCATATAGACTAATAAGGAACTTCTGACTACAGTATTGCTGTAAACAAGGATTTTGTAGGCATTGGGTGGAACGGAAAAAAAGAAAGTTTTAATGCATTCCCTCTTTAAAGTTTGCACTTATTTTTATGGTGAGCCAGAAAACAAGAAGGATTTTGTTTGAAGAAAACTTATAGCTTTTAGAAGGAATGGGTTAAGAGCCAGACTGTACATCTAGCTCAGTTCATAATCAGACCAAAAAACCTTTAAGTCAAGGATAACCTAATATATTAAACTCTTCTTCATATGCTGATTCCCATGTTAATGTATTTCTGGCATTTCCCAGCTAAAATGCAAATATCAAGTATAAAGCTCTTGTTTTATTTCCTGCATAAAACAGATATGTAAAGTAATCTACCAAAAGTGAAATTGTAAATGACATGGAAGGAACAGGAAAAATATCCACTGAATGGAAATGTCACAAAAATGAAGGCAACAACAAAAATGTGACAATCAATTTCAAAGTCGACACTGTTTGAAAATAAAAGGTTTTAAAGTAGTATTTCAGCTACACTGTTCCAAATACTTGCTTTAGGAAATTACTGATATATATCCTTTGGAAAAGCATGCCTTTCAAATCATTAGTCTCGGACTTTAGGTTAAGGCTTTTGACTACCCTGTTTGGTAGCATGGTTTTCTCAGAGACACATTCCATTGATGTAAATGAATTTTGGGACAAAATACTGTGCTGATGCTGCCATATAGCGCTGACTGGGATGAATTTTCAGGCAATATATCAATATACTTAAAGGAACAATTAATGCTTCAGCATTCCTTTTTAAAAATTCAGATATCAAGAGCAATGTAATTTTAGCATTCTTTTTAAAATCTAATTCTATGGACTTGTTCATGCGCGAATGCTTATGTCATCAACTGAAAGACAATGAAATGGGGATAAATTTAGAGTTGCAATGTCATGATTGTTAAATGAACCCCACATCTTTGCTGATGTTAATTCAACTCCTTTCCAAGTGAGTTCCCCTGATGATGTAATCAACCCTTGCTATTTAAGCAAAACTATTTATAACATCAGTATCAACAGAATGAACTGTCCCTGCTGATAAAAAAGCTAATCATAACTCTTTGTAATTTATTAAGGGGCTGACAACCGCATATCCTTTATAAAAAATGTAGATTAATAGATTAAATTTTAATGCAGTTGCACCCTTTGGTTTTGAAGGCTAGGATTAATGTAGCCAAATTATTTGATTGAATAAAGTAAGCTAAAATAGCATTATTTCATTATGATTCCATTTTACATAATTACCTGTAATTAAAATCCTACATTTGGTCTGCTGATCATTGACTTTGAATCCTAAAGACCACACAATTGAAATTCTTGGGAGGAAACTTTGTGACAGAAAAAAAAAACCTGCCTCACCTGCACTTTTCATTTCCTATGAGGTTCGATGGCATAACTGCATCTTTAAACTGTCCCTCTTTTATCTGATGTAGTGGATGACAGGTAATCTAGTTGAAAGTTCCTACAATTGCAACACCAGAAAAACACTGACTGATGAAATCTGAGCAGTTATCAGCCTAACCATCACCTGTCAAGCTTACTGCTTCAATTTAAGGGTGAATCAATTTTCTGAAGAGGAAATCAAGGGCAAAGAATAAAAGCAGCACAGATAAACAGTGACAAAGGCCCTTTCTGCTTTTTATTTATGATGGGATGTACTATCACAGGGTGTACTGCAAAGCTTTATCAACTGTCCTGATACATTCCTGATAGGTAGGAATTCATCGACCATTGATGAAGTGCCATAATTAAACTCACTGAAAGGAAAGGAGATTCTACCTGAAAATTACTTTCACTAAATACCACAAAGATATTGAAGCAGGAAAGAGCGAGGGAGAGGGAACAAATGACAGTTACAGGTAACAATGAACCTTGCTGTTTCCTCTACTGGCAGACATGACTGATTAGAGTCAGAACATGAAAGAATGTTTTCTCAAAGCCGAAGCGCATATTGTGTAAAGTGTCAGGTACAAAGAGTTCATGTGTTCTTCTCAGTAAAATGGGAAAGCATTTTCTGCCAGCAATTTCTATTATGTGCTCTGTCATTGTTCCTATTGAGTTACCAGTCAGATTTACAGATGTGAGTAGTCAAAGATTCTGAAATTCAGCTACAAGAGCCATCAAAAGACAACTGCATCAGTTTAAAATCAGTCCAGAAGTCAAGATAATTTCTCAGCAAGAAAGATGAAAATCCACTAATGGATTAGAATTGACTTCCCAAGGGTTTATTTTGGATTTATAAAGGTGATGACCTTCTTATTGTTATATTTAATTCAGAAATGGTTAGAACGCTGAAATCATGGGAAACTTTATTTGGTTTTGTGACTTGTGAGAAATAAAATACTTAGAAGGGCAGCACGGTGGCACAGTGGTAGGTTGCTGCCTTACGGCATCAGAGACCCAGGTTTGATCCTGACTACAGCTGCTGTCTGTACACAGTTTCTACGTTCTCCCCATGACTGCATGGGTTTTCCCTGGGTGCTCCGGTTTCCTCCCACACTCCCAAAATGTACAGGTTTGTAGGATAATTGCCTTTGGTAAAAAAAAATTGTAAAGTGTCCCTAGTGTGCAGGATAGTGCTAGTGTATGTGGATTGCTGATCAGTGTGGACTTGATGGGCCGAGGGGCCTGTTTCCATGCTGTATCTCTGAAACTGAAGAAACTTTTCTATTTTTTTTAATACTGCTACTGTGTAGACCATTAGAACCTTTTACCCAGGATGGGAAAATCAAATGCAAGAGGGCATAATTTAAAGGTGAGAGGGGCAAGGTTTAAAGGAGGTGTGCGGCGCGTTTTTTTTTAACATGGAGGGTGGTTAGTTCCTGGAACACACTGCCAGAGGCGATGGTTGAGGCAAATATGAAAGTGGCATTTAAGAGACTATTGGATAGGCATATTGATATGCAGAGAATGGAGGGATATGGATTAAGTGCAGGCAGATTCGTCTTTGGCACAGACATTGAGGGCCAGAGGGCCAGTTCCTGTGCTCTAAAGTTCTATATTTTATGTTGTTTTATGAAATGTGCTGGTTACACTATGATGGATTTGGAAGAATGAAGAACCAGAACACATACATCATGTTTGCTGAAGTACTTTCACTTGTATCGATGCACTGATGCAGTACGTTATGCTGTTTATCATATCATATCATATCATATATATACAGCCGGAAACAGGCCTTTTCGGCCCACCAAGTCCGTGCCACCCAGCGATCCCCGTACATTAACACTATCCTACACCCACTAGGAACAATTTTTACATTTACCCAGCCAATTAACCTACATACCTGTACGTCTTTGGAGTGTGGGAGGAAACCGAAGATCTCGGAGAAAACCCACGCAGGTCACGGGGAGAACGTACAAACTCCTTACAGTGCAGCACCCGTAGTCAGGATCGAACCTGAGTCTCCGGCGCTGCATTCGCTGTAAAGCAGCAACTCTACCGCTGCGCTACCGTGCCGCCCAGCGGTGGGTTGCATTGTTTGTCAACAAATAAAAGATGTACTGAATATGCCTTCTCGAAGAAGGTATTCTTTTGCATCAGAGCCATAATAAGGGAACTCAGAATAATAACATATTTTCATATGGTTGTTAAAATATCACTGTAAACTTCACATGGAATGATTATTAACCCATTTGTCTTATGGCCTTTTCAATGCATCATTAAAAACTGACGGAAATCACTGCAAACTGCAGGTAAATATATACATATAAAATCCTCAACCATTTCAATCTTTGTATTCTCTTCGGACATGGGCAATTGCAATAACTTATCACTGCTGGATGGTCTGCATAAAATGACTTTGCTTTCTATCCCCTGCTTAACTATTGACCGTTTAAATATGAATAAATCATCCTTTAATAGCTACAATAAAAATTTGGATGTGTGTGCCATTAAAATATAACAAAGAAAATATTATAAAGCCGTTCCATATGTCCTAATGGGACGGAATCAATAAATGAAAAGGAGAGTCAAGATAACTGTCAGAATTTCTAATGCAGTTGTACGTATATTTAGAAAATGTTAGGGGAGACATTTTCTGAAAAAAATATAAGAGTGAAATAAAGTGTTACGGTTGAAAATATGAAGCCATATAGATGGTATTTTAGGTGGAGAACAATATGGGTTTCCTTCAGGTATTACTGATTTACCTTTGCTACAATAAGCTGTAAATCTGTAAGTCAACTGTTGCTCATAAATTCAAGTTCCCAAATGGCATTCACACTTCATTTTAGTGTGAATGTTACATTTTCATGCTTTCCACCAGCTGTTGGAATAATAACTGCTGAGACTATGACGAAGCCGAAGATAGGGTCTTGGTTTTCATCTCAGTTGTGGGAAGATAACTTAAAACGGAAGGGGGTGAAGGAAGAAAAATAATAGAAATAAAATAACAAAACAGGGAATGGTAATAAGCACGATGCCACGAATTATACAGAGTGCAAACAACGCAATAAAGTTTCCAAGAAATCGGCATAAAATGACTGGGTTTTTCTACATACTTCATTTTAAAAGCAATAACAAGTCTGTAGCCATACAAAAAAAAATCAGGTAGTCAGTATTGAAAATATAGATTTAATTGAAACTCTGTGTCACATTTTCTAAGTACTCTGTGCATTCATACTCCTTTCTAAATGTTGGCACACTGCCAGACTAAGTGCACTGTAATAGCCACAGAAACAGGGAGAAAATGGACTATAAACTACAGTGCAGAATGCTGCTCCTGCATAGGTTCTGTCACACTACTACAACGCCAGTAAAACTCTGATTTTATAGTTTGACATTCACAGACATGCTTACCACAAACTAAAAGCTACTGGATCAGAATATACACAAAATCAGAATTGATCTTTCATTCTTATTTCTAACTAAGCACTTGCCATTCTCTTTCATTCAAATCAAGTATACTTCCTTAAATATTAATAATGAATTGAGGCTAATTCACCTTATTTACTTGTGCTTGGTTTGAAAGCAAGGTACAAATCCTGTAAACATAGCAACAAAGAGACCCAAAGTAAAAGTGTTTATATAAGTCATTAGCAAAACCATTATCTTCCCAGATTTTAAGAGTATTGAGACTGACCTGACTTTAATTTTACCTACAATTTCAAATTAAGTTTTAATTTACACCTAATACTGAAACAATATTAATTATTAATCATAGTTGAATAAATTAAAACTAAGAAAGTTGGATATTTTATGTGTGTGTGAATCCAGCACTTGTCTATGTTGTTAGCACTTTCTCTTAGATGTCTATGTTACTTGCAATAGTTTCGAGCAATTTATTAACATTTTGTGCCTCAACGCCCTTATGTGCGAAGTTAATGATTTCTTTTCATCATTTTTATAGGTTTAATTTGTTTGAATGTGAAATGTTTTATCTCAAGCAGATATATTGCAAATACAATTTTTATTTCTTAAACATTTTTGTTTTCTTCCGTGTTTTTCTAAGTCTCTATTGCAGACATATAATTCAACTCCATGCAATGTACAATTCAACTGAATATAATTATTAACACCAAGAAGATGTAAATAAACAGCAGTATTATATCTTACGTAAATTTTGTTGAATAATAGTAATTCATTGCTTGTTCTTAATTTTACAAAACTGGACATTCTTATTCTATTTAAAATATATTTAAAATAATGCTAATTATATGTGGTTTTGCAATACTAATTAAAGTAATTATACCTCAGCCCTCCCACTGAATTCACATCTCGTATCAGTAATAAACTTTCTTGTAATTCAAAGAGCCTTGCACTGCCTTCCATTATGAACGGCAAGATTTTAGTCCTGCATAAACCATGGCTAATTAAAGCAAATGAACCTTTTACACATCAGTTTTGTTGAAGCAAAAAATATGCCTTTTAACTGCCTGGTTCACACAAATAAATGAACAATGTGGCATCACCAGGTTTAAATCTAAAAAAAAAATCAATTTTGAATAAGATAATGAAGAACTAAGTACATTATTGGACATGATAATATATTCAATTGACTTGTACAGCTACTGTTCTTATCTCTAGAATTTTGAATACCTTTAGACACAATCTCCAAGCCAGAGAGTTTGCGATCCTGTTCGGACATGGGCAATTGCAATAACTTATCACTGCTGGATGGTCTGCATAAAATGACTTTGTTTTCTATCCCCTGCTTAACTATTTCAACCAGCAGCACAGTTCATTCTGTGTTCCTCCTACACAGTTATCGGTCTTGCCTCAGCTTCATTGAACATTTCTTCTGTGATCACGGTACGGTAGCGCAGCGGTAGAGTTGCTGCTTTACAGCGAATGCAGCGCCGGAGACTCAGGTTCGATCCTGACTACGGGTGCTGCACTGTAAGGAGTTTGTACGTTCTCCCCGTGACCTGCGTGGGTTTTCTCCGAGATCTTCGGTTTCCTCCCACACTCCAAAGACGTACAGGTATGTAGGTTAATTGGCTGGGTAAATGTAAAAATTGTCCCTAGTGGGTGTAGGATAGTGTTAATGTACGGTGATCGCTGGGCGGCACGGACTTGGAGGGCCGAAAAGGCCTGTTTCCGGCTGTATATATATGATATGATATGATATCACAGAGCAAATAACATTATTTGCATTTTCATTGCACATTTGACAATTTCTTTTCAAAAAATATACAAATTCCTGAACAATGAACTTTCCCCTGTACTTTTTTTGCCATTTTTCTCAGCTGACAATACTTTCATCTCTGCTTTGTTGTATGTCCTATTGCAGGAAATTGACTTTGTCAAAGATTAGATCAAAGAGAGCTGGATGAAATATTATTTATGTTAAACTTCTCTGTCAAAAAGGCAAAAAAACTAAAATGCACCAAATTAATAATAATAATAATAATAATAATACATTTTATTTATATAGCGCTTTTCATATACTCAAAGACGCTTTACAGAGATTTTGAGAACATAGGGAAATTAATAAATAGATAAATAAGTAAATAAATAAATGAACAGAGAAAGGAGACAGAAGGTGAGGTGACCTTCAGTGGTTGAAGGCAGTACTGAACAGGTGAGACTTCAGTGATGTTTTGAATGTGGTGAGTGTGGGGGAGTCTCTAACGGTTTGGGGTAGTGAGTTCCATAGGGTGGGAGCAGCGATGGAGAAAGCCCTGTCCCCCCAGGATCTGAGTTTAGTCCGGATGTGGGGGGATAGGAGATTGGCAGCGGCAGAGCGGAGGGTGCAGGTGGGAGTGTGCCTGTGGAGGAGGTCAGTCAGGTAGGATGGGGCCAGGTTATGGAGGGCTTTGTAGGTTATGAGGAGGATTTTGTACTGGATTCTCTGGGGGATGGGGAGCCAGTGGAGTTTATAAAGGACGGGGGTGATATGGTCACGGATCGAGGTGTGTGTGAGTAGACGGGCAGCGGAGTTTTGAATGTATTGAAGTTTATTGATGATTTTTGAGGGTGCGCCATAGAGGAGGCTGTTGCAGTAGTCCAGACGGGAGGTGATGAAGGCGTGGATGAGGGTTTCTGCAGCTGTGGAGGAGAGGGATGGACGGAGACGGGCAATGTTTTTGAGGTGGAAGAAGGCTGTCTTTGTGATGTGTTTGATGTGTTTGTCGAAGGAGAGGGTTTGATCAAGGATGATTCCAAGATTCCGGATGTGAGGTGAGGTGGATACTGGGAGACCATCAATGTTGAGGATGAAGTTTTGGGTGGATTTGGTGAGCATTTTTGGACCAATGATGATGATTTCAGATTTGTTGCAATTGAGTTTGAGGAAGTTTGATTGAAGCCAAGATTTTATTTCAGTAATGCAGTTTGTCAGTGTAGAGTGTGTGGTGGAGGAGATTGACTTGGTGGAGATGAGGAGCTGGATATCATCGGCGAAGCAGTGGAAGTTGAGACCATGACGGCGGATTAATTGATCAAGGGGGAACAGGTAGAGGATGAAGAGGAGGGGGCCAAGGACTGAGCCTTGGGGGATACCTTGGGGGAGGGGAGCGGTGGGGGATTTACAGTTGTTAATGGAGATGAACTGGTGTCTGTCAGAGAGGTAAGATTTAAACCAGGATAGGGCTGTGCCGGTGATGTTAAGGGAGGTTTCAAGTCGGCTGAGGAGAATGGAGTGATTTATGGTGTCAAAGGCGGCGCTGAGGTCAAGTAGGATGAGGATGTTGAGGTTGCCAGCGTCGGAGGAGAGGAGAATGTCGTTTGTGATTTTGAGGAGCGCAGTTTCAGTACAGTGGTTTGAGCGGAATCCAGATTGGAAAGTTTCATACAGGTTATTGGTAGAGAGGTGGTATTTTAGTTGGGAAGCTACAGCACGTTCCAAAACTTTGGACAGAAAGGGTAGGTTGGAGATTGGTCTGAAGTTGTTTGGGGTGTCAGGGTTTAGACCAGGTTTTTTCAGAATGGGGGTGACAGCAGCGATTTTGAGGGATGGCGGGACGATGCCAGTGGACAGGGAGGAGTTTATTGTTGCAGTGATAAGTGGAGAGAGAGCAGGAAGGCAGGCCTTGACAAAGCTGGAGGGGATGGTTAATGAGATGGTTATTCTAAAAGATTAAGCTTCTCTTTTCCATACTAAATAAAATGAACACAAATAAATACTGAGGATGCAGCAAAAACAATGGTTTCAGTGGCACTGTGACTATCAAGTATTTTGTAAGCAAAAACAAATTAGCAGGAGTTTAATAAAAAAAACACAAACTAATTGCGGTGGATCAGATATAAACATTATTTTTAACCAACTTGCACCTGCTTATTGTGGGAATGCTGATCTTTTACTATCTCTAACCATTTCCTGAGGTTTTGCTCGAGATAAAGATCCTGATGTTTTGCAGGAGTTGGGAAGAGATTGAAAGATACGTTTGCAAGGAAAAATTCTGAAATGCAATTGATCAGCAGGCCTTTATGATTTTTTGTAGTGCTTTCTCACTTGAAGGACCAGAGGGAAAGGATGCAACTAGGGACTAGAAAGGATACCATCTGGGGAATGGGAAAATCATGGACTGATGAAGACTGCCACTCTGGCATTTGGGAAGAAAAGGATATTGGGGGAAAATGTATGTGTGGTGATGTTGTGGGACATTTGACTGATCACGGTGAAAGATTTTCCTCAGGAACTAGGGGGAGAACTTCCTCTTCTTGTAGTTAATGATCAGTACTCCAATAAGTTGGATTAGACTGCTTCCAGCTCCAATCAATTGCCAAATTGGTTCAGCTTGAGTATTCATAGCTTATTGCTGATGGATTAAAAAAGCTAACAAAATATCAGCAGCAGACCTGCCTCTTTAGAATGTGTTGTAAAGATGCCCCTGAATTGGAAGCAGGGAATCAGAATGCAGTTTATAAGTTTTCCAAGTTAATCTCAACCATCCCTGTCCAGTGTTGAGTAATTAAAATTACTCCCAATATCTTTACTTCCAAAATTCTCTTTGCAGTTTGTAGTTATAGACTATTACATTGGATTTGATGCAAACTTACAGTGCCTTCCATAATGTTTGGGACAAAGATCCATCATTAATTTATTGCCTCTGTACATAATTTGAGATTTGTAATAGAAACAAAAATCACATGTGGTTAAAGTGCACATTGTCAGATTTTATTAAAACATATTTTTATACATTTTAGTTTCACTATGTAGAAATTACAGCTGTGTTTATGCGTAATCCCCCCATTTCAGGCACCATGATGTTTGGGACACATGGCTTCACAGGTGTTTGTAAATGCTCAGGTGTATTTAAATGCCTCCTTAATGCAGGTAAAAGAGAGCTCTCAGCACCCAGTCTTTCCTCCAGTCTTTCCATCACCATTGGAAACTTTTATTGCTGTTTATCAACATGAGGATCAAAGTTGTGCCAATGAAAGTCAAATAAGCCATTATGAGACTTAGAAACAAGAATAAAACTGTTAGAGACATCAACCAAACCTTAGGCTCACCAAAATCAACTGTTTGGAACATCATTAAGAAGGAAGAGAGCACTGGTGAGCTTACTAACCGCAAAGGGACTGGCAGACCAAGGAAGACCTCCACAGCTGATGATAGAAAAATTCTCTCGAAAATAAAGAAAAATCCCCAAACACCTGTCTGACAGATCAGAAACACTCCTCAGGAGTCAGGTGTGGATTTGTCAATGACCACTGTCTGCAGAAGACTTCATGAACAGAAATACAGAGGCTACACTGCAAGATCCAAACCACTGGTTAGCCGCAAAAATATGATTACCAGGTTATAGTTTGCCAAGAAGTACTTAAAAGAGCAACCACAGTTCTGGAAAACGGTCTTGTGGACAGATGAGATGAAGATTAACTTATATCAGGTTGATGGCAAGAGCAAAGTATGGAGGAGAGAAGGAACTGCCCAAGATCCAAAGCATACCACCTCATTTGTGAAACACTGTGGTGGGGGTGTTATGGCCTGGGCATGTATGGCTGCTGAAGGTACTGGCTCACTTATCTTCATTGATGATACAATTGCTGATGGTGGTAGCATAATGATTTCTGAAGTATTTTGACACATCCTATCTGCTCAAGTTCAAACAAATGCCTCAAAACTCAATGGCTGGCAGTTCATTCTACAGCAAGACAACGATACTGCTAAAGCAACAAAGGAATTTTTTTAAGTTAAAAAATTCTTGAGTGGCCAAGCCACTCACCTGATCTGAACCCAATTGAGCATGCCTTTTATATGCTGAAGAGAAAACTGAAGGGGACAAGCCCCCAAAACAAGCATTAGCTAAAGATGGCTGCAATACAGGCCTGGAAGAGCATCACCGGAGAAGACACCCAGCAACTGGTGATGTCCATGAATCGCGGACTTCAAGCAGTAATTGCATGCAAAGGATATGCAACAAAATACTAAACGTGACTACTTTCATTTACATGACATTGCTGTGTCCCAAACATTATGGTGCCCTAAAATGGGGGGACTATGTATAAACACTGCTGTAATTTCTACATGGTGAAACCAAATGTATAAAATACCCTTTATTAAAATCTGCCAATGTGCACTTTAACCACGTGATTTTTTTTCTATCACAAATCTCAAATTGTGGGATATAGAGGCAAATAAATAAATGTTGGGTCTTTGTCCCAAACATTATGGAGGGCACTGTACATTGAATACTATCAGTGGAATGTCATTGGTGCACACTGGTCCTCTCTTATTTTGGACTTTTTGAATCTGCATCCATTGTTTGCAACTTGTGGTGAAGAATAAACATGAGCAGCGCTAATGACACTGATTTCCATTCTTTAAATATTCCATTTTATCAGGATTAAGTGAATGAAAAACATACTTTCAACATGCAAGTCGCTGGACTGATCACATTCAGAGGTAGATATACGTCCAATAGAATAGGGATAAATGGGCCATTTTCAGTGTGGTCAGCTGTAATTAACGGGATACCCCAGAGATTAGTGCTGGGGTCTCAGCTATTTATAATTCATATCAATTACTTAGATGAAGGGATCAAATATATTGTATCAAACTTTGCTAATGCTACAATGGGAGGTTGGAAAGTAAGTTGTGAGGAGAACACATAACATTCACAAAGAGATATGGAGAAGTTAGGTGAGTGGGTGAAAGATAGCAGATGGAACATAAAGTGGAGAAATGTGTGGTTTTAAATTTTGGTTGGAGAAAAAGAAAAGCAGAATATTACTTAAATGCCTCCAACAACTGAATACTGGCGATCATTAGATTTGTGTATTCTTGTGCATGACACACTGAAACTTAACAAGCAGGTAGCAAGGAAGGTAAATGGGATATGAATAGAAAATGCTGATATCACTCAGCATGTCAGACAGCATCTGTGGAAAAACAAATAGTTAACATTTCAATTGAAAATCACTTTATCATAACCGAATCAATTGGACTGTTGGCCTTTGTTTCAAGGGTGGGAGGAGGGTGGGGAGTGGTGATATGGACTGCAGAATACAAGAGGGAGAATATCTCACGGTGGCGCAGCGGTAGAGTTGCTGCTTTACAGCGAATGCAGCACCGGAGACTCAGGTTCGATCCTGACTACGGGTACTGCACTGTAAGGAGTTTGTACGTTCTCCCCGTGACCTGCGTGGGTTTTCTCCGAGATCTTCGGTTTCCTCCCACACTCCAAAGACGTACAGGTATGTAGGTTAATTGGCTGGGTAAATGTAAAAATTGTCCCTAGTGGGTGTAGGATAGGGTTAATGTACGGGGATCGCTGGGCGGCACGGACTTGGAGGGCCGAAAAGGCCTGTTTCCGGCTGTATATATATGATATGATATGATATGAAAACCATACAGGAGTTGGTGAAGACAGATGGAGTATGGTGTAGAGTTTTAGGAAAGACACCTAAACCAGTTTGAAGAAGTGTCCTGGCCCAAAACATCACCTATCCATTTCCTCATGTGATGCTGCCTAACCCGCTGAGTTACTCCAGCACTTTATCCGTTTAGGATGGATATGTTTGTTTTGGAGGGACTGCATAGAAAATTCACTGAATTGATTTCAGGAATGAAGGGACTACAGGGAAATATTGAAACTATATTCTTGGTAGTTTAAAATAATTAATCATATGCAGTTTTGATGGTCTTAATGCAATTGATGCTCTCAGCATGATTTTCCTTCTGAGGAATCTAGAATTGAACATCATATTTTCAGGGTTTCCATTCATATTTGAAGGAAAGAGGAACTTCTGGTCCAAAAGGGTAGTTTGTGGAATTTTTTACCCCAGAGAACTGTGAGTCTGAATTAATAACAATCTTCAAGGCTGAGATTTTGGGCAGCACCGTGGTACAGAAGCCAAGCTGCTACTACATAGTTCCAATGGTCCAGATTTAACCCTGCCATCCAGAGCTGCCCATGTCAGGGGTATTACTCCTAATTTCATGTATGAAATCAGAGTGGCACAGTGGTAGAGCTGCTGCCTCACAGCGCCAGAGACCAGAGTTTGATCATGACTAGGGATGTCATCTGAGCGGAGTTTATACATTCTCCCTGTGACCACGTGGGTTCTCCAGGTGATCCGGTTTCCTCCCACATTCCAAAGATGTGCAGGTTGGTAGGTTAATTGGCTTCGGTAAATTGCCCCTAGTGTGTAAGACATTGAACTAGTAAAGCGGGTGATTGATGGTTGGTGGGGACTCAGTGGGCCTGTTTCAATGCTGTATCTCTAAGCTCGAAATATATACATGAGGGAAGAACTGAAATTGTGAGCCTGTTTAAAGGAGAGAGGGAAAAGTTAAACAAAGATTTTTAAGCATAAATATTTTTTTGCAATGCATTATTGTCTCTGAATTTTGCCTGTGTTTCACCTATCTCATATGTGTTTGCGACTGCCACGTCAGAATGAGCTTACCTCCACCAGGTTCAACATGAACTTCCAAATCGGCTGGAGCTTCAGCAGGAAAGTCCTATGCAGTGGCAGGGCCTTTTGTGGCTCCAGACTGAGACTTTGTGAATGGGGCAGACAGAGCCATGCCCATGAAACAGCGGATGAAAAGCACCAACAGCCAGGTAAGCCACCGTACTTCTTAGCTCATTGTCAAAACTGTCAATTACTTCAAATGGCTAACTTTACGAAACATTCAAAAACTTTTTAAAAAACATTATAGCTTTATAAAGTTATTGAAATATTAAAAAGACTAAAACATTTTGACTACTCTAGAGCAAATGAAAATATTTAAATGCGAATATCTATCATTCCCATGTCCACAGTATACAACAAGGAAGGTCAATCAATTGAACTCTGAATGCATGAATTTCTCTCCGCTTTCCTAGCATCTGAAAGCTGACACACAAGGGTGGTGCCCTGCAGTGTCAGCAGTAACTCCAGAAGCAGACTGTGGAGCTAGGTTATGTCTGGCACAGTTAGATTGCAATGTAGTGCAGTGTGGATATCCACAGGGGGTTAAGGAGCATAAATGTCCAGCCTACACACAGGATATAAGGTGGGTGGTAATAGTACCCCCCAAGCTCAGTTAGCACCATTCCGACTACAGAAAGAAGAATAGGTGCAAAGGAATTCATGTGATTCTTGACTTTAAATTGGCCTTACAATTGGAAACATTCAAAGCCATCTGAAAAACAATGCGTTTCAGTAGCGGTTACTGAATAACTCACATACAATCAATGTAACGCCGCAAAATATTCTTTACCACCTAGTTCAGTTTAAACCCAAGGAATATGCCAAACTAAAATACAGAGCAAACTCTGTGGAAACTGGGTGTAAAATCCTGGACTAACAATTTAATTAGACATTTGCCAAAGTTTAAGACCTCTTATTGTATTTATTTAAGCAACTTGTAGGTGTCCCAGCTTCAAACATTTCAAATCTGCAAGTCATGTAAGGTTACATTTTTTTACTGAATTATGAAATAGTTCAACTGTATAAGTTGGTTCACACAACAGTACAAATTGCAAGTAGGTATTTAACCCCTTTACATTGCCTAAGTTCAACATATTACGGGCAATTAATGAAATACACTCATATTATCGATTTTCTCTTTAAATATGTATCTGTACTAGCTGACTACACCACACTATCCAATTTAAACACTATATGTTTGCAAAATTTCTGGAATATCAGATAATATTCTTTTTATAATATGATCAACAAATATAATACGATGTATTTTCACGCTTCTCCTTGCATTTACAGTGAGACCTATTCAATTTCCTATTTCTGTTTCGCCACTTTTACAATCCCTTTAGAAAAGGAAACATGTTGATTTAATTATCTGTATAATTTTTTGGAAAGAAGTTACAAACTAATTGGACACAATCTTGTTAATCTGAAGTAACTGTGCAGTTCCTAACATTTTGCCTGTTGCACACATCATTACAGTACTGACAAAAGAATGTTAATAAGCATCATTAATGCTTATGCAAAAAACACCAAAGAAGTATTTTATGTTACTTTCACTCTTAGAATTCTGTTCTTTGGATAATTCCAATTGACATTAAAGGCCCCAAGGAGAGACTAATATCACTCACTAAAATCTCAAGACAAAAGTACTGCTTTACCCAACTTAATCAAATTCTGCTCTTGGAAGAAAAATTCCAAAACGCACTTACAATTGTTATTGATTTTATGTTCCATTAGGGTCATGTGCGGTTATTTTTCTCACAGAATGTTTCTTTTTTATTGCTATGTTTGATTCGTTTTACTTAGTTGAATAGTCTAACCTGACAAATCATGTTCGGTATGGGCATTGTGGGTGGAAGGGCCAATTTGCTGTGCCGTGCTGTACTATTTGATGTTCTATGCTCGATTGTGGGATTTTTTTAACCAACATGTTCGCAATGAAATTCTGCATTATTTGAGGCGAAGGTAAATCACAGGCCTTGCAATGGGGCGTTGCATTTAACGTATGCCTGTTGTAGACTAGCCTAACTATGTACAAAATTTGCACAAAAATTGTAATTTAAATTAAATATTAATTAATGCAACAAACTGGATTTAGTCTAAAATGCTTGGTTACATGATTGGAATTAAGCAATAATAAATTAATGCCACATTTCATCACATTATGCACCATCAAGAATTGCTTTAAATGTTACGATATGATAAAGTTCTATTCATTTTATGAATATTAAAAAGAAAAGATTATAGATCATCCAAAAATGCTAGCTGAACCAAATATATTGCATTTTCACCAAATTTGGTCTTTGACTTGTAGTTTAGTTTAGTTTAGTTTCATTTAGTCTAAAGATGTAGTGCGGAAACGGGCCCTTCGGCCCACCGAGTGCTGACCAATGATCCCCCGTACATTGATGCTATCCTACACATCCGGGACAATTTATAGATTTTACCAAAGCCAATCAACCTACAAAACTGTATGTCTTTGGAATGTGGGAGGAAACCGGAGCTCCCAGAGAAACCCATGCAAGACACGAGGGGAATGTACAAACTCTGTACAGACAGCGTCCAAAATCAGGATCGAACCCAGGTTCCTGGCACTGTAAGGCAGTAGCACTGCCGCTATGCCAACGTGCCGCCCTGTGCCGTGATAATAAAACATTCTTCTATATAGTACATATTGGCATTTTTCATGCTTTTGGTTTTACTCACCTTGTAAATCAAGTTATAACAACTGAACATTGTAAAGGTCAGCGGCAGCCTTGAAATAGAATATTTATTAAACTGGACACTAATACAGGCATCCTTTCTATGACATACTCTTTAAATTTATACATTTCAGTCCACAGATCTACTTTGATAGGTGATATTACATATCGTAAGTGATTATTAAATGCAGATTTAACAAAAACAATTGCTTTACCAGCTTATAGAGTCCCAAATATTGTTTTCGCTGATTTGGTTACCACACAAATTAATGTGCATCAAATGTTTTTTATAATGTAAAAAATTACATCAGGTTTATTTGTCTCCATACAGAATAGTGAGTGAACATATTGCCCCAATGCTGGACCTTATCTCCAAAATTCCACTAATCTCATTATGTCAATTAAACTATTTAATAAACTTATAAGCATTTATCTAACTGAGGTGACAATGCCCTGCTGAGTTTCCCAATTTTCTGCTAACCAGGCTTTTCTGAAACAGATAATACCATTTTATTACACAAAGGTCACCGGGGAAATTAACTCCTCTCCTATCAAATCCAAAAAATTCACTTGCACTGAAAGACAACATGTGGCTCCTTTGATTATACCCTTCCTTCAGATACCCAATGGAATAGGTCAATGACCTTTGCTGCTAACTTTAGTCCAGAACTGCTGCAGCTAGCAGCAGGGAGCTTCAAACTTCCTGTTGTCTGCATTAATACCAGTTTAATACCATTATCACACAAGGAATAGAATACAAGGTACAATTGAAACAACATTTCTAGTTTACTGTGTAAGAGGGACTCTGCATTACAATATTAATTGAAATTCAAAATTGTAATCAATGTATGAACAATGTACACAGAAGAGGAGAGCAGTACGATTTTTTTTAAAAAGTGGCACATTGTCAAATTGCAACTCAAAAGAGAGAAATTCATTTCTAACTTACATTAGAAAATCTGTTATTTTCGAGTCAATAATATTTGCTTTAGCCTCCTGGTTTTTCATTCACACTGTCGTGAATGAAAATTTCAAAGATGGACACATCCTTAATTTCTTCACCTTTATGAAACAGTTTTGGCAAAAGACATTAACATACCAAATTGAATTGCCTTTGGTTTCTGAACAGGGCGCATGAAGTTTTAGAAGCCAGTGTCTCCACTTAAATGCTGGTCTGTTAAAATAAGTTGCATGCTCTGGCCAAACCCAGAAGTAACATGAAAATAATACAACCCAATTAACAATTCGCTTGGTATGCCAATGTGCCACTTTCATTACCCAGAGCTCAACCAGCAGGCAGTACTCTGGACATCCTATATCGTTGCCTCCATCGTAGTAACCCCAAAGCTTCCAACTCAGCATTTCGAACTCTACCAGACACTTACAGGAGAAATAAAGAGAAAGAGAACCAGGGCTAATTTGGTTCAAGCAAAATGCCATGAAATTAAAAGGTCAATAGGGGCAAGTAAATAGTAAATAAATTAATAATCAGACTACTTTAATATTTTGTTTAAGTGAAGCTTTGTAAATTGAATAGAAGAAATGCTGGGTGTGTACTATAAGCCATTAAACAACCTCAGGGATATAAAGTAACATATTTGTAAGCAAAATTCTCAAAAGTGAACACTTTTGAAGCACTTTGTTCTTTGCATACATCTATATACTAAAACTCTCGTTTGTTTGTTTATTTGTTCCTGAACTACAGCCAAAACGTTACACGATAGTGTGACAATTTTAGGCCCACCTTACTCACCGTCATCCCTTTGGTACTAATGGAAGAGATTTCATTGAAATCGGTGTTATATTTTTAGTTATTCACATTTTAAAGTTTAAATCTATCTCCTAGGGAAGGAGGGGGGAGGGGGGAGGGGGAGGGGGAGGGGGAGGGGGAGGGGGAGGGGGAGGGGGAGGGGGAGGGGAGGGGGAGGGGGAGGGGGAGGGGGAGGGGGAGGGGGAGGGGGAGGGGGAGGGGGAGGGGGAGGGGGAGGGGGAGGGGGAGGGGGAGGGGGAGGGGGAGGGGGAGGGGGAGGGGGAGGGGGAGGGGGAGGGGGAGGGGGAGGGGGAGGGGGGAGGGGGGAGGGGGGAGGGGGAGGGGGGAGGGGGGGAGGGGGAGGGGGTGCTGCACCAATGCAGGAGAGGTTTGGGTCCAACTTGGTCTAGTTACTATTAAAACACAAAGTACTTGTGCTATAATACCTGATCGGGGTACTGATTGAGAATGATCAGCCATGATCACATTGAATGGCGGTGCTGGCTCGAAGGGCCGAATTGTCTATTGTCTATTGTCAAACTATTTTGAACTTAGGTTGAGTCAAAAATAGAAGCTTATGTGAAACATCAAGAGCTTAGCAGAGCACATAGTCTAGAAAGAAATAACAACTCAAGGAATTAAAAGGGAAATTTGGGAAATAAAGAGAGGGCATGAAAAACTACTGGCAATCAAAATTAAACAAAATGTGAAGATGCAATGTAATTACAGGAAGAGCAAAAGGAGAACCAAGGAAATGGTAGGAAGGAACTGCAGATGCTGGTTTACAATGAAGATAGATACAAAAAGCTGGAGTATCTCAGTGGGCCAGGCAGCGTCTCTGGAGAAAAGTAATAGGTGACCTTTTTGGCCAGATGTCTGAAGAAGGGTCTCGATCTGTAACGTCACCTATTTCTTTTCTCCAGAGATGCTGCTTGACCCGCTGAGTTAATCCAACTTTTTGTGTCTATCTTTGAAGGGAATAGTAGGGCCGATTTGGGACCAAAATTACAAGTAAGTGCTTAAGGCGTTTAATATATACTTTGCGGCTGTCTTCATAGAGGAGGAAAAATTATGCCAATATTTTAGTTAAGATGAATGTTTGAAATATTGGCTTGGGAAAATTAATAACAGGGCAATACTTAATGGATTTAACATAAAGAAAAATGCAAACATGCAAAAAAATTATAGTAAACCACCAGGCCCACGTTTTCCCCTCCATTCAATATGATCACGGCTGATCTATCCTGGCCTCAGCTCTACATTTGTGCCAATACCTCATAACCAATTTCTTGATCTTCCAAATATTTACAGTATCTATCTCTGCTGCAAAAATATATCCACCAGCCTCAAGAGCAGTAATTCACTCCAGTCTGAGAGCAGACATTTCTACGTACCTCAGTTTTAAATGGCCAGCCCCTTATTTTGCAGCTAACTCTTTGTTCATGATTCTCCCGTTTGTGAGAAATTCTCAACATCTACCCTGTTCCCTTAGGATCTTGCATATTTGAATAAGACCACTTTTCATTCTTTTCAGCTTCAAGGAATGCAGAGCCAAACTATCTAGCCTCTTTCCTTTTAGATAATAATCCCTTTTGATTCCATTTACTGTGCATGACCTCACACTCCTCCGCATTAAATGCCATTTGCCAAATTTTGCCTGCTCATTCAATCTACTCACTCAATTTATCTACATCCTGGATGCTGATAGATTGAGTAAGGCCCATATATCCCAGGCTGCAATTAGGAGCAAGGAAGGAAATTACAGTGGTTCTGATCATCCTTTTCCAAATCCTCCTCATCTGTAAGAATGGTTTTAGAGGAGCAGACCGTTAACATTGAATCAATATTTAAAAAGGGAGGAAGGAATGAAGTGTGATATTACAAGGCATTTAAACTTCAGGGGACGGTGTAGGCCTTCATTTGGAAAGGCCACTGGTTAATCAAGGACGAGCAGCATAGATTTGTTAAGGGAAGTCATGTTTGATTAATTTGATTGCATTTTTTAAGGAGATAAAAATGGAGACTACATCTGCATTTAACTTCAGATAGTTCCTCTGACAAGCTCCCAAATGACTGGATGGTTAAAAGCAGAGGGCAAGAGAGAGCAGGAAATTGGAAAAAAACTGGTTCAATGGCAGGAAGCTAAACATTAAACCATCCCCAACACGAGGGACTATTTACATTTATACCAAGCCAACTAACAGAGTCTTTGCAGTGTGGGAGGAAACCGAAAATCTCAGAAAAACCCACGCAGAGAACGGGGAGAATGTACAAACTCCGCACAGACAGCATCCGTAGTCGGGATTGAACCCGGGTGTCTGGCAGTGTAAGCGCTGTAAGGCTGCAACTCTACCACTGTGTCACCATGCTGCCCCTACCACTGCTCCACCATTGCACCCAATAAATGTGACAATCAAAAAAACCTGCAGAGCCTGAAATAAGTAAAACATTCAGGAAACACTCATCATCAGTAAGGGCAATGGAAAGACAATCCAAAAGTTGGAGAATTCAATTTTAAATCCAGAAGGCTGCAGCCAAAATGTCACCCATCCTTTTTTCTCCAGAGATGCTGCCTGACCCGCTGAGTTACTCCAGCACTTTATGTCTATATTTGGTATAAACCAGCATCTGCAGTTCTTTGTTTCGAGATATGGAAGATGAGGTGTTTTTCCTTACACTAATGTCAGGCCTCGTTATAACAGCGCAGGAGGCCACAAACAATTGGTTAAAATGGGAGTACAATGTAGAATTAAAATTGCAACAGGACACTCAGGCTCATCGTTGAAGATTGATACGTGGTGATAAATGACCATCCAATCCATACTTGGTTTCTTCCATGCAGAGGAAACAATATTGTGAACACTGAATGCATTGAATGCAACACGTTAAATTAAAAGAAGTGCAAGTGAATCATTGCTTCTGATCGATTGCACTGAGAGATAGTCAGCGTCCAAAGGAAGGAAAACTTGTTATCCATGACTCTGTTCTTGACTCCATCCGACATCCAACTATAAATGCTGCCACCCCCCCAACTAACAAGAAGTTGTAACTAGTAGAGTGGATAAGGGAGAACCAGTCGATGTGTTATATCTGGACTTTCAGAAGGCCTTCGACAAGGTCCCACATAGGAGATTGGTGTACAAACTTAAGGTACACAGTATTGGGGGTTCAGAGTGGGCAAATGCATGGCAAATGCATGGCAGATGCAATATAATGTGGATAAATGTGAGGTTATCCACTTTGGTGGCAAGAACAGGAAAGCAGAGTATTACCTGAATGGTGGCCAATTAGGAAAAGGGGAGATGCAACGTGACCTGGGTGTCATGGTGCACCAGTCATTGAAAGCAAGCATGCAGGTGCAGCAGGCAGTGAAGAAAGCGAATGGTATGTTAGCATTCATAGCAAGATTTGAGTATAGGAGCAGGGAGGTTCTGCTGCAGTTGTACAGGGCCTTGGTGAGACCGCACCTGGAGTATTGTGTACAGTTTTGGTCTCCTAATCTGAGGAAAGACATTCTAGCCTTAGAGGGAGTACAGAGAAGGTTCACCAGATTGATCCCTGGGATGGCAGGACTTTCATATGAAGAAAGATTGGATAGACTAGGCTTATACTCGCTGGAATTTAGAAGACTGAGGGGGGATCTTATTGAAACATATAAAATTCTTAAGGGGTTGGAGAGGCTAGATGCGGGAAGATTGTTCCTGATGTTGGGGAAGTCCAGAACCAGGGGTCACAGCTTAAGGATAAGGGGGAAGTCTTTTAGGACCGAGATGAGAAAACATTTCTTCACACAGAGAGTGGTGAGTCTGTGGAATTCTCTGCCACAGAAGGTAGTTGAGACCAGTTCATTGGTTATATTTAAGAGGAAGTTAGATGTGGCCCTTGTGGCTAAGGGGATCAGGGGGTATGGAGAGAAGGCAGGTACGGGTTACTGAGCTGGATGATCAGCCATGATCATATTGAATGGCGGTGCAGGCTCGAAGGGCCGAATGACCTACTCCTGCACCTATTTTCTATGTTTCTAAGTTGGTACGGTCATATGTCAAATGAAAAACAATATGGCCCTCGGTCCCTCCTGAATTTCTAAAACTTAGTGGAAAGGACACAATCTCCACTGTGCATCAGGTAAAATGAGAAGATCAGCATCATCCTCTACATGGCCTTTTCTGACCTCACAAATGTCTTTGACTCCATTTACTGTGGAGCATCCCTTCTAATTTGGCAGTCCGCAGAATTCATCTCCTTCTTGGTATTGATTTCCAATTAGTACTTCACTGACGGTTCAATCTAGATTATGTCCTCTCATTTTCTGGAAGATCCACAATGAACTAACTCATCAGTATGATTGCTGACCAAAGCCAATTCCTTGAAATTCTTCTCGCCTCAACTCCTGTAATCTTAATTTACTATTCAAAATCCTGCTCTGTATAAAAGTATCTGCAACTATTGATGATTTTCTTTTTCAGTAATGCCCCAGTTCTCAGGAAGCCATCTCAGAACCACTTCAACTCACCTGTTCAAGTTACTGCTCTCAACTTCTTGCCAAACATATTTCCATTAAATCTTTGGAATAAAATTAGAACATATTATCTCTTTTTCAAAAGTGAAAAGTTAAGATGATGAGCTCCGATTCAATTCTGGTCATCGGGGCATAAATTCCACTGTTTTATTTGGAATTCTTGTGTAGTTGTTAACCTGAACTGATACTTCTAATGAAATATATAGCTGTACACGTTATGAACAATATACTTTCAAAGGATAGAGGATCACCTTATATCTCTGAACAAGATGTACGGTCAACTAAATCAGGAGTAAATTATAATGGCATTAAATGAGGGGACTGCAGACATGCTGGAGGTCTTGTCCTTCAGTTAAGATATCCAGTCTGCTCTCTTATGTGGGTGCAACGGATTGTATATCGACTAGTTAAGGAGTAATCGAGGAGTGGGTCTGGTGCTAGAGTCAGGCAACACCATTAAATTTGTCATTATGCCATTTGTACACATATTGCCTATCACATTTTCCACACAACAGCACCAGCTAGTTTCAGATTATTTCAGTGGTGGTGAGGAAATCTAGCCATCCTGAGGATATGACAGGAAATAATATACCATCAAGTTATTTTTTCAGTAAATGGGAGAATGAACATTGTTTTAAGATATATAGGAAGGAACTACAGATGCTGGTTTAAATTGAAAAAATGGAGTAACTCAACGGGTCAGGCAGCATCTCTGGAGAATAGGAATGGGTGACTTTTCCGGTCGAGCCCTTCTTCAGAAACATCACCTATTTCGTTTCTCCAGAGATACTGCCTGACTCGCTGAGTTACTCCAGCTTTTTGTGTCTGTCTATTGTTTTAATGTAATTCACTTTTGGTCTGAGGTGTATGTGTTTTTATTACAGTTAAAAAAGAACTACCAAGTTTTTTTTAATTAAGTGAATGAGTGTATGATTTTTATCTCATAAATCTATGCTGATAGAAATAACTATGTGATGATCTTTGTCCACTGCAATGGAACGTAGGTTTAAAAAAAAAGATACAGGGGTAGAATCAGTAAGATTGATCTTGCCCAAAGATACCCCACCAGTGCTGAAAGCTTTGCTTCAGTAATGTCTTTGATCATCAACTAAATCAATGCAAAACAACCTCTCAATAGCATCCAATTATCAGTTTACAGTGCAGCAAGTCATCCTTCGTAAATCAAGAAACTTTAACTGTCGAAACAGACACAGACAAGATAAAAGTTAATAGAAATGCAAATAATGTTCTTAATATAGGACTGAAAACCATTCCCGAGAATGCACGTTATTTAAGACTTATGACTGCAACAGCTTAAAAGCTGCATTTATGACTATTTCATTTACTTCACTGGCTTTTGCCTGACCTTTAATTGCACATAGATCAAAGGCAGAAAGACGATGAAACATTTAAGGAGTTGTGGGTTCTAAGGACAGCACATTAATAAAATACAGCAAATCCACTGAATTAAATCACCACTTAGAATATTAGAATTTAAACCAATACAACAAATAAGTACAAGTGGCAGTAGAGTTAACTCACTTCTATGTCTGATAAATTATTCAACATTGAAAGTGTAAATTTATTTGAAAGTTATTGCTTAGGTATGACCGTTAAATTTGATTTTTAGCTCGCTGCATTCATTTATAGATACGAGGTATGCGATTTAAAAATTACACAAGTTATTTCTTTTTCTGTTTGGTATTCACTTTTCTCTCTTAACTATTTTAGGTGAAGAAAACTTTAGGGTAATTTTCAAACAATCTCAATGCTGTAAAAGTGGTACAAATATTTTAACTTTGGCATCAAATTTGAGAGTATCCTGGTGGAATATATTCCAGAGTAATTTTGCCAAAAACCTAGGCTTGAAATTTTCCTGGCACAGTCCCCACTCTGCATTGTAACTTCACAGGAAGTGTTTTGGAAAGCCAATTTATACAAAAGGTATTCTATGTGTATTAAATAAAGAGACATGGGTATTTCCACCTGAGACACAATATAGACCGTAGAACAATGCAGCACAGGAACAGGCACTTCGGCCCACACTGTCTGTGTTAATCCTCTCTGCCTGCATGTGATCAGTATCCCTCCATTCCCTGCACATCATACCTGCCTCCATCATCACTCCTGGTAACACGTTCCAGGCACTGATCACTGTTAAAAAAAAGGCCCTGTTACAATTCCTTTCAATATTCGCCCTCTGACCTTAAAGCTCTGCCCTCTAGTCTTTGACATTTCCACCCTGGGGGAAAAAACCCCATTACAAAACGTTACAAAAAACACAACAGGCACACAGAGCAAGACAGAATGTTGGAAGTGATTAGCGAAAGAAAGGGAAAACAGATTCTCATGAGGACATTCATAGGCAAACTTTTCCTATGAAAATGTGAGTGAGAAACAATGTACGGAATATCTGCACATTAGAAAGACACTTTCACTATAAACTGCATCTTACTTCAAGCACAACTGCTGAGCGTTTGAAGGCACTGGGCTCGGAATCTCTGGATTTTGGAAGGATGAGGGGGGACCTCATTGAAATTTACTGAATAGTGAAAGGCCTGGATAGAGTGAGTGTGGAGAGGATGTTTCCACCAGTGGGAGAGTCTGGGACCAGAGGCCATAGCTTCAGAATAAAAGGACATACCTTTAGAAAGGAGATTAGGAGGAATTTCTTTAGTCAGAGGGTGGTGAATCTGTGCACTCCTTTGCCACAGACAGCTGTGCAGGCCAAGTCAGTGGATATTTTTAAGGCGGAGATTGACAGATTTTTGATTAGTAAGGTTGATCAGTGGTTATGGGCAAAGGCAGGAGAATGGATTCAGAGGGAAAGATAGATCAGCCATGATTGGATGGTGTAGACATGATCGGCCAAATGGCCTTATTCTGCTCCTAGAACATAAACTGCCTGCAGTCTCAGAGCAGGGTGAGGACTGTAGTACCAATGACTTTCATGATGACTGTAGGAAGTAACATGGCAATAGTCTGCTTTTCCATGAAATAAATCATTAAGATAATTTACACAAAAGGTGGAGGGTGTATGGAACAAGCTGCCAGAGGAGGCAGTTGAAGCTGGGACTATCCCAATGTTTAAGAAACAGTTAGACAGGTACATGGATAGGACAGGTTTGGAGGGAATATGGACCAAATGCAGGCAGGTGGGACCAGAGTAGCTGAGACATGTTGGCCAGTGTGGGCAAGTTGGGCCAAAAGGCCAGTTTCCACACTGTATCACTCTATGACTTTATGACTCTATCAGTATCCCGACATTGCTTGGCTTTGACTGATGTTGTGGTACAAGCTCACACTTTGGCATTGACAAGTTTCAGACCACAGCTCATATTTAATGTCCCTGCACTTACAAACCTATTATCACTAAACCAGATGGCACAGCTTTGCATTTATGAAACAAAGTGTTGGAGGTGGTAGTTGAGGCAAGTATTATAACATGTTTGTGGATGCCACAAAAATTGGTGGCATAATGGCCAGTGAAGGGGATTATCTCAGATTATAATGAAGTAGATGTGAGGTAGAAACAAGGAACTGCAGATGCTCGTTCACACAAAAGAATAAAAAGTGCTGGAGTAACTCAGCAGATCAGGCAGCATCTCTGGAGAACACACATAAGCAACATTTTGGGTTGGAACCCTTGTTCAGACTGATTGTAGGGGGAGGGGGGAAGTAAGCTGGACGAGAGGCAAGTATTAAGTGTTCACAGGTGAGGGGGGGAGGTGGTTGATAGCTAGATTATTGGAACAAAGGCCAGAGATAAAAGCAACAGTGTGAGATAGGATTGAAGAGTTGCGAATTGTGAAACCAGAGGAAGGAATCAAGGAGGAGGGGGACTGGGAGGTGGGGGAGAAATAGGTGGGAGTCCAGGTGGGGTACAGTGGAGGGGAGGGAGGTGAAAGGGCGGGGTGGGGGTGAAAGGGGAGGAGGGGGCGGTTATTCGAGGTTACCTAACATTGAAGAATTCAATGTTCATACCATTGGGTTGTAACCTTCCCAAGTTGAATAATATAATAATAATAATAATATATAACTTTATTTGTCCCACACCGGGGAAATTTGCAGTGTTACAGCAGCAAAATGGATAGCAAGAGACATTCATTATAAATAAAAATAAAGATAAGGATAATTGTCATAATTTACTGTGTTTTTCCTTTTACTGTTACTGTTGACTGGACTGTTGACTGGTCTGCTGGGAGCAGTACTGGTTGTGCAGTCTCACAGCAGCGGGAAGGAAGGACCTCCGATATCTCTCCTTCACACACTTGAGGCGAAGGAGTCTGTCACTGAAGGAGCTACTCAGTGCAGTGACAGTGTCCTGCATGGGGTGGGAGTCGTTGTCCAGCAGCGATGTTATCTTTGCCATCATCCTCCTCTCTCCCACCACCTGTCGAGGGGGCAACCCAGGACAGAGCTGGCCTTCCTGATCAGCTTGTCAAGTATCTTCCCCTCCGCTGCTGAGATGCTGCTGCTCCAGCAGAACACTCCATAGAAAATGGCTGATGCCACCACAATGTTGTAGAAGGTCCTTAGGAGTGCCCCCTGCACTCCAAAGGACCTGAGACTCCTTAGCAGATAAAGTCTGCTCTGGGATTTTCTGTATAGCGCATCAGTGTTTTCTGTCCAGTCCAGTTTATTGTTGAGGTAAACACCCAGGTACTTATAAGAATCCACCCTCCCGTTGTCCATTCCCTGGATGTTCACCGGTGTCGGGGGGACCTGGCTGTACCTGCAGAAATCCACCACCATCTCCCTGGTTTTCCCCGTGTTGATCCGGAGGCAGTTCCGCTGGCACCAGTCCACAAACTCCTTGATCAGTTCTCTGTAAGCCCTGTCATTGTCGCCTTTGATGAGGCCGACGTCAGAGAACTTCTGTAGATAGCAGTTTGCTGAGCTGTGCCTGAAGTCCACAGTGTACAGGGTGAACAGGAAAGGAGCTAGCACTGTTCCCTGTGGAACCCCTGTGCTGCAGACCACCCTGTCCGAAACATAGTTCTTTTTCCTCACATACTGTGGTCGGTTGGTGAGGTAATCCAGAATCCAGGATGTGAGGTGGTGATCCACTCCTGTGCGCTCCAGCTTGCCCCCCAGAAGCCCAGGCTGGATGGTATTGAACACACTGGAGAAATCAAAGAACATGATTCTCACAGTGCAATCCGGCTTCTTCAGGTGCGAAAGGGCTCTGTGTCGTAGGCTCTCAGAGGCTCTCAGAGCCTCTTCCGTCTCCTCAGACCATCCTCTAACTGTGCGGGTCCCAGCTGGTCGCCTGTGCACGAGAGGTTTGTACACAGGCAGGAGATGAACCATGTTGTGGTCAGAACTCCCCAGGGGGGGAGGGGTGTTGAGTTTGAGGTGCCATTTCTCCAGTTTCCGTGTGGTAATGGAGAGGCCCAGGACAGAAAGGTTAGTAGGCAATGAAACGGGTAGTTAAAATGCTTAGCAACTTAGAGATCCAGTAGGCCGTGGCGAAACGAGCACGTGCTCAGCAAAGCAACCATTGAACACTTGCGGTTGCAGAACAATCAACGTGAGGTATTGCATTTTGGTTAGACAAAGCAAGGCAGAACTTACACAGTAGATGGTAAGGTCCTCAGGAGTGTTGGAGAACAGAAGGACCTAGGGGTGCAGGTACATAATTCCATAAAGATGTGACACAGTTAGACAGGATGGCGATGAAGGTGTATGGCATGATTGTCTTCATTGGTCAGGGAATTGAGTTTAGGAAATAAGACATCATGCTGCAGCTGTACAATATGACATTTGGAGGCCACATGTGGGTACTTTGTAGTTCAGGCCACCCTGCAATAAGAAGGATGAAATTAAACTGCAAGTATGAAAAAAAAAAGATTAACGAGTATGTTACTGAATCTGGAGGTTTTGAGCTATAAGGAGAGGCTGGATAGGATTTGTTTTAAATCCCCCTGGAGCACAGGAGGCTGAGGGGTGAACTTATAGAGGGTAGAAAATCATGAGGGACACAGATAAGGTGAGCAGCCGTAGTCTTGTCCCTAATAAATGGGAGTCTAAATCAAGCGGGCATAGATTTTAATGAGAGGGGAAAGATTTAAAGGAGATACAAACCCACTGACTCCCACAGCTATCTAGACCACGCTTCTTCCCACCCTGCTTCCTGTAAAGACTCTATCCCCTACTCCCAATTCCTCCGTCTACGCCGCATCTGCGCCCAGGATGAGGTTTTCCATACCAGGGCTTCGAAGATGTTCTCATTCTTTAGGAATCGGAAGTTCCCCTCTTCCAATATAGATGAAACTCTCACTAGGGTCTCCTTGATATCCCACGGCTCCGCTCTTGCTCCCCCTCCCCCCATTCGTAACAAGGCCAGAGTCCCCCTTGTCTTCACCTTCCACCCCATCAGCCGTCGCATACAGCATATAATCCTCCAACATTTTCGCCACTTCCAACGGGATCCCACTACTGGTTACATCTTCCCATCTCCACCCCTTTCTGCTTTCCGCAGAGACCGTTCCCTCAGCAACTCCCTGGTCAACTTGTCCCTTCTCACCCAAACCACTCCCTCCCCAGGCACTTTTCCCTGCACCCGCAGGTAATGCAACACCTGTCCCTTTACCTCCCCCCTCAACTCCATCCAAGGACCCCAACAGCCTTTTCAAGTGAGGCAGAGGTGCACTTGCACCTCCTCCAACCTCATCTATTGTATCCGTTGTTCCAGGTGTCAACTCCTTTACATTGGCGAAACCAAGCAGAGGCTCGGCTTTTGTTTTGCTGAACACTTCCGCTCAGTCTGCCTTAACCTACCTGATTTCCCGGTTTCTCAGCACTTTAACTCCCCCTCTCATTCCCAATCTGACCTTTCTTTCCTGGGCCTCCTCCATTGTCAGAGTGAAGCCCAGCACAAATTGGAGGAACAGCACCTCATATTTTGCTTGGGTAGCTTACACCCTAGCGGTATGAACATTGACTTCTCTAACTTCAAATAGCTTGCTTTCCCTCTCTCTGCATCCCCTCCCCCTTCCCAGTTCTCCCACCAGTCTCACTGTCTCCGACTACATTTTATCTTTCTCCCGCCCACTCCCCTTACATCAGTCTGAAGAAGGGTCTCGACCCGAAATTCCTTTTCTCCAGAGATGCTGCCTGTCCCGCTGAGTTACTCTAGTATTTTGTGTCTACCTAAGATTTAAAGGAACTTGAGGGGCAACTTTTTAAGTGCTAATATGGAATGATTTGCCAGAGGAAATGGTAGAATCAGGTATAATTACACCATTTAAAAGTCACTTGGATGAATACGTGGATAGGAATGGTTTGGAGGGATTTGGGCCAAGTGCAGACAAGTAGGACTAGTTCAGATAGGCAACTTGGTCAGTATGGGTGAGTTGGGTAGAAGGCTTGTTTATGTGCTGTATAGGTCTAGATCTACTTTAAAGGAGTGGACACAAGCCAGTTGTTAAGCATAAAACATAGTTTAGGTTAGTTTATTATTGTCACGGTGCGGCACAGCGACACATCAATAGAGTTGCTGCCTTACAGTGCCAGAGACCCGGGTTCAATCCTGACTTTGGGTGCTGCCTGCATGGAGTTTGTATGTTCTCCCACTGACTGCGTGGATTTTCTCCAGGTGCTCTGGTTTTCTCCCACACTCCAAAGACATACAGGTTTGTAGGTTAATTGGCTTAGGTAAAATTATAAATTGTTCCTTGTATGTTAATGCTAATGTTTGGGGTGATCACTGATCAAAAGGCCTGTTTCTGCGCAGTATCTCTAAAGTATCTAAATCTAAAGTCTAAATGTGTAATAGGAGAAACAGATGAGGAGAGAGAAGAGGAGGAAGGGAGTGGACAATGTATACAGTTCCCTGTGTCCCAAACTATCTGGAATCAAGCAATCTATCTGATAAAACAATCAGTTTAAAGGTACAGTGAAAAGCTTTTATTTGCATGCTATCCAGTCAAAGAAAAGACTACACATGATTACAATCAAGCCATTCACAGTGCATAAATAAAGGATAAAGGGGTGGTCATGGTGGCGCAGCAGTAGAGTTGCTGCCTTAAAGCGAATGCAGTGCCGGAGACCCGGGTTCGATCCTGACTACGGGCGCCGTCTGTACGGAGTTTGTATGTTCTCCCCGTGACCTGCATCAGTTTTCTCTGAGATCTTTGGTTTCCTCCCACACTCCAAAGATGTACAGTTTTGTAGATTAATTGGTTTGGTAAATGTAAAAGTTTTCCCTAGTAGGTGTAGGAAAGTGTTAGTGTGCGGGGATCACTGGTTGGCGCGGACCTGGTGAGCCAAAGGGCCTGTTTCCGTGCTGTATCTCTGTATCTCTAAACATTTAGAGCAAGATAAAGTCAGATAATGTCAACTTAAAGATAATTCAAAGGTGTCCAATAAGGTAGACAACAGTACGGCAAAAGAACAGGGCCTTCTGCCCATAATGTCTATGCCCAACATGATGCCAAGACCATCTCTTAGCTACCAGCACGTAATCCATATTTTTCCATTCCCTGCATATCTATATGCCTTTCCAAAAGACGCTTAAATAACTATCGTTTCTGCCTAAACCATCAATCTCGGCAGTATGTTCCAGGCATTCACCACCTTCTGTCTAAAAAGGTTGTCCCACATATCTCCTGTAAACTTTGCCCCTCTCACCTTAAAGCTGTGCCCACTAGTATTTGATTTTTTTCTATCCTGGGAAAAAGGTCCTGACAGCCTACCCGATCATATTTTAATGATAATAATAATAATAATAATAATACATTACATTTGTATAGCGCTTTTCTAGACACTCAAAGACGCTTTACAGGGTAAATAAGACATAAAAATAAATAAATAAACGAACAGAAAATGAAGAATAAGGTGAAGCGACGGTCAGTGATTGAAGGCAGTGTTGAACAGGTGAGACTTCAGTGATGTTTTGAATGTGGTGAGTGAGGAGGAGTCTCTGATGGTTTGAGGTAGTGAGTTCCAGAGGGTGGGAGCAGCGATGGAGAAAGCCCTGTCCCACCAGGATCTGAGTTTGGTCCGGATGGGGGGGGGGGGGGGGGGGACAGGAGGTTGGCAGCAACAGAGCGGAGGGTGCGGGTGGGAGTGTGTCTGTGGAGGAGGTCAGTCAGGTAGGTTTAGGCCAGGTTATGGAGGGCTTTGTAGGTCATGAGGAGGATTTTGTACTGGATTCTCTGGGGGATGGGGAGCCAGTGGAGCTTGTAAAGGACGGGGGTGATATGGTCACGGGTCGGGGAGTGGGTGAGTAGACGGGCAGCGGAGTTCTATCAAATCACCCTGCAACCTCTCCAGTCTGGAGAAAACAATCCAAGTCTGTCCAACCTCTCCCTGTAGCTAATACCCTCTAACCAGGGATCATTTAGGTAAGCCTTCTCTGCATCCTTTCGAGGGCCTCCACATCCTTCCTGCAATGGAGTGACCAGAGCTGCACACAATACTCCAAATGCGGCCTAACCAAAGTCCTATAAAGCCGCATCATGACTTCCAGAATCTTATACTCAACACTCTGACCTATGAAAACAAGCATACCGTATACCTTCTTTACCATTCTCTCTACTTGTGTTGATGCTTTCAGGGAGCTGTGGACAATATATATTAATGACTTGGATGAAGGGATTAAAAGTACCATTAGCAAATTTGCAGATCATACAAAGCTGGGTGGTAGTGTGAACTGTGAGGAAGATGCTATGAGGTTGCAGGGTGACTTGGACAGGTTGTGTGAGTGGGCAGATGCATGGCAGATGCAGTTTAATGTGGATAAGTGTGAAGTTATCTACTTTGGTGATAAGAATAGGAAGGCAGATTATTATCTGAATGGTGTCAAGTTAGGAAAAGGGGACGTACAACGAGATCTGGGTGTCCTAGTGCATCAGGCACTGAAAGGAAGCATGCAGGTATAGCAGGCAGTGAAGAAAGCCAATGGAATTTGGCCATAACAAGAGGAGTTGAGTATAGGAGCAAAGAGGTCATTCTGCAGTTGTACAGGGCCCTAGTGACCCTAGGGCACCTGGAGTACTGCGTGCAGTTTTGGTCTCCAAATTTGAGGAAGGATATTCTTGCTATTGAGGGCATGCAGCATAGGTTTACTAGGTTAATTCCCGGAATGGCGGGACTGTCATATGTTGAAAGACTGGAGATCACAAGAAAACTTTTTTTTTCATACAAATTATTTATTTCCAATGTGACTGTTTTTTGCTTTATATATGTATATATATAAGCATATGGAGCATGCACAGATCCAATGTTGCTGAATGTAATGGAATGTTGCTGAATGGATCAGTGGTGAAAGCTCTTCAAAGACGAGCTCTGTCGGTTCTCTGGAAGCACAAAAGAAAATAATTAAAATAATTTATCAAGTAAAATTATCCAAAAAAATGACATACAAATATTTGTTTATTTTGACGTTCCAAAAATGGTTATACAACGTATTTGCTCAATACAAAGATTTGTACTTTTCTGTAAGTTTAGTAGGGAAAGAACATTAATGGTGATTTAGAATAGCAGATTACTTTTTTTCAAATGATATTTAATATTATTGACTATCAGCAGATGTGCTTTGACACACCACACCAAAGGTTTTGATTATCCAGGTTATTTTTCCAATGCTCATGATGATCCTCCTAGAATTTGGGCCAAAGGGTTTGTTCCTATACTGTACAGCACTAGGACTCGAGATTCCCATTTGCTTAGCCTGAGATCTTCTAATATGCTTCATCACGAGGCATCAAAATCAAAATTTCGTGCCAACACCCATCGTAAGCAGATAAGTTCCTCTTCTTGGCTCACATTCTGTACTCACATTGTGCCTCTGTTAATACACGGCACAATTTGCTTCGGTCTGATGTTTAATAGTCTCACCCCACTCTTTACTGCACTACTACATGAATGCAGACCTGCAAAGAGCAGACAATGACTCCAATGCTTGCAATGGCTTTGCTGACTGTTTAGTGGATCTGGATTTACATTCTTAAACGGTACTAGACTAAATCTACCAAAGTCTGCCAAATCTTTCCGGGATAAGACGATTTAATGGTTGTTAAAACTATGAATCTATCAGCAGTAATTGTTAATAATCTATAACATTAACAGCAATTTCCACAGTATGTGCATATGCAATTGAACACAGATTTCCAGAAATTATTCTCTGCTCCTTGACAAGCTATTTTACTGTACACATTGTATTAAAGATGTAATATGCACAGAAAATTCAAGGCTGCGGAATATTGCACTCTTAATTGTTCATAACATTGAATCAATCAGTTAATCATGACCCAGCTTAAGTGTTATGAAACTGTTCATTGTACCAGATTACACAAGGGGGCAGAATCAGAAACATTAGAAGTGAACACAGGCATTGCTAATCCCATAATCAATATACAGCATGGATGTTACAATTTGAGGATTTTCCAAGGTAAGTCTCAAAGGCCTGCGGTCCTTAAATACATTGCAAGTGGAGTGCAGCCCAATGTGGAAATGTCTCCCACCAAAGTAGCAAATTGAAGATGGTGCCCTCTCCTCCTTGAGCCTTCATCCCCGGTCATAGTATCTGTAGCTGCATCAAAATAGTTAACCTGATCCAATTTCTCTTTGAGGTGAGAGAGGGAAAGTTTAATCAACGTGTGTGAGGCAAGTATTTTTACACATATCATGATAGGTGCCTTGAAGTTGCTGCAAAGGAGAGTGTGAGTGTGTATGTATGAGTGAATGAGTGTGCGTGGGTGAGTGAGAGAGTGAGTGAGTGAGTGTGTGAATGACAGAATTTGTATGTGAAAGAGCAAGGGGAGGGGAGGGGAGGGCAGGAGGTGATTGAGTGAGTGTGTGTGTATGAGTGAGTGAGGGAGTGAGTGAGTGGGTGGGTGTGTGTTTGAGTGTGCATGTATGTGAGAGAGAGGGGGAGGGGTGATTGAGTGAGTGAGTGTGTGAGAGTGTGTGTGATTGAGTGTGTGAGGGAGGTGGGGTCGGGGGTGATTGTGTGGGAGTGTGTGTGTGAGTGAGAGCACCTGTGTGTGTGAGTGTGTGAGAGAGAGAGGGGAGGGGGTGATTGAAGCAGATGTGATTGTGACATTTAAGAGGTATTTAGACAGACCTAGACATGCTGGGAATGGGGTTAGTTTAATTTTGCATCATGGTTGGCACAGATATTATGGGTTGCAGGGCCTTTCCAGTTCTGTACTGTTTTATGTTCTATGTTCTACATTCTCCTTGCTTTATACAAATCCTAGATATTTGAGGAGAATCTCACTCAAACAAGGCCTGGCTGGCAGGGATCCTTGATGATAGATGCCGCCTTCCAGAGGCAGATGAAGACATTTTGAAAAAAATATGGATCTCACGTAATGTATGATGGCCAAGATCTCTGCTCCAATTGCAACACAGGTGGATGTAGGTTAAGGTGCAAATGTTGCAGTAACTTCACTGATATCTCGGACAGAAGCAACTGCTACTGTGCCTCTCCATACCTGTGTTCAGATAGAATTTGGGAATAATGTAGCTCTCAAGCAAACTTCTAGGATTATTCAGCCGCTTCCCTGAGTGAATGCCAGTAACTCTGTGCAGCGCCATTCAGATGGTACTTCCTTTTCCCACTACTGCTATTCTGTCAGTGGTCATGGTGTTGCCTCTCAGTCAACTAATCCAGACACCCGCCATGTATCTTCAGGTGATGTAGTTCAAAGCCAGATCATCTCACTCAAGAATTGCTGGAAGATCAGGATCACCAGATCTTCCTCTAATGAACAAGGCAGCCTATACAACCCCTACTGCAGCTAATGAGGAAGACGCATCAAAACAATAGTACATTCAAAAGACTGCTGTGCAAATGCAGGTCTCTACTTTTCTGCTTTTTCTCATGATTGGCTGAGGGGTGGCACAGTGGCACAGCTGGTAGAGCCACAGCCTCACTGTGCCAGTGACCTGGGTTCAATCCTGACCTCGGCTGTTGTCTGTGTGGAGTCTGCATGTTCTCCCTGTAGGGGTTGACAAATTGAGAATATGGAGATGGAGTTAAAGGGGAAGCGAATACAGGAGAAACTGTAAAGGACTCTCGTATGAATGGGAAGGGAAGTTCTAGAAGGGATATGAGAGTAAGGTCAGGGCCAATGGTGACCGGTGTGAGAGGGGAGGTAAATACCGAAGTTAAAGTGTTCTATTTAAATGTGCGAAATATAAGAAATAAAGTGGATGAGCTTGAGGCTCAGTTAGACATTGGCAAGTATGATGTTGTGGGAATCACTGAGACATGGCTACAAGAGGACCAGGGCTGGGAGCTGAATATTCAGGGGTACACAACGTACAGAAAAAACAGGCAGGTGGGGAGAGGGGGCGGGGTAGCTCTGTTGGTAAGGAATGATATTCACTCCCTTGCAAGGAGTGAGAGGCAATGGTGGATGTAGGAGGTAAATCATTCCAGACAGAGGACATCACTGCAGATGTGCCATGAAAAAATGCCCCAACCAATTATGTCCAGCTGCTTTCTCAATGACATTCCTTCCATCATTAGTTAGAAATGCCAATGTTCATCGATGAAGTTTCCTCCTGGTGCTCTAGTTTCCTTCCACATCCCAAAGAGATGTGGGTTTGTAGGTTAAGTGGCCTCTGTAAATTGCCCCTAGTGTGCAGGGAGCAACTGAGAAAGTGGGATAACATTGACTAGTGTGAACAGCTGATAGATAGTCAGTGTGGACTTAGTGGGCCGAAGAGCCTGTTTCCATGCTGTGTCTCAAAACTAAACTCCTCGTCAAATGATGCAGTCTACACCTTTATGTAATGACACCTAGACAACATTCTACCACAAAAGTTTTTGATAATGATTATCTTCAAGAATTATGACATGACATTCAATGGCATTATCAGTGATAAAACCTTCATCATTAATATCCTGGAGGTTACTTTTGATCTAAAGATCATCTGAACCAGCCATATAAATACCTACACATGGAGGTCAGAGGCTATGTATCGAACAGAGTGCATCATCTCCTGACATCACAAGTCCTTCCACCATGTGCAAGGCGTGTGGAGGAATATTCTTCACACACATGAACTAGTGGAATGTCAATATTTCTTAAAAAGCTTGAAACCATCCAAGGCAATGCTGCCCATTTGATTGGTTACCCCATCCACCATCCTAAACATTCATCACCTCCACTGCCAATGCATACTTGCTGCAGTGTGCACTGTCTAGAAAATGTACCCCTTTTACTCAACCAGGACTCCCAAAACTGTGACTTCTATCACCAAATCCTGTAATTTTTTTTCCAACAGTACTACGGGGATAGCTTTATCCGAAGGATTGCTATGGTTTAAGCTGGAGGCTTGTCACACTGTCTCGAGGAGTATCAGGGATGGACTATAAATGCTGGCCTTGTTAGTCATACCCAAACTGCATGAATGAATAGAACATACAATTAGCTTAATTTATACACTTATGTAAAGATGTGAATGAAGCAAAATTAAGCACTAATAATTTGTGTGTTAACGTTATAAGAATCCAATTTTTCTCTTGGAGCTTATACTATATTGAGGCATTTAAACTTCTAGTAACATGCTTCATAAGTTTAAAATATGTCACTTTCCCTATAGCAAATCTTTCATCATTGTGAAATAAACATGCAGTTGCGTAATCATTTTGTTTTCCAGTTCCCGCACACCTTTTTAAAGCCCAATGTATTCATCTTTCTAACAAAGAACAGCATATTGGCGGAAGAAACACTGGGAAGAAGAAAATCAGATTAAATAATTAGTGTCAATTAGCCCAAGCAAAATCATTCCACAAACAATTGGTCTCAAGTGCCCTGCTTAATTATGTGCAACTTTCACTGCTCCTTATCAAGTCAAGTGTCTGCCTTGATTCATGTTTGACTCTTGAGTTTCCCAGAGGTGTAATTAATTATTGTCTGGTAAACAAATCCAAGGTAATTAATGACACCAACAAATAACACAGTTTCTTATTCTGAAGGCAGCATTTCATGTATCCTGCTGCAGTTTTAAAATGACTCAACTGTTCAAACTTCAGAGTGGTTGAATTATATCTACAGATGCAACTCATATTAAAAGAATAAACTTTCATTTCACTGCATGCAAAAGGGGCTGAGTTTCATGAAAGTAAGCATACTCTAACGTGTTAATCTTGAATATATTTTTGTACTTGGCTTTGAATCTGCTGAGCATGTGAATTTGGAAGTAAAATTCTATATAGGGACTCTATACTAAAACTAATGTAGCGAGGATTTAATTGAAATAGGGATATTAGAATTGTTATCTTTCTCAGAATAAAGTATATTCAGATGTAAAATGGAGATGTCTATTATTTTGTGAATATTTCTTCAGTTGGTTTGATTATCAATCTTGGAATAGATTTTATATCCAAGTCTCAGAAATTACTTCCTAGAAACTTCAATGATGTACACTGTTTTGGTAGTTTTAAAGAAACATAAGTGTCGTGACAATGTGCTGAATTTTTATGGTATTACCCCTTGATGACTGGGTTGCATGTTTTGTACATATGTCAAAACATTTCTTCAAAGCAGAAAGAAGGCAAAATATTGTTTTGGAAACAAATTGAATCTGCTTACTTTTCAATAACTTTAATTGTTATTTTTCATCATAATATTAAAAGTAATCACTAAGTTATTTTATTATTGTCAAATGTACACAATTCATTAACTGCTTATTGAAAATATATATATTTCTCCCAAGATATCATGAGTACATTCATTGCCATTTTTACCCATTTTGGAAAATTGTTATCCAGATCATTAATCATACAGGTATACTGTTGTGGGGGAAAAGTCAAATTAGTTAGTAGTGTAAATACTGATAAATTTTAATTAAATAACAGACCTTTTAGAATTAATGCTATATTTCTGCATTGCACAATTATTTTTAAATGATCTTAATGTTTGTTTCTCTTTTTACTGACAAAGTAGCTAACCAACTTAAATTATTGCACAGACCAAATATAATATGCACCTCAAACCAAGGAACAAGTCCCTTTAAACCAAAGTCTACATTTTGAGTTAAAATGTCCTAAGGCAAAATTGGAAAGAACGCAGTCAATGGTTTCTCTGGGGTTTTTTCCATCTAACAGTACATCAATAATGAAAAAAAACATTTAATGCAAAATACTTAGCACATAATAATACAATGCAAATCTATTTACACAAATTATTTAATACAAATCCTTATGTCAAATTGCTCATGCAACCAGGGTGCATCACACAATGTACAGAGAAAGCAGACAGCAGGCACAATGACATGTTAAATTGCCCACATGATGTATAGCTTAATGAACCCCCTTGTGTTGATCAGGCTTGGCATTAATCAACAGCCATGAACAGATTCCCTTATTTTCTCAATGCTTCTCTGATAAACTGCAATTTCATTTAACCTTGGACAGGAACTTTAATAGCTTCCATGGGACAACTGTCAGTACTTTCCTGGGTATACAGTGATTAAATTGCAAGGCAGGAGGGATGCGATGAATTTTCTTCACTGAAGTGAAGATGCTGCAGTCTCATTAAGAATCTACGCCACAAAGGAAAATCATTAAATATATGGTAATGACATTAGGGGAATTTCCTGTTATCTTCATTAATGATTTGCAATGCATCGAACAAAAATAGGTAACAGTTGTGCTGAGGTGAATATATGTTTGATTGATATTTTATGTTCTAATTTACGATTTGCTTCTGTACTCTTTCCAAATATAATTTATGGAACAAATTTGATTGTGCTACATGTGGGGTACTGAATATGGAACCTAGTGATAATAGAATCAAAATAATTTAGTTCAATAGTAAAATTAAAAATATATGGTATAATTTAGTTATTAACAGATGAAATAATTCTAGTATAATTCTGTATAGAATGGAATTATTAGTGTATGTCTCTGACAATGGAAATAAGAGAGTGTACATATGTACATATATTTAACTGAGCAGAAACATGAACAATTTAGCACTTCAAATTAGAATTGTTCATTGCAGTTTGGGGTTGTTCAATAAGATCCAAATATGAATCAAGTTGTATTTAATTGATATGATGGATCTTTAATAAAGTTTGTCGTTACCTCAGAAAGCAGTTTAGTTTCATTGCATTTTCCCTGGATCAGATAACTAAATGGAGATTATTTTCTTTAATCCGTAACAAATCAGACTTGCCAAATATCCCACAAAGCTTTATTTCCCTATGAATGTTCAATGAATCAAAGATATCAGCAAAAAGATCTGCAACCATTTAATACACATTAATCACCAGGGTAACTGTTGCTATCTGCTAAAAACAATAGCAAAAGGCGGAGTTGGAGCGAAGAAAGCAGGCAAATGGCCAAACAATTGTCAGGTCAAAGAACACTTATCTAGGGTTTTAAGAGCCGTCTCCCTACCATGCGTGTGAAATAAAGTCACTTGTTCCACTGTCTGCACCAGCATGGGAAGGAATATAAAGTATCAAAAGCTTTTTTGAATGGTGACAGCATAATGAAAATCAATTACATTTTATTTTAGCTGAAACATTGTGGAAAAAATATTTCTTAATGTGTGAACATATTCATTATTTCATTTTATGGCTTCAAATGTTCCAGTTCAAAACATCAAATAAATAGCACTTAGAAGCCCTTCATATTGAAGGCAAGCCACAACACAAATGCACTTGCACATCTACAATTTAAAGTTAGATATCTAATATCAGATGTATCCTTTTGCAATAAATCAAAAGCAGTATTGTATTCATTGACTGAGGGGAGAACCCCAGCCTCAAATGTTCACAAAAGAAGGTGAAGAAGGCTTTTGGTCATTATCAGTCAGAGCATTGAGGTTGGGATGTTATGTTGCATTTGTACAAGATGATGGTAAGGCCACACTTGGAGTATTATGTTCAGTTTTGGTCACCCAGCTGTGGAAAAAGATGTCTTGAAAGAGTGCAGAAAAGATTCACAAGAATGTTGCTAGGACTTGAGGATTGTGTTATAGGGAGAGGATTGGCAACTGGAGGCAGGAACGATAGGGGCATTAAAGAGACTTTTGGATTGCCACATATATCGGCAGTGAATGGAGAGATATGGATCAAGCGCAGGCAGAGGAAATTAGTTCAACCTGGCATCATGTTCTGCATGGACAATGTGGGCTGAGGGGCCTGTTCCTGTGCTGTTTGTTCTCTGTTCTAAGCTAGGACTTTATTATTTGACACATTGGATCCTGAAGATTGATTTTGTAGAGATGCATAAAATTATGAGGGCATAGGGTGAATGCACATGGTGTGTTGTTGAATCAAACATAGGTTTTAGGAAAGAAAATATTAATAACAACCTGAGAGGAAACGTTTACATATGAGGGGGAGAGACAGCGGGCGGAAGATGGGATGGGATGTGGAGAGGCGGTGGGGCCAGAGAGGGACCTGGCGGGGGGGGGGGGGGGCACTGAGAACAAAGGGAGACCATCGGTACTCTAATGATACGTGGCAACTCTTTGTGTACTTTGTGTATTGTATGCAAAAACAAATAATTTCACTGTACCTGTGACAATAAAGTATCATTGAATCATTGATAACTTGGAGAGGTTGGCTATGGCACATAAAAAACTCCTACCTTAGCAAGATCCTAATCCCATTACTATTTGCCTATTGCCACAATAGATCAACAGGGGACATGTTCTTGCTGGCTCTATTGGAGGGAGATCGATTGTCTGGTTGAATGCCAGAACAATAATCTTGCCCTAAACATTAGTAAGACCAAAGAGTTGATTGTTGACTTTAGAAGAGGGAGCTCAAGGATCCATTAACCTGTCTTCATCAAATGGTCTGTGGTGGAGAGTCAATAACTTCACATCCCTGGGCGTGCACATCTCTGAAGATCTGTCCTGGGCCCAGCACATTGATGCATTCAAAAAGAAAGCACATCAACAACTCTAATTCCATAGAAGATTGAGGAGATTTTGTATGTCGACGGTTTACTCTCATGAACATCTACAGGTGTACAGCGGAGAGCACATTGAGTGTTGCACCATCACTTGGTTGAGCAACTCAAATTCCCAGGAACAAATGAAATTACAAAAGGTGGGGAACACTGCCTGGTCCATCAAGGACAGTGACCTCCGCACAATCAAATAGGTCTATGGGAGGCACTGCCTCAAAAAGGCAACCAGCATTATCAAGGACCGACAGCACCCTTGCCTTGTTCTTATTTCAAATGAGATGAACAAGGAATATGTGCCCTTATACGTCGCTTTTATACTTTTCTACTGCAAATTTGTAGAAATATTGAAAATAACAGAAAATTAGTGTGCTGAAGGACGGCAATTAATTTGACTTTGAATTCTGCGTATATGAAAACTGTGTATCTTAATTTAATTAATATAAGGACACGTCGTGATTTTTACAGAATTTTTACTGGATGACCTAAAATTAAACTTTTGATTAATCTATTTCTATTTGCTGGATATTATAATTTAAAGAGTGAATGATAATGAAATTGTTGGAGAAACTAGATGGGAGGTGTTCAGAGATCAAAGGTATGAAGGAAGTGAATTAACATGGTGTTGTAAATGACAAGGTCACTAAATCACTTGATGCCTTGCTGCATTTTTACTGTTCTATTATTTAGACTCTGAGGTCCTGGAAACCAGAAACAAGCTCCTGGGGTTTACCCTGTAAAATTCATTTTTGGTAACCAGTTGACAAACTTATCACCTTGGTCCTACTAGCTTGAAAACATATTTTACAACTTTATTGCAATATTCTAACAAAACTTTGCATGCTTTGCACTATTTTTAAAATTTGGATAATGAAATAAGTTCACCAAAAATAGATGGCCTTTTTTTTAATCATCGTGGCAGTTTTTATTGGTGTTTATTATGTTCTTTCTATCTTATCGAATCATCCCAGGCGATTATCAGCTCTCCGAGCCAAATAAATAGTATTCTGCCATTAAAAAGCACAGAAACAGGCAGCTCAAAAAAAAGAAGCAGCGTTTAATTTTATGATCATTCTTTCCAGCAAGGTTACTGACCATGAGATTTCGTTTGTAAGGAAGGTGCTTCTTTTTTGCTTGGTTAGATAAGTAATCATCCAGGAACTTTAGAAGGATACTAAATGAATGAGGAACTGTATATTGCCCTTTAACCATGGGGACCTGGGTTCAAAACTAGCTCAGACTGGTGGAACGTGACTCTTGTTTCTGACAGCGTTAATGGTTCTGTGAAATTAGCTTGTATCGTCTCACACAGCTCCTAGAAGAGATGTGCCATTATCATAAAACAGATCATAATTATGCACTGTATGATCAATCTGACTTAGAGAAGACACAAGGATGAGTGCTATGGGAAACAAAAACAGCACACTGGTGCAGTAGAGGATGACTTTGCATAATTAGAGTGAAGGCACTCTCCCAAGGCATTATGTAGGAATTCTGCACTGCATCTTGTCTGGATTAGTTTGGGACTATTTGAATCTGACATTAGATACATCTATCTATATATATGTGGACCTAGAGCCAAAATGATACACCATAGGGCCACATTTTTTATGCCACCTGAATCACCACTCTCCTGCCGACTGTTTAAAACAAATTTTATTCAAATTGGTCGTATATTTTTTGTTAGAGACATTTTAAAGTTTAATACTTTTATTTCTAAACACATTTTTCAAAGTGCTGTGCGTATGACGTCACCCTAGGGCACGCACGGCCTCTCTCTTCACTCGCACAAACAAGATGGATGCCATTAGCAGAGCCATCTGCCCGCAATTAGGGGCTCCCCTCTCCTCTCTCCCCTCGCTTCTCTCCCCTCTCCCCTCTCCTCTCTCCCCTCTCCCACACCCACCGCCGCCGGCCTCGAGTAGTCCCAGCTCCGCTGCCCACCTCTCGAGAAGTCCGGCGCTCCCACCTCCTCCCTGCACGCTCGGTAAGTGGCTTTCGCCACCAACCGCTCCACGGAGGGGAATGGACGTGAGGGGCGAGTGGGTGGACGGAAGGGTGGGGGTAGGAGGGGGTTGAGGGTGGGGGGAAAGGGGGTTGGGGGAGGTGGGGGTTGGGGGAGGAGAGTAGGGAGGAGAGGGGGTAGTGGGAAAAGGGTGGGTGGGGGACTGAGAGTGGGGCTGGGGGAGGAAAGAATGGGGGGGGTGGGGGGAAGAGAGAGTGGGGGAAAGGGGGTTGGTGGGGAAAGGGGGGGTGGGGGATAGTGAGAGTGGGGGTGGGGAGGAGAGAGTGGGGGAGGGGGAGGGTGGGAGGAGGAGAGAGTGGGGGTGGGAGGGAGCGCGCAACTGGGGAGGGGGACAGCGGGGGTGGGGGAGAGGTGCGGTGGTGGGGGGGGAAGAGAGGGTGAGGGTGGGGGGGAAGGGGACAGTGGGTGTCTGGGAAGAGGGGAGAGTGGGGGGAAGGGAGTGGGGGAGGAGAGAGTGGGGGTGGGAGGGAAAGGGGGAGGGTGGCTGGGGGGGAAAGGGGATAGTCAGAGTGGGGGAAGGAGGGTGGAGGTGGGGGAAAGAGAGAGTGGGGGTGGGGAGGAAGGAGGACAGTGGAGGTCAGGGGAGAATGGGGGTGGGGAAGATGGGAGACTGGGGGGAGAGAGTGAGGGTGGGGGGAAAGGGGGGGAGGGGGGAAGGGGACAGTGAGAGTGGGGGTGGGGGAGGAGAGAGTGGGGGAGGAGGGGGTGGGGGACGAGGGGGAGGGTGGGGGGAGGAGAGAGTGGGGGTTGGGATGGGGAAGAGTGGGGCTGGGGTGGAGGGCAGGATGGGGTGGAGTGGGGAGGAGGGAATAGTGGGGGGAAGTGGGTGTGGGGAGGAGGGAAGATTGGGGTGGGGGGCAGAGCGGGGTGTCGGCAGGGAGAGTGGGGAATAGGGGTGGGGAGGGGGGAATGAGGATGGAAGCAGGGCTGAGGGGAGTGGGTATGAAATTAGCTAGCAGTTCTAAACCCATTGTATCTAATTATCACTCCCATTAGATCTAACCTTCCAGAGCACCTACCATGCAGAACCTTTTCAAAGGCCTTGCTAAAGTCTGTATAGCTTATGTCCACTGTCCTTCCCTCACCAGCTTTCTTGATTACTTCTTCAAAATACTCAATCAGATTCATGAGACATGATTGTCCATGCACAAATCCATGTTGACTATCCCTAATCAAGCCATTTTTCCAAATGAGCACACATTTTATCGATCAGATTTCCCTCCAGTCATTTTCCAGCTATGCTTATGCAGATAAATGTGAAGTTAGTAGGAAAAGCAGAAAAGCAGAGTGATAGATTGGGAAATGTTAAGGTACAAATAAACTTGGGTATCACTATGGAGAGCATTTATGAAGGCAAACTGTATGCTAGCCCTCATTGCAAGATATTTTAAATACAGGAAACAAGAATGCCTTGTTACGTTTAGTACAGGGCCTTGTGAGACTATACATGGAGTATTGTGCACCATTTTTGTTCTCCTCAACTAAATAAAACATATTTGTCATAGAGGGAGTGCAATAACTACATTAACGTGGGATGGCAGGTTTGTCTTTTGAGGAGATATTGATTCAAAAACATTGTGTTCATTTGAGCTTGGAAGAATGTGAGTGGATCTAATTAAAGTCTACAGAGCTTTGATCATGCCAAGCAGCCAAAGTGCAGGGGGAAGTATCTACTTTAAATTACAATAAGCAGTACATTTATTTAGATGTAGATAGATTTCTAAACACATAAGACATCCAGGAATATAGACTCATAGAGTCATACAGTGTGGAAACAGGCCCTTCAGCCCAAGGTGCCCACGCTGATCAACATGCCCTATCTACACTTGTCCCACCTGTTTGCATTTGGCCTATATACCTCTAAACCTGTCCTATCCATGTGCCTGTCTAAATGCTTCTAAAACGTTGTGATAGTACTGGCCTCCTCCAGCAGCTCGTTCCATGCAGCCACCACCTTTTGGGTAAAAAAGTTACCCCTCAGGTTCCTATAATATCTTCTCTATTCCTCTACTCTGGGCAAAAAGCTTTGTGCGTTTTCCTGATCTATTCCTCTCATGATTTAGTACAGCACTATAAGATCACCCCTCATCCTCCTGCGCACCAAGGAATAGAGTTCTTGCCTGCATAACCACTCCCTATAGTGCTGCCCTCCAGTCCTGGCAACATCCTTGTAAATCTTCACTGCGCCCTTTCCAACTTGACCCGATCTATTAAATACTGAACACAATACTCTAAATGTGGCCACACCAATGTCAGAAACTACATCATGGCCTCTCAACCTCTATACTCAATACTCTATTGAAACGTGTGGAGAGAACCATCATCAAAAAGAATATGGAACAGCCTCAAAGGGCTCAAATGGCATAATCCTGTTTTTATTTCTCTGTCTGTTTCTATTACTTACTAGACCAAGTGGACCCGTTGGGCCCAAACCTCTCCTGCATTGGTGCACCACCCTGTCCTCCCACCCTCCCCTGTCTCCACAACCCCCCCTCCCCCCTCCCCTCTCCCTTCTCCCTTCTCCCCCACTCCCCCCTTCCCCCCTCCCTCCTCCCATCCCCCTCCCCTCCTTATAAACTTTAAAATGTGAATAACTTTAAAAATATAACACCGATTTCAATGAAACTACTTGCATTATTACTAAAGTGACAATGGTGAGTAAAGTGGGCCTAAAATTGTCACGCTATCGTATATCGTTTTGGCTGAAGTTCAGTCACAAACAAGATAACAAACGAGAGTTTTAGTATATAGATAATGCTGAGAGACATTTTCTTGAATGTCTTTTGGAAATATAAAAAAATCACAAGAACAGGCTCATCTTTAACGATCCTTCTTATTATATGCACAATATATTTGACATGAATATTTTTTCTTTCACAGACCCATATTGATTGCACCTGACTAAATTGTTATTTCCTAATTTTCCTGCTAATGCCTCCTTAATAATGGATTTCAGCACTTTCCCAATGACATAGATTAGACCAACTTAAGCTTTCTTACTTCCACTTTTGTGAGTGTTTCCAACTCGCTGTAACTTTTCACAATCTGAGGAACTGCGGAAGACCATATCTAATGCATCCACCATTTTTGAGTGACTGTTTAGATAATAGGATGCAGGCCATTGAAGCAAATGAGTCTTTTCAAACGTTAAACCCCTGTGCTTACCTAGTTTATTTTCTTTAACAATAATGAATATCCTATTTTTCTCGCTCCGAGAGCTTGTTAATTTTCTACTTTTAAATGAATGCTTTCAATGAATTCTAACCATAATGGCATTTACAAAATATTTGCTCAAAACCGCTGTAATTTCCTTATTTCTCATTATTAATTCAAGGGCTGGGATTTAACTTAGACACCCTTATTGTCTGTTTTTATATTTTTTGTTCACTTCATCATTTTGTACATTTCTCTCTTTATAATTCACGATTATTTGTTTAGTCATTATTTGCAAGTTTCTTCTGGCCTGCGACTAACCTTCACAAAATTATATACCTTTTCTTTTAAATTGATACTATGCTTAATTTCCTCAGTTAGCCACAGATATATCACCCTTCTCACGGATTATTGCTGTGCTCGCCACTACTCATTGATGTTTGCAAAATCCTGCCCATTTTACTAATCTGTCAGTGTTTTCCTCTAACCCCTTCATTTTCTCTCACAGTTTAGCATGTCATGTAATTTAATGTTATCAGCAAATATTGATATTAGGCCCTCTATTTCAAAGCAACATTTATATCTATGGAGAGACCAACACAGATCCCCAAAGAACACCAACAGCTGCATCTTGTTCAGCCAAGTACATCTATTTAAAATTATTTGTTGATTCTCATCCTCAAGGTAAATGATTATATACCTTGGTATTTGTGACAAAAAAATGTGTATCTGCCATTTTATTAATTGTTTTTTGAAAGTCAAAATAAACCACCCCGATCTGTCCATATCAACCTGCTTTATATCGTTTTTCATGGAATTTAGTCAGATTAGTCAAATGTGAATTGTTCCTCACAATCCAAAGCAAGTCCATAATTTTCTAGATCTTCACTGTGGTGACTTATTTTCCAGAGTGAAGAAAGTACTGGAGGAACTCAGTGGCCCAGGCTGCATCTGTGGAGAGAATGCACAGATGACAACTACAGGGTATTCCCTCCATAAATGTTGCTCGACCCACTAAGTTCCTCCAGCACTTTGTGTATGGCTCAAGATTTCAGCCTCTGCAGTTCTTTGTGTTTCTCTGACTTCTTATCCTAGACACCAGCAGAGTTCTTCACATTCCAAGGCCATTTAAAAAAAAATCTCATGGACTATTCTTAGCCACATTTTTTAAAATCATAATGTTCATCATCCTCTTCTGCTTTACCTTTTACAAAATATTTTTTGGGTAACAATGGTTATTACCTCCGCTATTTCCACAAGGATCCTTGACCCTTGATTCCCAGATAAGCTAAACACCGTCTTTCTGCTACAAAGTCATTTACATGACTGCTGTATACAACAAGCAATGATTGTGCTATTCGTTAGCTGCACCTAAGTGACTCGTGCCATTTAAATCTAGCCCATTCTATATAAAATAAGGCCCTGCTTCTTGTTGATAGGACCAATTCCGCAGCAGCAGATGGTGGCAGATATGCTGGAGCTCGTTCTGGCTTTGGAGATATTGGAGAATGCCACTACGTGAGAGAGAGACCTGTCTAGAACATCCGAATGGTTTTTATGACTTTAAAACATTTCGGGGAAAAAAAGGTACAAAAAAAGTTCAGACATGATTAAGTTAATAAAACAAAATTAAAAACAAGTTAAGACTCAGAAATTAGTTGAAAGTAATAGGATAAACCAAATATTTTTAAAAATAAGTAAATTGGCTGCTCCTTTTAGTGAAAACATTGATGATCGCATTCGAATGACTGAGGTTGTGCAACTTATGCTAGACTATCTTGGAGCAGATCAGAGGAGTCAGTTGTGCAGTGCAAGCAGCCACTCTTTACTATGTGTTTTCTTGGACAATTATATTAAACCCTGTTATAATTTTGCATCTCCAAGTTTAGCTTTACAAAATTAATGAAAACATTTTTTTAATATAACCCAAAATCAGATGGCATGGAAAGCAGGTTTATCTTATACAAAGAAACCAATCGTGTTTAAGTTAGTTTGTGGTCCTCAGTATTCTTCAAAGCAGCCTGCTGCCTCCAGAAGGGTTCTTCCTGTCAATGGTCAACCCATTTTGTAATGTGATTTTGTTTACTCAGCCGAACACAATTGCTTCCATTCCAGATGATCCGTCACTGATAGACCAGCAGATATTTCTGAATGGATCCCAGTGTTGCAGAGAACAGGGAGAGCTGATAACTATTCCAAATGTGTGTATTCTATGAAGCAAGGATGTGTTATGTTCTATTAGTACTCATGTCTTCTAATTTTAAATTGGTTGGATTAGTATTGTGCATTCTCAGCACTAGCTGGTGTCAGTGCTGCCTTTTCATCAAGTTCTATTGTTTCAACACAACACATCTCTACACTCTGTGGTGTGTTCGACAAATGCTTTATTTCTGAACCAATAACACTCGCTCTACAGTCGCAAAACTTGATAATGTTATTGTAGAGACAAGGAAATGCAGACACTGGTTTATAAAATAAAAGAGACACAAAGTGCTGGAGTAACTCAGCAGGTCTGGAGAACCGACGTGACGTTTCGGGTCAGGATGGTTCTTCAGACTTCATTAGTCTGAAGAAGGATCCCAACCTAAGATGTTCTACAGGTTTTACAGGGATGCTGCTTTGCCCGTTGAGTTATTCCAGCATGTTATGTCTCCCTTTTTTGATATTGTTATTGCCTTGGTTTCTTTCACTTTGAAAAAGTTAGTACAGAGCTTTCTGTAAATTCAGTAATGTTACTACAGTTTATTGTCTGAACTCAGTTGTGTTAGCGCTGTTTGATTTCTGAAGTCAAGCAGGCTAGCACAATGCATGTTCTTAAACTGTGAATGTGAGCACTTTTATCGAACTCAATAATGTCAGTGCTGTAAATATTCTGTATTGTTACCACTGCATCTTCACTGAACTCAAATCTGTGTTTTCTTTAAGCTTGGTAAGTTAATGTCGTCTCTTCACTTAATCCAGCAGTGCTGGTAATGTGCATGGTCTGAATTTGGTCGTGTTAATTGTGTTCTACATCAGTACTGAAAGTCAATTGCTCCAGTTTCCAGCATCTGCAGTCTCTTGTGCCTTCAGTGGTGAAATTGCTGTGTACAGTCTGAACTCAATAATGTGTTTTTTTCTGAATTAGATAATGATAGCAAGGTACCTTGTATGAATTTTGTTGTTTGCCTGTCATTGAATGGATCCTTCTACCAGTCAACAGGCAGATTTTAAGATTTTAAGATGTTCTTCAACAACTTTACCACAGAAATAAGACAACACAAAGTTTAGTGTCATAGAAGCAGACTCTTCTGCCCACTTGCCGCATTTACCAGCACTTGGTCCATAGCCTATATAGCAGTTCATATGTTAGATCTGCTATAGGATGCCATTACTTATTTAAATGTCCTTAGACAGGCGGGCTGCTTGCTAAATGAACAATAAGCCTGAGCTCACTATCGGGTGGGGTTCGGGCAGCATTGCCATTTATGGTTTTCAATCACTGATCACTTATCATGTGGAAAATGTATGGCTGTGAGCTACATTTGAACCCCCAAATTGGTATGTGTGAAAGACAGGAATTTAGTACAGGGATAGGTCATTCAATTCCTTGAACCTCTTCCACCATTTAATCATGTTGCCACTGATCATGCATCTGCATTAACATTTAGTTTTATAGGAATGTCATCAGACTCTTGATAAATATCAGGAACTAAATATCAAACAAATATCTGTGGTACTGCTGCAAGGAAGAATTTCCTTGTGCTGTTTCGGGGCATACGACTCTTGACTCTTGAAATAAATTAAATGCATTCCACTAGGATTCACATCAGACAAAAGCTTTAAACGATTTAACTATTTATCATCTTCTTCAGTATTTTAGAATCGGTATTCTAATTAGTTTTTTTCCCCACCAGTTATAAAACTTACAGAAGGATATTCCTAAATACAAATATTAAATTGTAGCCTAAGTGTTATAAATGTGTGATTGACCTCCCATTTTTGACCATTGTAACTGAAGCATTGTTAAAACAATATAATACTATATGAGGAGAGATTTGTTCAAGCTGTGAAAGACGACAGAGCATGCATTGACCATGTGCCATCAAGACCCCATCTTCTGATCTTGGGGCAGCTCAAACAAATAGTGCAGCTGTACTGCTGATTTTGAAGTACCGCAGTAAATGGCATGACAGATGCCGTGCTGTTTTTCAAAATAGGAAGGACCTCCCTTCTGACAAGCAAGGAAGATTGACAGTCTCCAGGCTTTCTGTTTGTAAAAAACGCCAGCTGCTTTGCACAGTTACTGTATGTGCAAGACCTCATACTAAGACTCGCATCCTCCAACAGTTTGCATTAGTCATCAAGGAACCTACAGTCAAATTACATGCCAGAATTCATCCTAACCATCTGAAATGAATTTCTAATTGCTTTTACTTTGGGAGATGATGACCTCTTGTAGAAGATTTTCACATAACAACTTTTATCTTCTCATCTGTATTCTGAGTAATTTTGTCAGATTTACGCGCATCTGCACCCAAAGCTATTTTACATCAATACAAAGCATGGATGTATATTAGGCACATCACAAAGTATAACATTTGCAAAGGCATTAAGAAGGCCAAGGGAAAATCTCACACCAAGCTGGAGTCCAAGAATAGCCGCATAAACATAAGATGATTATGGTAAGGCCTGCATGCTATAACAGGCTAACAAGTGAAGTCAGGCAGTATTGCTGACAACCTGACCTCCCTCAATGCATTCTATGCTTGCTGTGAACGGATGTTTGACTGGTGTACCTCTGCCCATGGTCAGTATCGCAGAGCCAGATCATCCTTCCTGTAAGTGAACCCATGGAAAGCAACTGGCCCAGACGGAGTACTGGCCTTGTGCTAAGAACCTGAGGACATCTCAGAACAGCTGGCTGGAGTATTTGTGGATATCTTTAATGTGATTTAAAAGACCATTATCATCCTGGTGCCAAAGAAAAACAAAATAACGTATTTTAATGACTACCATCTAGTGCCTGTGACATCCACCATCATGAAATGCTTCAAGCGGCTGGTCATAGCGCACACCATCTCCAGGGTCTCACACAGCCACGATCCACTACAATTTGTCTATCCCTGTAACCGATCAGTGGCAGATGCCATTTCCCTGGCCCCACATTCGTGCCTGGAAAAGCCTGATAACAATGACACCTATTTCAGACTGCTAATTATAAATTACTTTTAGTTTTAACACCATAATTCCAACCAAATTCATCTCCAAACACCTAGATCTAAGAGTCAGCACCCACCTCTGCAACTGGATCCTTGACTTCCTGACCATAGACTACAATCAGTGAAGATAGACGGCAAAACATCCTTCACAATTATTCTCAACATCTGTGCCCCACAAGGCTGCATTCTCAGCCCCTTATCATATTCCCTGTGCACAAATAACGGCGACCAAATTCTGTCCTAACTCCATTTAAAGTTTGTAAATTACAACAGCATAGTGCGTCCGATTTCTAACAATGAGATGAAGTACAGGAAAGAGATAAAGAGCTTAGTAACACGTTGTCAAGAAATAATCTCTTCCTCAATATCTGCAAAATGAAGGAGTTGGTTATTGACTTCCGGAAACAGAGTGGAGTACATGCCCCAGTCTGCATCAATGGTTTTGAAGTGGAGAAAGTCACAGCTTCAGTACCCTGGCTGTAAGTATGACAACAATTTGTTCTGGTCTAACCACATTGATGCAACAAACAAGAAAGCACTCCAACGCCTCTACTTCCTCAGAAGGTAAAATATACTTGGCATGTCTCCAATGACAATAGACATAAAATGCTGGAGTAACTCAGCATTATTTCTCAATGACTCTGCAATTTCTACAGATGCACCATAGAAACAATAAGATCATGGAACAGAATTGCACATTCAGCCCATACTTATTTTAGTGGTTTTGTATGGTTTAATGGGGTTTTACACATGTCAGAAACTTTGCTGCCTTTGTTATCTCATAGCAAGTCCAGATCACCAATTTTACCTATGCTCCCTCACCAGAATTGCACGTAATTCTGGAATATCTCATGTCTTTACATTTATATCTGTTTTCAAATGTCTCTATGAGCTCTGCCCTTCTAATTACTGTAACATTTCTCAACCCTACAACCTCTGAGAATTCTTTATTTCTGCACTCTTGCAAATCTTTTAATTTTAATGTTGACTTAAATGCTAGCCCCAAGCATTTAGCTAGAACCACTTCTTGTTATTGCTTCCCTTTGCTTCTTTTAAGATCCCCTTAAAAACCTTCCCCTTTGACTTTTTATTTTATGTAGATCAGTCTCAACTTTTGCTTGATAACTCATGAAACATTTTACAGTGTTGGGAGCACCATGTAGAAACATTATTGTTACTGTTACTGTACAGCACAAGTACAAGCCCTTTCATCCCACCTCAACATTGATGCCTATTGCCTATTTAATCAATGCTGTTGTTGCAATGGGTTAAAATTTAGTTTAGTTTAGAGATACAGAATAGAAACAACCCTTTGGCCCACCGAATCCTTGCTGACCAGCGAATCATGTACACTCGCACTCTCCCACACACACTTGGGACAATTTACAATTTTCACCGAAGCCAATTAAACTACAAATCTGCACATCTTTGGAGTGTGTGAGGAAACAGGATCATCCAGAGAAAACCAATGCAGTCACGGGGAGAAGATACAAACTCCATACAGACAACACCCGTAGTGAGTATCGAACCCGTGCCACTGGCGCTGTCAGGCACAGCTCTACTGTCGTGCCATCATGCTGCCCCTATTCAATTGAGTTGAATATTTTTAACTTTTTCAATTATTGCAAAATAAATATGTGGCCTAATGGGTTTTTTCTTTTTTCATCACTGATCGGGGAGAAGTTGAATTTTTGGCTGCGTTTGGACCACCCTGATTAGACAAAGTATGTTTGTTCATCTCTCGTTCTCAGTGTACTATTGATCTTTCATTAGGGATGCTACACAAGCAAATTGCAAGGGCGTTGGATATTAGTTGTATTTTAGATGATAAATACTTTGCGTTCAAAGACAGCTGAAATGGATAATGAGTTAGCAGCAAAATATTACGGCTTTAGGCTTGGATTCCAATCCAGCCAGTGTCGTTTTCACTTTTGTCATCAACACAGGAATATAGAACATAGAACCGTACAGCATGGTCCATCAGCCCATGTCAGATCACCCCTCAACCTCCGAAGCTCCAGTGAAAGCAATTCATGTTTGTACAACCTTTGCTTGTAGCTAATATATTCCAATCTACGCAACATGCTGGTGAATCTCTTCTTCACCCTTTCATCAGTCTCCACATCCTTATAGAAAGTGGTGACCAGATCTCCACACAATACTCCAAGTATGGTCTAAGCAAAATGATAAAGCTACAACACAACTTCCGAACTATTATACTCAATGCCCTGACAAATGAAGACGAACGAACAACTCTTTATCATCTTTCTTCTCATGCCTTCTTTATCATCATTTGTACTTGCATTGTCATTTTCAGAGCATGGATTTGAATGCCAAGATTCCACTGCTCCCAAGAATCCCACCATTTACTGTATACTTTCTTCTTGCATTTGACACTGCAAATTGCAACATCTCACACTTGTCCAGATTAAACTCCGTCTGCCATTTCTCCACCCAAATGTCCATCTGATCTATATCCCGCTATATCCTTTGACAATCTTCATCACAATCCACAAAATCCACTAACTTACATGTTATCTGCAAATATTCCAGACCGTCTTTGCATGTAGCATTAATCCTAGTCTCTCAATTAATATACGGGCGGCACTGTGGTGCAGCGATAGATTTGCTGCCTTACATCGCTTTCAGCGCCAGAGACCAGGGTTCGATCCCAACTAGGGGGTCCTATTTGTACATTCTCCCCGTGACCAAGATCTCGGTTTCCTCCCACACTCCAAAAACGAACAGGTTTGTAGGTTAAGTGGCTTGGTGTAAATGTAAAATTGTCCCTAATGTGGGTGTAGGATAGTGTTGATATGCGGGGGTCGCTGGTCGGCATGGACTGGGTGGGTCGAAGGGCTTGTTTCCACGCTGTATCTCTAAACTAAACTAAACTAATCATACAATATGATATGATATGATACGTTCGAACTTTATCTATCGAAAGAGAGAAATTGATCTGCCAACAGTCATAAAATGCAAGATACGTGAAACATGAAATTAAAGTGAACAGTGAAAAGGATTGGCGATGTGCAAAGATTTGGGAATGGGGGGGAGTCAGGAGTCAGTCTATCTCATGATAGAAGGGGGAGGAGTTGTATAGTTTTGATAGCCACAGGGAAGAAGGATCTCCTGTGGCGTTCGGTACTGCATCTTGGTGGGACCAATCATACTTTTACAATTAATTTTGCATGTTTCAGAATAAAGCATCTGAACATTATTTTTTTTCTGACTAGAATGCAGTTGTATCCATTGGCAAGTGGAATCACAGTGCTGTGGACACTTACAGTTGCAAATCACTCTCCACATCTGACAGTTTCCATGACAGCTTGTTGTGCTTTACCAGGCTAGGACCCCCGTCAGGATAGTTCCATCTATTGCCTTGTCTGTTACCCCCCACTGCAGGTTCATCATATCATCAACATCTGCATTTAGAGGCATTCACAAGTTAAGCTTTTTAAATGAGATAAGATAAATGAAATTTATTAAAATCACATTGAAAACTAATAAATAATTCATTTTTTAAACTAGATTTGAAGCACATGTAACATAAATCTTTTCCTTCTTGATCTTTAGGTTGGAATTCCACATCTTACATAGCATTAGAAGGCTTGTATTGCAGAGATGTATCCCCAAGCCTATTGCGAGGGATTACTAGTACAATTGAGCGCTACTTTAGGTTTAGGCTTAGATTTAAACTTGCTCCTGGCAGAAGCACTGGCATCTGTTGCTCAGCTCATCCTGTGTTAGAGTGGGGCTCCGCAATTCAGGAATGTGCACGAGTGACTGAACATTGAACACAACCAGCCTTATTTGGACCCATTGTCACTTTAAGAGGGGCAGACTATGGATCTAAAATAAATACAATTAAATAAATTTGAAGCACATTTAATGTTATTTGCAGTTACAGGTACATAGTTTGGCTCCAGTGCAGGTTTAGTTAGTAAATGCAGGTTCTACTGTAAAATTAATCCATAAGTAATCCAGTTAGATTTGACAATATTTAATTCCGTTGTATGAAATCATCTCAATAGGTGGCACAGTGGCACAACGGTAGAGCTGCTGCCTCACAACGCCAGAGACCTGGTTCGATCCACACCATGGCTCTGTCTGTACGAAGTTTACACGTTCTCCTTGTGACTGTGTGGGTTTTCTCCAGTTGCTCTGGATTCCATCCAGGCTCCAAAGGCATACAGGTTTGTAGGTTAATTGGCTTTGGTAAAAATTGTAAAAATTGTCCTAGTGTGTAGGATAGTGCTAGTGTTTGCAGTGTTCGTTGGTCAGCGCAGTCTCAGTAGGCCGAAGGTCCTGTTTCCACGCTGTATATCTAAAGTGAAAAGTAAAGTAAAGTCTAAAAGGGCAGAAGCTGATGAAATACAAATGTCCTCTGGACCACTGAGTTGTGAGTGGAGGAAAAATAACTATGCTTCCTGTTCCTGACCATTGCCAAGTATAATATGTGTGGGCAGGGGGTGAAAAATGGTTTAAGTCCAACTGTTCTGACCTCTTTGGTTGAATACCTTTGGTATATTCATTATTAAAGGTTTAGGTTTAGATGTAAACTTTCGACTTTAGAGATAGAACATGGAAACAGGCCCTTCAGCCCACCAAGTCCGAGCCGACCAGTGATCATCCCGTACACTAGCACTATCATACACACTAGGGATAATTTACAATTTACAGAAGCCATTTAACATACAAACCTGTACATCTTTGAAGTGTGGGAAGAAACCAGAGCACCTGGAGACAACCCACATGGTCACTGGGGGAATATACAAACTGCCTACAGATAGCACCCATAGTCAGGATCGAACCCAGATCTCTGGTGCTGTAAGGCAGCAAATTTACTGCTGCGCTAATTTATTATTGTCATGTGTACTGAGGTACAGTGAAAAGTTTTGTTTTGTGTGCTATCCCATCAGTTCATATCATACAATACATAAATACAATCAAGCCAAACTCAAGTATGTTAGAGCAAAAGAAAAGAAAAAGTACAGAATACAGTTGTCAGCATTATGGTGCAGCAGTTCCATACTCAAAGTCCAATGTCCACAATGGGTTTACAGTTGAATCAGACAGTAGCTTAGATTATGTACCTTCTGATGGGTGGGACCAGGAAGAAGAAGGAATGACTGGAGTGGGAAATCTTTGGTTTAGGTTGGCTGCTTTGCTGAGGCAGCCTGAAGTGTAGAAGGAGTTGCTGGTGGGAAATCTAGTCTCTGTGATGGACTGGTCAACCTCTACTACTCTGCAATTTCCGATGGTCTTGGGCAAAGCTGATTCCAAACTAAGCAATTGGTATTTCCTCTCAGCATCATAGAATAATTAAAACACAGGAGGAAATTTCTGATGCAATTATAAATAAAGCACATCAATGACTCTACTTCCTTAGAAGATTACGGAAATTCGGTATGTCAAAGAGGATTCTTTTGAACTTCTACAGGTGTACAGTAGAGAGCACATTGACCGGTTGCATCACGGCCTGGTTCAGCAACTTGAACACCCAGGAGCGGAAAATACCTAAAAAAGTTGTGAACACTGCCCAGTCCATCATCGGCTCTGACCTCCCCACCATCAAAGGGATTTAAAGGAGTCACTGCCTCAAAAAGGCAGCCAGCATCATCAGAGACCCACACCATCCTGGCCACACACTCATTTCATCTCTGCCATCAGGAAGAAGGTACAGGAGTCTGAAAACTCTAAAGTCCAGGTTCAGAAACAGCTTCTTCCCTACAGCCATCAGGCTGTTAAACACTACAACCTCAAATAAGCTCTGAACTACAATAGACTATTATTATTATTATAATCCCGCATTCAGACTGCAGGTGAACCAAGCTATTGGTCTGGTTAAGTAAAAAATCAATCTATGAACAGAAAACAAAAGAGAGCATTTTCAAAAAGAAATGCTCCAGATGTGCAACTTTTGATTCAAATCTCATTCTTACGTGAATTAATTAATCTTACCAATTCATGAATTATTTTCCTATTTGAGATATTGAAATAAAATAAAAGAATGTCAACCATTTTGAAGGAGGTTTTATGAAAACTTTTGACTTATGTTCTCTCTCTACCTGGTAATCTCCATCCAAAGCAAAGCTCAAAACAGTTTCAATTTTGAGCGTTTGGTGCCAAACTTGCAAATGGTATGGCCTGACTATTGGAGCTGGTTGGGTAATTAAAACCTCAAACCTGGATGTTGATCCTGGAGAAAATATTAATGTTGGTTCATTTATCTTTCCAGTAGATTTGTTGCATCTGGTGGAGGGAGCACTGGGGATATCCTTCTAACACTTTAAGGTGGTCCGTGTCACAGAACATACATAAGGGCAGGAATACTGGTAGACCATATGATGTGTTTGCCAGGTTTATACTCAAGTGTGTCAAACATTCCTTTCCTCAGATTACCAAAGACTGTACTGGTGCATTGAAGACAATGACAAATGTTATCTTTGATGAATCATAGGTGAATCGAGGGCCAGAGGACATAGGTTTAAGGTGAAGGGGAAAAAATTTAATAGGAATCTGAGGGGTAACTTTTTCACACAAAGGGTGGTGGGTGTATGGAACAAGCTACCAGAGGAGGTAGTAGCGGCAGGGATTATCCCAACATTTAAGAAACAGTTAGACATGTACATGGATAGGAGAGGTTTGGATGGATATGGACCAAACGCAGGCAGGTGGGATTAGCGTAGCTGGGACATGGTGGCCGGTGTGAGCAAGTTGGATCGAAGGGCCTGTTTCTACGCTGTATCACTCTATGACTCTATAACTCTATGACTCTGTGTGAAAATGGGACACACAAGAGATGGAAAGTGATCCATGTTTTCTAGGTTTTTGTTATGAACCTTTACTGTTGTAGGATGGTATTGTACAGTAGGGCCATTTCAGTAAAGAAGCATTGTCTTAAAGATGTAAAGTGTAAGACCCATTCCTTCATATACGGCAGTAATCAAATTGATAGTGACTTGGAGATCGATGTCCAAGCAGCATCTGCGGCTGTTAGAGTAGAGCAGAAAACAAAGTGCTGGAGGTACTCAGCGGGTCAGGCAGCATTTGTTGAGGGAAATTGGCAAAGAACATTTTGGGTTGGTGCCCTTCTTCAAGAATGGAGAAGAAGACAATCAGTTGGTCGCTCTATTCCTGTCTTAAGAGTCCTGACCCAAAACATCGTTTGTATAATTCCTTCCACAGATGCTGCCTGAGCCACTGAATTCTCCTACAATTTGTTTTTTTGCTCAGGATTCTAGCATCTGCAGTCTCATTGTCTCAAAATTGAAGTGGAGCAGACATAAGGTAACAACATTTGGACATGTCCAATACAAAAGTAGATTTTTATTGAATATAGCAAGTGCTGAGCACAGATACTCAGTATCACAAAATGGTGGAGTAACTCAGCAGGTCAGGCAGCATCTCTGGAGAGAAGGAATGTGTGATGTTTATTCAGTAGTAAACCAATTCTCGGCGGAAGCCTTTGGTGTTATATTGTGCACCTTTGAATCTTGTTCTCATGACCCATTTAGAACGGAGATAAGGAAGAACTTTTTCAGTCAGAGAGTGGTGAAGGTGTGGAATTCTCTGCCTCAGAAGGCAGTGGAGGTCAGTTCGTTGGATGCTTTCAAGAGAGAGCTGGATAGAGCTCTTAAGGATAGCGGAGTGAGGGGGTATGGGGAGAAGGCAGGAACGGGGTACTGATTGAGAGTGATCAGCCATGATCGCATTGAATGGCGGTGCTGGCTCGAAGGGCTGAATGGCCTACTCCTGCACCTATTGTCTATTGTCTATTGTCTATTGACCCAAGAGGGTCTATTGTCTGTTCAGTTAATAATGTAACTAAATTCCATTTACCTTTATAAATTGCTCAGTCTGCCCAGAAAATTTATCTTCAAGCGCTTCCAAAATTTGGTTTGAAACTTCACTGAAACATTTAGCGAAACTGATTCCAGAATCAAATAACCAGAAAGAGGGGAGCAAGGTCAGAAAATTGTAGAGCAGCTCTTTGGGATTTTCCATATTAAATTTGCTCAATATTATGAACTGTGAGCACTGATCTTTATTAGAATGGTGCAATTGCCTTATTTTGTAACCAAGGTACATGAGATGGTCAGCCTCCAGTATTGTATGGCAGTGCTACGCTCTGAGTACATTCTGGATTTTAGGTACATTGACTACTCTGCAGCAAGGCAAACCTGGCAATGGAAAAGCATCTTAACATTTTAACTACTGTATAAAATAAACTTTCTTAGCCTCAGAATGTGTACATCCTCACAGATTAATACCAACTATATAAATTACATAACAAAAATCATTAATTGCAATTGGAACACTTAAAATACTTATTAATAGTATCTGAAGGCTGGACAAAAGTTTCCTTTCCACTCAGTATTAACATTGATATTTTGGTCTGGTGCCCAACAGCCTCTGACCTTCCATCCACGCCAGAGAAAGCATAAGAAAAAATATTTGTTACTACATTCATGTCTGCCTTAGAAATATAAATGTTGCTAGTTTATTTTAAATCGTGTATAAGCCACTAATTTTCCATCACAAAATATTTATTTAGAAATAATTCTTAACATTTTATTGCCTCACCTGCATTGCTAATTTTATTTGCAGTTTATTTTCATCTCATTTGCAATTGTCTTTAAAGTCTTTTTTTTTATGGTCGCATTAGCTTTCTAACTGTCAATTCATCATTTCCTTTGTGAATTACATTTTAACATACCTGCTTTTGCTGAGAACACACCATTCTGAACACTGCTGAGTTCCATTTTCATTTGCCTTGTCATGGGGGGTTGGGAAAGTAACATTAAAATTTTCAAAAAGCACTACACAGACCAATAATGGCAAAGAAAATAAAGGTATGCCTTTTGGTCTGCAACCACCATCATTATTCTTCTATTAGAAAGATTATATTTTGTCAACGATGTTGTCAGATGATTATTAAATCCATCCCTGAGTAAAAGTCTTCTTAGTCCTTGATACTCGGTGTCAATGATGAACCACTGATTGCTATATGACAGCATTACAAGGCAAGAGGACAGGTAATTTGCTACCTTGCAAAGTTAGCATTGGGGGAGGGGAAAAACCTTTTAAGTGGCAGAAAACATGTCATTCAGTAAACATGTCTGCATGTTGATGTTTTATCACATTGCCTAGACAAAAAAAAAAGAATATATCCAATATAGATTGAGGACATAAAGAAATGCAAATGATGGCTTCCAAAATAAAATACAAAGTGCTGGAGTAACTCAGCAGGTCTGCCTGCCCCGCTGAGTTACTTCAGCACTTTTTGTTTTTTTCAAGATAGACTGCAACCTAATACAAAATATAACATTTGCTTCGAAGTATAAATTTGCAGCTTTTGAATTGCACTAAACATTATTCCCTTCATCCTGTATCTTTACACTGTGGATGGCTTGATTGTAATCACATATTGTCTTTCCGCTGATTGGATAGCATACAACAAAAAGCTTTTCACTCTACCTTGGTATCCATGACAATAATAAAATTAAACCTAAACCTAAACCTATTCCTCCAAGCATAAAACAAATTAGATTTCTAATTACGAATCTAAATAGTGCAAATGTTGTCTTCCTAATAAGACTATGGAAATGGTGCGATGAACACGTTAAAAAAATTGGGAAATGTTTGAGCATTTGTTTGATTGTTATGTTATTACAACCCAAAACAAGCTATTTTCTATGCTTATGCACTGCAGGCATAGCTAAGGAGGAAGCATACAAAGCAGGATTTAATCATTCCAATCCATTCTTGCCGTTCACCTACATTTTCTCTGGCTGTGCATAGGTTGTATGGGAATGGGGCATGACTGCCAGCAAACCAACATTATAGTCTTCATTGATGTTTTCTAAAAGCCAGATACCATCTGAGATTAAAACATAAAATGATCTAGAAGGTCAGACTGGAATTAGAGAATCAGAGTTAACAATTTACAACAATTACTTTTCTTTGATGAAGGTTCATTGAGCTGAAACTTTACCTATTTTCTCTGCATAGATGTTCCAGGACTGCTGATTATTTTCATGCAGTCTCTGTTTTATTTCATTTGGATTTTCTTGAAGTTCCTTCTTGCTGCTGATGAAATTTCATGGCCCTTGTATGCCATCTTCATATGCCATCTTCCAATAACACAATAATCCAAATATATGCCCATTGCCCACCTGCCATGAATCTATAATTGTAAAGTCTGAGATCTAATATTTCCAAGTCCCATCACATCTTAACATTGTCATCACTCCTATAGGGAAGTTACTTGAGTGAATGCTGTGTAATGTGCATGGATGGTATTTCTATAAAAGTTGGTATTTGATGGTATTAAAATACCATAATATGGTATTTCTATAAAAGTTGAAAAACTGGCAGTCTGTGCAAGTTATATGATTAAAGTACAGTCAATGCTATGCTCTCATCTTATAACTTGTGTAAATTGGCAGCTTTTCAACTTTAATAGATACACCATCCATGCACATTACATGGCTCCCATTCACGTACAGCAACTTCCATCTCTCTTGTGGTTCAAAACCTGCAAAAGCAACAATAGATCAACAGGGCAAATGTAACTTCAACATCTTACCTACTGAATGAGAGTGTGCAGGCTAATACTAGAGCGTGTGAGAGTGTTGTAAGTCGATGCCATTCATAGCAGAGCAAAGAGAATGATTAACATTGCACATTTATGCCATACCTCAGTTACCATATTGGAGCCAATCTGATACTTGCACCACCTAAAATCAGAGTGCCAGGCAACTAATTATCCCTTGGCATTTGGAGGAATTTGAAAAAGTTGTGCCATCTGGTCTGTTAGGTGAAAGCTCCTCATATAACAGTGCTTTAATAGATGTATACAATTCAGTAAGGAAACGTGTCAGACAGTATCTGTGTGCCATGAAAACACATTTGTTTGACATCTTCATGTAACATTTTTCTTTTCTTCAACTTAGACCAGGATAAAGATGGAGCATAACTCTTGTCCTGCATCAAAGTCCTTTCCATTACGCTCAACGTATTCAGCCAGTTACGAAACCTCAATTAATTTTTATTGATCGAATGCATACTGATACTAACATGTGATCACAGTGAGCTCTTGATACCTTTGACTGAGCCAAGTATTACTCAGCTTCTAGGTATTGGGTTCAGCAACTATCCAAATGAGTTTGCAATTTAATGCAGACCTTCACATATGTACCCAAAGGAACAAAATGTAACTACAAAGAATGGAAGAATTTAAATATGTAAATATTCTTTGTTTTAAAACTCAGGAAATTAAAGGGGAAAATGACTTACCATCTGCTATTTGACTTTTCCTTCTTATTTTGTTACAATACTTAGTAAATTTTATATATATAAGCTGAGTGGCATTTATGTTGGTCAAAGAGATTCGGAGCTCACTGCGATAATGTATAAGTACCAGTGTTCACTTGATCAATAAAGGTTAGTTAAAATTCAACAAATTCCACTGGACAGACTTTAGCCCACCAGCCCAGATTTATCTGTGCATTATATTACATCACTATATGGGAAGTGGTGACTTTTCTTTGCTCTATATATGCTACGAATAGATTCTTCTATTGTCTGAGTAATGTTGCCCCAAGGTTTTGGCAGATCTTCCAAACCCTTACATAATTACCAGTAAGCCTAAATCAGAAAAACCTAATTGAGATAAAACAAATTTCATTGTTTGGCCTCAAGCCCACCATCCCATATTTTTGCACACACTGGTGCTCATCACTGTTCATAGAGAGTAGTGATTAGTGTAAGAAGATAATAAGAACATTGGAAACGGGAGAAGGGGAAGGACATTCAGGCCCTCAAGCCTGCTCCATCATTCACAAAATCACAGCTGATCTTTTACCTCAATCTCTGCCTTATCCTATATCCCTCAATGCCTTTGATGTCCAGGAACCCATTCGTCTCTGCTTTGAATGTAATCAGTGACTGAACCTCCACAATCTGCCATTGTAAAGAATTCCAGAGATTCACTACTCCTTGAATGTAGAACTTATCTCTCATTTCATTCCAAAATAGCATACCATTCATGCCGAGACTATGACACGTAATTCTAGACTTCTTAACTAGTGGAAACGCCTCCACAGATCTACCTTACAGAACATTTTATAAATCTTATACATTTCACTGAAGTAACTACCACTTAGTTTTCTAGTTTCGGGAAAATGGAGTTCTGACTTTCTCAATCTTTCCTCTTAATTGCAGCTCTGCCAGTTTAATGCATCTCTGTTGTACTTCCTTTATACAAATATATCCTTTTTTAGATAAGGCCATTAAAATCGTAAACAATCCTCCAGCTGTGGTCTACAGTTATAGTAAGAGATCATTACTCTTACACACAATAGAGGTCAACATACTATTTGCCTTCCTAATTGTCTGCTGCACCTGCATGTTTGGCTTTCAATGACTTGCGTGCAGGTCCCTTGAAAGTCATCATCTCTCAGCCATTGACAAAATATTCAGCATGTCTATTTTTTCTACCAAAGTGGATAACCTCACGTTTTCCCTCATCTACCACATTGCTGCTCATTTACTCTGCATGTATACATCTCTTTGAAGTCTCTTTGTGCCATAACCATTCACTGACCCATGTTGGAAATCTTGGAGATAATGCCGAAGCTAGTCACAAAATGCTGGAGTAACTCAGTGGGTCAGGCAGCATCCCTAGAGAGAAGGAATGGGTGCCATTTCTGGTTGAGACCTGTCTTCAGACATTTGATTCCTTCAGCCAAACTACTCACATAGATTGTGAGTAATTTGGGCCCAAGCACGGATCCCTGTGGTATCCTACTATGGTCAGCCTGCCAACTGTAAATTACCCTACACCTTGCTTTCCGTCTATTCACCGAATTTTAATTCAAGGCAGTGCTTTCCCCACAATTCTATCTGCTCTAACTTTGTTCACCAACCTCCAATGTGAGACCTTATCAAAAGCATTCTGAAAATTCAAATACACCAAATACAATGTATTACATCTGCTCTATCTGATGCATCATCATCGACCTTTAATAAATTAGACAGACTTATTTATCTCTTTTATAGACAGACAAATGTATCTCTTTTATAAATTCATGTTGACTCGGCTCAAATGTATTTGTATTTTCCAAATGTCTTGGCATTACATTCTTTATTATAAATATTCCCAAACACAGATGCCAGATTAATAGAGCTTTAGTTCACTGTTTTTTTTCTTCTTCCTTTCTTAAATAGCGGGGTCACATATGATACCCTCCAATCTGTAATATCCGTACTAAAATCTTTAAATTCTGGAAGGTGATAACAAGTGCATCCACTATTTCTATAGTTACCGCCCATTAAAACCCTGTAATGTTGATCATCTGATCCCTGGGATTGATTACGTTCAGGCTCATAAACCTCTATGATAGTATTTATTTGTAGTCATAGTGTCGGCAGGCAGACCCTTCAGTCCAACCTCTCCATATTGTCCAAAAGGGCCCATCTAATCTAATCCCAGTTGCCCATGTTTGGCCTATATCCCTCTTAACCTTTTCTATCCATGTACCTATACATGTGTCTATTAAATGTCATTATTGTACTTGCCTGAACTACTTCTTCTGACAACACATTCCATATACCCACCACCCTTTGTGTGAAAAAGTTGCCTCTCAGGTTCTTATTAAATCTTTTCACTTTACCCTTAAACCTATATTCTCTATTTCTTGATTTTCCAATCCCACAAGGACTGTGCAATCATTGTATCTATTCTCCTTGTGATTTACACACCTCTATAAGACCAACACCAGCCTCCTGCTCTCCAAAGAATAGTGTTAGCCTGCTCAAACTCTCTCTGTAGCTCAGGCCCTCGAGTCCAGGCAACATCCTCGTAAATCACCTGTGCATTTTATCCAGCTTAGTGACATCCTTCCTTTAGCAGGGTGATCAAAACTGAACACAATACTCCAAATGTGGCCTCACCAACATCTTGTACAACTGTAACATAACGTCCCACTTTTTATACTCAATAATCTGACTGATGAAGGCTAATCTAAGAAAAGCCTTATTTCCTACCAAGCCTTCTTTACTGATATATTTTTTTAATTGTTTCATCATTTGCAGTGGACCCTTGATTCTCCATGATTTCTGGAAGTCTCTTTTGTATCTTCTTCCATCAAAACAGACACAAAGTATTGTTTTAATTCTTCTGCCATTTCCTTTTTCCCCATGATAAATTCTCCCATCAGCTCCAGATATATATTATCTTAGTTTATATGGGTACTTGATGGTCAGCATGAACAAATTGGGCCAAAGGGCCTGTTTCTGTGCTATATGACCGCGTTATGCCGCGGTGAACTCATCCACAGTTTAGCCAAGATTCTCAAAGTCTTTGACAGTTTTCCAAGATACAGTATTGTTGGCATGTTTCAGGTGCTTGGCTACTTGAGGCTGGGCCCCAAAGATTGATCAGAACTAAAAAAGTTAATTGTCCTTTGGTGCGCTTTTTCCTGTGCTGGTGATTGCTCATCATTTGTGCTGTGTGTTTCAGGCTCTTCTAATTCACTTTCTATCCACCGGTTTGCCAATCTACAGTTATTCAGGGAGGATGGCATCACCTACTCAAGTAGCCATCCTACTTTCAGTTACCTACTGAGCAAGTCAAGCTATATGAGGAGAAAAATTCACGGGTTAATAGTTCAGGTCAATGGCCTTTCAGCAACGAAGGAACATCAACCTGCAACATCCAACATTCAATATCCTTCCACTTCTCAAGTTGCTGACTGATCTGCTGAATGTTTCCAGTTTTATTTTACTGAGCTGTTCGGGTCAATGAGCTCTCTTCAAATGGTTCACTGAATATTTCCAGTTGGACCATAGAGTCATAAAACATGAAAACAGGCCTAAGATAGACACAAAATGCTGGAGTAATTCCGCGGGACAGGCAGCATCTCTGGAGAGAAGGAATGGGTGATGTTTCGGGTCTAGACCCTTCTTCAGACCTTAAGCCTAATTTGCTCACCCCAACCAAGTTGCATACCTGCGCTAGTCTCCTTTGTCTGCATTGGACCCCCATCCCTCTACATCTTTTCTATCCAAACATCTTTTAAACTTTACAATTGTACCTGCCCTTATCATTTGATCTGACATCTCATTCCACATACCTACTACCTTCCATGTGAAAAAGTTACTCCTGAGATCCCCTTTAAATCTTTCCTCTCTTTCCTTAATTCTATGCCCTCTGGTTTTAGATTCCTCTACTCTGGGACATAAACTGTGACCATTCAGCTTGATCCCATGAGGTCAGCCCCCAGGTTGTACGTTCTGGGGGAAAAACCCCAGATTATCCAGCCTCTCCTTATGTCTTAAGCCTTCCAGTTTCAATATCATCCTAGTGAATCCTTCCCGCACCCTTTCTACCTGAACGACATCCTTTCTATAGGTAATATTTATTTTTGACTGGCCTTCACATTACAGCATTTTGTTTTACTTATTACTTCATCAGAATTATTTTCTTCAGGGGATTATTGAGGGGGTGCTTGCTAATGAGTCGGACACGGAGGAGTGTTGCAATGGTGAGAATGGGATGGACAGTGGTGCATGAAAAGTCTGACTACACCACTTCAGGTTTGGGGTTGTTAGAAGCTGCAGTTGTTAGTTGGGCCTGAGAAACTTCAATAAAACGCATTGACCCTCTGCAGAAAAGATCCTAGCCTCATCATCTCCAATACTGCTTGCTGCTGCTGTGCCATTGATTTCCATCAACGCCTACTGCACTTGGTTATGATACAGTTATGTGGACCTTTTGCATATTGTACATAAGCTGAAAGAGAGACATAATGTTTGGAAAATGGGGCAGTATTAAGATGTTTCATGTAGTAATGGGGTCTGATAGGATAATGGACGACTCATTTCCATTGCAATTAAATACAGAGCAAGGAGGCACAATCAGATTTAGGGCTGAGCTAATTTAGGAATGAAATCAGAGAGCATTACGGCAAATAAAGTATAGTTTCAAAAATACTACATTTTCTCCATCGAAAGAATGGTGATCCTAATTCCATTGAAAATTTAAGGACTGACTTTAATCAGTTGTTATTGGGCAAGAGTGTCAAGGGTGATGGAGCAAAGATGGTAAAGATGAGACCGAAGATAGATACAAAGTGGTGAAGTAACTCAGTGGGTCAGGCAGCACCTCTAGAGAAAAAGAATGGGTAATGCTAATTGGTTAGTAGGAGAAAGTTAAATGGCTAAATCCTAATCCGATGACCGGACAAAAAATGGGAAAAGGAAAAGCTGTGCATAGCTGAACGAATCATTTGAATCATTTCCAGTGGATGGCAGACCTTGGGATACTATTTTTTATCTTACTTCATGCTGAAACTATCCCCAGCTTTTTTTCCTGAAGCTGTCATAGAAACATAGAAAATAGGTGCAGAAGTAGGCCATTTGGCCCATCAAGCCAGCACCGCCATTCAATATGATCATGGCTGATCATCCAAAATCAGTACCCTGTTCCGGCTTTTCCCCCCATATCCCTTGATTTCCTTAGCCCTAAGAGCTAAATCTAACTCTCTCTTGAAAATATCCAGTGAATCGGCCTCCACTGTCTTCTGTGGCAGAGAATTTCATAGATCCACAACTCTCTGGGTGAAAATGCTTTTCCTCATCACAGTCCTAAATGGCATACCCCTTATTCTTAAACTGTGACCCCTAGTTCTGGACTCCCCCAACATCGGGAATTTTTTTCCTGCATCTACCTTCCAATCCTCTAAGAATGTTATATGTTTCTATAAGATCCCCTCTTATCCATCTAAATTCCAGTGAATACAAGTCCAGTTAACCGATTCTTTCATCAGACGACAGTCCCGCCATCCCAGGTATTAACCTGGTGTACCTACGTTGCACTCCCTCAATAGCAATAATGTCCTTCCTCAAATTAGGAGACCAAAATTGCACACAATACTCCTGGTGTGGTCTCACCAGGGCCAGGTACAACTGCAATAGGACCTCCTTGCTCCTAAACTCAAATCTTCTCACAATGAAGGCCAACATGCCATTAGCTTTCCTTCATAAATCCATGCTGACCTTGAGCGATCCTGGCGGTTACCTTTCTCCACCTTGTGGTTTGCTTATTTGGCTGTCCCTTTGAAATAAAGATGACTTGCTTCTGCTCCAGTTTTATGGTGCTCAAATGAAGTGAGATCTGACTTTCCCACAAATGGGATAGGAGGATTTTCATGGCAGTGGGCAAGAGGTTAGTTTGTGAAGTCATATAATCCTTCTGTTATTTACACAGGGCTTAAGTCTGCTCATGATGCATGGACTTAATATTTTTAATACGTTCCAAACGCCTATTTTCTGGTTTGAGTGTTCTGGGGTCAGGGATTACAAAGAGCAAGTGGAGATTTAATATTGCCTTAAGGAAGCTCTGAACATATCCTTAAATCTTTTCCTCTATCTGATTGGCATTCTCCTCCCACAACAGAGCTTGGAATAGAGTGTTGGTGCTGGGAGTTTTGTTGGCCATGTAAAGAGTGTGTATACGAAGGAACTGCAGATACTGGTTCAAACGGAAGATAGACACAAAAAGCTGGAATAACTCAGCGGGTCAGACAGCATCTCTGGAGAAAAGGAAAAGGTGACATTTCAGGTCGAGCCTCTTCTTCAGACTGAGCGTTAGGGGAAAGGGGAATAAGAGATACAGATGGTAACATAGAGAGATATAGAACAATTGAACCTCATTCCTGCACTTTCTACAGTCTTCCAGTCTTTCTGTTTGAGTGAAATGTTTATGCCTGGCATAAATGTATGCTTTTTGCCTTATGCTCGTTGGTCTAAGCACCTTTACATCCAGGAAGTCTGAAGAAGGGTCTCGACTCAAAATGTCACCTATTCCTTTTCTCCAGAGATGCTGCCTGACCCACAGAGTTACTCCAGCATTTTGTGTCTAAAATTTTGACATAGCAGTCCCGTCCTATCTCTTTATCAGATCTGGGAAACGAGTGGACTGTGTCCTTCAATGTTGCCTCTAATGTCAGTTCTCTCTCTTATTCCAATGCAATGCCGCCAAGATTTTCGAGTTGAATTGCCCAATTCCCTCTGCATGACAGAGTCTGTCAGGAGCCCACCTCGCGTTAGAAATAGGAGCAGAAATAGGCTATTCAGCCTAAGAGACTGCTCCTTTGCTTAATATCTTTTATTAGCTCGTCTATCGTACCATACCATCCCTACATCTCTAGATTGCCTCAGCATTTAGAAATCTATTGATCACTGCCTTTACATATCCATCAGCCTCTGATCCTGGCATGCACAGATTCACAGGCCTTAGAATGAATACATTTTTCCTCATCTCAATTCTAAATGGCCGCACTTTTGTTCTAAAGCTGTGATCCTGTAGTTCTCAGGCCATCCAGAGGAAACATCCACTCAGAACATTTTGAGTCTCAATAAGATTACCTATTTATTGAGTTATTTTCAAGTTCTAAAGTTGAGGAAATAGAAGTCTACACTAATTAATCCTAATGTACCCAAATATGTAATTCAAACCAACAAAATAAATGTTAGTTGCAACAGGCATGCCATCATTGCACCCTGAACCACTTCAGGGGATATAAATTCAGCTTGTAAATCTTGTCAGTACTCACTGTCAGGCATGACACATGAAGAATGGCCATGATTGAGGATGAGGTGGACAAGTCGTTAGGTTTTAAGTAGAAACGAGGAACTGCAGATGCTGGTTTACAAACAAAAGCGACACAAAGTGCTGAAGTAACTCAGCAGTTCAGGCAGCATCTCTAGAGAACATAGATAGGTGATGCTTCAGGTAAGATACAGGACCCTGAAGACCCTGACTTAAAGTAGGATCAATAGACAATAGACAATAGGTGCAGGAGTAGGCTATTCGGCCCTTTGAGCCAGCACCGCCATTCAATGTGATCACGGCTGATCATTCTCAATCAGTACCCCGTTCCTGCATTCTCCCCGTACTCCCTGACTCCGTTATCCTTAAGAGATCTATCTAGCTCTCTCTTGAATGCATTCAGAGAATTGGCCTCCACTGCCTTCTGAGGCAGAGAATTCAACAGATTCACAACTATCTGACTGAAAACATTTTTCCTCATCTCCGTTCTAAATGGGCTACTCCTTATTCTTAAACTGTGGCCCGTGGTTCTGGACTCCCCCAACATTGCGAACATGTTTCCTGCCTCTAATGTGTCCAACCCCTTAATAATCTTATACGTTTCGATAAGATCCCCTCTCATCCTTCTAAATTCCAGTGTATACAAGCCTAGTCGCTCCAGTCTTTCAACATATGACAGTCCCGCCATTCCGGGAATGAACCTAGTAAACCTACGCTGCACGCCCTCAATAGCAAGAATATCCTTCCTCAAATTTGGAGTCCAAAACTGCACACAGTACTCCAGGTGCGGTCTCACTAGGGCCCTGAACAACTGCAGAAGGACCTCTTTGCTCCTATGCTCAACTCCTCTTGTTATGAAGGCCAACATTCCATTGGCTATCTTCGCTGCCTGCTGTACCTGCATGCTTCCTTTCAGTGACTGATGTACTAGGACACCCAGATCTCGTTGTACGTCCCCTTTTCCTAACTTGACACCATTCAGATAATAATCTGCCTTCCTATTCTTACCACCAAAGTGGATAACCTCACACTTATCCATATTAAACTGCATCTGCCATGGATCCGCCCACTCACACAACCTGTCCAAGTCACCCTGCAACCTCATAGCATCTTCCTCACAGTTCACACTGCCACCCAGCTTTGTATCATCTGCAAATTTGCTAATGGTACTTTTAATCCCTTCATCCAAGTCATTGATGTATATTGTAAATAGCTGCGGTCCCAACACCGAGCCTTGCGGTACCCCATTAGTCACTGCCTGCCATTATGAAAGGGACCCATTTATCCCCACTCTTTGCTTTCTGTCTGTCAACCAATTTTCTATCCATGTCAATACCCTACCTCCAATACCATGTGGTCTAATTTTGCCCACCAATCTCCTATGTGGGACCTTGTCGAAGGCTTTCTGAAAGTTGAGGTACACCACATCCACTGGCTCTCCCCTGTCAATTTTCCTAGTTACATCCTCAAAAAATTCCAGTAGATTAGTCAAGCATGATTTCCCCTTCATAAACCCATGCTGACCCGGAACGATCCTGTTACTGCTATCCAAATGCTCCGCAATTTCGTCTTTTATAATTGACTCCAGCATCTTCCCCACCACTGATGTCAGACTAACTGGTCTATAATTTCCCGTTTTCTCTCTCCCCCCTTTCTTAAAAAGTGGGATAACATTAGCTACCCTCCAATCCACAGGAACTGACCCTGAATCTATGGAACATTGGAAAATGATCACCAATGCGTCCACAATTTCTAGAGCCACCTCCTTAAGTACCCTGGGTTGCAGACCATCAGGCCCTAGGGATTTATCAGCCTTCAGTCCCATCAGTCTACCCAAAACTTTTTCCTGCCTAATGTGGATTTCCTCCAGTTCCTCCGTCACCCTAGGATCTCTGGGCACTAGAACATCTGGGAGATTGTTTGTATCCTCCTTAGTGATCCCAACCCGAAACGTCACCAATCCGTGTTCTCCAGAGATGCTGCCTGACCAGTTGAGCATGTTGTGACTTTTATTGCTACCTTTTAATTTTGCAACTGAATTAATCAGCAGCTACAGGTAGGAGGAATGACGATCGAAAGAAGACCCTCAACCCACAAAACAGCCGTTACATTTTGTTAAAGTTGGAGGAATAATTACGTCTTTTACCATTTTCATCACGTGCACAAAATAGATCTGTTTAAAGCTACAGTTTTAAAAGCATGAAACAGATAAAACTAAGTTTATAATAATTACAAAGGGAAGTTATTATTTGATTGAAGCTATTAGTTTACCAAATATGTTTTTGATAATTTGTCTATCATTGTCTTAACTCAGGATGAGAAGGAAGTCCAAGAACTCCATCAAATCAAAACAATGCACATACAAACTTGGTGCAAAAGTGAATTCACAATAAATCATGCACTAAATCTAAAGTTAGGATGTTAACTACCTCAACCCAATGAAAGCGGAGGGAATGGACATAAAAGTCCAAGTGGTGCATTTATCACTCAATTCCCATTCCGAAAATTTTAATGCTGTCATTTTCTGAAGTCTCCCGATCCAGGTGGGAGCCTCATAAATATATGCAAATTGCCTCCTTTGAATGAAACACGACCATGAAACATCTTTAACTGCTTTCTGAATGAAGTGTTGGCTCTGGAAGCACTGTACTTAAACTCTGGCAGACACCCAGCACAGGCTCTGTGGTGGAGGTACGATTTTTTTTTGGTGTGATTCCCGCTCTGTGGGATATCAACATTTGAGCTGCTGCCATGCTTGGATTCCACCATTCCCCATAACTGACTAGATTGCAAGTCTGGAGCCTTCTGAGCCATCTGATCGTCATAGATCCAAAGCTGGCAACTTGCCTCTGGACCCCTGTTTTGGGTTCGCAGCTGGCTGGCAGATTATTAATGAGGCCATGTCATTAATGTGGACCAGGCCTCTCACAGCAGCTCCTGATAAGCCAGACCACTCCTCTCTCCGGCTCCCCGCCTGAGAGCTAAAATCCCCCCTCCCTTACATTTGGGCTCACATTGCAGAGGAAAATCAAACATTTTGGACTTTGCTTTCAATACCGTTTCAATATTAAAATATTACATGTTTGCACAGCACTGTAAACAATTAGAAACATTTAGAGACTGTGGCTATGGCTTGAATCTATGCAGTTTGTCACAGGACCTACAATCCTTCGTACAAAAGAGCCACGATATACTCCCCCAGTGCTGAAATTGCACATAATTACAAATGATTTCCCTCTACAACAGCACAACAGGGAACAAGACTGGCAGGAAGGACAGACAGGAAGGTAAGTAGTCTTTTCAACTGACATAAAATTAACAGAGTTCTCCCTTCAACATTTACAAAAAAAAAACTAGTTCAAATCAAGTTGATAGCAGCTCCTCTGCATTTGATCTCACTTCTGCCCCTTGCACAGATTGCACAGGATAGAGTTATACTGTCAGTTCAGTACACGCACTGCAGTTTTCCAGACAGCAGGAAATGACCAGGGATCAAAATCAGGCTACTGTTATTTACAACAGTCTCATTTGCATCACAGTAGTACAACTTACATTATAGCTGCAAATATTCATTTGTTGTGAACCAGCAGCTGATCTGTAGTAATGTTCATTTTCTTCACGCTATTAAAAGCAATCTTTTCAGTAATTCCATTTTATTTCCATCTGTATACCATCACAAATAAGAAATGAGTCATGTCTGCTCAAAGTTACAGGGGTAAAATACTCGGATTTAAAGAAACTGTCATGACAATAAACCAACTACTGAAAGGACCAAATTGAATTGTCGGTGGTTATATCAAATACGTTGACAGATCCTGATGTGTGGTGCTTATATACTGCATGAATAAGCATATATCAGCACAATGTTTACTTAAATATTATTAATAAAAAATGTTTTAAGATTATTAAATATTTGCTGTGAACTGTGAACTAAGTCCAAGCTATCATCCCTCCTCCCCACAATCAATCTGAAGGACCATGACCTGAAACGTCACCTTTCCATGTTCTCCAGAGATGTTGCCTGACCCACTGAGTTACTCCAGAACTTTGTGTCCTTTTTTGTAAACCAGCATCTGCAGTTCTTTGTTGCTATGATGTACAAAATGAAATGGACATGGCTGGATTGTGGAAGCTGCATGGATAATGAAAATAATATTTTTGATTTTTCACCTCAGTTTTAATGAAAATATGAATAGTTTGGCTCTGAATGGCTGACCATAAAACAAAGGTACATGTAATTAAATAATACATTTAATCTCGTGCTGATCAAAGATATAATCATTGTATTAGTGATTCCTCCCCCCTCTAAAAAAAACAAAAGGGAAGTGTAAACATGTAGTAAGATATTGAGCATTGTCTATTGCATATGACTTATTGAGCTTTGCATTTACAAACCTGTTGTGCTGCTGCAAGTAAGTATTTCATTGTTCCATTTCAGTACACATGACGATTAAACACTCTTGAAACAGATATTCATATTCCAATTCTACTTAAAATTGAAAAGTGAACTTCCAACAATAAAACCCAAATCTGAAAGCCTGACAACATGGCAAATGTATTCTTGAAGCCCCTTGTCAGGTACCTTTAAGCCATGAAGCAAAGCTACATTTATCTTGAAAATCAGCTTGGAAGTAGCTAGAAGTAATGATTTGGAAGAGCCCTTTTCAATCTTTTTTTCCAAATATGCCTGAAACTCAGATACAAATTGCTGCTTTCAATGTAAATGTCTTTAGACGTTCTTTTTGTTGTTTAATTCCATTGGTAACTGAATTCCTAACTAGAAATTCATCGTTTACGGCTGATATTTTACTTCCCTTTATATCATTCTGCTGCCTTCTATTCACATTCACATTAAGCAATTTCTGTATGAATAAGCACATTGTTTTATGTGCCCATATATGCAACAAACACATGCACAAAAATGTAATAGCAGAAAAAGAACTGTCAGCAAGCTGCTCAGCATTGTCGAAGGCTTCTTTCACATCAATCTGCTAATGTGCGTTAGGTCACTGAATCATTAGCAGATAAAATTCCTGACTTTACTAATTTCAGCAATAAAATAGATTCCCTGCACCTGTATTGAAACTACTTTTCTCACTAAATTAATTTAAAAAAAATTCCCTTCATAGTTTGAGCAATGGACTACAGTAAACCCTTGTTATAATGGAACATGGGGGGAGGGGGGGGCTGAATGGTGTTATTGCCGATTGTCCGCTATAACCAAGTATGGGATTATCATTATATAAATAGTCGACACAAACAACGCCAAATGTTGGTTGATACCCAAAAGGACACAAAGTGCTGGATTGACTCAGCAGATCAGGCAGCATCGCCAGATAACAAGGATAGGTGATGTTTCGGGTCAAGACTTTTGTTCAGACTCCTGGTCTAGAACTGGGCCTGGAATTCAGTTGAGTTGAGTGCTGGTGGCCGGGGGAGAGGCAAGGATCAGCAGTCATTGGTCACGGCCCGGCCGGAGTGCAGGAAGGGTCAGTGGTGGTGGTGGTGGTGGTGGCGCTGGCAGGTGCGGCCTGGAAGTGGCCAAGGAAGCTGTGTGCACTGGTGGTGGAGGCAGTAGGTCTGGCCTTGAAGCAGCCAGGGAGGCAATGCCAGCTGGGAGTTGCGTCAGCAGCCCAGAATGGAAGTGGAAGTGGCTGGGTAGGCAATGCAGGCCAGGGTGGCAATGGCAACCCTGGTGGTGGTGAAGCTTGGTAGGTCCAACCACTATAATCAAAATCTGTTATAAAGTCCATAAAATTGAGTGTTTACCGTAGATTGGTTCAACAATAAAAACAGGGAGGGAGGGGGGGGGAGGGAGGGATTGGGAAGATAAAGGGGGTTGAGCGGGATGGAGGGGAGGGGGAGGGGGGAGGGGGAGGGGGGAAGGGGGAAGGGGGCAAGGGGTGGGTGGGTGGGGGGAGGGGGGAGGGAGGGGAGGGGGGGAGGAGAGGGTGCTGCACCAATGCAGGAGAGGTTTGGGCCCAACGGGTCCACTTGATCTAATGTAATTTAAAAATAAGTTTATTTCGTATTTAGTTTATGTTATCAAAGGCTTGACTATGTTATCACAACAGACCTGAGATACATTTTTCACAAGCAACGTTAGTTTAGTGTTTAAAACTTTGTTTAAAAAGTAGATGGATGGCCACTGATTAATACCCAAAAGGGCACAAAGAGCTGGATTGACTCAGCAGATCAGGCAGCATCGCCAGATAACAAGGATAGGTGATGTTTCGGGTCAAGACTTTTGTTCTGATCCACACTACAGCAATGAAAATGAATATGACAAATGAGTATCCTGATTGTGTTATTTGTGAAGATGTGTGGAATTAAAACTAAATAGAATCATTAAGCATTGATGAAATATTCATCAATTTATTTGTGTTTTCTATTTAACTAATTACTTATTTTTGCAGTTTGGGTACTCAAGATGGTGGCTCTAGAAATCGTGGACGCATTGGTGATCATTTTCCAATGTTAGATAGATTCAGGATCAGTTGCTGTGGATTAGAAGGTAGCTAATGTTATCCCACATTTCAAGAAAGGAGTGAGAGAAAAAACGGGGAATTATAGACCAGTTAGCCTGACATCGGTGATGGGGAAGATGCTGGAGTCAATTATTAAAGAAGTAGTAATGGCGCATTTGGATCCTCCTGAACCTATTTTTTATGTTTCTATGTTTCTAACCATTTGTGTTAGCAATTTGCACACAACCAGATTTCACAAATAGCAGTGAAATGAATAACCAGTTTCTGGTTTCCTGTTCAAATTGGTTAAGTGCGGGGATATTTTGGATTCTTTGCAGTTTTCTGTACATATGTCTCAGTACCTCTAATAACACAATAACAATGTTACATTGGAAAAAGTTATTTTAATTATGCACTCATGTTTTTAGTATGGGTTTGAATTCACATCATATTCATTCAAAGCTAGGAATGTTGCCAAATGAGCCAATATAACGTATTCCTGAATAATTTGTTTTTGCATCTAAATCAACTTGCCAGGAAGACCATTCCAGAAACAAATCACATCTTATGAGAAGAGCTTCTTGACATTAGTTCTGACCAGTTTCTACTAATGATCCTTTTCGGTGCAATTGTACTCTAACAGGAGATTTGTTTAATTTGAGATTTGCTTAATTTATCATTAGTTATACCTTTTCAAGATGACTCAGCTAACAGAATAAGGAATCCATTCCTTCTCTGGGCATTCATCTTGAACCTCTCTTGTCCAATACTAAAGGCTTGGAAGTTGCTCTTGTTTCTTGAGCAGACTAAACATAAGATCCAGCCTAATGAGACATTGTGAAACTTCACCACAATTACCTCAGATTTATAAGTGGTAATTTAATGGACTTAATTGTCGGTATGCTGTGTTATATGGTAATGGATCAGAAATGTGTGTGTGTGTGCTGCCTATGAAAATTTACAGATGGCGCATGGTCTCATTTTATGATTTGAGTTGGCTTTCATGGCATAAACTCATAAAATCATCCCCGTATTTTAGTCCTGCTGCAACACAGCTTAGGTTTCCCTATATTACTCAATGACTGGGCATATCCCATTGCTTCTGATACTGCATACACTTTGGGTTGGAATTCTAATTACTGAGTTTAGAGAAAACTGTGGATTATTCCTAATCGCAACTTTATTTCAAGTTTGCTCTACTTTTAATATTAACTCTGAGCCCAGTCTTTGGATCCATGACAAATAATATAATTATTCTAACAAGGGTGATGAAATTAACCCTCATGAATTATGGGTGTGACTGCTTCATGAATTCTTGAGTTGTAAGGCAGCTCTTGGTTGAGGTTTCGGCATGCCCAGATTCAGAGTGTACTTTTACCTAATGGCACAATACTTAAAGAAACGTTTGGAACATTTTGACACTTGCATGTATTGAAGAATTAATTTAATGGAGAAAAAAAAGCAAAACTGTTCCTTCCAACTGACAACCCTCCATTCTAAATGATTAACCTTCAAATTGCCACCAATCAAAATTGGAGCTTAGTTGGCATCCATGTCTTTAGAAAGAAAAGTTATTAAGTGCTGGAGTCACTCAGAGGGTCAGGCAACATCTCTAAAGAGCATGGATAGGTGACGTTTTGGAATGGGACAATTCCTCTAACTAATTGTGATATAGGTCCTTCGAATACAACTTGCAATTGGTATCAATATCTACACAATGCATGCTGAACTGAGCTCATGTTTTTTTCTGTGTGGGAAGGAACTGCAGATGCTGGTTTACACTGAAGATAGACACAAAATTCTTGCTATTGAGGGCGTGCAGCATAGGTTTACTAGGTTAATTCCCGGAATGGCGGGACTGTCATATGATGAAAGACTGGAGCGACGAGGCTTGTATACACTGGAATTTAGAAGGATGAGAGGGGATCTTATCGAAACGTATAAGATTATTAAGGGGTTGGACACATTAGGAAACATGTTCCCAATGTTGGGGGAGTCCAGAACCAGGGGCCACAGTTTAAGAATAAGGGGTAGGCCATTTAGAACAGAGATGAGGAAAAACTTTTTCAGTCAGAGAGTTGTGAATCTGTGGAATTCTGCCTCAGAGGGCAGTGGAGGCCAATTCTCTGAATACATTCAAGAGAGAGCTAGATAGAGCTCTTAAGGATAGCAGAGTCAGGGGGTATGGGGAGAAAGCAGGAACGGGGCACTGATTGAGAATGATCAGCCATGATCACATTGAATGGCGGTGCTGGCTCGAAGGGCCGAATGGCCTCCTCCTGCACCTATTGTCTATTGTCTATTGTTTAAAATGCTGGAGTAACTCAGCGGGTCAGGCAGCATCTCTTTTTCTGTTCAGTCCTCTCCAGCAGATTTTCTCCATCTAAATTGTGGTCAACTATTCAGTAGTTACTGTATAATATATTAATCTAGCATCCGCAATGAAACTTGTCTCTCCATATACGTGAACATTTAAAACATGCATTCAAATAACCAACCAGTTCAGACATAACAGTTATGCACACTGATGGCAAGAGAGGAGAACTCTGGAGAGCATCAGATGACCCACGTGATAAAAGATGGCTCAATTTTACATAGAAACATAGCCATTTGGCCCTTTGAGCCAGCACCACCATTCATTGTGATCATGGCTGATCATCTGCAATCAGTAACCTGTGCCTGCCTTCTCCCCATATCCCTCGATTCCACTAGCCCCTAGAGCTCCATCTAACTCTCTTTTAAATTCATCTAGTCTAGCCTCCGCTGCCTTCTGTGGCAGAGAATTCAACAAATTCACAACTCTCTGGGTGAAAAAGTTTCTTCTCACCTCAGTTTTAAATGGCTTCCCCTTTATTCTTAGACTCAATAGCAAGGATGTCCTTCCTCAAATTAGGAGACCAAAACTGTATGCAATACTCCTGATGTGGTCTCACCAGGGCCCTATACAACTGCAGAAGGACCTCCTTGCTCCTATATTCAAATCCTCTCGTTATGAAGGCCAACATGCCATTAGCTTTCTTCACTGCCTGCTGTACCTGCACGCTTACTTTCAGTGACTGGTGTACAAGGACACCAAGGTCTCATTGCACTTCCCCTTTGCCCAATCTGACACCATTGAGATAATAATCTGCCTCTTTGTTTTTGCCACCAAATTGGATAACCTCACATTTATCTACATTATACTGCATCTGCCATGCATCTGCCCACTCTCTCAACCTGTCTAGGTCACCCTGCAACCTCCTAACATCCTCTTCGCAGTTCACATTGCCACTCAGCTTTGTGTCATTTGCAAACTTGTGAGTGTTACTTCTAATTCCATCATCCAAATCATTAATATATATTGTAAATAGTTGTGGCCCCAGCACCAAGCCTTGCGGCACTCCACTCACCACTTCCTGCCATTCTGAAAAGGACCCGTTTATTCCTACTCTTTGTTTCCTGTCTGCCAACCATTCTCTATCCATGTCAATAGCCTACCCCCAATAGGTTCACGAGATTGATCCCTGGGATGGCGGGATTGTCATCTAAGGAAAGATTGAAAAGGCTAGGCTTGTACTCACTGGAGTTTAGAAGGATGAGAGGGGATCTTATAGAGACATATAAAATTATAAAAGGACTGGACAAGCTAGATGCAGGAAAAATGTTCCCAATGTTGGGCGAGTCCAGAACCAGGGACCACAGTCTTAGAATAAAGGGGAGGCCTTTTAAAACTGAGGTGAGAAGGAACTTTCTCTCCCAGAGAGTTGTGAATTTGTGGAATTCTCTGCCACAGAGGGCAGTGGAGGCCAAATCACTGGATGAATTTAAGAGAGAGTTAGATAGAGCTCTGGGGGTGAGTGGAATCAAGGGATATGGGGAGAAGTTGGGCACAGGTTACTGATTGTGGATGATCAGCCATGATCACAATGAATGGCGGTGCTGGAGTCAATTATTAAAGAGGTAATAATGGCACATTTGGATAGCAGTAAAAGGATTGGTCGAAGGGCTGAATGGCCTCCTCCTGCACCTATTTTCTGTTTCTATGTTTAATAGCATGTGCTCTAATTTTGCTCACCAACCTCCCATGTGGGACCTTATCAAAGGCTTTCTGAAAGTCTAGATACACTACATCCACTGGCTCTCCTTCATCCATTTTACTTGTCACATCCTCAAAAAATTCCAGAGAATTAGTCAAGCAGTATTTCCTCTTCATAAATCCATGCAAACTTGGACCAATTCTTTTACTGCTATCCAAATGTGCCATTATGATCTCTTTAATAATCGACTCCAGCATCTTCCCCACCACCGATGTCAGTCTAACTGGTCTGTAATTCCTCGTTTGCTCTCGCTCCTTTCTTGAAAAGTAGGATAACATTAGTTACTCTCTAATCCACAAGAACTGATCCTGAATCTATTGAACATTGGAAAATGATCACCATTAGGTCCACAATTTCTAGAGCCATCTCCTTGAGTACCCTGGGATGCAGACCATCAGACCTAGGGGATTTATCAGCCTTCAGTCCCATCAGTCTACCCAATACTATTTCTCGCCTAATGCAAATTTCTATCAGTTCCTCTGTCTCCCTAGATCCTCTGTCCTCTAGTACATCTGGGAGATTGTTTGTGTCTTCCTTAGTGAAGACAGATCCGAAGTACATGTTCAACTCTTCTGCCATTTCCTTGTTACTCATAATAATTTCACCTGTTTCTGCCTTCAAGGGACCCACGTTGGTCTTTACTAATCTTTTTCTCTTAACATACCTAAATAAGCTTTTACTGTCCTTCTTTATATTCTTGGCCAGCTTCGCTTGGTACCTCATCTTTTCAGCCCGTATTGCCTTTTTTGCTACCTTCTATTGTCCTTTGAAAGTTGCCCAATCCTCTGGTTTCCCGCTGCTCTTTGCTATGTTATACATCTTTTCTTTTAGTTATATTCCATCTCGAACTTCCCTTTTCAGCCACGGTTGCCTCTTACTCCGCTT